>NC_080636.1:47366073-48623073 GCF_027579445.1 Ammospiza nelsoni
CAAACAACAGGACTCAAAATTATGAGCACAAGACTCACAATTGTTGACCAACAATTGACTCTGTTCACCATTATCACATGCCTGTCAAAGTGGCTTCACAGATCCAGCAGAGTAATGCTGATTCATACTGGTCAAAAATGCATCTCAACCTCTTATTTCTCTAAGATTATTTTGTAACAGACAGCTCAAGCCAGCAAACCATTCTAATCCTAATGGCTAAGCAGGGTGATACCTTTTTTAGGCAATTAAAAAGACGTCTGATGCAAAACAAAGTCACCAGTGCCTCTTTCACAGAAGTCTCCAAGTCCCAGTGGTTGCAGCATCCTTACTGGAAGCAAATCAATGTTCTTGCCAGAGTGACCACTATTTAAACAAAGCCATTTGTTCTTCCTCTCCTCATGATGCTATCTTATCACAGCCCAAGTGTTTTATATCAGCACACTGAAATGATGTGTAATGAACAAGGATGTTCAAGATAAATTCTGAGAGTCACAAAGCAAATACTTCCTTTCTCTGTAAACAATATGACTGAACCCACTCCTTGAAGAAATCAAGCTATATTTATATTCACCCTCCTGAAATGCTACAGGCAGCCATAGAAGGATAAGTTTATAATAAATTGCTATATTTGGAAACCTTTGTTGCTAAGCATCTTCTAACATTCAGTACAGTTTATACCATTCATGTCCCTGCTACATAATTAACATTTCATATGTTTTGGATTTTTTAAAAAAGATGTACAGTGCTTATCTTCACCAATAAATTAAAACCATTATAGTTTTTTAGGTAATTAATAAAAGACCACGTGGCAAATAAAATAAAGGAGAAGCATCAAGATCTCAGGGTCATACAAACACTGATATTATATGCCAAGATGTGGCAGTCTATCTTCTACATACTCCTCTCCTTGAGATAAAACAATCCAGAGGGCAGCTGTTCACACTAAAAACCAGTCTACTAAATAATTTAGGATACAGTAGACCTCTCCCAACCTGAAGAACATGAATTTCTCAGCTACACACATAAATCAGCCCTTTTCTTGTCAAGAATTCTGTGTGTGAATCACTTGGATGGTACTCAAGTCCTCAGGAGTCTGCCAAGAGGAGCCCAGCACAAGCTGATGTCCCCAGGATGTGGCCCAGTGCCCAGCATGGAATCTGCAGGTTTATCACATTTGGCTGTTATCTTCTATGGAAATCTCAAGCATCTCTCTAGGCAGTAGAGAATCACAGCAAATCTTCATTTCTCCAGTGTAGCCATGACAGATATTGTAACCTGGACATGTAGATATCCTATAAAAATCAGCTTTATGGTTTCATTTTTGTGAGAGGCTAGAGCTGTATCTTCAGTTTATCTTCTTTATAGAAATAAAACCACTCTTAGCTGATTATTAGAAGCATCTCCATATAAAGGTGTCATGAGTTTTGGTCACAACACCCTGTTTGGGAAAGTCCAGATCACACTGCACAGATTCTCCAAGTTTCTTGTACTCTTCTCCTCTCCCTGCCCGCCCATCCCAGCACACATGACACCAGAATTCTGCACACACCATAGTCACAGGGGCCTAGAAACATTCAACACAAAACGGACATTACAGGCCCCCAAAACTTCTTCAAAATTCCCATGAAAATGCAGAGTTGCTGAACAGAACATGAAACTTGACTGTCTGACCCCAGCAGTACCACTAAGCAAATCTTGCACTGGAGAACAAACAACTTCTGCCAAAAAAAACAGTTGGAATATGTTTAATTCTACAATATTTATTTACTTTCCATCAACAAATGATCTTCAGAATTATATAGAAGGCAAACATCAAAGCTTTTATAATGAAGTATCTTGGGAAACCTGACTAGAAATGCAAAAGCCCAACAAATACTACACTTACCATGTTACTAATTACTGCTCTCTTGGTTTATATAAGCAGTATATACACAATATATGTGTTAAAAAAACAGAGTTGAAGTAGAAAGATAAGGAAAGATGAGTCCTCTGGAAAATGATCTAAACTTTGTATTAAGAATATAAACATATTTAGCTTGCAACCTTGCAGTCTTAACAGCCCCAAACCTAAGGATATAAATGGGGTATGCAGGACTCGAGAGTCTCCCACAGACCACAAGAGAAATACAATCAGCAAGCAACAGTAATCCTGTGCCAAAAACTGAGCATGTATTCCTGAGTTCTGAAATCCTTTTCCTAAGCTAGTTTCCACATTTCCCCTGTACAAAGATATACATCAAGTCTGAATGTAGCACAAATAAACTTAACATTTGTGAAAGAATTCTTAATTCAGATATTGTCTCAATGCTAAGCATTTTAGAAATGTGCATTAGATGTCCTACCTACATGTTTATACCACATTTTATGATGTAATATACATATATATGAAACGTTATGTTCAATTCTAAGGCCTACATCACCAAAAAAGTTATTGACAAACTGGAGGCAGTTCAGAGAAAAATCCACACAATTTCTCGGAAGGCAGGAAGGACTTATTTATGAGGAAAGATTAAAAGAGCTAAATATTTATAGTTTGGCTCAGTAATGAATGAGGAGGTAGGGGACATGAGAACAGCCTAGAGATATCTGAAGGGTGTAAACACTAAGGAGGGAGAGCAAACGTGTTATACAAGGATGTAAATAGAAATAATGGGATAAAACTAAACAAGGGAAGCTTAGGCTGAATATCAGAGAGCATTCCTGGACAGCAAGCTAGCTTGGCCCACAGCAGAGTTTCTGAAGTGAAGCAATAGGAGCCCATGCATCTTGGAACAACACAAAAAACTAGACAAAACACTGGAAAATTTGCCATTTGAAGGAATCGTCCTCTGCTGAGGAGAAACAGTATATTATAAAAGTATTTGCTAAGCTTAACTCCAGTGAAAGCAGTAATGTTTTACAGGGTGTTGAAAATGTAATATAAAAAACAGATAAAGAGCATACCTGGAAAAAAAAAAAAAAAAAAAGAAAAAATACTCCAACTAAGAACATTCCTTAATGATGAGCAACCTAAATTCAGTTTATGTAACATTTCGACTGACTCATGCTTGTGCAACTTCTTGAGGAGGAAAACTTCACGTGGGCTGCAAGGAGTTAACGGCGCTGGTCTGTATTTCCCCAACAGAGGTCACCCCACCGTAACAAACGCCAGGGCAATCCGACAGCACGGATTCAAACTCGAAGAAAGAAGTGCAACAGGAAGGAGACATCCTCCTCCCCTCGTTCCCACCTCTGGCTTTGGATACAAAGCTCCTGGGTAGCACCCTGTCCTGCAAGCAGTCACAGGTAAGATGCCTGAAGGGTTTTGTCTATGCAATGCTCGACCTGCACAACATTCCAGATTTATTTTCTAAGAGGTCCTCAAGAAGTGGGTAAATATCATCTATTTGCAGCTGGATTATGAAGCCATCTGCACATGCATAAGTAAAAGCCTCAGCTGGGTCATGTTTGGAATTGAAACCACAACACTTCTCACTGAGAACTTGAGATTACATTAGTTAAGTGTTTACTAGTTGAGCACTGAGACACAGGCAGACTGACAGGCTTCCAAAAACACAGGGGAAGGAAAATAAAAAGGGAGTTTATCTTTTTTATTAACAAATATAAACAAGCAGGAAAAAATTATGTTTTCTAACTAAAAACAGCGCTTAAAACACAACTGAAGCCAAGAGGAAAGCACTAGAAAACGAATAATGTCATAGATTTTTTCATAAAAACTCCACAAATTCCTATTTGAGAACTATCCCTTAAAAATTCTGGAAGCTGGCAAGCAAAGCCTTGGCTGTTCCAGGTGCCATCACCCTTAATAAAACATCTGTCATCTTCACAGTCAGTTCCCATGCAGGGATTATCCGCGCTCTGTGCCACTGCCAGAGGAAGCTGTCCCGGTGCCAAAGGAAATAAAAGTAACCAGCACATGCAGCAAACTTATTTGTGAACTACAAGGGAGCAAACATGTGTAGGCAGGGCTGGACAGTTGGATTTTGACTCAGCTGTTTTAAAGGGCTGCTCATGGGCAGATTTCAGTTCCAATGCTCAAACTGTGCAGACGCACTCTAGCAAAACCCAGGATCTGATAGAGCGTACTTGCAATATTTCATCCAGTGAAAACAGAAGCGAAGCATTCCCTGGAACATACTGAACCTTGGCGTGCATAATTCTCCAGGGCTATGCCTGTTCCCAAGGCCAAGGGCCACATTCCAGCCCCCAGCTCAGGGTGTGCTCTGTACCTCTCCAGCTCTGCTGCACAACCTGAGCCAGGTGCACCACACAGCACCCTCGCCCCTGCCAGGAGCTCTCCTCTGCAGGAAAATGGAATACAGGCACAAAATATGGAGGGGAGATGCAGGAAACACCCCTGAGGCCCACTGCCTCCACAGCCTGGGAACAAGGACCTGCAGGGCAAGCTGTGCAGCCAGAGTGACCTAGGGTTTTTGTGTGCAAGGGGCTGTCTAGAAAGTAGAAAAACTCTTAGGGATGTTAGTTAACTCCAAAAACCATTGCTTTACTGAGAGCAAGCTGTCTAAGATCCTAGAAATGACATGGGTTATTCCCCAGGGTTATTGATCTTAACGCTCCGTGTTAAAAGTTATTAATATTCAAAGAATTTTTCCCATCTGTCTGGGAAGAGCTTGGCTGTGTTTCCTTTGGCACAAGAATTAATAAACCTTCAGTGTTTCAAAAGCTATTAGCACAGACTGTGGATTGTTTTTGCTTTAATAAAGAGACTAACAGTAAAATAATACCCTAAATAAACAAAGCCTTACCTGCTTCCTTGCACAAGGCTGCCAAGTCTGCACCCACATAACCATGTGCACTATCAGCCAGATGTGCCAGCTGCTCTGCTGTGAGTGAATGGGGAACCTTCTTGAGAAGCTTCTGGAGTATGTCCAGGCGGTCCTGGGCATTGGGAATTCCAATTTCTATCTCCTTATCGAAGCGCCCCGGGCGGCGCAGCGCTGCATCCAGGGCGTGAGGGCGATTGGTGGCCCCAAGGACCAACAGCTGCCCTTCACTGCCTTCCTGAAGGCATCAAACAACACAAAGTAGTACTTCTAAAATACAATTCAATGTCAAACAGATAATACAAGAGGCACTCCCACTTTAATCCCCAAGAATCTGCTTTCCTAAATCAGGAAATTAAGAACGAAGGACAGAAAAAGAAGTGCTTAAGCTAAAATTCAGTGTTGGCACAAGAACAAAAAGGTATCAGCAGACCTTGAATAAACATAGTTGAGAAACAAACCAGCTCAGGTATCAAACCCAAGAGAGACAGGAGGTTATAAAGCTTCCTGTAAGTCCAGCAGGAAAATCAAGGTCAAAAATCCTAACCAATTTCCTCCAGCTCTGCTTCTTCACTTCTACAGTGAGGCACCATCAGTTAGGAGGTCTCCTGTAATGTCATTCTCTTCTTGTGAATGAAGCACTCTTTCCAGGAAGAATAACCAGAAATATTTCTTTGCCACCAGAAAATATGTTCTGCCTGTGAACAATTCCAGGCTGGGCAACTCAAACTGCCATGCAGGAAAATAATGAGAAACTTGCAGATTACATAAACAGAAGAAATTCATTTTCTTACTCTGGACAGAGTTCTTTCATCTTTCCTGCTAATAATAATCATAAAACAATAGACGAGACATTGCCAGACTTTATGGGCTTAATCCATAATTTACTCAAGTCAGTTAGATTTACTGTTTCTTTATTAGGCTTTTATGTCCTACATACTGCTCTGGCACTCTTGAAATAGCTGCTGTTGCCTTTATTCATGCAGCCTACACATCACCAGAAGTATTCTGATGACTTTGATTTCAGAGCAATTAAAAATACGTCGTTTAGTTCAATGATGGGCTATCCCTGAAATTTCAGATTGATCTCCAAAACTACAAGAGGGGTAGAAGGCAAAGGAAAGGCAGTGAATGGAAGAAACCTACTTTATTTTAAACTAACAGTCTTCAGGAGACATTCCTCTCCTACATCCTCTGCTCAGCATCCAAAAAACCATTAGATTATTCTACAAAGTCTCACCTAAGTCTGTTTCATTTCCCCACAAGTGATACATCTCAAATTGGCTCCACTGTAGAAGCAATATTATTTTGTTCAGTGAGTCCCCATGTACATTAATTGTCCCATTAGATTCAACTTACTGAGCCAATGCCATCCATTAATGTCAGCAGTGAAGCAACAACTCTCTTTTCCACTTCATTCTGAGCCCCTTCTCTCTTTGGACAGAGTGCATCCAGCTCATCTATAAATATAATTGAGGGGCGACTGAGGGGAAAAAAATAAAGGGAAAAAATGTTAAGGTGCTCAGGAAGATATAAAACACTAAGGCAGAGGAAAGCTGTTCATGGAAAACATCCAGTTCTACAAAAACTACCAAGCATCCCACTCAGACAGAAAACTAAAATTAATACTATATTAGACAATTAATACCTTCAGTATGCAATAATCTTTTGCTAATGTACAATGAGCACGAGTCACATGAAGTCTAAAGTCTGCCTTAGCCAGGTCTTACAAATATGGGCAAGATGCCACTCTGCTCCAGAGGAATGCTATATCCAATACCAACACCAACTCATTTAGAGCTGGCTTCCAAAGATAAAAATCTAGAGGAAAATCTGGATCCTGGTGAAATTCAGGCTCATGTTTCCATCTGTTGAAACAAGCACACGATGCACTAACGACACAGCTTGAGCGATCTGGCACCATCCCTAACATCCCCTAAAAAGGGCAGTGTCCAAAAAGATTTAAGAGGCATCCTAAAATGTGACTGCTTTCCTCCTAGCTAAGCTCAACATAAACAAATTTCTTTTATTTTAAAAAGCACTGGATGAAAAAAGTCACAATTCAAAGCTTCTTGGAAACATTTTTCTTTTAAGAACACTAAGGCTGGAACCGATACCACGAATAAATTTCTCCAAAGGAACATACCAGAGAGAAGCCTCAGCGAATATCTGACGTAACCTCGACTCAGACTCCCCATAAAACCTGTGAGAATGAAAATATTTTAATAAAAATCTTGCAGTTTTTGTCTTTTCCAGGCAACCTGGAGAATTACTGCTTGTGAGTTACAGAAAGCCGTAGCTCACACTTTCAAAGTCCTGAAGTCTGGGCAAATCTACAATTATCTTTATTTCTACAAGGACCAGAAATTAAGGTGAAATTGGGCAAAGGTAAAGTTAGAATTATTACAGATAAAGGGAACTGCTTCTTTTCTGTGTTAGAAACAATTTTACCTATATTTTTTTACCTACAACCTACAAAAAATTTACCTACAAAAAACTACTTATCTGGAGACATAAGTCTGTGGAGTGTCACTTTGATTGAAAACACATTTTAACAAGTTCATCTTCTAATTGCAGAAGTAACCTACAGGCAACTGCAGATGCAGTTTTAATCCCATCTTTTAATTCAGTCCATGCCTTACACAAATCTCCTGGCCAAGTCCAATGAACATCTTTTAATACAAGAAATGTAAGCCCCACTTGAAAGAACCCTTTCCCACTTGTTTCTGATTCTTTTGGGCAGGTAACCCACAGTAAATACTCCATCTCTCCACAATGGATGGAGAGATGCCAGGGTATATTTTGGGCTACTATATTTACACAATTAATGCAAACAAAGTGGGTGGACTTACTTGCTTATGATTTCAGGGCCGTTAATGACAGTAACGTGAGCGCCAACCTCGTTAGCGACAGCCTTGGCAATCATGGTCTTCCCAGTTCCTGGAGGGCCATAGAGCAGCACTCCCCGAGGAGGAGGGATCCCTTGGGACAGGCACATGCAGGCAAACAGAGTAGACAAGTTACTGGTGATAAATGCCAGGCCCAGCCTGCACTTGCACACCTCACTGTCCCTGTTACTATCAATAATAACTTGACCCCAGCATTAATTCATTTGACAGACATGTCATTATGACAAATTAGGCTTTCAGGGAAAAGACTGCTCTTAAATGGGACATACATACACATTTTGTATCTTTAAAGTCCAAAAGATTCTGTTTAAAAAGCACCTATTTAAATCATTATTTTTTTCAGCAGATCATTACAATCTTCCCTGTGTTTACTCAAGAAGATTACTCAGCTGAGTACCTAACATCCATGAATACCCTTTAAGTTTCTCATGATTCTTACAGGGTCATATCAAATTTCCCACATCAGAAAACCACTTCTCTTCAACACTCCAAAAAAGTTCTAGAGATATTGTAAGGCTTGATTTAGGAATGTTTGCAAGATGGTGACAAACACACATTAAAAGGATGAATCTGCCTATTTAATGGCACACGTCAAGAGCCAAAGAGACAGAAACATAAGGGACTTTGGAAGAACAAGGTACTGCTGCTGTGTATAGTTGAAGCTGGACAGAAAATACAGGCAAACTGCATGAAATAAAACTGTGATCCCAGGTAGAGCCCATCAAAGGAAGTCTGAGACCAGCAAAGCCAAATTAAATGGGCACAAAAGCCAAAAACAAAAGTTGAAAAATTAGAAAGCAAAAAGCAGAGACAAGCATTTGACAAAGGCCTGACCCCAGCACAAAAGACACTGGTGAAACACAACCAAAGAAACACCAGGTGGGACTGGGAACCAGACAAGGCAAGCCACATGCCCAAATCTTAGAAACTAATACACTGGAAAAGGGAAAAAATTATCTGCCCTCTGACAAAGGATAAAAAATAAAAGCATCCCTACAGACAGGTTCCTTCACACCAGCCCATTAAAGCACGTGCTGCTCCCTCCTGCGGTGTTTCCAGCACTGGCAATACACGGGGCTGTGGAACCACAGGCTCACCTCAGCTCCAGCCTCACTGCCCAGGAGCAGACAAGGACTCCCAACGTTTGGATGGGGGCTAAAGGATTGTAACTGCTGAGAAAACATCATGTGATGAGTAGAGAATCTGCTCAAGCTTCAGGGATTAGGTATGAAGAACACTCATGCTGAAGCAAACCCTGTGGTGATGCTGGGGTTGGAGCAAATTGAGCTGGAGCACTCATGATGGAGATGCCTCACACTACCCCAGTGACACCTGTGGATCATGGCCAGGAAACAGCCACCTGTGTGCTATGGAAACTGTCCCCAGTGAAATCACCTCCCCTGTGTGTGGGGAGAGAGGTCATAGAGAGAAATAATGGGCCTCCAAGACAAGAGAGTAAATAAGTATTTATAGGTAAAAGAGCCCTGCCTCACAGCAATGCATACCTCAACAAGGTACACAGCCATTTGTGATAAATACACAGCACAGTCACAAAAATGCTCCAGGTTTTTATATATATTACCTACAACTTTATATATGGCAACAGTAAATGTATCTGGTATTCCACCCTGTAATTCCATGCTGAACACATTGGCAGTTTGAGTAAACAGCCTCAAAAGACCTCCTTGAAATTTTGCAGGAACGCACAGGAATAAAAAAGTAGAACAATTAATCTGAGTTCTCCTCCATTTAAAAGATATGAATAACTGAGTCCACCAACACAAAATCTTACGACAACACAAACAACTGCCCCTTTCATGTGTCCAAGTACAGAAACCTTTCCTATTTGCTATAAATTCTGCTCATGCACACCTGAATTTTGGTGCAGACATGCATTTCTTCCCTGCTCTACTGTTTTTCACACAGGCTAACCAGAACATCTCCACAGTATCCACACAATGTAATTATAAAGCAGTTTGACATCATTTGGACACACAAGTTTACCAGATCAGTTACATAAAATTCAGTGCATAATCCTGGAGTAATTAGTGTTTAAAAATAAAAAAAAGTCACATTAAAGACAAAAGTTAATGAAGAAAGCCAACTCTCAGGCATCATACCATAGCTCTTGAACAGTTCAGGTTGCTTCAAGGGCAGTTCAACAGTTTCTCTAATAGTTCTGAGCTGGCTGCCTAAGCCTCCTATCATGTCATAGGTGACCCGGGACTGACACTCGCCATCCTCTGCTGCACTGGTCCTTGACTCAATAAAACTGATTTTAGTTCTTGAAGAAATGAAGTAAAAACAATCTGTATGGCTCACTGCTCCGATTCTGCCAGTGAGTGGGAGTCCCTCAGCGCTGCCCTCCCCAGGCAGCTGCAGATGCTGGGTGAGCTCTGCACCATCTCCCCTGCTGGCTCTGTCTCCGTGCCCGGAGTCTGGAGCGCTGGGAGTGACTGGCGAGCCTGGATCCACGGCTTTGCTCGGCGTGCTCGTGGAGGCAACCTGGGGACTGTCACCAATGTCCATCCTGCCCAGCTGCAGGGACAAGTCTAAGGCACTGCTCTCCAAATCAGACCTCTCAAGGTGTGGCTCATTGGAGTCACTGGGAATGGCGCTGCCCTGGGCAATCAGCTCTGCGCCGTCAGCCCCCTTCACTTTCATCACCACCACGTTGCAAAGTTTGCCATAGTAAGTGAAAGCCAAGAGGTTTCCTGGCAGGACTATTTTCCCATCTGTGAGAAGGTTAAAGAAGAAAAAAAGACAAAGATGATGCTATTTCAATCTACTTTGGCAGCAATTGAAGCTTAGAAAGTGCTATAAATTAACAAAACAAAAGGCAATTACGAGGTAATTTCAGGTTCTTTGAATGATCCTTTTGTGCACAAGCAGACTCTACATATGATACTGACAAATGCTTATCCAGTAATCTCCTACACTTAAACTCATGATTAATTTCACCTTTTAAAATTTCATATAAAGAGAGGATTTTGGAATTAGCATTTTAAGAAGCAAAAAATTTGTATTCACTACCTTCAATAACTTACCTTGCTTCCTAATGTACACCTACCACCCAATGAAGAGCAACTTCACTTATTTACCACCAACACAAAAAAAAAAACAGATTCAGAGATTGGAATTTCAAGTTAATGTTGTTATTAATGTGCAGCAGTGCACTCTTTTCCTCACAGTGCAAGTAAACTCTGGAGTGCACCCCAGCAGTATCAGCCTGAAGGCTGTCAATGGGTGTGAACACTCCTGACTTGAGGCAAGTTATACAAGTAATGGACAGGAGAAATGGAACCACAGCTAATGCAAATTAGATATCTGCAGCATGGCACAATCAGTTAGCCCAAGACAGATGCCTGAACAAAGTGTGAACAAAGTAACTTTCCCCTATTCTGCCACAAGCCCTTGACTGAGAACATAAAAGGAAAATCCTTGCTCTTGTATCCAGAACTACAAAAATTGAACAGTCAAAAGAGAAGCAGTAAAACTCATACCAAGGTTTCTCAGCAGACAAACAGACATTTCCTCAGCATTAACAGTTCCATCTTTGTCCCTGTGGTAGGAAGGGAAAAAATTGGTTTTCCAAGCACTTAAAACCAAAACCACAGTCCACAGCACTTCACAGTCCCCATATCATATGGACTATAACCCTGAAGGTATTAGACACACAGAAACAAAAGAAGTGTACCTATTTAACCTAGTTTTGCCAAACAAAATGTTGTAATTGACAAAATCCTAAGTTGCACTTATCATTTCTTAGGATCTCCAATAGGCAATGCAGGCATCTTAATCATTGCTACAGGTACTGAATTGAGACAAATTTAGATCAGGCAGGTCTCTTTCAGCAGATACACATACATAACTTTTACTGACTAAAGCAATGCCTTGAGCACTTGCACACCCACTACCAAAACACACCAAGATTTCCCACAAAGCATTTTCTAGTCGTTTAATTAGCTGACTCAGAGCTAAGGCTCACTTCACCCCCATTCTGCAGACGGAACTCCCCAACTTCTGCGAGCACTCACACCCCTGCGGGCTGAAAAGCAGCGGCACCAAGGGCACTGACAGCAGCCGCTGCTGCTGCAACTTCAAGCGCGAACAACGGGGGGAGCCCCAAGCCCGCCTGAAAGCCGCTGCTCGATTTGAGCCATCAAGAAAGCAGCTTGATGGAAAACAGGTGTATTAAGTTCATTTAGAGGACACCTCTTAATAGATCAGAGCCTTTCCTGATGAGTGAACACGTAGTTAACTATACGGTGTTGGGGTCTGACTCTTTTAAGTGGAGGAAAAGCTAAATAATGCATATGAGCACTACCCAGAGGTGTTTAATTTGCAGAGAATGAAATACACCTGTAAAGCATCTAGAAACCTAGGAACTGCTTGAGCAATGAGACTTCAATGTATTCTTTTAGTAATTTATGTTCTTGCTTCTTACATGAAACTATGGCTCTCTGGACATCAGGAGGAATTTCTTCGTGGAAAAAAAACTGCAAATGACTGCCTGGGAACTGGGATGTTTATTTACAGCACAGTTACACTTTCAAAAGTAACTGCAAAGTAACTGTATTTAGGAAATAACTGTTATCAGACTCTACAACAATCCAAATGCCAGCTCTGTGAAATGATAAGAGAATGACAACATTTTCAAGGGATCTGGTTGAATAAAAACCTCAGTAAGGTTGTAACAGGTTCCATACCTCAACTTTACATCGACCTCCTCTGCCTGCATGACTGCACCAGTCACAGGTTGCACAGTGAGGGCATCACCTGGATTTACTTTCAGGTTCTTCTGAGTGGTTTCAGCCAGCCCAATTTTCCCCCCTGGGAAGCCTGCAGTGGGCCAAGCAGTACAGACCTGGGAAGAGTTTTCAAAGCAAACACCTGTTAATTGAGGTCTTGCCCTGCTCATTTCCAGCCAAAGGTTAATATGAAGGATTAGGTTAAAACCTGGTTCCAATGAGCAAGACACAAGGGGCACTGAGCTCTTAAGATTTGATCTAAGACACTTTCAAAATTAATAGGGTTACATTTTGCCTACAGATGTGATAAAAAATTCCACAAGGACTCTCTACACATTCTGGAGATGACTCAAAAGCATACACTACGCTGATTAGGAAAAGCCATGCATCAGTGAAAAGAAGATGAGCAAATAACTATACACTTTATTTGCAAGTAAAACAGATCTGTGTCTAAAACAGATATAATATATAGCCCATTTACTCATACATGACCTATAAATTTATAGGAAAAAAATCAGCTGCACGGATTTTTTCCAACACAGAGAATACAGATGCAACTACAGTGCAGAAAACATGGAAGAGCACATTCACCATCTTTCTCAACACATGATCCATGCTTGTTCCATTGAATACAACAGGAACAGGCTAACAGCATGGGAAAAGCACTTATAGGGTCAAGAAAGGGCCTCACCTCCTGCCGCCCATCAGCGGAGGTGAGCAGGGCCGGCCTCCCTATGCAAAGATCCGCAGACTTCATGCTGCTCAGCGACAGCTGCGCCAATGCTCTGCGCAACATCTTCGGGACTTTGTCATCTCCTAAAGTTTTCGGGAGGAAAAAACCCAGTTTTTTCTGTCCTTCCCCTCAGTAGCCCCGGCGTGTCCCGCGCTCCCCGGGCAGCACAGCCTCGCCTGCCCTCACGGCGGCCGCTCTGAGGGGAGCGCGCGGTCCCCCGTGAGGCGGTGCCGCCGGCGGGGCTACGAACACGGGCAGCCCCACGCTGCCGCCCCTTCCACCGCGATTTCGCTACCGCCCCTTCCACCGCGATTTCGCTACCGCCGGCACCCTTCCGCTGGGATAAAGGTAGGTTTCATGAGGGCCTGGAGTGGGAGATCCCCCGCTCCTGCGTTCCTGAGCCGCCGGGAAAGTGGCTGGGCAGGGACTCTCAGATTCAAACGAGGCGCCCTCAGCGCGCCGGACTGAGGCAGCGGGGCCGGGGCTGCCCGTGCCCGCCTCCCCCACGCCGTACCTGCCTCCACGGCGTCGGCGACACGCAGCACCAGCGGCCCGCCCGCGGCAGCTCCGAGGTGAGCATCCCGTGGGGAGCTGCTGCCTGCGGCCGGGCGCCCCTTGCTCTTCCTTCTGGAAGAGGAGGCGGACATGCTGCCGGCGGCCGGCGCGGAGCGGTTCCGGAGCAGAGGCCGGCACCGCCCCGGGGGCGGCCGCTCTCCGCCCCGCTCAGCGCCATGGCGGGCCCGTGGCGGGGGCTCCGGAGGGCGCGGGGCTGGGCGGCCCTGGTGGGGCTGCGGGCGAGAACGGACAAGTTCGGGGGTGTGAGCGTGGACCTGGGCGAGCTGCGCGGCTCCCCGCGGCTGGAGCGGGCCGCCTTCGGGCGGTGGCTGCGGGGCAAGTGCCGGGCGGGGGTCCCGAGTGCCGGGGTGGGCGGGGGGTGGTGTGTGAGGGGGCCGGGCGGCCCGCCAGGGGGCGCCCTCAGCCGCCGCCTTCCCCTCACGGAGCCTCAGCCACGGCCGGGGTATGAAGGGCGCTGGCAGGAGAAAAACAGGTCGTTCACAGAACCGTAAAATAGGTAGGGTTGGAAGGGACCCCTGGAAATCATCCAGTCCGATCGCCCAGAGCAGGTGACACAGGAGTGACAAACCATAGCAGGTGGGTTTGGGTTTGAATGTCTCCAGAGAAGGAGACTGCGCGCCCCCACTGGGCAGCCTGTTCCAGTGCTCTGCCACTCTCATTGGTTCTTCCTCGTGAGGAGGTGAAACTTCAGGTGTTTGAGTTTGTGGTCATTGCTCCTTTTCCCGTCACTGGGTACCACTGAAAAGAGTCTGGCATCATTCTCTTGGCACCCATCTTTGATATTTGGATGGATTGATGAAGTCCCAACTGAGACTCATCTGCTCCAGACTGAACAGGTCCAGCTCCCACAGTCTCCCCTCACAGAGAGGTGGTCCACACCCCTCATCCTTTTTGTGGCCTCCACTGGATCCACTCCAGTAGTTCCTTATCTTCCTTGTACTGAGGAGCCCAGGACTGGACAGAGCACTCCAGAAGAGTAGTTCCCCTGTTTCTCATGACAGACCCTAAATGTAAAAGCCATCATTTTGCACGTGAACACCCAGTTGTACCACATAAAATGTCGACCTGGCAGCCTCTCAGACTGCTGGTGAGTTTCTCACACCAACAATAGTTTTACCCTGTGGTAAATTACATGAAAATACAGATTTTTGCACGTTACCAACGGCTATAGTGTGTGGTAAAGTTTAAAGCAACACAGACCAAGGGCAAAGGGGTCCCTGACCCTCCTCACTTCCCTCTCTTGCAGAGTCCGTGTCTCAGTGGCGAGATGAAGGCCGCATTGCTGTCTGGCTCCATGTCCCCATCCTCCAGAGCAGCCTTGTGGCAGTGGCTGCTTCCCAAGGCTTTGCTTTCCACCACGCTGAGCAGGGCTCGTCCACCCTGACCCTGTGGCTGGGAGAGGGGCCCAGCAGGCTGCCAGGGTTTGCCACACACCAGCTGGGGGTTGCAGGTGAGTTACAGGAGTAGTTACACCCACAGAAAATCTTGAAAGAGCCCTTAGGAGGCTGTTCAGTAGGAATTGTTCCTCTCTACAACCAGCACATGGAAACCAGCTGGCTGCTGCATTTTGGAATGAAAAAGCAGCCACCAATGTAGAGAAAAAAGCACTTCTCTGCTCTATGTGCTTAATGTGTATATCTGTTTAAACTGTGTTGAAGTTAATGTCTGTAAATGGGGAAAACTTGACCCAACATGGATTGTTCAGAAGCTAAAGCAGCTATTAGCCTGAATGGCAATGGTCTGAAAGCTGATCTAAACTGTGCCTAGAAATCTTTAATCCAAACATGTATTTTACAAAAAACCCCACAAAACACCATACTCTTATCCATGTAGATCTCCCACAGCTAGAAAATTGTTCCATAACAGAAAATTTCCAAGGAGCTAGACAAGACAGTTTCACCTTTTTTCTTTTTTATTTTTTCATACAGCACAACACAAGGGACTGATGACGAGCCAAAAATATAGTCATCTTGAAGTTAGCTTCACAAATTCCAGTGGTTTTGTTCTCTCACTCAGCAGAGTGCCACAGATAAGCCATTACCTATCCCATCACTCAGTTACCTGTGATTGGAGGTTGGTTTGGAGCCCTCACGTACTGGATAAGGGTTACATTAACACACAGAAATCACGAGGCTGGGGAGAGCACATCTCTCCAGTTGCAGCCCTGACTTGTTTGTCAGGGCACGCAGGGACTCTGTGGGGTGTTATTTCTCCACCATGTGGTGTTAAGGCCCATAAACAGCAATTTGAAAAATCTAGTAAGGAAGAACTCACAAAAGATGGTTTGTTCCGTGTAGCAGCAGGTCAGGTGAAAAGCCCTTGAATTACAAAACAGAGCTGCTGCCACCAGCAGTGGGAGTCTTCGGTTCCCAGGCCAGCAGAGGGCAGGGTGGGTGCTGAAGGCAGCCTTGGACTTTGTCAATGGACATGTTGGAGCATGTTTTCCTGAGGTATTTTGGAAACCTCACCATTAAAATATGTGGCATTAAACTGCAGCAGGACAGTGCATTCTCCTCACAAAAGCACCAGGTTGCTCCTTGTGAGGAAACCTAAGTGACAGGTTTTCTGCATAGAACTTGCACAGCTGGAAGTGCTGCTTGAAAGGAAATCCCATAAAAGATGAGTTGTGACCCTGGTGGGCATCAGAAAGAGCTAAAAGAAAAATCATAACTCTGAAAGACTCGCAAATATTGAAAAATACACTTTCAGAGCATAATTTGCAGCTGTGCTTCAAAACTCTTTGCACTCTGCAAGTAGAAAAAAAACATTAAAGAGAATTTTGGTAAGTGCAGGTATACAGATTACATGATTTCTTGTATGGATTTTAAAATTGCACAACATACAATGTATGTGCTCTTTGCTACCATTTTTCAAAGATGTACGCTTTTAGTCATTATTGGGATTTTCTTTAAAGGACATAAATACTTCAAGAAATTATTCTAGGCAGGTAAACAAGTGTGAAATAATGACTGCTATGTGGGGTTTTTTGTTCTTTATTCTGCCCACTCTGAGTGGATCTGGAACACATCCCAAAAATACATGGGATGTATTTATACAGCATGGATACCACCTGGTAGGTTTATTCCATTATCTTTCTACTTTAGGAGGGAGACCCTGAGTAGTGGAAAGGATCCATTCTATTTTTAATTCATTTTCTTGAAATATTAAAGTATTTAAATACAAATATTGGGGAGGGGTTCAAACACAAGGCTTTCTTTATCCCCTAACCAAAAAGTATATTAGAACATGTCTGCAGTAAATAAAAGCAATTTTCTGTTGAGAGTCTCCATCTCAAAGCTGTGGGCAGACAGTGAAATGCAGGAGTCAGTGCTGTGAGCATCCTGGAGTGGAAAGCAGAGATGTGGAGAGTGGCTGGCTGGCCAGCAGGGAGCCAGCCCAGGAACAGGGAGCAGGTAGTGAGTCTCATTGCCAAGTAGACCAGCAGCTGGTTTTCTCCTGTCTGGAGTTTCCCACGCAGCAAAGGCAGCACAGCCAGGCCTTGTGCCTCAGCACCATGCAGCCAAGTGATGACAAAGGTGTGAATAAGCAGGGTCAGGTCATGTTCTACCAGACTGGATCAGAGTGGCCAAGCAGAGAGTAGCAAATGTTACTCATTGGGCTTGGCCATTATTGTTCAGAAATAGTGGAATGTGTGATGTGTCTTCCAGCTAGGTTACTGCATCCGTTTGTAGGCGGCAGGATTTTCCACATGTGTAAAGATACAGAGGAGTCTCTGGTGTGTGAAGTGATTAACGTGTTTTTAAAGAGCATTTCCAAAATGCTCCACCTCCAAGGAGGATGTGGCCTGCCATCCAGAAAGTGACATGATTGTAAATATGCAGCACGTCCAGAAAGTGACATGATTGTAAATATGACATGTCTGTAAGTATGCAACAATGGCATGAGAGGACAAGCTGAGGAAGGAAAGTAAAAGAAATGTGAAAGGCATTTTCTTCCCCCTCACATGGTCTACAAACAAGCCTTACAACACAGCTGTTATTTGCATTGCTACCACCTTAATCCACTTGTTAAAACAAAGTCCTTGGAGTTGAAGGACTCCAGGAAGGAGAGCCTACACACACATAGGATGAGCAGCCTCAGCCAGTCCTGGTACTTAAGGAAATCTAAACTGAGCAGCTGCATTACTGTGGAACTGCACAGGAAGATGGAGGTGGATAGGTTTGATAAGCCACTTATGGAAAGTGACTTAAAAGTAGTTCCCAAGTTGTTTTACAAATACCTGCCCCTGCCTGCTGATGCTTGCAGTGCAAGCAGTGGTGTCCTCACTCATTCTGTGGTTGACAGGTGCATCTCAACACGGAGCATCTCTGCATGCATTTTTACATCAGTCATAAATAAAACAAGTAGGATATTTTTCTTCTCTGTTACTCATTATCTGGAGTTATCTAAGGGATTCTTTTATTGTTTAAATGCTTTTCTTGCCTGTTCCGTAAATGAAAACATTCAAAACCAAGTGGTATTGTAATAGTGATTACTTGGTTGGGTTTCAGGTACAAACCTTTCCAGAAAGTCATCCTGGCATTGGATGAATTAAAGGTCCAGATGCCACATTTGTAGCAGGAGGCAGAGTTTTTAAGAACCACAATCCAGGGCAGTCAAACTGCGGTCTCACTAATGCCAACCAGGTGTGGCCCAGCAAGGGAACATGAGACCAGGCAGCAAATCCTATTACTGTGTTTTCATCCTTCTTGCTCTGGATTTAGGTATCCCCTAGCAAAGATTCTGATCACCTCACTGGGAAATTCACTGCCAAAAATGACATTCACAGGCTTCAATTTCAGGGGAACAGAGGAGAGCAAACACACTTTCTGTTTGATTCAAACAACAGTTTCCTGCCTTCACCAGCCCTCCCTGGTCTCAGCAAACCCTTTGGCTGAGGCTTTTCTAGAAAACAAATCCTCTTATCACAAACTTCCTCCTGCTTTTCTTTTGTTGCCTCTTTTAATCATTACAGTAGTTGAACTTGGACACTGCTAAATATTCACAGGAGGAATGAAATCATCAAGTCACAAGCCCCGGGGAGGCAGATATGTGACTAGCCTCTTAAAGCATGTCCTTTGACATATCTTGAAAGAAGACTGGTACTTCATCTTTGAAATATCCTCCTACACATAACTCTGCCATGTATTATTAAAAAACATGATGTTTTTAGCTGGACACTCACTCCTTAATAATTCCTTCCTGTGGGTATAATTCCCCATAGCATTTTAAATGCACATGTCATCACAGATGTGCCTGTATCCTCCTCCTCCTGCCTGTAAAATGACGTGAGCATTTTGTTACTCTTAGCTTCAAATTTGAAAGCCCTGCATGACTGATGTGGAAAAGATCCTGGTAAGTTGCACCACAGCATTCATCCTGCTCGCCGCAGTACTCTTTAAAATCTGAGAAAAATACCTGTTGTAAGGGAAGGACATTTTTAAACTATGACCAGTGAGTATGACATAATTAAACATGAAAGCACTTGGGTTCCAGAAAGTAGGAAAACTTGTAATGTGTGGGAGAAAGTCATGAGCTGAGCATGAGGATATAAGGGAAAGCTGCACTTCTCAGTCAGACAGGTTTTTTGATCAAGTGAAAGTGTTACTTTTCCACTTGGAAGCAACACTTTTTGATTAAGAAGTTGACTCAGATTGTGGTGCAGTTCCTGTCATGAGATGTTAGCTGGGTAGTGCGAGTTCAGAGATAGTCACACAGCTGAACATTATCTGCACAGTCAGCCCAGAGTGTGTTATTAACCCAAAACCACTCAAATCTCCACTACAGCAGGTGGGGGCTTTGTCATGAATTTCACTGAAGAAACATTCATCCCCCCCTTAAGGGTGGCTTCTCAGCCAGTCACTGGAAAATTCTCTGTTATTTGAGGAAGATTACAGGCCTGTCTCTGCTGAAACGAGCTTTGCCAGATTGTTTGGGTAACGTCTTGATCTTGCATTCTTTAGTTCTGATATTAACACAAGCAAGTTCTTCTTTTCATTTCTTGTCTAATCCGGAACTTAAAAGCTGCAATTATTTATCTTGGTACTGCCAACTTTGAATTTTTATATGGGATACTTAAGCTCTTTGTGATACTTTATTGTGCATCCATTTTCCACTGACAAACCACTTTGTGATTCATCCATACAAACCTTGCTATCTGTACATTACCAAAACATGTTAAAACATGTTATATTTATCAAAGCATGTTAAATTTTGGTTGTTAGGATTGAATGACTTTGTCCAACACTTTCTCTTTTTCAATATTCTTTCTATACCAGGTGCTGTTCTAGATGAAAGCACTGGAAAGGTGTTAGTTGTACAAGACAGAAATAAGGTAAGTTTGTTGCAGTATTATAAAATAGAGAAGTTCATTTAGATAAGCCTATTCTGTAATATAAAACAAAATATATTTTGTTTTTATTCCAGTCCAAAATTGTGATAGTAAAAAGTTACTTCCTTTTACAAGTGTCTTAAACACATCTAGCAACAGATTGCTGAATTCCATATTAAGGGAGAAAAAAACAACTCTAAAAATGAACAGCTTTGTTAAAACTGCAGATTGATTCAGCAGAACTAAATATCCTTCCTGTTTTGAGTTTTCTGTTTTCCCCTGTAACTAACCCAGGAGTTCCTGATCTTTCTTTGGATCCATGCAGACCTCTGGAAAATCCCCATTGGCTTGAAACAGATTTTGAGAGAAGGATTCTGATTTGGTTTGGTTTCCAAAATTCCAGGCACATCTGTGGCTTTAAGGGAGCAGTAGCGTGGTTGGCCATGACCTGGAGACCCCCTTGGTCCAGCAGGTGTAAAGATCTTTAACTCCTCACACACAGGAGCGCCCGCCCTCACTGAGAGGATGCCAGAGCAGAGCAGAGCTGCAGTGAGCGTGGCTCGTGTCATGTGGCTTGAGGTCACCGAGCATCCATCACTGACACGTCTGCCAGCCCCTGTCAGACTGACCCACCTTCTGACTCAGCTGCTGCAGAAAGCTCTCAGGCTTCAACTGACATTTAGCCTGCATTATGCTTTCAGTTGCAAGTTAAAGTGATTCAAGTTAAAACTGCACTAATTAACTCTCTGAGAGAGTGAGATTAATGCCATTTTAACATGAAACAATCAAAGCTTAGCTAGGTGGACTGAAATACACTTGGATGCATATTTTTCATTTTATACTGTTAAGACTCTGCTGAATCTCACTGGGTGCATTCTCCTGTCTTTCCTGAAATAGCTACTAATACTTTTCTCCTCAGGACCCAAGAGATCAGTTCATTAGGACCTACAATACAGTTAATGAACTTCAGTGAAAGAGTGCTTTCATAGGCAGGTTCAATCATACCACATGTTGAGTTTCTAACACAAAAGACAAGGGTACTTCTCTTCCTCTGAACTTGTTTCCTGTAACTGAAGATGTCTATTTTTCATTTTTGTATTTTATATTTTTACTTACAGTAAATTAAAATGTTGAGGACTTGGCTTTAGGAGGACTTTCAGGCTTTCATTCAATAATTACCAATTAAAGCATAAAACTACCTGTCATGCTGTAGACTCCAAAAGTGGTTCCAGCTCCAGGGAACAAAGCACACTGTAAACATTAATACCTATTATTTACCCTTTTATACACAAAAATACAAATGTGCATGCTCACCTCTTAGTAAATATCTTGAACAGATATGAGAGTAAAAAAAAATAGTAACAGCTGTTGGAATTTTAAGAGTTGTTTGGGTTTAATTGTGACAGGACAATTCCACAGCACACAAAGATTTCCAGGAACTAAAAGTAAATCTGAAAGCCAATAGAAAAAAGCCAATATGTGTTTTCCATCTGCACTATTTTTAATCTATTACTTTAAATTCCTATCCAAGCCCTTTAAGAATGCCCAGGAAAAAAAAATAGTTTTCCAATGTAGTCATTAGGGTTTCAAATCACTGGAAAGCACACAGCTTCCCTGCTATGCTGCATAGACAAAAAAGGCTTTTTTTGGGCCAGTGTGCCTTTTTACTGCATTTATTTCTAGGAGAAGGGTAACTTCTTCCTACATAAACTTTTAACAAGGAAAGAAATAGAAAGTACATAGAAGTAAAGGTAAAGCCTACAAATCTTTGTGCTCTTGCCAGAGGTGCAGGGACTGGGACTCCTTTAGCAGTGTGAGTAACAACACCAAGCCTGCACTTCACGTTTTAATATTGAACTTTATTGTCAATAAATGTTTCTTATACATAAATCACACACAAGCCCTCATTTCTTGTATCCATGAAAATGACAAGTTACACTAAATGATCATTACAGACACATCTTAAAGCCAGTGCAGTATAGAACAGTACAATCATAATACCTGTTTGTAAGATTAAATATATATACATTTTTAAAAGCCAAAACAATGGAAGTAGAATACATTAGTGATTAAATATAAGATTATATAGTCTATAGCAGCTTTTAAAAAAATATTCAACTACTCTATCTAGCAGCAACATTGTCTAATGACTGTTAGACAGTTTGTATTTTCAATCAGTAGGTGTTTTGTTCCCATTGTTCATACAGACTGTAGCTGTCTCTAATCATCCTGTCAGCAGGAACAAACAAGTTCCTACTTACTGATATTTATAAAATAACAATACTGCAACTTCAACAAAAAAAAAACCTTTGTGTTGTCTCCTTCTTATTAAAGAGTACAACACAGGCTGACTACTTCACTAATGGATTTTTCCTCCAGTACAGACTATAAACGCATGGAAATTTCCAGGAGGTCTGTCTAATCCAGGAGAAGACATTGGTAAGTCCTATGAGAACAGGTCAGCCATCAACAGAAATACAAAGACATGAACACCACTGAAATACAGCATGACCCACATTACTCCTGTGATGGATTGTTTCCTTGAATTAATGGGGAATAGATGGAGTGACACAATCCTGGGACCCTAATGGTAACAGGGTAGCATGTTCAGGACAAAGAAGTTTTGTGTTTGTAACATTTACTCTTTTTACTCTTTTCCACACTTTCTTTAAGTGAGTGCTTGAGGCCAGCTAAGTTTTTTTAGGCTGGTCAGATATGCTGCAATATGAGCCAGAGGTGCAGAGGATTAAGGTAATCCATATATGGCCCAAATAAAACTGAAACAGGGAGCTCTCAGCTCCCACTGGAATCCAGGGCAGTGACTTCAGGGATGGACTGAGGAAAAATTTCCATTCCAATAAATGCACTTGCTTCCTTCCACCCCCTTCACTTGATTCGTTTGGACCAAGAGCTCCTCGGCACAGAGCCAGGGTGAAGTGCAGGGCCTCAGTCTTGTGGGCACCTACTCCCAACAGGGACATGAAGCACTCCTGTGGTAGGAAACAATGCTGGATTGAGGAAACTTCTCATTTCTCTCCAACACAGCACAGCTGATGAACACTGCTGCAGTTTATCCTCACAGGTGAATGAACAGGGGTGTTTATGAAGAGAAAATCTGGGTTTTTTCTCCTTGTATCTCAGCCCTTAAAATCATTATCCATAGGCTGGTTACTTCTTAAGATGGGTGTCAAGCCCAGGGTTCCTGACTGTTCCGTACCTTAAAAATACCTCCTGGTTTAGCAGTCTCCCTACAACAATGTGTGGTGAGCTTGTATTCCAATTATTATTTCAATACATGGAGAAAGTTGCTAGTTGTCAGGATATGGCTGAGTTTGGTTTTTGTTACTCATGAGTCATGTTTTAAGTCTTTCTGTCAAACCTGGTGATGGAAATCCAAGATATTTGCTGGACAATGTAATGTAACAGGGTGAAAAGGATCCATGTTTTCAAAAGAATCCCAAATGCCATGGCTTTATCTAGGCAGGCTCCTTCTCACTTCTAGTGCCAGCAGCAGCAGGACTTTTGTACTCAAGGAAACAACAAATGACCAGTAGTGGCATTCCAGTGGGAGACTCCCCAGAGTGATACTGCTACTGAGTACAACAGCAGCCATCCCTCACTGAACAGGTGAGATTATAGCTGGAGCCTGCACTGAAAACCACCCAAGACAAAAGTGTCCTACAGCTTCCCTCCTGCCACTTCTAAACTACAGAATAATAAAAGTTGCAATTCTCTGCATCACATATTATATTACAAAAAGATATAAATTAGTCAAGCATAAAATATAATAGAGCCTAATTTTCCTTTTTCATTCTTACATCAAACCTTAAAACACAAGTCACTCATGGGACTAAATTTTAAATTACAATTAAGAATTGCAATTACATTTTTTAAAATCCTTCAGTTACATGAAGTGACAATATGCTTGGCTGCCTACTAAAATGAGTGCAAACTGACTTACGCAAGTGACACCAATTTCATAATGCAGATTAAGCAAAGTGCACACATTTTTGTATCTGAACATTTCTGAAACTCCAGCCCTAGTGTTTCTTCTAGTTTAATTGTCATTAGATATTTATATATATATACACACTCACATTTAAATAAAAGGGAAACAGAAAATGGCACTTCATCTGAAAGCAAAGCTCAACGCTTAAATGAAATCCATCATTACTGCAAGTTTCTTAACCACAGCCTGCCTCAGTTCCTCATGATCTCAGTTCATTTCTGTAGCCCCCTGCCCACTAACAAAGCCACCTGCCACAGGGAGTTTCTATTTCCAATATCTGAAACTACCCCTGAATCATCTGCTTTGTTCCCCTCGGACTTGGCAAGATGCAAGCCTCCACAGGATGGTGAATCTCTACAAATCTTTTAAAATGCATTTGCTTTTGGAAGCAAGCTAGCACACATTCCTTACTGAAAATGAACTCACAGGAGCAGGTAACATTGCACAACAGTTCTGGACATTGACCACTCAAACCAGAGACAACCAGGAGGTTACATTAATTTGGGAAAAGCCAGTATTTAACCTACCAGTACTTACCCCAGGCAAGTAGGATTTGACTACAATGAAACTGCAGACTTCGAGGAAATCAGTGGAATATTAACAAACTTCTTAGGGACTCTTCAATTTGTTATTGAAGAGAAAAATATCTCTGGAGGAGTCCTGGATGGGTGGGTGGTTCTCTGGCTGTAATTGCAGCACACAGACCCTGTAGACCCTAAAAGCTCCTGCTGTGTTTGTGGTGAGAAATGTTAGCACTGACCTCACTCTGGCTGGGGCACACAGAATGCACACATGCAGCACACATGCAGCATGTTTACAGCATGTTTCCTGCAAGAATAGGCTCTGGGCTGCACAGGTGCTGTGGCATATTTGAAATATCACCTGACTCTTACGGTACATCTTGAAAAGGATCTGGCACCAACTTTCACTTTCTGAAAAGAATTCCACCCATTTTGTTACCCCTTGGGGTGAAGTGCAGTGAAACTGATCTGATCAAGAGGTCTGACATCAGTACAGGTGCAGCTGCACAGGATCTGAACCCGAGACTGGGCAGGGGCAAAGAGAGGGATGGGGATCCAAAGGACTGCAAAGACAGTGCAGTGCTGTCTTGGATTAACAGATCAGTGGAGCCAGCAGCCATCAGTGTCCATTACAAACCACACCCTGCACAGCATTACCAAAGTAATTCTGTAGGATATACACAGGAAAGGCACACAGCAATTACTGTTGTTTGGGAATCAAAATATTAGCTTATCCTTGTGTTGGAAAAACATACCTACATTCTGAAAACCTTTTGAAGCAGAATAGAGAACATGCTGAGTAAGAGGCTTTCCACCTTTCTAAAAGGTTTAAGGATGCTGAGTACTCTCAGATGTACTGCAAGGATTGTTCTTTCCACCCAGGAGACACAGCAGTTCGAGAGGTTTTTGAAGAGACTGGCATCAAGTCAGAGTTCAAGTCCATCCTAAGCATCAGGCAGCAGCACAAGCACCCCGGAGCCTTCGGGAAGTCGGACATGTACATCATCTGCCGCATGGAGCCCACCTCCTTCCGCATCAGCTTCTGCCAGCACGAGTGCCTCCGCTGCGAGTGGATGGACCTGGAGCAGCTGGCCAGGACAGAAAACACCACACCCATCACCAGCAACGTGGCCAAGCTCTTACTGTTTGGGTACCGGGAAGGGTTTGATAGGATTGACATAACCATGAGGGAGTTCCCGGCTGTCTACACAGGCCTGTTCTACAAGCTCTACCACAGGGAGCTGCCCGAGCCCTACAGAAACATGACATGATAGCAATACATTTCACATTTCTCTATAGTAATAATTTAGAATTATTGCAATGTTGAATATTATAGTTATCTGTGGACTTATTTTTAGGTAATTATTAGAACATAATTATTCTCTAATAAGCTAAGATATAAATTATTTTTAAAGGTAATTATTGCTATGAGTGTGCATCGGGTTTGTTCTCCTCTACTCCATAAAGCAAGCATAAGGTAAATAAAATACATAGGTACCTAGAAGAAAACAAAAGTGTTACTGATCCTGAAAATATATTCTGCAAGTCATTTTACCTCCACGCACACTGGCACAACAGGTTTAAAGAGCAATATAAAGACAGTATGAAACATTCATGGTTTAATCTGGTATCTGCAAAAGTAGTTATAATATCAGCAAATAATTGCTTATATTTGGCTACTTCAGAAAGGAGTAGGAAAGGTGACATCTTTAGTGCTGTGTGGCACTGGTGCTCAGAATCTGCCATGGAAGTCAGCTTTTAGCAGACATGGGAAGGAAAAGGATAGCTTTCTGTCCAGGTCCAGTTTTTGGTCCAGGTTTGTACTGTCCAGTTCTTTTCAGTGCCACGTACCAATCTGAGTATTTCCGTGAGCGGTAAGTGTTGTAGTTATTGGATTCCAAACGTTCAAAAAAGAAACATTCTTCTGTTGCGTATTTCTAAAAGGGAAAAGAGAAAGCATTACTGGTGTAACACCACAAATCAATTCTTCACATTCTGGGGACTAACTTAGCAAGAATGTGAGCAGTACCTTTGGTTTTAAGAAATAGAGATTAACTGTGTCACAACTGAAGAAAGATACTTACTGTGAAAATATTGTTAAAAACTTACAATATGAGGTTTTTTACCTATGGTTCATTTATTGTCTCTAAGACAGATTAAGCAGCTTTTTACTTCCTTTTAATTACTGTGTAATTCTTTGTTCTGATCAGAAAATGCATAAAACAAGCCTTTAAGAACAAAAAATTTAAGCAGAATATAGACAATTCAGTACAATTGCCCAAGCTGGAAATTCAGGCAGAGGCACATCAAAAAAGGGTGAAAAAAGAAAAGTTCTTATTTCTCCCCAAAGCATATGTGACACACACCAGTGCTTTCCTACAGTCCATTGTCAATGTTAACATTTTGATATAAACCCCATCATTAAGGTGACAAATGACAGCTCAGGCTTCATGAACTGTGTATTCCTGAACATCCCCCAGAGGTGACATTTCAGGAGCTGGACTGCTGTCTAGCAAAAGCAGGATGTCAGCCACTGCACTGTCAATCTCAGCACCTGGAAAAACTCTGGATATCTGTGGTTTTTCCTTTCAAATACGCTTCAGTCCAGGCTGCATCCAGAGTGCAGATCTGACAGCAGAAGCTTTCTCAGCACCTCATGAAACATCTGAACGCCCCTCAAACTAAATGCAGGTTATTTTCACATTGTTTGTGCACAATTTGAATCCATAACATCAAAAGACAAGAATTTCTCTTAGAGTCAAGTCCTTCAAGTCTGGCAAAACCTGGCTGATCACAGCAAAGCCATGTAAGCATGACAGAATGAACAGGTCATATCCCTAAATAAAAAATTATTTATCATAAAATACAAGTCAGTCAAAATTCCTGCTTTCGTGGGAAGTTTGGGAAATGTCTTCATTAAATTAAATAATGACATTTCACTCCATGAAGTGAAATTATAATTAAACTGGAAAGTCAAAATAAGCTATATCAGATGGGAAATGTTTTTTTCATTTTTTCATCGAAACTCTGCTGGATCAGATGCATTTCTGCACAAATATTTTCAGTTAAAAGAGCATTTCCCAAGGGGAGGTTTTGACTATCTGCATTCACATCCAGCCATTTCCTCCAGCGGTAGAGATCACCTCTCCCCCATGACTGACTCTGTTAGTAAGGAACATGAAAATGCTCCATGAAAAGCTGCATCATCCAGATTTCCACACAAGAACACGACCCACTGCACCCCCACACAGGTCACCGGGGTGAGCAGTGGTCCACGGGCTGTGCAATAAATCATCCTGCAAAGCCCAGCTCAGAACAAACCCTGCAGCATGTCTCAACAGGTAATTACAAAAACATCCAACAAGATGAAAAACAGGCCTGAATAAGAATTTGCAAACATATTTCCAAAAATGTTAATTTATTTGCAAAACAAGGACTCTGCGCAAATTGATCCTGGACACTGAAAAGTAATTAAAAAACCTCAGACATTAAAAAGGACAGAATAGTACTTGAGTGACTAATTAGAGGACTAAATTATGTGTTTAGAAATTAAAGTTCCATAATGTTTTGAAAGAAATTTCAGCAGTGTTTCACCATGTGCAATTCACCACATTTCCAACGTACACTCTGCGAGCTATCGTGAAACACAGCCCTGCTCTAATGAACAAGAGACGCTGGCAATTAGAAACAGTTTCATGAATGTGTTTAGAGGCAGAAAATGGTAAAGGCACAGCCAGCCACAGACTGTTGGAAGTCACAATGCAGGAATCCTCACGGAAAAACACTGCCAGTGCTACAGAAAACAGCCATGAAATTGCAGCAGCAATTGTTAGGCTGGCTGCAGAAGAAAAGTCTTAAAAGAGTAGAGTTTCCACCTTTGAATAACAACAATGTTGCATGCAGCAAACATGATTCAAGTAATACCCATTTCCAGAAACAACGCCAAAGAAAAAAAGAGTTTTACAAGCTCAAGTGAGAAGCACAAAGTGACCCAACTTTACATACTCTGAGAGAGCAATTCCGAGTGACTGGGCAATACTTCACAAGCGTTTCGCCTTACAGGAACTAAGCAAACAAAAACCGCTGCAAGGGAAACTTATTCTACAAGCAAACCCAGAATGCAACAGCAGGGCAGAAACCCCAAATATAAACACACCCCTGCATTTATGTTTATCATTTCACAAATGGTGCTAAACACCCTATTTTGACCATTCCCCGTCACTCAGGGTACGGAGTGCTATTAGAATGGGAAGCCGAATGCCACCGCACCAGCACCACAGGAAATTCCCAATTATCCTTAACTCAAGAATAGCACATTGGACAACTCCTCACATTTTCTTCAACTGAGCTGTCACACAATATCCGAGTAACTTGAAGCAGGTTCTTTAACTTCATTCCCGAGCCCACACAAAACTCCCTGGAGCCAGAACTGAGGAGCACCCTGGGGAGTCCTGCTCCTGTAAAACTACTTTCAGTCTCATTTCATGGAGGCAGAGGGGAATCAGAAATAATTTCTGCATCCCCTGGCATTGGTCTTTCATTAGCTGCAGTTCAGCCAGAGTTAGGAATGCGCATTGTTAGCCCCAGCCACAGAGCGGACTTGCACAGAGGCTGAATGGGGCTGTGTGAATAAACAAAGCACCAGGGGCTATTGCAAACCAAAATTCTAGCAGGCTGGATGCCCTGGTGCTTCATCAGGCACTGAAGGATATAAATGTGGATGAGGATTTACAGTATCTAGGTCTCATAAGCAAAATTAATGTAACTTCAGCTCTTAAAGCAAAATTTTTCATTTGGCTCAGAGAGACATTAACCGTCTGAGTCTGCTGCATACACTGGCTTTAAAACACAGTTAAAAATTTAAGTGATACCAATAAAATACACAAGAGTTTAAACTAAACTAGTCTCAGCAGAGAGTAGCTTAATTTATCCACACTTATATAACTTTTAAAATTTTATCATCACATTTTCAAAAATATTTTTCTTGCCAGTTTTCCAGTTGGGAAGTACAAGTGCCCAAAAAAAAACGTGATTCTCTACAAAGAGGAAAATGAGAAAATAATTTATACAGATTAGTACCATGAAAGTAATTTTTTAAAAGAAATTGGTTTTACTTTCCCCTTCAAAGAGGTCTTTTAAAATCATTTCCTGTGCAAGTAAGTGAAAGGGGAAAAAATTACTCCTGAGGGTAAAAAGGCAGACACTTTACTCTTCATTTGTTTTGATAATTTCCTGATCACTGTGATTTTTTCCCTCTGACAAGCCATTCCTGTTAAATTTTGCAGCTCCTAGGAGTAGGGCAGAAATACCCAACTCCTTCTAATTCCTATTTCAAGTAACTGACAGGAACTGTGCAGAGCTCATTTCTCCTGATAAATCCCACACCGAGCAGCCGAGTAAGTCCTGCAGGAAGAAAGGCCACCCCACACAGAGCAAGGGCAGGACACAGCAACACAGAGACATCAGGCAAGTGCTGCTTACCAAGGCCAGCAATCTGCCATCCTCCTTCATTGCCAGGAAGCGATTGGCACTGACACCTTTGATGGACACCACTCCTCGCTCCTCCGCCTGGAGCTGCAGCTTGACTGCAAACAAAACAAAAAAACAAAAGGTTTCACCTCTGTTCACCTTTTTGAGCCATCGTGGGATTGCAGCAGGCAGTGCTTCAAACCCTCCACCACAGAAAGCTTCAGCTTGCAATGAAAATAATAAATTTTTAACATTTGGCTTTCTGATCCCGTTTTTAGAAAGTAAGTAGCTACTTTTGAATTTGCAATGGCGAGATTGAGTTATTCCATCTTCATTTCGCATAAAGGCAGCTTAAAACCCATGAAACACCTTGAAAGGCCACTTAGGGCACAGTCAGCTGCTCCCAGAAAATGGAAATTTTTCATGGCAATTTTTCCAGAGGTATGTCTCAATGTTTGCAGAACAGCATTGGACACAGAATGCACACAGCTCTGTACAGGCAGACTGTCAGCGAGCCTAACTCTGAGACTGTCCAGGTCCATATCACTCCCTAAGGGTTCTGGCAGTTCCCAGCAGAAAATATTCATTAGTTTACCTCATCTATCCAGCAAGTGGGTGGAACAAACAAACAGAACTGCAGCAGTAGGTGAAGGCAGCAAAGGCACAAGAAACAGTGCTATACAAAGCAGGAACGTGTCTTGCATCAATTAAAAGAAACTAAAGATTTTATAGAAATGAAAACCTGTAAGGTCCTATCACACAGCTTTGAGCTACTACCTGTGAATTATTAACACAACCCCTTAACTGATTTCTGTAGCCATAAATCAAACCCAGTAGTTTGGATGAAAGCTTCCCCTTTTGCCTGCCTTTGCCTGTTGTATACAACGTCTCAGATGAGAGCTTCCTTCACCCACCTGCTTTGGTTCAGCAGGTCCTTTATTCCATTTGGAGATGCAGTTCTAAATAGCTTGAGCTTTTCAGCCATCAGAATAAATGCCTGAAGTGAATGTAAATTTTGGAGATCTCTTGAGATTCAGAGAGAGGTTGTTGCTTATTTGGCTTTTTGTTGAAGGGAAAAAAAGACAGCACTGAAGAAACCAACTGAAACTCCAACACCAGGAATACAGGGAACATAAAACTGTTGGGATTATTGCTGCAAACCCTTTTTCATGGTAAAAGTTAGAAGTCAGGCACAATTTTATCTCAGTATCAAGTATCCAAAATATAGTGCTCCTAAGTTATGAGGCCAAAATCAGACTTGTGAACAGCTCCAAACACTTTGGTGTAACTCCTTAGCCTCTGGGGAAGCAAGAACGTGGAAAAGTGCTCTGGGCAGGGACTGTGGGAAATGGACTTTTGAGATGTGCCAAGCACACAGCTTTCACCACACACTTAACAAGAAACAGCTGTGGAACAGTTGAAAATTAATATTAATTACTACAGTACTGACTTATTATGCTTCACGACTTTCTCTGGACAAAAATGCACATGAAATCCTACAGCATCACACCAGGCCAGAGGTTCAAATTCTGTAAAAATGAGCTTCTGGTAAAGGTTTCTAAGTCCTGTAAAAATTTGTATAGCTTGTAAAAAAAAAAAAACAACAAAAAAACACCCAAGGTATTCCTGCAGAGTTTGAAAAGAGCTGCAATACTGAAAGCTCCAAAAGGAAAATCAGCTTCACTGTTTTTTCCTCTCTAACCCAAAAACCTGTGAACAAACAGAGCCAGAACAGTACTGTGAGTTTTTCAGGTTTCAGTGTTATTTTACAGCTTTATTAATGCAGTGAGTATTCGCCACAGGGTTACACTGGAGATATCAGGATACAACACAGCCTTACTGATCAAACACATTTTGACTATATGATCATCAGCAGAAGTGACAATTTTAGGTTTAGATCACTGCAACTAAATTGTAAGAGAAATGTATCACTTGACACCAATGATCTGCATTTTTTACAGTCTTTGGTCTCCAACAGCAACAGTGCAGACTCCATTCATCATTTCACATCTACTTGTTTTCAGCACAACTGAACCTCAAGACCCCATCCATGGAAGTCAAATAACTAAGACGTTTGTAGCCCAAAAAAAAATAGCAGATTGTTGTGAAAGAGCTCATTAACCAAGGGCTAAAAAGGCCCGTTTTCCGAGATATTCTGGCCCCTCTAGCACGGCAGTGAGTTATTTCCCTGTTCCCATTCATGCCCTGCGATCCACAAGGAGCACCAAGCACAAGGCTCTGCTCGGTGCCTGCTGGTGTTGTGAGAACACAGAGCTCACCCGCTGAGAAAACATCCCCAGGACTGGGGCTAAGTCATCATTAAGTTATTAAATTAAACAATAAAAGCAACTCAGAGGACCCAGGAAATTTACAGCTCCTATTAAAGACTTTCTTTTCTATCATAATAAGCTTAATAGAATCATTCTGCTGAATAAGAAGGAATGAATTGCAGGATGTGCATTTGCACTTTTCACACCAGCGAAGAAATTCTGAGTGATGTAGCTCAAGTGAACCTACAGTGCCTTCCAGTCATATAAAAACGGATAGAGAAGGAATTTTTTTTTCCCAACAATATACAGAGGTCTGTTAGAGATTCATATTCACTGATGTTCTGGCTGAAAAACACCACAAGCTATACAGTCCAACCCACAGAAACCAGTACAATCTGTGGCACTAAAGGAAGCTGGAGCACACTGCAACAGGCACTGAGATGTTCCTTCAGAGGGTATGTACAGGACAGATGTACAAAGTGCAGGTTAAACTAAACAGTGTATTTCAGAGAGTTACAAATGGGCATTTATTCCACAACTTGGAGAGACCTTTCTAAGAGTATGGAAGTTGAAAAGTGGTATTTAATAGCATTGTGGTTGGCAAAGTTTAAGATATTTCTTAAAAAATGGATCTTCCTTGTTTTCTTAGATACCTCCAAAAAAAAAAAAAATTTCCAAGGCACTTTTGCACAGTCCAGTGGAGAAAATAATTTTGAGGACAAGTAGCTAGACAGGAAAGCTGTTAGCAAATGCAAAAAAATAAAGAAAACATGAACATTTTCCAAAAGTACTTTTATTGTCCTGAGCACTAGAACTGGAAAATCACACGTGCAATGCAAATTCTCAGGTCCTTTTACAGTTCTAATAAACCAAAGCTTTAGAGTGGCCCAGACCCAGGAACTGCACAGCTTAAATGGTCCCAAAGGTTTCCATGCTATGCATCATAAATGGTTCAGCCAAAATCTCCTTCAAAATGGGTTCATTTCAAAGACCTGGGCAAAACCTACCAACTTAATACTTCAGGAAAACAGAGCTGCACATTCTGGAAGTTGCTCACTGCTGAGCTGGTACTACCTTCTGACTCCCAGTGGGAATCTGCTGGCAAGACCTTCGCCCGGGGCAATCCCTGTGACCAAAGCCACGTGCTGGTATTTCACTCACAGCAGCTGCACTGGCTAAGATGTTCTGGGGCAGGAGAATGCCACAGGATTAGTAAGGAAAGGGAAAATAAAGGTCACAGGGAGGAGAGAAAGGGACCAGAAACATGTCTGGAATAAAATAAAAGGCAAAAAGAGCAAAGAGCAGTGAAGACAGGGCAGGGTAAGGGCAGTACAGGAGGGTGCTGTACTGGAGCATGAGGCAAACTCACACATCTGAAGGAGGTGAAATTTGAGGATGCATTAGCCAAAGTGATTAATAAAAGCCCCATTTTCCTACTCCACAAAGAAATGGGAACTCTAACCACTATATCAGAAAAATGATGAAGTAAAAAACAACTATGAGCTTCTGGCTTTGGATGCATTTACACAGCAAATAAAGGTTCAATTACAGCTTCAGCTGTATTTTCACTGTAACCCTTCTAGCTAACACCCTACAGACAGCCTTCAGTGCAATCTAGAGCTACAAGTACCATCCCCAGTGTCAGGATCATACAAAACTCAGGTCAGAAGGACTCCCTCTAGTCCAGCCTCCTGCTGAAGAGACTCCATCATTTCACAGCGAGAACCTTGCCTGCCACACTGCAGCAAAGGGAGCAGCTCACAGCCTGGGAAGAGAGGAAAAATTGGATACTATTTCAACCCTCGTTTTCACTAACATACAGCTGCTTTATTGGAACAAAAAGTAAAACACCTCTCACTCAGTTTACGAGAAGGGAGAGTTTCTGTACCCCCAAAATCCCAGGCTGCACGTCTCTGGATCAATGACTAGTGTTACTACAGTCTGCTGTGGAAAAGCTCAGCCCCAGCCAAAGGCTCAGGGCCCATCTCCAACATATTTGCAGAGGCCCTGTAAGGAAAATCCTTCCACGAGGCCCCCGAGTGACAGCGCAGTGAAGCTGCTGTGCCAGCTCCCACTGCCCATCCTCCCACACCTCCGTGCCCACAGGAAAGCACAAAGCAGCTATTCTGCAGCCTCACTGCAGAGGTGGGTCAGCTCCAGAGGGAATAAGCATCAGAAATGCAAGGAAGTTCACAAAAAAAAGGGAGGAAAGTAAGTTTCGCTAAATGCAACACCCTACAGCCGAATTCCCACTCCTCCATCCTCTGTGGCTGAAGTTGGCCATTCCTTCACGCTCAGGGGCAACATCTATTCCCAGCCAGGTGTCCAAGCAAAACACAAGGAGTCAGACATGCTTGCTCCACACCTAACACGACAAACCCTCCCAAACCCCGGGGCTGGTTCAAAGCTACACATGCATTTACAAACACACATATATTAACACTCCCTTCTGGCTTTTCCTGTCTGCTGGATCAGATCCAAACCCCAGCCTGGTGATGCCTACTGCAACTTTCTCTAAGAATTACAAATATCTTTGTGTCCCTCTGCTCACATCAGTCTCTGACAGTTTCTGATATCTCTTTCTCAAAGGCACAATTAGCAACTTAACATCTCCTGCTATTTGATAAGCGCTGACATACGAGGCATCCTCAAGTCTTCAGAGTGTGAACAAGAGAACAACTCCTTGCTCGCTTTCATACACTCATGGTAAAAGTGAGCCACTGCCAGAGTCACTGATGCAGACACTGCCTAAAACCTGGAACACATATGAGGCACCAAAAGGAGAAATAGAGAGGAGAAACAACCAGCAAACCTTAGCGGGAGAGGTGGGCTGCTAATAAACCAAACCATCAGAATTGCAACAAAAACAATCAAGCCAATGGAGTGTCAGGATGAGAAACAGTGAGTCACGCTCCCATACAAAGGCACATTTCTTTGCTTTTGCATGACAACATTCTAAGTGTATCTTTTTCCTTTTTGCCAGCCAGAGGCATAAAACCACTCACAGACAGACCCAAGGTGTCCAAAATGTAAACATCTACAACAAAAATACACACTCGTGAAATGCAAACACTTCAGGAAGTTCTGATTACACTTAAGAGTAAACCAAGGCTTAAAGCAGAACAGTAACTTGTGTAACTGTTTAGGCATCCACCCACTATGGTAATCAACCACATTAACATGGACATTCTCAGATTTTAAAAGTTTGCACCTTTTTAAGTAGTACAGATACTGAATACAATGGAAATTATTTCCATCTTCAGATTCTCCACCGATTCTGATTTTTACCTTGACCTCAATTGCTGCAAGTACCCAGTTCTACCTAACATGCACCTATGACACTGGGAATCCTCCCCATGAAACACTGATTACCAAACACACAGCATTCTCTGGTGCTCCCTATAAATTTCATATAAAAGACAGTAAAGCCATCATGCAGAACAATAATTTCAGAATAGTGTGACATCCAACACTTCTGGCACCAGTGGCTCCTTGCCTGTGTGCCCACATGTAAAACACGCACAGCCACACTTTTCCACTTCTCACAGCTTGCATAATCTGGTTGATGAAACCTAGTCGAGCCCTTTAAAAGTAAAAATGTCATGCAAAAGCAAATCCAAAGTTTGTGAATTCTGCTTACAAAGCACAACTTGGGCATTTTGTGCTGCTGAGTAAAGTAAACAGCGATTGCTTCGCATTACGAAAGGATTTCGTACGCCAGAAGCTCCAAGTCACCGTGATGTAAAACCCTTCTAAATGCTTTCTGCCACACTGTTTGCTGACTCCTTGGCGTTGCAGATGAACTGATGCATCTTCGGAAGTCAAGAGGGCTAAAGCAAACTGAAAAAATTCCTAACTTTACCAGAGAAGAACTTAATTCCTTACTGGGTACTGGTAATAAAGCTTAGTCTCCAAATTACCATTCTTTTCACCCCATATTCTTGATTTAGAAAAATGTTTCAGGGTTGCCTTATCAAAAGAGTAATGCATGCCTGTTCACATGTAGTTTTTTTAGGACTGTTTCCAAAGGGCTTTTCTTAGCAAGGGTAAGGTATGCCGCACGTTGTTTCCATCTGCTTTCACTTCATTCAGTCTTGACTGAAGTAAATCTCAGAATAACCACTTTTGGGTGTTGAACTCAGAACAAAGCTGGTGCAACTGTTCAGCCAACAGAGCCGTGTCACAAAACACGTACAGAACTTGCAGAAGTTCTGCTTTATGTTTACTGTGCATTCACTCATCTCCTTGTAACTATGACCTGTTTTGCACTTGCAGCAAAACAAACACATAAAACCAGGGACAACCCAAGGCAAACACAGGAGCAGCATTTCAGAAGACAGAGAAGGTAAAATGTGTAATTTTTAAAAGTTATTCTGTAGTGTTCCTCCTGCAGGTACAACTCACACAACTACTCAGTAGTACATGGTATTTCAGGGCTGTGACTGATGTCAGAGCAGTAACACATGGGATGAAAGGCAGAGGCTGCCAGAGCAGCAGTGGGACATTGCTGTCCCATAGGCTCAATAAGCCTCAGTGGCACAGAAAGGAAAAGCTGGATTTTAGAAATGCCAAGAAGAATAAGTAAATGGGATTTCAGAGAGTCTGGAGCACAGTGGTGAAAAAGGAACTCTGTCAGGCACCCAGGATCCAGAGAGATGGCACAGCAGATGGGAGGAAGGAACAGCCCCATACAGAGGAGCTCCTGTGAATTGAGCTGCCTTTTACAGCTGATTGCTCTTAACCTGGCCAAAAGGTTGAGATGGCAATTATACTGGGTTTGTACTTCCCTTATCTCCAGTACCAATGAAACTGAACTGATCATTGAAACTTTAATATTTTTTCAAAAAGTAAACAAATTTTTAAAAATTTAAAGCCGTACACATGCACACACAGTATAGCACTGGTGCCAGCACAGCTCCTTTATTGCAAGGACAGTGCAAATGCCACAATAAGCTCAAAGTCTTACTTCATCGTCCTATTTCATCCCCTTCCATCAAGCTGTGTAACCACCCTGTGCTGACCTTTCAATAAAGCATGCACAGGGGAACAGCACGAGCTGCAGTGAAGGACAAGAGCTGTCAATCACTGCTGACCCAGCACAGTAATGAATCCCAGTCTTCACAAAAGGGCTCTAATTTGCTTTTGAATGCAGCCCTGCTTAAGCAAAGAATTTTCTTTGTAAGGAATCAAATTCCTTAACTGAAAATAAACACACAGTGCATATTTGGGTAACACTCCTCAATTTTATTCTAAGTACATCTGAACTATGCTAAGAAAGGATTCCTCACAACAAAAGAGAGACCTTGGACCTCCTGCAGCTTGGAAGAACCTACTTGACTCCCTGCTGCTTCAGCCTGACCACTGCTAGTGCCCATACCCTGGTTTAGATCTATGGGATGGTTTCAGTCCCACACTGCTCCAGACAGCTCCTGCAAGAGGGTGCTCCTGCAGTACAGCAGCTACAAGCACTGGCCATCAAACAGTCTCACCTTTCACCACATCAAAGCAGCAGCCAGACACCCCACTCCTAGTAGCATTTTCTTCTAATAAAATATCACAGTCTTACAATACTGATCCATGAAACTAGAGCCTGATCACTGGAAAACACCTTACTACTACTGGTACTCGCTCTAGCACAGATAAGTGCTCTGGAGGAGGCTACTGCTTGAAGCTGTAAAGCAAGCAGAAGGTTGGGATTTAAATAAATAACACCTGGCAACATGAGCCAGTTCTGTGCACCTCTTCAGCTTTGAGGAGTTCCTGCATTTCTACAGACATGAACATTGTACATTTTTGTCTTCCATCTTCCTGAATGAACAACATTTCTGTCAGCAAAACATCCACAGTGAGTCTGTAAACATCTCTAAAATCACAAAATTAATCCTTCCTATTTACATACTCCAATGAACGGCCCGGAGCATGCTCAGCTGTTCATCCCAACTGCTCCACTACAGGTGGACAAACCCAAGGAACTGAATCCACATACTGTCTCCCAGGAACTGCCCAACAGGTCTGTGCAGCAGGATTCCCTAAGTGACTTTTCCACAGAGGTGGCAGCCTCTACATGGCCATTGGTAGTTGCTTCTCCACACTAACACGTGCTCCTGGTTTTGTATCCACCTCTGTTCCCACAGGTACCAGCAGCTCCCACAGAGTAACTGCACACAGCCACTCCACCCAGGAATCTTGGTCTCTCCATGGGTCTTCCCAGAGTTGTGGGACTGTGTGAACTTTCTTTGTAATACAGTCCCAACATTTCTATTCTAACCTGAAATGTAACACAGGTGACAACTGCATAGACTCTGCTCATGCTTTTCAAAACATCCATCTGGGAAGAACTTGTCTCCTGTCCTGCCCTTTTACAGAAGAGGACATTGCATCACAGGACAGGCAGTGACAATCAGCTGCCACTGGAGAGGGACACTCCATTCCACACTACCAGCACTCCCTACCACCTCCCTGGCACCAGCTCTGGCACTTCTCTTGGCATCTCAGTGACGGATATGTGGTGACAAATAAAGACTTCAGGATTTTTTCCCCAGTACCCAGAAAAGCCAAGAAAAGATACCAAAAAACTGATGCCAGTTGCCAGAGGTGCTGCAGACCTTCCCCCAAGTGCAGATCCAGATGCTGTGATAACTGCACACTTGAGTATGTTAAGGACATCCTTTAACACCAAAAATAACCCCAAAGCTACATCCCCAGAGAATGGCACAGGATATGGGGTAAGTCTGCATCAGGCATCGTGGGTCAGCCTGAGAGCAGGAAGGAAAGAACCAAGAAAGAGACTACAAATATTTTCAAGCTGTATCACAGCTGACATCTCTCCCTGCTCTTACAAAACACCACCATGCAGGATTCCACAGCCATGGCTACAAGGATTCTGTGACTTGCATATTCCAGGAATCCTAATGATTCTGGTTTTATGAAATCTGCTACAACCCTGTCAGAAGGTCACAGACAAACCCTGAGCTCTGCATCACACGAGCAGAATTTCACCACACTGGCTCTGCACATGGCCATGGAGTCTGGGCCCTACTTTGCCCTTTCCCAGTACCCTCAGTCTCCTTGTCCTTTGAATCACCCGGTCAATGTGGTTTCAAGCTCTGCAAGTCAGAGATGAGCGCCAGGCTCAGCCAGGGTCACTCCAGCAGCAGTGCACCATGACAGCTCCTGCAGGACAACCTCCACCCAACTGCTCAGACATCATCTCATTTGTATTCTCGGCTGATCCTATCGAGCTCCAGTCAAAATCTGGCCCTACCCTGAACAAACAAAAAACTACGTAAGATAATAACCCTAAAATGCCACCAGCACTCCAGAGAGTCACCCTTTCAATATTTTTATTGACAAGTCTGGAGGCAGCAGAAGAGGCACAGGCAAAACACTTGACCTGCACATTGTTACCAAACATTACTGAAAATGACGAAGGGTGAGAGAGCTGCTTTATTTTGAAACACATAGTCTTAAACAGGTGCTAACAAAAGCAAAGGCTATTAATTCTCCATCAGGATTGAAACAGTATCTCATCACCAACATTAAGGCTTCAAAAACCATGCTGTAAACATTTCAGGTACCACCTGGTATAGATATTCAATTTACAGATGTCGTACACTTAGGTATGTTCTTCAGCAACAGTAACTTGAGCATTCTCTGGGCTGCACTGGGTCTGGTTTGGTTATATTAGATAACTGCACTGAACACACTGTCACCAACAGTCAAAAGCGCCATTAATCCCAGGGTTGTGCACCAGTTCAGCACAATCCATCACCTCTCAAGTATCCTGGATCAGATGGCCTCTGATCCCAGGGAAATGCTCCCAATACTGCTAAAAACCATAATGATCAAAAAATTATTTATTAGAACTGCCTGCCTTATCTGTAATCCAGGGGAGCTGGGGAAACAAAGTGTCACTGAAAAGACTATGATGTAAAATTCAGGTTGAGTTACTAAAATAATTTACTTTCTGTAAAATGTTTTTAAATATGACCCCACTACATATAAACTTTTTCTTAGAATCAGCTGCACAAATTTCAAGCATTTATGAAACAAATGAAAACCAACAGCAGCCACCTGATCTCACATGTTATCTGGATTTGTCTTTTCCAGCTCTGAGAGTGCAGTGGCTAACAGGAGTTGGATTACCATTTTCCTGCAAAGCAGACTATGTAAGTACCTAAAAGTGCTCCTGATTTCCTGTGTGAGACAATCTAAGGGCTAAATCCTGCCCTCTAGTGTACCTGTGGGTGGTGGTGCCCTTGGAACCTTCCCCACTTCCAGACTGGGCAGAAAACAGCTGGGAGGGACAGGACAGTTCGCTGCCCACTGGAGACATCTCGTGTTGCCTTGGCTCACCTTGGGGGTGCACCTGCTGCTGGATCACACAGCTCTGGGGTGGGCAAGACTCACCAGGAACTGGGATACAGGAGTAGCAGACACAGTGAGAGATGAGAAGGGATCCTCCCCTGAGCAGGAACATACAGGAACATGATGGTATTTCTATGATAAAAGAAGCAAAGGAAGCATATTCCCAACTTTTTCACACGGGATCTCTGCTACTTCATCCCCTAAAGGCAGGTACATCCAGGAGCCAGGAGGAATTTCCATGCTATGCCACAAAGTACTTGGCAAAGCAGTTCAGATCTGTGCAACAGATGAAAAGTAATGCAAAAAGAGTCTGTTTCCAGAAGGACTGAGGTAGAAGCAACGTATTTGAGCATTTAGGGGCAGGCTTTTTTTTTAAACAAGTCACCTCTCACTTAGTGCTAAGATTTGGAAAAGATCTTGCCCTGTCAACAGCTCTGGCCGTGTCTGTGGGACACCAAAATGGGGAAGAAGATAATCCAAGTCCCAAACAACTTAGCTATGAAAGGTAAACACCAGGTCCTGAACCTTCATATGAAAACACCTCCTGACATTTGCTCAGCTTGGGGATAACCATGAGTTTTCTCCCATTGCATGATCAGTGATCAGATTTCCATCTTCTTCACGGAGTTGCTCTAAAAGTCAGTCTTTACTTCAGCAGAGTCTTTCTAAAACATTTACAGCATAACCATTTAAATGTTGTGAGAGAGACAAGTCAAAATCTTAATATTAACCACTATTTATGAAAGGAACCTTCTTAAGAAATTTTCCTGGACCAGTATTACCCTATTTTACATTTTCTTCAGATATTTACGGAAGAGGAGAGAGGTACTGAGCAGGAAGGAGGTGTTTCATACATCTGCAGGGTTGACTGAGCTCACAGAGCTGAATCCTTTCCAAGTGAGAGGCTGGAGCCTTGTCACCTCATTAAGGAATGGACAAGAATGGCTCAGGATGCCTTGGATACTGTCTTGGGTTATGCTCATCATGAAACAAAGCTGCTTAAGAAATTATGGAAATACATAAGTGCCAACCATTCCTCATTTAGGGAAACTCTGAAAGGAACAAGCTGTGCTACTAGACATGTTCTAAATGTATGGATAAGTGTTCCCTTTCCATTCTCCAGGATTTTCCCCCTCACCAGCACTGTAGCCTCTTTGAGGGAAACACCTCTATTTTAGAATTTCTAAGAGCCTTTCCAGAAACACTGGGTCCTTTGTACAATTTCCAGAGCATAAATCAACAGTTGTTGATCAACAACAACAAACCAGCCATGATTTTGTTTTGCTTTAGACAACAAAACTCTCAGAAAGCGCCTTCTGTTTCTTGTTTGTCTGAAAGTACCTCTTCAAGGGAAAACACTCTGGATGGAGTCCCCAGAGTGTGTCCAAAGGGGCACTTCACTGGAGTCACGGCAGCACACGCGTCAGATGTGGCAATAATGGCCATGGAAGGCGCCCTGTCCTGGGTTTCAGCTGGGTGAATCATAGGATCCCAATCCTCCAGCATTCTTAATTTCATTAATGACACAATTATGGGTAAATGAAGGTGAGTGGGGCAAATATAAAACCATGCCATGACCTAAAGCGATGTGTATTGTGTATTTCAAATAGAGGCAGGAGAGGGGAGGTAAAAAGGACATGGATCATGGAAACTGTTTATAGTATTAAAACTTTGGTCTGAAACATAAGGAGACAGTAACTTGCCTTCTAAAATAAGAACTTCCTTTAAAAGTAAGAAGGATGATGTGCTACTGAAATGTTATTTTGTATAATTAATTCCTAAGAATAGCAGCAACCACAAGCATCTCTACTAAGGGGCCTTTAATTATTTCTAAACCAAATTGTGCAGACATTGTATTTCTTTTCTCAAAACCACCTTACAAAACCTTTTGCTTAACTAAGAAAATCACCCTGAACTACTCAAGGTGCATATTTTCATTGCTAATTTCTTTTTTAAAGTCCTCTCATGTTGTCCAAGATTTATTGCCCTCTGCCATGCCAGGAATACCAGGAGATTTCACAGGGACTTCCACAGAGCAGCACTCAGCAGGTCAGAGTTGAGCAGAGTCGTGTGGAATGACGTATTTACAGCGAGGATGCTAAGGATGTGAACCACGCAATGCCCCAGCAATGACCCTCGCTGATGCTTCAGGCACCGATGATTCTCTGCTTCTCAGAACTAGGGTTCTTCCAGGAAAAAAAAAAAAAAAAAGAAGAAGGAAGGAAGAAAAAGCAACAAGCCAAGAGCTGTCTGATAATGCAAAAATGAGAGAATTCACTACTAGGAAAGCACGAGATGTCAGTTGAAAATTTTGGTATTGATAAGGTTCAATAGGAAGAGAAAACACACATTCAGTGGACTCAAGAATGAAAAAAATAGTATTAGTTTTCCTGAGAGAATAATAAAAAAAGGCAGGAAGGAAGAAATTATTATGGGGGAGCTCTATGATGAAAAAGGCAGCAGTGATGAATACCACCTCCACTCAGGGCAGCCTGGCCCAGCCAGGTGAGCACACAACAGCACACACCATTACCTGCACTTTTCAAAAGCAAAGACAGGGAATGAGGCAAGATCCCAACAGCCATGGCAATGTCTTGGACTCAGCTTCAGCCTTGAATATCCTCCACTCAACATCACCTCCCTTTGCAGCACATTTCCATAGCTGCTTCTAGGGTGAGGTGACACCCTAGATTTATTTCCTTTAAGAATTCCTGTTACAAGAATTCTTTGGAATTATTGGGTAAAACTAATTGTTTTGCAAAAGATGAATATCTGAAGTGGAAAGTAATATTAAGAATCTTTGGTCTGTCTCCTCACTTCCTTTTGCTCCTAGTCCCGGAGTTTAGCCCGGTCCCTGCATCCATCAGTCAGAGCACAGGTGCAGAGCAGATGAAGAATGCCAGTAAGGCATTTCACCTGCTCCTCATGCCAAGTGCCTGCAGGCAGGCCCTGCACACCGAGCACAGTAACAAATTCCCTCCAACCGGGAATTGCACTGGGACAATCTGACCCAGCAGTCCCGGTACCTGCGCTGACGGAAATGCCTCACAGGCGCATCAAAAACTCACCACTGCATCCACAAAACCTCCGTGCTGAATACTTCCAAAATATTCTGAGCTCTGCAAAAGGCAATTTGTTTGTGGGACAAAAAGCAGCCTGTGTTGGTAACAGCAACCTGCCACACACTCCCTGAAAGCCTATGATCATTCAGTCCGTGGGCTGTGTTCCCAGCCCAGGAGCCTTTCCCTCCCTTCAAAAGATCAGGTACTGGAGGGACAACCTCCTGCTGCTGCTGGTATCCATACATTTTATCTGTATCATCATTAAGTTAAAAAAAAACAAAACAATGCAACATGTAACAGTTTAAGCCAGAGAGGTGTTCTAACAGCAGTTTGTTATAAAGCCTGCTTCCTTGGCCAGATTTACCCCCTCAGTTCCTAAGAGTACCCGTGTGCCAAAAGTGCTCCTACTCATGAGCGCCTACCTGCACCGGGAAAAAGAACACCCTCCTCCCTACCTTAATGCATACAACGCATTCACCGCCGCCGTGTAGAGCCGCCAAGTACCATCAGACCCGGATAAGGGCCACGCAAACAAACCAGAGACCCCTTCAAGCCCGTAACAAAAACTGTGCACCTGACAAGCTCTGCACCCAGCAGGTTGAGCGCGGAGCCGCCAGCGAGGCTTTGCCCCGAGACACCCCGCGGGTGCCGGTGCGGGACCACCGGCTGCGGGATGCGGGTATCAATTAACTCGCTATCAATTAACTCGCTATCAATTAACTCGGTCTGCGTACTCGCGGTTATTCGCGCAGGAGCATTCGGCACATTGACGGGCGCTTTCCAAGCACGGCTCGCTGCCGAAGCGCCGGCAGGGCGGGACGGCCGAGCCGCGGCCCCTCCCGCAGCCCCGCTGCCCGGGCGAGGAGTCGCCCGCCCGCCCCGGTGCCGCCCGCGGTGCTCCCGGGATAACTCACTGTGCGGGTCGCTCTTCTCGCGGACGCCGTCCACCTTCCCGTCGGGGTTGATGCGCAGGAAGAAGCCGCCGTTCTTGCAGTACAGGCGCTTGGGGTCCTTGAAGTGCCCCGGGGGAAAGGCGCCGCTGCCGCCGTCGTCGGGCAGCGTGGCGATGCCCCCCGCCGCCGCCGCCGCCATGCGCCGGGCCCCGGCAGCTCCGCGCCGCGCCGGGCCCCCGCCGCCCCCCGCCGCCAGCGCCGGGCGGCCTCGGCCCCTGCCCCGGCCGTCCAGCCTCGCCTCGCCTCGCGAGCCCCGAGCCGCGCCGAGCTCCCGACACGTCCCGTCCCGGCCGGTCCGCGGGAGCTGCGCAACGGTGCTGCCGGCTCGGGAGAGCGGGAAGCAAGACAGGCGGCAGAGCCCAGCACGCCGGGAACGGGCTCCCCGCCGGCACAGGGCTGCCCCCGCCGCGCCCCGCCCCCGACCGCCCCCGCGCCGCGCCGGGGGCCGCTCCCTGCGCCGGCACCGCCGGGCCGGGCATCCCGGGGGACCGGGCAGGGGCGGCAGCGGGTCCCCGCGCCGAGGGACCGCGGCCAGGAGCGCGGGGCTCCGTCCGGCTGAGCATCGCTGCCGGCAGCGCTGGAAACGGGATGCTGCGAACATCGGTCGGACATCTTTTCCTCTGGCCTTATAAAAAAAGTAACTGGTGAGTTGTTTTAGATCAGAAGAAGCTGTGTGGCCTCTGCACCACACTAAATTGTTTAAATCACAATATGATGACACATGTGTTTAAAATAAATCCGTGGTAACCGTTTTGTTCCATTGCATTCACCAGAGACCAGTTCTCCTCCCATCCAACAGGAGCAAAGTGATAGCAAAAGGCAACAGGTGAAAATTCTGGTACAGGCCTTCCCCCTCTGGTAAAACAAATGTGCAGAGTTTATAAAGTATAGTGACCCATCAAATGCACTTCGTGCCTGAGGCTGATAACAAAACAGGATGAAAAGGTTTGTTTCCCAAAACATGGTTGTGCCCCTTATCTCCTGTGTAACAGCAGGCTGGCTGCTCACGCCTGGAGCTTGGGAAGCTCTGTGGCTTCAAAGGCAGCACAAGCAGCCCTGGACAGTCCCAGGTGGGACTGCAAACACGGGGCTTTTCACAGAGCCAATATGCAGCAACCCACAGGAACAAACCAACGCCAAGGCAGACACAGCGTCCAGCTCACGCAGTTTGCAGTATTCACTTTGCTAACAAGTACGTCAAGGATATTTTGTTGCTGCTTAGATTCCCTTCCCAGCTCTGACCTCTGGCAAGCCATAAATTTTAGTTCTTTACCAGAATCAGAGACAATTACGCTGCTCCCCACGCCCTCCTGATGAAGGGAGCAGGCAGAGCACGGCCCAGCCCAGGCACAGGTTCACCCCGTGTCAGCTGCTCCCCTCGGTGCCACAGGCACAGCCCGGGGCAGGCATCTGCTGCCAGATGGGCATTGCAGCCCTGCTGCTCCGTGAGCATCCCCCTTCCCTAGGTCCCCCAGCCACCCCTCCACTTCAAACACTCTCTGCTCCTTCTCAAGGAAATCCCTCATTCTCACTGTACCTGAGAGCTCTGGACGGTCACAGCCAACAGTGAAGACCCTTCTTGTTTCATCTTGCTCCTCCCCTGCAACAGAAGCTCCATTCAGGGCATTTTGTGTCCTTGCACTATGGAGCCTTCTGAAGTCCTTGTGTCTTTCTTGGAAGGCAGATTAAGAGAAGATGAAGCTGAATTCAAGTAGATGAAGGGAAGGGGTGAAATGTCATTTAAAAAACTCTAACAAGTTCTTTAAAAACAATCTCACAAAAAAACTTCCCTAAGACTAAACACCCATGGTTCCACTCAGCCACTCCTGGAACTTTACATTCCCTGCACGCACGGCAGCCCTCGCAGCTCTCAGCTGGATGCCCTGTCACAGCTGCAGAGTAGACACCACGCTTTACAGGCCACGCTCCTGGTATTTCTCAGTCCTTGGAGCCCTGATCTCCATGAGTGGGCCAAACCCAGTGGTGGCAGGGTAGGTATGGCAACCAGCCTAAATTCCTTATCAAATGATCCTTTTGAAAATCAGTAAAATCCAGTGCACCAATAAAATTGTAAGGCTTGAGAACTTTTTAAAAACTTGTCACTGGGAATTGTGTACATGGAGCCTACAACCAAAAGATAACAGAGCTAAAATGAAAGTCCTATTCCCTAAGCAATCTACACTCACCTCAAGATCTGCCAACCTTCTATATTTTTAAATATATTTTCCTTTCTCTTCTTCAAATGGAAAACATGCCTGTTTTCTTTTCTCCACTCTACTTTCTTCTGCAGTCCAGCCTCTTAATATGGTCATTAATATTGCTCTTGAACATTGACTAAAGCGATTCTGGCAGTAGCATTTTCCTTTCTTGTGGCCTCTTCCACCTCCCTTCCTCAACTCAGATCTTCCACACAATCACACCCATATGGCTGCCTCCCCTCCACCCAGACCATCAATTATCCAACCCCTTCAAGTCTTCTCTTGGCCTGTGTAAGGCACTCCATGTCACAGTGCCTTAGAGCCCACCTTCCTGCTACTTCAAAAGAACCTCCTAGAGACCTCTTCTCTAACCTGTTCCATTTATCTGAACTGCTGCCATTCTCTGTTTGTCCTGCACTGTTCTGTAACCAGCTACAATTTTTAATGGAATTAGAGAACATCTCAAGCTGGAAGGGACCCTTAAGAATGATCTGAGTCCAATTTCCTGTTCCTCACAGGAATGCCTTACCTCTTACAAAGACAAAGCTGCTTTATTCAGTGCTGCTCTCTAACACAGAGGTCATACTAAACACAAGGCATCATCTGCTCATCCAATCATCTCATTTATTCAATATATAATTCTTCAACTTCTAGAGACTCTCAGCAAGAACATCAGGGAAAAAACTCCAGAGTAAACACAATTCAAACCTAAATTATATTGTTAGTGTGATTACAGGAAAACCCTGAGAAATCCAAGAGTAATTTTTGAGATAATTTAAAAATAGGAGTAAGAAACTCCATCAGGTCCATCCATGAGTTTTTGGTTTTTAATCCAAGGGGCAACAACTTTCCTGCCTTTCCAGCAGTTACTACTGCAAATCCTGCCATATGACGAGCCCAGGAAATGTCAATCCCCTCTCATAAAAACTGCTTTTCAAAGGGTTTCAGCCATATGTCCTTGATAGTTTATCAGGATGACATCTCCAGTTTGCTCACACTGGAATAATGAAAGTAGTGTTTGAAAAGCACTCACTATAGAATTAAAATCAATCAAACAAACAAACAGCGCCTCACTTTTGAAAAGCAAGTAGAACTCCAGGAAAGCAAAGACACCCAGGAATACTCAGGCTCATCCATCTTGCACCATGAGGACACTCAGCGGGTGGTTTGTGTCTCTGTGGCAGCAGGGAACACGTCCAGCTGCTGGAAATGGAACATCAACCCAGGCCTCCACTCCACCACAGAGCTTCTCCACTCCCTGGGGCTCTTGGCTTCCCAGTCCCTCTCTTTGGTGCCTATCCAAGAAGCAGTTAGCCAAAAAGAGATGGATGGGCCGTGTCCCTTCTGAAGCTGTTGCTGTGTTGTCTAGCACTCAGCTAACAGTGGAAAAAAATCATCCATCTCCTTTCTCCAGCACTGAATATTGACACCAAAGCTCTCCCACAAATTCTCACGCTCACTTGTTACAGGAAATGTAGAAACTTAAAGTACAGTAACTGCTTGAGTTTAAATTTGGGAGGAAGATTCCTGCCTTGTATGATGGAAGCAAACAGCCATAAATCTGGCTATAGCTGAATTTCCCTTCTAAATATTAGTTACTAGAGAAAGTAGCTTCAGTTTTTGCCCACCTGCTTTTGTAGGTGCAGTTTTGAGGCAAAGTTTCTCTGCTTGAAGTATATATGGATATTAAGTGCCTGGGAAAATCTACGTGCATGGTCACTCTCTTAAAAACACCTGTAACACAAGTTCAGCTTTTCATTTTCCTTTCTGAAGACTTTAAGACCCTTCATCAATATTTCTTGTAAACAAAAGCTTATTTCTTCCCTCTTTTTTTTTTTTTCTTTTTCTGGTGCAAATAGTAGAAAGACATTACATCAACAATAGAAAAAAAATCTCCTCCCTATTACTAACCTCTTACAGTCTCCAATCCAGTTCAAAGGAGTACTTTATTCCTGTAAAGCACCAGTGGACACTTGTTTATGTCTTTCTAAATAAAATTTTCTCCATATATGCTTAATCTGATAATGCCACAGATGGCCAAAACTTTGTTTTGGGTTGTCTTTACGAATGTTGGAAACACAGCAGCCCAGCATGGCTGAAGATAAGAGAACAAACAATCCAGTGAGGTCTAAATTGGAAGTAAATCAAATTTTCTCTAGTCCAGAATAATTGCACTTGGAAAAAGATCTGAACTGTCTAGAAGCACTGGCAACTGTTGCAGGTCTAAGAGATGGAGCAGTGACCTCAGCTCATGAGAAATGAGAAATAATGTCTCAAGTACAAATATTTATGGGGGTTAGAGTTCAGAATTAGCACCCCTCTCCTTCTCTCTAATGTACACACAAACACATATACACACCCTCTCTCTCTGTATCCACATCACATAGAGCAATCCATCTAAATTAGCAAAATTACTCCAGGCTAAGAAAAGAAACAATGTCAGTATAAAGATTGATGATATACATTTAAAAAAAATTTTCAAAAATACTCTGCAATCAAACATCATGAACTCAATCAATTTCAGTTAATATTGGATTTCAAAGAAATCCAAACTTGTTGAGAGATTCCTTAATGGGAAGAAGCATAAAATCACATCTCTTTCTCATAGCATTGCATTGTAACCATAAGATCATGGTTTAATTATTTATCTCTCCTGATCCCACGGCACTAGAAGGGTGGCAAAAAGTGTCCCAAAGTAACTTGGCCCCTGCTCAGGACTCAAGACACATTTTGTTGTATTGCTACAGGGTAAAGCAACTGCTTTTGTACTGGAAGTGCTTGAACACATGCTCAGAGATTAGAGGGAGATCTTTTTCCCCGTGTTGGGGGAAATCAGTGTTTGTGAGGCAGATACAGCCTGTGTGGTTGTTGTAATTTCAGAAACCCATTATCCCATTTGATCAGAGCACACACAGATTGTTAGGAAGCAGATCGTCACACAAGCACAGAATAGTTAAGGTTGGAAAACTCAAGCACAGCTGCTTGCAACAAGTCTGCCTGCAATAATTTTAGCTCTAAATATTTCCACATCAACTACAAACCCCTTGCAAGTCAAAAATGTCTCTTTCACTGTCTCTCCTAGCAAGTGATCATGAAATAGTGGAAGTTTTGTTATAGATTTGTCTTTATCCTCTTTTAAATGAGATTCTTATACAGGTCATAGAATTACTTCCACATAGAATAACTTCCACATGGGCTAATTCTGGAGAATGTTACATTATTCACAGGACTGTAGCTGGAAATAGAAATATAGGTGGAAGTGAGGAAAATACTCTTTCCATTCCCTGGTATGTTATAGCACAAAGCCAAAGTAACCTCATGGAGGAATACAGCAAAGACAGACTATTCCCAAGGAACAGCAGTTACCACATCATGCAGCTTTCATCATGTCACACTGAAGGGCAAGGAGAGATGAGATCAGCGGGACATTACAAAGAAAAAAAATCATTTTACTACATCATGAATTTAATTTCTACCACTTGCACAACCAAAATCTTGCTCTGCGTCATTTCTGTAGGATGTATTAGCTGGCAGGTAGAAAACAGCAAGAATAAAGAGACAACCCCAAACCTCTCTCTCTTGGTAACAGTCTGTGCTGATAGTATTCCAGAAGGAATGTCACAACTCTCCCATTTGTTTTCTCTTTGTTTCAGGACTGTTTCCATGGATCCCCAAACCTAGGCCCCACTGAAGGGTTCCCCAGAGCATAACACCCTGCAGCAGCAGGTCACAGACCAAGCATCACATGCAGAACACAAAGAGAGTTCCAGTGGCACAGTGAACTCATTAAGCCCTTGCAAAGACAGCTCCCTGTACAGGGTATCAGCGCAGCAGCATCTGAGAAAGGAGAGACGAGCCCTGGAATGCCTTTGGAAGTGCAAAGAAATTATGTGGTCCCTTGTGCTGCATTAGCTTTTATTTCTAGGGAGGGAGAACTCTCCCAAATGAGCCTGAGGCAGCGTTCAGAGCTGGGGTGGATGCAGTTATTGCTCCACCACACCCCTATGCATCCATCCATGCAGTGACCGGCTTGGGACAAACACGTTCTGCAATCCCCCCTTTCTAAGCTAGGGAACCATCCCTATATGTCTTTAAGTTCACCATGACTGCATCTCCCACGATATCTGAAGTTACAAGTGCTGTAAGTGCAACTGAAGCCAGCTGGCTCTTGTGAAATCTTGTTTGTTTCTTGGAGAGACCAGAGCTTAGCGCAGCTCTTCGTGGTGGTTAAAGGACTGTAATCCACTGTCCACATGCCAAAATGGAATCTGTTATCTGCCAGAAAATGACTTTCCCAACACTGCCCAGGCTATTATCTCAAAGCTGACCTGCAATCATTAACTTCCAAGCATCTGGGAGGTTAAATTGCTCAGTGTTTTGTGTCCTTTTATGCAAAAGCAATAGTCATTACATAAGAATCACAATTTATATCCTTTTCCTCCTCAGGAAAAAATAGAGGATGAATGCCTGTGTAAGCCGCGTTGTTGTACCCTCATTACTTTTATCAAGTGCAGTCTTGATTGTTTTTTTTCTGTAAAAGCTGCATTACCTGCTCCAAGTGCCCCCAGCAAATGCTAAATAGGAAGCTCACTCTGACATGAATGTGGCCGGCTACTGACCTCTGCCTTGTGTGACTGCTGAACTCATACTGCCACGAATTCCAGCCATCACATACTTCACATGGCATTTGGGAAGACTTTGCTAGGGAAAAAACAGCTGTACCTTAAAAAGAATGCTGAAGGTGAAAACTCCAAGCAACGGGGACTTAAGAATGAAAGGCAAGAGTTACAGGTGTCATTAGGAGTCTGAATGTTTGCTCTGAAACCTTTGTGGGCTGTTCATGTTGTTGATGTAACACTCACAGATTCCCTGCCCATCCCCTGTGAGGGCTGTCCGCTGACACCGGAGATAAAGCTGGGCCCACTGGCTTTGCCACAGGCCACAGTGATTCTGTGTCCCAAGCAGTGAAGGGTTGTCCCCTGTGGCAGGTTGTCTGCTGTGTAGGAGTCCATGTGTGCACGTTATCAGGGGATGACAGTGTCTCCTGACACCAGATGAAGGGAAAGGCTGTGTAATGCCAGACCCAGGAGTGAGAACCAGGAGGACACTGAAATAGGCACAGACTCATCTTCCTTTCTCTTAGCTGCCCCACCCTCCACCCCCAGCCTGTCTCGTCTCCTCTCCTTTGTCCCCACCCTGTTCTTTTCCCTTCCCCTGCTGTCAGGCACAGGTTCCTGGCCTGTTTCTAAATCTTTCCCCAGCTCCTCATGCCAAGCTCTGTCCTCTGGACTACTTTTTCTTTGTATCTCACTATGGCTCCTAGCCATGTGCTCCAGAGCTGTGTTTCCTTTCCCCAACGCTTCTTAATCCCTGCCTCCTTTCTTGAAATTCAAAGCCCATGTTCTCCTTCCTCAGCCAATCCTCATAACCCTATAGCTCAATTTTCCATGGGCTCCTTCATTTTCCTTTCCCCTAGGACTTCCCCATCTCACAGTAGTTCTCAGCTCCCCATTTCACTCCCTGGCAGGGTGGCAGTCTCCCTGAGTCCCATCAGACTGCCCATCACCTGCCTACCACAAAACTCAAGTTACAAACCTCTTCAGTCTTCTTCAAAGAAGGTACCATGGCATCCATTACCTCAGCAAGTGCATCCTAAACCCATACCTTGTCTAAGAGTGCTTCACTGCAGGGAAAAATAACAAAAATATACGTGCCAAACTTTATTGCCATAAGTATTGAGGGCTCATTCTGAGTAATCGCATGCCTTGAGTCACTGCACCACAGCCAACAACTACCTCAACAAAACAACAAAAAATTCAGCAAGCAAACAGTGATAGAAGCCTTCCCCTCTAACACCAGAAAGCCAAAGTCATTGCAATTAATGATATTAATGAATTAACTGAAATCCAGGTGGCCAGACAGCATGCACATATTATACACACAAGGATGGATAGAACTCTGAAGTGTACTCTGAAGTTTATTTTGTAAAATTCATCCTGGCCAAGACGAATGCTGGATTTTAGCTGTTATTTCCATTCACAATTGAACTGCAATTTTTCAGACAGATTAATCTCAGAGTTTTCATATTCAGATGACAGCTGTTTATGAATCAATTTATGGGCTTTGTCATCTAATGATTCATTTGTTTTAAAATGAGCGAGCTAATATCGATGATTCCTTTCACTGGAAATAGGAGTTACACATCCCATTTTACATCAGTTGCTCCTAGTCTGAAGTTGGGTTTTCCTTTGATTGCTTCCTTGCCCATTGTTGGGTTTGCCACTGTTGTGGCTGATGTGCACACAGAGACAAGGAGAGTCACTCTGAGCTATTGGCTGCTCTCCTGACATCAGTGTGTGGGTGCACAGCCAGGGTTAGTCACTCAGCCCAGCTGTGCAGGGAGCACCGTGCCTGCTGTCCCATCTGGGAGCGCACAGCACCGGGGGCTGGGATCCCAGGGCAGCTGCAGCCTGCCAGGTCTGCCAGAGCTCCTGCAGCAGCTCCCTGGGTGTCCACACACAGCCAGGAGGGTGCTGCCAAGGCAGGCCATGGAGCAGGCGCTGCTGGCCAAGCCCTGCTTGTATCAAGTAGCACTTGTACAGTTCAGAGCCAACATCCTTCCTTGTTTTTACTGATGTAAAAAAAATTGCTCTGGTATGATTTAAAGACAGGCAAGAAGAGAGTGATTTTAAGGTTAACATTCCTTTAAAGTTTTTACTTCCCAATGTCTTCCCTGGCCTCCCTGAAGCTACCATGATGCTGCAGCTGCTGTACCTGAAGCTGCTGTCCCTCAAAGCAGGAGAGGTGGGGACACCATGGCAAGGAAAAGGCTGGATGCACAGTTAGCAGGGATATCAATCCCCATGCAGAGTATGGAAGGAAGAACAGGATGTGCACAGGATGTATCCCCAGGCTACCTCACCTACTTAGCTGGAAGTTACGGTAACATTACTTTTTACTCACACCCTTCAAATAGCAGCTCTCACTGACTTCTTTGGCAACCACCTCCAGATGATATTTTTAGTGCACACAGATATCATATGAAGGTTTTGAAATCTTTTTACCTACAGCACTCGTGCATTCCCAAGGAAAGTGTACAAGAGCCTTTATGGCCCTGCATAAATGACTTCAACTCGTGCTGAACAATTCCTGTAATCTTCACTAACAGATCTCTTGTCACAACCCCACCACCACAGGCAAAGTAAAGTGACACCAGTGCCATGTCAACTACTTCATTGTTATCAAGGGTATTTGTAGAGGTGACTTCAAGGACAATTATTTGTTCCAAGTTCCTTCTTACAATGGTACCAAGTAGCCCATAAGGCATCATTAGTTCATTAGTTGCTGAAATATGGCTCTCTTCCTTATAAACTGTTTGCTGCTTTTTTGGACCTTTTTTTTTTTTACTATTTAGCTATTTATTTTCAGATTAAGAATATGACCTCATGCACAAATTTATTATTGAGCAGAGTTATTTTTATGGAACACTGGGTTTTTTCCTAGTGGCCAGTTTCATCACACAGACATGGATGAGAATAAATACCTTTCCCAGCTGTGGAATGGAGAACAGAACGAAGCAGCAGAGAACTGTGATCTTTAGAAAACCAAAGTTTCAGAAATTCAGAAGGGGAAGAGGCTAAGTACAACCTGAGTACAGCCCAAAGAATGTACTTAGGGAAGTAAAAAAAACCCCATTTCTTATGTTTGTTTGGGGTTTTTTTCTGTACACACTAGAGCCAATCCCTTTCCTGCTTTTCTCCATCTATATTGTGTGCTCTTCTCTGGTTTCTAGAAGATTCCATGTTCTATAAATGCAAATAGATGAGACAGTTATAAATATCAAAATAGCAAATAGCAAAATTCAGGAGCTCAGGGCAGGAGAGCAGGAAGAAGTGGCAAGTGCAATATAAGGAATGAGTTACTGCCAATGCATGTTTTCTCCAGAGCCTATAACAAATAAAAAGTTAGGTTAATCATCTAATAAACCTGTGATTTTATTAAGTAATTAGTTCAGAATCAACTATTCTGAACCAACCTGATTCCACATTTAGTGCAGCTTGGCCAGTGCCACTCGACTGCCAGGCACACACAAATAGTGTCTCAGGAGTCAGCTGCACCCATTTGGGAGCTCTGTTTGAAACTTTTTTCAAGCTTAGGGAATGACTACAATTAAATTCCTGTCACTGGAGTTGTTAGCTTGATGACAAACCTTTTCTGTCATTCTTCATTACTCTCTCACCTTCAATGCCCCGAGCATAAGCTTCTAGAGAAATGAATGCTTTAGGGTATCCCTATGTTGCCTTCCATTTCCAGCAGGTGATTCCCAGAAATCTCCCATGCTGTCCAAATGAAGCACCAATAAAGCATCTCAGCACTCTGGAGTCAGTTCAGGCCTCGATCCAAATCCCTTAAAAAGCCATTGCCTCTTTGAAGTGATGATGGCAGCCATTGTTTCTAAGACATTTGAGTTCCCAGCCAGCTCTCACTAGAGGTCCTGGCTCCATGCACCACATGTGTGAAACTGCCTGGGTCTAGGACGTGCAGTAAGGACAGCAGAGTAAAGGTGTGACAGAAATAATGATGAAGTGATTTGCGTAAAAAAAAAGTAAAAAGCATAATTTTTAACTTTACCCAACTTTTTTCTTTTTTAAACAACTGTACTTAGCAGATGGAAGTAATTTTTCTGAAAAGAGGAAGGAAAAGAGGCCCCTGAAAATTATGAGGGGGTAAACAAATGCTTTTTGGCTGCCACATGCCCAAGACACAACACCAAATCCGAGGGGAAAAGCTGCAGCTTGTGTGTTGCTATATCCTGTGTTAGGAGCCAACAGAGGTGAGTAGGTTTGGTTGTTAGGAGGAGGGAAGTGGGGTACCTTTGTTCTTCCACTCACATACAAAATAGACCAGCACTGAATAGCCTTTATTCTTATTTCAGTTTCTTTACAGGAGCTCTGTGTACCATCTTCAAAAAAATAAATTCGTTTATATGATGATGTTTGGATTACTCCCACAGAGGATAATTGAAAACACAATTACATTACCTCTCAGACACGAGTCTTTTTTCCAGGATGGTTACATGCAAGAAAGGCAAATTGTAAGCATTGTAAGCAAAGGGATGAAGGGACAGGAACAAACTGTATGCAATTATCACAGGAGACTGGATGGAACTGGCCAGAATCCAGATGTGGTACAAGTGAGTGTGAACAAAAGAGTTGCTTTGCTTACCTCCTGTCTGAATCCAGATTGATTTTAGCATATTAAAAGCAGTGGTACTGGGAGGAATTCAGCTGTAATTCCTGCTCTGTTGTATGGAGGTGAACTCTCATTCATGTCAACCTGCAAAAGATCAAGAACAGAATGTTTAAGAAATTGAAAGCAGAACATTACAAAGAAGAGACAGGGAGTAGAGGTCTGATCCCAACCACTTTTGAAAGAAAATACAAATATTACTTTGCTTACACAAATTTATCTTTGCTATGAAACTTGAGTGGAATCAGGATTAAGGTTCTAGGCCACAAGAGAAAAATCCCATGTATTAAAGTAACACTGCACTGTTCCAAAGGGTTATAAGAAAAATGTACTGGAGTGTGCTTCTGGTGTTAAAAGACAGGCCAACCAAAACTTGTAGGATAAAATCCTCACAAATCTGCAGGAATATGAAGCTGCATTCAGAATGAGCACAGCTCAGAGGAGGGTTACACATGGCAAACAAGTGATGTTCCTGGTGAAATGCACTTTCACTGGAATGTGTTTTATGATTTTCATATCAATTTATTCAAAGTATGAATGACCCCAACTTCTCTGACTATAAAGTGTAACCTCACAGCATTACTTTTTGTTACTTTTCAAGGGAAATTATTTGTCAGAAATGTTTGTAGACACAGCACATGCTGCTAGCCCTTTCTTAGGAAGCAGCTGCCAGTAGGGTGAAGGTACAGCCCTAACAGCTCATTTTTATCTCCCTTTGCTGCACGATTGCCCTTGTTGATCTTCAACTCCCAGCTGTTAGAGAAAGGAGAGATTTTTGACTCCAGGGACTGCAGCCACAGCCCATGGAAAGCAGAAGCAAGCAAAAGTCAATTTTGGTACACCCAACTCCCTCCCCACGACAGACAGACCTCATTTTTTCAGATGAGACACATCCCCGTCACGCCACTAAACAAAAAATCATTTCTTTAAGTGCATGACACAATGGAGGAAAGAGGTTAGTGCTGAGGGTAAATTCCACATGGTTGGGATGTTTTCCTAGACTGTCTCTTACGTAACCCCCAAAATTCAGCCTCCCAGCAGCCTGCTGGGAGCAGAGGGGAGTGGGCAGGGAGCTCATTGACAATACCAGGCACATGTGCACATACACACACAGCCACCACACACGAGGCAATGAGAATTAGCTAGTCCACTCCAAATGTCAGCCAATTTATGTAATATCCTTTTACTCAGCATTTCTTATTCACTGGAGGGGAAAAGAATCTCAATAATTTTGTCAGCAGTCTCTGGAGATTTGAAAATGGAGGAAGTCAGCTGGATTTATAGCATCTCTCCAGTCAGTGCTGTTGTTGTCTGCTTGACAGTCTGTACATCAATTAAATAGCCAGTGAGCAAGCAGGCATTCACTTCATACAAACCACCAGTGGACTTGGTTTTAATGAGTTTAATTGTTATTAACAGCAGCTGTCATTTTGAGTTGACTGAGCACAAGAGCTCTGGGCTGCTGCTGCTCATCTTTATCCCAGAAGGCACAGAGGGCTAATTGCAGAAGGCACTCTGTCCAAAGAATGGTTTCTCAGAAGGTGGAAAGCCAGGAAGCACAGCTCAGGTGACAGCAGGGCTGAGGCTTCCTGATTTAACACACCTAGGACATGAGGGGAGAGCTGAGAAGTGGAAGTATGGAGATGAACAGACTGGATAAAAAGAATGGCAATTATTTCCCCAGATAACCTCTCTGTTAAAGAAATACCCTGGTGGTAATTGCAATCAGAAACAGGAGCTTTTGTGACCAAAGCAAAGCTTACAATGCACATCAAACAGAATTCTGAAATAAAATCATCTCCCTTCAGAGGTCTTGAAAAATCTAAAAAAAAAACTCTAAGGTTGAAGTTCCAGAACTAAGTAAAGAAATTCACAATTAAATACATGGCTGCTATTTCTACAACAGTATCACAAGGGAAAAACAAAACATTGGATCAGCAAGCAAAGAAGCTTGAATTTTTACATTTATTGCAGTACTCATGTTGACCAAGGACATCTTCATTGGTTTCAGATGTCCAAAAGAAACTCTGATGGGCCTTCCCTTAAAAGCCATTGGTTTATGCTCCTCTTCAAAGCAGAAAATTCAGTTTTTCCTATTCCAAACATGTTAATAACTGATTATTTATTTAGAATTACATACATGAGGTAGAGGATTTTTCTTTTGGTTTAAATTAGGAAGGTTCCAAAAACTGTATTGTGTTTGGTGTATTATTTTGTGCCTTTCCAGGTCAAACCATTTTCTTGCAGCTACTTTCAGCTTTCCTGAGAAACACATTTGTTTATTCAGTCTCAGGATTAATCTGATCTTCATGGAGAAATTTTATACTGGAGACTTTGTTTCATTACAGTCATCTTCAGTTCTTAGGAATACTTCTGGTTTCGATGGAGAGGACAGATTATTTAACAGACAGAACTAACCTCTAAAACTGAGGGTAACGCTTTTCTGTGAAAGGCAGGCTATGCCTGGGAAAAAAGAGTCTTGTTTAAATGACAAAATTGTTCAGCAATAATTTTAAATATTGTGTCATCATCAATTTCATTTATTTACAGAATTTGCCTACTGGCTTTTCTTTTTCAAGGACTAAAGTTTCCATTTGTTCCTCTTGCAAATACAGCAGTAAATGATCACATAAGCTGTCATTACAAATACTTAGATGATTTAGCTGAAAGAACTTTTACCTCAAGCATGCCCCAAGAGCCATCAGATCCAGTCTGGCTTAAACCAGAAAAATGTTCCTTTAGATAAAAGCAAGAAATGAGAATATATTGAAGATTGTGTTCTAGTTAAGTGTAAAATGATTATGTCTTAACATAATCGACAATAGCCCTTTATTTCAATGAACCCAGTTGATAGGAGCTGAATGAGCCATCTCCTGGAACAAGAGGCACATTTCTGTAAGCCATGAATACAGAATTACCTGCCATTATGTCAGAGCTCTAAAAAACACAGCAAGCTCCACACTTGCTCTAAATCCTCCTGAACTCAGTGCCTTGACTGAAACATGGACTTGAGCAATGCCCCATGAGGCATCCCCTCCAAAACCCCACCTGTGGAGGGCATGCAGACCCCCCAGACCTTGCAGTTTGCAGGAGGATAGGTGGTAATTTCTAGAACTGAGATTAATATGATCCTCCACCACAAAGAAAGAAGCAGAACTCATTTTTATTTTCAATGTGGAATTTGTTTTAGAGATGTTTAATTTGTAATTATATCATGCTGGCTGAATGCTTTATTGTGTTGTGGCACTCTTCCCAGAGATCCTCGTGGATGCAGCTTTTAACAATTTCTTTCTGTTTCACAGATGGTCTGCATTTGCCTTTTGCTTTATTTATTATTTTTTAAGAACACTAATTGCAAGATTTAAAAATGAAAACAAAGAGCAATAATGACAATGGAACAATTTTAGGCTTCAAGTGGTTACTTGTCTCCAAAATTTCTTGTGGAACAGAGCTGCTTCAGATTACTGCAAAGGCTGCAACATAACACTGATCTCTACTTATGGTTTGAAATGTCAGCAATATGTAATTAATGCCCTCAGAATTACATCTGAGCAGGTCACACAGTTCTCACAGGTATCCCTGTTATCAACTGCATCCAACCTCGGCTAACCAACTCACTAAAAAAAATCAAACAAAACAACAGCAACAAAAATGGATGCATGATATTCTCCAGCCTGGCTTTTCCACACTCCAGATAACAGCGGGAAGGGGTCCCAGCCCCAGCTGGTGCTGTTCCCCAGGCAAGCCCCCAGGATGCACTTCCTTCCCAGTGACATCTCTTTGAGGGGACTGCAAAGTCCTGACTGATTGATTGCAGCAAATCACAAGCAGCCCTAGTTCTCCTCAGAAGCAAACACTGGGCTCTTGATCCCAAATATTCTGTATCTGAGGACGTTGTGGAGCTTGGCTTTAAGCCCCTCACTTTCCTGCCAATTTCAAATGTGATTCAAATCTCAGTTAATTTTCTCATCTGTTGCAGTCATTCTCACAGGACTTTGTTAGAAGCAGAATACAGAAGGGATTGTAAGAAAATTAATTGCGGGAATTTCTAGACCTGGCACTTCCAGAAGGATTTAAGAGGCCAAATCAGATGATGAGGCCATCATCCTAATATTAATCCCTTCCTTCCACACACATTTTTTACCCCTATGAAGAATTCTCTCTTGCCCAGACTTAAAATACAAAAAGCTACTCATGCAGGGACAACCTCCACTGCAGAGGATGTGCTGTTTGACTGCTTTGTCACGGATGAACAGGAAATTACCAGCTAATAAAAGATGGTGACACAGCAAAACAACCCAAGAATAAATCCTAGACCACTTGTGGCTCCTTCCCAGTAAGTCAAATTTCAGTGGAATTTTCACTGCTGTTTTCATCTGACCACAAAGAGAAAGTCAGACCGTAATCAGCAGTGATTTTAAGACAAATAAAAAGAAGTAAATAAATGCAACAAGGAATCCTTCTCTGGCTGCTGGCAACAGCACAGCTACAAAATTATCCTCTGCTTGGGACACTCAAACAGATGGGTGTCACCCAGGTGGAACAGATGACACACTAAACAACAGACAGTCTCTCACTCCATCATATTTGACCCCAAAGTGACAAAGCTCATATTTAAGGAACAAATTACCCTGATCTGTTAGCCATATTATTCTAAGTCATCCCATGTGCATTTGGGGGTACAGAACAGATGGTGTGATGTAAGGCCTTTATCTTCACTGATTTAGCCTAGAGGCATTACAGAAAGGTTAAGTCTGTAGCTGAGCTTCCTACACAAAACAAAACATTTTTGCCCTGTCTGCAAAGCAGATATTTTGTTGTAAAAAATACCAAGAGGAGGGAAGATCACAGTTCCATTCCAAACCAAAACACAAATCTGTACACTGCACTTTATTTCTCCACTGTAAGATTTCCTGTACAGCACAGACAGGCCCCAGAGGATAAGGGACATTTTAAACAGAGCTGGATCAGGTCAGGTAGAAGTGAATGTGAGCCCTGTGGAATTCCTGAGATGTGGAGCCAGGTAACCCTCAAGAGCTGGAGATGATTGGTGGTTTTAAAGGTTGAACATTTCAAAGAGAATGTTTTCATCAATATCACAAGAGGGAAACAACCAAGACCAAAATAATGTCTCACATCTTTTATTTTGTGTATGAATCAATTGGTCTAAAGGAAATACTACCTTCTTTGACTGGGAGTGTGGAAGAGTTCAGGGATACAGTATGTATTTTTAAAGGAAAACCTAATACACATGTTTGGAAAGGAAAAGGACAAGACTTAAGCTGCTGGCAGTGTTTGCAGACATCCCCAGACTTTTTGAATGGAGGTATTCTTCTGGGGGCTTTCACCTTGTCTGAAGGTTTTGTACTTGTTCCAGGTCTTGCACTGTTTATTACATTTTAGAAAGTCAAGTTATTCTTTCCTACTGCACTGCAAACTAGAACATTACTCTTGCTAATTTTGGGGACTCAAGAGCAAACAGAGCAGGGGAAGAGGCAGACAGATGAAAGCACAATTCTAAAAGGCATTTTAAGTTTCCACTTAAAAAAATAAACCACAACCAAAACAACCTCAACTAAACCAAAGAGGAGAAGGAAGGATTTTCCTCTAACCTGCAGCAATAAAATCTCTTCATTTTTTGCTTGCAATATTAAAAGCATTGCTACAAATCTGCCTGACCCAGCACTGCATCAGCAATACAGGAAATGTGACAAGGGGCAACTTCCAACACTTTTGTCAGACCAAGACAAACAGACACTCAGCCCTGGAGATTAGTATTAAAGCCATAAATAAAGAGATGGCTTGCAAAGGAAACGATGGCAGATTACAGGGAATTATTTCAAAGAGATGTTAAAAAGAATTAGTGAATCTCCAACCCCTCACACATATACTGTGGCCTCACTTCATTTCCCAGGCATTTGAAAAGAGAACATTGCTTCCATCCTGCCAGCTCGGATGTGGAGAAACTGTTCTGCTCCTCTGAGTTTGCACTGTGTGTTGTAGGACTACTCAGAGCTCTGCTTGGCACTTTATAACTGCTGTGGTTTAATCTTCACCCCACATTCCAAAAAAGAGCTACTGTGTTCATTGTCAAAGTTTACTATTACTCTCCAAGAGCTACTCTGATATTATCCCTGTGGAGTTCAGACTTGTGGGAATGGTGTATGGCCAAGTGAGAAGGCTTTTAGAGAAATTCCATCAGCTTCATCAGCTTTGCAAATCAAGGAAATTTCCTTTGAGGTGAAGAAACTGTATCTTTGATGACGTCAAACATTCATTCATTCCTACAACAGTTCTGACTCCTGATCCAAGGCCTCCTTTTGTTACATACCACATGAACAGAGTAAAGAGTTTCTTCTCTACAGAGTTTGCAGTTTCAAGATAAGAAACAGATTGACAGAGCTGGATATGCCTGTTTCCAAAGCTCACTGCCCTTCCTATGTGACATTCCCTGCAGGAGGCATCCCTTAACCCAGGGATGGGCTGGGCTTCTAAACCTCATCAAATTCTTCAGTGGATAGCACGGCTCAACCAATGGCATCTCTGAGGGAAATGTGCTCATGTCATCCCTCAGCAATGGTTATTGCTACTAGAGCTTCATCTGAGAGAGAGTGGCTTTGAATGAAGGTTGCACTCCTTCATTTGCAGTCTTCGGTGTTGCATTTCTTGTCACTAAGAAATATCCAAAAGCCACCCTTTGCCAGTATTTAGAAGGAGGACAATCATGGTTTTGCAAAATTCAGTTTCTCAGGGACCAATCCCCAAAACCAAGGGAAGTTCACTGATGTTTTTAATGAGAAAGGGATTGGTCCCTGTATTAATCCAGGACCCAAATGTGATTTCCACTTCCCCACCAGTCTCCTGAGAATAACATATCTGGGAAATTACATCTTGTCACACACACATCAGCAAAAGCATCTGGGAATTCCCATTCAAGGTGAGCAAACACAGTTAATTCAAACACATTTAATTCAAGCAGGACCTCTTGGAACAGAAAAAATTATTTTAAATTAACTCCTGTATTTTTGGAAGGCCTTTCTTCAGCACTTTAATAATAATAATAATAATGTCTGTTTAGTAATGAGATGTGAACAAACAAGAGACACTGGATTTCCTCCAGCTTCTCCTGGCCTTGACACTTCTCTCTTCTTCCACAGTTTCACTGGCCTTATGAATGGCTGTGAGAGGAATTTGGGAAGCTGGAGGCCCTCCTCAAGCTCTGCTGGGAATCTGTCCCAAGTATCCAGCACTGGAGCAGAGATGTGAGAGCAGTTCCCAAATTAGCCACAGTGACTCTGTGTATAGCAATTACCGCTGACATTTGGCAACTCTCAGTGCTTTTTCACAGCACTGCTCTTGTGTTTGAGATGTCAATTACAAGCCTCAATAGTTGCACAGCCAGGGTCACAATAAATGGCCATTTTTCAAGTTAACTGCCTGGTACTTCAGATAAACAGAGAGATTTGGGCTTCAGCTCCAGTAAAGCTCTCTTACTGCCAATGACATCCAAGTTTCCTGGATGTCCCAGGAAAATGTTTCCATCAGCAACTGTCCCAGCTGAAGAGCTCCAGAAAGCACCAGAGTTTGGGTGGGATGGTTGGGGTGGGTATTTAAACAGTACTCACATAAACCAAGAGATGAAGACAGGGAGAGGTACTGAGCAATGACTGCCCCTTACCTTGAGCAAGGAATACTCAGGGAGCTGGAATAATCTCACATTAGCAGGGCTTTGCCAGGTAATTAATCTGATCTAATCAGCATATCTGTATTGCTGCAGGTGTACCAGTTAATTTCCATCAGTGCAGGGGATCACAGACATTAGACTGATATGGAATTACACATGTGGAATTGTGCTCCCTCCCCCTAAAACTGGTACAGGCTTATCTAGGAGCTGTGACTCAGGCAGAACTGCAAATGCAGGGAGCAGCAGATGGGATACAGGAATTAATACCCCAAACAATTCCTTTCAGTTTACTGGAGGGATCCTTTTTCTACAAGGTTCTTTTGGAAAAAAAAAAACCAAAAACCAACTGATAATAGGTAGCTATTCTATAAAAGGAGGTATTTGGATGGTTTTCTTTGAAATAAACAGGGGGTGAATCAGTTTAGAGTTGTATGACTACACTGTAAATTAATGTTGCTGATTGAGAAACTGTTCTGCTCCAGAATGTGTGAATATATGTACAAATACAATATATATAAACAAAATTTATTTTATACAACTCCTGTGGGGTGATTCTGGCTCTCCAGTCCTGACAAATAAAAAGTTTTTGTTGATTGTTTTTGTTTTGTTTTTAAGTGTAGTCAGTGAAAGCAGTGACTCAAATTATACCTTGGAAATAAGTAAATTCACCAACTGTGTTATTTTCAGTCATCTCTCCAAATCTGCAATGCTGGTTAAATATTTGGTCTCACAACACAGTGGACAACAGTTGTGAACTAAACCCCATTCTACTGATTTCAGCTGGAATAAAACACAGTTGAGGTGAATCTTCCCATTACTTCTAAATCAAAACTGCATGCTATCTTTGCTACTCCTGCAATAATGAAAAAATAATCCTATTGTTTGGAGTAGCACTTGGTCCCCAAGGAACTAAACAGTTTTTTGTTTTGAATCTCTGCTAGGCAGGGAAACCAAATACAGCCCTTGGTTTCTCTCCTTTCTGATGAGCTCTTTCACCATCTGTGCATGATCATGGCCCAGCCTTTCTTTCCACTCTCTGAGAAAGACTCCTCCCAAACACTTCTCACCGTGGGAACACATGGCTGCTGGGAACTTGGGGTTTGATTAAATGTGACATGCAGCCACTCCCCAGGGGTCATCCAGGGCCTGATGTGGAAGGAGAAATTGGGGAATTGCTCTCTCCTTCCATTCTGCATCTCTGCCCCAAAGTGCCCTTGGCCCTACAGAGTTTTCAGGGACACAGTGCAAGAAGCTGAATCTCAGTACTCACAGCAAACCAGCATTGAAATCAGCAGAAGCACAACTGTGGGTGCTCTTCAAAAATCTACAGAAATGGGTATTATGAGCAGAATAAACAGGTAGGAAGCCAGAACAGAGGGGTGTGTTCTTTTTTCCCTCCCACTATTCAGTATCAGCCCCAGTCCCTGGTTTGTGCATGCACCTGAGCTGCTCTCCCTCTTCTCTCACCTGGGCTGGAATCGTCCCTGTGGACATTAGTTCTTGGAGCAACATTATCTGTAAAGAAAAAGCCCTTTAAGACTGCAGATCTATTCATGCTTGGTTAGAAAAAAAAAGGCTTGATCCTGCAGCTTTGCAATAAATGGTTAATTAATACAATGATGCTGGTGGCAGGTGGAGGAATTAAATGTGTAATTTTTAGATTTTTCAAATTATGTCATACAAAGTATGCTCTGACTGTGCTGGTGTGGAGTTATCTCGGAAGGACTGCTATCTACAGAGAGAGAGAGATAAAAGTGGGTAAAACAAATCTTCAGGCTTGTAATGGGCCTCTGTTACTGCCAGAAGTGCCTGTTGTTCACAGCAGTCCTGGCAATTCAGCTGGTTCCAGAACAGCAAGTCCATTCTGGAAGCAGCAGCTCAGCCCCATTTGAGTTTGGCACTTTCATGTAACAGGGAATTTACACAGGAATTTTATAGAAATCACACACAAACAAAAAGATACAAAAAACCCCAAACAGTTACGAGACATTTCATTCACTTGATACCTGGTGATGTTGGTTCAGCTCCTGTGGATGTTGGTTATGGGAAGCCAAGCTGCTTTGCATGGAAGAAGGTCACTTCTTCCCATTCTTCAGAAGGACTTTTTGCTGGCAGTGTGACTGATGGGATGACTCAGGCCTGCAGTCACCTCATCCTTGTGAGCAGAGCTGAAAATCTCTTGTCACTCCATAACTTTTCTCCTAGATTCAATGGCCCTCTCCAACTCCCTCCTCTAAGAAAAAGGAAAATGTTCTCCCAGCCTCTCCATCAGCCCTGGCCTAGGGTATCTAAAGGAGTTCAGTGCAAACAAACAGTCTTAACAGTTTTCTCCTCACCCTCCCAGAGTCACTCCTCTCCTGCCTGGGGAGCACTGTAGGGACACACAGTCTCCCACACTTCCCAGCTCCCATTTTCAGCACACCTGGCAGCAGGCAAACTCTCAGGTGCCTCCTGACAGCCACTGATCACTGGTCCATGTCCCTTACATGGACAGAATTGGCAGGGGGCTGTGCCCTCCAGGCTGGCTCAGCTTGGGACAACGGTCTGGTTGCTATGAATTACGAGACCTCTCCTACATTTCAGGATATCCTCAAGGTACAGACGCATAAAATTTTTTTTTATAAAGAGAAATGTGAAATACAATGCCATCAGCCCCAAACAGAAGGTGGAGTGAGATGGCAATGATGATACTGGGATGCAAGGGAGAAACAAGGCACCTGACTGGGACTTGGTTCCAGCGGGGAGCAAGATGTGCCAACTCCTGAATCTCAGCCATTTCCCAATTTCCCAAGCACATCACATGTGAAAGCTTAGCTCTGCCATCACACCATGCTCTACACAAACAGCCTTTGTGTCCAGAGGAGGAGCCTCTGCCTGGCAGGAGCTGTGGCAGATGTTGAAATCATTTCTGTGCCGAGCGCCATGGCACACATGCGCGGGATCTCCACTCCATGGTGCAGAGAGCTTTAGCAGACCTGGGGCTGAGGGAGCCACAGCAGAATGTTGTATCCCAAATTTCAGGAGAGGATGCCTTGAGGAGAGCTTGCATGGCAATCTTCTGTGCACATCAGACAGAATTTTAAGTAACCCAGGATACAGGATGTACCCAGTTTATAAACGGTTCCATTTCATTGGCCTGTACAAAAACAGGCATTAATTAATCCAAATGTAACATCTGACAGCTTTTTTGAAAACCTCTTGTCCTGGTTTGGCATCACAACATTTAAATATATCATGATGTGCTTTTCAAAAGCCTGATTGGAAAAATTACATCATTTTGGACTTTCTCAACATTTGGTGCGTCAGCTCCCAGTGCCTAAGAGTCCCATAAATAGATGTTGGAGCACCTCAATACAATTCCTGTCTGCAGATTTTCCATAACACACTTCACTCTATTATTCAAATAAAGTCCAAGTGGAGCTTTCCCTGGGAACAGGGGTTATGCAATGCTCAGTACAGGAGGCTCGAGAAAAACAGTGTAAAGCCCAACATGAGCTGCAAACACTTGCAGAGCAGCAGAGTCTGTTTATATTTATTTATGTGCTGTGTTTCCATTTCATTCTCACTTAACAGCCCCAGCTCCTTTTGTCTCTTTTGATCTACCAGACTCTTTCTCACAGCTTGGTACATCAAGAATGTGGCCCAGAAGCTACATAATAAATTGCCAACCTTCTAATAATGAAAATAAAAATTGCAGGATGATCAAAACTGTATTCTAACGAGATCCTTATGCTACTAGGAACTACTGTTCCAACTTAAAATTGTAAGCCCCTACAGTATTTTGCCAAAATCCACCAAATTGTGGGATCTGACAGAAAACCAGAATATTTAGTTTCAGGTCAAAGACATAACATGACTTTACTACAGATACCCCCAATAAGCATCTAAACCTTATTTGTGGATGAATTTTATTATCTGTGCTGCCAGCCATGAGCATTTTCATGAGAAAGCTCTTGAATACAAGGATTCTCTTTAGCATCACCATTTCCATTCGTTTTCCATTCTATTTTCACCAGACTGGTGAGACATTTCACTTTCAGTGTGACTCAGAATGCCAAGTTCAGAAAAAAAATATCACCATAGTTACACACCTCTCTGTTGCAACGAAGTGCCAGCTCTCCATGCCCAGCTTTCAAACTGTCAGTGCTGTAACACAGCAAAAATGCCGTGCCTCAGTCACCAGGAGAGATTTAGTTGTTACCCAGCACTGAAAACTAACAGCAACATTTTCCTCTCTGCAAGGACAGCTGAAAGACCCCATGGAAATGATCTAAAAATCCAGTTGGGAAGGTAAAGGAAAATTTTGTGTAGAGATGCATCCAGTCTGTAATACCAAAAGGAAGGATTCAGCCTGAATTGGTCAAAACCAGGGAAATTCCAGAGGGTCTACATTAGGAAATCAGAGATGTATGGACCATATAAATATGCAAAAATAGAATCTATAAATACAAACTCTCAGTATAAAATGTAACACTCACATTATTTCAAGTTTAACTCTTATGTTTGCAATGTACAGAAATTAAGAAAAAGGTATTAATTAAGAAATAATTACAAATATTCTTTCATTTAACACAAGTACAGTAATATAATGTAAGAGATCTCCACCTTTCTTCAGAAGACATTAGGGGACATCAACACAGGCAATACCATTAGCTAGAAATGCATGGCCTGGGTTAGAGATAAACCCACAAGTGGTTTTTTGTTTGTTATTTAATTCTCATTTCTAGAAATAAGAAATCACTTTGTGACTGTCTCTCATTCTGACTTCTGCTGTTACATTCTAAAGTCCCAATCACACCTCACTGTTTGCTTTATAAAAAGACATCTAGGTAGCACCCAGCCTTCTCCCACGGACTTACAAATCCTCAAAATCCTATAAAAACATAAATTCGCTTGACACAGGTGAGTTCAGGATCTGATGCCCTCTGGGGCCTGTGACAATTTCGGCATCAGTCTGAAGCACCAGCAGCACCAGGTCCAGAGCTCTCCTCCACGCCTCCGTCTTGGCTGCAACGTTATCACAAACCCTTAAACCTGTGACCTGCTCAGGGACGGGTTCAGAGCCACTCCCGAGCACTCCCCCTCTCCTAAACTGTTCCAAAATGTAAGCTGAGGGAGAGCCACAGGCCGCTGCTTTCTGGAGGTGACGATCCACGGAGGCACCTGCTTCCAGCTCCGAGCCGGCCCTCGCAGTGTTCCGCAGGAGCACGGCCAGGTACCGCCTCCAGCCGCTCGCCAGTGCCTGGAGCACAATGGGTTTATGCTCTGCCAGCCAGGGACTGGGGAGCTCTCTCGCAGCTCCGTCGCTTCCCGGCCGCCCGGGCTGCTCTGCCAGCGCCTGGATGTGACTGAGGCACAAGAGCTCCACCGCACCGCCCCCAGGGAAAACCCTGCCGTCCTTCAGAGCGTGATGGAGCCGATACAGCAAAGTCCAGAACTGGTCCTCGAGGAGCTGCGCCTTGCAAGGCAGGGCAGTGGTGAGCACGGCCGTGAGCAGCGCGATGCCTCCCGCGCTGATCCGCGCCGGCAGCAGCTCGCCCAGATCCACCGCACGCCCATCGCTGCTCTTCCACAGCTCCGCCCAGGCCCCGCTCCCGACGGAGGCAGCGTTCAGCTGGCTCAGGTACGTCACTGCCCGGGCACCCGTGGCTGCCCCGAAGGCACGCAGCACATCCCGGGCCACGCAGCCAACTACCAGTATCCTGCTGGCCGTGCACCTCTCCATCAAGTTCTTGCACACGTTTCCTTTGACCAAAACCAGGTTTACTTCAAAGCTCATCAGAATATCCAACGTTCTGCTTAGCCACGCATCTCCTGCCCATCCCTGTGGACTGGGATGCTCCAAGATGGTCCTTACATTGGGTGGTCTGTTAAACCCTAAGTGTCGGTACCCCTCCGTGAGGTCACCATCCATCAGCAGCACGCGGAGGGGTTTGTCTGCAAAGCGTTTGATGACTGAGGCTTGCTCTGGTGACACCAAGGTGACAAAGCCTGGGGAGACACAGGAATAGCTCTCGGGCAGGCCCAGCACACAGCACGTCACAATCTCTGCTATATTAATCTGGGAATTGCCACTGCCCTCTGCTCTCTCTTGCTGATAGGCAGCAATGCTTTGTAGCAGCTTCACGCTGCTCTGGTTTCCGTGGCTCAGAGCCACTGCCAGGTGTCCTAAACCACAACACCCACACACATCTGCTGCTGGTCCTGAAAGGTGTCCCTGAAAACTTCCCTGCTGACTTGCAGAAGGGCCTTTCCCTAGAGTACTGAAGTGTCTGCTGTGGGTTAACTTCCGTGTGATACAGCTGGAAGCAGTACCAGCACTTCCAGACAGCGCAGGTGAACTTTTGTCACCCGCTGCCTTGACAAATGAAGCCACTGAACCAAAGCCAGCCAAGGGTGAAACCAGGAGCTTGTTAAAATTACAATCATCTCCTTGATGGGAACAAGAATTTATTTGGATTACTTCTTCTGTTGCAGAAATATCTCTCTGAAAACACAGCAAATCCCAAGGATTTGTAAGAGCATCACGTCCAGCTTGGCCAGTTTTGCTTTCAGAATCCTTTGGCCTAACTCTGCTAGAACACAGCTCTTTCTTCACATCGTGTGTTGGTATCTGAAGACACTGGACTCTCTCACAGCAGGAGTTCAACCCCTCAGACATCACAGACACTATAGCTGGAACAGGAACGTTCTGCTGGAGGCACTCCACCACAGCACTGCTCCACGCTCCAACCAGGAACAACAGGGTGCTCATCCCCGTCTTAAACTCCTTCTTCTGGGCCTGAACGCTCTCGTTGAGAAGCTGCCCAACAGCACTTGTCAAATCCAAACTTTCCAGCAGCCTAACAGCAGAACAAATCAATGTGCTCTGCTTGGTGATTTCATCCACAATGAATTTATGTGATTTCACTGGCCCCAGGAATGTTCTCCCATTGGATGCTAAGGCTGAGAGTTGCTGGAGTCCAATGTGTCTCCTGGCATTCACATCCCTGAAAGCCATGGGCAGTGGGCAGCATCTGTGAACAGATGACAAATTACTGCCCCATCCTCACAGCACACCAGAGCACAAATCACCAAAAATTAATTTAACAGTGTACCCCTGAACATGGCTTTCTTCCATATCAACCTTTCTTACTGTGTGTTTATTTTGAGAAATCAGTGGGCAGAGTTGCTGAAATGGGGCACTGTTAAAATACCATGGAATTGTTTCTGGCTGGCAGATAGTAAAGAGCTGTTAATTCCCACGATTTCTTACACTTCTGGCATTCAGGCTGTGTGGAACTACCACCTCCTCCTGCCCTAATGTCCGGAATTTCAGTTATTTGCCTGACTGAGGGCAAAAGTTCATTAGAGCAGAATGGACAAATTACATGCCAAACTCAAGAGCTCTGTGTGGATCCTTCTTGGTAACAACAGTCATGCCATGCTGACTTTAACCTTCAAGTCTGGGAAAACATATTTTATACCAAATTCTGTTTAGTCCAACTAACATGCATGAATTCTTCATTAAGCAAAATGAAAGCAATGCCACTTCTTCATAACTTACAAACTACTGAGACTTTAAAGTTTTGACCAACTATTCATTCTTAGCACATCAAAAAGAAATCTTTCACTCAAAATCTCTTCCACACCATGGTCCTGTGGCAGATGCAGATTAAAATAAAGCTCCCTTTTTGAATAACAAAGTATACACAGCAAGAATTGAGAACCCTGAGTCCTGTAACTCTTATGCTCAGATTCACATCACAGAATCACAGAATGGTCTGGGTGGGAAGCGACCTTTAAGATCACCCAGTTTCAACCCCCTGCCATGGGCAGGATCATCTTCCACCAGACCAGGTTGCTCAGAGCCACATCTGACCTGGCATTCACCGCTTCCAGGGATGGGGCATCCACAGCTTCTCTGGGCAGCCTGTTCCCGTCCGTCACCCCCCTCACAATAAAGATTTCTTCCTAATATCCAATCTAAATCGACTGTCAGTTTGAACCCATCCTCCCTTGTCCCATCACTATATGCCCTTGTAAATAGTCCTGCCCCATCTTTCCTGTAAGTTCCCTTCAGGTACTGGAATTTATTCCCATCATTTATTCCAGCTCCCTAAAGGCCCCCTTGCGTAGCTATTCCCAATCCAAAAAGCTTTTTTTTTTTTTTTTTTCTTTCTCCCCATCCCACACAGCGAAAGTCCGCTTGAATATTATGTCCTACTATCGCTAGGGAGAGGAAGCGCGTCCCGGCCCGCCCGCTCCACACGGCCGGGGGGAAGCCGCCCGGAGCGGACACACCGGAACTGCACTGGCGGCGGCCTGGCCGCTTCCTGCGGCCCGGAGGGTGCCCGGCGGGCCGGTGCGGGTGTCTCACCGGAGGGGCCGCGCTCCCGCCGCTTCCCTGGACACGGAGTTGCCTGGACACGGCCGCCGCTCCCTCAGGCTCCCCGCGGGCGGGCCCGCCCTCGCGCTCCCTCAGCTGTCCCTCACGGGCACGCCGCGCTCTCATTGGCCGGCGCCGTGAGGGGGGGCGGCTTCCCGCCCTCGTTCCGCCCGCTCATTGGCCGGCTGGGCGGCTCGTGCCGGCTGCGCGCGGCGGTGCGGAGCTCCCGTCTCGTCCCGCCCGGTGCCAGCCCGGAGCGGCGTTCCCGGCCGGATGGTGAGCGCGCCCTCCCCGCCGCGGGCTCCCTTCCCACCGCCGCCTCCCCCGAGCCCCTCCGCCCCCTCCCGCCCGCAAACCTCCTTCAGGTTCCACCCCTGCCCAGGCCGTCGCTGCTGCCCGGTTACCTCGCACAGCGCACCCCGGAAAGGCCCCCTACTTCAACGGGAAAAACGCGCCCGGAAAAACACCGGGATTCGCAAAACACGTCACCGGCTCTCGGCGTGCCTGGTTCTTCTTGGCACAGCTCACAGACCGCAGCTCAGCGTTCGGCCCGGGCAGCCTTGTCGGAATGGCACCGGCCAGGCCCGGAGGTGGAACCTGAAAGGGATTTATTTGTACGAGTCAGATGTGAAATAAATGGAACAGTAAGACTCCGGAGGCAGGAAAAGGTCTCGTGTGGCTTCTTCCCAGTGCAGCATATAAAAGTAAAAGTCTGATTCGTGTGTTAATAGCAGCACAGGGAAGTCAGGGGTGAGCCAGACAAATGGCTTTGCAGTCCGGCCTGGGAGGGACAAATCACGTTGGAAAACGAAATTTCATTAACAAATAGAAGAAAATGGAATCTTCTTAGTTAAAAGAGAGATCCCAACCCTAAACAAGTTAACAGTTCAGCAGAGGCAAGCCACTGGTCAGCAGTAACTAGGTAACAAATCCCTTGCCTTGTGCTTGTTTTATTTACTTCTATAAAGCCTAGCCACTTGGAGCTGGGGGTGGGAGGGACTGCCTTTCCTTCCACAATCCTGTGCAGATTGGACTGCAGGACGAAAATCTGTCTGCTGCTGATTTAAAACCAAAACTATACTTGAGGAAGGAGTTTTTCCCTGCTGTATGGGTGTGTGGGACACTCTGTCCTGCACTGGCTTACACCAGAGGCAGAAAAAGTCTCGGAAGTGTCCTGGGTAATGATGCACCAGCTCAGCACAAGCAGATTAGTTCTCCTTATGGGACAGAGCGTCTGTTATCTCACTTTCCCACTGGATGTTGCTGCTTGATCCCACATCTACTCGATGGACAGGCAGCCTGGAGCCACACAGCTCCCTTTACACTTGTTTCCCACAGGAGTGGCTGATTTTGAGTCTTATTTACAGCCAAGACCCTAAGCAGCCACCCTCAGCTGTGAGGATGCTGTACTCATGTTTCACATAAACCTGCAGGAAAGGCAACTGGCAGGAGGTGCAGAGGGTCATGGTCACATCAGTGAGTCTCCATTTTCAGGCTGTCCACCTGGTTTTTTGGCATTATTCCTTGAATTGATAATACTTCAGTTTAAAACAGAAAACAGGAAGGCCAAATCCACATTCCCCAGAAACAAAATCTCTTTTTTTCTTTCTACAACAACGTAAGGAAATTGACCTAGACACTCAATGTCTATCATTGGCAGCAAGGAAATATCTCTCACCTCTACTGTATTACTGTTCTCATTTATAATTAAGTGTATTTGAAATTCTCCCAGGAAGGTGCTGTTGCTTATCTGTTCTCTCCCTTCACTTTCTGAAGGCATCCAACTATAGAAAACCTGGCTTAGGTACAGCCCAGAGGAAGAAAAGTGGCTTGAAACCTGAACTTACAGAAGAGCAAAAGCAGGAGATCAGAGAAGCTTTTGATTTGTTTGACACTGATGGATCTGGAAGCATTGACATAAAAGAACTGAAGGTTTTCAAACTTTTTTTTCTTTTTCCTCTGAGATGAAAATATCTTTGATCTCAAAATTGTAGCTGCATTTTCTGTTTGTCCAACCCTATTTTAAAGCAGTTTTTGGAGTACAAGGAAGAGTAATGGCTTGCTGTCATGACTGAATTTGGGGTGCACTCTGCATGTAATGCATGAAGCAGAAAGGCTTCTCTGTGTGGCTGTTTAAATCTGACAGCTTTGAGCTTTAGAGAAACTAAACAGTTTCAGGTTTCATGACTAAGGTGCTTGTTCCTGGGAAGTAGACTTTTGTTGTTCTGGGATGAGTATCAGAGTATCAAATATTTACTTCACCTGAGAACTAAACACAGATTTCGTATGCATTCAGGAAAGTTACAACCATATTTGCATATATGTAATCCAAAAAATACCTGGTTTTTAATTTAAAAAAGAACAAAAAAGAGATCTGAGTTGTGTTTCAATTACAACTCAGGCAGTGTGTGTGCACTTGCACACATACAGTAGTACAAGGGGAAGATGAATATCAGTTGTCTCCCTGTGATTTTATGTGTTTGATTTTTTTGTAAGCATGAACACTTTAAATTTACTTACCTCCTTTACCTTGATTTCTTACATGCACTCTGCTCAGTTTCTGCATGAGAAACCTCAATTTCTGTAAACCTCAATTTCTGAAATCTCAATTTCTGTAACCTGAAAATTACCTCTGCCTGATATAAACAATGGATTTCCATTACTATATAGGAAAAACAACACCATAAAAAATCAAACCAACACTATTATTGTTCAGCAAGATGAAAGAAGATGGTAGAGGACACCAAGGTGTTTCCATGGTTGTGACTAGAGTTCTGGACAAGGAAATGAAACAGGCTTTAGCTCAGCTCTTACCCCAAAATTCTGGTGGCCTCCTAACAGAATTGGTCTTGCTGTTTTGGCACAGGTTGCAATGCGTGCCTTAGGCTTTGAGCCAAAGAAGGAAGAGATTAAGAAGATGATAGCAGACATTGACAAGGAAGGAAGTGGCACCATCAGCTTTGAAGACTTTTTAGCTATGATGACACAAAAAATGGTAGGAACTCTTAGCAGAAGTTCTTGTGGCAGCATAAGAGAAAGGGACATCTCAGTGTCAGGGGTTTTCTGATTAACATATGCTTTACTCTTGGTTTAGAGCGAAAAGGATTCAAAAGAAGAAATCCTGAAAGCTTTCAGATTATTTGATGATGATGGCACAGGAAAAATTTCATTCAAAAACTTGAAAAGGGTTGCCAAGGAGCTGGGAGAAAATTTAACAGATGAAGAACTTCAGGTAAATTCTGATTTGCCAGAGCTTTTCTAACAGGCACAGACCATTCCTGTAGCTCCCAGGGATTGGGTGGGAATTTACTCCTATTTCAGAAGGGCTGAGAGATCAGAAATATGAAAAGCAGTCAAATCCATTGTTGTTTTCACATGATGTGCCTCTGATTTATTGTTGTTTTAATGGGTGGATTGTGTTGTGTTTAGAGTCCAGTGCCTGATGAAATGTACACTGTGTTTTGTAGGAAATGATTGATGAAGCTGATCGAGATGGAGATGGGGAAGTAAGCGAGCAAGAATTTTTGAGAATCATGAAGAAAACTAGCTTATACTAATATTTGTTGCCTTGCTATACAGCTGGGCCAAAAGATAACCTGGAAAAGGTTTAAAAACTGGGCTTGTGCCTTCTGCATGTTTTCTGCCACGTGAACAAAGTCTGAAAGGGCAGATTTTTTGGTTTATTTCTCTTTTTCAACAAAGATAATTGGGGAAGGAGGGCTGCAGTACCCAGTACTGCCAAAATGAGATACTGCAGAGGTCAAGGAAGATACTGCAAGGCAGGGTCCCTTCCCCTCTACCATAACAACTTCCCTGATTGCCATTTTGGATAAAAACTGGTGTGTTTTACTATTTAACTAAAAGATACTTCACTTCAGATGTGAAGATGCCCACTGCTGCTGGGAAAGGATACTTTGCCTTTTCTAAGGTTACTGATTGAAGGGACAAGCACAGTATTTTTTATTCCTTTGAAGGTTTTTTAGGTTATCTTTTGGTATTTGTCTCCTGTTGTTTATTTCCATGAAAGACTCTAAAATTAATTGTATATTTGTCTGTATTTCTGTATGAAACACTGTTTTCCTATAGCAAGTTGTTTCTGGATTTAATGGAAAGCAAATGTAGATTTGGCTCTTCCTTTGGAGCTCTGTGCTATCCATAGATGTTCTTGTGTTTAGCTGATCACCTGAAACCAGAATGAAACTTGAATGTAACCTGCTTGGGTGACCAAAGTTTATTGTTTATAACCAGGCAACACCTTGTGCCATTGTTCTTACTCCCCAGACATCCCCAGAGCTTCTGTTATTCCAGGATTTCAGGTACCTAAAAAGTTCAGTTCCATGGTGCAGGAGAGTAAATTTTGTCTTGCTGACAGTTGCACTGCAGAGAGGATTTGCATCTGAAGTGTAAAAGTAGCTCACCATGGACATCTGTGGAGCGCTGAATATTTTAAATCCATGCAGTCCAAATCCAAATTTTGCACATCACAGGTTTTGGGGTGGTTTTTTTTAGTAGTACCTTCATTTTCTTCAGTATTTCTTTCATATACTGTTAATCCAGGACTAATTGGAGAGTCACATTTCCTTCTGAATTCTAGAGCAGTGACACACAGCCTGCTATGTGATTATGTTGCTCTGCAGGAGGGTTTATCCTGTATAGACAATCAGCTTCAAAACTTTCAAATCCTGTGAAACTTCAGAGGCCTGAGAAGTCCCCTGTTAACATGGTGGCTGTAGATGTAATCTGTACTACTGCAAGTGTTTTAAAATGTTTTACCTTTGTATAAGTGTGAAATAAAACTGTTTTGCAAGTTAAGAAGTTTTTGTGTTTATTCTCTTTTTTCCTTAATTATTTTAAAGTCTTAAATGGTTCAACAAGCCCATTTTCACTTTCATTTATCTCTTCTTTCTAAGAGAGGAATTCTTAGGTGCAGTAGTCTGTCACGTAATTCCTCTTCCACTCTGCTGACTAAAAGTTTCTAGCACTAACCACATATATTCAGAAAGGGAAATTTGAAGTTCTAGTTGATTATGGGGAATCCCAGAGCCTATTAAGAGTGACTGTACTTTTTTTATGCTGCCACAGGAAGAGATTGATGACTGTGGTTTACCTATGATGCATGTCACTTCTCTCTTCCTGTTCTAATCCCATTATCTGCCCTGAAGGTAGGAAAAAGCCACACAATCATCCCTGCCATGTGTGCTACAATGGTGAAATGTTATTTCTGGCTTGCCCATTAATCTCTGAAGTCTGGAATGTCAAGTAGTGTCTGAATGAGCACAAAACTTGCAAGTGTTAACAAGCATCTCATGGTGCTCTATTTTGCAGGATAGTGAGGGAAATCATGCCCTCTTCAGCCTGGCAGGTGGCTGTAAACCCATCCTTTGCATCCCTTTTCTCCTTATGCTGACACGAGAGTGGGTCCTTACCTGGCACCTGCAGATTCCCCTCAGGTGGCTGCAATCCAGACATTCATTGTGTGCACCCAGCTGAGATCTGAGATCCTCCCTCTGCACCATCAGCAAAGCCTGGTTTTCACTCTGAGTGTTCATTCTAGGCAGACACTGCACAGAAAGGAAAGTGGAACTGCAGTTTGTGTCTGGCAAACACTTAAATGTCAAAGCGCTGGTAAAGGTAAACAGCTGTTTGGGAGATAATATTGCAAATATCTTCTAATGAGATATGTTTTGAACTGGAAAAGTACCAGGCTTTTAATAAAATACAAAATAGTTCAAGAGGAAAAAAAATTGCTTCCAAGTTATATTCCAAAATATGACAATTGCATGGCAATTTTAATCTCCCACATGCAGCTTCTAACTTCTGCATCATCTCTCAGGCCCACAGTACAGTCCCACAGTCCTGCCAGTCCCACACCACGGCAAATCTTCAGCTGGCTTTAGGGAAAAAAGACCCAAGGAACTGCCAAGGAGTGCTTGCTCTCACTTCATTAGGTGTGAGTTTGTTTTCAGAGCAATGAGCACAGGATCAGCTTCTAACACTGCAGAAGAAAAAAGGTTCCTTTTCAGGTACACCTAATCTTGGCATTTAAAAGAGGATGGGGGGAAGCAGCACAGGAAACATTTGTGTACATTCATATGCCAGGAGTCTTACTAACAGAGCCCAAATAGTTCCATAAACTGATGAGGCATTTAATATTAAGATATTTAAATTGGTCATTTACAGTTTTGAAGACTCTCACATCCTGCAAACTGCCTGGTGGAGTCACACAAAGCATTTGAAATGTTCAATGTTAACTCCTTGGAAACCAAACATTGCCACACGCCAGCTACTTTTAAATGCCCCTGGACGGCATAAGTGGATTTTGAGCAGGGCACAGGGCAGCAAAGTGCTCCGTCTAGAGGCTGAGATGAGCTTTGGCCACTTGAGGAAAGGCAGCCTCAGGGGATAACGCTGCAAAGCCAGCTTCCTTTGTGTCGCACCTCCCAGTACAGCGAGGGCCGGTGGATCTGAGAGCGTGGCAGCCTCGCTAGAGGGCATCCAGTTACTGACGTGTGAGGTGCGTGAGGCTTTGATGCTGCTTTGCCTCCGCTGTGGCTTTCAGTGAGGAGGGAAAGTAGGCATACAAACATCATCCAGACTGGCCTTGAAATACGTGGTTGGATACAGAATTATTTTCTGTGAAAGGAAGAACGCAATGCTTCTCTCACAAGCCATGTGTAAAACGATGTAATTATTAGTCAGTTGTTCAAAGCTAAACCCCCAAACCACACTTTCTGAAACTCCCACTCTGTATCAATAATTGCAGGCACTCTCTCAGGAAAGCAGAGAACTCAACTTGCCTTTCACACAGTCCCCCCGAGTGCTCTGACCACTCTGTAGATTTCTTTTGTCCCTTTGGGAATACTGCTATCAAATGGAACCACTTCCAGCTGAGAGCCAGAGCCAGGCTTGCTGCAGGATGCTTGTGGCCCTCCCTTGGGATGTGGGAAAGCTGGAATCGTGGCCTTGCTTCAGCAGGAACGAGGATTTGACAACTAGACTCTTGTCCCCAAGGTGAGTGTGTTGACCTTTAGGGATGTGGCATAACTCCAATGGCCTTGTGGGGACCTAAACCTACAGCTCTTGAACTCTTTGCAGTCCTGGCTGCCACTAATTGCTGAACTTGAAATTGCTCAAGGCTTTTTTTTTTTTTTGCTTGTCTGAATTAGATTAAATACAAAGAATATTAACAAAACAAACTGTAAAGCCTAGCCTGCAAAGGTGCAAAATTCCCTTGCTCTCAAGGCCACTTTATTTCCTCTGAAAGCTTCTGACTGGTTCTAGCAGTGACATAAGTTTCACTATGAAATGAACCTCCCCCCCACATTAAATAAAGCCATAAAAACAGGTTTCCATAGGAAGCAAATGGAACACCTAACCTAGCCCATCTCCAACATTATTTTGGACCCAAAAACATAGCTTAGTGCAATGGAGCAAAACCAACGTAATTCACACATCCATGCTATTGTCTGAAATTGCTTCCTAGTATGGTTCCTTCTCCATTTCAATATAGAGAAAACAGATAAACATACTTTCCTCTAAATTTTTTCAGACATCCAAATAAGAAGTACTATAAAAGCTATAAACATCAAGGAAAAAGTGACCACCAACATTGTAGATTAAAGGTATTTCAGTTTAAAAAAGCAACATTTAAGCAGCTTCTAAAAACATGGTATTAGATCATCTCAGTGTAAATTTTAAGTCTGTGCAACCCATGTTTCCTCTTTAAAGAGCTTAGGACATGATTCACCAAGAAATCAACAGAAGTGTGGTTTCCACAAATCTTTTGAATGTTTTGTTTAAATCAGTCCATAATATACTCATAAGATTGAACAGAATTGCTGCAGAATTGCTCCTTTTGGAAAGGACATAATTTTAACAAAGTTTTTAGGGTTTGTTTTTGTTTTCTCCCCTATCAGATTAACTAAATTATTAATGAAGTTATTGATGTTAGTTGTGGAATTACAGGTACCTTTTGCAGAAGTAAAAAGAGATTTTTTCCTAGATGAAAAAAATCCATGTTAGTGAAGGTACAGTCCATCTAGAGCAGATATCAGCTAAACAGGTGCTAAAACTACTACTAATTATTTTCTCTAAGCAGATTATTACCACAGTTGAGACTAATGTTCAGTAAATATATCCCTTAACATGGCTCTTTCTCATCCTCCTCCTTAACATTAGGAACCAATAAAGTACTCATCGAAATGGCCAAGAGGTTTGAATAATATTTCTGCTTGTGCTGTGAAATATATCTATAAATATGTTTTGTCGAACCCTGATAAACTGGGTCACTGTCTGGCTGGGCTAAATGCTTCAGCTGATTCTGCAGAAAACTCTGTTATTGCCAATGAAATTAAAAATAGCAATATTACAAATCCAAGAGAAAATGTTGAAAATCTTATGTATCACAATTAAAGGAGGTTTTCCAGGAAATGAAAGACCTTTTTGAAGGTGGAAGGGAAGAAACAGGTACTTTTATTCTTCCTGCTATCAACCCAAGATGCAATAGATGAATTAACAGGATATTATTTATTGTGTGGGGATTTTTGCGCCGAGATTCAGAATTCTCCCGACTCTCAAACGCCTGCAATGCCGTGACTCACCGAGTCAAGGTCTAGGATGGTGCAACCCTGACCCCCTCCTGCCAAGGGCTCAGCATCATCTGTTCCCATTGCCTGCAGCAGGACTAAGCCATGCTTAAGCACTTCTGCAAAACTGGGCCTTAGACAATGGAGGCTTTAGGTATGGGCTTCCTATTTCCTGCAGTGGATTTGTGTAGGTGGCCTCGTTACCAGAAATCCATACTCCTACACAGCAACTTCTGACTGTGTTTCTGCAGAAATGACTATGATGAAAGGAATGAAATATTTTGAAAATAAAAATCATCTGTTTGTTTCTCCAAACCAGTTGGGGTGTCTCCTTCTGGTGAGATCAATTTCTTCTCTTGTGTGGCAAAATCAGGAGTGGGATGGAAAACAAAAGGATTAAGGTTTGCAAGGGCACCGTGGCTTGGGCTGCTGCACACATGGAGAAGGGAGAGCCCATCTGAAATGTCCTCTGCCTATTGCTGGCAGCTGAGTCACTGGCCCAGCCTGCAGAGCTTCTCGCTGCTGCATTTTGCAGCCAGGAAAATCCCACATCCTCCCAGTGCGTGTAGGAAACGCAGCTACAGCCTCTGGATGCATGGGCACCAGAAACAAAGGGGAGACTGTGGCGCCGGCGGCGGCTGCGGGCTCAGGGCCAGCGTGCCAGGGCCTCGCCGACAGCATCCCAGGGAGCCAGCCCTGCCTGCCCACAGCCCTGCTGCTTTGCCAAGGCCAACACTGCAAGGTGTGTAACCCATGGGGACACGCCAGGGCCACCAGCAAACGGCCTCTGCTGTCCCACCTCATCCTGTCTCCTCGCTTTTTGGCAAGGAGCACGTCACACCTTGCCCTTCCTGGTCTTGCTCAGCCAAGGCTGTTTGCCTTCAAGCACAGGGGATTATGAAGTTTTGGCTCTTGCCATGCTGTTGTGGCCAGCACAGCCCTCGTGGCTCCAATGAAGGTCTCACCTCCCACCCATCTCTGTCCCAGCCTTATTCCATGATTGCAAAGCTGGGTGGATTCAGTCAGGGCAGCTTCAAACTCTGAATTTTCCAGTAATGGCTGAATACTGCCAACGCTGCTTCAGATGACGGCTCTGCAAGCATCCTGCTGGGAGAGCAACCCAAGACACTGCTCACAGATCCATCTTGTTTCCTGCCCTGTGTTCCCTGTGTCACTTGCCAAGCTCATGTTGAGGGTGGTGTTATTCTGAGAAGACCACAAGCATCCTGGGTCAGGCAGCCAATGCCTGGCTCTCCAGCCTAGGGTTGGGTATTGCTCTTGGGAAAGGAAACACAGGAACAGACCAGCATGGGTTTGTCCAGCTGTCTGGGCAGTTGCTCCAAACAAAAGCTCTTTTGAGAAGCTGCTCCTGTAAAGGGGACAAGAAGAGACCTGACATCCCTAAGTGCGCACTTCCACGCTGAGGTGGCAACCAGAGAGCTCTGCTGGCACTGGGAAAGGTTGCCTTAGGAAAGCAATCAAACAGCCTCAGTCAGCCCTGGGCAGTACAATCTCTCCCCAAATCTCCAAAGGCTTATAGGCCACTTGGCTCAGAACTGGCATCAGAGCCCCAGCCAATCCCACAACCCTAATGCAATCCTTTTAGGCCAGTGCCATGCTTCCTTGGAGGCTTCTTGTCCTCCTCCTTGTGCCTCCTTAGCAAAGCTGCTGCCCCTGTGCTTTCTGTTTAGCCACCTGAAACTTCTCCTAGGAAGCTGAAGCAGCAAGTCCATGCAGAAAAAAAAGGAGAGGAAACTTCTTCTGACATCCATTCCCTGTCACATTTGTTCCATGCCCATATTGACCAAAACACAGGAAAGGACAGACAGGAGAAAATAGCTACGTGTCAAGGGAAAAACAAACCAGCCTTTCCTAGCTCTGTCTAGGCATGCATCCACTTACCAAGTGCTTTCAGCCCAGCCTGATGGGCAGGCCAGAGCCTGCCTCTGTAATCTATGCCAACAAGGGAAGAACAAGACCCCACAATTCCTTTACCATACAACCACTTGGATGTTTTAACACTGGTGATCAATACCAAGTTTTTCTTCTAAGGAGGTGTCACAGGTTGGCTCCATCATGGACCTGGTTACACCACAGGTGCTCCCTTTACTGGGTTCAACATTTCCCTTTTCGCCCAAACTACTTTATAGTGATAATTCACAGATCTATCATGGCCATTTGGGACATTCCTAAATATCTACAGCGGCATTCTTGGACTGAATTTCCTTCTACATGTTGGAGTCAGAATGAATTTACCTCAATGAATTGCACGTGAGCTTCTGGCTCATTGTCCTGGAGTTCAAAAGTTTAAGGTGGATTTTGAATAGCACCTACAAATGTCAAGGTGGCAGATTAATTACTTTTAAGACACAAAATGATTTGTTTTTAAGAGTGAAGCACTGATTCAAACTGAATCTAGGTATTTAATGGAAAATGGAGTCTAGAACAGCAATTATTTGTGGCATTGTTGCCATCCTGAAACTTTCGCAGTTCAAAAGGTGGCATAAGCCTTAGACAAAAAGAAATAATTTCACACTTATTTCAGCAGTTTCCATTGAGAGACTGGCTTATTCAAGGCCCCATCTTTTTAAAAACATTACATCAGCCTCAGTAGATGTTACTTGATAATGCTCACTGAGTTCCTAGCAATTACCACTCTTTTTTATTTGCATATGAGTTGTTTTAGGGACTATCCAGGCAGAACTGTAATAGCCCCATGCCCTAGAAAGCTTTCAGCTTCAGCAGAAGACTGATAACACCTAAGACAGTATTGCCCAGAAATCCAGGGAATGTTAACAACTTTCCAATAACCATTTCTTAGAAAAGCAGCCTGAAGATGACTAAAATTGGGATGCTTCGGAACCACCCAAAAATGTGCACTCTTAAATATGTATCAGGAGGGTGGCAGAGCCTTGGAGCACAGAACAGTGGGAGGTGGAAGGGAATGTACCAACAGCAAGTGAGAGACGATCACGAGGCTGAGAGTACATCAGAGCTGGCCTTGGAGGAACAGGCATTTTACTTGCACCTAATCTGGCACAGACATCACAGAAATTATTTAAGCAGAGAGGTAGGTTTGGAAAATTAGCTTTGGTAGCAGGCAAGGATTACATGAAAGCCAAGGGGAATCCTGCAGTTAGAGATACAAGAGGAATTTTTAACCTTGTGAATAAAATCTTCACATTACTGAGTACACACATCCAGATTTAAGCATCACCTGGATACAGAACAGTCCTAGACTGATGATGCTCTGTCCTCAGTCTAACTCCTAGTAGTAAACACCAGTGCCATTTTTCCAGATTTCCTTTTTAAAGATTAAAAACTGAATTCTAAAGGAGATTTGGATGCATTTTCACCTTTTACTGAAGAATAACACAAGAGGACCATTTCAAGACACAAACGAGAGAACAATGGAGGAAGTTCTCCAAGGCTTACAATGAAAGTGCAAGTTCTGTATCCCAATCCCTCCTAATGGGCAGATTGGCACAAAAGTATGAACACCTTTAAACACAGGGATGTGTTGCACAGTGTGATCAGAGGTGGCTGCTTGTTTTACATGGCTATGGGAGGGAATAGCTGTGAGAGAGATTTTTGGCAGATACAATGTACTGTAACCTGCTTGAGTATCATCTTTCCTCCTCCCTGCTTTGTGTAAAGATGATCCCCTCCAGCAGGGCCTCTCCAGTGTAATTGCCAATACCTACCCTGCCCATGGAGCTGTGATTCATTGAGGTATGCACAATCCAGAGCCCAGGGAAACATGGTGCTGTTCTGAAACAGCTGCCATGCAACTTCAGGGACTGGCTTTTGATCTGCGAGCAAGCAGAGGGGTGGTACAGTTCAGCTCACCACTGGAACATCTCCAATGACATGTTCTCTTCCTTCTTTATTCATTTATAACAAGCTGACAGCTTCTTCCACCTGCAGTAAAGAGTTTGCCTTCAGTTTTTAAAGGAAAGGGACAGGGAGAAGGCTTTAACAGTGTGTTAAAGACTAAGCACAAAAATGCACACTTGTGTGATAAATTTATCAGTTGTCAAGCTTTCCATTTGAGTTTTTAAACACCAGAACACAGCTGGGTCCAAAGTCTGTGCAGAGAATTTACCAGCCCAGAGTCTGATGTTAATAACTCAGCAGCTCGTTGGATACTCAGTAAAGTCTTCAGGCACACAGGTCTACGTGGCTTTCAGTGGTCATTTTCCACCAATGCTCTTTGCTTCCTTTCTAATTCAAGTCTCTCACCGTTATTGATCAAAAGACAGAAACCCTTAATAATTTCTTCTTCAGCAAACCAGACAAGGTTTGATTTATTTACATTACATCACAGCACTTGCTATCAAATGCAACTCCCATGCCTTAACTGAGGATGCAAAAGATGAAGGAAACCAGGATCCTGTTGGTACTACACAACTTGCACAACTCAGTCACAGGTGGCTGCTTGTTTCATGTGGCTGTGGAAATGCACCTGAGGGCTCATTTTTGGCAGATACTGATCTACTTTAACCAAAGGATTTTAAGTGTTTCAGAAATGCTTTTGTACATAGAAACCCTGTGAAACAGTTCCAAGCACCTCCTCTTGGTCCCTATCTCACAACACTGAGATTTGCTCTGGTACAAAAGCATGGGGGCAGCAAGTGGAGGAAAACACGAGTCCATAGTGAGAGACTAATGCAGAAAATAAGTTGACAAGAGCAGACTGTGCAGGCAAGGACCACACCTCTGCCTGTGGCTCTGCTGTGAATGAGGTTAGACAGCTGGGAAAGAAAAGCCAGAGACAGAACTGCTTCAACATCAAGCCAAATCTGGTTAATTACAGAGGCATTTCTACAGCGATACTGGGTGATGTATCTGGAAGTTTTGGAAGTTTTGTTTTTGCAATGGATGGAAGAACACACAGGTTTTTTTCTACCTTCAAAGAGGAAAAATCTCATTTCACAGACCTAAGAGGACTCTGATATGTCTCAATGTGTCAAGCACAATGTCTCAAGTTTTGCTTTGGGCAGTTCAAAGAACTAAAATGAAGGTTCAGACAGGAATGCCAAAATTTGAACAATATAACTGAAACTGAGGGAGAGCTGGGAGAAGATTTTGAGATTTTGGAACTGACCTTGAGAGGACCAAGAGTGAAAACCCACAGTATTTCAAAATTATACTTGCCACTTTGTTAGATCTCATTATGCCCTGATTTAATACCACAAGGTTTATGTAAGAGACACAAGGTTTATGTAAGAGAACAGCACTTTGCTTTTGGACTAGAACTGGAATCACAAACAAACCTCTCTGTGAATCCAGGAGAGACATGATTAATTAATCTCAATTCACTGTCCTCAAACAGTCCATAGGTCTCTGGAGGAACAGAAAATTGCTAGGGAAAGGCACACACTCGAAAAGCCCAACTCTCATAATTAAAAGAGCAGCAGCTATATTCACTTGTTCAACCTTCATTCACCTGTTGCTGAGTTCCAGGATTAGCCTTTAATTGCATGACCTTGGAGCTTTTCTCATTGGATTCTTGCTATTGACAGAGAAAGCATTAAATTTATTCATCTTTCTGACTGTTTGCATTATTCTGTACAACAGATAAATCCAGCATGAGGTCTTGTAAAAAAATCCACAATCCTTTATGTGCTGTACTCATCCAAATGCCCTCATTCCTTACAAATACAAACACATTTGGTTTCAGACAGCTGTTAGGCAATATCATGCTGTTTCCCCATGTTACTCATAAAGTACAGGAAAATTATTGGAAGTGAAGATTAACAGTAGTGATAATCACTCTGCTGCCTGATATAAAAGCTTTGGCCAGTGTGATCTGCAGAGTGCTTGCATCTCAACTTGTGCTGGCTGCAATCCACACCCTGAAAAAACCTCTTCTATCACCCAAAAGCAAACCCCTTCAAATTTTTGTTTAGAATAAATCACTCCAAAACAGGCTTAAGGATTTTAGGAAGAAATATTCCCTGAGGATGATGCCAGGTTTTCACAGCAGGGTCTTTGCCTATTAACTCTTTTTTGTTTGACATATATGCCCTCAGCTACACATCTTCTATTTAATGCAAATTTGGGCAATTTCGAAGTCCAACATCCAAATTTGAATCCAGAGGAATCAAGCATGGTCTATTTAAGCAGTAAAGTCTCTCACCTGTCGCTGAAGACTTCTGAATTATATCTTGTTGTACTGATATTCTCCATTTTATATATCTAATCCTTTTCAGTGTCACATCACACCTTTTAGCAATCTTTGCCCTGAAAAAGTGGGTGTCTCCTGCTTCCTGCAAAAGTTCATTCCAGTAACAGTGCTTATGACCTCTGTATGTTTTTCATCTTGAACAGACCTTAAAAACTACGTTGCAAATGCCAGTGCTATCCTAATGCATTGCTCTTTTCTGTCTAATTTAGTTGCTGTGGTAAAGGTTCAACGTGGTTGATCGGATACACAGTAAACAAATGTTCCAGTGAATCTCACTTCAATTCTGAGTAACAGAAGCCCCCACAAGCCAACAGATGTATTTAATACACAGGCAGAACCAATTAGGCTGAATTTCTTTTATTTTAAGAAGCCTCTTTTCAGACCTGTTTCTTCTCATACCAAAGAAATGCAGAACTGAAGATATAGGCTTTTGTCTTGAAGCCATTGATGGAGGCAAATTGGTTTTTTTCCTTTGGACACTCTCATGTCAGTATTAGCATTTGCAATTTTATGGATCAGTAATTTGGAAGGAGAAGCACACTAGAAAAAAGGTAAGACTACAGACTAGTGTCTCTAGTTTTGGGAAGACTTTAGCTCTTGCTTAAGGGGATGTTCCTGCTCTGCATTTCTAAGAGTGGAATCTGGATCTGCAAAAGAGCAGATCTTTCTGAAGAACCTCATGTGCAGACAGGTATATTCTGAATTAAGACTGATGGGTGCCCATGTAGTTTATCTATTTTTATTCTTTCTTGTGGAGGTTACCAAAAGAGAGAAAAATATCTTGCAGTGGTGAATACTTCTACTAAATATTAAATTTCTAGGATGTGTAGACAGACTTGCCTAGCACAGCAATTCTTTTTGCATCTTTCTGACAGAAAAAGTGCTTAATAATCTCCTGCAAGTCTTTTTGCACCTTTCTGGCAGAAAAAATGGTTAATAATCTCCTGCAAGTCTTTTTTCCCCCCCTAATTTAACTTTGTCTATATTAAATATTAGTGAGTGCTCTGCCTCTCACAAGCCCCTCCAGGAAACCATTTTCTCCTTCATTATTCAGTCAAAAAGATGATGTTTGAGAAACTGCAAGGCTGTAGCTAGAGACAGAAATCAAAATTAAGGATCCCTTCCGTAGTCCACTTAGACCAACACTTCTGCATATGTACTGAGTTCTATAATGTGCATCTAAATCCAGTGATTTAAAGGAAACTACTCTTTCTGGCAAAAGCTTATCTCTGGAAAAATAAGTATTCTTAATTGGAGCTAATTTGAAGTGAAATCCTAGTAGAGATTAGCCAGGCTGTAGTTATTCCTATAAGCTAGAATTAGGGTCTTTGGGGTGTTGTCTTCATAATAACAATGACAAAATCAAATGTGGTATGGTATATTCACGTTCCCTGACTCCCAGTTGATACCAATCTGCATCTGATACCATCAGTTGATGCAATTTCCAACAGTAGAAATACACAGCCCAAACCCCTCTGATGCTCTTAGCTGCACACACAAGTTTCCTTCTGTGCTTAGCATCCAGGACCTGTGTGCTACTCACTGACATTGAGAACAGACCCTGTCCCAAGCCGCTGCAGCCGACGGCAGGAAGTCTGCTTTGGCTGTGCTAAAGTGAAGCTGAAAGAAAGCCAGACCTGATTTTTCTGGCTGCAGATATGCTGAAAGAAATCAGTGAAAAATCCGAGGGCAACCTCAATCCACACTGTGGCTGTGGCCTGCAGCAGTCACCACAGCTGCTGTGGTGTGCCATGAATTCCCCCTGCTCTGCTTTCCTGCTGCTCACTCGCGCTGCGGTGGATTTTCTGCCCCAACCCTGCTCACCCTGGCAAAGCAGCACGGCCAACAAAACCATCCTGGATCATCTCCAGCTGCTTCTGATCGCTGATTGCCCTGGGGCAATTCCACACTGCTTAGGAAGAACATCCCATGCAATGACAGACAAAGCAAAGGCCAGCAGACAGCCCAATATTTCTGCGTCACGGAGACTCCGTAAAGGGCAAATTCTTCCATTTCTAAAAACAAGAATTCTTCTCTTCTTATTCTAGGTCACTTGTGGAACCACATAGATAACAGATCTCAAAAATATGTCACTAATGATAAGGTCTGGGGCTTTCAAAAGTCTTTCTGAAGACAGGCATTTTATTTAGGTGTCTAAATGGGGGAGGCAATTTTCACCCACTCTTTCCAAGACTCACTTCTGAAAGCACTGGCCCTGCTATCACTGTTATACTTGGCTATAGAAAAATCAAGCAGGCTGCTCTGGGTGTTGCACCAGGGAAAGGAAAAGTGCAGTGGTCCTTGTAAACACTGATTTGCTCAATAGGTTGAGACCAGCCACAGCACCCTGCATGCCACAAACATTGCTATTTTCTGACTGACTGTGACCACACAGGACTGAGTCACCTAATTCATAGCTGCCAGTGCAATGTAGGCAGCTCACAGGCTGGAAACAGCAGCCTGGATTTTATCCCAAAACACACTTCCCTGCTCTCTACTCCACGGAAATTTTTGTTGCAAGCTATTGAACAACTTTCAAATAACAAAGCCTAAGCATGCACAGGCAAAGGATGATTTTGCAAAATGTAGAATTGGCTGTGCTGTGGATTCTGGAGCTTGGCACCTGGATGGTGCTTCCCCACAATCTCCTCTGTGGTTCAGCCGTCCCCAGGGGAAAATTCAACAGTCACTATTCCAGATGGTAAAATAATTACTATTGGCTGCAGAAATTATATGCCACTGAGCCATAATCAAAATATTGTTTTGTTTTCAAAGAACACTTCAGCTCGAAGACCACTGAGTCCATCTCTGACTGTGCTGTGTCTCGACACACAGGAGGAAAAATACATAGCCTTGTTTCCACTTTTCTCTGTTCTCACCTGAATGACTGGATCAAGGTTGCACAACCGCAGACAGAAGGAAAAAGATCACTGAACAGGAATGGAAATGTGAAATACGTCAAATGGCATTCTTTTTTTTTTTTTTTTTTTTTTTTCTTTTTGTCAAAGTGCTCTGGGGTTGTGGCCAACCAGGCAAGAACAGGCAGGCTGTCTGCAGAACGGGACATTTGTCTCGGTGAAGTCCTATTGGGGTTTTTCTGGGACAGTTACATATAAGACAGCAAAGGAATGGCTCAGAACTGCAATCCCCACCTACAATGTTTCTTTTCCTTTACACTTACGGTAACGATGTTTGGGCAACAGTTTGCTTTTTTCAGTTCCCACCTATGATTCATTGTGAAACTTGGTAAGATTGGCCATGTTATAATGCACTCCATGAGTATGTGGATAAAGACATTTTTCTTCAACACCTTTTTGCTGTACTCATGAACCTGTCCATTGTTTGGGTCATTCCTTAGGGGATAGAACATAGGTTGCATTGCTCTGGCAGAAACCCACTGCTATCCCTCTCATGTTTATTACTGTGTGTATGAAAGAGATGATTTCTGAAATAATTAGTCTGAAATCAAAGTTTCTACACTAACCCTCAACACAGGTGTAAAGGAAAGAAATTCATTTGGCTATACTAAAGGACAGCTTTCCAAACTATACAGTGAGTGCTGCTATTTTTTCATTTTTTTTTTACTTCATAAGCATAAAATTCTTATTTTAGGTTGCCTAGGCCTCTGATTCATATAAATGTAAATTTAAGTTACCTTCCCATTCACTGATGTTAAGTCACTTTATTTTATTCAATTCAGAACTTCATGGAATATCTGACTCCTAGTCTGCTTAGTGAACCTCGAACTTAGGCAACAAAGTAAAAACCTCTTATGCCATTCCCAGCTGCAGAAATAATACCTAAGGAAACATCCTCTGACAAAGTCTTCAGGAATAAACATTTCCAGTAGACAGACAATATCATTTTAAAGGCAGCCTTGAAAGAGAACCTTTGACATCTGACAATCTGTTTTTTAGTACCTGTGGATTACCTGCTGCTAGAAAACTCTCACGTGGCTGAAGACTGCTTTGACAGAGGAGTTTGTCTTTAATTGTCTGTAATTAAGACCAAATCTACAAAATACCTGTCTATACTACCCTCAGAAATACAAATCTGTGAGCAAATTGGTGTTAGAATAGAAATTCACTATTTGCTGTTCATGTATGGGATTGCAAAATGTAAGGCAAAATAGCAAAGTAACAAAAGATCAGCCTACATGTTTATATTTCACTTCATTAAAACAAAGGTACCTTCAAATCCCTTATTATGCTGCCTTGTTCTTCTTAGAACACTGCCTTATTGTCATTCACAGGCTTTGTATTCTTGTGGGTAGTTACAGCTTTGGTCATCTCTTACTCATCATCTGGGGAGAGATGTACATTACCAGGGTACATTTCTAAGCTATAGACATGGCCTGGGCACCCACAGAAAGCATTGGTGAATGTCCCCAGGGCCCCTTTGGCCACAAAGCAGCACAAGGTTTCACACACTGACACGTGTGGGCAGGGAACAGACTGACACCCACATGTGCCCAGGTGTGAGCTCAGTGACCACAGAGCCCTCAGGGGTTTCTGGAAGTGCAGTTTTGACACTTGCAGACAGAGAGCTCCTGGCTGGGCTCAGGTTTTGGGTCACTGAGGAAATGGGGGCACCTATGTGCATGTGAAAGGAAATGTTAATTCCTACCCTGGTAGGAACTGTAGTGCTCATGTTGCTGTAGCTTTTGTGACCAATGGGTGTGAGTGAATCCAGGTTTGTGAAAAGAAGCTTTCATTTCTGCCCTTAAGAGATGGTTACTTACCAGTGCAACAGCTCACAGACTTAAAATACACCAAAAGCATGAACAATAAATATATTCTTTTCTCTCTGTGATATATTCAGCTTGAAATTCAGTTATGGACAGGGGACTTCATTTTTCCCCACATGAATATGATTACTCTTAGAATACTAAGAAGAATATCTATTATACACTAGAAGAACAGTAAATTCCCCCAAACAAAGGACACTAGTTTAATAATGTAAAATGATTTCTAAATAAGTCATAAACAAATCATGTCTACTATCTTTGCAGTAGACGAGGTTGGTAAGTATATGAGATGTAGCTCTAATAAAGTGTGTAGATTGTGAAAATTTGGTTAATCTTAGCATAATACAATGGTTGGAAGGGACCTGAAAGCTCATCTAGCTCCAACACCCCTTCCATGGGCAGGACACCTTCCACTAGACCAGGCTGCTCAGAGCTACATCCAACCTGGTCTTGGAACACCTCCAAGGATGGGGAGTGCACAACTTTTCTGGGCAACCTGTTTCATGCCTCACCACTCTTACGTAAAGGAGTTCTTCCTAAATCTAATCTAAACCTACCCTCCTTCAGCTTAAAGCCTTTCCCCCTTGTCCTATGCACTTGTGAAAAGTCCCTCTTCATCTCTCTTGTACCTTTACATCCTAGAAGGTGCTATAAGGTTTTCCTGGAGCCTTCCTTCTCCAAGCTGAACAACCAACGTCTCTCAGCCTGTCCTCACAGGAGAGGTGTTCCAGCCCTGTGATCAACTCAGTGGCTCTCCTCTGGACTAGCTCCAGAGGCAGTTTGGTTGGCAGCACTAGCAGAGCCTATCTGGGGAAACTGTCAGCACGTGGAGTTTAGGTGCAGCTGCAGATCTCACAGCAGCACTGCTGCCACTGTGCCTGTGCCAGCATGGGAATTGTTGCCCTGCCAGCAGCACTGCTTCTGGCCACACTCAGCATTGATCCCTCTTCATACTGCCCCCTCCCACCACCTTCATAAGTATTAATTAAAAGTGATTCATGAAAAGCTTTCACCAGGCAGCAGCTGATTTCTAGTCCAGACATCCCTCAGTGAGAGAGCCAAGGAGCTCGGCCACCCGACCTCGTGTGCCCTTCCTGCAATTCACAGCAAATATGTCAGCACTGCCATAAATGTCACACCTCCTGTGACAGGGCTTCATGGCAGCCTCGACCGACTTTTGTCACCCTCTTAGTCACCCTTCCTCCTGGAGTTACCAGGCACTGCACTGACCTGCAGGAACCAGGGCCAGCAGCCAAGCAGGAGGGGCTCAGGAAGAGGCTCCTGCCACTTCTCTGCTCCATTGCTCTCACCTGGGTAGCAAAGCTTGGTTACTTCTCAATCTTCCCTGCAATAATTTTGAAAAAAGCCCGTTAGGGAAATGGAAATTTTTACAGGGTATTTCAGTAGCCTTTATTCACTATTGCGCTTAAGTTTTTTATTTAAATCCAGTGCAATTTGTTGTGAGCTCAGGAACTTCCCTTACCGTCACGGACCAATCCCCCAAATGCACCCTCTCCCACCAGTCCAGAGTCAACTTCCACCAAAGCTCATCTGTGGACTCCCTCTTTGGGGATCATTTGATTACAGAAAACTGCTCACCATATAGAACTGGAAACATACTTCTGGTCTGATTTGATCAAGAGGGACAGGAATTTTCGTCCAGGTAGGGGAATCACTGTCCTTTAAAGCCCCAAGGAAGCCAATGTCCCACCAGATCCAGGCATCAACCCTACTTGCCAAGCCTTACAGAGGCTGCAGAAACAGTCACAGCCTTTGCCCAGGTGAAGGGAACTACAAGGACAGATCCAGCTGGAGGGGACAGAAAACCAGCTGGGGTAGCCCTGGCAGTCTGTGGCACCAGGCACTACTCCTGCATCCAAAGGAATGCGAGACAGGCATTGATGTTTTCTGTCTCCAGGTTTGATGTTTTCTTTTCACCCCTCTGCTGTAATTTAACAAAAGATGATGTTACCAGTGTGCCTAATTGTACTCAGCCTCACAAAGGTCTTGCCCTGATGATTTTGAGGTTCCACAGCTTGTCAGGTAAAAAAGCAGTGCCTCACACAGGCTTTAAGTTGTTGCATTTTGACTGGACTTATTGTTATGTTTTATTATATATTTACTTTTACTTAAATTTTCTATAGTCTGACATATGCTTCAAATACTTAATGAAAGAAGCAAAAATAATCTTCTAATTCACCAACAAAGTCATCTCCCAGAATTAATCAGTAAAAGCCATTTTCAAGTAAAATGATACCACATTGCCAGAATGACAAGCACAGAATTGCCTCACAGAACTGAATAAAAGAAACCTCATGTAGACTTTCTACTGTGAATCATCCTTTTTTTAATTATTTTTAGCTAGAGGCTAAAGATAGGGTGATTCATCCTATTCTGAAATTGTTTTATGTTTCAATACACTACAACTTTGTTTTCTGCAACATCTTTTAAGCAATACTGGGAGAGCAGAATAAGACTTAAATCAGTCCCAGTAGAAGAGAAAAACAAGTCTGGGGACAAAAGGAGGTATTTTCCATCTGAGATTTAAGAAGGAGTGGAGCAGCAATGAGACAATGAGGCAGTTTTACAAAAAAAATCACTCTCAAGGCAACCAAAATTAATCTGTTTTAAAAAAACCCAAGGTTTCTGAAGACAGAGATAGAAATGGTCAGTATTAGGTGAAAAAGAGGAAATTGGGAGAAATGCGTTTCACAAACAGTGAGGCCCTGGGAACTGTTCCTTCACCAGCAGGGGAGCACAGGGCTTGTGGACAGGTCATAGCAAGAAATGAGCAGGATAAGTCAGGTTTGGGAGAGCATCTCTTGCCCAAAATGAGGATATCTGGCTTTGAGACTTGTAGCAAGGAAGCTGAAACAAACCCACAAGTTTTCTTGCCCAGACAGCCTGAGTGACTGTGGGTAGCCACTAGCTGTGACTAATGCCACAGAGATTCTTACCAGTGCCAACACCAGGCAGGTCCTGCTTCTTACAGCAGGTCCCACACGGTTGGCACTGAAGGCACTCACTCAGGTACCTCTTACCTACAAATTCAGGAGGAAAATATTGTCTGTACATTTAATTCTCAGAGCCTTGGGTGAACTAATGTATTTGGTGAAGTCATCCCAGGAAAACCGCTGGCCAGCCTTTTTAGTGTAAAGAACTGTCTTTAGCTCCTGGCTGCCCTCACAGGCAGTTTTGCAGCATATAAACAACAACAAGAACACCGGTGAGGAGCAAGGCATTAATGAGGTCAAGCTTTCAGGTTATTTACTTCCCTCCTAGGTAATGGGCTATCAAAATATAAATCACCCCACCCTAGTTTCAAAACACCAACATGCAGCACTAAGGTGGGGCAACCCAAGGGCATTCCCTCCCTGCTGTTTTCTTAACAAAACATTATTCTTGATCTGTGCCCAAGCAAGAGCAGTTGGGCACAGAAACAATGTCTACAAGACCCACCTCAAAGAAAATCTTGATTGCTGCTTTATGTCTTGAAGCTCTCAGGGGTCAGGGATTATGGGCAGCTTTTCCCTGTGTGCCAGCTTTTTTAATTTCTAAGAGGCAACTGAGCCTTATCCTGCATTGCTGTGCACTCTATAAAGCAGCCAAGAAACAAAAAGGATGAGGTCTATTTTTTTTTAATTGATATGAAATACTTTAAATTTACTTAGATTTCTAAAGCAAATAAAGTGCTTTGACATTTGCAAGGCTGCTTGTTATGGAAGCAGTATCCAAAAGGAAACAAGCTCATTCTCTTGTGCCAAGCTAAGTTAGAGAATGTGACCTCCTGGTGATTACTCTTAGCTTCTAAGTAAATCCACCAAACCTCTCCCCTGAGCCTCACATCTCCCTAAATCTCAGCCTTGGCAAGGAAGGACTATGCAAGTATTTTGTAAAATCTTTTGTAAGAAGATCACATGGGTTTTGAATTGGAAGCCCTCAAGTAATTTAATAATTTAGAAATAATATGACAATAATTTAGAAATAATATGACAATTTGTCTTTCGAGTTACTTCCTACCGTATCCTCTTGATTAAATGAAGGCTGTACGCCTTCACAATTTTCCATTTAGACAGAATTCCACCAGTTTAATCAAAGTGAAACATTAGGTACTGTTATGGTCCTTATACCTTCAGATTTCCTTACTGATAACCCACATACTATCCGTTAACCCATTGCATCATTCACAAGAATAAACAACCTGGGCTCTGCATACAGGAAGCTGAACAAAAAGGAAATAGACAATATTGGTTTTCATGTACATATTTTCACTTCTCAGAGATTAGACTGACATATTTTTCGATCAAGGTGGTCCTTCAGATGTACCTGTTAAGTTCCCTATGGATACAAAAAGGCACTTCCTGTTTTTAAAGTTTCAGCCTTTTTCATTTAAACCACCATTACTTCACTCCCACTAAAGGATGGAAGCGATGGTCCATAAGGGTAGCAAAAGTCAGATTTATGCCCCATTCACAGCTATCATCTGTACTGCAATATTAAGGGTTAGGTGCTTGTGTAATGCCAAAGATCAGCACCTCATGTGTTCAAATGTACACAATGGAAGGGGCAATGGACAATATACCCATTTACTTGGGGACACAGACTACAAAATCCAGATTTTTTTACTTAATAAGGAAGTCTTTCCTCAATTTCAGTAAAAAGAAGGTGTTTAATACTCTGCTCAGCAGAGGTGGAAGCCCTTCCAGACTTTAGTTTAGCCCCTCACTTCAGTCACAGAACCACATACCCTCTTTCAAGGTACATAGGAAAAGGACTCAGTGAACTCCTTCCCAATGGAAGATGCAAACAATTATTCATGAGCAACAAATTAACAATGAGAAATCGTGGACTTTGTCCCTGCCAGAAAAGAATGAATGTGATTTAGTGTAACCAGAGAATCCATAATCAAACCAGTTTTATCACTCTGAGTGTCCCAGTTCCAGCAAAGATGTAGTTGCCTTTCTTCACAGCAGTGCCATTATGGCTGTTGGTTGGATTTGTGACTAAAATACACTCACAAACACACCAGTGTTTTGTCTGTGGCTGAACAATTCTTGCACAGCACCAAGGCTCTCTCCAGAAGGCAATTTGCTGCACACTTAATTTTGGTCATAGAAATAAAGACTGATTTTTCAGACCCTCCAATAAACCTTTAGTGGGATTGAATCACATTACTTGGTCTCTACGTTATTTCAGGGGCTGTTTATGAAATATGCCACTGATTTTTGCTGAAATTATTGCAAAAAAAGATTGTGACTGATACGTTTGTTCTCAAATTCTTTTAAAGATTATCTTTCAGTGAATCAATACAGGCAGAAGAACATTGCTTGGGGCACTTTGTAGGAGAATTCCTTGAAATGTAGTGGACAGCAGGCTGAACAGTGAGTCAGTGGAGCTGCTGGGAAGGTCAGGAATAGTAGTGCTGTCCCAGGGGTAGGGAGCACTGCTCCATACAACATCCAGCCCCAGATGTGCTGGGCAGAACCTGCCTTCCCAAGGCCCTCTGTGTGCATGCACATATTTGACCTCAACCCCACAGAAATCATTAACTTTCCCCCTGAGAAAGCCCAAGAAGATCTCGTGTTCCCAAAAGTGAAGGTCCTTTGTGCAGCAGCTGTTTTTCCCTCTGCTTTCCATGCCACCTCAGGAAATAAGCACTTGTACTCTGAACACCTCCCTCTTTTCCAATAAAACAGTTTCCCTTAGCTCTAAGATACTTCTCACTCTCAGGATGCTGAGTGGAAACAGTGTCCTCTGCAAACAAACCCACAACACAGAGACAATGAAATATTGTCCCTCCACAGCACTGGACAGGAGATAGCTTTTAAAGATGCTTCTGCATTGTTTTTTCACTGCAGCTCTGGTCTAAATCAGCCACAAAGAGAGAAGAGGTGACAAGAAAGTGAAGCAGCTGAACTCACAGGTGTAGGGAGTTTCCACCTATCTCTCAGCAGAATATCTGTATTATTATTTTCTGGTGATAAGTGTACTCAGAGCTGCTGACACTATTCACAAGTCCACTAGAGAGCAGCTATGCCTCACACTCAGCAAGGTTGTGTTTTAATTCGTTTCTCTGACATTTATTGCACTTCACTCAAATGACTAATCAGCCCTGGGAAGCTTTCTCAGTACTAGAGTGAGAGGCAACAGAGGTGTGTATTCAGCTGCTCTGATTTATGCACAGATATGTGAATCCCCACCCTGGCACTGAGCTGCTCTTGTTCATTGCACAGTGTCATTCTTGAAGAAATCTTGGCTCATAGGAGAAGAAAAGTAAATCAACACCCTGGAGGTGCAAGTTCCCTTGAATCCCTTCAGTAAGGAATGTGCAGATTTCTTGGAAGAAGTCCAGGGCAAGAGGCAGCCAAAGGGACTGTCATTCCAGGCAATGGATAAAATGGGAACAGAAAAAACAGCTAAATAAGGCTCTTTTACCCCATTTTCACTAGGTGCAATAAAGTGCTGTGTAGGTCTAAAGAACTAATATGGCACAGCAGTCCACAGCAACCCATATTAGGCCATTTTCCACTAACTTATGGACGATTTTAAGTAACACTGAAGATTGATGTACACTAATGAAAAGACAATGTATTGTATGAAATACAACTTTATACAGAGAAGACAATCTAATGTACAAAATACTGGCTTCTCCTGACCATCCTCTCAGTCTTAATAAAAACATTGAAGTTTTCTTTCTTTAAGCATCAAGGAGTAGCATAAATATAATGATCATTTGAATTCCAAAAGTTTCACTACTTTTCTTTTTGTAAGAGAAAAAGGAAACTACCTGTCCAAACAGGTGGCAATCCACATTCCCTAGCCTGGTAAATTAATGAAAACTGTCCTGGCCCTGTTAGAAGCAGACAAAAATTATTAAGGCAGAAGTTCTTTTACCTTCAATCTGCATTACCCCTGCCCCTTATGAACTGCCTTGAAGTGCCTGGGTATTTCTACTTTAGCACACTGGCTTACTGATCTTCTTTTTCTATATCAGATCACTTCACCCTCCTGCATCAAGCAGGAAGGACAAGAACCAACCTCAGGCTTTTTGTACTGAAGGTCTGATTTTACTTGTGTCCTTTTCCTTTGCCCACCATTTTCTGGAATACTGGTTACTCACTGTATATAACTCTGGCACTGTTTCTCACCTGTGAAAAAACAAAAATTTTTCAGAGCATGTGTACTGAAACATAAAGATCTAAGAAAGCACAGAGAATGACTACAAATGTTAGACTGATCATCTAAACAAGGGAGAGCATCTTTTTAATTTGACAGAAACCATACAAAATGGCATAAAACACACTGTAACTATTGAGATGAACAAGAAAAAAAAAAGCTCACTGCAGGTTGGATATTCTGCTTTAAACAATGAAGAAAGGTTGATTTCCTAGCTTTTAAAACTATTTGAAATAAAACTCCATAATTAAATATAATTAATGGACAACTGAAATGATCATATGAAAGCGTCAGCACTGAATATTTCTATATTTCTAGTTATTTATTAGCTTTGACACAAATTGGTCAAACTTAATAAAAACAACCAGGATATGATGAACAGAGCTGAGAGGGGAAGTGTGCACTGAACTAGGTCTAGCAATAAAGGAGAAAACAATGCAGCTCAGACAAAGAGTAAGGAGAGCTTCCATGGCACGTGATTATATCAGAGGGTAGAACTGTTTCATCTCTGCTCAATTTAAAGGCAATTTAAAGCAAACGGTGACATTTCTCTCAGTGTGGCCAAATCAGTCGTGGAGAGGGCAATGGCAAGGAAAAGAGACAAAAAAAATTCTTCAGGGTCTGTTGCTTCTCTACCATACTCTGCATTTTTCACAGCACATTCTTTAACCTTTCCTTGCAGATCCAGCACAAACAGTGTTTGAAAGCGCATCAGCCTCCTTTGATCTCTGGGTATTGTTTTGGAAATTACATCTTTGTCTCCTTTTTTCTGAGATTCTCGTGAGCTTTCCTGTCCTCAGGTTAAATGTTTCCACTTCCCTTCACATTTTTGCCCTTTGTGCAGCAGTATCAAGTACAAGCTTTTTGCAGCCTTTGGAGTGCCCTCAGCATCTCTTCTGATTTTTCAGCTGTGTCCTCAACATAGGGGTTCAAAACTACAGCAGGAGAGATTTAAGAAATGCAGCTATCCTGGGAGGCTCAGCTACCAAGCAGAAGAGGCATTGACAGGGTTTTTCCATAGGTTGAATAACAAATTAGTTGTGTAATCTTTATTATAGTCAGAAGAGGAGAATCCAGGAGTGGAAACTGAGTTATATGGGAATGAATGATGAATCCTATTGCTTCTGAGTAAAATCTGGGTGCTTCAGAAGAAAGCTAATCCTTGGTTATCTGCCTACCTGCATATATTGCGGTGATAACGGGGAAAATGTGATTTTCAAAAGCTACCATTGCTCTGGGCTAGGATCTTCAGTGCCTCCTTGTTTGCCTTTTGGTTTCCCATGAGATAGCTCAGAGAAACAGGACTGTCCTGCTCAAGGAACAGGTATCAATTGTAAAGAGTGCAAGAAGCTCATAAGTAACAGGCAAGCAAAATGTCCTTGACCAGAAGAGTACTTTTAGAGACCAGTTTTACTATTTTCTTGTATATTCACTGACAGATGCAGACATCATATTTGCTATCTCCGATTTATGAAAAGGAAACACAAGCAGGACAAGATACCTTAATTTGCCAGTCAAACATACAATTTTAGAGTAACATTTTAATTTTTTTTCCTTGAAAAGGAACAAGTCTCCAGGATGGACCAATGAGATAGTAATGAGGAATTAAAATTTATGGTCTTCTATCGATGTTTTGATATGGAAATTACTGAAAATTATTAAGATGAATCTTGCAGTCATCCCTCTGAAATAGCTAAGTGGGTGATCACACTTTCAATCTTTATTCACAAAGAATGCTTTGACTAATGTTTTCAGACAGATTTTGGTACTCCCACAAACACACTGACTTGTTGTTTCTTTTCACACAAATAGTAATTTCACTTACATATCAGCAAGAAACTTTGTTTTATTAACTTGAATGTTATTTCTCTTCTCCTTTGTTTTCAATCCAGAGGTCTTTGCTCATTTTTAATTCATTCCCATAGGTTCACTCAGAGGGAATGGTGTACATGTTTCTGGGAACTTGCCTGAAAGAGGCAAAACTGTTGTTGGTGAAAACTCAAAAGTTTGGGCAGTCAATGCTGCCCAAATTGACTGGGAATGGGCTTTCCCAATATTAGAGGTTCAGGTGTCCTGTATTGCTGCAGCTCAGCTTTCTGGGGAGTTACAGGATGGGAGGCACTCACCAGAGCAGAAGGGAGGAGAGTGAGGGAAGGAGTAAAGGCTCATACAGGTGGTCCATGGCTCTCCTGGCTCCAGTTAAGTGATGATTCTGTCATCCTGAGAATCAGTTCACTGAATGCAGTGTGGAACTCAACTACAGAAGGAAAAACACCCAAGTGATCAAGTGTCCCACTGTGTTTTGTTGGAATTGCTACTGCTTCTGCTGCAGCTCCTTCTGTCTTACTTTTAGATTCTTTAGTCTTGGTTTTTAAAAATTTATTTAATTAGACCACCTTTTCAGACTAGAGATACTGCTGGTGACCTTAAATGGTACCAGCACCATTGTTTACTCTTAATTATTTTATTAAGCTGTTTGGGGTTTTTAAAAATCAAATTCTCAGATGGAAGATTTTTATTTTATAATTCCTCTGTCATTTTCCACAGTTACTTACTCTATTTGTCTCCACACTTCAGAAAACGCTTTCCTCTCGCATCTGGCTCTCTGCATTTAATTTAAAATTTCCTTCCTAGACCTTAATCATAACCAAGAATATCTCGACTTGTCTCACTTTTTGAGGTCAAAAATGCTCACAATGCATCTTAAAACATTTCCATTACCATTTCTACTGAATGCAAGGAAAATATGTTGACTTCATTAAAACAAAAAGAATAAAATTGAACCAGAGATAATTTTCATAAATTAGATGTACAGATTTCACAGCTCAGAAACAAGGATGTCGAATGTGTCCAGCCTATACAGCCTCCTACACAGAAACCACAAGGTTTCAACGACAAGTCAGTGAAACCACAGCATTCAGCTTTTTATCCAAGACAAGCTCTACCCACCGGGTGCTGCTGCCTTGGTGTGCTGACTGCTCACACAATAGTTTTTCCAAGGTTCACTAAAGGTGCTGACCTGTGAAGAGAAATGAAACTCATTATGCAAACAACTCTGCTATATAGCTTCTCAAATCTGTATGTGTGTGCACATAACAGATACATCTGCAGGCACAGGCACACACATCCATCCCTGCATTATATACAGCTACTTACAGATGAAGAGACATCTGGAAAAAAAGAAAAAACAAGAAAGACTGTTTTTACAATGTTACTAACTTATCTGTTAAGGATAGCATGAGCTAGTTACCTCAGCATTCTTCAGCCTCCTGTAAACAATTAAACAGCAGATCTAGTCATGAAGTTAGAAGTCATAACTAAGTGCATTTCATCACCAGAGCAATTAATGTATGAGAAACAGAAGAGTATTCCCATTTAAGAGAATTTTAGACAAGTATAGCTACTTCTGCATCAGGGTTTTTATTGATGTAACTGCCTGAAAAGTAACAACAAATCCTGCCTGAACAACACCATACCTTCAAGAGTCCTAAATGTGCAGAGTTAAGATTCCCCTAAACACTCTTCCATAAAACAATTCTGCCAGAATCATGAAATGGTGTCTGCACTGGCACCAAATTGCTGTTCCTGGAATGAGGCTCCTGAGTGGGAGCCACTGGCCCCCTCAGCCTCATGTGCTAAGGAGGCACTTGTTGCATAGCAGATCACAGTTGTGCTCAGTAGTAAAGCAGTAGGAGGGGAGTGTCAGGCTTCTAACAACTCATTTCTATTTGCAAATTTGTCAGGTGTGCTAAGGAGAAAATAGGGTTTATAGTGAAATGATTGCAATTAAAACAAAGATAAACAAACAATCTCTCAAGGCCTTTGCAAGAGGGATTTCAGTGCATTAACCCAAGGCTCTTGTAACAGAGGCTCCTCAGATTGTGACAAACTGTGACAGAGAGTAGCAGTGACCTGAAATAGAAATTTCTTTAAATGGCCTTGCTGCTGAAGAAAGCACCTGGATGTGTACTCCCTGAGAACTGCAGACATGGCTTCTGCCTAAGCCTTGACTTCAGCTATGCAGTGTGACACAGCAAAGCCTCCCCTCTGCTGCAGGGGCTGAAGTGCAGCACATCTGGAGGCTGATCCAGTGGTCTGCAGCACACACAGCGGTGGTGCTCAGGGCAAGCTGAGGAGCTGGTGTGCAAGCAAGGACTTGGAGTCACTCCAAAGGGATCCAGACCGCATCCTCCCGTGCAATGTCACACTGCTCCTCTGTCCTCACTACTTCTTGCTGTGCCAGAGGTGCCCCAGCACCATGAGATGTGACACTGTCCCTGGGAAGACACATAAGAAAGGGCAGGAGAATAATGTGACTGAGCTCATAGGATTTGGAATCAACACTATAATTAAAAATAATTCTATTAGAAACTGAGTATAAACAGTAAACACATATAGATAGAAGAATGAGGGTACAATCTGTGGTATTTTGGCAGTACCTGAAAACCAGAAAGCAGAACTAGTCAGAAATAAGTGGTATTCAGTCATCTGCTTCTACCAATAACAACCATAATAAAAAGGAGAAAATTGCATTTTATGTTGAAGATCACTTTATGTAAAGACCAAATCAGAGCAGATCTGCTGGAGGAGGGAAAAAGGGCCACAGCCCCTCAGTGGCTGTGCCCTGTGTTTAGCTTTAGGCTGTGTAAGGAGGAACAATGCACTGGTGTGGAGATCCCACACAAGCTCAGAAGCCTCACCAAACCCTGGGGGTGACTTCTAAAAGAATCTGTAACATCAAACATTGAATCCTTTTATCAAAACTGTAGTGTCATGCTGATCACCATGCAAGGCATAACAGGATACAGGGAGCCCCAGCTGCCAGTGGAATAGTTAGCTGTGTACCAGACTGTGCACCACACACATCTTGAGCCTGTAAATGGTTCAGAGGTTGTTTTATGCTGCTGGTATTGTAACACAGAAATGTGTCAGTCTCTTCTGACTTCTGCTCCTTCTGTTCACTAATAGTAGTAAATGAACAAGGGAAGCATCTTGCATTGTTCCATTCTGCATCCTCCATTCATTGTCCAACACCTGCATGTACCTTTTCTGATTTTTCTTGCTCAACATTTGGGATGAACATGACACATGCTGTTGGGTTTCAGCATTACCACACCCCTGCTTTTCACACCATAGGCTTATCTCTTACTGGAATCATTGGGAGATGTGTTGGGAATGCTGGGAAACAGACAACACTCCTGTGGTAGAAAGGTGGTGCTCTGTGGGCCATCCTTCACAAGGAGACCTGCCATGCATCAAACCCCTGAGCAGCAGAAGTCCTGGCTGCCACACAGAGCAGGAGCAATGACTTGCCCCAACCTCTCCCCATCTGTGGCTTTCAGCTGAACAACTCCTTTCTGCCCTCAAAATTTTAAGAGAACTGTGGTAGCCAAACATCCTGTCAGCTGCTGCCTTGTCTTCTAAACGTGGCTGTCCTCTGGTAGTGAGGAAAGATTATAAGCATGACTGTAAAGAAGAATGAAGCTCTCTATGAAAGCTGGAACGCAGTTCAGGCACAGCTCTAAGCTCTTAGTTACAGGGATCAAACTGTTCAGGCCTTAGCAGGAGTTTGTAGCTGAGATGTGAAAGGAACTGCATGACATGGCTCAGTGCAGTGGCAGAAGAGCTCACTTGGTCACACAGTGAGGCTCCTTCCATCCTACATGCAGAGAGAGTTGTGACCCAGGAGGTGGGAGGCTGCTCCCAGCACTAGAGGATATTTAAAATCATGTGCCCACAAGAGGACAGCTCTGAATATCTGGCTCTGTGCAGGGTGGGTCTAAGCTTGTCTCAGGTTCGAGGTGTTGACAGGATGTTTCCTCAGTACAGCTTGTCATTAGTAGTTGGTAAGGACACAAATACATCAAACTATGTGCCTAAGAATCATTACTGGAAAGAAATAGGCTACAAGTTAGCCCTGGAGGATCATTATGGAGAATGTAAATAATTTTACATTGCTGCCTATTAATATTTTAGTGCCTGTGTCCCCACATTCAGAGTTATATTATTCTCATTTTTTAGAGCAAATACAATTTAAGAATAAGTTTTTTTCCCCAAGTTAGGTTTTCTCTTTACAAATACAAAACAAAGTTCAAAGACCAAAGAACTACACTGAAGCTTATAATAGGAAAATAAGACTACAAGAGAGTAGAACTGTCTTGCAAAGCTATCAGAAATATTTTGAAGACTAGTTTTTCTAAATCTGTTTTACAGGACTCTTCTTCCTAGTCTCCCATTTTCCAGTATAACTCTCTCCCCTTGTCTCCTACAATCCCTCAAGTCACGGACAGTACATATGTGAAATTTCACAAACCTAAGTTATAAAAATTCTTTGAAAGCAGCCCTGTATATTACAGACTTTTTTGGCTGAGCCATTGCAATGACTAAGCCATGGGAAAAGCCTCCATTGAGCTCTCCTGTAAAGGAAAATGTGGGTGGGGAACCGGGCTTTCGGGGTCGAAGTCATGCAGCTCTTGGGTGGCACCATCGCGAAGAGGAAAGAGGAGGGCCCAGCCCGGCGGGCTCGGCCGGGAGGTTTCTCACGTTTCCTCTTTCCAGCCATCCCTGCGGGGCCGGGGCTGGGCAGTGCGAGAGAGGCTGTCAGTGTTTGACTCAGCGTGCTCCTAAGCCACAAGAGAGCACTGACGTATATAAAAACTTGCTGCTCGCTCTTATCTGATAAGGGGGATATCAAGGAGTTTTCTCCACTGCCTAGACAATAGAGGAAGTCCTCCTTTGTCCCTGCATTTCACTTTCTCTGTCAGCATGGCTTCCTTGATGCAGTTCTTGTGGCCTTACAGCCTCTACCACAAAACAGAAGTCTATACAGCAGCTTTAGAGACCTGATATGCAAACAAAAGTTATCACATTCTCAAATGCCCATTGTTTAATTTCCCATTTACTCCACCAGCTTTAAAACTGATCTCTGATGTAACTGATTTAATTTGGAGTAGTTTAGACAGAGCAATCTCACCTCCCATGATTTTGGTGGAGATCTGCCTCTGCCCCTGTAAGCCCTGAGCTTCTGAAAACACATGGAGAGTTACCCTGTGCATTAACTAAAGTTTTGAAATGGTTCTGAAGTTGTCTGCACCAGCAAAAACCTTCACTGATCTCTTTGCATGAAACACTGCCAAGCACCTCAAGATGTCACAGCTAACAGAGTCCTGTTACACATCCAAGTGGGAAGTTCCCAACCTATCAACCAAATAAAGATGTATAAATGGCTGACAATGCCACCACAACAAACCTACTGTAGCTGAGCTCAAAGAAACTTACCAGAAGAATCCACAGTTGAAATACTGGCAATAAGAAGAAAAAGTAAACATTAGCACCAGCCTGTTTGTTTACCATGAACACTTCCAATCGTCAATCAAAAATTGGATTAGAGGATAAATGAATGTTCATCCACATTACCAGGCAACAACATATGTAAAAGTTATGGTAAAGAGGAGCAAGGCAAGACTTCTCTTTGTGTAAAGAATACCACTGTTGGAAAAAACCTCTCTGTGTCTAACACCTGCCTGAGGCTGCTGAGAACAAATAAAAAATAATTCTGCAATGCTTGACAGGAATGGGATGGAGGGAGAGAAGATAAAAAGAAGTATTGGTCACCATGTGGCTTCTCAAACCAAAGATGCTGTTGACTTCCTTTAATGAACACTAGCCATAAATTAACAGACATTTCAAATAAAACTTAATTAGATCCTCTGTACTTCACAGTGCAGCTGTGCTGCTTATCTAAAATTATTTTAAGATTAATCCATAGGGGGGAAGAAAAATCATCACATTACCTTTCCTTCAAGAAATGAAATTTCAGACTATGTGATAGAAGAAAGTATTTTTTCTTACTTGTTTCAGTTCTCATTTTTCAGAATTTCTCTTTTATTGGGTTTTAGTAGCTATCTCTTTCACCAGGAGAGAGTCTGTGTGTGCATGCATGAGACTGAGTGCAGTTATGTGTATTTACACATACACGTTTTAAATTTATTCCTTTAGGCTATTCATTTTCTGAATGGTGAAAAATTACTTGAGCACATAAACAGCATAGAGTAAATAATAATTTGCACATAGAAAAGAAACATGCCAGAGCATGTTAGATAGAGCTGTCACCAGCTTAAACACTCATTTTTAAATGAACAATGAACAAGTGACCCAGCCTGGCATCCCAAATTCACCCACCAGACAGATTTATACAGGGAATTTTATACCATGTCAGAATACTATACAGTTTACCAGACATCCAACTGCAGTCCAAATTCTGTGTAGATTTTGTAAAGCATCCCCAAAGCCATCTGGAATCTTCAGATTTCCAAAAGAAAATATTTAATTTGACAGATACATGACCATCTTTTTATTCATCACAACTGAAGGTACCCAAGTGACTTTAACTGCTCTCTACTAATTCCACATAGGAACCCTTCAGTGCCATTGATAGTAATTAAATAATGATAATACAAAAAAGTAATTTAAAGCTGGCTTTCTTCTCTTTGTGATGAAATATCAAGATCAGGGATTTTAAAATTAACTGATTCCTAGAGATGGAAGTCCAGTAAGTCCCTAGTGCCTGCACAGACTTTTGTTTGGACTTCAAACATTCTTCTACATTCCGAAGGAAATTCTCAGCTGCTGAAGGATGTAACTGAATGTGTTTAGGTGCCACAAGCATTGAATCCCTGCCACAAGCAATAGTGTCCCTTGGGACTGGCACACCAGGATTTAGTCCCTGCCCTTCCAGTACTGGACCCTCTTGGTCATGGCTGTGCTCCAGGGATTCATCTCTCCCAGGACAAGGTATCTCCCTGCAACCTTCACTCCCAGTGGACATGCCCTCCACAATGCTGTTCATGTATCTGCTACTGGTTCCAAGCAAATACAAAGCAAGTTTCAGCTGGTTTAAATGCTAAGATGAGCTTTTACTCACAGCTCTAACACAATCCAAGCTGAGAATGAAAAAGCCACAGTTCATATATGTCAGGAGGAAATAGCTGACAAACACTCCTTGGAGCCATAAAGTGAGATAAATAAATTTAAATTTTGAAAGAAGTCCTGTCATATTTCTCCAGAACAGTACAGAAGAGCTGTAGATGGACTGAAGAGATTCATTGCTGTATGACACAGGAAAAAAAATGCAGAATCTTTGTTTACTTAGGCCTGTGGTTTCTAAGTACTAACTTTTTAGTACGTTCATTTCTTGACTCAAAGTGAAAATGGGAATTCACCCTTTTCTCTTTTTTCCTGCCCAATGTGCAGATGGGGCACATTTTCTTTCACTCCATCCATCCCTGCCCCCCCACGCACAAGCCTGCATACATGCACCTAGCCAGTGGAAAAGAAAAAAGGGTTACTCATTAATCCATTCTACAAAGCTTTCCAAACTGAAATGGGTGGGTTCTCCATCTCCAGCAGGGAGCAATATATAGGTAGGTGCAGAGTTTACCTGAGCACAGCTCAAACTGGAGTGTTACACTTGAACAGCACAGCTTTGCTCCTGGCACATTTTAAAACTCATCAGGATGAAGAGGATGATTATTTTCTGCATGCTTTTCTTCTGCTCCACTATGATGCTGACTGCAGCTTCACCCAGAACATTAAAATACAAACAGATTAAAAAGAAAATTGAAGACTTACAAACAATGGTGAAAGATAAGGTAAGTGATGGCATTTGTCATAATACTGAAATTACTTCCAAGCACTGGACATTGCTTAGTATGTATCTTATGAGAGACATCACTTTCAAATATTAAAAATTTTCTAACTTAGATTTATTTGTTTTATTTTAGGATGCTGAATTGCTGCATACACCAGAAAACTTTGTGGTGAGGCTGCTTTAAAATTTTTTTCAAAATTATATAATTTTGATTTTGTGCTGGTTTATTCCATTGACAAATGGGACAATGTCTTGTTCTTCACATCTCTGACCTAGTACTCTTAATGCAAGCTAGACTGAGTAAGAAAATACTTTCTAAAAGTTCTTTTCTGGATATTTATTAGCAGAAGTGTTTCTATTTTGGCATTGGAATTACTATTTTGCTTTTTTATGTGTATCATAACCCACCAACAGATCCAGAGTTGCACAGATTCCATTTAATTAACAAATAGTGCTAAGAGTGAGGATTCAGATGATACCCAGCCAAGCAGCAGTGCTTTTGGGGATGCAGGTATTTGGAGTGGAAGTGCCTCCAGCTGCCATGAGCTCCAGCATGGCTGAGCTGCCCCCCTTGCCCCCCACTGCAGCCAAATGGCAAGAGTGGCACTGCAAGGCCATGTCAACGGGTTCCTCCTCTCATGTGCACTCACACTGCTCTGAGTCTGTTCGTGCAGGGACTGTGCTACCAACAGGAAGACAAAACTGCACCTGCCAATATTTTCTTCAGATTATAACCAGGTAAAAATTGGGGAGCACAAGGGCAGCTCCCTGTGAACCCTTTTTTAATACAGATACATATTTACACATTATTTAGTGCTGATATTTTGCATCTTCCAAGGTTAAGATCGTATATACAGTGAGTCACCAGGTTTGTGCACTCTCAAAAGTGGTAGGATGCAGGATGTACTGTGAATTTAAATGCTCATCATAGTAAAATCACATCTTAAAAATTTAGAGGGTAAATGCATGCTGCTTTGATAATCCCTCAACATGCAACTGAGATGTAGAGCAACCTGTGACTACCTAATATTATACTTGTGTTATCAGCTGTCTTAAATTTTTGAGCCCTATCTTGTAGCACAATTTTGATTGACATGGAAAAACCATCACTATGCACTACTATGCTGTAAAAGCTGCAGACATTCTTAAAAATTTATCTACTCAGGATTCTAAAGTCCCTTGCAAGCAGCTACAAGAAGAAAGGAAAAAAACTCACCTCATTTCACACAGGTTTTGGTTAGCCTCTTCCTAGGCTTTACAGCTCGGTGCATGTTTAACTTGCCAAAAAATATACAAAAGCATGACCAAACTAGATGCATTCCTTTGAAGCGCTAGAAACAACTTCAGTGCACAAACTCATTGCTGGGCTTTTTCCACTAAAACTCTTTCTAACCTGAGGTGTCAAAGTGAAAAGGAGGAGATTATTAGTTGTCATTTTAATCCAGCGTTTGCAGCTGCCTCTGAAACTAAGCAAATACAACAACTACTGACTAATTGCTTAATGAGGTTGTTGGGGTTTTTTTCTTAAGAAAAGTCATGCTCGGCTCAGGAAGGAAAACAACAGCTCACTTGCAGCTTAGGGCTTTGCTGCCTGATTCTGGGAGGTCCTAAGTGCCTCCTCTGAATACTAGAGAAGACAGAGAATTCTCATATTTAGAAGGTATTGATACGGGTTCAGCTTCTAATGTAAAACATGTAAAACAACATTAGTGGGCTAATAGTAATTATCACCAGCAACCAAATCAACAAACTTCTCATCCTACAGGGTGACTGAATATGTAACACAGTGTGCTAAAGTGGCACTCAGTGATTAGGTGCCATCACAGCCTAGTGAAACTCAATTTAATAAAAAGTTGCTCACAGAACTGTATTTCAAATACCAAAATATTTGATTTTTTTTATTATAACCTGCTCATTGCAGATATGCATTTGGTCTTCAATATTCAATATTCAATCACCTATTATAACATTTAGAATTAGGTGGTTTATCCTGATCTATTTTGGCTTCCTTGAGGTTCCTTTGTGTGTACTGTTAGCCCCTATTCATTCCCACATAATTTCCTTGTACCCTCAACAATGGAGTATTCTTTCCTTTGAATAGAGAGAGATTAGAGGACGTCAATTGAAGGGAAGCCAGCAGTGTTAAAAAGTGAAAAAGCAGTGTTAAGGCTGAGGTAATTCCAGCCTGGAGGGCAAATGAGCTCTCCTGCTAGTGACTGGCAGTGCAGCTGAAGTGACACTGAGTGACAAGATGCTGAAGTGCCCTGGATCTGTATCTCACCCCGCTGATCGCTAATTCCGGAAGCAAGGGCTCTACAGGCTCATCTGTAAAGCCAGTTTGAGTCAGATGCAGAGTGCTGCTGCCAAGTGCCACTGATAGAAATATTTTACACATTTCTAGCTCCCTTCAGACATTTCCAGTGGTGTGTGCTCCTTCATGCCTCATCCCCAAAGTGCTTAGCCCATGACAACCCATCAGGCCCCACAATCCTTGTGGTGCCCTGCTCGTTGGCTGCTGCAGCTATAAGTGACAGCTCAGCAAAACAGAAAAGGCAGCACAGATGAGAAATGCTGGTTTCTCAGCTCAGCACGGATGAGACCAAAAACGTTTTCAGTTTCAGCTGGAAAATCGATCTCTTTAAAAGACAAGTAGTGGTTTTTTTCCAGTAAGCAAGGCCGGTTACGGTAAGGATGCTTGAAACAACCATAAACGTGTGGTTTTTAAGGAAAATAAAATGTTTTATCTGACCAACACAGAATGTTGCTATAAAAATTTGCTATAAGCAACATCCATGAAAGCTGCCTTGTCCTTGCCCAAGCAGCAAACTGCAGTGACAACTCATAAGGCAGATGAGACTCAGCTTGGGTAGCAGTAGGTATGCAAACAAGGATGGCTTTGGAGCCTAATACGTGTAATCAGCAGCTTCCTTCTTTGGAAAACAGAAAGCAACTTAAATTGGCTGCAGTAAACATCGCTTTCCTTTCTCTGTTGACTGTTAGATTAGTTTTGGGGATAGTTTCTGTATCATTTCTGATGCTATCACATAACATTTTAATAGTATTTCAAAACACGCAGTTCTTCGTCAATTCTAATTATTAACCCAGCGCTATTAGAAAAGGCACCAAAATGAGGAAGAAAAAAATATATTCCCACATAGTAATTTTTTTAAAATAAAATGCTCGTGCTTTAGCAGGTGAAAACCTACTGCATGTAACTGATCTACTCTTCAGGACTGCTTTCTTTCAAATGCTGTCATGATTAATAGCCAAGTGGACATTTATTTCATTAGGAAATACTGAAGTAATTATGCAAGAAGAGCCAAAGTAAAGCCTCAACATCACCTGCACATCAAAAACTAATTTAAAAAAATAAAAAAGGTACAGCTGAATATTCTCAGTTAATACCCTGGATACTTTCTTCTGCACATGGACCACAATCTAACATGAGCAGGAAAAACAGCTGCAGCAACACTGGTTTTAACCAGTTCCTTCTTCTCCTGCCCTAGGAGGGATGCCTGTCCACAGCTGTGACCTGCTTCAAGAAGGGCGTCCAGAAATTACAACCAGCGAGCAGCCAAGATAAGGTGGCGTTCCACAAAGCCATTAGAATTGTGAACAAACTTACCTACAGAGACTCTGGAGAGGTAGGATTTCCTCGCAGCGCTCATATTAATAATAATGCTCCTTATTTTCTATAGCAGCTGCCCCCTGCAATGGGGGAATTGTAGAAAGCAAGTCTGTTAGGAACAGTAATCTGCCTTTCATTACTTTGAAAATCAAAAAGTCCAATTTTTGAATTTTTGGGAAAAGCGTTCCCTGTGACCATAAAAATTCACATACATGTACTTGGCAACCACACAATGTGCTGGCAGAGGGACGGGGATCACTGCAAAAAAAGTGAATGAAAGGTGTCATTATTAAATTCCTTCCCTTTTGGAAGAGCTTGTATCAAAGCTTTTCCAGCTAGAAAAGGCATTGATTACAACCCTCTGGATTTTTCAGTGAGAAAGCTTGAGGATTGATTAGGGATTGTGATGTGCTGTTTAGAAGTGCCATGATTCTCTTTATCTTCCAGCACTGTGAGTCTTATGAGATGAAAACATGTGAATCTTATGAGAAGAAAAGCCCCAAAGAATTTTTGAAGAGCTTTGAAAATCTTATGCAAATGGTAAGCAAAATTCATTCCTCCTGGATGCTTTCTGACATTTTGCAAATCATTACAGATATCCTTAGTTTACATCCTTACTGACAATGTCTTGTTTTTACAGCTTTACAAGAACTGATCTAGGACACACCACAGCTGAAGGCTACTGAAAATCTATTTTTTAAAGCAGACACTATGTTATATTTAAGACATGAAAAATGTAAATACTTCCCAGTGCTATTATGATGTGCTCTCTGTGTGTGGTAAGTGAAAGCTTCTCCCAAAATATTAAGGAGTCTTATTTGGCTGGGGATTTATAAGATGGGTGCTATTTTGCAACTGATTCTAGCCCCACCTTACAGGGAAAAATAAATTCTAATTTCACAAAAACTGGCTCTCGTAAGGGACTTAACTGTCCCCCTTCTGCTAAACTAGAAATACATGACATGGTTCCTTTTGTATTTTTACTTTGACCTTAACTGAATCCCATGCAGAGATTTCTGCACATTTTTAAAGAAAATTAACAGAAAAATTATCAGGGGCTTTGAAGCCTCAAAGCAATCTGCTTGGGCTGACTTCCTTATTTACAATAATACCACACACAGAGCTTTATTTATAAGTTCTGAGACTGCATTTTAGCTAACTATGGAAAAATGTCCTACATTTAACTGCCTTGTCAATACTGGAAAAAACATTTACAAATCATACTGTATGGCTGTGATTAACATCTTGAATCTAATGGCACATTTGCCATGGGATTCAATAGGGAGAGGTGTAACCCACATGCTCTAAGTGGAGATACAGGATTCTGAGAGGAAATCCTGTTTCAGAAAATGAAATTTTGTCTACACTGCCCCAGCTTAACATGACAGATAGAGCAGAGGCATGACAGGCTGGTACAACCAGCCACTGCAAAATGTCCAATAAATACAGTCATTGATGCTCAGTCAGAGTGAAACAGCTCAAATGCATACTGCTCTTTCTCAGAGGACAACATGTACCCTCATAGTAATGTACCATTAACACTACTCATTCTCCCTCCTCCTGATTAATTTTTACAGTTTGTTATTTGCCATTTTTTCTTTAAAAATCTGCCAAGTTTTTTGTTCTGTGGAAACCTTCCTGTCCAGCTCCTGAAATCCTGAACATTTCTGTGGAACTATGGCTAGAGATATAATTTTTTTTTTTTTTAATGAAAGTGAGTATCACGGCACTTAAAACTAGTTTTGGTAGCTTAATTCTATACCACCATATTCTGCTTGCAAGGATTCTGAACCTCTGGGTTCTTCCATCTGAGCAGTAACTGCTAATTTGCCCCAAACAGATATTAACCCCACATGAGGAAACTGATCTTGGAAAAGGGCATAATGCCTTCCAGTAAAAATTAATCTTTCATCTAATTTTCTCTCTACTTAGTAGAAATGTGGTAGAGAGAGGAAACTGGAAAACTGCATCTAGTGTTAGAATGGAAACTGACAAGCTTAGTTACCTCCAAAAATAATGCGGTAGTATTAAAAATATTTCCATTCCTACCAATGTCATCTGCCTAAAGGAAATTAATACAAAAAGTTTTGCTGCCTCCACAATTTTACTGTCCTGAAACATGAACCTCCTCAAAAATGTACATCAGAAAGAGGAAGGAAGATCCTCAGGGCACAGCAAACCAAGTGAACTCTCCTTGTTTCTGGTGATGGTCATTCTCATTTAGAACATCTTTTTCTTCTCTTTCCCTTTTCTGTTTCAAAACTTGCTTTTCCTCTGTGTAATGTTCTATCTTATACCTCAATGTTTCCACATTACTGCATCAAAATTAACATTCTAAAAAAGAACTACCACTCATATGTAAGTAATCAAAGTACTGAGTTTAAATGATGTTCTTCCTGCACCTTCTATCCCCATTTCTCTGACTCACCTACCCATGAAGTCCCTTCATCACCAATCAGTGAGCACTATGCATTGCAAAGCTGCTGCTGCTGCAACTGCAACAGATTTAAAGTCTGGGTAAAATTTCATTCCAGATTTGGATAAAAGCAACTGGGGAAACACTGCAGCATGTCCTGCAGTTGCAGCATACCTGCTGATGTTTCTACATTTGTATTTTTATGGAGGGATTTTAATGGAATGCCTTTATCATGAATCAAGTGCATTTTTATGAGTCCTAGAAGGACAACCAATAAACCAGCACTTTTGATGCAGCTCTGTGGAATATTTGCATGTGCAGGGTTTTGGAGAAAGAGCTTTATTTTTGTTCAAAGAATACAGTATGTATTTCTTTATCTGTAAATGTCTTTTCCAGTAACTTGCTAAGTGCATTGAAATCATTGTTCTAAAAGAGCCTGTTAAAATCCTTGTTGTGCATAGCAAATGGGATTAGCATGCCCTGACAAGCACAACATTGTCTATTACATATTTATTAGCAATCATTACAAAGCACTGAGAAGCAACTTTTGTACCTGAGATGGACATTTTATGAATGAAAAGCAATTCCCTACAGGAATGTCATAAGCTAACTAGGTAATCCTGCCTACACTGCAGCAATGCCTGGGTTTTGTCCAAGAGGCAGCATGTAACGCAGCAAGTAATGCACCTACTTCTGTTTAGTGACTTGCTTCACTGGTTTTAACTATGGATTTTATTACACCAAACATAGTGCTAAAGCTTATTTTTCTTGTTTTAAACACAATATACTTGTTTATTAATTGAGGTTATTTCTTGTACCTGCAGAACAACTTAATTTAAAATGCTCACTTGTAGTATTCAAAAAACTAGTGAGAAACTGCAACAAATGTAACTTTAGAGGGTTAAGTGCTCAGAGATCTTGCTGAAAACTGAAATTATTGAACAAGCCAGTCCAGCTACATATGGAGAATATTAATGACAAAATTAGCACAGGTGATTTTGGCCAACACCACATCCCTGGGCAGTGTCAGCACAATCACTGTGGGATACTGTGCACTTAAAATATGCATTGATTTACAAGATGTGAGACTTGGATTTGCCAAAAGTGATCAAAGACTGAGTGTATTATTCAGGGTGTGCTATTTGAAGAACAGGATGAATGAAGCACAGGAAATCTGTGCAGGACAAACCAGTGTTCGAGAAGACATCATCTTGTTCTGCAACAGCGTTCTCAGAAGCAAAAATGAAGATGCCCCAGGAGGAACTTTTGACCTTAGGAAGGACCAGACACCACAAATATAAATGTGTACACCCTCTAGACTTATTTCTTTTCATGAGATGAACTCTGTACTAAGTGCACTCTGCAGAAACAATGTGTGTTTCGTTAACAGAGTACATCATGTAAGCCATAAAAGCTCATTACCTCCCAGGGAGGCTTTATAATATATTTATGATTTTGATCATAGGTGCCCTTTGTAGGCACTTCGAGATCTGTTTTAGCATGGTATATACAATTTTGTATAATATTTACTTTTCCTGAGAGGATTTTTTATTTTTATACCAACTGATTAATCTAATTTAATTATTTATTGCATTTCTGTAAAGGGAATGTTCATACTAAGGACTATGTGGTCTGATTAATTTATATGCCTGTGATAGTAAACAATTTTAGCTACTACCATTTTCTCTTGTTCTTTTCTTCCAAAAAGTATTTTTGTAGTTATCTGTGCGAGAACTATTCCCTGTGGGTTTTCCAGCCACCTGTTTCACAGACATGGTTTGGAGTGGGGTAAATTGTTCCTGAGCATTTCTGCATCTCACTGAGAGAGATGAGTCAGACTTGACTAACAGCTAATTCTGGATGAATCCCAGCATATGTGATTGCTGCTGTTTTCTTGTGTGCAAAGTCAGAAGGGATCCCTCCATCTAGTGGGTAAAATCCACAGGGAATAAATCTCACAACAAATAGGTAACTACAAAACTTCCCTACAGTGTTCTCTGCTTTGCACTCGTGCTGATGACCCATGTTGTAACAGGAGCAAAGGTGAAAGAGGACATTTCCTACTCAAACATCTTTGCCCAAGCTGCTCATCTCCATTGCTGTACTGCCACCTTTTGATGGCAGTTTGGAAATTCAGAGCAGTTCCAGACACAAAACGGGCAAGCTGAGTATCACTGTCATGACAGTGAGCTTTGAGATACACCACAGACATAACAACTAAGTTCTCCACTTCCCATTTAGGTTTCCCTTTTCCTCTTCACACAGCTGAAGGTCCAATGGTGTTACTGTTGTAACATCATGAAGACCATGTTCAAAAACTTCCCTTACCACACCAGTCAGGCTCTTCAGCTGCTCCTTTCCCTTTGTAAGAAGATGTACAAATGGATGCTGTGTCCATTGTCCCTTCATTAAGTGTCCAACAACTTACCAGGACATCTCCTGCTCTTTTTAGACTCTTTGTAAACAATCTTCTTACCTGTTTCCATTCTTTTTAAGATGACATTATTAAACTTCACTGCCCACCCCTGGTTTTCCATCTTCCTCCCATCCTAATTCCCAACACTTGTTTTCCCAATCCCAGTTCATTTTCTTCCTCCTGTTACACTTCCTCCAGCTTCCTTACTATTATCAGGGAATTTTCAGACACACAGATGGTGCAAGATCATCAGCTGCACAATTCCATTAAAATGGAAAAAGAGCTGAACATAATGCTAGTGGTCCACATAAAGTTTAATTCCTTACCATCCACAGAACATCCTGACAACAAAGAAGTCAGAAAGATTTTCCCTTCTAAGCCAAAGTATTGAGGGAAGCACTCATAAACCAACTGTAGCAGGAAACACAGTAAGTTTCATATCAAGCTTATCACAACAGATCAGACAAACACCATGATAGAGCAGGTCTCTCCATTCTCCCTTAAATCCTTAAAAAACGTAGAGACAATGAATGACAGAGGGGTCAAGGCCAGTGCCAGCTGACATGAAGACAGTATCTGCAGGGGGTGAAACACAGAAGTGTTTGAGGTTGGCACCCCAAATCCAGCATTTCATCAAACCGAGAAGCAGCTCCAGGTTTATGAATGGCAAGGAAATGCAGCGGTGTAGAGAGCAGATCATTGCACAAGAGGGCAGCAGGCAGCTGAGAAAGGAAAGGAGATCTTCACTCTCCTCCTTCTCCTCCTGACCCCGCCCAGCTCTTAACAAATGAATCTACGAATCCTCAAATGTGGCCAAATACAGTCCAAAAAGGGGACTTAATTAAAAATGCTCCCATTTCTGTGTTCTCTTTTACAGGCACATTTCAAATGCTGCCTACTTAATAATTCCTACTTCTTTCTATATTCTATTCTTTCCCAAACACTTTACTCCTCATTCATTTCATTCCTCCCTTCTACCCTCCATCTCTCCTTTATTAGTTATGCCTGACATTTACAACTCTTGCATTAACACCAGACAGGACAAAGCACTTGAAAATCTTGCCACTGTACCTCAGAGGTACCACTAGAAAAAGTATCACCTAAAAACAAAGATTAAGAAAAAAAATAAATAAATTACAGGATTTGTGCTATTCCTGGGAGATTTACACTTCCCTTCAGCATGGAGCATTTAGCCCATTTCTAAACTGCTAACCCAGTACCTGCAGATGAACAGTTCCAAGCACTCCTTATGGACTTACTGCCTCTCCCTTCAGGTGTCCCACCCCCTGTAAGACAGCTGCTACACTCTGCTGCCCCCTGTTTTACTTTTATTAATTAATTTCCTGGCTTACACCCTGCAAAGAGCTGAACAAACACCAGGTAACATGTGGAATGCAGCAGGTGCAGCTGGAAGTGGTGGGAAAGGTGTAGTACAAATTCCCACACACCTCAGCTGGCACTAAGAATTTTTTATGGCACTGAAGAACAGAATACTGGGAACCTACTGCCTCAAGCTCCTTTTCCACCTGTTGCATGGGGCAGGGTTGGCTTAAACCATTCCCACTTCTTCCCCCTACCAGTCCCCAACAGCTGCATTTTTGGGAGGAGAGGGTGAGGTGACAAATTATATTTGCTCTGGGTCAGTTCTCTGACCCAGACACTGCCTTTTAAAACATGCCCTCATGAAGTGTAAGTGTTCTGCATCAGAAGACTTCCCTTAAAAAGATGTTGTTGTACAAGGCAAACTCAGAAGCAGACTGAGTTGGGAATTTTTCAGCGCAAGTTCTTCCACTGGAGGATGACAATTTTTTGAAACTTTACAACTTTTACTGCAACAGTCTGATAAAACTTTGAGCAAAAACCTTTTCTCAGGTCCAGGATGGAATTTTTTTTTATAAACAGAAGCATGTAAACAAGAGCAGAGAAGAATGCAGGGTTTTGGGATAGGAAGTAATTGCTGGAGTTAGGCTCCAAACCCTGCTGTACTTTATTTGGCTTCTCCATGGTGACACACTCCAGCAAGGTGCCAGAGGAGGTGCCTACTCCACAGGCTACTGATGGCTGTGGATCAGTCTCACACTTGCTTGAGTGCTTTTTTATTATAACAGCTGAGAGTTCTCAACATCATTTCAGAGTGACACAGAGGGGAATAAAGGCCAAAAATGGACAAGTGACACTTCTGTGAGATGGGGAAATATTTTCTAGCTAGTTCTATGTGGTTCTCATGTGATTTGTCTCAGTGTTTGAGACAATTCTCCAGCAAATTTCCCAGTCTGACACATATGCCTTTTTTAGGCTTTAAGAACAACTCAGTGGGCAGCAGAGCAATAAAGGTCAGATGAAGAGCAGCAGAGGTACACAGCAAACAGTAAATCCCTCTGTGGAATGAAAGAAACCGCAGGTTGACAAGTCACTGGGAGAACAAAGTTGGATAGTAATCTCATTTAAAACTTCTCCCTCAGTGAAAGTTTCTGTATGAGTACTGATCCATCAATAACCCATTTTGCAATCAAAAGCACCCAGGGTGCTTTCCCAGGCCCCACAGATCTCCTTATTTTCCATCAAGACAAGGCACCAACACTACAAGTTCAGTCCAGTGAAACTGCTCTGTACCAACAATCAGATATCAGCAGTCACATGGCTTTGGATAATCCATGCTCAGTTTTTCAGGTAGGGAACAATGATTCATATCTTAAAAGATATGACAAACATATTTTCAACTCTCTAAGTGTAAGACAGATACGTAGTCCCATACATTTGTAAAATACTATTTTCTAATTGTCATCATAAATGCGATTAAAATTTCAGTTCTTTTTGTTGCTCTGTTTGAATGTTGCTTATATATAAAAAACTATTCTGACAGCATCCAGCTGAAAACTGGCCATGTTGATGGGCTCTAGCACATAACCTTAATAGGCGTCTGAGAGTGATTACAGCTCAGAGTTTTGATAGCCAAAATCATACTAGAAGCGGCCCACCTTTTTTATTATTATTTACACAGATTTCATTTGGTTTAGCTGCTTTGCAAAATAAAAATGGAACCAGCTGCCCCGTCACTCTATACTTATCTCTTATTTCACACAGCATGGGTTTCAATTGCCAGCTTATCCTGCAAGACTGAAATGGTGGGAACAGGTTCTCTTCAGTGAAAGCAGAGGGATGTGAGCTCAGAGAGAACACAGACTACACCTGGTACCTGATGCACAGCCACAGGCAGCGGCTGGAGGAGGAGGCACCAGCAGATGGGGCCTCACCACAGGTCCTGTGTCACCTCCTGGGGTTTCCTGAGAGCCGAGCACTGGCCCAGCCCCAGCAGAAATGGCTTCTTCCTCTGCACAGCTCTCTGCACGCTGCTCACAGCACCCAGTGTCCCTGAAAGTCTGGAGGAGATCGTTTCAGTTCCCATCATTATCAATTTCCAAAGTACCAATTCATCTAATTTTAAAAAATACTTGTATTAAAAAAAAAAACTATCACAGGGAAAGCTTACAAACAGCAAAGCTCTTTTACAAGAAATCCTTCAGAGAATATGACTAATGCACCTGTACTTTTTAAATATAATAAAACATTGAGTCAAGGCCAACTCATACTCTTCCTTTTTTTTTTTTCTTTTGTTGTTTTGTCCTTACAACCTTTCAATCATTTTCTGTTTGGAAAAAACAGCAACTTAGTTTCTGAACACAATGTAAAAGTCCTTTCACTTCTACTTAGAATTCAGGATTCTCACAAGTGCTGCAGTGCAAGAGGCCCCACACAATCCTTTTATCTATAGTAGCAAAGGAAATACTTTTTCACTTTCACGGCACTGCATAGTAGGTCTGGAGTTTTCCCAAATACAATGATCTTGAACTTGCTGTTCATTGGTTTGGTTTTTTCCTGCCTCTGCTTCTACTGATTTGCTAAAAATGTCCAGGCACACACAGATCTAAAATTTGTGTCAAAATTCTACATGTGGAAAACTACTACTAATTGTCCAGTTAACACTGATATGCAGGAGTTGGCAATTATTACAGAATATAAAGAAGAAGAAATTCCATTTACAGCACAAACTTCAGAAAACATTAGTATTGGAGTTGTCCAAGAGTGAACACAACTCCTTTTTTAACACTGGCTAAGCTACATGGCTACAGGACTGGTTGATATACCTCCTTATCAGCTGTTTGGCAAATGCACAAAAAATGATTATTTCTTTTCACATACATATTTTCCAGTTTACATATTAAATTAGGTGCCTTAAATTATTTTAATTAATTATTTTTTATTATTTAATTATTTTAATTTCCCATAAATATACTAATAATCCTTGGGGGTAAAATGAGTGACAAAATGAACACATGTACATCTGTAGAGTTATTAACGATGCTTCTGCTAATATTTCTGCTGAATATTTGTGCTTCCTGTTTAACATCAGAAATTCCTCTCCCACACACTGTGTTTTTTCCTTGGGCACTTAAGTGGAACCTTTTGACATTTTTGTTTAGCCACACATAGCTATGAATTCTGGAGGCAGTAATAATACTGCTCTATGGAATAGATCATAAAATCCAAAATGTGTCAGAAAATATTCCCCTGGTTTTTTTTGAATGTAGAACCTAAATATATAGATTTTCATAGATACCAGACAAAGAGCAACTTGTAAAATTTTACATGGATATAGAAACCAGCATAAAGGAAAAAAATAATTTAGCCACATGGCAATGCAGGAGTAAATTGGAATAAAGTAATAAAATTACTTTTGGAATGGAGAGATGCTCTGGAGATGAGAGTGTTTTTTCAGAACTACATGTCATCATTCCTACTATTATTAAGCCAAAGTGCATTATTTTATCACCAATTCCATTGGGGGGAAAAAATGAGCCAAAATCAGGACACAGACGTATAAGGTAAGTGTTCCAAAGCTGTACATCAAAATGAAGAAATTCATCAATGCAAATCAGTTCTTGGTTTCTGTGAGATCAGGATTAACAGTGGATTATTCAGAAGGAGGCACCAAGTTCCTGCAAAATGCAGCAGTGAGATTTCACTCTCATTTACTCATGAAGATTAAAGCAGAGTCAGCACCTTCCCCAGGCATGGGGGAGGCAGTGTCATGGAATGACAACATGGGAGCCTCTGAACCACAGCCCTGCTGAAGGTCACACTTTACCATTTACCTTGTAGGTAATCCTACAAAAACCCATCAAGACTGGGCAGAAAGGAAGAAATTAATATGCAGTCATCTAGGAGAACAAGAAGAATTAAGATTCTATAACCCAGCTAAAAAACCAGGAGAGGGAAAACCCTGAATTACCACAAGCAAGGATCTACTACACAGCACAGGGGGAAACCCCTATGTTCTACCTATGAATCACATTCATTAATAATGAAATTATAACCAAAACCACAAGAGGTACTCTGTATCCTAACTTTTTTTTTTGTTAAAAATATAGGAAATAAGGTCAGAATTGCTACTGTTTCTCGTGCTGTAAGAGAAATCTGTCTCAATCGCACAGGCTTTGCACATTTAGATTGTGAGACACTGGGAGATCAGTTTTGGAAGATAAAATTTGCAATAGTAAGTATTTGAAATTAAGCAAAATTTAGATAGATGTTTAAGTCAAGGTACACGGAGTCACAGAATGTTTTGGGTTGGAAGGCACTTAAAGATCAACCAGTTTCAACCCCCATGCCATGGATAGGAACACCTTCCACCAGACCAGGTTGCTGAAAGGATAATAAATGTGGAAAAAAACAAACAAAAACCCCCCAAAAACTTCCCTTGTACTAGAGCTACCTTCATTACACACCACCCATATGCATATCCACTCTCTAAAAAGCTTCCTGAAATGGTAGCCAATGAATAGCATGAGATAAGTCATGATCTCATTTCACAAACAAATGCACTCAGTCTTAAGTGCTGAAAGATTCAAGCTGGGAAAACTGTTAATCCTGATCTCACAGAAACCAAGAACCAGCTAAAATCTGATCTAAATTTCTACTATATGCCATTTCTACATTTTCTCTACCCTATGCTTTATCAACTACAATTTCTCAGCATAACTGGGCTCTTCCATGAATCTAGCAACATAGCCCAAGGCTAGGCTTAAAAAGGGGAAAGGCAGGGAACTCTTCCTAAATTTTTAATCCTCAATCAGTCTTTTCTGAAGAGTGACATTTTTTGGTTTGGGAGTAAATGCAAACAAACAAACAATCTACCATAACCTTTTGTACCGATGTCACAACATGCCTCAGGAAAATCTGTACATCTCTTACTACTCTGTTCTCCACAGCAGCTGAGTCCTTTTCCAAGTAAATCCATATCACAATTGTTCCAACATGATTTTGATCACTTCTGGTTACTTCTGATGTTTTTGGCAGAAGTAGCAACTTCGCTATTACACCTTCAAAAATGGAAGAGAAGAGGTGTAGTAGGACTCAATAAAACTCAGTGGTTCATTTTCACACCTCCAAAATAAATAGGAAGTGGATTCTTGGATTTAAAAAGTCAGAAAATCTTCTTGCCATGCTTAGGTGTTGGCATCCTAAGAAGTGACATCTTCCCAAAACTCCTTCCTTCTATCCATTAGATATTCTTCTTGGCTCTACTTTTTGTTTTAGGAAGTTGGTCAGTTAATTCAGCAGTAAATCTTCTTCTTTTCTTAAATTCTTCTTATTTTTAAGAAGTTTTAATGTCTAAAATAATCACTTGGTATCATCTCCCCTTTACAAAGGGTATTATAATGACTTGCCTCTGCCATCAGGGGAAGTAGTTTTCAGCCATTAAGTGTTTTACCAATTAAAAATTCCAAAACAAAAAAACATCTCACCAGAAATGGAAAAAAGATCACCAAAACCACATATAATTCTACTAATAAGCTTCAGTTTTCAGATGCTCATGCTAACGATGGCTAATTTGTATACTCCATAACCAGTTATTCCATCCTGACAGGATCAAGAAGAACTATCAGCATTAAATCTCTTTAAAACAGCAAGATTCAAAATTTGATGATAAATTCATATCAAAGTACGAAAAAAATCATATTCCATGAAAACAATAAAAAATGCTTTGAATAGGAGATGTTTCACAGCAAAAATGTTTCATTTCCTTCTGGAAATATCACGAGCTTTGTCTGGGGCACTCAACAGCTGATCAAAGCCTCCTATTTCCTATTTTGCATGGAAAGCTAACTACCAGAAAAGGCTTCTGGAAAGCAGGGATTAAGAACCAGTGACAAAAGCCTGGTACTTTATTTCAATATCTGTCTCAAATCTTTACATCTCCATTTAGAAACAAATGGCTTGTGCCAGATTGGTCATTAAAGGCTAAAAAAATGAGTGTTTTGCAATAAGAAGTAATTATATAAATTTAGCACAAATATAAAAGCAGTTTTCTAGAATCAAAATAATAACAAAATTGCATTTTCACTTCTCTTTCTGCAGCCTAAATCTGAAAAAAATCCACTGAAAATCCTTTTATCATTATTGTGATAATGCACAGTAGCAGTTTCACGCAGCGAGCTTCTAAGGCGTAGGAAATCCTCTATTTCCCTACAGGAAGTCCTCACATGTCCAAGATATTTATTTGCATTTGAGGTGACACCTCATGAGGGTCTTCAGCATCCTCGCAAGGGACAGGTGATGATTCCTTCCTTCTCATGACCAGGGACAGGACTTGAAGAAATGGCACAAAGTGAACCAGGGAGGGTTAGGTTGGATATCAGGAAAAGTCCCTTCCCCCAGAGGGTGGTTGGGCAATGGAAGAGGCTCCCTAGGGAAGTGGTCACAGCACCAAGCCTCACAGAGCTCAAGCAGCATTGGACAATGCTCTCAGGTACACAGTGTGACTCTTGGGAATGTCCTGTGCAGGGCCAGGAGTGAGAATTGATCCTGGTGGGTCCCTTGTAACTGAGGCTATTCCATGATTCTGTGATATTCATGGACTACATCCTGCAGCAGATTGAAATCCTTCACTTCTCCCTTGTCCACAGGTGGAAGGTGCATTTAGTTATCTGTTTTCATATGGGTTTTTTTGGTCCATCAAATCCTCCTCTCCCACCTTTGTCACTCCCCTTCCAGAAAGCAACACCTTTAGCACTTGGATGTGAATGTCACTCCATGGCCAGCAGCATATTTAGGTGATTACAGTAGAATAAAGCACAGTACTTTTCATACTTGGTTCCACAACTGGTGTTTTCTGTGGTTAAAAAGGAACTTCTCACCCATCACACATTTGCTGGTCCCCAGTCTACCTCCTGGAAGCCAGTTTTTCTCACATGCTGTATTTTGGATATGCCAAATCCAAAAGATTCCTTTCTTAAAAACTCTGAAATCCAACAGGCACAAAATGACACATTCAGGGACTTCTTGGCTCCTGCTCACTGATATAAAACCCTTTGAATTACTACAAGTTTTAAAACAGGATCCAGACAGTGCAAGGGGACCAAGCGCTTACTCTCTCAGGCATTTCATTATGGAATATATGACTGAGGCTGCTGTGATGCACTTGCCACCAATAAATCACTGTCAATCTTTCCCTCAGCGAGATATGGAAAATGAAAAGCACAGTAATTTGAATAACGGTGGGAAGACCAATACCCCAGCAAATTTCTCCGTCGCTTTTACTTCCATTGCCAAATTTGTCATGAAGAAAGTCCAGAGACCAAGTGAGCACCCAGCACCAAAATTTCAACCTCACTTTCCACAATAGGTTCTACTGACCTTCATATCTGGCTATTGAAGCAGAAAATAATCTAATACACAGTGCAATTGTGTAATTTAAACCTTGTACTCTGTGGTTTAATAGACTTCTCCTATTCTATTAAGATTGCAGAAACCAAGGAGGAGTGTAAACTCTAATCAGATCACTGTGGTCCCTTATGAAACCTCTAACTACATGATCAAAGTTTCTATTTCCTGCACTTTTTAATACTAGTGAGCAAAAGTAAATGGTAATAGGCATGATGAGGTCACAGACCAAATGGTTTTATGGTATTTGGATACTTCAGCCCACTTTTCTCAGAGTACATTCCATTGCTTCAGAAGAGCAAGGGTGAACACCAGACATTCTTTCTGCTACTGTGCTGTTCAGTCTCGCCTTGCTGTAAACAGCCTCCAGAGCTGCAGAAGTGTAGAAGCATCTTTCCCAAACTCCAGGAAACCTTGATGTGCAAGACTTTAAATCTTAATCCTGCTGAACTCAAGTCTTCTAGGAATTATTATTACCCATATTTGCTCAGCAGTGTGTTCAATGTAACGTGACAGCAGCTTATGTCCTTCTGTATTCATAGAGTAAACAGATGGGATTTGGATTTCACTCATCATGGCCAGGCATTATTGTAATGTGAATAACAATAACAATGCATGCATTTCAACAGAAAACATGTTCTAGGTCTGAAGTGTTTCACGCCTCTTGCAATGCTGCCACCCAAGAAGTTTCCACCGGTTTGGAATTTACTACTCTTTTTCCTAACTGGCTGAGTACTGCAGAAACTTACCCTCCCCATTCCAACACAACCTTGGAACAACTTGCTTCTACCAAGATCCATGGATTTTCCAGAGCCTTTAGTGACGCTCTTTAGGGACCCAAGGGAAGAAGCACGCACGCTGTCCTGTCTGATTTCTCCGCTGAGGCTGTGAGCTGGGCGGGAGCTGACACAGGTGCTACCCCAATCGTCCAGATCAGAGGCGAGGCAGAGCACCCCATCTCCTCTGCAGCCCACGCAATGCATTTCCTTTCTGAGAAAACCAAGCTGCAGGAGGGAGGGTGACGCACGCCCGGGGCTCGCTTGGCTGCGGGGTCATGATGTGGCTGGGGCAGACATGCAGCTCTAGGGGCAGGGATTTCTAAAATCGCCACAGGACTTGAATTATGAAATATGCTCGTACCATACTGAATAAATTTCATTATGTCTCACACTTATTACACTGAGACCTTGGGTAGGGTATAAAATTTAGCTCTGATCCCTGTACTGATGTTCTTGCACTAAATCAACTGAACATAATTTTTCTATACATGAAACACTTGTGTTGAGTGTTCTTGAATGAACTGGAGATACTGAACTGCTGTGCCTAACAGGAACAGATGTAAACGCCTTAAAACTGTCATTTTTAGTAGTAACAAGGCATTACAGACATGTAAGAAATTCAGGTTGTCTACTGCAGCATTTGCATTAGGACCAAAGATGGCTCTCCTCCATCTATCTTAATAAAACTATTTTCATCATGAGTAAAAGTTAAAGAACCAAGAATACTCCTTAGCTCTGAATCCCACTGACACAGAGGATTTTCCTAGCAAAAGGTATTTTTTCTCCAGCTTTATGTTCAAATGCACATCTCGCCAGGTCACTAGTATTGAAATTTACCCCTGTAATCACAGATAAATTTGCATTTGTATTCATTACTTCAGAGGAGTATCCCTTATAACTCTCACTCAAAAATAAAGCAAATGCCAACTTCAAATTGTTTTTGTGAAGAAGGGAAATGGATGCTGTCCCCTCATTTCAAAAAGACAGCAGAGCTTCACAGGGCTCAAGCAAGGGCAACAAACACAATCAAATTTCTGTTCTTTTGTTCAGCAAACAAGTCGGACAGTAAAGAGAGGCTAGAAATGAGGCAATTGTTGTGGACAAAGTTCCACCTAATTTTGAGTGCCACAGCACAGGTAGACAGGAAGACTCACCACCTCTTCCAGTACCAGGATCAAAAGATAAAACCATCAAATAATCCTAGCAGGACCCAGGATCAAAACATGCAGAGCCACAGTAGGCTGATGTGTGGAACCTGCCAAACATTTGTGCTGTGGATCCTAAGAGTGGTTCAAGGAAGCACAGGAATACCATACTGGCCTTGGACAGGACAGTGGAAAAACGAATCAGTGTGGGCAAGCCCCCATTGCTCCCCAGTAAATTCCACACAACCAGTCTGAAGCAAGCAAAGGGAAAATGGAATCAAGAAAGGGAACTTTGAGAGAACAGGAACAACGTCATAACAATGCCTGCACACAGCTGGGAGCCAGCCAGCGCTGAGGAGGTACCTTAACACCTTTTGTCCCTATCTAGTGACAAATCTAGGCCATCTGCTTATCATGTGCACTGTCACAGCTCTCACAAAGGCAAGTCACAGGTTCTTTCTTTGTGGGCTGTTAGCATCCTGTATGGTTATAACCTGACACTGGCCTTTTGACCCAGTAGGGCAATTTCAGCTTGCATTTTATCATATTTCTTAAATCCGGACCCTGAGAACCGTTTGGCAACAACCTGGCTTGCCAGGGTATGTACCAGCCTCTTTTCCACTGCAAAACAATAATATTGAAAATCAGAAATCTTTTGCTTTTGGGCTTTCACTTCACTTCTCATTCCAAAATAAAAACAAGTGTTGTTCTAATTTGAGCTGCCCAGAGTAACTGACAGACCTCAGTTTCTTTCCAGCCACAACAAAGCACTTTTTCCTATTAAGTTGACCAGGATGCTCTGATTTGATTTCCTCTTTGCAGGACACCTCCATTTGGCTTTCCCTAACAGATTTGTGCCTCATCAACTGTGCATTTGTATTGGTCTCTACAGCTCTGCAACTAAAGAGAAGTGTGAACCAAAACTAGCAGAGGTTAACACTTGTATTATTTTGTGGGTATACCAAGAACACTTTTAGCAGGTTTGGTGCACATTGTACTAAGAGGGAGTTGGTAACTAAAGCTTTGGCAACATTTCACTATGGAGACAGCCTTACCAAGTCCATTTGGATGTAAAAGGAAAACATGAGTAAACAGGACTAATCACCCTTGTAAATATATGCTGGACCTCCTGAAGACAGATTATTCCTAGACAAAAAGAAGTCACTGAAGTTCACCCAGAAATCTTGCAAAAATTGAACTATTTCCTCTGTAAACACAGCACAGAATCTCAACATGCATTACATCCAACCTTAATCCTTACCCTTTATAGATCAACCTTCCCAACTTTGCATTCAGCCATAACTCTCACAGTTATTCTTCATCTCATTCAGACTTCCAATCACACCAAATTTCACCAGAAAACAAAATCACCAACTCCAAAGTTCATAACCTTTGTAAAATTACTTCTGAAAAGTAGACTACAGTGACAGGAAACACTGTCCACACCTATTCAACAATCACAGGCAAGATTTTTAGAAAGATGAAACTTGTGTGTCACACAGCTCCTAAGGAGAGATTAAAGTTACTTTCCCAAAGGACACGCTCTTTTATAACTAGAACATTTTTTATTTTTAAAGTATTCCCTCTTAATGCTGGTCCTTTCAATGGAAGATTACATCAACCATTGGTTTTGTGAAGAGATTCCCAATTGTCAACTATTTCCAGGCCATTTTAGTCAAGCCTCCAAAACCAAAAGTCTTTCTTAAAAAAAAAAAAATCCCCACTGTCATCCTTGCAGGAAAAATTCACTCTAACAATTACTCACTTTGGGGTTGGGTTTTTTTGGCACTTTCTCCTGAAACTGTGTCCCTGATCAAGTACAATATTCAACTAGCTAAATCCATTATTCACTCCTACATTTAAATACTAATACTTTAGGGAATCCACTGCATTTATCTGGAAACTATTCTACTTGTAGCATCTAGCACAAAGATGAGGAAAAGAAAAGGGTGAAGAAGAAAAGTGGTAAATGTCTCCTTTTGATGGTGTAAAATCAAATGAAAAAGAAATGTCACTCAACCCTTCAATCAAATATTCAATATGTTTCAATGAGCCTCCCTACTAAGCAGAATAGGAATACTAAAGGTTTATTTTCTATAGGTTATTGCTTAAAATTATGAGATCTGCAAGCAGAAGTCAACCTCTGCTCCCCCAAAATTCTCTGAAACACAGCTAGAAAGTGTTAAATCAACAGACCATGATCAAAAATTGGCTATTGCTTTCATCAGATGTATGAACTCTGCTGTGATTCCTGTGACTCTATTGACAGTAATCCTGTACTATAATAGGAGTTTGAAAAATACCTGCACATGAACTCAAGTACCAACCAAGACATTCACTTCAGCTGAATACTGCTTTGTTCTGGGGATGGAGAAAGGAGGCAAGCACCTTGATCAACAAGATGCCAAATGCCTCACTGAAACCACAACCTGTCCCCAAAATTCACCAGTCAGCAGGTTTGCAAGGGCAGAAAATGAAAAAACAAAACAAAACAAAAAAACAAAGATGGAAGTTCTCAGATTAGAAAGACAAGTAAGTCTGAACTGAGAGGAGTCAGATCCTATGTAAAAACTTTTCCAGACTTTGAAGTTGTACAGATTAGGGGTTTAGTCAGTGTGTGCCATTTACTTTTAGTCACTTTTAGTCACTAAAACAGAAAAATCAGCCCTTTTTCTTTAAATTACGCACAAGTACTACAAGTACAAATAATCCACTAAAACAAGAATCTTCTCCCTTTCCCAACCCCTGACTCATAAACATCATTTCCCTTTAAAATATGTAGCTTACTGCTAATTAATCTTCCTTAAAAATTTAGGCAAGGCTTTCAGTGTTTCTTAAAGCTTTTCAGGCAGGGTGCATTTTCTTATATCATTGTTTTAGTGTAATTAAATTTGGAGATAAATGAGATATCAATCAACTTACCTTTCATAATAGTGCATTAAAACAAAGAAAAAACAAAAAAACCCACTGTATGATATGGTTACTGGTACCTGACCCCAAAACTTTAAAAAGTCAGGACTTTTCCAGGTCTGCATTTGTAGCATTACTTTATCCTCTGTGATTCCAGGACAATTTAAAAGAATAACTTTATTTCCTGTTAAAATGCTAGCAACTCTAGTGAAGTAAAGCTGGGAGGATTAAATCAATGAATAAAAGCCCAAGTAATTCCTTGCCCAGTAATAAATATGAGCACATACTGAGCAGCATAACTGAAATCTGACCAGCACAGCAGAGTTGTGTGCTAACACTAACTGAGGGGTTTGCTGTTTCTCAGCTCATCAATATACTCCAAGCCGTGTCTTCCTCACCTGGTACATCCAATAAAAACGATCAAAACAAGATCTCTGTTGCTTTCTCCTGTTGGACCACAAATCCTGCAGCACAATATTAAGCAGAAATGAATCACTCAAACTCCCATGCACAATTTATTAAATGCTGCATATTAAGATTCCATCCTCCTGCCTGGATGTGCAAGTCTCTTTGTCTTTGAAAAGAATGAACAGATAAAGAGCTGTTTCCAATTACACCTAGACTACAACTAGAGTAGTTTATGTTGTACTGACCTGGTAGCAAACTTGCTGAAAAGTTCTGACAGAATGCTCAGGCTTTCTTTTTTTCCTAAGATCTCCAAGACCTGAAAAAGAAAAGAGCAGGAAGCTGAAGTTGACAACCCAGTGCTCAGTAACTCACCTCATTACATATTGGTTACTATCAAGAATAAATACAAGATACAAAAATAAGGTGCCAGAAAAAGTTTGAAACTGCACAAATATTACAATATTGCAAGCTCAGATAGCAACTAGGACTTGTTTATAACCATAGACATGAAATGTGCTTATTTCAAAACAGGATATTAAGATGTTCTCTAGAGCTGGGATGGCAATGCTAATTAGCACTGAGTAAATGACTAAGGGACAGACACACACTAATAAAAAGAATGATACTAATGGCTGTGTTTCATCCAAGTCAAAGTGTATTCTAACCAACTTCCAGCAGCAGATCCACATCCCCTCTGATTGCAGGATCAGAACATGCAATGTGGGTTTCCATAATGCAATGGCAGGTGAAACAGTTACCCACCCAGTCCTGCACATCCTAAATGCTACAAAACTTCAAACAACAGCAGTGTGCAAACCAGGATTTATTCCACACAGCTTCAGCAGCTGAATTCACTGAGCAGAACTGTGTTTCACATAACGTCAGAACCTGCTGGGCAGCAGGGGGAGTATTTGGCTCAGACCTACACTCAAAGTGAAGGAAACCATTAATTTGAAGCACTTCATATGCCAAAGAAATCAGCCAACGGGCACATGAAGGAGAAAACAATACTATCATTGCTTGAGTTCAGTGTCAAATGACTGCCTACTGCGAACTTCAGTGCTGTGATACACACCACAAGATGCAGCGGGTTAGGTATCAGCAATAAAATCTGTAAACATTTTACAGTGGTACATTTTCATTTTAAGCTGCAGAAAAGTGAAAGTTGCACACAATGAAAAAAGAGTAGTGTTAAGATAAACAGCAATAGAAGGGAGAGCTTCTCATCCCCAAACAAGGGATTCTGATGGATTTTTTTCATAAATGTTTCAAATTTGATGCTATAAAGACTGAGTTAGGCACCTAAGCTTCCACTGCCTTTGCGAAAGATGACAGGTAAAAAAACCACCTTCAGACAGGAAGCCAACTTTCTTCCTGTTGTTTAATCAACAATTACTAAAATTAGAACGTTTCTTTCTTCTTCACTAAAGTCATGATTAAAATATACACCTTTAGGACAACATTTTGTATGGCAGGAGTATAGTCTGTGGCCTATTCTATGGGGGAGTAGGACAGTGCAGGAAAAAGTGTTTCATGCAGGAAGCACAAAGAGAGGCTGCCAAAAGTGAGTGTGGGCTTCTCTTACAGCAGTGAATGTAGGTAAAATCCCTTCTGCTTGATAAAAATTCCAAAGTGTCATCAAGGGAGGAAAAACAAAAGTAATGATTCTTGCCATACAGGTAGAACATATGAAAAAATGTGTAATAAAACCTCTTCTTCACGACGCCCCCATCTTTTTCCCCCCCAGAAAGAAGAGTATAAATACACTAAACAGCTTAATGACAACTTATCAGCTCTCACCATCCATCCCAACTCTAATATTGGCATCCAGATAACACTGACACCATGTGCAAAGCCCTCATCTTTGGCTGTGTTGCAGCAGTAATTCTCATGAGTGCAGCTTATGGAGCACCTCTTAATTGGACTCAAAAAGCAGCACGCCTGGAAGCTTCAATAGCTGATTTAGGACTCCTGAAAGACTTCGACAACGTAAGTGGCGACTTTCTGTTATCTGAAGATTCATTTGTATTTCTTTTTTCTATGTAATTTTTTCAGAAAAATTAACTTTCCCCCCTCCTTCTCTACAGGATTTTCTTGACTTTTACACACCGAATGACAGACAGGTGAGTTTGAATTTTCTGTTCGGTTTTAATTCAATTTAGGGAGTGCAATTTCTTAAAGGAACTTCTGATTTTGCTTTTTATTCTCAAGCATTGAAAGGTTGACATGCAATATTATCTCATTGCCTCTGTGCAATAAGGAACACAAAATTAATACTTCATTCATCCTGCTCAAGCATGCTTGAGTTCACAGGAAAAAAGTGGTTCATGAAAATTTAAAGACGGTATAAGATTTGCAGGAGGCAAATACTGTTAGCTCTAACACAGGAACAATTCTGAGAATGAAACCAGACTTAGAAATAGATTAAAGCAATATCCACATGAAATCACCCATATTTTATCTAAACTAGCGGCAGAGCCACTGGTTGGTTCTGTTTAAGATGTTTAAGTTTTCTGCACCCCATCAAAGATGAAACTCAGGTATGCTCTACTTAATTCTCTTCATGAATACAACTTAACCAAGCCCTTCTGGATACATAAGCTGTACATCATGCTGTATAGCACTGAGTTAATAGCTGAGGCTTATTCGCACAAGAACACCATCACTGGGGTCACCTCTCTCTGAAACTCAGCTCATCAGTGTGCAGAGAGTATTCCAAATACAGCTGTACTGCAGACAGGCTGCTGATTTGTAGTGCCTTTCATTCAGCATGCAAACAGCCCAATCAACAAGAGCATTAATTATTTAGTACTGGCAAGTAGTTAAAAGCTTTACACAAGTTATCTGTTAGCTGCTTTGAACCTCTGGTAAGTTTCTAATTCAGAAGACTTCTCACTTAAAAACACTTTTGTTTCAGTATAGATTTAAAGTCAGATTCTGCAACCACTTCCTTATCTATGTCCCTTTTCTCATCTGCTGGCAGCATTAAGACCTGGCTATCTGAGAGCTCCAAGTCTTAAATGCAAATGTTTGGGGCTGATCGGTAAGGCATTATCAGTGAGTGCCTGAAATAGCTTGCAAAAGTGGTGTGTAAAGTTATTTACCCTGTTCAAAAACCAGCTGTGATGCAGACATTAGATAGAGCAACCAAAATGCATCAATTCAAGATGTCTCTAGGAGAGGCCACCTGTTTGCTAACCCGTGATTTTCAGATAGCAGCTAGGAGTAAGGCTCGCTTCAGGAGTAAATATTGCAGCTTTGGGGCCCCAAGAGATATTGCAACACTTCAAGTGTCTTGTGAAAGTTACTTTTCAAAAGCTACAGAATTAAGGCCCCGTATAACATCTCCCAATATAACTTTGAGGGCAACAAATGAAGTGTAATACAGTGCAGAAAACAATTTTTTATCCTGAGATGAGGACAAAAAACCCAGGAAACTGAGATTTTGCAAAGTGGAACAACGAAAACAAGTCACAAATATAACAATTTCACTGACTGTTCTAGGAGTGCAACCACACAACTCTAGCATGCTTCCTGAAAGAACTGGAGGTCTTGAAACAAGATCTGGAAGAGGACAAACGGCGACCTGTAATAAATATCCAGAAGAACCTTGAGGATTTTATGGTAGGCCATCTTTTACAAGTGCTACCAAAAAAAAAAAGGAAATAAAAAAGTGTTTCACCATTAGTGAAAAACCATGCCAGAATCAGCATGTTCATGTATCAAGATCTGTGTTACCATAAAATACAGGGTTTTTTTTTTTACAAAAATATGCTATGATGAACTATGTGAAAACACCTATTTGCATGGTAATCTAAATACAGTAAAATACATTTGAGCCCTACGGGTCATACAAGCCAACATTTAACTAAAGATGATATTTTCTTTGCTGAATCACGCCAAGCATCTTATGCTGACAAAAGCTTGCTTTTAGGAGCTTAACAAATATTTACATAGCAATGGCTTTGAAAACTGTGCCAGTTTTCAGAAAAGTTTATGACTGGAGGGCTCAGGGATGAATGCAGTACACTCTGACATACTACTAGACTAAAATCCATGGCCTAGACATCCTTGTAGCATTTTATGAGTACTCCTCAGGCTAGAAATACTAAGGGTTGTTTTTTGTTAAAGAAAAATCTTTACAGAAGTTCAAGTATCATTGTTAAAACCAGCTAGCAAGGAAGTTATCATCAATCAATAAAATTCTCTGTATTGCAGGACCCTAATTTCTCAAACCTGACATGCAAGAAGTGTGAAGCCAATGAGAAGAAAAAGTTTCCTGAATTTCACCAAGAAATGACCAGATTCTTGCAATCTATGCAGAAAGAAATTGTATAACCATTTTTATTTTTACTGCTACATTATTTATTGAAATATTTAATTCTGAATAATTTATATATTTTGCCATGAGGCATACTACTAGCTTGTTGTCCATTTTGGGATCACTAAATGTTCTTAATGTGGGTGGTAAGACTGTCTGTTCTAAGATCACACTTGATCCTTTTTGTAAGCCCTAGGGGCTCAATGTTCTTTGGAAAACTCATTCATTATCACTTTGTCATCAACCTGAGACAACTATTTATTGAAAAACCTATTAAAAGTTATTGTGGATTATATTTAATAAATGTCACAGACATATAAAAATCATGTCTAAAGTCTTCTTTGTTATGATACTGCCCTTTTAGAGGGTCACTTAATACTCTATTTTTTTAAAAAACACACAAAAACCCCAATGAAGCGTTCAGCAGCATGCAAGTGTGCAGGTACCAGGCTCAAAGCAAGACATCTGCAGATAACCTTTTTTAAGCAATATAAAATGCCAGTTTATGCTGGCATGCAGCACAAGGTTTAGAACACTAAATTGCTCCCCCTCATAAAAGAAACCTTCATTTTTTCCTGAGCTGTTCTACTTAGCTACACAAGCTTCCTGCAAGACACATTTTTCTCATTGGTGTAAGCAAAATAGTACTTCCCAAAATTCTTCAGAGACAGGGAAGCATTATGGAAACAGTAACACACTTGAAATAACAACTGTGCAGGTAACTGAGGTCCCAGAAAACAAAACTGACATGAAATTGAAGATTAATGTACAAATCTAAATGAACACACTGCAATGTCAGAAATCTTTCCATGGAACCTCAGAAATGTCCTTACTCCCAAAGCAGATGGACTCAGTTCTGTGACAAAGAAACAATGTAAGAGCACTTTTTACTACACAAAAGCCGCAAGTCAATACTAACAAGGCAGACTATAATTGATGAAAGTCAGCCTACTACAGCAGCTATCATCTATCATCGTTTAGACTTTGATGTGCTTTCCTGGTGGGTGTGGTATGGAGTACTTCACCTTAGACTTAAAACCAGACTAACAATGGAAAAAACAGCAGTTTCCTTGCATGCTGCAAAGAGAAAATGGGTGTTAATGACAGCTTTCTGCCAAAACTGGGAAAATACTCACAGCACTGCCGTCTGTTTCTCTACTCATCTTCTCTTCCCACGGTGAAGGAGTGCTCTGTCCCCACCCACAAGGACTCAGGAAAGTAAATACTGTCAGTCACCTCAGCCACAACCAGACAAGCCCCACCCTTCCCTCAAATCAGATGACAGTAACAACAAAAATACTTGAATACAGGACACATATGAGAAAACAGGCAAGAAACTTCTGCATAAGAATTCCTTCTACCTTGGTAGTCTTTATAGAAAAATCCTTCTCTTTACACAGATACCTTTTTACTCCAAAAATTCTTAAATGCAGCATGTAGAAAGAAACAGCATCACCCATAACACAAGGCTTTGCAAACAAACCTCTTCCAGAATCAGCTCAGACATTTCTCTGTGGGCAGTGTTGTGGTAATGCTGCTCTAACTCTCGACAACCAGAAAGGGCAAAGAAGCAGTTTTCATTAAAAACAATTCTCTTAATAAATAAGGCTTTCTTTATTATTTTCTTAAGCCCAAGAGCCCTCAGCTTTGGCAGATGGGTAAAATCTACCCCAGAGTCAGTCTGTGCAGCTGGACATCCCACATGGAATAACCACAACATGTCCTAAATCCCTAAACAGTAAGTGTTAGGTAAGGCAGGAAGAGTCAAATAGTTCAGAAAGCAGGAAAGGATGGTAAAGAGATATTCACCCATGTATTCATAAGGAAAGGCAGAAGCTGGAGCTCACTAACAACTTCACAAACACAAGCAGTGTGGAACTACGTACACTTTTTGTGGCATTTGGTCTGCACAAACTGCTTTGGAGTTGGGCTGTTCTGAGACAGCTGCAGGTTCACAGACATGGAAAGAGGAGGCTTTGCCTGTCCTGGCTCCAGTTCTGGGGATAACATCACACTTGTACAGTAGCCATGATCTGCTGTGGATTTTCAAACCATGTTCAGGCTGCCTTGCTCCCCCCCCACACAGCACCTCCAGCAAGAATTTCAAGATGCTTTTTCAAAGAAACATTTGTATAAAGACTGCTGACACAAAGAACTAGCTGAGGTGTGAGGAAGGTGCTTGTGCTACACATGGTTATGTCTGTCAAATCTACACCTAATTATAGGAAGGTCCACATTCTTAAACAGCATCTGCAGGGCCAGCTTCTGTATTTGCCCAAGCTTTAAAAGATGTTTTTAGATCAAAAGGATGCTGTTAAAAAGCATCTGAAAATGCATAAAGGTGAACTTTACTAAACGTACCTTCCCCCACTATGCTGTAAAAAAACCACAGAACCCCTAAAAAGAGTTATCAAAATTGATTTCCTGACCTGCCTTCCCCTGCTTGATTGCACAGTTCTAGTATCAAATCAAGATGTTTGACATGTGCCACGAAATGCATGTGACAGACAGAGGTGTATGCATATATGGCATGTGACATTTGTGAACTTACCAAGTCTGAGACATGGTGTGACATGATATGACACATGACATTGAACAGTGGACTAGCCCTGCCTCAGGCAGAGGCAAAACCAGCTGTGGGATTATTTTTTGCCCCAAAACCCAGGGGATGTGGCAGGCAATGCAGAGGTGTGGAAACACAATTTGTACCTGAAGGGGATTTGATTTCTGGGGGAAAACAGTCTGTAATGTTGAACTGTGTAATACTGTATGTATTGTGTGTCCATCTAGGATAGACAGAACCCACAGAGATGGATCAAATTAACTCAACCAACATCTTGGAGGGAGAGCCATTGGCTATGGAAATGAGACCTGTGTTCCTGTGTAAAAAGGATGAATAATGTTCTGGTTCCATCCAGGATAGGATTTTCTGCAGCATCCAGGAGAGGGCACAGCCAAGACACAGAGGTCATTTGGTACCACCTCACATCATTACCAGGGATGTCAGAGAGGGGTCCTCTTCCAGGGAGGATTTCTTTCTGGTTCAGAAAATGGTGGAAGGAGCTGTCCACTATTTTCTGTTATTGGGGTTTTTTCTCCCCCATGTGAACCATTGCTGTTTCCAGTAAATTGTTCTTAACTCCGAGGCCTTTGTCTTTTCTGCCCCCAGTTCCCCACTCCATGCCACTGCAGAAGGGAGGTGAAGGGAGAAGCATGGAAGCTGAGAGCAGCACCTGGTTTGGCGTCTCAGTGGGGGCAGGAATCAGGAAGTACCACTCCTAGAGGTCACTGTCTGTCACTCCAGCCACCCAGGTAGAGCTCCATGAATTGGAAAGCACACCCCCACACTCCATGTGTACATCCATTCTTCTCCCCAGAGCTCAGTTCTCCTCAAGAAGGGAGGTGAGGGCTGAGCCCTGCCACGGGCTGCTGCTGGTACTCACCTGCCTGTGTCTGCTCTGTGCCACATCAGTGTGATGCACACCTGCTCCGTGTGCATGGATCTGGCTGGGAATAGCTTCAGCCTCAGCACTGGAACTGCAGCACTCTTGCCTCTCTCAAGCTTCTAAGATCATACATGTTGGAAATACTGAAGTAGCCAAGGAAAAACCTGGACACATCTCCATGCTTCCATTTACTAGCTTGGTGCATGCTGCATATGCTGCTACTTAATCAAAGAACAATCCAGGCAGAAGAACTGGACCTACACTGGTGCCATCAAGCTACTGCTCAAGGACACAGTGATCATGTCCAGCCAAACACATCCTTTCCACTAACAAATATCTCTCTTCCTAAGGCAGCAGTAAGTTCCATGGAAATTTCAGTTTGCTGTCCAATTAATAAAATGGCTGCAGCACACAAAAAAAACCTCAGTACTTGTACATATTTAAGGCTTCTGGGTCAACTACAGGAAACACCTTGGGGCCAATACCTCAGCAGAAGACTAAGGCCATATAAAAAGCAATCCAGGAGTGTACAGAATGCAAACACATGTGTGGTATGCTACGTGTGTGTCAGATTTAACATGTATATCACTTCCCAGCATCTCTATGTATGAAGATATAGCTAATGCATTGTCAAGGACATTTATTGAACTTTTAACACCCCTACAAAAAGGCAACACTGTGCTCTAGCCTGGAACACGATGGCCATTCCCAAGCATTCTTAGAAAACATTACATGGAACAAGCAGTCTGTGGAACATGTGCCACAATAAACCAAAAACCACCACACAACCCCCAAAATTAAGGGACAGTAACAGAAAACAAGAGAGCACATAAGCCAAAAAAAGGTTGAGGACCAAGCAGTAACAGGTCAGCGAGTTTCAACAACTTGTGAGTCAGCATACAATCATCCCAACAGGAGACTCTCCTATTAGCTGGAAGAACAGATCAAGGAAAGAAACACCAGGAGGAGGAACTTCTTTGAGAATCCTCTGACACTGAGAAGGTGAAACGTGACTACAGCCCTACGCTCACTATTCCTGATGTATGGGAACACTGTATAACCCCCCTCACATGATTTACAGGAATCACAAACACAATCCAGGTGTACTGTCTAGCTTGAACACGCCACTGTTCACAACACCAAGCCAACTCCAAACATGGCATGCAGTAACACCTTCCCAATGCTACCATGTTCCCACCAGGACTCAAAAGGAGTAAATTCCCTTGTGGCAGGCACTATTTTCCAGGTTACTGTGTATGATGCAGATGATTTCACTAGGACTTGTCAGTGCAGTGATGAAGTCATCTTCAGTGCAGGAGTCCAACTCATCCATAAGCATTAACGCTGATGGGGTTTGAGGCAAATCACAAAAGTTGAAAAAATCTTGTTTCTGGAGACTTCTGTACTACATTGCATTACTTTCTCAATTACAGCTTTGACACCTGCATAATGCTTTAAACCCACCAGCAGAACCAGTAATTATCACAAAACAGTTGACTAACAGCCAGTCATTCCAGGTTTCACATTTGGAAGGACAAAAATTATTATTTAACTCTTCTAGCACAAACAACATAAACTATAAGCCAGTTGGCAGACTGACACTACACAAAACTCTCAGCAAAGGATGAATGCCTACAGATAAGCACAGATTGTCCATGTGTTTTTTTTTTCCTGGAAGACTCTCATGTTAGCATGCCTTTTTTCTGAAGAAATCCAGCTTTTACTGGTTTTTTTTTCTTTTCTAAAGTTATGAGAAAGGGAGGAAAAAGAAGAAATCAACGTACAGAAATCCTGAAACTATCAGGAAAAAGCCATGTTAATTCCACAGGGTGGGGATTTGTAGGAGTCAGGGTCAGTGAAATGAGGTGGCACCGAGGGGCAAAGCAGAACAAAGTTTTACAAAGCTGTTGGATACTCCCACCTGTGAGAAAACATCAATTTTGGGAAAAGACTGAACTACTACAGGTAGTTTAATAACCGCATTTAAACTGACAAGAAGCAGTTCTGGAATTGTTTTCTTCCTGTAACTACCAACTTGAAAGTTGAACATTTTACTACTCAGAACTCTATTTACTGAAACAGATCATTCAAACCAACTTGACATTTAATCCACCTCCATCAATCACTGAACTGCTCAATATGTGGAGACTTCACAATCCACGATCCGTAACTGTGCTGCTCTAGGTAGCTTTGCAGCAAGCTTTTAGCTTCTTGGTACAACTGAGATTTAATCTAAAAGAAGAAAAAAGATACACCTTGTAAAATCTCAAGAATTACAGTTACAGAGAGATCTGTAGAAAAAGCTCAAGAATTACTCAGAGGGATCAGAGTTCTCTGCCACCAACATGCAATTAAACACAAGCACAAACACTGCAAAAATGACCCCTCTCACCACATCAGCTCACCTTTGCCTCATGGTACGTTGGAAACTGGAGCAGGTCAGCCCGTCCTGCTTCCCTGGCGAGCATCCTGAAGCGGCTGAACATGGCGGCCTTGCACAGGCGGCTGGCCAGGCAGCTGCCGCTGCGGAACGGGGAGCTGCGGGCAGAGCGGGGAAACAGCCATGGAACTCGGGAACAAACTCACTGCAGGAGATGCTCGGAGCCTTACAGGGGTTTTCCCCTCCCCACTAACACTTGGTGAATGCCATCGTGCTGGAATCCATCTCAATTGGAATCCCAATTACTTTTATGCATTGTGAAAGATAAAACATTTTCACTACTACAGGCAATCTCCACTGAGAGAGCTGTTTTGTTCGGTGTCTTGGAATCTCACTGTGAGCTTACAAGATCTCTAAAACTTCACCTAATCACAGGATTAGCTTTCAACTAACACAGGAGAGAATTTCTCTCATAGCTTAGAAAACTGAATACAACAATAAGCCAGCACAAACCCATTATACCCATTAAAATGAAGATAAATACTGACCTTTCAGTGGTTTTCCCACTTAATCCATCCACAACCTCCAAGGATGCATCTGACAATGTCCAATTCAAACTAAGCGACCACTGGTTCAAATCTGTTTGGATTGGCAGCGCAGCTTTCACCAAGTAAATGTGAGATCTGTTGACCAGGTAATGCACAGGAAGCTTCGAAATGAGTTCATCATCAAGACGCTGCTTTATGGTTATGTCCAGTCCTTTTGTATCCTTACAACTTCCATTTCCTAGTGAACAGGACCAGATCAGCCACATGCAAGTACATCAAATAAAATAGTTAAAAGTGCAGATATTTCTGCATTCTTCATCTATTATAGTCATTTTTCCCATAAAATTCATGTTCGTAAAGATCAGTTCCAACATTCAATTCACAGAACAAAAATGATTTCCCATTTTCTTCCCCAGAGGCACCATTATTTTTACTGGAAAATGTTTTCTTTTTTGAACCACTGTTTTTCACCAGCTCTTTACATTCCCTACTCAAATTTCAACCTTCCAGACTAGAAAATATGTTGAGGAGTTTGCCCACATTACCTCAACATTCAACAGCATTTCTGACTGCCTACTAAACAAATACACTTTGGTTCACTGCATCTCCAAGTACAATTCTTAATTCTTCCAAGTACCTCTGGTTTAGTTCATGCTTTATAAAATGCAACCAAACTGGAATACAGAAACACACAAACCCCCCCACCTGGAGCTGGCACTGAACATACCCACGAGAATGTTGCTGATGTACACGGGTTCGATGAAGTGGCTCAGCAAGGCTCCCTGAAGACCAACCACCTCCCACTTGGTGAGTTTGTCCCCAGCTGACATGCTGCTCACTCTGACAGTCTTGGGGGGACAGCAGACAGCCAGGTAAATCCTGCCTTCCAGGGCAACGTGCAGACTCAGCTCTTCGCTGGCTTCGTAAGCAGAGATGGACTGGGGACCAAGATGCCTGTGGCAGGACAGGAGAACGGATTTCAGTGAGCAAGCACTCTGATCAGAGATTGCACGAAGCGCTAGCTAAGGCTGCTTTTGACAACAAAAATCACCACTACATCTAGGCCTTGTGTTATCTTCAATGTCTGTAATTCTTAAAAACACCAGACTGAATTGCTCAAGTGCCTAGAATACTGAAATCAGTATTTAAATAGGAAATAGCCACTCAATCTAATCTTAGCCACCAGTCTAATTTTAATGCACACATTAAAAAAAACCAAACAGCTGCAAACAAGCTGTCACTTTTTGTCTACCCACACTGTAACAGTTACTTGCGAAAAAGCAGCTGTAAGGTTCTTAAAATCTCCTTAGAAACATAACTCACACTGTGATTCAAAATATTTAAGTAAGTAGATACAACACCTAAGGGAGACAAACCAGTGGTTGTTCTGAAGCAAAACAGTTTTCTCCCATAGTTACAAAGAGGTAAGACATCAAAGCAGAGCCTCTGGTTTCAATTCAAGGCTTTTTGTACTCCAATCTTGTAGTGCATTTGATGGCATTAGGTCATTACATCCACTTGCTCAATGGTTAAATTCATGATTTCATAGTATTTTAATACTATCTTGGGAAAGGGGTTAACAGCTCATTGTCTGTAATAAACAAAACCAACAACTAATATAACCCACAAAGAAATTTTCTGTATCACCATATTGAGCTGTACTGCATATATATCACAACTACCCTGTACATTAATGTTCCCAAAACAAAATAAAAATTCACCTTCCACTATTATCTCAGGAAATGCCACGGTACTTACACCTCTGATTTTAACTGAGCAGTTCCTTTTGGAAGCTGGTTCATGTAGAGAGACAGAGTTATGTTCTGCTTTAAGGTAAGCAGCTTCGAGCCTGGTGCTGTGCAAAATATGGATCTCTCTGCCTTGGCTGGATTTTTGTTATAGAACAGCAAAAGGTGCCTGTACAAGTATCTAAAATAAAAGGAAATTATGTATTTTACATTGAATACTTTAATAAATTATTATATATAATCTGGATACCCATTTGCATTATTATTTATTATTTGTTTCCGTAAGTATAGAATTCAAGTGCAGCAGTGACACTGGCACAAAGGGGCGGCAAGGGAAGGATTTGCAGGGACATTCCCACCTGAGCAGGGAACGCCTGGCAGTGACGATGGCATGGCTGTCGTGCAGGAGCCTCCCGCAGGACTCCACGCGCCGGCTGTAGTTGCATTCTCCTGTCCCCAGAGCCACCACCTCGTGCTGCCCACCTAAAAGCACACAGGGTGGGGGGTTCATCGGGGCTGGCTGCCCACCAAGCTGCTCCCAAGCTCTCAGTGTTCCCCCTCCCCAAAGCTCCCAATCAACCCAGACTTGCCCTTCTCAATGATGAAGGCAGCCAGGGAGCTGCCACAGCTTTGGTACTCAGGATGTTGGCTAGTCAGGCGGTTGAACACTTCCTCCAGCGTTTGTGAGAGCTTTTGATAGATATGTTCTCCTCCTAAATGGAACAACAGAATCCATCAAGACACAAATTTACAGGTACCAGAAATAACAGACATGAGCAACTTGCCAAATGTATCCCTGAACACATGGTATAAGCACAACCACACATTTTTGGGATTCTTAAGATCCCCAGGATGAAAAAAAGCTCAAGAACACCCAAATACTTGATGTCTTTATCATCCATTACAGTAACAACAGATACAGCCCAAGTTGGATCACCTACTGCACACTAGCTCAAGTAAGGACAGAGAATACTGCTGCTATTTCTATCACTACTGGTGACACAAATTCAAGCAATTTACTGAAGGTGTGTCCTATTGTAGAACTGATCTAGTAATATGAGTTCTTACAGTCTTCAAATACGTTTAAAACAATACTAACAACATAGAGAAGCACTAAGTGTATTAAAAGATGAATAATTTTTAAAAAGAAACTATTTGCTGAGCAATTTCAATCAACAGAGGAAAAGCAAGACTATTCCTTACCAGTTCTTGAAACACAAGCAGAGTTTCCTGGAGGTCGAGGCTCAGCAGGAACACAGGAAAAAGCTAAGAATTTAAGAACATTTTGAAGTGGGATGGATATGCCTAATTTCTAAACATGAACCTCACATTATCTGCAGCAAGTCAAACTTTCTAATTCTCTATGAACCTGCTCTTCTGACTTTTAAGTCCCTGTAAGCTTAGAATGATTCAGACAGCAAAACTCAAAATATTATGGCAAGTGAACTCTGTTGAAAGCAGTATCTCAGTGGGGAAGCCTTTTAATCATAAAAATTCAAACCCACTTGAGATGTACTTCTTGTTGCTGCACCTAGTGAGTAGCAAATCAAGTGCAACAGCAACGAATTAATTCCTTCAGTGTTCCTGGCATCAGCTGATGCAACTCTGTATACACAAATGACAAAAATAAAAACCAGTTTCAGAATCAAACTACAGATTTGCCCCAAGGATTCAAAAAACCTGGCAGAGGCCAATACTGCAATATCTAATAAAACTATAGATGTTTGGCATAGGCTGCTGTTAAGCCAAGCATTTCAAGTTCTAATTAGGTGTTGCTACAATATTTACCTGAATCTTCAAAAGACTTTGCCCCTGTATTCTCCAGGTTGAGTAGCTCAGCAAGAGCCAGTTTAGCTGCATTTAATTTAGATTCCTTCTTGTTCTTTCCCAGCCCAGTCTTGTAGCAAACACCATTTATCACAGCACAAAAGGCAAAGTAAGGCCTTATGACGTCACCTTAAAAGGAGAACAAAAAAGAGAACGCAAGCAGTGAAACTATTTTAAGGCACTTGATCCACAGCTTTATGTCCTTATATTAATTCCTAGAAGAAATACAAGACAAAAAGACAATTTTGGCAAAGTAAAACCCTCACCCATAACCTCCCCCAAAATTCTGGCACCTTTCACTTCATGCACTCTTCACAAAGTTCTGCTAACAGCCATAATTAAAGCAAATTGACCCGATCGATTTCTGTAGCACCTGATAAGGACACACAGCTGTGGAGGCAAGGACAGCACAGCCAAAAGCCAACACAAGCGGGGGCAGCGGCATCAACAGTAACAAGGTTCAGCTGTGTCAGCACCACCCAATCAACTCAGATACCCTCAAGGACACCCAAACACCACTTTATTTGGTAGCAGAAGTGTTTACCGGCCACGCTGGTTTCTTTCAATTCAAGCTGCAGGTGGTGTGTTTTGGCAAACAGATGCAAGGCAGACACTGAGTTTATTACTCCCTGTTTGTATCTTTCAATCAAATCCAGGTCATTCTGCGAGAGAAAGGCTGAAAATGTGGTGGTGTCAGCTCCTTCAGAAAGAAAATGTCCTTAAACAAAATTAAGGGGAGAACTGAACACACTCTCTGAAAATCTGCTAACAACAAACAAAACAACATATATCCCCCTCCCCTCTCTTGCAAATGAACAATCAAATCCAAGTTGCTGATGGCAGATAGCCAACAGTGGAGCCTGTGTTTCTTCCACACAAAGCTGGGCAGCAGCAGGACTCCTTGTTCTGAGACACGACAGAAGTTTCAGCAACCACTGGATGGATGCAACAATCAGCTTCAAGCACAACCACTTCCCAGCCAACAAGAAATCCTCACTTTTAAGAGTCTTAACAGTGCCTTTACTGCAACACAACTACTCAAAGCAATTCAAAATACACCCTGGGACATCTCAAACTGCAGTTAAACCCTTTCACAACGTTATTTATAAAATTCATGCAGCAGAACATATTCTATATTTTGTTACTCTACAGTTAACTTGAACTTTATAAACAGGTAATGCTGCAGACTACACAGGCCACCCCACAACAAATGCCTAAAAAACTTCCAGCACAAAAAGGCTTTAGAAGAGGAGGGACAAGTTTAAGGAGATGCCAAAGTAGTCATGTAAGAAAACACAGCGATAAGAAAAAGCAAAGTTACTTTCAACAGCATTAACAGCCAATCCCGGTGTATAAACTGCAAACTATACCTGGATTTTTCATCACCCCTGGTTCACTGCACATCATACAAGATGGAGGATTCAGCCTTGCAATCACAGGCTCGGAGAGATCCTTTGAAATTGGCTGTCTGAGAACCTCGGGGAGCAAAATCTTCTCAGGTGCGGGGTCGAAGGCGAACATTGCCGCACCCTCAAAGCAGCCAGAGCTGCTCGCCATTTCCGACTGACCTAAGGAAACTTAACTCACTAATGCTAGCAGCAGCAAAAACAACCTGCAAACAACCCAGCAGTTCTCCTGGTCAAGCTATTTCATAGGAACACCAAGAACAACTCGCCCAGAGCTGGGGTAGAACCCAGACCCGGTGTCCTTCCCCACACGGCAGCCAGTTCTCCTTTTGTTACACCACCTCCCCTCACGCCTAAGGCGGCCCTGCCCCTCGAAGGACACACCTCAGAACAACTCTCCTGAGGGACTGAGGCGAACTAAAGCAGCAAAGCTGATCCCTCTCAAGCTTCCAGGCCAAGCCAGCGGCGCCGCAGTTAAAGGGTTTGGTACCTGCACCTGCTGCCCTGGTCCTGCTGTGGAAGATGCCTCAGCGCTCACACCCGCGGACAGGCCAAGCGCCCCTAAGGGCTCACGAAGCTGGAGGAGCCGAGGAAGTGCCGGCTGCCCTGAGGCGATGGCCTCCGAGAGCCGAGCAGCGCTCCCCCCCCTCAGCCCGCCGGTCCCTCAGAGCCGGGGCCGGCCCCTCTCGGCCCTTCCCGCCCTTTGTGAGGGGCGCGGCCGAGGCGCGAGGCCGCAGCTGCAGCTGAGGGGGGAGCTGAGGGAGCGAGGGCGCTACTAAGCTTTGCCCCCTGTGCTGCCGACTCGGCTTCAGTAGCGCTTCCCAGCCGCTTGCTTCACCTTCCCGAGCCGCTCCCGCCGGGCAAGGGCGGCACCCGAAGCCGCCAGAGCCGTGAGGGAACGGGAGCAGCCGCTTCCCCGATCCCGGCGAAAGCGCCGCGTCCGCCCTGCTGGGTGGGGGCGGCGCTTCCCGCCTTCCGGCTGCTTGCCGAGCTCCCGGCTTCTGGGCTTGACCTCACTTCAATCACAGTCTGCAGAGTTACACTTAAAACACTCTTCTCGTAGTTCAGCTTCCTTGATCGATGCAAAAAAAAAAGGTCCTGTACAGTAGTTAAATTTTATTACAAGTGTAATAAACTTCATGATTTTTAGCACTAAGGCAATCACAGTTTCATAAGTTATATATATATATAATTTACACCAGTCTACATTGACAAATCAATTACTGGTCACATCAACGAGGGGTTTGTGTTATGGCAAGTAAAATTTTAAGAAAATTCACAGTTAATCTGCAAGTATTGTAAAGATGCAGGATCATATTGCACATCATAAAATGGACGCTGAGGAGCAGATTTACAGTGTTCCAGCTATTCCTTCACAGAATATACATTGGTCATCATCATTATCATGCAATAACTTCAAATACAGAATGGTATCAAGTACCACAATAAACAGTTACTCACAATGTAAGTTTTAAATAGAGTAGCAAAAAGCTGTTAGGTTTCTCTTTAAACCATATTTAAGTTCTTAAAATATAATAAAACACTTTGATAAAATCAAATGGATTTAGGGTTGTCACATTGTACTTTTAATATTCTTCTTTGTCTTTTCCTTTCTTCTCCTTTTCATCTTGTAGTGCAGTACCAAGTTTCTTTATAAGGACTGACAAAACTTTGTCCAAAGGATCCATAACACCACGCTGCAGCCACTTAGGGATAGTAGTCCTTGCATGGTGAAAGCCCAGCTTTTGGAGGATGTAGTCAACACCAACAGGATCAATTTTTCTCCCAGTCCAGGATATTAATCTAGAAAAGCAATAAATAGACTCAGTCTCAAATATATAAATATAGCAAACAGGCATTTGTATATACAAAAAAAGTCAATTTTCCCCAGTGTTACTCATGGCCAAATCTTAAATCTAACAGGCATTGTTTCAAACTTGATTTAGACACATAAGCTCAAGATGATCAATGGAACATCCTCTCAAAGGAAGAGGTGAAAAACCTGAAATTGATGAGTTTAAAGTTCACTGTATCCTAATTCAGAAGCACCTCCAAAAATGCCTTTAATGTGCATAAAATCTAACCCAGAAGTTAATGCACAGCCAAAGAGACTGCAGCTACTAAAGCTGCTTGTTACCTGAGTGTGGGTTCCAAATGCCAAGTATTGCACATAAACTCTCTCCAGTCAACTGTAGTGTAGGTAATGCTTTCCTCTGCCTCTTTATCAGTGGAGCTGTCCTCAAGGACACCAACAGAATTCTTCTGCCCTGGACGAGCAGCCAGAATGCGAGGAGGAAAAATTGCTGCAAGGGGGAGAGAGGAAAAACACCAGTCAGCCATGAGCAGCTCACTTGGATTCTTTTTGTACACAGTTTAAATAAAACAAAAGCACAAGTCTCAACAAGAAGAGAACCACCTCATGTTTCCAGATTTTCTGCAGAAGGCCACATATTGCTTAAGAATGACCATGCCAAATTTGAATGCTGCAACTGAACATTAAAAAGGCAGAAAAGTACATAATTCTGAAATCAGAAAAATGCATGTCTTAAAAGGACCCCACAGATGAAAGGATTGCAATAGCAAGAATAAAGCTTTCTGAAAGTTTTCATCTGCCTATACCATCTTATGAAAAGAAAGATGGTATTTAACTAAAAATAAAAAAAACTACAAATAAAAATAGGAGACTTAAGAGTATTTGGTCTAGACAAGTGTTACTTCCTGAACAACAACTCACCTTTTTCTTTTTCTTTTAGATAAGCAGACACCAAGTCATGCAGAAACATGATCAGTTCAGCATCCATGGTCACACAGATGTGGTCTGTAAATTCAGTTACCACACTGCATTCCACCTTTGGTTTAACACTTGTATCTACAGCCAAATAAAAATAGCATCAGTACACTTACAAGTACATACAGTAAGTCTAAAAGTACATAGAATTGGAAGGCAAATCATTTGAAAATAATATTTTCATTGAATCAGCAACTTTTGAGAGGAAGGACCGCAGTTAACATTTTAATAAATATAAGGAAACCAACCTATGAAAACAGCCAGTGTAGCTGAAATGTTCATATTCATTTCTTAGTTGTTTTCTACAGCAACCCGTCTCTGCACTAGATCGTCACTCTCTTAAAATAATTCCCTCTACATTTTACTACAAAATGTTATTTTTTCTTGTAGATCTGCAGCAATTCTAATTAAACCCTCTTATCAGCCCACTACCTTTGTCTTTAACTCCTAATTTGCAAGAAATACTTTTTCACCAAGAAAAACCAAATTATATTTTACTGCACCTTGTAATGAAGGCTCTTGGGGCTCTTGAACATGAATAGATTTAAAATCCAGCTGCATCCTTGGCAATGCAAAGATGGTTTCAGTTTCATGGTTGTAACTGGAGCCACCCCTGAAGCCACTTAGCAAGCTCGAGCTTTTCACTGTTGTGCTGCTCTCTGGATTGTTGGCATCAACATTCCGCAGCAGGTTCAACTCTACAGGAACAATGGGAGATGTTAAATCATGACAAGGCAAAAAAGTTAAGAAAAGTCACTTGTAAAACTGCTGCTGTATGATTATTGAGAAGATTTTTATTCTGCTCCCAAAAGCGTGTCTAGAAAAGGTCCATCAAATTTGTTGTTTATACACTTGAGATGCAGCAGCTTTCCAACAGCTCCCTGTGCAAGCAGATCAATCCCCAGACTGAGGGAAGCTGACTCTAACCTTCGTTCCTCGTGGCTGTCACATAATTGAACCACTCCTTGACGCTGGCAACTCCGTGGGGGGGATTTTCGTGGCGCCGCCGTGTTATCTTGGTGATGGTGGCCATGGGGCTCTCCAGGGCCCCACAGGGCTTGGTCACCATGGTGTTATGGCCCAAGTGAAAGTCCAGGGTTTGAACAATGTACGTGGAGTGCTCACTGGTGCCTGCATTGGAGGTGTGGGCAGCGTGGTATGGGAGAGGAAAAAAAAAAAGTAAAAGCAGCTTAGTGAGGGTAGTGGAATTTTCTCTCATTCTCCTACAGGTACTTAATATGAATAATTCGTGTGCCAGTGGTATAAATGCTGGTATAAAGCTTGAAAACAACAGAGAAATCACATCCTCGGTATTTACAAACAACACAACTTCACAATATCAAGACTAATATAAGCAATAAGATCACCAAAACTCATCATACAGCTAGGAAAGACTACACAAACAATTAAAAAGCCAGCAAATCCACTCGGTAGGCTCATTATCAGGGACATACCCAGTACACTTGAAAATGTACTTTATTCCACACATAAGGCAAAATTGTGGTAAAGATGTGGAGGGAACAGATTATTTTTAGATAAATTGTATATTTTTGGGAAATATTCTTGATTCAGACAAAGATTATGAATTTTTCATTTATTCTCATGTAATAATACATCATTAAAAACTCATTTAAAGAAATTTAGAGGAATGAGTAAACAGTTTAAATTACCATCTTCCAAAACTTTCTGAGCTTCTGTCCAAAATGCAATATTGGGTTCTTCCAGGTGAAATAAGGCCCACGATTTTGAGCGGAAATTAGGTCCATGAAAACAAGCCAGGGTCATATGGTTCCCATGCAGGCTCATGGATCCTCCAAACTGCATCCCATCTTCTGGCAGTGGCATCTGGAACAGGGATATGTGGCACCCAGATACCACCTTCAGAACTCCTGGCCAGTGGCGATGATGGGCTGCATCCAACACTATAGAGCAAACGCGAACAACAAACCTCAGGCAAGATGCAGAAAAAGCTGCTGGCATAGTTCTATTTTTAGTAAAAATTGGAATTACGAGTAATACTTTCTGTTTCCCTGACACTGTCTCCTAGGTAACTTTTGCAATTAAAACATTTTAATTGGGAATCATATTTTTTGGTAGCACTTACATTGCTCATGTGAGGCTCTCTCCAAGTTGTTTGCCACTGTCTTGGGAGGGAGATATGGAACAGGTCCCCACGTGGACAGAGCTCGCTTGCTTGTATCAAACTGCTGCGTGAAGAACTCCTGGAGTTTCATTCCTATTTTGATCAGGTCTGGTGTAGTTGACCTTGAAATCATCACTTGGAAGATATCCCATTTCAAGTCCCCATGGACAAATATCTCACTAGATATAAAAAATAGCAAGAAAATAAACCGGTTTTTTTATTGTCAATTCCCTACTGACAATAAAAAAACCCACAACCAAAACCAAACAATGAACCCTTTGCATTCTAGCAAACACATTTCTGGTTAGCAGTATTGGACAGAAGACATTTGACATTATCAAACATCATACATTTTAAGCACAGGAAATATTATCACCTTTTATCAGTCATGCTCGAATCCAGATTATTATACAGATTAATCTTCCATTCATCCTGCAGTTTAAGATCAGCATTACTGAAGATTCCCATGAGGATACTGGATCCCATGTAGTCAACACGCGCTTCAGTAGAACCCATAGTAATTTCAATTTTATGATTGGGCTGTTGGTTTGGGTGCTCAGAAATATGAGCTGAAATAGAACCAAAGCAATAGAGAAATACAGAATTAAAGAGATGAAAATCAGTTTTTCCAGTGATATCACCTTTATTGACTGGAGCACTTTCCAACTTACCCACCATCTCCAAGGTGTTAACATCTATGGTACCTCCAACAACCCCTCCTCTGGAGTCCAGCTGGGACCTTCCCAAGCCCACAGACATGCTGATTTCCCGATCTCTGCTGCTGCCCACAGACAGACGGCCCTGACTTTTCAAACCACTGGTGGTCCACCTAGAACAGAGGTCAAAATAGACAACAACTTGCCAGGCTGCCAAGAGAGAAACTGAATCTATTGGAAAGCAGTAAATAAGGTGGGGTTTAGACATATGTGACTTCAGGATTAAGCAACTACAGTATTCAAGAGGGAATTCTCAGTCCAAAACTGCAAAGGGTAGGATTTTAAAGCTACAAGTCAACAGACTGTAAACAGTCTGTGGGGAAAATATTGCTTTTTTGCCCTCAAAACACCACCAAGTGTTAAAACTAGATCATATTTTATACTTACGTAGTATTGCCCATTACATTGCTCATATTCATTTGAACATTTAATTGTTTTAGGTTCATAGCAAACACAACCAGTGTTTCCCACGGTGTTCCTTGCTGGCTGCCCGCTTTATTTGACTTATTAAATGGAGTTGATGTTTTTGAGAGAGTATCTAAACAGAAAAAACCAAACAAAAATGTAAATTATTCCACATATAGGAAAATATTCCACATACTAGGAAAAACTAGCAGAATATATCCATTTTGAATATTACAAAATGACTGACAAGCACAATATTTACAAAGAGCACAAAACCATGAGAAAAGATAAGTGAGAACTAGAGGATTTGCAATATGCATTGCTTTAGCTATCACAGAAATTGACTCAGATAGGGAAATTTTATGGAAAATATGCTAACAACTTTCATTCACCCATTTTAGACATTTTACCTTCTCTAACTATTGACTCTCCAGTGCCAGACACTGTGGAAAAGAATATTTTCAAAGCAGTAATGACATACTTCTTTCATACAACTGCTGGAAATACTTGAAAAAAAAAATATACAAGTCATTATCTACTCACCCCTCTGAGGCACTGAAGAGTCAGACACGCTCCTGGATCTTGTGACAGCTGGAGACTTGAGGCTGTGAGATGCTGTCCCAGGTGACATACTGCTGCTGGCACTGTGCTCACTGAAAACATTGGGGGACTGTGCCATGTGAGTGAAGGAAGCAGACTGGCAGGGCTGCTCCCATGTCCTGCAGTATGCTTTTCTCGAGGATTCAGGAGAAAGGTGCTGGCTCACTCCTTCAATTGAATCTGGTGTGCCAGGGCCTGATGCTACTGGAGAAAACGCAGCACAGGAAACACAGAAAAACCATTTCATTTGTGTCTAACCATATCCTCACATACACTAAGTAGTACTAAGAAATAAAACTATTTCATTTAACATAACTCAAAGTTTTCTACTCTTTTTTAATATATCATAGAACTACAGAATGGTTTGAGAAGGGCCTTAAATATCTGGTTCCAACCCTGCCATGGGCAGGGTTTATTAGATTGGGTTGCTCAGGGCCCCATCGTACCTGGCCTTGGAATATGCTCTTTAAATTATTACTTTATCACTTCTTCTGTCTAGGATTTCCTACAAGGCATCTCTGAGTGACTGCATATGGAATAATACATTTACATGTATCCAATGATTTAATATGACACAGGTAATAAATGCTCATAAAATTCCTACTCTCTTTGAGTAACAAGTTTTTTTGTGATAAGTAGCAGTCTCTTACCTGGCAGATTTATTGTCTGATCACCCAGGAAGAGCCTTCTAGCAATGCTTCTCCTGTACCAAGCCCTGGGAAAGGCCAGGATCTCGCTGAGGCGGCGCATGTCATACTTGAAAGAAGCAGATCCTATGTCACAGACAGCTGAAAAAGCACACGCACACAGTTGTAAATTCCCAGTAATAACAGGTTTTGATAACCAAGTCATATTCTCCTTCACCTAATAGTGTTGTCTCTGCTGTCATGAAAAAACAGTTTTCCTAAGGTGTTGCTATTTCTTCAAGTCCAGCCATTACATAAAAATGCATTTCATAAAGACACAGTAGAACCCAAGAATACAGATTATGTTGAGTCCTGCTTGTGTTGGATGTGCCTCAGACTCCTCATGGGAGGATTTTAATGGCAAATTACTCACAACCATCCTGCTATTTCCCCAGTAAGTCAGGATCCCATGTGCAGGGGCAAAAAATAAGTACACAGATCTTCCAAAAAAAAAAAAAAAGCTGCCAAGAGTAAAGCCCATCAATGGAACAGCAGTTCTGTAATTAGCTGGGATTAAAATGAAAGAAGCATTTACCAGATATGTTGATCAAAGTGGTGTCTATCTTGCTGGTCGCTTTGCTCACAGACTGACTCTCAAAAAAGGAGGAGCCTCCTGAACGCCTGATCCGTGACAGGCTGACTTTCACAAACTCCAGGTTGATGCTCAGGGAGTCCTTCCGGCCAGTGACCGAAGTGGGCTCCTCATCCACATTCCCTACAAGAAGGAAGGAAACAGTTTCATCTTGTGTGATCCCTTCAATTCTGCAGTTCAGAAACCTGTGCCACACTTGAATCATGTTCATCAAAGCAAACAAAACCTCATTCCGTACCCAAGGCTCCCGATCCTGGGGTCAGCACAGTAACAGCTGATTTTTGTTTTCCAGCTCCATAGGGGTGGAACACATAAAGGGAGAAGTCAGACATGCAGGCAGTAAAGCTCAGGCCCGAAGAGCTGCTGCTGGAAGTCGTCAGATCTGACTGACTGCTGCTGTGCCTCGTCCGGCCCAGAGGGCTGCCGAGGCCAGGGGATGAACCTGGGGGCAAAAAACCAGATTTTTAAAGCATTTTCAAACATGAAATAATGCTTAATGGTAAGAGCAATATTAAACAGACCAAATACACTTCAAATTATGCCCTTTATCAGCAATATAGCTTAAATATTCTGAATCAGTCAACATTCACACACGTATTACCTGGTGCTCCAGATTTACCAGCTGAATTCTTGGAGCCACTCTGTGGAGTACTGCCACCAATGGACACACTTTCTGATGGGTATGTTGTGCCTAAAGTTTCCAGTTCTCCTCGGTTGGAAGAGAAAACAAGATCCAGGGAAGGCAACTTCAGCATACACTCAACTCTGGATACTGGCAAGCAGCTGAACTTGATTTGAGAGGGCTGGCAGGCAGAAAGAAAATAAAGCATTCAGAAGGGACGCTTGACTTTTTTCTTTATGAAGTTTTCTTCAAGAGCTTTTATTCCTTAAAAATGAAATTTAGAACCATGGCTTGTTAAAATGACAGCGACTAAAGCAAGCTACCCCCCTGAATGTTGAGTTAAACCCTCACCTGGACTCGTACATAAACCACCACATCTACAGGGAAGGAGGAGTATGCTGATGTTGAGGACGACACCAAGGATGTTGTGGACTCTTCCAAGGGATCTTGTAAATCAAACTGTCCCATGTCTTCATCCTGGGAACTAACAGCTTTTAACAAGCACAAAAACTCATTAGAAAGTGGAATTTGAAGGGGAAAACAGGTCAACACCAAAAAAGCACAGAGTGCCAGAATACAGCTATGCAACTGACCTGTGTAATTCCTTTCAATGGGTGTGATGGGAATGGTTTCAAGGGCTTTCTCCAGGAAGTCCAGGAGGCAGGGGCTGATCACCATCTCCTCTGGCAGTGACTGGAGAGCAACCCATGCGTAGAGTTTAGCAGTTTTCACTCCACCACTTCCTTTCCCTTTGGCTGCAAGATTGAGAAGGTACATTTGCCTAAGGTAATAGCACTGAGCAGTAACTGATAAACATTAGAAGGCACTTCATAACTTATCAAGCTGTGCCCTCTTATTTTCTCTATCATCTGAAGAGATCTAGACCAGGTCTGCTAGAAGAAATGAAGCCATTAAGTTTTCTCTTTGCAGAAATAACCATTAGTCTGTAAGGCTTAATTGTAGTAATTCCATTGCTCATGTTCTCAACCAAGCACTCTGTTGTCATTGTCACCACCTCACTTTTTAGAAAATAGCACTGAAAGCAAACACAGACACTTCTCCTCCAAATACCCAGTGCAAAGTAACCACAGCTGACTGGAAATTAAAGTGGTATTAGGAAAATTAAATCAACAAGTCTGGAAAGAATATCAGTTTAAATAGAGAAAAACACATAAAAACATTAAAACTGCAAATGGCAAGTCCTACTATATTTATGCAAAGAATGACTAAAGATTCTAAACCATAATTTTTGAAAGCTTGGAATTAGCCAGAGGATAAACAAATAAAAAGGTTACTGTCTTGTAAATTTGTGGAAGAGGAATCTTGAATCCATGCTCATCAAAATATTAATATGCAGAGAAGATATAAGTACCAGCTCACTTGCTGTCTCTATGCTATACAGCTATTAGAATGAATATACATCAATGGAGTCAGATTTAAAATTCTCCAAGACAAATATAGAAATTAACTACTAAAACAGAGATTAAAATCCTTTCATTTGTTAAAAAAAAAGAAAACACTGACTTCCCATTCTGTGCAAATTATTCTGTCTCATGTCTCTTGACAACATGGTCCTATCTTACTTTTACTGGAAACCAAAGACAATACAACAAGTTGTCTCCATTCCAGAGGAAGAGTACTATTATAAAAAAGTAGTATAAACAACAATAGGTGTTTTTCAAAACCATTCAAGACTAATAAATACTTACAGAAATAAAATGCATAAAGAAATAAAGCAATTACAAGCCAATCTGCAGTCTTGGGGGGCCATATACATTATCATACAAGTGCAATTTCCACACCAAATGCAGAGCTTACAGACATTTAACCAGCAAGACTCAGGATCTGGACATCATGTGGTAAGAATTCAAAGGCAAAGATTAGAAAGGTAGAGTAGAGAACCAAAGTGAAGTAGCATAAACCACTACGCAACATCTGGTAATCAAAGAGGATGGCCACCTAAAGGAGTAAGAGCTAATGGTTCAACAGCATGGAGAACTGAGGAAAGTATTCCCATTTCACTCTTCTCTCCCAGCATCTCTGGTGATTTATAAGGTAAAATCCTCAAGCATGACTTCCAGTTATTAATTTTGCTTGGTGATCAAGTTCTGGCAAAATTTTGGCTTTGTGTTTAAAGCAGCATTTCAATGCCAAGGAGAGAAGAGTGAATGTCTCAGAAACGGGAGATGCAATCTACATGCCTCTGGATCCAACAGGAGGTAACAACAGCCTCCTGCTTGAGAACAGGAATCATTGGAGACACGACAAAGCCTGTATTAGAACTCATGTTACTCCAAATCATGGCTATTTAGAGGCCTTCAATGGGTGAGACACAGATATTTACACTGCTTTCCAACGTTCTTTGGTTAAATGAAAACTGGGAGAAGGCAGTGACAGCCCAACACTGGGATATGGTGACTATGACAAAATTATTAATGAGACTGCTTTGGCAACCAATGTCTGAAAATACAGCTTCATGAACTGCATTTTTGCTTCTGGGGTCAGGTTTCTGCAGCTAAAGTCAAACCTGGATAAACACAGTGCTCCAGGTAAGGTGCAGCCAGATCTAAAGGCAGTAGATTACACCAAGGAAAAAAATATCCATGAAAGGTTCAGAAAGTTTGTCCATAAGTACCTGATGGGATGGGTGGGGGTTGGGGAGGAAGTAAGGTGTTAGTCTTGCTGTGGATAGTGCTAGAGAGAGGAGGAGATGTGGCAGTATCTTTCATACCATACAGCTTGGACTCTTTGGAAAGGGTGCGTGGCAAAGAGGATCCTCGAGAAGTGTTTGGAGATTCAGTCTTTAGAGTCTTGGAGTTGTAGTGCAGCTGGAAAGCAAAGCAAGATCCAAGTTACTTCACACAAAGAATTCAATTGCTGTACAGCCATTTGGTGCCAGTCCTTCCCTCCAAAATTTATTTCTTCTCATTTTTACAGAAATATCATTGTAATATACATTACATTCCAATTCACATCCTATACACAAAAAGAACTGAAAACTTAGTAAAAAAAGAGATAAATTAATAAACTATTAAAACATTCAACAAAACACAGAGAAACAGAGGAAATTCATGATTTAGGAACACTAAAGCTTGTTTTTCTCTCTGTTACATGACATGCACCCTGTGCCACCTATGCACAACTATGTCTGTGTGGTGGAACTGTTCCACTACTGAACACAGGAATACAGAAACTGGCACAAAAAACCCCAAAATACCTCTGAACCCAGGAGTTCACACCTCCTCCATGTGCACAGTAGACTACTACTGAGAACACAGAACATAACAAAAGTTGTAGAGAATGTTTAGTCACTCCTGAATTTGACTAGAAGCAACAGGCAGGACCTGAGGTATAACAGTTATCCCTGAGTACAGCATGGAATACATGGTCCTTCAACATTGCAAGACTAGAAAAGCCAAGCTGTATCAAGTGAGGAGCATTTGATTCATGGCATTGCCTCAACAGAATTATATCAAGTTTTTGTTCAGCAGCAACAGATTTTTCCCTGTTCTTACTCCATTCGGATTTCAAATCACAAAATACAAGGACATTTTTGTTGAGACCTGTTCATGCTAGGATATAGACACAATGATTAAAAACCAAGGAAATGTACAGTTTGACTCTGTTGGAAAGAAAACATTGTCACTGCCTCCCTGCTGAGTTATCCCTTCATTTTACCTTTACATCCACCCCAGGAATATAAAACACTGTTGTTTCCACATCACTGGATTTTGTCTGTAGAGATGATGGCACTTTCTTGCCAGCAAGCAAGTGAGTAGTAGATGCATAATTAGTCTGAAATTTCTTCTTTTTTGAAGGAGACTCTTGATCCAAACTCCTGGAACTCCGATCATAGCTCCTGAAACAAATATCCTCATGTTATTAAAGTAATTTGCTGTGTCACATTGGGCCAGAACAACTTATGGTGCTGTTATTAAGCAGTGATAATTAATTGCTGGTAATAAACTAACGCATGCATTTCTTACCTTCGCAAACTGATGTCATCGTGCTCTTGCTGGAGCATGGTGGGATGCAGCACACACTTCCCACAATCAATTTCAACCCTGATATCGAGCTCAAAGTCAATGTTTCTCTCTGTGGTGGTGCCAGTGACACTCCTGTTGGTGGGTGTTGTTGGCCAGCGCTCGGTGAACAGCTGGTGCACAGCAGCAAAGCCCGTGGCTTTCTTGCGAGAGGTGCTCCTGCACAGGCACAGGTGGGGGGCAGGTATCAGCAGGACATCGACCTCAGCAGGGGCTACGAGGCATTCCCAAACTATGCCCACATTGTAGGGTCTTATGAGAATATTTTAGGGAAAGGCCTTAGCTGATATGCAGCAATAGTAGCAGAAAAAACAAAGCTTTTCTTAAACTCTCAATCAAAAAAGGAACAAAAATATACACACACAATCAATTTCATATTTCTAAGTAGCCACATTTACACATTCAGTTTGTGGAACTACACCCTGTTCTGTGGTCAAAAGCCTCACTTTCCAAGTTTTTTTATTCTGTTCCAAGAGCTGAAATTTGTAACAGTTACCTCCTTTTCCAATCAGGATCACTCCTTCCCACATAGTCACCTCTAGTGAACACAACCTCACCTGCCTTCCACACCCACATTTGAGTGTACTCACTACATCAGCAACAGAATTCGTAGCTTGAAATTCAATATTTCAAGTTTGAGAATAGTGAAAGCATATTTAGTTATCTTCCTAATTTCTGTGTGGTTCCTCAGGACTGTTACTTACGGTGGTTTCCTATAGAAATAGGTCCTCTCCCTTTCATGGTCATCATCCTTGTCTGAGTCCTCGCTGCTGGAGGATAAGCTGTCATCCCGGCGTCCTTCTTCAGGCTGGAAGGGAATGCCGGGTGAGAAGACAGCTGGAGTTTTGGGTGAACCAAATACTGAGCATGAGCCTTCACTAGCAGATGAGTAATGGGAGGGACCATCAATAGTTACGGACAAAAGGTCCATTTCTGTCTCCTCTGGAAACTGATTATGAAAAGACAAAAAGATAGTAAATTTCCACAGATTGGATTTCCACAGAGAATGCAGTAGATAGATCTGGAAATAAAGAAGCAGGCCTGCTATGAAAAACTCTCACTTGTGAGTTCCTCATAACACAGAGAGAGCAGGTAAAGGAATTGCAGGAGGATTATGAAAAAGAAGGAAATGAAAGCTTGGTGGGAAGACCTTTGCCATTGCCTAGTGATTGAGCTCAGCCTGGTAGACCAAGATTCATCATGCTCTTACCAATTTAGAAGGAAAGGAAACATTTCATTTAAATTTAAGAACTGTTTTGAAAGCAAAGGACAGAAGGCAGCCCAAGTGCCCATGACTTGCAGGAAGCGTTAGCGAGGGCACGCAGGGCACTAGACAGAATGTACAGCACCACCCTGGGCATCCCAGCCTGAGCATGGAACTGAGTGCCCTCAAGGAGCCTCCTGCTTCTCACAGAAATCATGCCACAAGCCATTGTCCAACATTAGATTCTTAAAAGCATCTGTGAAAAGCATCTACAAGTGTTAAACACCAGCACTTCCTATGCAGTAACACTGTAGAGCTACACAGTTGTTTGCATACTCAAATTACAGCTCTGATGAACAACTGGCATGATGTCAGCAAAACACATTTTAAAAAAAATATTCAACATTTGGTACCTCTACGTGATTAACAGTTTTTTGGTATGCCAGCAAAACCTAAGCTAACTGGGCTTTTACATAACAACAACAGGCAGGGTAGCTTTGAAATGTGAACATATTTAAATGTGCAAAGCACATTCCCAGGTGCCATTTCCACCATTCTCTCAGAAATAGGCATTTATCTCCTGGGAGCATTAAGGAGAGTTGGAAAGGAGAAAAAGTACATTACTGTCTCTTCAGTTTGGTTTTTTTTGTTTGCTTGTTTAGTTTTGCCTTTCCTGATTTGTTATGAGTTTTGGGTTTGCTTGATTAATTCTTCAAAAAAAACTACTATTTTCTCAAAAGATGGTTTTGGAAGCGGTTAAAAAACTCAACTTGTCCTCAGGATATTAAGTTTCAGAACATTCCCTACTTGCTATTATTGGAAAATGCCTTATTCCACACTAAATATAAGAATTTAAACAGAAATAAGAGTGTGAGGAGAAGTCCTCCCACCTGGTAATAATTTTGTACCAGTGTTGATTGCCATCACATTGGAACACAATGTGACATGTGAAGGCACACACTAAAATCGGCCTCTAAAGCACATTTCAATGCTAGACTTGGGTCACTTTACATCAGCCTTGCTCAGTCTTTAAGCAAAAAGTCAGTAATTCATTTTAGCAGTAGTTTTAAGTCTACATAAGGGTGCATCAACCATAAATCATGTTCTTCTACTTAGTTTATGTATTTAAATATTTTCAAGCTCAATATACATTCTGTTTAGCTCAGTGCAAAAGAGATGAAATATTGAAAAGCAGCTCCCTATGAGATAAATTAGTTCTCTGGCAAAGAATACTTGTTTCTGCTCAGAAATACCTGAAAATACCCTTCCCCTGGACAGCTGGATTGTTGTGCAATCCCCAAAGCTGTTTGATTCAACTTAATAGAAATGAAAAAAAAATAGAAATTAAAATAATTACAATAATCTCAACCATGCAAAATAAACATTTTAAATGTGAGAAAACATACAAAAAAAAATAAAACAACCCCAAGCCAATTCAACAATCCATTTCAAATACTAAGGATATACCTGTACAGCTACAGCAAACTAATACCCATTTCCAAAACTCTAAATATATTCAAACACCAAAAAACCTAGGTGATTTTTTGCACACCTCTGACAAAAATTCCAACAAAAGGACTACTGTGTGAGCCTAAGAAACAAATCAAGCCATTTTAAAATATTGCGCCAAGAAACCAAAATACATCTGTCTTCTAAGAAAATAAGTCTGTTTTTCAAAAACAAATCTGTAATTTGAGGCAAAGCAGACACAATTCAGGCTTGCCTGGATGTAATTATCTCATGAACTGGTGACCAAATGGCAGAGGAAATATAATTATATGGCATATAAAGTAATTCTTACAGAATCTTGTATGTTGAAGGTTACTCTTGGCCCAGGGGATGCAGCATCCACACGGATATCTGGGAGGTCTTCACTGTCTCCCAGTCGAGAGCTGCAAGCAAAACAAAACCAAAACAGCTTTTTGAGTTGTACTACAGGATTTAGGGTCATGCAAACATTTAACTACACAAGTACAAGGTCACACTTAGCACTCTTTTAGGGAATAAGATATAAAATCATAATTGAAGCACTTGGGTAAATGAAAAGGAAGGAGGGGGAGAAGAAAAGAGAAGGAAGCTGCACGTGACTTGGCCAGCACTCTATCTCTGCTACTGTCTCTGTGTAAGCTTTTCAATCCTAAAGCCAACATGCAGAAATTACAGAAAAATAAGCCATTTGTAATCTGCCACATGGGACAATTATTTACACAGAAAAAAGCATCTCCCTTTCTTCTTCTCATTACAAGAACCCTTTTAAAAGGCAGATGATTGCAAATCAGGTGTAGAAAAGATTATTACAGTATGCTATTTTTCCTTATATACATGTTTTGAAATCAGGATTCTGTAGAAAACTCTAAGTTGTTCTAGAAGTGGAATCTTCTCAGTGGTTTCAGAAAAATGAGAAAAGCTTTTTAGAACATGCCTGCCTTGCAAAATGACCTCTTTCTAGCCAGTTCCACCACAAACAGCTGCTGCCTGTGGTAAAAGGACTCTTGAGGCCCAAGTCCAACTTCTCCCCTGTCCCATGTGCTGCTGTGGCTATCACAAATCCCAAATTCCCAGAGGCTCACCTTGCTCTGTCCATTCTCTTCAGAGGGGGCCTCCCTGATGCTGAAATGCTCTTTGATCGGCTGTAGCTGGGTTTGTAGCTCAGACCCCACTTGTCTTTCAAGGAGGCAGCCTACACCAGAAACAATATGGAAACGCAACTACTGAGAACACAGGGAAAAACTCTGGCAAGCTAAAATGCTACTGCACGTGGGAGTGCCAGCAAAGTCAAAGGGGTTTTGGGACACAAGTGCTACAGTATTCTCCAAGGAGCCTCATCCTGCTCACCCTCATGCTGGATCTCCGGAGCTTTTTGCGGACGTCCCTGCGGATGTCGTTGACAGCCACCGACTCCAGCTGCTGATAGCGCTGAATTTCTTGGTTTATGGTCCCTTCACTTGCACCTAATTTCCTGGAGGTAAAGCATGGTTGAGTTACCTTACAAGATGTTATTTCCACAATTTCAAAACTCTTGTTGTAAGAATGCTTTCCCCAGGAACTAACCCATTTTCTCTTTTGTCCCAATACTTAGGGCCAGTGCCAAATACAGCCACAGAATTATGAAAACAAGCATTTAACCTAAATTCCTAATTTCAGAAAAAAATTCCCACTGAATGGTGACAGCAATCTTATTTTAAGTATAAACAGTAAAACATGTATCCCTTTTCATTATTTAACATGTAACTACCAACCTCTGTACTCCCATCACAGACAGATCCATTTATAGTAAGTCTGTCTTGGGGAAAAGGGGGGGAAAAGCCCAAACAAGCCCAAAGTCAGAAAACACTATTAATAAAATACACAGAAGGTCAGGTGACATTAGTGCAATCTAAAATAAGTTTTTCTTAAGGGTTTTCTCAAGTACAGTATAAGAAAGTTTTCAAGTTTCATCATGTGCAAGACACTAAAAACAAGTTTATATTTAAATAATTTCCCTCTTCTTCCTAAGCGTATTACAGTTTCAAAGTAATATATTTTCCTAAAGTAATCAGCATGATAATATATCAAGATAGAAGTCTGATTTTGAATCAATAGGAAAAGGATTATAAATCAGTCATTAAAATGCAGAGTCAGAAAAACACAGACTAATCTGACACTTGTGGAACAACCCGAGAGATTTGAGAGAGCACTTGCACATATAGCCTTTGCTTTTGGAATCCTTTTCTTTTCAAATAAAGGCAACAACTTGCACTTAATCCTAACAGTGCCACAAGATGTATGATACAAACATAAAGCAAACCCCACTTACTTCAGGTCATCAATGACTTTTGCTTGCTCATTGAGCTCTCTAATATCAACCAAACGCTTCATAAATTTCCTTCCTCGCTGTTCTCCAGTTTGGATACTGGAAGCTCCCTGCCGCCGGTGATCAACGATCTCCTGTTTAAAAATGAAGATTGCATTCATGTCCTCATGAAAAACTGAACATCAGAACATTGTGAACAACAGGCAAAGTGAATTTCACACCTTCAAATTTGGACTAGTGCATGCAAAAGAATCAATTCATGTGAACAGGCAGCTGATTGGATTTTTTCCAGTGATCCAAAGCCCATCATTCAGTTAGACACACTGTAACTACTACATACATGTCCCCATGAGCAGGATCTGCCTGCTTTCAAATGTGCTCTGCTAGGCTGGAGCAGATCCCGCTTCGCTGAGCCCCAGAGATATTCTACAGGAACAGAGTATCGCTGCCTTGGGGGGCTCAAACCCAGCAGGTGATTTACAATCCGCTGCCCAAATGTGAGCTTGCGTGCCTCTCCACCCAAGGAACCTCCACCTGATTGCTGAACAACAAACAGGAGCATTAGTGTGCTGGGAAAATGTTTCCTCAGTCAGCAGGCTAGAGACATGAAGGAACAGCTGTTAAAATGGTTTTGCAGAAAACCAAAAAGCAAGGTCAACAGCATACTGAGTAGAAGTAGGTTTTTATAAATTTTTTTCATGTTAGTTACTTACTCTCCTGTGAAGAAAACCTAGAAGAAAGCCACAGCTTTTACAGTTCAGCTATCTGAGGTTAGGTACTGTGTCCCCTCCATGCTCTCAAATCCAGATCGTTATTTCCACATAACACCAGTAGAAATATGATCTGCAATTTGTTGCCTTTGAAAGATGGAGTTGGAAAACACACACACAAACGTTTCTGATTTAACAAGACTTGCATGAGCTATAAAGACTCTCATGCTGGACTCAAGATTAAGACCTTTCCATTTGACAGAATACTTTTTCCAATTAGTAGAACTTATTTTGGTGGAATCACTTACTGCATGGATAGTGGGAGACATGGTGTCAACTTCATCCTCATCTGAAAGGTCAGCTATGTTCACAGAGTTGAGGTCAGCAATGTCATCAATATCTTCCTCTCCTGTCAATGTTGTGAGGGTGTTGCCCAAAGCATTCAGTCTTTTCCCAATGTTTGGATCCATGTGGACATCAATACCACACATCTTCCACAACACATTCAGTGTCCAGGTTCCAGCACTACTACTTTCTGTGTTAAAAAAAAACAAACAAACCAGTTTAAACAGTTTTTCCTGTTTTAAAAAAATCTCCCATAGAGAATTGTGTACCCATTAGCCAAGACAGTTCTTTGTAACTGAAAAACACTATCTTTTCTGTCTATTCTGAGGAAAACACGTTCCATAACTGAAATGCTTAATGAAAATACTTCACAGTATTTCTTAAACAAGTGATATAACACAGGCAGACCTAATGAAAATACATTCTCTTCCGAGCAAGTAAAGAGCATCTCAAGCTTCAGCTCATACAAATGCAGGCAAGTACACGACTCCAAAACAGAATTTCTAACAGCAAGAAACAAAGCATGTCTTTCTGCATGTACAAATGCTGACCTATTTTTATTCAAGTCTTGAACAATGATGCTGGAAGATGTCATATGTGTTCTGTGCCTAGTGAATATCCTGTCTGCCCAGGATTTTTCTGAGTGCCACTTTTCAGCATCAAAATACAGACCTTGCTCTAAGCATGACAACACAGGATATTGGTTTTCTTCCTATATGGAAGTATGGCTAATACAGAGACTGCCAGCTATTTCTGAATGCTCTGGAGAAGGTCCAGACTACTTAGATTGGGCTGAGAGGGAATTTGGGAAAAAGAGAAGCCTTTTCTGGGAGAGGAAAGAGAGGGATGGCAGCTCAGGGTGCAAAGCCTCAGCATGAGGAAGACTGAGCAATCCCGAGGACAGGAAGCAATGCTGACTGTTATGGCAACTATTGCTGACTCTTCTCCAACCAATTAAATTAAAACACAGTTAAAGGACTTAAATTTCATATTCTATGAATGCTTTTCTCATGGAGGACTTGATTAATTAAAACAAGCACATTACCTGCTGCAGCTTGGCCTGTTGTCCTGGAACACACTTCATAGGTACCATCTGGCACAACACCTACATGAAGCATACACAGCAAGTCACTGACTAGGCAGCCAGTAAAAGCTGCTTTAGAGCAGCCCTTCCCAATCCCACCCTCATTCTCCTGCCTGCCATAATTAAAGAATGACAAGAGTTCTAGTTTTATTTCTCATTGAAGGACTTTTCTTATTTAGTAAAGTGAACTTACTTGCTAACGTACAAAACTCTAAATATGTATCATGTATAATACACATATGCATTGAATCAACTTAAAAACCCATAAAAATGTTGGAATTTTCACATTATATAAAAATATTCTATATTAGACTATTAAAATATTACTGGGATCTTATGTAATTGTATAAAAGCAATGCATTCAACTCTTACAATATCTCTCAGGCAAAACTTAAATTACTACAACTATATATAAAGCAGTAAAGTTAATATTAATAAAGGAAAGCAACAAAAAAGGAATATAACCTTTTGGATCTATATTATTTTGCTTTCAAAAGGCCCAAGTCTTTTCTTTAGGTTTATTGGGAAAGCTCAGCTGTTTTTCAAGTCAATGGCAAAGGCAAAAGTGGATTTATATCTGAAATACTCTTGTCCAGTATGAAATCCCCTGCACTTACACGCATTCATGACTAGATCTCCTCTTATTTCTGGTTTCCAGTCATCCCAACTTGTCTCAAAGCCATCAGCAAAGCGAATGCAGAAGTTTTTAAAATGACCTTTGCTAACCAAAGACTCTGAGGAGCAAGCAGTGATGAGTGTGCTTTCAATAGTCAGGACTAAAGCAGAGCCAGTGTCAAGATCTGCAGAGTGGTTAGACTGGAAAAGAAAATCACAGGGAGAACTTACTGGTCAGTGCAATGCAAAAGTGATTACATTTCCTAAATGCCATTTATCTTTCCCTATTAACTGACCCCTGCTCATATCTCCTTGTATTTTCCCTTCTCTGCAGAGAGTCTCAAAAGCATCACCTCTGCCCATACAATGCCTTACATTGCCAATTCCTAAATGCAACACCTACATTATACATTTATTTGAGCAGTGGGAGTCAGGCTTATCTGGAAAAGGAACAGAAATCTAGGTTTGATCAAGGGCTATAATCCATATGGCCCCATCAGCAGAGAAGACAAGCCAAGGATCAATTCTTTTCTCCAAGAAAAATGACACCTGACTTGACTGAACAATGGCAAAAGGTACCTTTAATTTTTATGTGATTTTTTTCGGTGTTTATTTTGATGTGTACAATTATGTACAATCCTAAATGTACAGATTGATAAATTTCTAGCTCTGAATATGCACATCTATAATTATGTTTCACTTTAATTTATATTTCCTTTTATAAACTAGACCTTTTTTGAAGCTTATATCACCTGGTTCTTGTATATGCACACCACACACAAATGGCTGTTTTAACAGACTTGCAATAATCATGCTTTTGCTTACCTGGGGTGTGTTTGTGATGGGCAGACAAATTCCTAAATCATTGACAGTCAGCTGAAGGAACAGAGTGCCAAAAGCCTGTGCAGAGGTTTGCTGGATTCCAGGCAGCATGTCCACCACTTCTTTTGTGGCCATGTGAATATCTTTATGCAAAGCCATTCTCTGTTCATTCCAGTTGTCATATGCTGCCTTGTAGTTCAGCCAGAACAGCACAGCTTAATGAGGAAACCAAAAATGCTTAATTGAAATGAACACCTTAAAAAAATAATGTATAAATTCTTTTTGTAATCCCTTTTTACAGCTCCTCCATTACTTTAAGTGAGAGGATGTGTAACAATGGACACACACAGGTTCAGGGTGCAGTGATCAGGTCATGCTTCAAAGGACAAGATGGACAAACTTGATCATTTACCTAAGTTAATACATTGAAATACAGAAAGTCCTGCTGTTCTCAGCATTATTCCTCTGTGAGGATTTACAACAGCAACTTGCTCCAAACCATCTAATCACCTCAACATGTGGAATTTTTGATGTGTGATGACAGATTGATAAATCTGTTGGCATGGGTGAGATCTCCCAAATTTCTCAGCTACTTAACATGAAATACAAAGAATCTTGAATAATCAAACCTTTTGAGAAAAAAAAAAAATCTCTTCCTCAGTATGAACACAAACTTGTAGCAATTGTCTCTACAGTACCTCTGTCAAAGGCCACCGGCTGGGCAAAAACAATGGGTCTGTTCAGAGTAATGAGCACAGCCTCCCTGTCCGATGAGCCACTGATTTCTTCTCTGAGAGCATTTCTTAATCCAATTCTTGTCTTGAAATAGGCAACTTGATGGAAGTCTGAGCCAGCTTCTTCATAAACCTTAAAACATTACAAAAAATGGGAAGAGGGAGGGGTTTGCAGCAGGGAAGAGTTCAGGGATGGGGAGGGGGAAGAAGAAAACACCAAATTACTGCATTTGACAGAATATAAAATTAAAACAAGTTGTGTCCTTTCCTGTTCTTCTCTAGCCAAAGCTCCTTTGAGGATCTTCAGTATTCTTGAATTAAGGTCTGATCACAGCATTATTTTCCTTATTTATCATAAATTGTTAACTAATGTAGCTATTTATAGATCCAGATTCTCTATTGTGACAGTTGATTTACAAGTCTTAAGATTTCTCTTTGTCTGTTTCTTCCTAGGCATCACAAAACACTTTCATATCCTAGAACAAGTGATTACAGGTAGCAGCAGGTTTAAGAGTACAAGAGGTACAACTGTCAAACCAAGACAGACAAACTAGGTCAAAATGTAGGTCTAGTAAAGTTTGGATCTCCTCTGATCTTATTATTTCATTCAAATATTGTAAAAAATTATATTAATATCAACAAAAGTTTTGAGTTTAACTCAGCAGAACGGCTATTACTGTTCTAAAGGGCTAAGAAGCTCTAAGATATTATTAATATAGGAAAAAAACCAGATAAAAACCAGCATTGTGCAACAACCTCTTAGCTTGGTTATGCCATTTTTTAATCACACATTGAGAACATTACATGTAAAGATTTTGAGCACTAACCTGATGCTTAACAATCTGTCCCAGAGCCAGATTCAAATCCACCTGGCACTTTCCAAACAGTTTGAGGTAGCTGCTACTTCCAGGCATTGCTTTGGTTTGCAGTCTGTTGGAGAGCTCGAGTTCTATCAAGCCCGTTTCAAACCTCACAGCCCGCATCGAGGGAGTTGTTGCTGTCACCTGAATTCCCTAATGGAAAAGGAAGGTACAAAGCCATGAGCATCTGGCTCAGAGACACGATGAGAAGGAAAACAGAACCCAACCACTGTTTTGTCATCATAAGATTACCTTAAACTGCAGGCTCAAGGAGTAAAGAAGAATTTTTGGTTTATCTCCATCTGTTGTGCCATCATGTTCATTCCAAAGAGGTATTGGCTGCTCCCCTCCTGTACACGTTAAAAATGCACAATCACAGTTTTATCAAAGAAAACATTTTAAAACCAACACATAAAAAAGTGACCATAAATTAAGCCTCATTTTAAATAGTGACCAGTTGAGGATTTACAAAAACAAGTGATGCTTGGAGACATGAGTGCAGATCCATCTTCTGACATACAATTAGTATCTCTCCACTAAGAATGAAGGAACAGAAGCATGTTCCTCCCTCCTGGGAAATTTTCCATAGGAAGTCTCAAAGTCTGAAAGGATTAACACCTGCTTTTCAAAAAGGAGGGGTTTTGTCCCCTGCACTAGTGTATCTCCTAGTTATCTGACAACACAAGTTTAACACTTGACCAAATACTATGCAAATCCCATGAAAATGAGGAATTGAAATTATATCAGTATTTTTCCATGAGAGGAAAGAGTATTCTGCAATTATTTCACTTTTGGGTTTACTTGCTCATTCTGGCACATTTCATTCCAAGTTATGTACCCCTAAGAAGCAATCCTGGTTTTAATTCTCCTTGATATTTATCTACATTCCAACTTAGTTTATAGGAAGGGCTTGCTGCTGGAAAAGGCTAAGCCATTATTTCTCTCCAAATATGCCAATTGATCTAATTACAGGTGGTAAGGACAAGCAGTTGAATCATGGATTCAAAAAAAACCCCAAACAACAATCAATTTTTATCACTCCATTCTGTATCTGGGTAATTTTCTTTTAATCAACACTGCCTTTAATTTTCAGATGCCATTATTATGGACTGCTCTGGTCATTAACAAGCCCTCAATCTGTGCAACTTCACCTTCAGTAATTGGTACTTACACAGTTTTTATATAAGGATAATAGGCAAACAATACTTTAGTGCAACACAAACGCTAATTAGAAAAAATACTGCAGCACATCACACTAATTGGTATTTTCAAGGCATTTAAAAAAATACTTTGCTCCAAGCCAGAGGGACCAACCCAATTTCTGTCCCCATTGTTCTGCACTGAGCATCCAGACCCACAGATTGCTGACCTGACCATGTCCCTTCTGAATTACCCCAACATGGAAGGCAACAGTCACATTTGAAAAACCACCAGGAGGCTGCTACTGGCAATACAAATTTACAGTCTGGACAAGCAGAGAAGCAGCACTGGTAATAAATTCCTCACATAAAAGTACAGGGCAGATTGAAAGGCTGGGTCTACGAAACACTGTAAAAGCTAATACAGCTTTCCTGGTTCAGCACTATATATGCTCCTCCACACAAAAAAAAGTTCTGATAGAATAATGACAGTTGTCAGAAGATTTATTCTTGGCCCAAGCATTTTCTTACTACCCAATACTAATATATTTTGGCTGGAACAAGTATCAGGGTGTTTCTTGTTAGCCTTCAAGGAATTTGGCATTTTCCATTTTCTCCACTGCATTTTCTAACCGCCTTGAGGGCATGTCATGTGGACTGCACAATTCTTTTATTGGATGTATATATCTGAATATACATACACACACACAGAGGGACATGAAAGGAGGCAGATGTACATACAGACATTCTTTTGACTTAGTTACCACTTGTTATTCTTTCCTCATGATGTTTCCAGCTATTGATGAATCTTACTAAACTAAAAATTTGCCTTTTAGGATAACTCAAAAAAAAGTTCAAATCAAACAAAGTGACTACAGAAAGTAACCCAGCCAAGGTCACATTATGGAGACACACAGAGGCTGAAGTCCAGAACGTCAAACAATCCTGCTTCCCAATAGAAGTCCTGCTTATGATAGACCTAGAATAATTTCCAGAGCCTCTCTTATCATTTCAAAGTCCAGCTCTGCTTCCTGCTGCTGCTTGCAGTGCTAGAGGTGAAATGAGGGTGGCTGTGAAATTAATGAGCTGATCCTGACTGAGAGCTACATCATGTTGCCATCAAACAAAGTTTGAGGATCTTATTTAAAGCAGCTTTTAAGTGTTCCACTTACCTGAAACCTTCTGTATGACCTCATTTACTTCCTTCATGAACACTTTTTGCACAAATACTAAATGGTTTAAAAGGTCAGTCGTGAGATTATGTTCAAAGGAGCCAACCTGTAGAAATAGAACATTTGAGAACAAACATTACTTTTAAAAAACAGTGGATTTTCAGGTTGTTTTTTTTTTTAGTTGCCAACATCAGAATTCTCATTTAAAAACATGCCAGACTATTTTTCTGACTAAAAAGTTAGTAGGAATGCCCTGCTTTTCCCCAGCAGGTGTTTCTTTTAAGCAGCATCCCTTTTCTCTCTGGAAAAATTAACTATGGAAATTGGCACACAAGTAGAACTTATGAATAGAACACTCTGTGTCGAGCGGAGCATTTTATATCATTAAGGTTCTATGTCATGTCATTATTCCATTTATGGAGCTGTCCAATAAAAAAAACCAGCTATAAAACAGTAAAAAATAGATTTTCACTATTTGGATTCAGCTTGTAAACCTGAGAGTTCTGGAGGAGGCAGATTGCTAAAAAAATGTGAAGGTGCACAGACAGAATTGTAATAGAAGGGAAATAAGTTATCAAAGATGCCTTGAAGCCCCACCTCAGCCACACAGCGCAGGTAGTTGCCCTGCAGGTAGTAGCCCTGCTTGGCAGGGAGCTCATCGATGCTCCAGATCTGGTCAGAGTAAGTGTCATGCTCTTCCATGACGTATTTCCCTGACATGGTGACAGGAGGCAGGTTGAGACTGGCCGAAGGAGGAATGGTTGACATGTCAGTGGCAGAAACTTTTGAAGTGAAGCGCAGTCTGTGGTTTGGAAGCTCAAAATTAAATCTGGTCTGGGCACCTGAAAAATGGAGGCGGGGAAGAAAAGGTATGAACTGGCAAAAGAATCTCTTATTTATCTTTAAATTTAAGAACAGTTTTGGAACAATAGAAAAAAACGTAAATGGTTAAAACGTTACTGGAGTTCACACAGCCAAAGAACTATAAATACCTATCCACATGATTCTGGGTTGTTTTAATTTTTAGAGAAAACAAATATTCCACAGTAATAAGACTAAGGGGGAAGTCATACAGACCACCTTGTGAATACTGAGGCCTTACAAGACTATTCTAAACCAGCATTACAAATCAAAATTTAAGTAATCAAGGATCATAACCTGATTTTGGCAGTTAGAGGGAAGCTTCCTGGGAGGATGCTATATATGAACATGTACATTACTTCATGTGCTCTTGCATTCTGCCTCTGGGAAATGTGTAACAACCACAGTGAAAATTCTCTATATGGGCCCACCTGGCTGAAGCCCATATTAAAATAACCAAAGCTGACGACAACAGATTCAAAGCTCTAGCTAGAACTCAACAAACACCAAGTGCTTGTGGGTGCTTATGGAAGGCCAAACTGTCACCTGTCATTCCATGACTCCTCATTCTTCCCATCTTGTACTCCGCCTTCAGGGAGGGCAGGAGCGCTGCTCCAATGGCAATCCCATCGATCATGGCACTGAACTTCAGCACTATGGGCTTCTTCTCCAAACCTTCTGGCAGCTGGGGGAACTCATTTGTTTCAACTGGCGTCTGATTGATGCTCGTTGGAGTCTTCTCAGAGGGCAGAGGAGTGGCCACATCCTCCTTGGCTGGCTGGGGCCTGTGGACCGGGACAACAGGCAGGAAACCCTCGCTGTTAACCCGCCCAGGCACCTGAGGTGCCAAAGCCTGCCAGGGGAGGGGTGTGGGAGCACTCACGCAGTGGAGGGCTGGCGGATGAGGTCGGAGATCTGCTTGGAGAGCTGGTGGGAGCTGCGCACCATCATGCTGTGCAGCGTGGCCGGGTGCTGCGGGATGTTGATGCTGATGGCGCCCACCTTCACCACGGCCGCGTTGTTGGTCTTGAGCCCCCTCTGGGCGCTGTACAGGGCCTGGGATTTGGCAATGCTGCACTTCACCACAGTCCTGGCAGCAAGAGGGAACAGCAGTCATTTGCACGCCCTTCCAGTTGTGGGTTAAACTGAGTCTTTAAGTGTTAGCTGAATTTTGCAGTAATATTATCAACTACACCCACATCCCTTTTTCTCTCACTTTACACACAGATGCACTACATGCCACAAACAACTACATTACACTTAAGAGAACTACATGTCATGCATGCCAAAAAATACTTATACCAAACTCCTATCCTTGCTTAACCTAAGGTCATTTCAGTGCATACACACCAGGCTGCACATAGACAAACAAATTTGCACACACAGAAATAAAAAAAAGAACCTTCCATTTCAACTCCTGTTCAGGAATAATCTTGAATAATCCTTTTAGTAAAAACTCAGATTTCTGAGTTTTGCATCCAAATAGTTCATTGGAGGAAATACTTAACAGTAAATACACAGCATGTGATTCATAAATTTGTGCATTATATTGATGTTCAATTCAAAGATATTCTTGCAAAACATTATCTAAACTTGATTTTAATATTGAGGAGGATATAGTTCACAATGGTTACCCAAGATAAAAAGATAACTGCACTAAGCAGACAGTTTTTGATGTCATTATAGAATTTAGGCAGAGCAGAATTCACTAAACTCCTATTAAAAATATATTGGGGTAACACATAAATGTTTCTATGGTCAATTCCTGGAGGGTTACCCAATGGAAGTATATTATGCAGCCAACACAGAATTACAGCCTCAAAGAGAAGGACATGTAGTTGTCAAGATGCAATACATCAGCTAAAATGGCTGAAAAACAGACTAAAAATTGAATAAAATAAACTATAGACTATGTAAAATAGACAATATAAAATACATAAAAACATTCAATGCAAGTTTCTCAAATACTGTATTTCATGGGGTATAGCTAAAATACTTTTTGTATCATATTTAAATTGTTTATAGACAGTTTGGTCTCATGGTGGAAGATTGATTATTCTATGAACTCCACTCTCTAAGTAATGTTTCTTATTCTTATGCTAAAATACCAGCAAGCCCAAAGCAACCCAGATGTGGAAATACAGACCAAAGAAAAAAAGGCATCACCCTTCTGCTAATAATCAAGAAATACACAGCACTGTAAGGCAACCACTGGCCTATCAACAGCAAATTAATTGCCTCAAGTTCAAGGAACACTCAGATTGTCACAGCTGTGCCAGAGATGCAAGTGACCTAAAGCAGTTCAGAATTAATATTTTAGAGCAGACTATCAAGTAAAAATGATTGCAAAATATGTGATGAAGGGAGAAACAATTCACAACAATTTTCAGAAAAACATTATACAAATAAACATTACTTAAGAAAAAGCCAGAATTGCTTTAATCCACCACTTTATAAGAACAACATTATTTTTCTTGATATTTGCTTCTGTCCCACTCTCTTCCTGCTACCATTCTGACTCAACTGTTGTGAAGCCAATCAAGAACACACTTCCATCTCCGTCTATAAACACAAAATACTACTCCATTCAAACCATTTTAAACATTTCCTTAATTAAAAATATATTACATCAGTATGGCTGTTGCAGGAGAAAGAAAGCTCAGCAAAATTAACTGTGCTTTTCTCCATATTTCATGCAACAAATGAATTTCATTGCTGCTTGCCTACAAAAAACCTACTTCCATGACTGTGGAACAACTGCCTGGCTATCCATTTATTATTGAAGATCTACAGTTTGCTTACCTACAGTGACATGCCTGTAACACACCTGGTTCTATCTCATTAAAATCATTAATCATTATTTAACTTCTATACCAATAATGCTTCCAGAAAGAATTCTATATTCTCACATCAATACTATAAATGATCACTCTCCAGACAAATTAGTGACAAAAAGTCTTAGTCCCACTGCAGAACTGACTACAAGGCCAGTACTCAACAGATTTTGGTCATGTTGTAACAAGTATGTGGGGGGGGGAAAGAGTCAGCAGGAGGCCAATAACACACAGGAGCTACTGCACTGAGTCAGCTGTGTGTAAATAAAGGGATCCTTCCCTTAATTCCAGACAAAAGGAATTCACTTTCTAAGCCAGAGACTCCATCATGACACACCACCATAAATCCAACATGGATTTATCCAATCCTGTTCATCATTTATACTTTTGTTGACCACATCATATAGCAGCCAATTCAACAACTCAGTGATGCCCTGGTTTAATGCTGCTACCAGACAAAAAGGAACACAAATGCCAGTATTTGCCCTACATCACTTGTAGTTTTCAGTCCATCACCTCTTCTTCCAGAGCTATAAGAACATTTTAAAGTTAATCCTGCATTACCACAAAACTGAATAAATAGACAGAGATCTTCAGCATGCCTGGGAGTTAAACCAGCACACAGAGAAATGAAGACAAAAAGGAACAGCCCTGTCCACAATGACACCACAACTATCACTCCAAGCACAGCAGTTCCAAAGCAAATCTCACCTCTTGTTCCCTAACATTTATCAACACTATTTCAGCTCATTAAAATAAGTACAGGAGTAGATCTAAAGAACTTAAGGGGCACTAAAACCATTCCAACATTACAGTAGTGAGTGCAGTGCAATAGCAGTCCCTCAAACTGTATTGCTAACATTAACAAGGGCTTGTTTCAGGCAGATATTTAGCAGGCTTCATTAAAAAAGTTTATCTAGGTAATACTAGATGATGAACCAGGATGTATTCAAGCATCATCTGCCTCCACAATCACACAGAGTAGGAAAGCAGCCATTATCTACACAACACAGAGTTAATTGCAAGACTATTAAACATAATAATATGACATACAGAAACTCTTGTTTGGCTGTGCTTGTAGGAGATGTAGGAAAATCCTCCAGTCTACAGATGAAGATTGAAGAGAAAGCAAGAAAAACAAAAACAAAGCAAATAAAGAATAAACAGTCATGCAAAATTAGTCAGTTAATTATTTGTAACCCACAATATGACACTTATTTTTAAAATTACCAAGATGAAGGTTTTGGTTTTGCTCATGTTTGTTCTTTGATCTTGTTGTTTTTAAGATTTATCGTTATTTCCCCCCTTTCCTTTTGTATCCTGCCAATATGTTCATGACTGTCAGATTGGAACTTTTATTTATCCCTCTGAAACAAACTTACTGGAAGCAATTTAGATGAGGAAATTATAAAATTCTGTATGTTTTAATTTCTATGTAGCATCCTGCACACTACCCAGGAATTAAAAGGAGAGAGAAACTCAAGTGACATTGTTTAGCCCCTTTCTACAAGAGTCATGTTCTCAGACCAGTACACATACTGAGGGTTACCCAGCCAACACCCAAATTGTGTGAGGGTGATCTGTGTTACAAAGAATTGTGGTTCAGCTCATTCTGCAACTCAAACAGAAAGAGATGCAGCTGGGAACAAATTAAAATAATGCATGGCCTTTTTGAGTCTGTGAACCTGGCAGAAATAAAAAAGCCAGAACAATGTGGATGCTGAGCAAGTGATTCATGATGTTCATGCACAGGAAGTGGTTCTCCTCCCCTCCCCTGCCACCTTGTGTCAATTATATAAAGGCTGGAGAAAGGATATTAGAACAACAAAACTAACATGAGAGAACAAAGAACGATGCATCATGAGAGTTGGAAAATATGTCTACTAAAGAAACACTATAGCTCTTGAACATATAATGACCAATGAATAATTACCATCAGAAGATTAATTACTCCCTACAAATCTCATATGGTTTGAGCCTACAAGTTTCAAAAAGCAATTAGAAGCACAAGAGAAATAATACAACTCATAACACTTTGATGAATTTGAACAATTTTAAATTCTAGACTTCATACTTACTGTATATTTGGGGTAATTCCCTCCAGCAGGACAATATTGACACCTCCAATGTGAGCAGTGGCACATGTCTCAGTCATCTTTTGGTGTAGCACATCTTCAGGGAAAAAATTTATTTAAACAGCATTTCAGTCAGTACAATACTTCAGGTGTGCTGTTTTTAAAAATATTGCAGCAGGAAAATAACTGAAAAATTACAGCTTTAGCAGTCACAGTAAGTGATGTCAAATATAAAATGTGACAAGAGAAAAGCTTTTGAAAAATGAGTGACTGTCTTCTAAGATAATTTCCTCCATGGCACTTTCTGAAAAGCTTGCAGCAACCTTTATAATAATTTTTTAAAAGCACTTGCTGAATGTTATTATATTACACACACATACTGCACACGCACACGTAAAGCTGCCATGGAATTGTTTCAAGAATGCTTTTAGCTGATCCCACCTTTCATTTTCTCTTTCAGGGTGAAGCTGCCGTGGATCCTCTTGAGCTCAGACTCCATGGTGAGGCCGCCGATGTCGGCCTCCAGGTGCGTCCTGTTGACCATGCCTATGCCGAAGACGATGAGGGTGACGTGCTGCGGCTCCGCGGTCACCAGGCTGCGCTTGCGCCCGTTGTCCTGCTCATTCTCAAACACCACCCTGCAGGCCGGCTCCGTGGGGCTGCGCACACCTGCACACAAACACACCAGCAGCTCCCTAAGGCTCCTTTTGGGATAAACCTGTGCTATATCCCACTTACATTTCCAGTTCAAACTGAGGATCACAGATATTTCATGGCAAGAAAACTCTTCAGGAATATTATCTGTGCTTCACTCACTCCACCCCAATACCACTGCAACTGAACCGAACGCAAGACACCATGGAGACAATAATGAGCAATGTGGTTTCATTATTATTCACAGATATATTCACCTCATATAAATATTTGTAATGATCTGGTTTTATTGTTATACCAGAAAAATGCCCTGACAGTTTCCAATTGCCCTGTTTATTTTTTGATCATTGCACAGGCAAAGATTATTATAATTCATCTTTTTGGATGGACAAGTTTTCCTTTTCAACATTCAGGAAGCTAAAAACAAGATAAGAAAATTTACACTTTGTTCAGATGTTGATATGATATTCTGTGGTTATGATATTCTGTGCATGAAAGACACTGGTATCTGTTTAATACGAGTTCCCATCTGACACTCTCAGAAGTTTTTTGTTCTTTAGTTAAAAGAAGTTCAAAGAAAATATGGCAATAGAGCAACTACACCATCCCCTGCATATTCACAGCAACCTAAGTTCAGCAACAAAGAGAACGATGCTAAGTCAGCTCTCAGATTTGCTGCTCTGTGTTGAAATACATTAGAAATAGTAATAATCACACCAGATCTCAAAGTTTCAGATGAGAATAAGGCCCAAACACTTGTAATCTTTGTGGGACTTCACCAAAACCACTATTGCAGCTTTCCTTCTCTCACAGCAAGATTCACAGATTTTTTTTTTTTTACTGTCAGTCATTCTCAAGGCAGAGATTAACTTCCTCAGGATGGCTTTATGTACCTGCTTGCATATTCCCACGAATAATAATATGCAGCATTTCCAAACCCCCTTGAACACAAAACAGCACTTTGGGAGGAACAAACTCAATCCACACTATGCAATTAGTGAGAAAAGTTAAGCTTACCTTTTGTACATCATCTTGGTGAACTAATTGAAAGCTCACCTCTGTCCTCATCACTTGCCCCTCTAATCCAATTTAGACAGGATGGGCAGTTCACAAAAAGACATCACGAGCAAGCTTTAGAAAGCACCATTTAAGCAAAACCACACACACTCGGTTATTTGGGTTCATGAACCACTTTACCTGTTGGTCCAAAGGTTTCAGAAGACTTTTCTAAGATGCCAGTGGGATCAGAAATGAGTGAATAGAAGTTGAGCAGTTTATACATATTTTGCCAGCACTCTGCAGAGGGCTCGCTCTGCTCCGACACAGTAATGGAGTCAGAGTCATCCATATGGATGGTCACGTGGTCAACAACATCTTTGGAGCCTTTCCTGGACACTTTGGACGTCCTTCGCTCCGACCTGCCCAGGGAGTTCTTGTTGCGAGCCTCCTTCTTGTTGTTGTCGTTGTTTGTCCTCTTGCCCTTGGCGTTGTTGACGCGGGTGCCCCCATTGAGGCTGCCCCGGGAGCTGCGGCTGAAATCCGAGGAGCGGAAGTCGCGGTGCTTGCGCGTTTTGAAGGTGGGCGTCGGGGAGGCCGAGCCGGCCGTGTACCTGCTCAGCTTGATGTCCGTCTGCGTGGCCTTGATGTCGTCGATCATGGTGCTGAACTGGTGGATGAGCCGCACCAGGGCCATGTCCACGTGCTGGCTGATGGACTGGCAGGAGATGGTGAAGTTGCAGTGGAAGGTGTTGTAGTAGCGCTTGTTCAAGTCGTGGAAGGAGAGGGCGTTGGTGGAGTTTTGAGGGGTGCACATGGATTTCTCCATCACCACGGCGCTAATGCTGAAAGTCTCCAACATCAAAGCTGGTTTGAATTCCAGAGGAGGGAGATTGACAGCTCCTTGCCTGAGGAAAGGAAAGGTACTAGTTACTACTGTGCTGCTTTTTATGAGAGTGAGAGTCAAATACAGCTTACATCTAATTTACTGAACCCAGCCTTTTATTTGCCTTAGGATATCACCTTTTTACCACAGTTCTAAATATGATAAAATAAACTTTTACAGTTTCACACTGTGTGCTACTAACATAGAAATCATCTAGTTCTACGAAACCTAGTTTGGCATGCAGTCATTCCATTACATCCTAAAGCTTTGCCCAAAATTGGTCCAGGGGAAGATTGAGCATTTTCAGAAGAATTCAAATCATTATTATTTAGAGGATTAATTATCAAACACCACTTCAGAGCCACCCAAATTCCTCCCCACTATTATTTCCACCAGCTCTCCCCCTTCCCCAATCTCCAATTTTCAAAAGGAGCTAAGATTCAAATAGTTACAATTCCCAAATCATTCCATAGGAGGATTAAAAAAATATTTTAACAGGGAGACAGAACAAAAGATCAGAAGAATAAAGGGCTGGTCCTTATCCCATGAAAGTGCTTTGGAAATCTGTCACCACGTGAAAAGCCTAATTTCTGTTCTTTAGCCAATACACATGTTTTTAAATCTCTCATAATACCTTCGGGCTCGCTTGCTTTTCCTCTCCTTTGCTGTGTCTGAATCAACAATATCTGCTCTGAGGCAGTCCAGAGTTCCTGAGAAGGAGAGGTACTCTCCAAAGTACATCCTGTAGCACAGGGGCATCGCATCCTGTGACTGAATCCCCGTGTAACTCAGCAGAGGTTTGAACACAACCTACAAAACAAAACCCACCCAATGAGTTATGAAAGCCTTGATCATTTCCACACTCCTGCTCACCATGTGCAACCCCAGTTACCTGTGCATCTGCCAGCTGGACAGCAGGAAAGCCCTGGTTGCCCTCTTCTACCCCTGCAATGTCATCCTGGCTGGTGCTGTGCTGCGAGTGAGTGCCATCCAGGGTGTTCTGGTCACTGGACAGAACTGTGTTGAAGTCTGAAGCAGAGGGGATGGTAGGAAGATTGGGTGCCACACCTGGAAAATAAATACCCATGGAACACTAACACCACAGCAAATCTTACCACCAGCGACTTGATAAATTCAGCAAGATTATTTACACAGATAAACGAGACACAGCGAGGTCTGTAACTTTACTAAAGGTGGCATTCAGGATAAAGAAACAGCCTGATATTGCTGGAACGGGTAGAGATTGCCCAATTCAAATTTGGAAAGAGTATTCCTGCAGAGAAACACATTCCAGTTTACACAGGAACCACAATAGTTCAATATGTACGACAATCTGTACAGCACAATGATGTTTGTAGGATCAGACTGTTGGTTCAATATTAAAAACAAACTAAAGCAACTGCTTTTTGCCTAAGATTAATATAGCACAGTTGAAGGAGTGTTAACAGAAAAAAGATTCAAGTGTAGTGTTAGTGAAAAAGAAAATTAAGATACACACTGAAAAATCTGAATGATGACAGGCCAAGAAGAAAAATAAATGAGCTGCAATAAATTGTTACACCTGGTTCTTTAATACACCTATGACTTTGAGAAATATATTTTTTCTTTATTCCCTTCCACAAGTTAACCCATTCCTAAGTTACTCCCAAACACGTTTAGTCTCAAAATTCAACTGAGAAAGAGCAAGGATTCCAATGCACAAATCACAAAATAAGCATATGCAAATTAGATCCAAAATAGCCAACAAAATGAAGGAACTCAGCAACAGAAGAAGATATTATGGTTTAAGTTTTGGCAGCTACACATTGCTTTGGCAGCCATACTGCTCCAAATGCAAGAAAAAGCTAAATTTTTGGAGGCAGGGTGAGGCAAAATAAAACATCCATTTTGCTTAAATCCCATGTTTTCATTTCCCAGGTCGCTGTGAAGTCCCACAAGTAATACTTTGAACCAATTAAGTCCTGTTGATCATAAATCACTCCCTCCATTACTTTCAGTCAGAAAGTGGCAAACACAGGCCCAGCCAACCCAGAAGCACCTGGAACTCAGCTGCAAATGAGCAATACCTGTTGGAAGGCTGTTGTGCCCAGACTTGGTGGCTGGGCTTTCCTGCATGACGCTTCCCCTGTTGCCCACGGCATTGGACATCCAGTTATAGAAACTCACAGAGGAGGGCTCAGACAGCAAAGGGTGCTCAGACAACATGTCTGTGGCCACAGTGTTTCCTGTGCAGGTAAAGCAGAAACTTCAGCATTTCTGGCATCCAAGTCAGCAAAAACCAGGAACACAGCATGATTTCACTGCCAACAACTAGAAACTATAAAAATAAACCTAATTCTCTAGGTTTATTCCACTAAATTATGTGTCAAACAGCACTACCACAGAAGTTACAAGTGGCACTAATCGATGTTGCACTACACATGGCTTTGTATTTGCTCATTTCTACCATTAATTAGAGGAAATGAATCATTAAGAAACCAAAATACCTTTTTTTCTGAACAATATTTCAGTCCCTGACAGCAAAGGAGAGAAGTTTTAGAGAAAATACAATATCAAATATAGTATATATTGTACATACACAGAAAAACTGATAAAAATACACTCTGAAAAATAACACAGAGTATAAACACTTCAATGCTTCAAGCTTCTAAAATATTTATTGAAAATAAACATTTTCATAAACCATGACTAAACCTTGAATTTATCATATGCAAACTACAGTAGTGAAATAGTAGTTTCAGCTCTCTTTTTGAGCTACTCAAAAGGTTAAGAAAAAACAAATGCAAAATGGTTATTTCCTTATTCATTCAAAAAGACTAGTAAATTATGCCACATCATACCTGTTTATGCTACATCCTACTTTTTTATGCTACATCCTACCTGTTCGTGTTAAAGAACTACTTTTAACTGCAGCTGAACTTCTTTGAGGAGTCCCTTCCAACAGATTGTGCAGGCTAGGAAAGCTCCCAGTGAGATAGCTGAGCAGACTTTCCTTCCTTGGGCTTTCCCTGACTCCCATTCCAGAGCGGCCAACGTGCACTGGTGAATCTGTAGCTGTGTCTCCACTGGTGTAACTCAGGGAATGATATGGATGGATGCCCTGTGAGCAGAAAGCAAATTAACGAAGTACTGTAGAAACTGCAAAAACAAAGTAATATTTAGTCTGAATAAAAGGTTGGAGCACAATTTTAGTACAAGTCACTGGAGAGCTTTGCCAGTCTTTGATTTTGTACCATGACAGTTAAATCCTTGTTTGTGCTGCCATAAATAAAAGATCAAAGGCTGCAAAGGTTAGGGCACATCCTTAAATGATGCACAGGAAGTTAATTGGCAAGAAAACAAAGAACAGACGAAGAACACAGACCAACTGCTGGAGCATCCCTTTTGTAAGGTCAGGAGCACACCTTCCATGCACTATAGTAACTTTCTGCACGCATTTACCCACCTGCAGCTACAGAACTGCTCCTGAACAGGCCAGCCAGACCCCCCTTTGCCCTGGTGCCCAGCCCTGTGCACTCACCTTGATTTTGAGCACGGAATCACTGTGGGTGTGAGTCTTGGACAGCTTCCTCATGATCTCAGCCCCGGTGACGGGCCCGGAGGAGGCGCTGGCAGGGGGAGGGCGGTTGGCCGTTCCTTCCAGCAGCATCGTGTGCTCGCTCACCGTGGCTGCACCAAGCAAACACTGTCCTCATTCGGATAATCCTGGTTCTCCAAATCTATCTAGCATCAGGCACATCTATCTACAAGCAGTCATGAACTTCCCAGTGCTGGCACACACCCACACAGCGCTGTCTGATTTATAAACAAGTAAGAACACCTCAGACAGGCGTGTGCTGGGTTTTGTTCAGTAATCCAAGTGTTTCTGCTTAATTAAAACAGATATTTGAGAGAAGGGGGCAAAAATTTCCTTTATACTGTATGTCTACATACAGGTTTCTCACACAAATATCTTTGCTCTCTTAAAGCTGCTAACTGCTGCCTGGCTTTTGATTGAAATGTAGTAAATAATTAAGTTGATTTATTTCGTGCAGGGAAAAAAGACAAGACATGAAGAAAGAGAGGTCTCCTGTTTTGTTTTTCCCTGAACAAACACTAATTATTGTAATACTATAATTACCATTGTTAGCAGCAGCCTCAGAATGAAGGTGATATATATAAAAAAAGAAGCTGGATAATTCTAAGGAGACTATAATGTATCAAACACTAAAAGTTAAGAAGATAAAAACGTCTGAGAGGAGCTGCTTGCCCCTGTGAATTTTTATGGATGAAAATACCTGCATCAAATTCAAACTCTGCTCCATCAGCACTTGTGTCACTCTGCAGGCCCCCTCCATTGTCCAGTCCAAGGCCATCCTCATGCTCGTGGCTGGCATTTGGCTGCAGCTTCATTGGCTGGGCTGGTCTGTGCAAGCTGACTCCTTTAAAGGCTGGGGTGACCACAATGAACTTCATCCACTGCCTTGCTAAGGCAACCAGACCTTTCTTTAAGGTCACTAAGGCAGGAAGACCATCACTCTTTAAAAAAAATAAAATATATAAAATAAAAGTTCATATCACAACATTTTGAAGTAAACTGGAGGGAGAAAAAGGCAAAGCTCTCTTAAATCTCTATACTTAAGAGGCTTATGACAAACATGCTGGCACCATCAGACATCAAGAAAGAAGCCAAGGAGCTGACAGATAAAAAATTACAGCTTCATTGAACACAGTAAACACATTTATCTACATGACCTGAGGAGCCAGCCCAAAGGGCCAAAAATAAACAACAGGAAGCAGGTTTGTTAAATATGAAGCTAAAAGCACTTGAGTAACTATCAGGCTCTGAGCTATGGGCTAAGATTCATAGCAACTTTGTACAAACAGAAATGAAATTAAAAAGATTGTTTTTTCAATTGTTCATAAGCAGTGCTTTTGGAACATAAATTTGAGGCCAAATATAGGGATTGTTTTGATTACATCACTGAATTGTCCTAAAGGAAACAAAAGCTTGGCATTTTAACCACAAGTCAAACTGTGCTATTTGTGCCACAAATTGTGCTATTCCTGATCACTGGCTCTCAGCTGAATATGTTGAAAACCAAAGTGTTTAAATCTGACAGCTGTGGAATTGGATTATGAAAATGACATAAAATCAGGAATAAAGACTCCTCCCTTCTGCCTGATGTTTGTTCAAATAACTATTTCCCACTACAATCTTAACACTCTAAAGCCATCAAAAAAAATATTAGATTCTTAAACCCTTAAGTCTGTGCAATTCTAGTTCCTTTCTTAAACTGTCTGCATTACCCCAGTGTTTCTAGAAAACTAGTTCCATGAAAACTAGTTCCAAGGAGAGAATTTGGAATAAACTAACCAGTTCATACACTTGCCCCAATAATTGAGACTCATTCCACTTTAAAACCATGAAAAATGAAATCATATGAAGTCCATTGAAGTATGACAGAGAGGGAAGGAAATATGATAAAAAAAGCCATATACAGTTTTAAAGGCATACCTTTTTGGTTTATGATCTCACATATTTACTAATAAAATAGATTGATAAGCATTATGCGTATATACAGGTCATAAAAATAGCAGATATCAAAGAAAATAAAATGAGAGAAACAATATCTACTTATCACTTGAAAGATACATATGAGTCTTGCTTATATTTTCTTGTTTCTTAACCTTCCTCAAACTGTTGCCAAATTTAAGACATTAGAATTGGTATATTTGAAACAAAAGGACTGAGATATTTCCAGTTTTCCTGGGTAACTCACCATAGTGGCATCCTCAATAATGGAGTAATTTGCCTGATGAAGGTAATGGTGCAATATATTACAGAGTAAACAAGAGGGATTTTCTTGCAAGAAACGAGCCACTTTGGTAAGCCTGTTGTACTTGCTTCTCAGAGGGAAGTGCACACTTTTATTCTAGATTAAAATAAAAGCATTTTCAGCATATGAACACTTGCAAACAGCATCAAAGAAAAGATCTCATCTATAAGACAACAAACATCTAACCTCATTTTGAACTTCTGCAACAAGGATTTGGCTCATGGGTACCCACCTTATTTTAAATACTGCATGTGAAAAACAACTCTGGATGCATGTTTATATATATGAAGCAATAAAAGAAAAGCCTGGATTCAAACTGCAGGCCTTATAAAATTACGTCTAGACTAATAGACATACATGCAAAGCTAGCTGTAATTTTTGAAGGAACAGGCACTTTTCAAAATTTGGTTTAATGCTAGAAAGAGAGCAGGAAGAAGAAACAGGAAGGGAGGTAGGAATAAGAGACTGCTGAAAAGGATAATTTTTTGAGTAGAGCAGAAAACCAGCATCACATTTAGGTCATCCACGTCACTAAGCAAGACAGGATCTCAGCGTGGGTGTCACATCCAAATCTTCCCACTAGATGGTGCCAATCCAACCATCAGCAAACAAAAACACTCCATAGAATATACCAGGCACCACAGCCATACTTCTTACTCTTATTTTACCTGGAGATGCACTCCTGTAAGAAGCATGAGACTTGGCTCTGGAATTCAGACTATGTACGAAAACCACAGCTTTTTGCCATCTCTTGTGACAAATTCCAAAGGCTCACAAGAGATGCTCTAAGTGTGCCAGTGAAAGCATCCAGCATTCCAAAACCTGTATTTTGTCTATCACACTGTCCTGTTCTGATAGGCTCACTGATTTTGTAAAGGCCATTTACCTCTAGAGCCTCTGTCATGATGCACCCCATAACAGCACAGATTCGCAGGGTTCCTTCCGTTTCCAGCTTATTTAACGATGACTTCACTTGATCGATGGGAACAAGCCAAGCACCAACTGCAGGCGTTGCAGTGCTCAGGAGGTTCAGCTGCCTGTGCAGACAGAGAGAAAGGGATGTTCACAGGCACCAGCAGCAATGAGCAGGATTTTCTGGTGCTCTTACAAATGACAGTCATGCAGGTGGGGCATTGATGCAAAGTAATACACACAGACTCAGTGCCCAGAACATAAAACTGGCAAAACGGACCTGAGGCAATTTCTGTTTTACTGACTCACACGCTGATTCTTCCCACTTTTGCTACTGCTATTCCTCCCTTTTCCCATTTGTATTCCCTACTGAAATCAAACAGTTTAAAATGTTCATCACTGACTGAATCCCACTGAAGTGTTACATGCCATGAAGGACTTTTGGTAAAGGGCTGAGGTAGGAGTACCAGCAGAGTACTTTTTAACTCATGGCTTTGTACTGACAGACTGAAACATTTGGCTTATTCTACCTACATGATGTGAAAAACTCTTAGAAATACACATCTAGAACTTTATAGTGCATGGCAGTGAGATCATGCATGATATTCAGTTGAATACCAAAAGCACTGAGCTGCTCTCTTCACTGGCATTTCATCTACTCAAAACAAACACCTTCCCCTGCCTTTCTCCCTCATATATTTCTATCTCACCAGAAGTTGCTAGTGAAGGCTTTTGGTTTCATTTGGTTTTTTTACTCTTCATTTTCTCTGCTTTTAATTTTGTTGTAAGAATTTTCTAGCAGCACTTGCTTCAGTTTTTTATTGTAGTAATTTCTGTGGAAGCCTTACTGTGATATACACAAAATAAAAATTACCATTTTCAAAGCTTCAAATTCCATTCAGAACCTAGCAAATACAAATGCAATTTAACAAAGCAGAAGTGTCATTTTCCCTCTTTTATATCAGGTAAAATCATACCTTGAATATATGTGGGCTGGGGAGCGCACATTGGTGGGAGCTGCAAAACTAAACCAAATTTCTTTGATTGTCAACTTCATGCTGCAGGAGTCAGGGGGAGGAGGCATCAAGGGGATATCTTTTTTCAGATCATCTGATTCAACACCTTCATCCTTCAAAAACAAGGAATCATGAAGTTAGAAGGGAAATTGACTTCCAAAACTGTTACACTGAAAGGTGCTAACATACCATACATGCTCATAGTTTTTTTTTTCCACAGGCATTTAGGCAAAGCAAAATAAATTAATGCTCCTCCTCCCAAGGGACTCTGCAGAAAGCTGGAAGTTTAGTGTCTAAGCAGACAGGATGAGTGACTAATGACTTCTACCCAGCTTGAACTAACCTGCTCATCTGAAACAGAATTTCCATTAATATCTGAAGAGGGACTTATTCTGTCACAAGGGAGGTTATCTTCTGACACATCAGTGTTGTAGCCACTGCCAGTGGGGGAATCTGAAGAGTTGTTTGATGCAAGCAATCCACCTCTCTCTGTGTCTCTTGATTTGCCCATGACTCCAAATGTGTTATACAGCACTGCCCCAGACTGTCTTCCCCCTGTAAAAACACCCAGAGTGTAAAGGTTGGCAGCTGTAAACAGCTGTAAGTTATTGCCCCCACAGAAGATCTCTGCTTAAGCAGGGAAATACACAGGATTTTAGCTAAACAAGACGCATTACCATTTTACTCAACAACTTATCACTACAATTTTGAGCTTCTGATCCTTTTGAGCTTCTACCACAAGTAGATGAAGAGTACTCGCATAAAGACTTGGTAAACGTTATTTTCTGAAAAAAAGTAACCCTGAAGATAGAAAACACACATATACTAGGTCGGTTTTTTTTACTTTTTGTAACTAGCTTTCCCCTCCTACAGCAAAACTCTGGCTACTCTGGCTCTATAATGCACTTCCTGTGGATAAGGTAAGGATTTGAGTGATGAGTGAAAGCATTAATTTCAACCTTAAGTTCAGAAACTGATGAAACCAGTTTACATGAAATTATTTCCTATACTATTATTAGTGGTACTTACAACTAAAAATGTCTTTATTGTATAACCTATGAAATTTGTTTACCACAGAGATGTACTATTCAGCATCACCCAGATTTAACAATTTCTAATCAAATAATTGGTAAGCCAGAAGACCTATCAACAGAACTGTCACTAATCTCATTAAAAAAAAAAACAATACACAGCCTTGAAAAGCTTTACCTTTGATAGTTAAATTTTCAATTCCACACTCAAACATTATCCAACCCCACTTCTCTTGACTAGGACCAATTCGAGCTACATCTGGAACAGCTTGCTGATCTGTTTCATCCACAAAAGTGAACTCATCCAACTCTTCCAAAGTAAAAAGAACTTTTGATTTCCCAAAAGGAATGGCTGTTATTGCACAAGTTCCAATATCTGTGAAAATAAATAAGATAAATAAATATTTAATACTTTGCTCCAAAATGGAAAAGCTTTACAATTTCCAAAAGCTCTCTGAAGTTTAGAGTGTTTTGTGGGAGTTATCCCTTTAGTATTCCTCAAACGAGAAGGAAGGGAAAAAAAGAAAGAAAAAGTTTAAACTTGAAACACGAGCAAGAAAAAGAAGCACAAAAAGAGGGCAAAAAAGCCTTGCTCCTGGTCTGTTAATATGGGCAGGATAATTTTTAAATTTGAAAAAAAAACCAAGAACCAAGGACTGAGCAGTATTTTAAATCACTTTATACCTAAATATCAAATACCTCAGGCAAAGAACTACACTGAGACACATTATCCCCCTTCTAATCCTTACTCCCTGCCTCTAATTTGTAAGTGCACCCATGTTTGAAGTAAACATGAGATGCTAAGATCCTCAGAAAGGCTCTTCTCAAACCTTTTAAACGGAAGATGATTACTTTTCTTGGTTAGAACTCCGACACTGGACCTCTTGAATGTCTGTGGCATATCTGCCACAGGGCACTACTGCTAAGATTCCATCCATAACTAAGTAAAAAGGGAGGTAACCATTGCAGTGCTCTTTGTTTTCCTCCAATTTCATTTGCTCACTCATCTTTGCACAGCAATGGGATTTTCTGTTATTTATTTATTTATTGCGTATTGTTTCATCATCCTGGTTTTACAGAGTACTACCTCATGTCTGAAGACTCCGGATCCTTACAGAACAGAATCAAAACTGGTGTAGATTCCATGAAACTTGAAGCAGTTTAACAAAAACAGCCTCTACATTTCATCATCTTTTCCTGGTTTGTTTTTCCAGGATCAGGAATTAGAGCAAAATTTAACTCCTAGCTTCTTGAAGGCATTTCCTTAACACAAACAACAAGGAAGTCAATGGGATAGATCTCATTTTCAGCTTTAGAGTTATTACAGTTAAAAATCTACAATGTATCATGCTGAAATTTCTGGCACAACAGGCAATTACTGAATGTGTTAGAATACACTAAGAAAGCAAAGAAGTGTAATTCATTCCCTACAAAAGGTGACAAAAATGGAAGCTGAAAAGAGATTAGCTGGAAGAAAGGGAGCTCAGGCCTCAAATTCCAGCAGTGCAGGTCAATATTTACAGGGCAACACACCTGCCACACAAACTACTCACAAGTCTGTCTTGACACCTTTTAGTTTGCCTAAGTTTAAATCTAGCACTTAGTGGAATAATAATTCATCTCAAACTTCTTTTTCAAGTATCTGCACAAGTTCTGGGTGCAAGTAGCTTTTCATCCATGTTAACAAAACACCTACAACCAAACTAAAAGATGAACACCAACTGTAACTACTTGCTTCTATTAACACTGACATTTCCACATTTTAATATTGGTCAATACCTGTTGTATCAAGACCTCTAAGTTGTCCATGAACACGATGGATGTTCAATTTAGCAGCAATTTCTTTTCCTTTTTCTGCTCCAGAGTTGGATCTCAGTGAGCCAGAGGACTGGGGCTGCATTTTGCTGGTTTGGATGTAACGATCAAATGCGACAGAATTCCTCCCAGCTTCTGCATTGTTCGAAGTCTCCTCAACTATACCCCTTGACAATATCAGGGAGGAAAAAGCAATTAAGCAAACCTCAAGATAGACAAAACCAATGAAATAAACATGTCTGAAGTTTATGACAGTGACATGCACTGTTCTTACCTGTTCATACGAACTTGAGTAGCAATTCTATCAAAACACAAAGCTACCAGGGAAACGTGAGTCACGGTTTTGCTGGAAGAAACTCCTGGGGATTCATCCACAGATGCTTGTAGCAAACACAGGTTCACCTGCACACAGAATTCCAAGAGAGGACAGACATTTAGAAAAGCAAGTTACATCAACCACTCATTTCTGATAGAACCTTGTCTTTGAGTAAAAAGAAAAATAAAATCATGACATCCAGAAGATAATTTAAAGACATGGCAACAAGTTACCTCTATGGTGGTTGATATTTAACTACTCCATGTCTACCATCAAAAAATTAAGCAGTTCCAAAATTCAAAACTTTAGTTCTCTAGCACAAATGCTTAGCTTCACTTCAGCTTTTGGGGAATGAGCAGGGATTCAAAATAAAAAGAACTTTGTGAGGCACTTCTTCCCTGATAAGCTTTAAAAAAGATTGTTACCTTTGGAACTGTAACATTGGCCTGAAGACCTTTAATTGTCACATTATCTTGCTTAAGTGAGAGATTGGTCTGTGCTGGTCCCTGGTTTGTTGTTCCTGTTGTGGTGGTGTCTATTTTTGTTCCTCTGATGTCTTGCTTTGAAGACAACTTGAAGAGGGGAGAAAAATAATTTATTAGCACAAACTCAAGAGCTGCTGAGCTCAGGAGAAACAAGATATTTTATTAGCATTGAAGCAGAAAGAGACTCTGACTTTATTTTAGGCAATTTACCATGATTTCCAGAATAAAGGCTGCAGCACTTAGAGGTACAGTAGGTTTAAAACCATAAGGGCAGCAGTGCCATTCTGCAGTAAACTTTAACAACCAGACTTCAGCTGGAAGTTGGAATTCTACACATGTAAGCTATATCAGACAACTTACAATGAAACAAGTTATTAGTGTCCACTACACTGTGAAGTCTAAGAAACCATAAAATATAAATATGGTCATTACCATAGACAGAAAGAACACCTAATTCTGTAGAATTACCATACAATTCTATTTAAGTTTAATTAATTTAAGGTCTCAGGTGAACTGCAAAAAAAACCCACAGGCACTTTCAAAGCTCTCCCTAACTACTACAAAATAATAAGTAACATCTCACTGAGATGAATGTAATACTTAAGAACACCAGCTATAGTAATTTCAAAGAACAGAATGTGTGATTTCATCTGATGTAAATTACTCTAGACTATCCAAAACAGAAAAAGTCGAATCCTGTAAAAGATTCCTGGGCAGTGAAAGACAATATGTAAGAGTTGATTATGAAAATGCATCTAAGTATGCATTCCAAATTAATATAGCTATCATTTTAGCTTTATATCTCAAAACACTAAATTCAGTTAAAATATTTTGTATGTAAGATAGAGAAGTGAGCATTTTCTCAAATCCATGAGGATTTCCTTGGTTTTCCCTCACATTTTCTGAGAAGCTGGTCTTGCTGTTCTGCACAGCATCCCTCAGGACTTTGCAGTGCAGGTCATCCACGATTGCTGCCGGGTGCCGGGAGCTGGCACAGTGCACCATGGCCTCGATGTACCTGGGAGGGGAAAAGAGCCACAAGAGACCATTGAAACTCCCAGTTTAACCATCAGCCACATGCAATTAACACTACAGAGGAAAAACAAGCACTGACAAACACAAAGGGCACTTCCCATTACTCCAGGCACCTCATAGGAAATGCAGAACTACATCCTGCAGGCACCAGGCCCTGCTGTTCCATCAGCCAGGCTGTTCAATCCTTTTACCTAAGCCTTTGCTGAACAGAACAGCTGTGATTTTAGACAATTTTTAGTGCCATCAAAATAAAATTACCTATCCAGTGCCTCTGCTACAAGAGGAGTCAGAACTACATCTACAGTTCCTTTTACTTCCACGATGGCCGTGGTGCGTGTCTGGAAGACCGGGTGATCCAACGTCCATTCCTCTGTTATTGTTTCATCATCTGTGTTCTCTGCAGACTTCTTATCCAAGGGAGTGTAAGGTGTGCTAGGGAAGGCAAACAAACATCAGTGACCAGGCTTTGCAAAAACAAACAAGAGTGTTCTGGTATCATTTTGACTCTTACTGAAATCCACGTAACAGCAGGTTTCTTCTACTGTATATCTTAGAAAGCACAAAAATACAATCCCCCCTAGATTCAAGTTACGCTTATGGCAATGAAATGGAGACTTGCATTAGCACCTCCAAATTAATCTAAACAAAATCACTATTCATAATCTTGAAATTGTACATATGAAATAATTTAATGCTTGCACTGTGTACTTTCTGTTTGACCAAACCCAAATATTTCATAATAGAATGATCTGTTCTGAAATAGATCTGGTACTGAAAACTACTGCTGCAAATCAAAATTTTCAAAGGGCTAGCAAGAGCCAAAATACTTCACAGGGTATAATAAAAATCCTACTCTTGAAAAATATGCTAATAATATAGCATAGATTATGTGTTCAACTTACTTAGATGTTGATCCTGTGAGCTGCATGCCTCTGTCCAGTAGTGAATTAGCTGTGAGACCCTGTTTAACCATCTAAGGTAGAAGTGCAAAGAAGTTTATTACATTCCTTCCATGTATGATAAAAACCCCAACCAAGGGATCTTGAAAAATTCCCCTTAAAACTGTTTTTGTTAAAAGAACACTTAGAAACAGACTCTCCAATATAGGATACTGGAACTCCTAGGTTTGCTTTTAAATTACTTGAAAAATCAGATTACACTGCTTTTACATAAACATTGATTTATTGCTTTTAAAAAACCCTTCAAATACTAATCTACATAAGGCTTGCATCAACACAAACCTTTTCTGCAAAATGATAACAAGTTCAGTTTCAGAACTCAATCACCTGTTTTATACCAAGTAATTTCCATTATTTTTCATATATTTCAGTTCATCTCCTTCCTTAAGCATGTATGCTCAGGTCACTTAAAAAAACTCATTTCCTAAATCTGAGTTGCAATTTAATTTTGAAATAAAGCACTGAGAGCCTGAAGTATACTTTATCAGTATTAAATGTACTACTACTGCAGTTCTGCATAATGTGTTTTAAACAAAACTCACATAAATGTCCTCTAGCTGCATATCATTCAACAGACAGCATTTTAAGTGCAAAAATGATAATTCAGAACCACAGAACTCCAAGTCCTGTTTTTGCCCACAGCCTTCCCGCCACACAGCCCCATGATCTCAAGTTAGAAATTCAAGGTATTCTTTAACTGAAAGGAAAGCAATTTCAAGTTTTCTGTATCTTATTCACACAACTGGTACTAAGCCATTTTAAGTTATTTTGAATTCTTACTCCTTTCTCTACTCCTCCATCTTCCATACCTTAAAAGTTGGGACAGAGAGTTGCTCAAAGGACGAGGAACTTTCTTCACTGGTTGGCGTGTCAAGGTCCAAAGGGCGATGCAATGAGGATTTGGAAGTTCTTTTGTTGGTTGGGTGCTTTACTGACCAGTTGATCACCTGGAACTGTGTCAGGTAATTTTGGTAACATGCCATTACAGGCTGCTGGGAAGTGATTTGCTCCCGTTCCACAGTCTTCTCAGAGTCCAGGATGTACATGTTGTCAACATGCTCATCGTCTCCTCCCAGAGCTGAAACAAACGAAGCCTGGGAAGGATGAGTCTTAATTGGCAACGTTTTCATATCCTGACTGATTTCTCTGTGGATTGTGCTTGTTAAGGGCCCTTCCACACTGTGATAAATAGACCCCCTACTGTATTCAGCTTTCTGAGCTTGCTTTTTCCTCTTCTTCCTCCCTGGATAGGTTCCTGGACCTTCATCACTGCTTATCGGCTCAAACTCTTCAGCAGCTGAAAAATAAGCCTCGCTATCGGCCATGGACATGCTGGAATCCATGGAGCGGTACTGGTGGAAGGAATTGGAATCTGCTGAGGGCGTGTAGGGGAAGGAGCCAAAGCTCCTCCTCTGCTTTGGGGAGTCCAGGACGTTCTCGTCGCTGCGGGACACGTCGCTGCTGAACTGCACGCCCACGGGCACGGGCTGCTTGTCCCCGTAGAACGCGGCTGTCAGGCTCTTGGTGCTGCCCAGGCGCGCCGAGCACACAGACGCCTGGCGCTTCAGCGGGGACCTCACGGGGGACTGCCCCACAGGCCTCTCCTGGGGGCCAGGGGACGCAGGCCGACCCTCTGCAGCCTCCACAGTGACACTGGGAACACAAACACACACAACACTTGGTTATTTCTGTACTAATGCTTCTCTTCCTGCGCTGTAAGAGCTGTCAAATGCATCGGTGATTCTGTGGCTCTCTATTAGCACAGCCATTATTTTCATAATGCTGGTTACATACCAAACTCTGCCACTTGTCCACATACATGTCAGGACCCAGGACATCCCTCTGACACTCCAGAATGGCCAAGACCCATGCCAGGGGCCTCAGAAGCCCTGGCACAGAGCCCAAGACACCTGTGGGTTTGATTATGACCCGTGGAGCAAATTACCAACCTTATACAAAGATCAGCAAGCCACAACAGTTTAGGTAGAACAATAGTGAAGTTATCACGGGGTGGAAAAGTACATTTTGGGGTTTTTGATATGGGGGTTCAGGAGCCAAGATGGAGGGAACTGGGTGTGTCCAGCCTTTCTCCTTCTTGGCCTTCATCTTCTGCTGTGATGTTGGCACTTTTAGATTGGCTTAGAGTAGAAGCTCAGTGTCTAACATAGGTGATAGGTATTGGAAAGTAATTGTAAACATTGTACAGCTAGTTTTTAGTATAAAGACAACACCGTCCCAGGGGCAGGCAGAGTGCCTGGAACTGTCCTGCTGGATGGACCTTGGCAGGGCAGGAGAAAAATTTTATAGATAAAGAACAATAAACAACCTTGAGACCCAGAAATGAAGAGCCCTGACTCCTCCTTCAAGCGCTCGGGCTGGGAAAAGAGACTTTTGAACTTTTCTCAGGGTCACTCTGATAAGCTAGCGATCTCGACACATACAGAGGAGGTAAAACCAAACATTTAACAAGTGCTGGTAACATGCTGGATTTTCTACCTTGCTCAGGTAACCATCCCCCATCAGGGGCCCAAATCATCATTCAAACTAGGCAACATTTCAGCAGCACCTTTAACACTTGAAAAATAGCTAAATCAAATTTCTTACTCATGGGGTCTTTTGGGTCACTGTGACCCCAAGAGATGTTAGAAGTCTCTTTTCCCAGCCCAAGCACTTGAAGAAGGAGTCAGGGCTTTTCAGTTCTCAGTCTCAAGGTTGTTTATTGTTCCTTATCTATAAAAAATTTTCTCCTGCCCTGCCAAGGTCCATCCAGTAGGACAGTTCCAGGCACTCTGCCTGCCCCTTGGATGATGTTATGTCTTTATACTAAAAACTACGTGTACAGTGTTTACAGTAACTTCCCAATACCTGTCACCTACGTTACACAATGAGCTTCTACTCTAAACCAATCTCCAAGTGCCAACATCACAGCAGAAGATGGAGGCCAAGAAGAAGAAGGAGAAAGGCTGGACACACCCAGATCCCTTCATCTTGCCTCCTGAACCCCCATACCAGAAACCCCAAAATCTACTCTTCCACCCACGATAACTTCACTGTTGTGCTACCTAAAATGTTTTGGCTTGCAGATCTTCATATAAAGTTAGCAATTTGCTCCACAGGTCATAATCAAAACCACAGGTGTTTTGGGCTCTGTGCCAGAGCTTCTGAGGCCCCTGGCATGGGTCTTGGCCATTCTCGAGTGTCAGAGGGATGTTCTGGGTTCCCACATCTTATATCTTAAATTTCTTGAATGCTCTAAGACGTAAGAGTCAAATCAGATGTCTACTCGGAGAAGACTACTCACCTTCCATGAGCATCTTCCCTTTTTGCACTGGGCAGGAACTCCTTCTGTGCCAGGTGATCCTCAGCAGTGGATGAGGGGCTGTCCTTCTCCCCTGCAAGCAAGGGCAGGGCAGCACTGGAGCTGCTGGTTTCCTCTGAAGAGGAGGAGGAGCTGTGGGAGCGCAGCGGCACTTGGAGGCTCAGGTGTTGTGCTTTCCTTTCCACTTCTATCCCCACAGATCTGCAGTCCCAATCTTTCCTTTTGACACCATTTGCTTTACCTAGGATCAAGGAAGGAAAAGAAAAAGTTTCTCATGGCACAGCTGCAGTGGACTCTTCCCTGCCTACTGAAATAAAAATCATTATTAAATAAAAGCCCTAATCTTGAAATGCATGTACATACTAGCATGTTCTGACAAAAATTAATAAAATCATGTCAGCAAAACATCAGATTGTCTCAGTTGGCTGCTTTCTATATAAGTAGAACAAGTCAAAAATCTCCTTTTTACTCAGCATGGAGGTGCATGGTAATATAAAAATCCAGCTTAGGAAAGCTTGCTCAAGCTCTGCCTGCTCTTAGAAGGGGTCAAGCCAGAAAAGCACAAGCATTTGTACTTTACTAATCAGATTCATAAACACTATAAACAGCAAAACGTTAAGGAATCATACTTTTGGGCAAAATAGAGTAAAAACACAGTACAGCGCATTCTCACCATCTAAAATTTTAGGAATCTCCTTAGTGATGATCCATTCTCCTGGCTGCAGTAAAGACTGCCCATAAAACATATCAGATTCTGCACTTGTGCTTGAGAAAGCAGAGCTGCTTGAAGGTGTCAGTTCCTCAAGTTTGAAGAAATCCAGTCCCGTTAAGGTTCCACCGAAGAACCGACAACCACCGAGACAGCCACACTTGTTCTTGCTTCTCTTATTTCTCAAATTATCATCAGGCCACAAAAACCACAACCTACAAAAGGAAGAAGAGCAGAAAGCAAAACAAAACCATGACCATGCTGAAGCTCAGTGAAAGCAAGATCAATAAATATCCCCCTCAAATGCACCTCCCTGGAGCACGTGGCTCACCTCTTGGTGCGGTTATCGTGCATTTCCAAGAAATGCCTCTGCACCTCGTGTTTGGAAGGGTGATCTGCAGCTAGAGCAATGTCAGCAGTGATGAGGCCCAGGTTGACAGAGCCAGCTTCCAGCCAGTATGCCCTCCTCAGTATTGGCTGCAGGCCAGTCCTGCAGTTGTTCACCTGCTCCACGTACTGCCTGAGCTGCAGGTCCTGGATGGCGGCGCTGATGCCTTCCCCCACGGACTGGTTGTGCAGGTTGCAGTTTGCAATGCGGATGGCACCCATCTGAAACAGGATTTAAACAGCAACTCTGACTATTTGTCAGTGAGACAAAGGAAAAGTGGCCTTAAACCAGTTAACACATCCATCCCAAACTACAGCGCAAAAAGATCTCAGTAAAAATCTCTCTGGAGAAGCAGTACTATTTGCAAGTCAGCACACGCACAAAAGAAGGCAAGCTTAGAAATTAATCTCAGACACTTTTTACCTAACAAAAAAAAATAATTACATAGAAGCATCCTTTTGTAAACAAAACAGAAATCACTTGTCATGAAACTTAAAAACTTAAATCATTAACTTCTTCACTGTCACCTAAAACCCAAGAAGTTTGAATCGCTCAAACTTGCTTAGTCCTCAAACTTCATAGAATCTGAAGACATTGGATCAGACTTCCTGCATAGCTTGAGTCCTCTCCAGTGTGTCACCATGAAGCACCTGAAATTTCAGATGGAGTTTGCCAAATCTAAACCACGAAAAGCTGAAAGATAACCTAGCCATAGAAGAGCTACCCACAGGGTTAATATTAAATTATTGTTCCTCATCTCTGTCACAGATTATAAAGGAAATTTCTTTTTTTTTTATTTGAATGGAACACATTCAGGATATAATTTTCTAGAGTGGTTCAGGTTATTAAGCTGCCTTTGAAAATACTGCCATTCATCTTTATGCCTACAGACACTGTTAATATTTATGATGGTACTTTTTAATATTGGATTCTAAAGAATTTGGGGGCTCAAGCATTTTTTTTACTGCCACAGGGCAGCAAGCCATTCAAGTGATGAGATACCACGTCATTAAAAAAATGTTTTAAATAATTACCAGGGCCCTTCAGTCAGATTCTTGCTCATAATGTGAAGCTGTGGCCAAAACTTCGACTTTTAAGTCTACCATTTAAAACTGCATTTATTAACTAACAGAACAATTACTACTCAGTGGTGTCAGCATGGCAGTTTCCTTCTTTGCTGTTGTTACCATAACTCAACTGTATCTAAACTCATATTTTGCTACACTGAGTAAATCATTCCTTTTTTTCCCTGTGCAGTAGGATAATGGAGAGAATACCAGCTCTTCTCTACACAGCCCTTTTTGAACAGAGGATTCAGTTGGGCAGTGGCACAAACACTTCTCCCTTCTCTACCAAAGATACACCTAAATTCACAAAGAGGACTGTGAGTTATCCAGCACTGAATTGTGTGGAGGTACAGAATGTAAGAAAATGGTGCAGAAGGTCATCTCACACCTGAGGAGTTGCAGCTGTACTGATCACCAAAGATCAGGAACAGCCCTACCCTTAACAGGCCACAGCTGTGCCCAATGAGAAGATGAGTGCTACAAAAGAGGGGGTGAGCTGGTTGAAGAGAGATGGAGTTTGTTGGCTGTGCTGTGAAGGAGTCAGTGTTGCAAGGAGCTGTTCATGAGCAATCACCAAGAAGGTATGGGACTTTTGAAATGATGACAGACTTGTACATGATCCATATCAATCATTTCCATTTGCTGAATTATTAATTCACAGCAAAAGTTCTTATCAACTCTCAGGGACAAACACTGAGATTTATATTGCCCAGGGTGTTTGAAATTAATTTACACCAAACTCACAGCTTACATTTTATTTTGGGAGACACATACTCCCTCCTTACATTTACCAAGGCATTAATTAATTAATAATGCCATGGCATAATTAAATAGAAGCCAAATTGATCTACTCCTTGCTCAGCCCATGATGACTTTTTATCACTTGAAGTTTTAGAAATTCTGTTTAATCCATTGCATGCAAGCAAGCCATCCATGCAGGTAGATATTCTATCAAAAAACACAAGTATGTCTATTAGCAAAGAAGTTAACTGCTGTCAAGAGAACAAGTTTTACCTTGATATTGGTGGCACAGCCATGTTCTACCACATAGAGATCTGCTCCATCCATGGCTAAGCGTGTCATGGTGTACTTCAAGTCATCCGACGTTGGGCATGGCCCAGGCACAGCCTTTGTCTGAAGGAAAAGGGAAAAGAAAGAATCAAGGGAAAAAGCCATATAAAGATCTATTAGGAGCTTAATTTGGGCTGAGCCTTTTATTTATGTTCTGGGTAGATTAGAGAAGTGTTCCACAGAACGGGTGCATGCCCAGTGAGCAGCAGGGCTAGATGACAAGGTACCTTGGGGTCACAAAAGCGGCGGTCGATGCCGTGCTGGCACAGGATGACGGATTTGGGCCTCTCCAGCTCAAACTCCCGGCACACCACGTGGAACACAAAGGTCTGCCCCCATTCCAGCAGGCAGGCAAGCTGCAAGCAAACAACAGCATCCATCAGCACCCACACAACATGGATTTGTGGTGTGACAGAACAACCCCAAGGGCTGGGATGTGAGCAGAAGGCTTCAGCACCTTCCTGCTACTCAAGGCTGATTTTTATTCTTGTGTGCACCACAACATGCAAGTCTGTACTTTCTCATGGAAAAGCATGGTGACACTAAACAATTTCTGAAATTATTTCTTAATAAAAGGCAGCAGCTTTTGCTCTTGCAGTCAGCTGAGAACTTGATTGTAAAGACAAAGCTCCCCCAACTTTCTCACGAAGAACAGCTCAAGGTACTTCGTTACCACACATAATTTAAATGTCAGATTTGCTTCTATAAAAGCAACAAAGTTACATTTAGATAGCACAGGAGAAAACTGGCTCAACAAAACACTGCTGATTCTTGCTAGACGCAGTAATTAGCCTATTGTTGATTTAAGTCTTTTATATAGTTAGCTCTCTCATAAAGGAAATGATTCATGACTGTCTGTCTCTTATGAGAGGGAAATGGGTTTTCTTTGGCTTGCCAAAGGAAAGGGCACTTAAAATCAGCAGTAATTTGAATGGAATTTAATCTAGCCCTGACTCTCCTGCACAAAATCTCTCCTCCTCTGTTCAGTGTAGTCCCTTCAGAAATTCCTGCAATGCATCACACTATGGAAGGAAAAAAGCCAATGAACCTGAAACAGCACATTCAAGAGCTGACAACTAAAAAAAATACAATTGCATACAATTGAGAATGGCTTCATAAAGCAAGAAAATCCTTCAGCTGCGTTAGGCCTTAAGAAATGTTCTTTACCCTTGGAGTATTTTGAATCAACAAAGTTCAATTTTGAACCATAGAGCAATGGAGCAAATCCTGCAGATGATCTAAATCAGTGGCAGCATTTTGGGAAGTACCACCACAAATGTCTGTATATGCAGCAAGAAAACATCTATTCTTTAGAGTTATTAAACTTGCTTGTATGCCTGATTTTATTTGCTGCAGAAGTCTCCCAATTAAATATGTGCTTAATCCTAGAAAATACCAGTTCTTAGAGGAACAAGAAGATGTAGAAGTGTCTTAAAAATTTAAAAATAATTAAAGCAAATAGTAACTACTAAATAGAAAGCATGGGCTTTTCTTGTGCTTCAGAATACACTGGCAAAGCAGCCCCCTTTTAAAGATCTGACAGACCACAGCAGAAATAAATCAGAATGATCTGCCTGTTGTAAACTTGGAGTCATTCACCTAGGTGGAAAGACAAATGTAACATAAATGGCAAAATTAAAAGGGGTTAGTGCTAAGACTGACCCTACAAAGTGCAATACTGGGAAAGCAAATTATGTTCCAGTGGGACCAAGGAGCACAATTTATGCAATGAGCAGCTACTCCTGAGGCCTGTCCATACCACACTCCCATAAATCATCTAATTTGCCTCCTGCTTTAAAACATCACTCTGACAATGGCTCATTTGGCATCTCCTGTCTCTTTACAGAAATTATTAGATTTTACAGTTATAAAATAAGGCACAGATCACACGCTTTCCAGAAATCCACACTGTGCCTGTTCTAGAAGGAAGAAGGGTAATACTTCAGTATTTCAGATTGGTTTCTGGATGGTACCTGTGGTGCTGTCACTTTGGCTGTGAGGCTTCCAGCCTGCACATCTATCAGCCAGGCATATTCCAAAGTGTCACTTCCCAGGGGCAGCCCTTCTGCAGAAAACATGGCATGGGCACGGAGCTGCAGGCCCGACAGGCTGATGTGACCCTCCCGGAGCACCTCGTCCACTGCAGGGCGCTGCAAGGACAAGGAGGTGAGAGGCAATGCTTGGAGAAGAGGCAACACCAGCTTCATTTTATCCTGTTTGATTTACTGACAAAAAAATCTGGACAAAAATAAAGACTTTTACAAAATACCCATCAGATTTTTCTTACGCCTTACAAGCCTTAATAAAGCCTTTGCACAACAAGAAAATTCCTACCAAAAAATAATTCAAATTTAACATCAACAGAACTTCCACAACACAGCCACACAAACACTGACTGACTACCTGATAATTGTCATTCAGAAACAGATTCACTGGAGACAATACAAGCTGAAGCATTGTTTCTCTAAACCCTTTCTTCATCTCGAAACACAGCCTCTCCAAGAAAGCTGTAGGACAGTCTGGACCATCTGGACTGCAATGCTGAAATAAAGATAAACACATCTGTTTCAGAACCTCAAAGTACATAACATGGTTGAAACTTTACTATCAGCTGCAAACCTGTGAGTAGGAAGTATGAGTATGCTGATTTTCCCCTCAGTGGACACTCAAGAAGAAGCCTGTGCAACTTCAAAAACCTATTGAAAATCACATCAACAGTAATTCAAAAAGATTTGGGTGAACCCAATGTTCTATCTGGCCTTTTTATTCTGGGGTTCCCTCAGAAGTCAGGAGCATAGAGCAGACTGCACCATTATAAGACAAATTGGCTAATCAGCAGAGAAATTGTAATGGTCTATCAAAAATAGCACACAAATCAAGTTCTGGGAATAACAAACATATTAGAAAATTATCCAGTTCTGCCTCCCAGATAAGCAAAATAAATCCTGTCTCAAAGTTTTTTAGATAGCCACAGTTTCAGCAGAGAGTATCTACACATTTTGGTATGTATGCTTACATTTTGGTAAGCACCACAGCAACTCAATGTTCCAGGCAGTTAAATGTGGCTCCAGATTATGAAACAAAAAAAAAAAAAAATTACAAGAAGCAAATGCTTTTATTATTATAAAGTACTTACCACTGGCAGTCTCCCATGCACTTTGTACAAATTAACAAGCACAGTGATATCCCATGGGCGTAAAGTAAGAGGGTGAACGGGCCTGACTGAAATTTCATTTTCTCTCCTGTCATTTTCCACTCCTACAGCTGTCCAGCCAGAGCTTGAGGATGTTGACAGGGACAAAACAGGGCTTGAAATGACCTCTTCAAAGTCAGTGTACATGTCATCTTCCCCAAAATAATTTTCCTAGGAAAAAGTATTGTTGTGATCACATGGAAAACAAACGAAAAACATGCAGGCAATGAATTGAAATACAAAACAAATCTTCTGGTTTTAATCCTCCCTAAAATAAGTGGCATAGCTATAGCCTACAGCTAAAGGAACATAGATACTTTTATTTTATGAAAACTGGATAGCTTAAATGTGCAAATTTAGGCATTGTGCTTTGCAGAAAATGATGGCAGCTCAGTAGTTCTCACAGTAGTGGTATTTGAGAGAACATGCAACACAAGTAACTGAAATATTATAACTAAAAGCACAAAATCTGTTTAAAAGTGTCAAAGATACATAACAGAGTAAGAACATAAAACACATCCTGCAGGAAGTCACCCTCCTCCAACTTTCTGACCCTTTTTTTCAGCAGGCTTAGAAGTCTTAACCATGCTTCTAAAATATTATGTCATAAACATTGCTTGCTTGGGTCTAAAAGCCACCTTGTATCCAAGCAAATCCTCTTCAATTATCTAAGGCCAAAGTAACACTGCCAAGTTCTACTGGGAAACAGAGAATCCATCAAGTTTCTGGCAATCTATCACATCTTCTCCCTTAAAGAAAAGCTAAACTCTCAAGAAGAATTTTCTTGCAGTGATTTTTAATAAGGCAGACCCAGCAGAGGGTGGTAGGTGCTCCGGTAACTCACTCCTGACAACTCCTGCTGTGAATCATTCCTTTCCAGACAGTACAGCCTTAGCAGGGTGTGCTACACCAAAAAACTACCTCCCAAGATTAGAAGGCTTAACAAAGCAGCATGGACAATGTGTGTGCAGAGATCTATACACCATGTATTAAATAAAGATCAATGTAAACAAACTGAAAACAACCACAAGTCAGGAAAACAAATATTAAAAAAAAACCCTAGAAATCTTTCAAGAGATGATCCCAGCACAGCTGGACTAAAAGATCTAAACAGAGTCACAAAAATGCTAAAAGGAGCAATAAATGCACATGTTCATAAACAAGCTATTAATCCACAATTTCTCTTGAGAATTAGAATAGGAAAGCCAAATTTCACATGAGAAATCTGCACCTAAAAATGAAATCATTACAGAACCAGGGATCCAATGGAGCACTGTTTGCATTTATCTCCAGAGGCAAAAAGCACTGAAATGGTGCTGCTTTGCTTGAAAAGCCAGAATCCCCCACGAATTTATGGGCTTCAAAAAGAAGGTTCAATAAACAATTCAAACATGGCTTCATTTGCTCTGTACCAGGAGAAATCAAATCTTCAAGATGCAGTACTGGCCTAATTTTAATCCTATTTATTTTATCGACAACATGAAAAAATAATGAGCATATTTGCAAGTCCTATACTCTACAAAAGAATATTTTCTGCTATTCCTTGCTTATATGCTATGTTTATAGAAATTAATGAAAATTACTGTTCCAGTGAGTCCTTATATTGATGACCTGTCTCAGAAAATTCCTCAACCTCTGCTCCAAAATGCCAGCCTCCAGAAGCATTACTTTAACCTAGATCTACATATGCTGAAACACATTTTCAGAGAAAAACCAGCAAAAACCCACCAAAAAAAGAAACCCCAAAACCACACATACAAAAACCAACCACAAAAATCAACCAAACCCCAAGCATTTTGCTGTTAAACAGAATTGACACATTCAACTGCCTTGGCTTTTGTCACTACAAGGGAGGGTGACGGAGATGGCAAGGAATTAAACTTAGACAGCCTAAAAAAAAAAAAAAAGTCATGGAAGAGAAGACAGCAAAAAAAACAAACACATTCTAAAGCATAATAGATGAATATCAAGAAAAGGACGCATAATCCTCTTCAAATATTTACTGAAGAAGCTTTTTAAATTAAGCTTATTCCCCAGTCCCTTCCATGATCCTAACTCCAGAAATGTCATGGAATCTAGCTAAGAAAAACAACAACACACTGCAGAACTTAAAATGCACCAAAAACATGGCTTCTGGTATAAGTCTGCATAAAAACTGGAGTTTAGATAAGCTCTAGTCATAGTCATGGATTCTTTTTTTATTTTACTAGTAGAAAATTGAAAGAAGAAATTTTTTGCACATGTTCAGAACACGCAGTATTTGTTGAAGGAAAAATTATGCTGATATGGGTGTCTGTGTGTGTGTATATATATGTATGTAAGAAATCATCTCACAAATCTGTGACAACAAAATTCATCTGGTGATTCATACCAGATCACCAGAGCAATTCTAAACTAGAGCCTACCAGAAGCGTTCATCCAAATTCACATATCCTTCCGAAATTGAATTTGCCATTTTAACACTCATTATTTCCCCTTCCTACAAGTGGCCACGCATAAATTTTGCGAGTTGTGCTGCTCTGCCTACCTTTACGGAGAGAAAGGCTTTGAGCAAGGGTCCATAGAGGGTTATCTGGGAATCTGGGGAGAGCTCCAGCTCCACGTGCAGTTTATCTGGGGGCAGCTCCGAGGGGTCGAGGGGAAGGCGGCTGGAAGCTGTGGGAGAGGAGATCACGCTGTCGCTGGTTTTCTGGGATGGCCTCAGCACAGACAACATGGTTTCCTCCATTTCTGACACTTGGAAGCAAAAGAAGAATAGAAAATAGATTTTTGATTACAGTGTAGGTTTCTGTTAGACCAAGTTCAGCCAACAGGAATGCGTATTAAACACACAACTTGCAGCACCTAAATTGTATAATTACATTAGGATGTCTATGTTACAGATATAGTTTTTCATCTTTAGTAACTATGGGAAGACAAGAAAATAGAGACTATTTTAGTCAATGTTAATTATGCAAGAGAAAACAATCCCTGAAGTTCTGAAAAAAGAGTATTCGGTATGTTTAGCTTGCTTTTGAAGTTAAACAGAAACATGCTTTCATTTCAGCAAAGCAGATTTCCCACAACCACACAGCTACTACAGGATAAACAACAGAGAATAAACAAGCAAAGCACAAAGTTGTACTAAAAATCTGTTCTGAACTAGTAGCTCTGTAGGCCAAAATTTTGTCTCCAACAACTGAACTACTCTAGTCACAAAACAGTTTGGAAATTCAAATCCTATTTCCTACCCCTTCTTTGTACTTGGAATTAGGAACAAGAGATCCCAAAAACTGTCTTAAGAGAGGAAAGGCAATGACAATGTAATGAGTAACTGGAAGTATTTTGGGGATGTGAATTGATTACTGGTGAGTAGAGAACTCCATGGGAAAACCATCAAAAATTGATGCTCCAGCTGGAGGAAGATTTCAGGTGCCAGTTTAATGGGAAGAATTGGCACATACAGAACTACAGACACCTGCAGGCAGAAACCTCCAAGGCCTGAACTCCCCATTATTGCCTACAGTGCCTGCTCAGTGCTTGCACAATCTTATGAGTTATGCATCAGCCAAATGCTGCAGAGAGATGACCACTTTTTATGGAAACTACATCTTTTGTAATGCAACATATTTCTCAGAGTTTGATGGACTGACTCAAAATAAAATACAGATGTTGCTAGTGCAAGCAGATTCCATCAGCACCACGGAGTAGGAGCGAGGTGGACTGCTGAACTAATCACTGGAGGAAGCTGCAGATGAATTACCTGTGTATGTACAAACTTGAAAATGCAGGTTTCAATTGCTACAATTATGAGGAAATGTTCTCAGAATGTGAGGAAGGCACATTTGACACAAGCTGACAGTCTCACAAGAGCACTTAATGAGCATCTGCAAAATCCATCTCACCTTTTCTGCTTCATCCTCACAAATTAGAGTTCTTTTAGATGTCAATTGTTGGAACTCAAACCCTAAAAATGCCATCCAGCATGACTTCAACACCTGCTGATTGTGGCCCTTTCAAATTAGCCCTCATTATTCTTCCAACATCTCTCCTCCATCAGTTCTGCTTCTAGAATCTCAGCCTGAAAGAGTTTTATGTAACCCCTAACTTCCTGCATACCTCCCTCTGCATTTAAATTAACCTACTTTAATCTGCGTTTATAAATTTTTGTTTTGCAAGCACATACTTACAGAATATTTGTTATCTAGAAATATTTAGACAGTTAAAATAAATTCTTAGACATTAGACTGACCAGTCTAACACTCCTTTCTGATGGTACACTTGAACCATGAACAATGAAATCAGTTTGACATCCATAAAGGGAAGGCACTATTATTACACCTCATATACAATCAATTTAAACAATTTGAATAATAAGATGAGATCACAACATTCTAAAGTCAAAAAAACTTAGAAAACAATGGCATGGCCAAAAATATTGTACTTCCTATTTAATATCCTGATGTTTAATATACCAAGTGATATTTTATCTTGTGCAACAACCCATTTAAGAGATCCACTTTGTTAAGGACAAGGAGAAGTGAACTGCAGACAGTACCCTCTTTTTTACACAAGGAACTGGGACACATACTGAAATGTAGCAGCACGGAATCCTGTCAGGTTTTAAATCAATCCCAGTGCATTCTAATGATCAAAACATTCCCCTGAGACATAGAACAGCATTTCAGTCCCAAGTTCATCTCTGCAGATGGAAGCAGTGTGATCCAAAGTCCCAGCAGCTTCCCAAATGCAGCAATGCTAACAAGGAAAAGGTAGTGACACTTACAGGATTGCTTCAACTGCTCATCTGCCTTCTGAGGATAAATTGGGTGCCAGGAGTAGTCAATTGTGAACACAACACTTGGGACTGTCCAGCATTCAACCCATCCAGCCCTTTCAAAAGGAAACAGCATCCTTTTATTTCAAGCACAACACTTCTTTTAAGTATCTTTAAAGCAACCTCAAAAGTTCATCAATCAAACACAAAATAAAAAAGTAAGAAAAGTCAACATGAAGACACAAATATACATAGGTATCTTAATAAAACTCACTCTTCCTGAGTAATGTTCCTCCACTTGGGTTTGCCTGTTTTCTGACCACTTTGACATTCTGCAGACATACAAGACTCAGGACTTATTTTATTGGGCTGACAATCCTTTACCAGCATAAAAAGGGAATATTTACTAGGATGGCAATCAGGCAGATACAAATGAAGATCAACATCTTCTCCCTAAAAGTCAAACATCAGCAACAGGAGAGTTAATTTACATTCACCTTATGCACAATGCTCAAGCTATCATCATGTTCGTGTGTGCCATCATCTTTATTTTACATAAAGGCATCATTAGACAAGAAATCTGTTTCCCAGCAAGTTTGAGCGCAGTCTCAAGAGCTCTACAGCTCTGAATGCTTACAATTCCAATAACTTCCACATCATTAGAGCAATCTATACAACACTGGACAACTTTTCATGATCCCTGTTCTTCTACTGCAGAAATTAAATTACTAAAACAAGCTTACTCCACATCTCAACTAAATCACACTTGAAAAAGAACGAAACCTATAAAACATTGATTTCTTTGCTAACAAATTATACCAAATTAGCAACATCACCATCAACTAGTTTCTTATTTTTAGCAGCAGTAGACAGTTCTGTTTTAAGGAAGACAAAAAGTACAGTAATTCAAAGAATGATCTGCATCTGTGAAAAACACTTGGTGATCATTATTTATGCTACAGCACCTCTTAAAAATCTGGAACATGGCTTTTCAAAATGGTTTGGGGGTAGCCAGTACAGTATTTGATTCTATCTTTGAACACACATTACATTTCCATATTTCATAAATGAAGGGGAACAGAATTCCAGGTGATAAACCACATACAGACACACAATGTAACTACATATAATAAATATGCATACTAAATGTGTATATTTATGCATGTATGAAGTGTATGCATGTTGGTATTTTCCAGAAATATTTTCATTTTTGTGCATATATGTATATATAAAGTACAACAGCCTATGATTAAATGCTTCACACAAGCAAACCGAAAGCATTTACCTCTGGGTTGCTTCAAGAAAAATTCTATGAACTGAAAGTGAAAAAGACTATTTTTATTTCAGGAAAGAGTCTCACAATTACAAGATGTCCTTACCCTTAAGGAGAATCTAGTATTGCATGTGGTTGGAACAAAGTCAGTGAAAGGCAGAGAAAAAACAATGTTCAGGGTTTCTCCACAAGCTGCCAGATAAACTGGGAGGGAAAAGGGAAACCAAACAAATTTGTCAGAATTACTCTCTTTTATTCTTAGACAAAATATCAAACATAAGGTCTTAATAATTAAAATATATTTAAGAACTCATGACAGAATATTACCATTTAACTACACTGTACTTGGAGTCATTAATTACTGTAATCAATTATTCTGAAAGTATTTATTACCCACATCTTGTTGCTTCTAGAAAGACATTGTACTTAGCACAAGGATATTGCAGGAAAACAATAAAAATTACAATAATATCTCAATGCTTTTTTTACCCACCAGGTTTTGGGTGTAATTCTAGTACTTTATCTCTTCATACATTTGTATACAGTGTATTTTGTTGATGAATTTTTGTTATATATGCTACTTCTTCCAAATACAAAATAAGTGATCTCACCATTCTCCTGTTGTTTGGTGGAACAGTCAATCCAGTTGTGCTGATTTGCTGCCCAGATCATTTCAAACTGATGGAACATGACTTTGAAGTTCCACATATATGGAACAAATGAAAAAATATCAGGTGCGCTGTCACTGGACCAGTCTTGGATCAGATCTAGACCCACAGCAAGCAATAAAAGGTGGGTTAGTGGCCAGCAGAGATGAGTGATTCCTTAGCATTTGGTGTTGGAAAAGCTGATTTTTGCCCTGAGCACAGCAGCAGGTTACACTGGGCACTGTGGCACTACCCAGACAGTGGCTCTGGCCTCACTCAGGGGATAACTTCATTAGCATGGCACCAAGCCTGCACAAATTAAACCTTCCTCCCAGCAGGGCAAATTAACACCACAGTGATGGGGCTCTATTCTTTCCATTGCTGCAGCTGGAGCTCCCAGCAACAGTTGGGTGGTGCTGTTCCACCTTGCATTGCCTTCCTCCTCACAGCCAGAAGCCTGAGGAGCAAATGACTTTTCCTCATCATCTGTCAGCCATAGGGACACAATCCAAAGCCCAAGTAGTTGAAAATGAGCCAAGCAAAGAGAGATACCAGCAGAAATCAACATCATGGGTGACAAATTAAGCAAATCAGTAGCTGTGGTAAGAGTTCTAGTAAGAAATAAATGTAGGATCACTTAACTGCAAAACAAATCTATTTAGACATTTATTTAGAAAATTAAATTATTTGCGCTTCTACTCAAATGTAAGAATACCATGCAGTTCGACATTCTATAGCCATCAGGAATTTTGTCCTCAGAAACTATTTGTTACCTTAAAAACATGAAATAAGAGAACCTGACCTTGCACAACTCAGCAAAATTTGAAAACAAATCCCAAAGAAAGAATATTTGACATGTAACCTATTTAGCAAAGAGGTTACCTGTAAAGAAGCTCTTCTGAGCAAAGATGAAATGATAGGTTGCTTTATAGACCTCCAGCTCACACTGCCACGTCTGCGGCATGTTCCATATCCGGGGATAGCTGGCATTGATGTGGAACTGTGGGCAAGAAATGAAAGCATCAGGATTACCTGCAAAGATGACAATAGCTGACCCTGTCTCAGCAGTGTTCACACATGTACCCCGCTGAATAATTAAAACTGTTTTCCTGCTGGGATGAACAGAAGGTACTTCCAGTTCCTTAATAATTTAATCTCTGTCCCTCCTTCTGTGTTTGAAGGTCAAGCATTAGTGTATTCATTTATTTGGAAAGGTAGAGATGAGTTTCAGATACATCTGCTGCTGTAGATGTACAAAGCAATTTGAAATGCAAGGTTTTCATCAAGAGCATTTCACACTACAACAAAAAGAAAATGCACCAGAAAGACTGTTTTTCAACCACTGATACAGTGTTCATATTCATAAAACTATCACTTCAATAAGATAACTTAAAAGCTAACAGGAAGGGTAATCTACACAACTACAACACTGAAGTGAAATATTAGGCAAACAAAGGAGCAATGGAGTATGAAATATGTCTCAAGTAGTTCAAGCACACTTGACTGCTTTTAAGTACTTGTGCACACACATCCTCCTGCAGAGCTAGTGAGCATAATCATGAATTAAGGCCAAGACTGTATGGACACATGGCTACACAGTAAATGAGGCAACATTTGTAAATAGGTAATTTATACACCAAGGTAGTGCTTTTTAAGTCACTAAAGGTAACACACATACACAATTGTTTAGTACATATAAATTCCTTATATATTTAGGTCCTGCAAAACACATTTAAAAAGGCATTTTCCTGCATTAAGTAAAGACTGCTCCACAGAAAAGCAAATATGTTCTTTATTAAAAATCCCCTAGAGACTGAAGCTTTGTGCTTATTAATGCACACTTACAGCCAGCATTTCTGCTTCCAAGAGAGTCCTGTACTGCATGCTGCTGGTGGCATCCACGTGGAGGAGCTGCCCTTTAATTGTAGGTGAATAGCCTGGCAAACAAAAATCAAATTATCATTTAGACACAAGAGTTAGATCAATATTTAATCAATTTTTAGCAATGATTTCAGGAGTCCACTACCAAGAAGCACCCTGAGGGATATTTGCTTTAACATCTTGCAGTGAATTGTACAGGGAAGTTTTTTTGTTCCTTTCCTTAGGAATACACATCTCAAAATTACAAAGGAAAAACACTAAAAGACATTGGCACACACAGGAATTAAGATAACTGTTCAGGAAACACAGTGAAAAACAAATCTAGCTTAGCCTTTACTCACCATTTTCACCCACTGTCATGGGAATATTTATTTCCAAATAGGATCCTGCACCAACGTTCACATGTACAGCGTTCGTTTCCTGCATCGCAAGAAAGCAAAACAGTCCAAGTGTGATTTCTAGGTTTATTTATGCCTCTGGCTACCATTATCCACACCTGGTGATTAAAGTCCTCGTTGCCTTCAGAAAAACCACTAAGGAATTATCAATACATATTGGTACAACATAATCTACTGTTTTTAGGTTTAACAATAATAAAATACTTTTTTTAGGTTTCATAAACGCTAACTGAAGCCCAGTTAGAGAAACAACATAAAATACTCCAAGAATTGTAGTGTCAGACATGTACATTAGTCTAATGTTCATGTCTGACACTGCAATTCTAACCCTTTCAGTCCCCCCACAAAGAACACAACAGGGGTAAACAAAGTGATGCTGTACCCCATGTGGAAAAGTAGGAACAAGAAGAAAAATCCCAACTCCTACACATACTAGTTCTGTTCCTCCAACGTTCTCCTCATTCAGAAGTATCAGAAGAAATTGATTTTTTTAATCTATCATGGTGAGCTTCATTAGAATTTAAGACTGCACAGGACATAAAGCCCCAAGACTGCAGGAGCTGGCATGGTTTAAGATGTACCTTTAAAGCTTAAAACAAACTTAAAATAATGCCTCTAATAATACATTTCTATTTGAAAGGTTTGCTCATAATTATAAAAAAGATAAAAATCACCCAGCTTTTAAAACCATAGCTCTGTAATAAACACCTGAGACAAGTAAAATTGTGCACAACCAAAAAACACAGTGCAACCACAGCAGACAAAGTTAATTTCTTGATAAAGTTACACTATTTACCCTGTTCTTGGTGAAAAGCAAATCAATGGTGGCATCTGCAATGATATTCATTCTCAGCTCAAAAGCAAGGATCTGTCTTGATTTCCCAGGCTGAGCAATTTCTGTGACTTTCATAACCTGGTAGTCTGGTGGGAAGAAAAACTTCCACAGGCAATCCCTAGTGCAGAAACAGAAAAAAAGACTTTTTTTTTGCTCTCAGAGGAAATACATATGTGTACTTGTGCATCTACTTGGTTCATTTAACTATCTTCCTCTTAGCTCAGTCTTTGGACAACCAGTGGATGTGATAAGGAAGAATGTTGAATATCTTCATCATAGCAGCCTTCCAACTCATTATTGCAATCTCCAAAAGTGTCAATGGCAAAAAGTTAAAATTTATGGTTTTTGTCTGCAAGTTAATTCAGAAGTAAAACAAACCATGTTTTCTTTTTTTCCCTAATCCTTGGTTTATAAAATCTGTTACAAAAGCATAGCAGCAAATCATCTTATTTACTCTTCAGTTTGTGCATAAATAGTTGATGTAAGCCCAGAAATAAAGAAAGCACAAAACTTTAGACCTCAGAATGGAAGCCACATTTCTACAGATTTTTAGCTGAATGTGCCATGAAATACTTGACAGGAAGGGCAGAGTGACAAAGCACAGACAGCAGAGGTCTTACCTAGGTCTTAATGGAGTGGAATTTCTTCCTGCACCCAGCACCTGGCTGTTGTAGCAGCTTAAGAGCTCCCAAACTTCCAGGATCCATCCACAGCAAGATGCAAGAGTGTTCCTAGTGTGTATCTAGGAACTCTATGCACTCTGCACTAAACTGCTTTCTACTGAGCCAGTTAAGATTATAAAAAGCATTCCATTATAGAGCAAGCTTTCTTTGGAGTATTAAAAGTATCATTAATGATTCACTGACCTCATATTTCTAGCAAAAGGTTCTAGAAAGCGACATTTTCTCTAAAATGCACTGTCATATCTAATGACTACTCTTTGGGCTGCCATCCTCACACTCCTGAGACAGGAAATCATAACAGTTTCACAGGAGAATTAGTGGAGGCCAAGTACCAGCCTGTAATTAACAGGGGAAAAGAGGGAAAGCACTGATTATGTCACTTTTGTTTAATAGTCCTTCACTCTCTAAACAATCCTATTGTCCTCACCAGAAATGCTCATGCGCAAAGCATCCAGGGCCAAGTGAAGAACAATAGAACTCTAGGCTAATATTTTGTATTAAAATAGCTAGATAATAAATACTTTGGAGATAACATCAAGCAGCTGATATGCTAAGCAAGGATAGATTATTCCTCCCTCATTATTTTCATAGCCAGATTTCTGCTTCCCTAAGATTTCCTCATCAATATGCACTTTATTCCCATCTTAGCTAACAGGAGCTTGATAAATCTAAAGATCACCAGTTAACAAGTTAAACCTTTTACTCAATAAACATTAAAAATACTTTGCTTCCAAGAAGGGAACATAATCTGTTAATTCAATAATGAGAGTAATCCTAACTTTGGAAGGCCAACAACATAAACACCAATGAATTTACTCATCTTAAACCATTGTGGCAGGACTCTTCTTTCAGACTTGGTTACCCTAAAACACACAAATTCTGAGCAATCACACAATGGAAACTTGAGCAAGCTTTCTCAGTAATACTGGATATTAAGATGAGAGCTGTAAATCATGGTCATACCTCTGCCTATCAGCCCAAGGTCCATAGTTGAAGTCTGTCCCTTTCCCACACACAATGTCCAAACCCCAGCATGGTGGCAGGTCCTGTAATTTGCTGTCTTCATTGCTGGCTTCTCCATCATTACTCTCCTCTGTCTCCTCTGGTACAAGGCCTGCATTACATAAAATATTAAACACATTATTAAAGGAAGCTGCTTCAAATTATAAGAGAAATGTTTTCTTAAGCACAAAACAATTAAAGTGTCCTCATGTCAGTTTTATTTGAGAGCACTACAATATGTAAATATCAAGACAATTCAATGCAGACTTCCAGGGGAAGGCTAAGAAATACAGCCAAAAATGACCCAAAATTGCCACCTATCCTACACCTGTACATACCATTACCAAACGTGCTGTCTTTGCTCAAGGCTCAGGGAATACTTCAAGGGCAGTCAGAACAAAAGCATACTTATGATACTTCTATTGCTCCAAAACATTGCATTAGCTCTCAGCATATAGATTTTTCACCTTCAAAAAAATAAACTATCTTTGTATTTAACAGCTTGTACCTGGTTCATCCATATAGTAATAGATATCAACATCATTGGACTGCATTACAACAAAACCTTCACCCATCAGCCTTGGGGGTCTGCAAGGAAAGAGTGAAAAGATGAAGACTAAAAATCCACATGCCAAGACTGATCTTCATGAACTCAAATGATTTTAAATGCAACATATTAAGCATAATGGATTTGCATAATGATTTGAGAAAAAACCAAACCCTTGATCATAATGTTATTACTATTATAACCATTACATTAAATAACTTAAAAGTTTAGTCAACTCAAGCATGAAGACACCAGGTTCTTCCCCACAAAGGCATTTCTCAGATATCCTAAACCACAAGTAACTACTGAAGTTTTACTTTCAGTGTTTCTTCCAGGCAAGAGTTCCTTTCTCCTTGTCCTATATTGTTCTTTCACCTGCTAATTGTTTTCTCACTAAAATAGCCCTCTACACCAAAGGAACAGGACTTTCAGTAATTAGACCATCAGTTAATGAAAGAAAAAAGAAAAAAGCTACTCTGCCTCAATAACACTTCCCTCGATATAAAAGGATCTAAATGATAAATCTAAGAGGTGAAATGTTTCTCTAACACTACCACATTGGTTTATTACAATCCCTTTCCCACATTAATTTACATATTAATTATTCTGGTTTGACTGCAGAAGACACTACTGAAGTTTCTCAGCCACTTTCGTAAACTGTCATTTCTTGACAAAAAAAGACAACTCCTATGACTGTGTAAGAGAATGACCTGTTAGAGCCCATATTACCACAGCTCATTTTCAAAGGCAGGAAACCTTGGAAAACATGGAAAACAGCAGATGCAGAAATCACATACTGCCACAAATGCTTCAAAAGCAACAGAGTAGGAACCTTGAAACTAAGCTTATTTTGAGTAACAGCAGCAAATGATCATACTTGAACACAAACTAGATATTGGCAAAAAATTAAAATGAGATAATTGCAATTTTAAAGTATTCCCTAATATCTATCCTGAACTTGAAGCTTGCTGCCTCCAAACTTCTTCTACTTTGACTTGCTTTCCCCAGCACCATTTTTCTTTTCTTTTCTTCAATTTCAGAGGACTTATTTGCAAAGAGCATTAGAAGTGTTGAGATGGATGTTTGTAACACAGAATGTCAGTTTCCAAAGTGAAATGTTGCCGTTTGGATTGATTCCTCAGTCTGCCACAAATTTATCAAGCCACTTGGCTGTTTTTTATACATACACTGGCTGCAGGAATTTCTGTAAGTTAAAACACCCAGCTTAAATTTTAGCCAAAGCAGTGTAAGAGGGCAGGCTCCACAGAGTCAAATATTCTCCATTTCCAGTGAATTGGGCAATTTTTTGAATTTGCCCAGTAAATTAGAGCACATTTTGTGCACAGATGCCATCCTTCAGCCATCAGGAGCTACAGGGATGGTAAAAGCATAAAAAGCAAATACTTAGAGGAAGCAAGAAAAGCTAATAGTTTGAGTATCTTAATTCTATTTTGTTTTAATCTTATTTGTTTTCAACATTAGTTGCAGAAATTTCCTTTGTCGTCATGTTGGAAGAGTAAGATTCTGTGCACAGCCACAGAATGTTCTTAGAAAAACATAAAGCCCTGTTACAAACAGCAGTATTTGGCTGATAAAAAGCCAATTAAGGTACAAATGATGTACAGTTTACTTCATTACTTCATGCAAGCACTCAGGCTTGTGTTTGACTTCCTTCAGTCAGTTCAAGCTGCCTAACCCTGCTTACGCAAAACACACAGAGGTAAAAGGATCAGCAATCTGTCTTCAAAAGATAACATGGTTTCTCCTCTACCACGTATTACACAGCTTTTGCCCTGTTTGGGTTTTTTATTAGCATTTCCTAAACCGTGAATCTGCTTTACACAAGTCAACACCTTAAAACTTGCATTTCAGCTAGAAATTCAGTGGTGGCAAAGCCTGGGTACAGCTCTTGTACCTGAGAGAAGGAAAACAGACCTTGGACAGAGGATGCCACATTCCTGGAAACATTCAAGGCCAGGCTGGATGGGGCTCTGAGCAATCTGATCTGCTGTGGAGGGTTTGAACTAGGTGGCCTTCAAAGAAACCTTTCCAACCCAAACTATTCTATGATTTTATGTTTAACAGAGCAGAAGACACACCAAAAACACAAACCTGGAATAACACAGAAAACCAGCACTTTTCTCCATATATCAAATTTGTTCAAAGATCCAAAACCAAAACCTTCAGAGTAGTAACAAAAACACATTGAATAAACACATGGAAACACATCAAACATGCTTTTCTTTGTGTTCTTAAAATAAGAAAATAATATGGATACAAAAGTACCCCAAACTTACTCATCATTTTGAAGACCAACGTATCTTGGACTTGGAACCAGCATGACTCGAACATTTTCCAATTTTCCCTTCACAATGTGCATGAACTGATCAAGGTGGCTCGAAGGTGGTTTTGTGGTGTATGTCAAAAAGGCATCATCAAAGTTAATGCAAAGTGTTTGTGGCTGATAATGATTCCCAAATGCCAAGCGACCCTAAATCAAAAAGCAAACCCAGTAACTCACTGGTAATCACTTATCTCTTATATTTACATACCTATTTACAGTGACCTCTTACATTACACTCAAACTCTTACATTTAAGTATTTTTTATCTATAAAAATGCAGTTGAACCAGCCATGTGCAAATGAACACGGACAAAAGTCCTGGCCATAATCTGTGCATATCTACAAATATTAGCTTGTATGTTACACTCTGAATTTTTTCTTCTATTAACTCAATAACAGTCTCCCTGATTCTTTAAAACCAACACATCCCATAGTGTACAACACCCACAATTTAATTACTTGTGATAGCCTGGAAATCATTACTAAGACTAAGGCATGAGTATTTCCCAGAATTAGAACATAGCTGTATTTCCACCAGCACCAGCAGGATGTGTGACTGGTCAGAGGAGTGTTGATGATGTAACTTTAACTTTTTTAAAAGCATAAATGCAAAGAAAAACTTTGAACAGAATGTGTAAGAAAAATGAATGGCAAATACTGATAAATAGTTTCCTTATAAGGGTCTTTACACTCACCGTGCTCACATTGACTTTAATGACTGGAATAAGTGATCTCCATGAAGAAGAGGGGTCTTGAGATTCTGTTTTTACTTTAACACTAAATTAAAAAAAAAAAAAAAAAAGAAAAAAAAGGGGGTTATTACTTTGCTTTTTCTGCAGAAGGACCAAGCAAATTTTTCTTCTAGAGGTCTTCAGGACACAAATCTTGGGGAACACTCCTTCCCCAGGAGGGTGCAAGATAACTTACACCAAGCCTGAGAGAACAGCAGGAAGCACATGGAGCTGCACCTTGGTGCTGACATAGCTAAGAAACAAGCATGCCTTGTTTAACTCAGAGCAGTAGTTAAATAAATCTTCCTCAGAGGATCTTGGCCTGTTCTAAATACTCCTGTTGAGGCATGGGATTTTTCATTTCCCAAGACACATCCTCCTCAAAGGCAGAAATCCTTCTTGTGCCTGTCAATAAGGGCTTGAGATAAAAACACAGCAAGGCTGGCTGGGAGGCAGAGCCCTTACTCAAACTCCGGAGTGCCACAGCCTCATGCAGCTGCCCACTCTGAAATTTAGCAACTGGCCAGCAGCAGTGGCAGGACTCAGTTCTCATTAGATCCTCTCTGCTCCTGACAGTAAATCAGCCTGCTGAGGTCCTGCCCAAACAGAGGCTGATTATTGAACATCTGACTGCACCACACATAAGCCAGATAAAACTCCTTATATTTCCACTCCATATTTTCTGGGGTACCCCAAAAAGAGGAATTAACAGAAGACAGTTTGTGTAGCTGTACACAAGACCATAGAGATCCTCACATTTTGCCTATTCAATGTCTTGAGCAGCTGTTACTTCTACTGAGCAAAACCATTATTATTCTGCCAGCATAATCCTCTTCAACACATGCTTCCTCTCCACACTGTATTTCAAATAGATTTTTCAGCCTGTCTCTGATCATTAAACAAGAGTGCTTGGTTTGTTTGGCTGTGTTTTTTAATTATTACTGGTACGAAATCTGAGGAAAGGGAAAAGATTCAGACTGTCAGGCTTGTCAGTTCAATTTCTCTCAGTTGTGCTTCCCTCATTTGGCTTCCAGAGCACACGTTAACAAAACATTCCCCAATTAGTTCAGCACTTTGCAGAACAAAGCATCAACAAAACAGCAAAATTAATAATTATTTACCTTTCAAGATTGGCGTGTGTTCTCTGCCTCCCATTCACTTGTGCTCTCTCATCATCTTTCTTTGCTGGAATTATTGTGGGATCCAAGCCAAACAGCTCTTGAAGTTGTCCATAAAGCTCAGAGCGGTTGTACACGTGAAATTCAAAGTCATTCACCATAATATACAGTCGAGTTTCTGCCTTTGGATCTAACCCAAGAGTAGGAAAACAGCTTCTAATTCTATCTCAACATTCCCTTGGAATATTTACAGTTTCCCAAAAATGCACATTTTGCAAAACCAATCCACACAGTACTGAACAGCTGCTGAAGTACATATTAAAAAGCAGTAAAAAATTCCACAAAATAATTACAGCTTTCTAAGCAAATCAGTAAAACTTGGCAAATAAGACAGCTGCATACAAAATATTAAATCTGAAAGGCATTTCACCCCTAGGTCACAGTCCAAAAATAAATCCAGACAAAAACTGCACAAAATGGTAAATGAAGTTTTTCAGTCTCATGTATAAAAACAAACAAACCTCTCTCTTGATGCATAGAACAGAAGCCTCGGCAAAAATTTCTGCTTTTTAGCACAGATATCACTGAGAGCAACTCAATCTCAAAACACAAATGGTTTTCTAGCCAAGCTCCCTGGTACACCATGCCTGAAGTGGGAAAAAGCTTTCTTTCACAGAGAAATTATTAAGATGAAGAACTAACCAGATCATACTCATTTTGCACCATCAGTCAACATTCTCACAATTTTAAGATTTCAACTGTTATATCAGCTTGGCTCTCTGATCCTTAAAACCTGTTTTAACATCTGCTGAACATATAGAGAGCTGATTGTGACATACTTTGACATACTTTTGCCTCAGAAAGTGTGACCTAATTATGCAGTTAATGTGAGGGAAAAGCTTGCACCACTTCCCCCTAATTACCCAGTTGAAAGAGTGCCCATTACACATTGACTCAAGAGACCTGAGCTGCTCTAAAAACCTCATCTGGTCTTGCTAAGTCAAACAGACTTCAGGCAGCTGAAGAATCAATGGTTATTACAGCAGTCCCCCAGCTGTAACTCAGGGGGCACAAACTGAAGGCAGCATTTCCCAAAACACAAGAAACTAAAACTCGGAGCAAACGTTTGTGGTCGGGGTCAAAAGAAGGAATGCAGATGCCCAAGAGCCAACATTTAGAGACATCTACTTGATTAAATGCACCCAATTTGATAAAAAACTCATCTGTCCCTCAAAATCACACATCTCTGCAACACTGTCCCAACTTTTCCCCCATCACACCTCAAGTACCAGAAATTCCCATATAATTATAAAAATATATATACATAGAAAGTAAGTTTCCAGAGCCCATTGACATCACAGGTTTCTTGAAGAGGAGACAGAAAAGTTAATGAGCCAGCTTCAGTTCCTTCCTGTTTTCAGAAAAGCACCATCACATCCATTTGTTGCCAACCTTAACTTGTATCAATAAGTCAGGCAAAGAATGAGATGGACAAAGATCGGGACACACAATTGCTCACCCAGGAGATCTGAGCAGCATCAAGAAGACAAATGTAATTTTTCAATTCCTGGATGCAAGCATTAGACTTGATTTACTAAATGAAATCATATGTACTAATTCATTTATTTAAAGGGGATTTACAGAGACATGTATCTCTTTTTCTTAACAACAAAATAAGGTTTGACCTCCACACATCAATTTGGTTTGCTAAAACACTTTTGGAAAAGAAGCAAAAAGGGATAAGGAAAAAGAGACAAAGCAAATCTGAATGTTATGACATTAAATTATTCAAAGCAGCATTTATGTAGGCTATGTACAAGTAACTACCAGACTGTTTCACAATGTGAAAATTGCTAATGGGCTGCAGCACCTGAGCCAAGTCATTGGGGTGTGCCCTATCCACAACACAATCCTCCAGCTTTTGTTCCTAAACTTCTATTTCCCAAGTATACACAAAACCTCAAGAGCATTTTAGTCATGTCACTTTTTTTATCAGACCTGGACACCTCTCACTTCTGTGGTTATTTGGATTATTTGTCCACTAATCACCTGGCCTTAAATGCCAGCAGCAAACATTAAAGCCAAGCAAAAATGCCACCATAGAGGACAGGCAACCATCTCCACTGCATTAAATTCAACTCATTTTTCATTCTCTGAGCCACCAGAGAAATAGGTTTTAACTAGCAGATGAAGACAATACTATGAAAACCCATTGGACAGTAACAGGCTTGGCAAAATCTAATTAACTCTAAGACTAGGGTCCACTTGTTCAATGACTTTTTTACTGTACAGTGAATTTGAACTGTGCCCTACTACCTCAGAGGGTGAGCAGTGCCTCAGTAAATAGAAATGAGCAGCTCTTCCAAGCTCCTATCACTGCCCAGAGTGGAGTCTCACATCCACCTGACTGATTCTGCATGCAGCACTGCTGCCACTGCTGAGCTCTACTGACACAGCAACAGCTCCATGAGCCTGCTGACAACTCTGAGAGGCTTCACACCAGCAGAAGCCACTTCCAAAGGCGAGGTGAGGAAAAAAACCCTGTAAAGTTCAATGACCCTCCCAATTAGTGTACTCAGCTGTAGATAGCTGACATTTCCAGACCTCCTTGAATAAGCACATGGGGCTGAGATGGCTCCAAAAAGTCAAGAGAAGCAGGACCTGAGTCTCATCCAACAAGATTCTAATCATATAAATGATTAAGCACACAGCCCTAGGCTACTTATGCTTTCTCTCTGTTTTCTGCAGATAGAATTAATCTCTTGCATCTGTGTTAATCATCCATCTTCAGTCAGAGATAAGGAAGAAAAATGAATTTTTTTATACTGCCTCCCTTCTGTAGCCACAGATGTCATCTAGACACAGGCTTGTCAAATACTAAAGGACATCCCCTACCATAACACTTTAGCTAAAATACTGAAAGCACAACACTCACTGAAACTCAAACTAAAATCACTTGCAGAACATGAGACATCTCTATTCATCATAGTTATCAACTCCAATACAGAGACAATTATGCTTGGACTGCAGCTAATGAAGGCCACTATTAAGATTAATGGTTTGTGTCAGGAAGGGTTCATGTCCTCGATAACGAATCCTGTATTTATTGCATCTACTCTGCAACAGTGAACAAATCCATACCTTCTGAGCATCACAGTACTTCAGGTACATATTAACAAAGCAATTGCATGCCTATGATTGTGCAAAGGAAGTGTGTTTCTGTAGGCTAACTGTAAATTTAAACTTTGAAAGCTTTTTGGGAAACCTACCATGCTGCTTCTGCTTAGGGTTGTACATCTTCCACCAGCGAAAAATGATAAATCCATCTTGAATTCTAAACCAAACAAATTGGAATAAAACAGAAGTTAAGAGAGCAACTTCACGCTCCAAAGTGGTTTATTTGACAAATCTAAGATGGTAGGACAACAACCATCTTATCCAGCACTCACTTCCAAACGATAAGGCTAAGGCAGCAAATGAGCTCCCAAGTCTGTAGGGGTGTTAAATACTAGCACCAAAAGAAACAGTCCAACACTTACAAATACACTGCTCATTTGGAAAGCTACACTTGCATTTGTGCTATTTAGACCTGTATTTAAAACACTTATTTAGAAGGAGGATTCCTTTGGAAATCTGTACCTGATGGACATGTCCTCTGTGATGAAATAAATTTCACGCACCATGACTTTTCCAGACAGCACAGAAAATGAAAAGGAACCTAATCATAGAAAAAAAAAAAGGTTATTACCCTAAAGCTGTTGATTTTGTGAACAGAGAGAATACAGCATTCCATGACCTGAAATGGGTTAACTGGATATCTTGAGTTCCTTTTCTGAAGGCAAGTCAGAGATTCAGAACACAGGAGACAAAGCACACAACTAAGGGATGCTGGTTTTGGCAGCACCCAACAAAACAACCAAGCCCCTGAGGTACATGAGTCACTCAGAAACATCCAGGTGCCATGCAAGTCTCTAAAGAATTAGAAAAGCTGTTTTGAACATTTGGAGTTTCAGGACATTGTGTGCAAGACCATAATCAGAGGAACAAAGATTCCTGATGGACTGTTTTTAAAAATTTTAAATGGCTGTAAGGAGTTTGGTCCAATTATTACAACAAATTATGTTTGCAGCAAGAAGGATTAATAAGTATGAAAAGACCAGCAGGTAATGCAACAGCCCAGATTTTTGCTAAGGCTTTTCACCTCACTCACAGAAAGTACACCATAATTTAAAAAAAAACAAAACAAAAAAAACCACCACCAAAATAAACATTAAACGACTGAAACCAAGCAGTAAATGGTGGGAATTAACATTATGTTCTACTTGCTGATGAGGCTCATAAAGAATACCACATATGGCCAGCCATGTCAGCTGTCCTTACTTAATGGCAATTTCACAGAGTAATTTTTATTAAAAGCCTACAGATCAAGTGCAGCAGCCAGTAAATATTTCATCTATTTTGCTCTTCCAAAAAGCTGGATTTGAATGTCATGTGGAATTCAGTTCTTAGGTTCTTGAGGATATCAACAACTGAATTGCAAGGGTGTCTGTGGCAGGCCAAGTGTGAGTGGGATTTTTTGGTTTGAAGTTCTCACTACATTCATGAGGTATAGTTGCAGAAAAAGTCCAGAACTGAAGTCATTGCTATTCTGTGAAGCAGACAGAGGAAGGCAGAGGAGCAAGTGAAAGAAAATTAAAAGTGTGATCAGTGAGGTTGTGGGCTACAGCCCTCTGTGACTCAGTACCAGATATTTTTGTAAGTGGGTGAGTGCCCAAGTGATTTGTACTGACCTGTTTTACTGAAAAAAAGTTTAAAATATTTTAATAAAAAGTTAATGGATTTTGATGCAAAATGTTCTAGCCAGTATCAATTCTACATATAGTCCCAGTATGGATCTACCTGTGATTAGTTGTTCTGACAGCTTATTTAGAAAGCAAGGGCAGTGCCAGAACAGGGACTTAATGCTTGAGTCTCTGCTTTGAATCCACTGAATGTTTTCAAATCACTAATGAAGGAACACTTGAAGGAAAACTTGAGTTTACTTCAAGATTTTAGCAAACTGGAGCAGACAAAGAGTGGCATGACATGAATCATAACTTACCAATATGGATGTAGCCATGTTTATATAATCTGTTAAGAACCAAGGTCAGAATGAGTCCAATGTTCCGGGAATTATAGTAAGTTAGGTAGATAATCCATCCACAGGACAATATTGTTGCTGTTGAAAGATTACAATGAATTAAAGCATTTTTTAAAGTACACTGACCCAGATAAAAACCTTACCTATTAGGACTATGAGGCTTAGCAGTGTTCTTCCTGCTCTCCAAAAAAATTCAAACTGATGGGGCAGTTTATTGGATGTTTTCAGAGAGATGGTGTGAGATGGGTGTGAGGAGATGGAGGGAGAAGAAGTCCAGAAAAATATAGATTCTTCACTGCTCTTCCATTCCCCAATATATCAAAAACTGTCCTTCCAGAGGAACTGCAGATGGCATCAATTATTTCATATACCACTTACCATTCTAAGAAGTCAGATTTTATAGATTGAATTGTAATATGCATTGTCCCACATGGACATGTATTTCAGAACACCCTAAAAAACCTCAACACCAAAGTCATGCTACATACCTTCCCTACTGTCGTGGGTTGACAGCCTTTATCCCAATATCGTGTGTTGTGTCTGGCAGCTGTGCCTTTTCTCTCTTCCCCCCCCCCCCCCCGGCCGTCCTGCTGCGGCGGGGCGGGGAAGAGAGGGGGGAGTGTTTGACCAGGCCTTTTTGCTTTTGGCTTTTGCTGCTTGGCTTGGCTAGCCGCTTTGCTTGCTTGCTTTCTGCTTTTTGTGCTGTTTTTTTTTCCTTTTCTCTTGCTCCCTCTTTCTTACCCTCCCCTGAAGATACTGGACCGGCTCCGGACCTGACCTGTAGACGTCCAGGACACCCGAAGCTTGCAGAGAAGCGCCGCGCCCTCTCAACACACAGTCTGTTTTTTTCTGTTTTCTTTTCTTTTCTTGTGTTGGGGAGTGTTCTTTTGTTACTTGTAAATAAATAGGTTTTGTTTTCCACTTTGCTCCGCCGAGAAATTCCTTCCCGAACCCGGTGTTGGGGGAGGGGTGGTTGGAGGTTTGTTTTGTTTTGGGGGGCTCCCTTTTGGAGATTTCCCCTAATTTGTCCTAAACCAGGACAATATACTTTTTGGTGCATTGGCCGGGAAAAAGGGAGGCCAAAAAACAGTGGAAAAAAAACCTATAATAATAATATTTTGGTTTTGGCTATTTTGTGGGCATATTGGTGATTCATAATGTCATTTGGAGTGGAAGCTTGCCGGTCGTTCTGGTCCCTAGGGGTTTTTGAAGTTTTAATACTTTTGTGGTCCCTAGGGTTATTTCCTTACCCAAAAATAGCTCTGATGTTGGCCCTAATAAGTAGCTTTTGTAAGCGGGGGGCACTAACCAGAATAGTCATTGTGCTGGTCTTATGTATGATGATGTGTCGGATAAAAATGCTGGACTTTATTTCAGGAATGTATGGACTGTTATTATGGTTGTTTACTCAGTTTGTTTGGGGAGAAGAAGGGGAAGGGGCTTTTCAGCCTTTGTCTTCCTTCTTGTCCTCCAAATTGTTGACATCTCTATTAGAAAATACTGAATTTCCCCTGAGTTTGAAAGAATCCATCTTTCTGGCATTTAATTTATTAAGCCTTTTCTATACTGTCTGGAGTGTGTATAAAATGAAGACTGAGATTTCTAGAGGGGTTAGAGACACTCCTGACTTAGGAGTAAAACAAAGCAGGAAAAATCTTGACTGGAGTGGGAAATGGGAGGACATGGGCCAGACTTTAAAGGAATTTTCTGATCCTATGGACTGGGACTTTCCATCTGATCAAATTCAGAATCCAGTCGAGGTGGCAAAGTATTTGAGGGAGAAGTGCCATGGTAACACTAAGGAAGAAAGGATTACTGCAGTGAGCTGGGCCTTGGCATTTGTTTACCGTACTCTGCTAGATACTGTGGAGCAGCAGATAGCAGAAAGGGAACAGGGAGATAAGTTAGTTACTACCCCAGTGACCCAGGCTGCAGCTAACATCCCAGGCTCCAGGCTAGCAGCTACATCAGACAGTAGGCCCCAAACCATGGCTGTTGCAGCTAATACAAGAGGTGGAAAGTGTAAAGGCAAGACCGATCGAAAGGTGGAGGATGATGAGGATGATGATGCAGGAGAAGGACCCTCACCAAAATCAGAGGCCACATCAAGGGGCACAGAATCTGGAGCTAATATTGACTCCTTTTCTCTGAAGGACCTCAGAGGCCTAAGAAAGGATTACAGACGACAACCTGATGAATCTATAATTAGTTGGTTAGTCCGCCTTTGGGATGCTGCAGGGGAGGTTACGATTTTGGATGGTACTGAAGCGAGGCATTTGGGATCCCTGTCACATGATCCTGTCATCGATCAAGGTATGATGAGGGGGGCTAACCCTCACAGCCTCTGGGAACGGGTCCTAAGAAGCGTAGCAGAACGATACCTGTGTACGGATGATCTCTATATGCAGCAGACACGGTGGAAGACCATAGAACAGGGGATCCAACGCCTGAGAGAGATGGCGGTGGCAGAGCTCATTTTCTCAGATGACACAACAACTAGAAATCCGGACCTGGTACCATGCACACCTGTAATGTGGAGGAAACTCGTGCGACTTGGGCCACCTGAATACGCTTCTGCCCTAGCAATAATGAAGCGGGATGATACATATGAGACTGTGCTCGATATGGCAAAGAAGCTTCGAGCGTATGCAGATGCTGTGCATGGCCCAACTCATGCCAGAATTGCAGCAGTGGAAACCCGACTGCAGAAACTAGAGGATAAAATTGAGGAGAATCATAAGAAACTCTGGGAAGAGATTAAGGAGGACCTTATTCAAATCTCAGCTGTACAAATTAGAGGTCCTGGTGTCCAACGCTGGCGCTTCTTTGATGGGGAGAGAAGGTACACCCCACGGACTGAGTTATGGGCTTTTCTGCGTGAGTCTGGAGAAGACATGAGGAGATGGGATGGAAAACCCACCGCTGCTTTGGCACAACGGGTGCGTGATTTGAAGAAAAGAGAAAGTATCACCAAAAGGATAGCAGCTCCGGTCGCTCGTAGCCGAGATGTTAAGTATAATGATGACGATGACATGTCCGATCCCCTTGAAGGAACTTCTAAGGCATATGCCCAAGGAAAGAAGGACAATCTGGCTTAGAGGGGCCCTGCCTCCAGCCAGGAAGAGGCACGGGAGAACCGGGTTTTTTGGAAGGTGTGGATCAGATGGCCTGGCACATCAGAGCCACAAGACTATGAAGCGTTGGTTGACACTGGATCACAGTGTACCTTAATGCCATCAGAACATGTGGGGACAGAACCTGTTTCCATTGCTGGAGTGACGGGAGGATCACAACAGTTGACTTTGTTGGAAGCTGAGGTGAGCTTGACTGGGAAGGAATGGCAGGAACACCCGATTGTGACTGGTCCAGAGGCTCCGTGTATTTTGGGCATAGACTTCCTCCGGAATGGCTATTACAAAGATCCTAAGGGATTCAGGTGGGCTTTTGGAATAGCTGCAGTGGAGATAGAGGGTATTAAACAATTGAACACCTTGTCTGGACTATCAGAGAACCCATCTGCAGTAGGACTCTTGAAGGTAGAGGAGCAGCGAGTGCCAATTGCCACTTCAACAGTGCACCGCAGGCAGTACCGGACGAATCGAGATGCCGTGATCCCCATCCACAAAATGATCCGAGAGCTGGAGAGCCAAGGGGTGGTCAGTAAAACCCACTCACCCTTTAACAGCCCTATCTGGCCTGTGCGAAAATCTGACGGAGAATGGAGACTGACTGTGGACTATCGTGCCTTGAATGAAGTGACTCCACCACTGAGTGCGGCTGTACCGGACATACTGGAACTGCAGTACGAGCTGGAGTCTAAGGCAGCAAAGTGGTATGCGACCATCGATATTGCTAACGCGTTTTTCTCCATCCCTCTGGCAGCAGAATGCAGGCCTCAGTTTGCTTTTACATGGAGGGGAGTGCAGTATACCTGGAACCGACTGCCCCAGGGGTGGAAACACAGTCCTACCATCTGTCATGGACTGATCCAGGCTGCACTAGAAGAGGGTGAGGCTCCAGAACATCTGCAATATATTGATGATATCATTGTTTGGGGGAGCACGGCAATAGAAGTGTTCGAGAAAGGAGAGAAGATAATTCATATTCTCTTGGAAGCTGGATTTGCCATTAAGAAGAGCAAAGTCAAGGGACCTGCCCGAGAAATTCAGTTCTTGGGGGTGAAGTGGCAAGACGGACGGCGTCAGATTCCTGTGGATGTTATTAATAAAATCACTGCCATGTCCCCACCAACTGATAAAAAGGAAACACAAGCTTTCCTTAGGCGCTATAGGTTTCTGGAGGATGCACATCCCTGAGTATAGTCAGATTGTGAGACCCCTTTATCTGGTTACCCGCAAGAAGAACGACTTCCATTGGGGCCCTGAGCAGCAGCAAGCTTTTGTCCAAATCAAGCAGGAGATCGCTCATGCTGTAGCCCTTGGTCCAGTCAGGACGGGACCAGATGTGAAGAACGTGCTCTACTCTGCAGCCGGGAGCCATGGTCTGTCCTGGAGCCTTTGGCAGAAGGTACCTGGCGAGACCCGAGGCCGACCATTGGGATTTTGGAGTCGGAGCTACAGGGGGTCTGAAGATAACTATACTCCAACAGAAAAGGAAATCTTGGCCGCCTATGAAGGAGTCCAAGCCGCCTCGGAGGTGATTGGTACAGAGGCACAACTCTTTTTGGCACCCCGACTACCGGTGTTGGGATGGATGTTCAAAGGAAAGGTTCCCTCTACCCACCATGCCACCAATGCTACTTGGAGTAAGTGGATTGCCCTCATTACGCAGCGCGCTCGAATTGGGAAGTTAAATCGCCCTGGGATCCTGGAGATAATTACAAATTGGCCTGAAGGTGAAAGCTTTAGTGTCGCAGATGAGGAACAAGAGCCAGTGACCCGGGTTGAGGAAGCTCCGCCATACAATCAGTTGCCAGCAGAAGAAACACGTTATGCTCTATTCACCGATGGTTCTTGTCGTGTCATAGGGATGAAACGGAGGTGGAAAGCAGCTGTGTGGAGTCCCACTCGACGGGTTGCAGAGGCTACTGAAGGAGAGGGTGAATCCAGTCAATTTGCTGAAATCAAAGCTATTCAACTGGCCCTAGGTATTGCAGAGAGAGAGAGGTGGCCAAGGCTCTATTTGTATACCGATTCCTGGATGGCAGCCAATGCTCTATGGGGATGGCTGAAGAGATGGAAAGAGGCGAACTGGCAGCGAAGAGGAAAACCAATTTGGGCTGCGGAAGAGTGGAAAGATATCGCTACTCGGGTAGAGAAGTTACCTGTGAAGATTCGCCATGTAGATGCCCATGTCCCCAGAAGCAGAGCTAATGAAGAGCAGCAAAACAACCAGCAAGTACATCAGGCTGCAAAGATAGGGGAGTTGAAGATAGATCTCGACTGGGAGCATAAGGGAGAGTTATTCTTAGCACGGTGGGCCCATGATGCCTCAGGCCACCAGGGTAGAGATGCCACCTATAAGTGGGCACGAGACCGAGGGGTGGATCTAACCATGGACAGTATCTCTCAGGTTATTCGTGACTGTGAGACGTGCGCTGCCATTAAGCAGGCCAAGCGGGTGAAGCCCCTCTGGTATGGGGGGCGGTGGTCTAAGTACAAATACGGGGAGGCCTGGCAGATTGATTACATCACACTGCCTCAAACCCGCCAGGGCAAGCGCTATGTACTAACCATGGTAGAAGCCACCACGGGATGGTTGGAAACCTACCCTGTGTCTCATGCCACAGCCCGTAACACTATCTTGGGCCTTGAAAAGCAGGTCCTTTGGAGGCATGGTACTCCCGAGAGAATTGAGTCGGATAATGGAACTCATTTTAAAAACAATCTTATTAATACTTGGGCTAGGGAACATGGCATTGAGTGGATATACCATATCCCCTATCATGCACCAGCTGCAGGGAAAGTGGAAAGGTATAATGGATTGTTAAAAACCACCTTAAAAGCATTGGGTGGGGGGTCTTTTAAAAACTGGGAGCAGCATTTGGCAAAGGCTACCTGGTTAGTTAACACTCGAGGTTCCACCAACCGAGCGGGTCCTGCTCAGTGTGAGCTCCTTAATATAGTAGATGGGGATAAAGCCCCAGTGGCCCACGTCAGAGGTTTGTTGGGAAAGACAGTATGGATCAACCCTGCCTCGAGTACAGACAAACCCATCCGTGGGATTGTCTTTGCTCAAGGACCAGGTTATACATGGTGGATAATGCAGAAAGATGGAACAACACGGTGTGTACCTCAGGGAGACCTGATTGTGGGATGAGACTCATATATGAATGTCATTGTTTGTTGAATGTGAGACAGAAGGAAACTGTAAGTGTCAAAGGTCTGAGCAAGTAAGATGAGAGGAATGCGTAAGTGTCAAAGGTGTGAGTAAGTGAAATGAAAGTTTTTATTGTATATTCACGATATGGGATAAGGGGTGGAGTGTCGTGGGTTGACAGCCTTTATCCCAATATCGTGTGTTGTGTCTGGCAGCTGTGCCTTTTCTCTCTTCCCCCCCCCCCCCCCGGCCGTCCTGCTGCGGCGGGGCGGGGAAGAGAGGGGGGAGTGTTTGACCAGGCCTTTTTGCTTTTGGCTTTTGCTGCTTGGCTTGGCTAGCCGCTTTGCTTGCTTGCTTTCTGCTTTTTGTGCTGTTTTTTTTTCCTTTTCTCTTGCTCCCTCTTTCTTACCCTCCCCTGAAGATACTGGACCGGCTCCGGACCTGACCTGTAGACGTCCAGGACACCCGAAGCTTGCAGAGAAGCGCCGCGCCCTCTCAACACACAGTCTGTTTTTTTCTGTTTTCTTTTCTTTTCTTGTGTTGGGGAGTGTTCTTTTGTTACTTGTAAATAAATAGGTTTTGTTTTCCACTTTGCTCCTCCGAGAAATTCCTTCCCGAACCCGGTGTTGGGGGAGGGGTGGTTGGAGGTTTGTTTTGTTTTGGGGGGCTCCCTTTTGGAGATTTCCCCTAATTTGTCCTAAACCAGGACACCTACTCTTCTCCAAACTGTGAGCTGTAACTTAAATTTCTAGTCTTTGATATATTATCACAGGAAACATTATCATATACCAAACCATTTCCTACAACACTGCCTCCTGAGAGAAATGCACCAGCCCTTGGGTTAGCAGAAATACCTCAACAGTTCAAGCATGGAATTTGATAGGGAAAAAAAGGAAATAGCAATCCAATGAGAAACAAGGTTTTTAAAAAAAAAAATTAGGTCTGCTAGTCCCCAAAGTCATTTTTACTTGAGTTGATTAAGAGCTAGTAACCTATTTCTAATTACAAGGGTTCTCTAAGCTTCCAGAAGGACAAACCCAAAAGGAATGGCACTGCCAAGGAATGGACTAGTCCTAATTCACCTTACTGATAATTACCATTCTGTTTCACCCAAAGCAGAGTAGGGAAAACACCTGAACTTTGTAACAGAATTTTTTTATTTATGCTAAAAATGGAATTTTTTAAATGAAAAATATAAAGTGTAGAAACACATAGGAACCTTAACTTTGAAGAGAGCTCAGATAATTACTGAAAAAAATATTTACAAAATCTATCTGTTCTTCCACTCTTGCTTTATTTTTTTCTAAATGGATCCAGTGTGACCAAAACTCAAGCAAACCAAGTCTGTGCGGGTGATCCCACAGCAAAGAGCAGGGAGGGTGGAATCCACAACCCAGGAAAGAAATTGCAGCTGGCACTGAGGGCAGGCACACTCCAAGGACAGTGCTCACCTCCCTCACGTTCAGGTGAGTAAGCTCCTCCCTGCTGGTGCTCTCTGGGGAGGGAGAGAGGTGGGATGACTCACACTCTGAGGGTCCACAGAGTTTAATTTGGGATTAAAGTTCAACTTGGCACTGCTGGATGGCTGCAGTCAAGAAGGTGCCCTCTCAAGGTGAAACACACTGAGAAAAATTGCGAAACCAGTGCTCTTTCCAGTTCTGATCCATTGCCTTCAGCACTAGACTCACCTCTGCCACAAACTGTAGCCTTTCCCTTCAGCAAATTCCATAAACTTCATTAATTTCATTATTATATTCTTGATTTTTAAAGCCTCTGCACTAAAACCAAGTTTTGGAAATTGCATTTCAGAAGTATTACTGCATGTGATTTTTAGAAATGATTCCAGAAGTGAGCAATGGCTCTTTGAGGAGCATGTTCATTTCTGGAATTCATCACCTTTTACTGAGAGCAGTAGTTAGCTGTTTCAGCACTCAGGAGAGGCAAACACTGATATCTTTTTATGCTCCCTTATAGCAGGATGCCATAGGTCAGCAGATAAAAGCAAAGGAGGGAAGGCTGGTTGAAATTGCCTTAATGAACATCATTCCAATGTGTTTCTATCCCAGCCTCATAACAGGAAGCAATGCAAAGCTTTTGAAGACAAAATTTTCACATCTATTTGCATCTGTTCCACATTTTACCATGAGCTACTACCAGTGACTTCCCCTATTTCCATCTTGACTACACTGAGAACTCTATGTTGAATACAAACTTTCCACTCCAGCATTCAGAAGTTAAACATAAACAGTAAGCACCCTCAAATAATTTACCTATGTCCTTTCTATTTCATATGGCCTATGGAAAAATAATTCCAGTATGTCAATAGCCAATAGACTTGAACTTGTCAGAAGTCAAAGTGAAAAAATCAAGTTGTTGATCCTGTGTTGCCCCTCACTCCAAGTCCAAGAGCCAAGGCTGGAAAGCAGGCATTATCTAATTACCTACCTTTGGAAAAGTCTGAATTCATTGCACACTTTCAGTATTCTTACATGCACCTGAGTACAACTTCATATTTACTTGGCTGTCCTTGAGCCACTTGTTTATAGATGAATAAAAATGCCTACACCAATATAAGCAATAGCACTAGTGCTAAAGAAAAACTAAATCAGCATACCTAAATCAGGCATGTTTACAAACCTAGCTCATAACTGACTGAATGACAGCTTGGCTTCAAGGCTCATTGTGGCCCACAACTTAGTCAGGAAGCTGTGTCATTAAACACAACAGTCCTTAAATCACTTTCCAAATTACACCAGATGAAGTGGCAGGTAGGCACATATTGGAAGTTATTGTAGCTATGATTCTAATCCTTTGTTATGGTACCACAGAATAAATTTAACCAAGACAGAAGAGTTAACCTTACCTACTAACAGCCACACCACGTTGGAGTCATGTTCTGTCAGGAAATCTTCCAGCTGTGTGATACTTGGGACAAAACTGTCATTTTTTCTTTGATCCATTGCTACACTGTTTTTGCACCAGCACCTATAGAACTGAAAGAACAAGAAAAACGTTGCAAAACCAAAATTAATAACAAGAACAGTACAGTTTGGAATAAATGGAATATGTACCATCTTAAATGATCCCCAGCAGAGTGCTTCACACAAATACATATGTAATTGTTTTCTTCCTTCAATAACAACTTCATGATTCTCAGGTACCTCCTCTTCTACTCCAGAGCTCCAGACACACTTTCACTCATCTCTGCTGGAACAGTTTCCTGGCACAAGACTGCCCCAAACAAACTACATACCAACCAAACACCAAAATATGCCCTCCAAATTTAGTACCCTGGATGCCCTGTACAGCATACAAAAGCAAATAAATGTCTAAAACTGCTGTGGCACAGCAGTAAGTCAAAAGGCAACTGAACATACAAGTATAAATGAGGCTGTATTAAGCTCACTAACATGCAAAACTGTAACATGAGACTAAACCCCTGCCCTTGCAGAAAGAAAGGCCAAAGGAGACACTTCCAGGAGCTACAGAAAATTCCCAAAACCTCCTGATCTGCTGTGTCCATAATTCTCTTCAAGGATGGGTTTGTATCATTCTGTTAAAACTGACTGTCTGGTTGATCTGTCATAGAGAACAGAAAACCAGTCATTTGGATCTTACACATTTCTTCAAATCACCCAAAAATCACCTTGCAACTGGGTTTATATTAATTAAATGTGATTAGCAGGGAGTTGCTCAGCTCAGCAACATCTGTAATTACACAGCAGTATTTTTGTGGCATTGGTTTCATTTGCAGTCTTCTCCTTTGGATGTTATATGTCACATCTTCTTATAGAAAAGGAAGCATTGATTCTGCTTCTTTTTTTTTTTATTTTCTAACACCTTCCAGCTCCTGTCCTCCTGACAGTATTCACCCTCAAAAAATATAAGTAGACCTTACTTCCTTTTGTTATGAAGTCTCAGTGGGTTTCTCCATCAAGGGCTGTAGGACATAAAACTAATATTGACGAGTCCTTAATTTTTCAGCCTAACAGCTTTGAATAATTAGTATTTGCAAATGTTAGCAGCAAATGTAGCAATTCATCTGTTTTTACCCTTTAATACTCAAACTACTCTTATTATTTTAACTGGAAGAAGTTGGGGGGGAAACTGCCTTTAATGCACTTGTTTCTCCTGCTGTACCTGAACCAACAGCCTGTGTTTAGAACAACAATAGCAGTACAGTCCCAAGAATAAGGGTTAATCATTTGTTCATTACCCCTTCTGCAAGAAGACACAGAATGGGGAGGAAATAGCATGAAAGCAGCAAACAATAAAAAAAAGAAACAACAAAGAAACACAATGAACCAACACCAGTTTCCAGCAGGGGTGATAAAGCTACCAACTTACTGCCCTGCAAGGAGGGGGAATAAGAGAAATAAACATCACACAAATGCACACAGACTAAGAAAGGAGCCATTGTTTCAGAAGGGGCCTCAGAACAGCAAATGAAATCACATAACGGCACTGTGATTTACTTTAAGACATCCACAGTACTCTGATAAAAAAGCCACATGTCAGTTTGTAGATGGAGCAGATGATGCCTCTGCAGGCAGCCTCCAGAGCCTTTAACCCCTGAATCACAGGGTAAAGAGAAAAAGCCAAATCAACACTTGCAGCATAAAAGGACCCAAGGACTCGACCTCTCCCTTTCCCACCTAAGGACAACAGTGTCATTCTGTTGTGACCCAGATCACCATGGAAATGGTGTCAGTAGGTAAGGACTGTCTACCTATTGCCTCAACCACCAATATTTAATCTCATCAGGGAAGCAAGAAATTATCACCCAAAATGACATTATACTGAAACACGACTAAAAATCATTAAACAGGACAGTGGCAAGACAACCTGGAGACTGAAACTATTGAATCTTGATACTTAGCTACTTAAATAAAGACAGTGTTCATCTCTTTTTTTTTTTTTTGTCATCACTATCCATAACCATAAACCGGAAAAACATACTTTCAATTTTTTTCTGGGATGCATTTCCTACCTGCATGCAAATAAACTCAGGAATCCCCCATCACTCTGCATGTGTCAATACAACATATTTGAGCTTCAAAGAGGATCCTTTAACACCCCAGCCCTCTGATTTGGGCTTTTTTCTTTCATTAGGGCAGTCTCTGCCCTTGATCAAGTTCCTGGAGGGAGGATGCTGGCAATAAAAGTGTAAGCACCCCAAGCCAGCCAGTAGCAACACCTACACTGGATGTGAGCTCTCAACACACCTCTCAGAGCAATCAGGTGTTTAATCCATTTAGTATTATTAATTACTATAGTAAAAAGCGCAGACTTAAGGAGTGCACAGTGCTCATAACGTCCCTGTGCATTTATAAGGTCCAGGGGATGAAGGGGCAGGATCTGCACCATCAGGATAACTTATGGTAACTTAGAACAGACACAATTTTCCTCTCAGGATAACTTAGAGGAAGAAATGCCATCTTTTCACAACAGGTATTTGCTACTTAGAGTAACCAGCATTCCTTTGCACCTCCCAGCCCCTATACACTGTAACCATTGGTTTAAACCCTGGGCCATACACTGTAACCACAGCTGGGAGTCCTGCAGGCTCTCACTGCCCACACCCTGCTGCACTCACATTTACTCCTGTGTGCAAACTCAGCTCTGCCACCAGAGCAAACTGCTGCACTCCCCAGAAACGGTGATCCATAGGCTGCTGAGGCTGGAATGGTCTGTCATGCTGCCCACTGAACTCTCTGAAGCCAATCCCACAAGGAACTGCCCTTGGAATGACAAGACCTGAGGGCGTGAAGCTGACTCTTGCCAACCATGCAAATACACAAAAGAAAATGTAACAAAGAGGAACAGAAACCCAGAAGTTCACATTTGTTTCTCTGCATTTATTTAGCATCTTTTCTCAAGGTCTGTGCTGTTCTGCGATGAACAGCTCAGTCAGCATGCTGAAATATAGTCTAAGACCATGATAAGTGTTTGGATTTATTTGCCTTCCCCCTTGCCTTATTGTTTAAACACATTTTCACTATTCATTATGTCACTTGTGCCTCTCATTTACCACACACCACGTTAATAACTACAAAATGTATTAGCTCTCTCCTGGGAAGAGGACAGAAGAAAAGAAACATTCTGTGGCACTGAGGTGACAGAACACTGATACTCATATTTTATCTTCACAGCAGTCCTTTGGGGCATCATGTAGTTGTCTCTCTCCAAATGAGTATCTGAAGCAAGGAGAGATAAAGGCCAAATCCCTCATTTATGATGCCCAAACTGAAATACCAGAGGACTGCTTTTCAGGTTGTGCACGTTTGGAGCACTCAGCAGGCTCAAGGCAGGCACTGGACTGCCTTAAAGATATGAGGGCTTGATTTTACTGTGAAGCTGCACCTCATGGTCAGCCAGGCTGTCTTTATAGCAAAAATATATACTTAACAGACTTTAAAAAGTGAATTTTAATTACTTGTGTCACACATAATCCATTCTCCACAGCACTAAGAAGAGGCAAGGGAAGTTATAATCCTGAGGGGATGCACTTCATTTTCAGCCTGCTCCCTGTGTTACAAGTCCAAACCAATTTTCACTGCAAATATTCCATCCCTAAAATGCCAAATACTCAAAAGCAGCTGCTCCTAATCTTTATAAACTCATCCCAATCACATCAGATAAGTAAACTCATTTTAACCTCAGCCTGGCAAATTAACTCAACACCAAGAACAAACCTCTGCTTGAGCTAAGTCATGAAATATTTACAGAAGGCACGCATATATGCAAGGGCTGGCAGAAGAGAAACCAGAAATTCAGTGACCAGAGTGCAGCCACTTGGCAGGAACAGCTGCACCCACCTGGAAAAGGTCTGTCCGGCACCTACAGCTGAGCAAAAAGGCAACAAATGTTTTACTCAGTGCCTGGGAACATTAGGGTGATGCAGGTCTTGAGCTGGGCAACAAGAGGAGAAAGAACAAGAAATGTCTCTTTACCACATCCTTTGTAAAGTCATTTTCTTGGCATGTCAGAGAGAGACAGCTGAATAAAAGGGGTGTCTAAAAGTGGGGAAAAAACTGCCATTTTATATTGAGAAGAAATACTTTTATATGGTCATGAAGTGGGTAGGGAAATAAAGGACATACCAATTCTGTTATTACTGCTGGAATTCTCAGGGGGAATAAAGCAGGAGTTTAAATTTGCCAGACATATCCTTCAGATCCACACAAAATCAAGTGCTTATCAAATACATGTTAATTGGTGTTATTAGAGGTTAGCTGCCATTCCAAGGATACTCCCAACTTCCACAGCAATTACTAATCAGTGGAGTGCCAATTACACCCAAAGTGACACATTAAATCCCCTTGGTGTCAATAAATGCATGTAGATGACATGTCTGGATGCCTCATCTCAAACAAGAAGCCATACCTAAGGCAGCTCTCTAAAGGAAAGAAAAGGTATTTTTGGCATTACCCACTCCATCACTGCCTTTCAAAGGGTCTCCAGCACATCTGCTGTGAAATGAGAGGTTTAGATAAGTACATGATATCATAAAGGAGGCTCACAAACACGGACACAGTTCTCCTCTCAGGATATTCTCACACTGTCAGCACCCAGAGGCACATTAAACACTTCTCACAAAACAAAAAGCTGCCAACCTTGGCACCCATCCCAAAACTCTCCAGCTAGGTCAAACACTTCAAACCGATCCCAGCACAGCTTAGGAAACTCAGCTGCTCTTCAGTCAGCAAGCAAAGGAAAGAGGAAGGAAGAGAAGGAGAGTTGCTCTCAAAAAAAAACAAAAACACCCACAAAACAGACAAAAAACTAAGTGAAGGGACAGCACCCACAGAGCAGTTCTGCCACAGGGCAAATTGCATTGCTCTCATATCTGGTACCCAATTGAAATGAGCTCTGAGCTTTCTTTAAGAAAACAGCAAACAATCAGGTCTATTTCCCTCCCTGCCTGCCCATGCCTGAAGTCCCACTAGCGGTGAACTGTAAACAAAATAAACTAGAGCTTTAATTATGCTAATGAAATCCTGCTACAGCCCCAGCAGAAGCAGCTGCGCTGAAAGCAGAGCCCAGCAGAGCCACACCTGGTCGAGCCGGTGTGTGGACAGCCTTAGCCAAACACAATTTGCACTACAGTAGCTCAGCAAATAACAGGTCTACTTCAAAATTCATTAAATCAAAATAAAGCATACTCAAAGGAACGGTAAGATAAAAATCATTCCACAATAGCCTGCCCAATGAAGTTGAGTTTCACAGCACAAGTGGTAGCTTTTATTTTTCTATTTTTAATAGTAAATGACATGAGTTTTCCCAGGAAAGAGATCAAAGACAAACTCCTGCTATGGCAACCAACACACAGTACTGCCACTGCTAGCCTAGGAATACCTGCTTGAATTGGGATGATTTTTCATTTAACTGTTTAAAATTAAAAATACACTTCTTAACCTTGCCTCCCAGACTTCTTCAGGGGAGCTGGCTCTTTTCCTGCTTACATTGCCAAGCTTTGATGCTGCAGAGGAAAAAAAAAAAAGACAAAACAAAAAAAAAAAAAAAAAAAAAAAGAAACCCCAAAACCCACAAACAGAAGAAGCTACAGGCTTACAGCAGTAGAAATAAATAAGAATTTCCCTCATGCACACTCCTCAACTTAGAGGGGAAAAATAAAAATATTGCCTTTGGGGCCTTGGTGGTTGGTTTTAACAAGGCAATAACTTGTTTCTCCCTTTTTCAATTTGAGTACAGCACTGTACCTTTGAAATACTCTATGAAACTAAGCCATCTACTCCACACCTATGAATTCTTCCAGAAGCATACTTCCTCTAAATTTCTCTTTTGATACATCACCACAATTTGGAGAAAGAGGAAGTCATTGCCATAAATCACACATAGAGTGATTTATGTGTCAGTCTTGTAGCTACATGCAGCATCATCCTTAAGGGAACTGCCTGTATCTTCACCCCAGCCTGGAGTCCCCACAAAGATTTGGGTGCAGCAACAAGTGCTAGAATAAGTTATGTGCGGAGATAAGCAGCGACAGGAGAAGCTACTACACGTCACAGGAACATGCGAGAACTCTGCTCACTGCTAAGCAAAAGCATTAACTAACCTCTTGCCTATTTCCCCCAGGATGAAATGGTGCAAAAGAGCAATCGCCAAACAGCAGCTGATGCACATTTCACATGCCAAAGCTCCCTAACAGCATTCCCAAAAGGGTGAGTGACTTCAGCACGCCACAAACAAGGCTAAGATCCCCTTAAATGTGTCCATACCTCCAGACAACGAGCCCAGACGATCCACGAGGAGCAAAAGCTACTCATGATCACTGCCAGAATGTGCAAATTCTGGCCATGACCCTAAACAAACATCCCCGATCGTCCATTCAGAGCCAACTGCCTAAGTGGACAATCAATACTGGTTTTATCAATGGCTGTTTGAGTAACCTATTAACACACTTTAACAAACAAGAGGAATACTCCCTCCCCCTCCAGTTTTTTTCTCAGTTTCAAAATTTCTGGCCCCACTGTTTAGCTGCTCACTGCACATAAAAAGCAGGGGAGGGAAACCCTGCACGGCTGCAATAAAAAGAACAAGCCAGAAAAGCAGAATCACGGGATTAAGTGACACAACAGAAGAACTCACATGGCAACAACTGTGGCCTTTTGCATATTAAACCTGAGAAAGTTACACATCGCAGCAAACTGTCAACTTGGGAAGTTTTCACAAAGTTGAGCGAAGGCTGCTGTGGAGATGGATCTTAGGATGGGAAACCAGAGCAGAAAGAGCTTGTGATTGGGATATTTGCTACATGACTACCCCCAAAAGACACCTCCCCGGTATCAGTGTTATATTATGTATTATATCTGTTATGCACACGTTACATTGGTAACTGTATCGGGTTTTTTATTGATAACGCAAAGTGCAAGCACCTTATCATAACGTCGTTACGTATTACCACCACTACAGCTTCAGACACACCAAAAAGCAGGTGCACGTCGTGTTAAACCACCGTGCGTGTGCTGAACCCTCTCAGGACCAGAGGCACCGGCAGACATCGCCTTCCACCGCCCAGGGACCAGCACAGGGAAACTTCCCTCGCAGGCCAGACACAACCGGAGGCTGTGAGCTCCCGCCCCCGGCCTTACAGCCGTTCTGCACGGCGTTACCGCCCGCCAAAGGGGAAACACCGAATTCCCGACACCGGAGAGGCTTCTCCCGGCATCGCTCCCCCGCGGGGCGGCCGGCACCTCGGCGGGACCGGCCCCCGGGGTCACCACACGGCCCTGCGGGACGGAAGGACAGGCACCCGGGCCTCCTCCCGTCCCGGCCCGGCGGAGCCCCTCGCCGAACCGCGGCTCCTCCCGGCGCGGGGGCGGCTGCGTGTTCCCGGCAGGCCCAGGGCGAGCGGCGGGGCCGAGCCCTGCGCGCCGGGCCCATCCCGGTGGGGAGCGGAGCGCAGCCCGGTCCCAGCACCCCCCCGCACTTACGCCATCGCCCTCCGCGGCTTCTCCCCCGCGGACCCGGAACCGGCGGCGGCGGCGGCAGCCGGGGCCCTCCCGCACCTCACGGTGAAGGCGCGGCCCCGCCCACGGCGCCGCCGCAGCCAACCGAGAGGCGCCGCCGGCCCGCGCGGCCAATGGCGGGGCCGTCCGCCCCCCGCGGGGGCGGGACCGAGGCGCCGCTCCGCCAATGGCGAGGGGCGGTGCCGCCCCGTGTGTGTATGCGGGGAGCCGCGCCCGCCCATCCGCGGCGCGCGCAGGCGCGGGCACAGCTGGAGCCGCCAGATGTGCGCGGGGGCCGCGGGCGTGGCCAGTACCTTATGGGGTTGGCGGGCACACGGCTGCCGAATTGGAGTGTCGCCGATGGATCCTGCCCCCGGCGCGGTTGGGTGCCCGTTATGTCGGGAGAAGGGGTGGTGCCCGCCCGGCAGCGGCTGGCGGAGCGAGCGCCTGCGCGCCCGCGGCACCTGCCGCTCGCCCGTGTCCGCGCAGCGCCTAACTGCGAGGCACCGGAGGCGTTTGTCGGCCGAGCCGCCCGGTAACGGGCTGTTCGTTTTCCCGCCCGTTAATTGTGCCCTCCGAAGCAGGTGAAGAAAGCTGGCCCCGAAACCAGATAAAAAGTGAATTTTCAGGGTTTTTTGAACACATGTGGCCGTGACTTGACTGCCAGGTGTAGCCAAATAGGATAAGTACGCACATTTCTTCAGAATTGCGCAGACATGATAAAACATACCGAATTCTTTAAAATCACTCAGGCGTGCATCCTCCAGCCTTCAGTAGCATGCTAGGGAAAACCAAAACAGTGACTCTGTGTGTGGTGTTCATGTACCTTCTTCCATTAATTCCTTGCACACTGTCAACAGCGGTGCTGAACTCCACGGTCCCTCAATGCCCCCGAGGTTTCCAGAAGCTGCACCACGCCGTGTCCCCTGAGGGATACCCATCCTTGGGCACCTGGATCCTGGCTGTTGTACCCCCTGGCACCTGTAAAATAAATCCTGTGGGTGAGAAACTGTGTGAGAAACACAGAACCCCTAAGCCATGGTGCTGCTCTCGCTGGTCTGACAGTGAGACCCATCTGTGGATTTGCTTGGGCCAAAGTGAAACTGAGCCCAGCTGAGCAGAGGGCTCATGGCTCCTCTCTGCGAGCCACTCTCCTGGCTCGCGTCTGCTCCAGCATTCCCCATGGTTTTCCCTGCAGAGCCAACTTTCAACTGGCTCAGCAAACACAAGGGCACGGATGCCCCCGGGGGGCTGGCAGGAACTCCTAACCTGGGCACAGAAAGGCACTGGCAGGATTATCCTTGAGCAGTGCCTCAAAGCACAGGGGAGCCCTGACCCTAGCTGCCTCCAGCACCCTGCTGGACAGAGCTGTGCTCAGAGCAGCTCCAGGCATCCTCCACCCAGCAGATGAGCCAGAACCAAAGCCAGCATTACCCAACGAGGCTTATCCTCACTGTGGTCTGCTACATTCCCATCATACTAAGCATAGGAAGAAAAATATTGTTTAAGTATTCCTGGTTTTCATATTGAAGGGCCCCCTTCTGCCTCCTTCCCTGCTGGTGCACTCCAGCACTCTTCCCTGGTCTGCTGTGCCAAAAGGATGGAGTCTTGGGAAGTTTTCCAAATTTTATCCACAGGGTGCCTGAAGGCTTTAATAAGGTCCATGCAGATAAGTCACACAAAAAAAAAATTAGCTCAAAGTTATCATTAGATGTTGTCATATATAGCAAGAGTTCCATATTGGCAGAGTTTTATACTTTCTTAACGTTTCTCACAGTCTTCTCCTCTAAGCACTGACTTTCTTCCCCTCGCAGCAACCAACCAGCCCACTCTTTTATAGCACTCTTCTTATTATTGGCTACAGCTGTGGCCTGTTAAAGTCAGGCCTGCTCCTAATCTTTAGTAATTAACCCAGCTGCAACTCTTTAGGGAGTAAGATTACTTTCTATACTACCTTTATCTATACTACCTTTATATTTTTATATTCTGCTGTAAAAGATGGAGATTAAAGCTTTAATGCTGGAGCAGGCCTGGCTGGGAAACTGAAATAGGGAATTAACGCAAGGAAAAATATTTACCCCTCTACACCTCTGAACTTATTTGTTTTCTAAAGGACACTATTATTCACATTCTCTGTAAAAGAAACGTGCACTTTCTTCTCACAAAAATATTTTTATGTTTGACTACACTTATTTTTAAACTCTTATTAATACAGGGCAGAATGTGTCCCAGAACAACCAAAATAAGACAGAGGGAGAAATTATTTCTATTCTTAGAGTAATACTTCAACTTCAAGTTACCAGGTTTGAAATAGAAAAGCCAGGATAGCCAAAACTCTGGGTCTTGTTCCAATTCCATTGGTGGGCAGGAAATGGAGAGGCTTTAAGGCTACTTGTGCAACAGAAAAAAATCAAGTGCAGAATTTATGCCACACAGTATTTTTAAGCAAAGGTCAGCTTAAGTCCAAAATGTTGAACTAAAATATGAGCCCCTGTGTGTATTTCTAAGCTGTGATTTAACAGCTTTGCTTTGCCTTAGTTCAGCCAGCAGCACTGTAGTTTTCTCTTTGTTCCTTCTTTTGTTAATGTGGCAAGAGTAAGAACTATTTCCAAAACTGGTAACAAAGAGTAATTTTAGCAATTAGTGCCAACAATTCATATAAATTTAAGATTTAGATTTGTTCTGTTTTCTGATCCCTCTATTTTTATGCCTGAGCATTATTTTTTCAGCATTATTTCACTTGGTTCAAGGAAATTAGTTCTCAGGCTCTCACCATGCCTTGCATGTGGACAATGCACTGAGTCACTGCATCCCAGCCTGGGACTGTGGAAAATGGGTGCCAGGATGTTCTCTTTTTAGGTGGCCTCTTGGTGTTATGTGCAAGTTTGTGACCCCTGAGTGCAGCTCCCTGGAAGTAGGGCTGTTGCCTGGGTGTGACAGGGACTGGTGGTGGCTGCTGTAGGTTAGTGCTGACGTGAGCTTTGTGGATTCTCACAGCACCCCTGCCTGATTGCCTGCTGCTTTTTTGAAGATTGCATTTTTGGGATGTTTGCCTCTGATGCTGATTTCCATCACCAGTTTCATTCCTTCCATTGCCTCCCATGACCTTTTGGGGGAGTGTCTATAAATTAGGTCTTGATATTTTTCCCCTGCTTTCTTTTCATTCTCTCTCTTCTTAAAGGAGTTTTTTCCTTCATTTTCTTTCCAATAAGGAATGATGCCGAATCGCTTTTCTCAGCCCTTCCTTCTGTACCCTGATTTCACACAATAAAATATATTTGACATTTGAAATTTATTTGTAGAAATCACTTTTAAAAGGGTAAACTAATAATGAAAGCTTCAAGATACCTTAGCCACACAAACCTAAAAGCTCATGTCATAGGAGAAATTAATTGATTAGTTACCTTCGTCTTCTGTAAGCCAGTTGATCTGAAGCACCAGGAAAGCCTCTCCTGACACACTGAGCCATTCTTGGGGCAGTTTGAGATTAACAGATGAAATATAATGCACTGCAACACAATTCAGTACCTTTAAAGCAGAGTAACAAAATGACTGTAATATCTAGATTCACATTTTGCAGGCTGGGGCTAAATCAAAGGGTTGTTTCACTCCTGTCTGCTCTGTAACATACCAGATGTTCATTTCCTTTTTGGGGCAAAGCTGGCAGCTTTTGATGGTGTTATGTATATGCACACAGCAAGAATGGCCCAGGCTTCAATGTTGTCTCTAGGGTGTAACTTTTCAATCTTGCTCAAAATTTTTCTCATGGTCTAGAAAACAGAGAGTATTTCGTCCCTCATTCTTCCCAGCATTTGATGTTGCATCTCTAGTTATCAGCATGGCAACTGAAAAGACATTTTTTAAATGTTGTCCCATTATACAACTTTCAAGTTAAGGAAAGTTACATCCTCTATGCTTTAACTTGTTTTACATTGGGTGGCATGACCATTCACATCAGTATGTTTATTTTCATGCCTGAAATTCCAAGACTTTCTTTGTAAGCAAAGAGGAATAGTTGAGTAAAAGCACTGTCTTTAAATTATTTATGCCTCTTCTGCTTTGCCGTGGAAGTTGCTTCTCTGAACACTGTTCTAAAAGCTCCCAAGTAATTTAGCCCATTGCTTTATCTTTGGGTGATGCCATCCAAGGGTCAAAGAAAAGCTGACGTTGAAGCTGCCAGAATTTGTTTAGACAGAATCAGAAAGCTGCTGGGTACCTGATACTATTTAACAAAAGCAAAAGTATGACTATGAATATTCATAGTCTTTTCTGGGACTTAAGCCATTTACCTTGTTAGGGCAGCCCTGGCATTTTTCAGGGGAATGGAGCAGTCACTGCCCAACTGACATTAAATGACACTCACAGGTATGCCCCCTCTAAGAGCCCTGCAACAACCCAGTAAGCAGAATCAGGCATTCACCAACGGAGCTGGAAGCTGATTCAGTGGCATCAGTTACTTGAGGAGACAATTCATTTAATCAGGAGGCTCTAAAGAGCCCTTCCATAGCCTTATCAGATTGAAAAGCCCTTGTCAGGCAATCGTCTTGCAGGGAGTTCTGTAGCAATACCAGGGAATTGTTTTCCTGGTGCTGTGTTTGATATCCAAGGAGACTGCAGTGTGCAGCCATGGGCATCTCACATCTTTGGTGGACCAAGAGCAGCATGCTAATCAAATCAGAATTCCAAATATTTCCCTTTTGCTCCCAGCTGAGACAACAATTGCAAATAAATAGAAAAGAGAAAAGCACATTGCTACCACTCTGTGTATTGTGAAACTTTATTCTGTCTTCAGCTCTGCTTTAGTGAGGAGTTTGAAGTTGCTGGAGCTGTGAGGATATCAATGGTTGATTTATGCTTCTTCTAAATAACATCAGCATTTACTATAAGAGTTCATTCTAGATTACATTAACAACAAACAAACACTGAGCTTAGAGATAAAGAAATATAAATATTCCTTATGCAAAATTCTCAGAACACTCTAAAAACTCACTTCAACAAACCAGAAGCTGCTGGGTCAAAACACCCACATCCTTTAACTTCAGGGCAAAATCTTAAATTCTTTGGTTCTTTTCATCTGAGGATAAAATCACAGAAACTTAGTTCAGAAAACAAACAAATATTAATAATTTGTTTTAAGTACATAATTTGCCAGATTTGGAAGTCGCTTGTTATCAATTACAGAATTAATTTATTCCATACTTGACCTTTCAGTACTCAGTGTCTGTTTAACTTCCAAAGCATATTTATTCAAGGAGTTTCACTGAACATTGCCTGTCTTCCAAAGGAGTTCCCCATTCCGTGGTGCACCCAAAAACTGATTCTCAAACAGGTCCCTTAATTGAGGAAATTATCATTGCTCCATGAATAATTTACTGTTGTCTGGATCTGTGCACCCAGATCTTATGTGAATATAAGAAAAATGTAGAAAGATCAATATATTCTTAATTCAATCCCTAAACAAAATGCAAAGGAAAACATAACTTACCTTACCTAAAGGATATGCTGTCATATTCCTCTAAACTAAGTGATATCATTTTCACTTTGATCAGCAGTCAGAGTAGACTATGAGAATACCAACAAATCATGTTCATTTTTATTCGTTTCTTCAAACTGTCACTTTCATAAACTCTTTCCTCCTGGTGTAATTAATGAGTGTGACTGTAAATTACCACTGACAATAAAATCTGCATTTTAGATATGAGTGTTATTTAGCCAGATTCTCAGGACTGTTCTTGTGCCTCTCATTCAGACCTATTGTATTATCCTGTGAGGAAACAGGCATCAAACACACAAAATTAACAGTGATTTCAGCGAGCCCAAGGTATAGCTTGTAGAAACCAAAAACTTGCTGAAATTCTTCTATTAAAAGTGTTTTCAGACAGGACAAAACATCCTATTTCTGTGAAAAACTGGTACTTTTAATTTCAGAAAATGACAGGTGAAAACAAGCAAAGAGAAAGGGATTCCATGAGATCCCATTGCTGGAATGGGATCCTAGCAGTCTGTAAAACACACAGTAAGCAGTATCAGGCATTCACCATCGGAGTGCCCTTGTGTTGCACCTGCAACATTGCACATGTTTTTTCACAAAATCCTTCCTTTATTATTTTAAAATCCCACCTTTCTACCCCACATCACTTGCTGGATTTGCACACGTGAAACTTTATTGTGCTACTGCTTCCTTTTTTCATTAGGGATTTTTTTGGCATGGATTATAACTTCCTTACTCTTAAGAAAATGTGCTTTGCTATGATCAGTTCACTGAACCCACTAATAACCTGTGCCTTGCTTCAGGGCAGTATTTGGATGCCCCTAAAGACCCTGGACATCCTCCCAGCTCCCTGCCATGGCCCCAGTGCCACCACATGCACCACAGGTGACAGCAATATCCAGCGGTGCCGAGCTCTTTCTCCCCATCTTGTTTCTGGCCAGTTGCATTCTTGATTTATGCTGGATTTTATTGTGTGTCTCCAGCCCTATAAATAGTTATCTGCCGGGTAACTAGAAGCAGCTGTGTCCATTCCTCCAGTGCTCATATCTTACATTTCACACACTGCATTTTGTGCTGTTCTGCTGGTAATAAATGGCGTCAGATGGTAGGTTAGCTTTAAGCTTTAAAATTTCTCTTATTTTTAGTTATTCCGGCTCTCAAAAGAAGTGCATTATGCTGAAACACACTATTATTAGACTTTTTGTGCTAGATGTATAGGCATATAGTATAAGCCTTTTGTCTAGGCAATCTAAAACCCATTTTGAACATATAATGAGAAGTATTTACCAAGTAAAGTTTCTTTTTTAAATTGGAGACCCCATTCCTGGCACTACTAATTATCTAGAAGAATGAACTGCCTCACAGCAAGTGGGTGTTACACTCTGTTGCCAGAGAAAGAGGTGCAAGCACATTCTTTTTGGTGGTTCGTGACTATTTTTAACTTTAATTTCCTTTGTAATTATTTCCTTTCCTGGATTCATAAATCTGCAGTAGCCTGTTATATAAATCTCAGCTATCCCATGTTTACAAATAATTCTGGCTTATACTCCATGTTCTTTGCACTTTGGAAATTCCCACAGACTTGAAGTTTGGGTGTACAAAGACAGACATAGGGGTATCACCCCATGTTTAATACCAGCTCTGCACAATAAGTCTTTTTTAATAGCAAATATCCACCTACATTTCTTTTCAACCTCCTCCAGGGTTTTTGTTGGAGAAGCCACTTTTCACTTGGTGTCTCGATGACTGCTGTGTGGCAGGACCATACTGAGACTTTGTGGAGTTTATTCCTTTCATTACTTGTTCATTTTTTGGTTTAAAAGTGAAAAGGATGGAGGAATCCAGCAGTGCACAAATATATGCACAAATATAACATGGATTTTAAGGGGTGATATAATTGTGCCACTCAGGGAATAATGATGCTTAAGTGCAGATTTTAGGAAAATGATTTAGGGGTGAAAGAAGACATGTGAAGGTAATAATTGTGGCACAAAAACCAGACCCAAGGCTGTCAAAATTGTGCTTGTGGAGAGCCATTAAACACAGGAAACAGTGATGGTTGATTATTGTAAATTACTGTGCAGTGCAACTTACCTGTGTTCAGTGCTTGAAATCTTGTACCCTAAGTGACCAAGGACTTTGGAAGTTGCCTAGGAGATCCTCTGGCTCATTATACACCTCTAATGTCATCTTTTCCCAATCTTTTTGGGTAGATGCTTGGCAGGATTACTTTGAGGCATAGAGGTGACCACACTCAGCTAGAGCAGTGCCTGCTGCTGTGAATGGGTTAAGTGACTTCTTTACCTGGATTTTCCAGGTCTCCTGTGCTTTCCAGGGTTAATGGGAAAAATAAAACCTGTAAGGACTGTGTCTTAATTCACTGTGGACACCTTCACTTCCAAATGTTGCAGTGTCAAATTGCAAAGTTCCTGCATCTTACCTTCCAGCTTCAGTGTGAGCAAGGCGACTTTAAAAATGTCACTAAAATAACAAGCAGCAGTAGAAATGGAAGAGGAAAGGCTTCAAGACATACTGCATCCAGGGAATAAATTAATGAGGTGTCAGATGACCATGGGGAGCTCCCAAGCCCTCAGCTTGGAGAGTGGGATCATGCCAGGAGAGAGCAGAGCAGCACATGTGAGGCTTGCTCCTGTTCTCAGTGGAATCACTGGAAGTTGTGACCATGGCATCCATGGAGGCAGGGTACATGCCATGAATATTCCCCAGAGACCCTGAGGAAGTGTGGCTGACACTTTCACAGTGTAATCACTGCAGATCCCACCTGGCTCATGCACAAAACAGTGCAAATAAATATAATGTTACTGGTAATAAAATATGGTGATGGAAACTGGCTGATGGTAACACTTAGCATTGCTAATACACAGCTCACAAGCTTGGAGACACATGATTTTGGCGATTTTAACTAATAAATACTTCACTAATTATATTTACAAGGAGAAAGTAATTTATAATATATCACATTTGCATTCATTAAACTAAGCAACTTCCCTGATTATATTCTGACTATTCTGCTGTTTGCCACCCTGCAAGTGTGAGGTGGTTTTTGCCTTCAAATAAAATCAGCTCTTCATTTTTTCCATCTCATGGGTAGCTTGCAAATGACAGCTCAACATTTTCTGTTTGCACAGTGAGTCCTCTCCATCTACCTGAGCCATCCTTGAAAACAGTCAACACCAGCAGGTGCCCTTGAGCCACAGGTCAAAGTTATTGAAACTGTTGTTGTTGAAAAGAGAGCACTGCTCACCATTCCTGTGCTGCCTCAAGAGCTGTTATCTGAAATCCTGGATGCTCCCTATGGCAGTGGCCAGAATGGGGAGATAGGGAAGCACTATCTTCTGGCAGAAGGAGCTGCACAGTTTCCCTTTCAGCCTGCAGTCATCCCACTTCCCTGGCTCAACACGTGCACAGGAAAGGGTTTGTTGATACACTTTGAAATGTGTTTATGGAGTTTACACTTTTATTTTTATTCAATTTACATTTGCAAGAGGCAGGGAAGGAAACCAAAAATCATATCTACTATGAAAAGTGTTTTCAGTATTAACTGTGCAAGGTAAGAAACTCTGCTCCTACCAGATTTTACAAGAGAGACTTCAAAATCTTTAGAAACAGGGCTTCTGCTAAACTGGCAATATTCCTTTGACTTTGACCATATTAATCATTGCTTTTGCAGACTTAGCAAAAAGGAAAACTGCTGGCTTTAACACCAGCACTCCCACAAAAGAACAAGCCTACTCTCTTTTGGCCTAGTGCAATGTAGATGCCAGCTTAGTATTTCAATCTAAGAACAAGCATCTCCATCAGCCCAGAGTCAGCCCTTCCTGGCAGGGAGCAGCCCTGGATCAAATGGTATCCCCTAGTTGCATTTCTCTTTGTCACTGTCACCACAGACACATCCTCTGAAAGCAAAGGGCCCAAGAGTGATGCAGCTGACTGCTGAGCAGGGGGCATCATTCAAGCACCAAAATGGCTTTTTGACCAGCCAAGCTCCTGGAGTTGTTTCTTAATCAGCTCTTTTAATACTTTGTATTGATTACGGATTTAATCTGAAGCCTGCTAACACCAGTAAGGACAGGCTGTGCCACAGGGCTCTGATGATGATGACAGAAGTGATGGAAGTAGTATAACTCTCTGCAAACACCTGAGTCCTCCTGAATACTCATTTGTTTTTTTACTATTTGCTCTCAATTTTCTACATGTTTCCCTCTTTGACACTTGCTGCTGCATCTCCCACCTGCCCTTCTCCAGCTCTCTGGGTGTATCTTATGCAGAGGGATGGAGGAGGTTGGTGCTGACAGATTGGAAAGAGGCAGGGAGAGCAGGAACAAGGAGAAACTGCACACCAGCAGAGCAGTGAGCTTCTGACAGGGTGACTTGGCAGCTCCTGCTCCCCTGTCCAAGGTGGATATAACTTCTGCAGAAGCAAGACAGTAGAGGAGTTATGATGAGGGCAGGGAGCTCAGAAAGGGCTTGGAAACCATACCTGGATGGTTTCCAGCTGTGTTGTTCATCTGTCTTCTGAACAAGCAACCCCAGATTGGGACCTTGGCTCGGCCTTTTGGTGGTATTAGCAGTTTTCCAGCTCCCAGGGCACACAGGCCTCAGTGTGGGTCTGACAGGGACTTAGAGGTGACGCCTGCTCTGCCTAGCAGGGGCATGTGCTGAAAACTTGCAGCTCTGATCTATCAGTCCCAAGTGAGGGTATCAGCAGGAGTGCTGGGCTGAAAATACCCCAGTTTCTCTCCCAGCAAAGCTGTGTCTGGTGCACAACTGAAATGAGCTGTGAGCACACACAGCACAGCCCTTGATCTCACAGTTGAGACCTAATGACCTTGAGAAAATGAGCACTGAGCTTCTTTCCTACTTCCTCAGTCACCTCTGAGGGTCACCTTTGCCTCAGGCCAGCCACAGCAGCAGCAAAGATGAAAAATCACTTTAAAACAGAGTTCTTGTGTTTTACAACAATATTGAGCTCTTTGGGCATTTCTCTCTGGGAATGAAAAGATTTTGACCTAAGAGTTGAAATTGAGCATGATTTTAATTTTAGTGACAGAATAATAAAAGCTGATAACACCTGTAGGTACCAGCAGAATTCAGTATACTCAGAAGGGCTGCTCTTTGGGGTTGAGGGTTATGGTGGATATTTGTTTGAGGGTGTGTGCTCTGTTTATATTTTAGACTCAGGCAAGGGAGTCCACTCTTGTGTGTGCTGTTTTGTTTTTCTTGCCTGAACTGCAGTGCTGTGTATTTTAAATTCAAAAAGTGGAAACTCCAGCATGTACTTCAAAAGATTATCATGTATTGTTTTAAATTCTGTGCTGGACCTACAAGAAAGTATCAGCAGCTCTCTGAGCTGTGGGAGTCCTTCCTCAGGAGCTGCCCTGGCCCAGCTCCAGTAACAAAGTGCCTACCAGAACCTTCTGTTCAGCTAAGAACTTCCTCAAGTTCCCAGTTGAACTTTATCAATGCCTTACTGATACCCAGGTCCTGTAAAACACAAAGACATGCCATATTGAATTAAACATGTTTCTCTGGCATGTGCAATGTTAAGGGACAATTGCTCAGGCAATTTCACTTACGGTTTCAGTAAGAGCTTTCATAAAAAATTCTGGTATTGGTGGGCCCACATCGCCTCAAACATCAGCTTTATGCTTTTATGCTTTTCAAGCTTTTAAGATGCTGCTTCTGTAGAGTCTCTGGCTTTACCCAGACTGATAAGGAGCCTCTAAAGCAACCTGTATTGATTCCAGCCTGACAAAGGTAGCACTGGCAGCAGCATTAGGTGTCCTTCAGATGATCTATGCACAAAGTCTCTCCCATTTGTCACCAGCAGCTGCTTGAGGGCAGTTCCATCCCCACAGCTCAGCCAGGGAGCAGATTACATGAACTCTCCTCAGCCATTGCAGTGTTAAATCAGCCCAGCTGCTTCAGGCAGCCACAGCAGCAGCAGCACAGATCAGAATGGGCTGACTGCAGCAGTGGTGTTGGTGAGGAGCCCTCCAGAGATTCACTCCCCTGGTGAACTGCTGGGCTGAGCTCTGGCACAGCACTAACAGGCAGCTCTGTGTGTCTAAAGCTGCCACCACCTTCCCAGCAAGGATTGTCAGAACACAGCCTTAGGACAGGAAATGCTAAAATTGCTGTTGGGATTTAAACCCAGGGATCACCTTCTCAGGTGATAATGCCATCTCTCACCAAAGTGCTCCAGAGCCTTTTCTACGTGCATGTCCCTGACAGTGGGTTCTTTAAAGGGCGAAAGGTTCCTGCAAATCCTCTGAGTACTAGAGGACTCATCGCCACTAGCACCACTGACAGGACTTACCTTAGACTCAGATGCAAAAAATCATAATTAAACTGAAGAACAGCCCTGCAGTCCTCTGTGTGTAATCCCTAGCTCAGTAATTCCTTCTGCAAAACTGACTCTTTTCTCATTAGATACAAACAGAACTGGCCCAAGTTCATTTTCTGCATAGTAACTGAAAACTTGTGATAAACCCCCGATATATTTGGCAGTATCAGTAGGTGAGCAGGTCTGCTGGCACTTATGTGCTCCCAAGCAGCATGTGGCCCTTAGATAGGGCTTTCTGGAAATGAGCTTTCCCACCACAGGACCTACATACCACACTCCAGGCTGGCAGTATTTGCTTTCCCTTCCAGTCTCATGGTTTGTAAATTCTTCTCATAGCTCCTGACTCTCACAGGATGATACACACCACCAGGTAGGTTTTTTCCCAACTGTAGCTGTACTTTTATATTTCTCACCTGGTCTGACTGCATCTTGTAGGTTCATCTCATTATCTTTGCAGCCTATGAAAGAGAAAAGAAAATGCTGAATCCCTCATTCACTGTACCCCAGAACTCCTCAATTTGCTGGTCTTTAATTAAAAATTGACCTGTTTGCAAGTTCAGAAGAAATAAAAACTACATTGACAAAAGAAGAAAAACAGTTTTTTCCACCTTTTAAAATTTCTCACAAGTTAATTACCACTGTCAATCTATAATCAGAAAGAAGAAGGGCAAATTTTATTTTGTTCTTATTGAACCACATAGAAAGACTGAATTTTATTATGATACAAAAGGAAAGAATTTGTCATCATTAACTGTAATGTTTTCGGGAAGGAGGTTAGATAGGAGACTTAGCATCATTAAAGGTTTTTATCTAAAGATTTCCTGCCTCAAGTAATTGTTCTGAAGAAGTAAACACACAGAGAGATTATGTCATTAAGTCTCTTTAATGAAGTTCTGTGGTAAGTGCTGTTTTGTAGGCTCATTTGAAGATTTTTTTGAAAAAAATCTCTGGGGTTTTGTTTATTTACTTATTTTGCAGATACTGTGCAAAACTGTGACTAAATAATAAATTTTGTGTTCACTCTATTGCTACTAGCTTAGTTCTTTGAAATCAAATGGGATGGCTGTTATGAGGCTCCTTTCTTTAATTACCAGTGGAGCCTCAGGAAGCTAACACAGATACAGCAAATTTGGTTAAAAAGATGATTTTTTAAATTCTCATTTATAATATTAATTTCTAAGCATAAGCATCTGGTTAAACTGCTGCACATGTCTGTGCAGGGCTGTAAAACTGTGTGGTTTATACAAAATGCCTATGAAGGATCACCTACTCAGACATTATCAGTATTCTTTGTTGAATTACTCTGAATATTCCTCCCATTCACTGGGCAGTTCCTAACACTGCAGTGTCTGCATTTCTCTTTCTGAGAATTAATCCACATATTACACATAACCCTGACTTAGGCAATTTATTCTTTCTGGGTTCCCATAGCTTGAAATACTGAAGCAGATTAACAGAGACCAGTTCCTCAACATTAGATATATGTGTATTTTCAACTTTTATGGAGACTACAAAGAAATTTCTGTAGGTACTCTTCCTATCAGCAAATCTGCAGCACTTTTGTCTTTTTATCTGGTAGTACAACATTCTAATTTCAAAAGCAACTTTAAAGTGTTTTCCCAAAGAGATTTCTCCTCAGGTCCCTCAGTAAGATGTTTCTCTGAAGGAATCTCATGAGAACTTGTTGCCTGCTCTTGTACAGCAGGCATGGTCTATTAGAAATTAATTTAAACCATTTTCCAGAATGGAGCTGCATTCTAGCAGCTATTGGTGGTGCAAGTAATGCTCCATTGTGTCACCAATGAACTGCGTGATTATACAATTATTTTTCCTTTAGTGTAGAACCTGACCCTCTAACAAAGTTTTGACCCTTCTTAATTTGTGGGGCAGTGTAAAGCTTGTCTTTACTGACTTCATTATGATATTACTTCTCACCTGAAACTCTTTTGGAAGCATGGAAAGTGAGGGGAAATAATCTGCCATTTCCTTTCTCGTTGCACTCTTCAGTGGAATTGCTGTTAGGAAACCTGTAATGCCAATGATTTTTCAAGTCCTCCCATCTTTTTCAAGATTTCCATGGAGTGTGGTCTCTTTTTCAACACATACATATGCAGAAAACTAGGTAAAAACTCGTGAAGGTAACAAAATTGTGATGAAAGGAATCTTATCACTTTGGAAAATACCTGTTTGCCAGAGTTAGATTCACATGAAAACAACACCTTGCTAAACATGTGACAAAGAATGCATTCTCTTTCCATACACCAGCATAAAGAATATTATTTCCCCCACCCAAACTTACACATGGGAAATTAATAAAAGAAGAGAATTGTTTTATTAACACCTTCTGCTTCCAAGTACCTCTGCAGGACCTGCACCATTAGTGAGGACATCATGGAAGAGGCTTGAGTGAAGGAGGTCAGAAGAACTGCAGCAAAAGCTACATTATTCCTCCCTTACAGAAGCTCTAAGGCTCTCTGCTCCAATTTCAATTTTCCACTTTTCCTGCTTCTTCATTCCCAAAGGCACATTAAAGAAGAGGGAGCATTTGTTCTCTGTGTGTTTCTTTCTGAATAATGAGCGATCATTTGTGTTATATGATTAGGGCTTGCTACATTCCAAATTAATTAAAAATTAAAGAGAAAAAAAGAAAAGGAGGAAAATTTTAGCATCTACAGGGTCGAATACCTTGGACAACACAGCTGCAGAGTTGTGTGGTGTGGGATGACTGCTCTTGGCTTTTGATGCTGTGGGCATGTGAAGGAGGCCTCAGCCATGGTGGTTTGAGTAATCAAGTTCTCAGGATAAAGCCCGAGAATTTTACCCTTCTCAGGATAAAGCTTGTGCAATTTCTTGGGAGGCTGAGCCAAGGTACTGCAGGGCCCTGTTCTCTGAGGTAAGGCTCCTTTGGAACAGTACAATATGCTCTTTGAGGTGTTTTGTTAATAGCATCCCAGCACGCAGGTAGGACGTAGCTCTCCTCCCACAAAGCAAAATTACAGGAACAATTAATAAAAGGTCTCCAATTCAGGGGATTATTCTGCCTGTGACTTAAGCCTGAGGAGGATCATTATCACCAGCCAGCAGAGGATCTATAAATAACCCATGGAGCTCAGTTTAGCCTCTCAGGGGGAATTCAGAGCTTTGTCTAAGTGTGGTTTGAGGCAAATATTATCATAAAGCAACTTATTGTTTTACTTCACAGTGGTGAGGAAATCAGCGTTTCTTATTATCAGGACAACTGACATTATTCCAGCCTGTCACCAAGACTTGTGGCAGATCAGGGAAAAAGAGTGAGGCAAAACTGCAATTCCCCAGCAAGCACCTTTCTCAGAAAAGGGGAGAAGAGGATACCCTAATTCTGAAAATGCTCACTGACAGTTGTGGAAGCAGGCCCAATCCACCCCTTCATGGACAGGTAGAGCAGGAACAGCAGGCAGGCTCCTCTTCCACACCAGAAATGCTGTTTTCATAAAAATTTCTTTCATGTCTTCCTATACAGGCTGTGCACACATTCTGTCTGGCCGAGTATTTTGCATCTCCCTCAGCTGGGTGGTCAGGAGATGAAGACTTGCAGGCCTTATCAGATGGTGAAGTTATGCTATTAATTTAGTTTGTACATTCAACCCCATGCCTGGTGATGTGGTCCTTGCTTTAGTGAAAAAATGTTGCATGCCTGCCAGTGAAAACATACAATATTTTTCTTGCTAAAACAGTGATATTACCTCCAGAAATGTTGATAAATCCATACACAAAAGCAAAGCAGTCCAATACCATGCTGCTAGAACTATGATGCCTTAAAAATAATGCTTGAGTAGGCTAGTTCTTCTATTTTTATCAATTCAACATTATTTACTTGTTATTAATGGCAACAGAAATTATTTTATTATTCTTAAGAACACAACCTCTCTGTTTTATCTGTCTAAAGATACTGAAGCAGCCTGATACTTCCCTTATGTATGAGCAGCAGCCAAGGGGTAACTGAGGAGAAAAAAGGGAGGCTTATAAATGGATGTGCTACCCCTGGAAGGGTTCAAGGCCAGGTTGGACAGGGCTTGGAGCAACCTGATCTGCTGGAAGCTGTTCCTGCCTAAGGCAGGGGGTTGGAACCAGGTGATTTTAAGGTCCCTTCCAAACCAAACTATTCCATGATTCTCTGCAAAATACCTTTTTCTACATGTCAAAACTGTACCACTCTACCTGGAAAATAGATACATAATCCATCCAGTGTGAAAATAATTATTTATATACCAGTCTATGAAAATAAGTGGATAAAGCACTCTCATTGTGAGGTCTCTGTAGGGAAACTGGCCTTGAAGCTTATGATTTCAAAAGATTGTGATAATGAGGTGCCATGGTTGCACTCAGAATAGGTCAAATTAGGTTAGAATGGTTTCAGTCAAAAAATCCATTTATGATCGACACATTGCACAATGAAATTAAAAATGAAAATAATAAGAGGAAGAGCAAGAGCTTACTTAGCAGTTTCAGGGCCCTGAGTGCACCAAGAGAACAAATTACACAGTTGCCATTTTGTAAATTAAATCTACTTTTTCATGGCAATGGAAAAATAATTTTAAAAATTCAACTTTCCAACATTGCTACATTTTAGCAATATGGAGGTAATTTACAGAATTTGTGGAATCTCAATTTCTGGGCATGTGTTAGAACAGGCTATACAAATATCTGTGTGAGTTACTACACTTGATCCAGAGAACAGAATTTATGGCTGGGATTTTACACAGCCCTACATATCTGTGATTTCATAGACCTCTATTGCAGCAAAGCAGATTTTTATTTAAATGTGGTATCCCCTAATCAACCCCTGCCATATTATATTATTTACCTTAATGGTTTTGTAGGTAAGAAAGCTTGATGCATAATTTATAAGTTGTTCTGTACACTAGTAATGGATGTATATGAAAACACATTTTCCACAACCTAGGTAAGAGACTCTCACCACATTTGGCCAACTTATTGACCTTGCTGTCTCAAAAGGCAGGAGAGGAAATGCACTCAAAAAGCAGCCAGGCTAAATGGAGTGACCTGTACATGTTCTGTATTTCATAATCTGAAAGACCAGTTGTATTTACTGTTACTGCAATCCCAACACAAAAATGTATTCCCAGAAGCATTCTCTGGAGTAGAGCACAGTGACTGCTAATACAGCAGCAAGATGGCCAATCCAAATTCAGAGCAAAGGAGCTGGGCAATGACCCAAATATATTTGCCTGAGCTGTGACTTGGTGAATGAGAAATGAACATTTTTGTTGGTTAAGAGCAGCTCTCGCACAGAATGTTTTATTTGCCTTATGCCCAGCCTGGCCTGATTGTAGATGTATGTCAAAGTCCTTTTTTATCCCTGAAAATTAATGAAAATTATTTAATTTCTCATGCACTGATAAAGAGGTATGCATCTTTTATATCAGCTACTATTTTTTGCTTTTTGCCAATGCTTTACTTAAAAGCTCATAAAACTAATGGGTTTGTTCTAATAAAAAGGAAAGCCCTTGAGACCTCATATTCCCTGGCTGCACAGAGCTGCACAGATGAGGGCAAGCTTCTCATAAATCCCTTCAAGCTGAAAGATGTAGTAAAACTTAGGCTTTACTGTGTTTTGGAAGCCAGGAGGCATTTGCAGGCATCTGCAGCATCAAGGGACGTACCTGTTTACCTCCATGCTCCAAAGAAACATGTTCAGAAAGCAGCAGGAATCATCAACCCTGGAAACTTGAGAAGAAACCTCGTCATGTAACTGTCTTGGTTTATTATCCACTTTTTTCTTTGCTACCTCCACTTTCAGGGTTCTCAGAGATGACTTCAGTTTGGGCCCAAGCAGTCATCAGTATGAAAAACTACTACTTTTCCAGCTCTCACAGAATCCTGCCTGTCCTGTGACAGGGAAGTGGTTATTTGTGACAGCTTGTGCCTTTCCAGTGTCTTCTCTGGTTTCTGCAAAGGGAAGAAATTATCATAATCTCTTTACAGCTGCCAGCTATGACTGCTTTTGAAAGCACTTGCAAACCTTTTCTAGTGAAAAGAGGTACAGGCAGATCATCTGGCCCTAAACTTGTTATGAACTTAACATTTGGAGTAGTGGCTACACCACAGCAATTATTTATGTTCTTTAAGCTCTTTGGAAAAAAAATGAAGCACTCTGTAAGCATTAAACATCTGTTCATATGGCAACACGAGCATTCCCAGAGGAGTGCTTGCACAACGTGAAAGGTCTAAAATGCAAACAATTTTTAGAAGCACCAAATTCAGGTGGACTCAGGTCTCCTGTCTCAGGCACTTTGCCCACAGGCCCTGCTCAGCAGTGCCCACTTGTCACATTCACATCACTCTGACAAGTGAAGCTCCCTGGATGAGTTGGGATTATCAGGAAGAAGGAAGCTGAACACCCCAAGCCTTGAATAGAAATCCAAGGTGGCTTTTGTTCTTGGGACCTTTTCACCTTCTCCCTGATGTCCTCTACCTGTGTTTTCCCTGAGGAAGTGTGCAAGTCTGATAGAAATCAAAACCTTGCAGTTACCCTTTTGGCATTTAAACCCCCACTTCCAGCAGTGGATTCTGGTAGAGCTGCTATCTCCAAGTTCTTACCATGCCTCTAATATGCCTGTGATAATACAGAAAAACTTAGAGGAAGCCAGTAAAGCAATCCCTCTCAGAGCTTTCCCTTTCTGACCACAATGTACCAGCTGACCTCAGGGACCAAATGTAGGTGGCTAAACTGGAAAGCCACTTAGATTCCCTTGTTACATTCCCTAATGCAGGCATTTAGAGTGATTGTTTGGAAGAGCTGCTCCTTTTCTGCACTGATACATAAGGGAGGTAGGAAGGCTCTTAATCCATTACTTAAATTAGAAGTTAGACAGTGTGATAGTCTTCTCTGCTCCTGCTATGGCTCACTGCAGGATGTCCACCTGAGCTCTGAGGCAATTTAATAATTAGGATGTAAATTGGAGGGAGATGGATTTTAAAGGCTCTTTGCCTTTAATACTGCAATAGTTATCTAGCTTGAAAAAAACACATGCACAAATCCACTGTGTTGCTGCATGCAGTCCCTAGACAACAACAATGGCGTTCAGCCATGGAAAATTATTTACTTGGACAAAGATGAAGGATTCTAGAGTAGCTTTCTAACAAAGGACAAGACAGAAGCAGGTAAACACCTAATTACTTTCAAGACAAGTCCCTTTAGATTTAGGGAGAGCATTTCGTAGCACTAATGGGTGCCCAGGCAGCAGATGCCCTGCCTTGCCCTTTTTCTAAGGGTGTAGACCTGCCACAAATAGGACAGAGTGGAAGATTATGTCATTCTGAGATACTTATCCATTCCAGCCCTGCCTCTGCTGTAAAAAGGTTTAAATGGGATTTTTTTATTTCTTAATTCTGGCTTAATTCTGATAAGAGGTTTTATGGCCGTGGGCTAGGTAGGTTTGTTGCATTACACTGGCTGAAAGGTTATAAAGACAGCCATCACTGGGAGTTACATCTCTGGTTTCCCAAGACTATTCCCTTCATTTTACCTAGAAGAACTTCTGTCACAAGACCACCATACTTCTTAGCCACACAAATTTTAACAGCTTACATTGTTATAATATAGTAATATAGTGAATAATAAATATTAAATCATGTGTCTCATAAATAAATCTGTAAATCAGAGCAATGCACCAAAAAAAATCAAGCTACATAAAATAACGAGTTTTCACAAAAATCATGCAGCTTGTAATTTTTTTATATAGGTAAGGCTCAGAAGAATATATACATTTACTTTCAATCCCAAATTTGTGTCTGGAACAACGTCCTCTGCCAGTCAGTTTTAATAGAAACATAGGATCTGCCATGCTCCATTATGCCCATGATCCATCAAGTCCAATACTGTCCCCTCTGCCTGGCAAATGCAAGATGCTTCAAAGGAAGGCAAATTGTCCATTGTGCACTTGGCCAATTTTTCAATTTGAATAGTCCATTGTGCAAAAGCCACGCCATCCTTCATGTCGAGTCCTTGTCCCATGTGGTTGCAAATGTTAAAGTAATCAAATGGCATGAATGACCCAATGTACCGCTTTAATATTTTAATAACATTTAAGGCTGTGTTTATGCTCTGGTTGGGTCTGTTTCTCTTGAACTGTCAATTGTTTTTGTGCACAATGCTGCTCACATTCATTCTCATTACCTCTCCCATTTCTATTTCAATTCAGCAGCTGAATAAATCAATAGCATTCACAAATCTCCACAATTTTGGGCCAGTATTAAAAAATCACTTCTGATTTTAAATAGACATTAGAGGATATTTCTATTAAACAGCTACAAACAGGATGCACTGGTCAGAGCCTTGCAGGAGTGCTCCATACAATTCCCATCATTTGAATCATATTCTGCTGCTGCTGAACTGGGTCCAGATGCCTCAGTAAGAACTACTGATAATTATTGCTGCATTGCGTGGGGATGGCAGCAGAGGGAAAAGAGGAAAGATGGGCAAAGTAAAGGAATATAAGTAGGGAACTTACATGGGAACAAGCAAGCTTTATGTGCCTTGGAACATAAAATTTCCTGCTTATTTTTCTTCATGGGATGTACAGTCAGGTTTAACATCTCAGTATGTGACAGGGATCTTTCAGCTCCTGCAAGTCAAGGGCATCCTTGTGCCTTGTATCTGGATTTTATTTGTGGTTTCCACAAAACTGGATGCTTGCTGATTATTTAATTTGCTGAGCATATCTAATCTAATAGGGCTGCAGGGAGACACTGCTCAGGACAGTGTCTAGCAGTCCTTTCAGGATCTAATGAGCTGTGTTGTGTTAATTGTGGGAATGTCACAGGGAAAAAAGGGCAAATACTGATATACTGAAGCTTCCTTCCCTCTGAATACCTACCTTCTTTCTGTGGTAAGATGGCTGAAGCAAGCTCTTGCCTCCTCCTCAAAATACTTCAATAATTTCCTATGTATCTCACTGGTCTGGGGACAAGTCAGTGTACCATTCTTGGCCTTTTCCAGAACACTGCTCATGTTCACAATAATTTTCACACTCCCCTTTTTACACTGCAAATGCAGATGCTACAAAGTTTAGGTATGTGAGGCTCCTGAAGTTTTCTTTTTTTAATGTAATACTGCAGTTCAGTTATTTTCTGTTGATTACATGTGTAAAAGGGATTTATTAATTTGAGAATCCAATTTTGGCCATAATGCAAATTTTTAAAATGCTTCTGTAAGTCTTTCAACATACTGGTTTTACACACAGGATGAACACCTAATGTATATTTACTCACCTGATTTTAACAAGCCCCTGAATAACCTTTGGATCTCTTCAAATGAATTCTATGCCCACATCCAAGTCCACAATGTGCAAATTCCCAGTTTTCCAAAATCTGGCTTGCAAGCACATATTTCTGTCAACAGTTTTTCCATCTGGTAAGGAAACAGTTTGTATCACTTTCCCCTTATGGGCTAATGTTGATGCTTAGAATTTCAATGTTTCAGGGCTTACTCTACCTCTGGCTATTCAGATGAATTTCCTTTGAGCTCTCTATTGGTAAGAAATCCCTGTTAGCTGAGCCTGGAAGCTTAAGGGGTGGGATTCCTCGACAAAGCCCTCACTGTTGCAGGCAGTTTCCACACAGCAGCTCTGGTAATGTAATGAAAAATACTGAAGGAGATGGAAATACCTCTATTATAGGCATGTAAATGCTTTCTGCATGAAAGATACTTCCTAGTGTCTGTCTGTCATGTTATCACAAAATACTTGGCCTTCTACTCAAGCTCTTCTGCTGAATAAGCAGCTCAGCTCTCATCCTCTGAGTTTTAATGGGAGCTGTAGTTGCAGTTTACTCCTAAAAACCAGGACAGGGATATTTGAAAAATTAATGCAGCATCTGAGGGTCTCCTGAGTTTTACCTTTTTGCCTTAATTTGTCTGAGGTACCAGTCCAGTTGGACTTGGCTCTGCTCTGAAACCCTAGGAAAATTTCTCCCAGCTTTTCATGGGTTACTGTTCCTACTGAAAGCCAAATATCAATCTCAAACTTCACTGATTGTGGTTGCAATGGGATTGACGGAATTGACCTGAACTCACAAAAAAAAAAAAAACAAAAAACCCCACAAAAACAAAACAAACAAACAAACCAAAGCAAAACCAAAAAAGACAAACAAAAAAACCAAGACAAGATCCCTAACGGTTTTTTTGCTTTGCTTAATTTGGAAACTAAAGTGGGAAACGTGATGTCCATACCTGTGTGTCAGCACCTGGTCACACACGCTGGGTACCACAGGGACCACTGAAAGACAGAAGTGCTGAGGTTCTTTTTCCTTATTTTTACCTCTACAAACTTCTTCCTTCCCAAAACACATATTAATTCAGTGGGACATAACCTGTTATTGACAACAGAAGAGTTATTCTAATTTTCTTGGCAAAAAGAAAATTTTGTATCTTCAATATATTCTAAATTGCCTGCAGGGAATAATGGATAATAATGTCATATCTCCCTTTTCCCACACTTTCTCATCTTCTCTGTTAGTTGCTTCAAAGATTGTTACCAGCAGTGTAACAGGAATAGTCTTTTTCCAAATATCCTGTTTGCTTGGGGTTTTCTTCTTTTTGTTATTGAGCACCTCTCAGTTGCTAGAAATGCTGGCCTTTCCTCACTCCTTTTTATGAACAGTGGCTTCTCTTACATATAAGGCAGGACAAGTGTGACAGAAGTACATACAGGATTTTTTTTTTCATTTCATAACACAGTATATGGGATCCCCAACCTTTTATAGAACACCTCCACTTGCCATGGTGAGGTGAGTTAAACATGTTCTATGCTATGGAAAAGCAGGGTGTTGGCACCTGTGGCTGCTTGAATCAGACTTTGAGGCTTCACCATGCCTCTGATATCAATTCTGATTAATTCCTAATGAATGTTTCTGTTTCTTTCTTAGTTCAGAGGTGAGCTGTGGCCTCTTTATAAGAGGTTTATTACCTGGAGGCTTAAGACTAACCCACCAGTTGCCAATATCATCTCCTGCTCCCCTGGGAATGATGACACTCAGAGAGCTCAGCCCTTCACTCAGCACTGAACAGCATTTCAAGGGTAAGAATTATTTGGTAGAGCTGGAAACACACTTTCTGCTGTACCAGATAATGAGGCTTTTATTTCCCTTGGCCCCAAATGACTCTGGCGCCGCACAGGAGGAGGTGCTCCCACTCACAGCACAGCCACAGTGCTTGGCAGGCTCTTCCTTTGATCTCCTCCCCCTGGTAGCTGTCCATCCCTCTGCCACAGGATGGACAGCAGGGGTTTGGGATGACCCCCTGAGTTGCTGTCACTCAAACAGAGAGCACCTCTGCTGGAATGTTATCACCTACTCCACAGCAGCCCACAGAAGGAGAGGTTACATTTTCAATCAACACTGTGCACTGTGGTATTTACTCCTCTTCCAACCAGAGGAGTTTAATGCTCTGAGGCACAGCAAGTAGTTAGGACCAGATGGTATTTATCCAATGATGAGGTTTAAGGAAAGTAGGCTCTGAACTATGACAGAATCAGGCAATCTTTCAGTCAGAGCTGCCAGACACCCTGGTCAAGGGGCTTGGAAGAGTGCAAACCTGGATAAAGGGTTTTCTCCTCAGGGAGCCATGCAGCTCACTCAGATTTGTCATTCATACCGGTGAGCTGCTGCTTGAAGTTCTTTCTGCTAAGGAGTCACAAGTGAGAACGTGTCTACAGATTAAAATACATTACAACACAAAGCAGTGTGAAAAAGCCACTTGTTTCTGGGTTTAAAAATCACTGTGAACTGTGTGAATTCATCACTTGACCTTTCTGCCTTTTGCTATTATTTTTATTATGTCCTGCTTCCCCTGTTCTGATCCCCACAGTGACTCAAATCCCCCAATCAGACAAAGATCAAACTGTCCAAAAATACTCAGACTTAATTACTTGCACAGGATGGAAATCATTGATAACTTGCTAAAATAAGAGCTACTCTGCACTCCATGCATCCATTGCAACCCTCAGCCTCATTAGTTGAAACACTGGAAATATCCCTGCAGTAACTTCTGTTATCAACCAGCCAAGTGACAGGAGGGCACATTGCACTCACCCATCCATATTTACATCCCTGTCAAAAAGAAAAATGATTTGTTAAAGATGTTGGCCTGTGACAATAAATCTACTTATCATGTGGTTCCCAGCACTCAGCTGTGGGCTAAGGTTCATGTTTACATTTTCAAGGAGTATTGGCTGACACAGGGACAGGGAAACCATTCTAGGGAAAAAATCCAGCCTTTATATAGAAACGATAAGGAAATCTTAAGAAAGTAAAATTTATAGAGGTTATAAGCTACATTCAGTCCCCAGGGCAACGCAGAGATAAGGGAAATTGATTCTGCAGTCCCTTTCCAAGTGTCAAGCTTGCTAGCTTCTAATTTCTACTAGTAGGACTGAAAAGAGAAGAATGAAACTTCATTGGCACAGGCTCAGAATCCTGTGGATTTGTTCCAAAGTGGATTGGATTTGTCTAAAGACATACCTGGCTTGCCTTAGGAAAAAAGGAACTAATAGGTGCAAACATGTAAATGTACATATAGTTGCCACTTAATGCCAAAAAAAGAAAGTATTTGTCCATTTTTTCTTTGAAAATGTAGCCAGTGTCTACCTCATGGTACCACTGGCACTTCAGTAGTCTTCTACTATTATTAAGTAGACCATATAATACCATTGCAATGCACAGCTCTGAGGGCCTGGTTTGCAGTAGGTGATTTGACAGCATTTTATACCCACTCACTTCACATGGGCCTGAATGGCTGCACAGGGTGCCTGAAATTACAGGCTCAAGTCTCTGGAATGTGTCTTTTCATCTCATGTAAAAAGCCTTAAACCATAATATTAGTTCTGAGGCTGAGATCTGCTTACAGATCAGTGACATCACATCACTCCTTTTCCCTTCACGCTGATTGAACCTGTTTAGACTTTCATAGAAGTCCTTGATGTAGGAGCTAAACGTCCTTGAAAACACTGGGTTCTTGGCAAGTAGGCAAATTCCCAGTATGAGGCAAAGAAGGCCAATTTTGCTTTCATTACACTGTTGCTATTCCCACCAACTTCCCAATTTTTGTAAAAGTAGTACACACACGTTGGAGAAGGGTTCAATGTACTGCATGACCTGGATTCTATTTCTAGCATTACCATGAGTGTCTTTTTGCTTCTCTTCACCTGTCACTTCAAGCAAATAAAAAACAGTTTTGTCTCTTGAGGGAAGCTACTCTTCCTTTTTTTTCTAATAAACAGAAAAATAATAATTTGGCATGTAACATACAAGTTGTTCCACGAGGGAAACAGTTACTAGAAGTTTCTTGCATGTTGCTGGTTCTTAAGTAAATCACTTGGTTCCAACAAGGAGATCTTAGTGCCTACAACACCATTTTCAACAAACAGGTCAGATTTATTTTCAAATTAACAGTGTCAATGTACCTGTCAGAGAAGTTCTGGTAAGGGATAACCCCAAGGCATTATGATCTTTTTCCTCATCACATTTCCCAATCTTACTTAAGTGATTATCTGCTGATTTAGGTGCTTCATAGACCTGCAAGGTCTTATTGCTATGGTAGCTTAGTCTAAGAAGCTGAATATATTTCCTGCTATTTTATTATAATAAATTCAAGCTGTGCTATCTGTTTTCATATTTCAGGTGTTTACTTCATTCATTGAGTTTAAAGAAGCTGAAAAAGAATGGGAGACATACAGAACTCATGTTTCAGACAATCTTTCAAGGAAAGGTGCTGCTGAGCATTCTTAGGAGACACTTTGCTTCAATTTAGAAAAGCTCTTTCTTGATCATTCCCTTCCACATGAAGAACACTGCCAAGGGAAACTTTGAGATCTGAGTTGTATCTATCTCAATTTTGAGGAGGACACAAAAATTCTGCCAGAGAGTAATCTATCCATATAAACAAAGCTTTGTCCCACTCCAATTCCACCTTGGCTTCATCAAGTCAGTCTGGTGAAAAGAATGAGGGATTGTATTTTGACTGCCACTCCAAATCCAACATGAAATAGTTATGGCATTAAACCCATGTTCTACAAGAAAATGATGAATAACCTAGCACCTAGTAATAAAATACCACCCCTGTTCTATTTCCCTGTTAGCTGTAAGTCTTTGGGGCTGTTCTGCTCCTGCTCTGTCTTCAGGGTAGTGTTCCTTCCATTACTTCACTCCAGTCTAAGCAACTTCCAGAAAGCATTTTTCTAGATTAAAATGACATCACTTTCAAAGCCTGTAAATTCAACTCAGCATTCACAAAATGTACTGGATTGGCAGCCTTTAACTGTAAAGTCTTTGCCCAGCTGAATCTACAGCCAGCACAAGCTTGCCTGCCTTGCTTCGCCTGGAATTTCAAATTTACTCATCTTTTCTCCCTCACTTCCTTCAACTTGGCTATGTTGACATCTATTTGGTACTGTGATAACATGAAATATTTTTAAAAATAAATATTCGGAACACTGGGATTAATGAAAATATAAATGCTTTCAAAAACATGAGCCATTAAGAAAAATCAGTTTTCTGGGACATTCAGCCCTGACCAGGATTGTGTAGGTATAATTTCAGTACTCTTAGATTTCACTTGTTTTGCTGTTTCAGAAGTGCAGCTTCATGCATTTCATTTGTCTGAATTTGGCACTTCAGATCCTCCACCATAGCACCAAGGCACAGCAATGATTATTAATTTCTTACTGTCAGGTAAGGCAGTGGTGGCTGAAGTTAAATGATAACAGGATTCTCACATCCCTGATCCAATGGTAACAGCCTAACACTTCAAACTGTGGTAAATTCCCTATAAACCCCTTAACTGTGACCAAGGGAACTACCCTACACATTCCATTTGGAAATATGCATTATTTCTAACACAGTAACCATGCAAAGTACTTTGGAGATTTGCAGTGGATTCTCTTGTTGCCATGCTGGCTGGTTTTAGGCTGGATCTCATGGAAAGAAACAAAGGGGAATATGACACAATCTAAACACATCTAAGGAACCACCTATTTCAGCTTGGTGGCTCTGTGACAGTATGGGGAGAAAGAAACAAGGATTTGGTAAATTGTTTTTACACTACCTTTGTCCTTCAGTACTAAGATTACTCAGGGAGTTATCATCTTACCCCTTGAAATGGAGAGATGTATCATGAAGGTTTCTGCAAGGACGACTTCCAAGTCATCTTTCCAAGGATGAATTCCAGGGCATTATTAGTGATAATACCTGGATAACAGATAGAACATTACCTTTCAGTGTAGGACCAGCAAACCAATCTCTATTACACAATACTCAAATCATGAAAAAAAAAACACAGCCCACAGAACACAATTCAAGTTAGTCATGGGAGATGTAATGGAGAAAGCAAGAATAAAACTTCCTTAAAACTAAGAACTAATATTAAAACAATTTTCTATCTATTTCTGAAAAGAAAACAAAAAACCAAACATACCTTGATATGTGAATGCCTTGCTCTGAGCATACATTTGTGAGGCAAGAGCATTTCTCATTGACTTTCAGCTGTACTTTTATGTTTTGTTCTCAAGGGAAATACTCAAGGCAATTGAAAGTGCATTCCTGTAGCTCCCCTGTAATAACAGAGGACTTTTATTAAAAAAAGGAACACAATATGGGCAGTACCATTTGTTGAGTCAAAGGATCCCTGCAAGAAGACCAGGTTTGATGCAGACAGATTGCTGCATGGCTGTGCTTTAAAATGTATAACACTAATACAGATGTATGATTAGGTTAGGCACCTAGACTGAAATTAATAACCCCAAGCACTTTGGAGCTACAGTAGCTACACTATATATTAGTTTCTGGGAGAGCAAAATCTGCTCTGTTATGCACATAATTCCACTGAAAGTCAAAGGGCTTCTGCATGTGATGAAAAACATAAAAACCCACTTCCCTAAACAGTTCAAGATGCAAGTTAATTAAATTGATGAAAACAAAGCCTTCTTCTTCCTTCACGGCTACAGCTGAGAAAATTATCTCTGTGAAACCCTTGGCTGGCTTTTCCTGTGCTTCATGAGGACAAACTTTGTACATACAGAAAACAACAAAGGCAAAACCAGGGACAGTACTGCAAACAGTGTGAGCTAATAAGTATGTTACACTAAGACTTCTTGATGAGACTCACAAACAAGAATTTCTTCCTAGTGGTGATATGTGGATAAAAAGTCCACTTTCTCTGAAGTAATAGGAAAGCTTAAATAAATTTCAACTTCAGCAGCACCTGAATACAGATTTGGAATGTGGTTTCATGGAAATTTATACCCATACTGCTCAAAAAAGTTTAAAGCAAGAGAAAAATGGCATCTCAGCACGATGCAGACAAAGTAAAGGCTTTATTATATATAAATTAACACATGCACGCTATATGTACCTACCATTCTGCAAAAAAAAAAAATGCTTACAGGCTCTGCCTTGATTGTAAAGGCGTTGCCCTCACAAAATAATTTTCCCTGTGAAATAACACACCAAAAAAAAATATCTCTTAATAAGGGAAGAGGCAATATGTCTCTACAGGAGAAATCTTTGTGACTGAGCTCTATAGAGCATAATTTGTTCTGATTACATGCCATGGGCGTCTCAGCATCCTCCCACTGTTTTTCAGCTTAGCACCACAGAAATACAACAGTCAAGCCTAAGGCAGAGACATCTGGAACGTTTTGGGGAACATCGGCTTGCTCGGTAAGTCAATCAAAAGTACCTTTTTTTTTTACCTGCAAATTTCAACTTCACCTGTTTCCAATGTGGGGCTGGATATTTCTCTAAGCACCTGCCAAACTTTGTACAGCTTTGACCGGGCTGTTGGCCGCTTTGGCCAGAATTACCTTGCTGCTGACAGACCCCCGCCTCACGGCTCCGGGCTCCCTCAGGGCTCGGCGCCGGCTGAGCGGGCACCTCCCGAGGACTTCCCCTCACAACCAGCTCAGCTCGGCGGGTACTTCCCGAGGATCTCCCCTCACACCCAGCTCGGCTCGGTGGGCACCTCCCGAGAATATCCCCTCATGCCCAGCTCGGCGGGAACCTCCCGAGGGGCTTCCCCTCATGCCCAGCTCGGCGGGCACCTACTCAGGGGTCCCCTCATGCCCGACTCGGCGGGCACCTCCCGAGGACTTCCCCTCACACCCGACCTGGCGGGAGCAGGATTCACCCCAAGCCAGCAACAACGGGCGGCTGGGGGGCATTTGTAGCGCTCCTGGGGCAGAGCACCGCCCCCTCACTCCCCCCCCGCTCCAGGCCTTGAGGGGCGGAGGTGGGACGGGCGCGCCTCCTCCTCTCCGGAGCGCTCGCTGTGGGAGGCGGGTGCGCTCTCCGTGGCCCCGCTGCCTCCGTGATGATGCCGTCCTAGTGAGGGATGATGACAGGCAGAAGAGGAGGAGAAGGGGAGCAGAGTCGCCGCTGTTATTGGCAGCCCTGTGTCTTGCTCGCCTTGCCGGTAGTTCCTGGCTCTCGCTGCCAGGCTGCGCATCGCGCCGCCTTGCCGACGGGCGGCGGGGTGGCCGTGGGTTTGTGGTGAGAGGTTTGTCCTCTCTAGGTGCTCTGTCCCCCACCGAGCTGAGCTTGTGTCTCCTTTCTCCTCCTCCTGCTTCCTTCCCCACCGCACACGCTGCCGGACGAGGCCGGCCGGGAGCGGGAGCAGCGGCGCTCGCCGCCGCCTAAGGGGACCCTGACCATGTCGAGCAAGGGCAGGAAGAGCAAGGAGCAGGGGAGAGTGACCTTCCCCCCGCAGCAGGAGGAGGAGGAGGAAGGGGCAGAGGAAGAAGAGCAGCAGCGCCGGCGCCGCGGCTGGAGAGGCGTCAATGGGGGGCCGGAGCCCCCTCCGCCGCCGCAAAGAGCTGTCAAAACCCTCCGGGAGCCCTACGGATACTACCCGCCCCCCCCTTTTGCCAGCACCATGTAAGTGGGGCCCGGGGGGATGTTCGGAGGGGCAACTTTCCCTAGCAGGGACGCGGCTCCCGGCGAGTTTTGGGCCCGGGGGTGCGGCCCCGTCCCGGCCGATCCCGGGAGCGGCCGCTCGGCTCCCAGCGCCCCGAGGGGCTCCGAGTGCCCCGGCCTGCCCTCGGCCCCCTCCCCAGCCCCGGCTCTGCTTCCTCGGCGTCAGGCGGGCACAGGTGTGTGCCGGGGCAGAGAAGAGTCCATCCCTTCCTTGTTTCTTATTTTCTCTCTGGATGGAAGTGCAGCTGCCGGGAAATTGACCAATTGTAGGCTCGGCTAAGGTTCAGAGAACCCGTTGCTAATGCTGCCGCTTTATTCTTATATATTTTTAAAAGCTATGCTGAGATAAAAATGAATTCCCCACAGAAATCTAGGACACCTGTACAGAAAAGCCTTAGTTCTGGAGATGCACCTTATCCTGCTTGGATGTGCTTTTCCAAAATATCCATTTATTTTTAAAGGTACAATCCTAAACATCTATCTATGTAGATACATGAAGAGATGCTGCCCATGCAAATACACTTACTGCAAAATAAATGCATTCAATGTTACTAGTAGGGATGATAACTTTCTTTTCCCTGACTTCCAAAATGTAGGTTGTCCATGAATAATTCACTAATTTTTATATCATGCTGCAGTTTAGGTAGACTTAACCTCAGAGGATTGCTTGACTATTTTATGTTTTCCTGACAACGTTTAGTTCTTAATTAAATATTTTAATTATGAGATAGCAAACACTGAGTTTTAAGATAAGATATTCAGCATCTGTAGAAGCCTTAATTAAAATCACCCCAGAGAAAACTGTAAAATACAGAAATAATTAGGGTAGTGTTTAGAATGGGATAACCACAAGTGGTGGGGTTTGCCATCCCTGTGCATAAATTCTTCACAAATACCCTGTGCCCAGCAATTTGCACTTGGAGTGAATTGGTCTTTCACATGTCTTCAGCTGTCAGAAAGTTAGTTGTGCTTGAGTTACTTGTCTAGACTCCCATGTAGATGATGGAATGGGAGCAGAAATAGCAGCAGGAAAAGTAGTATAGCAATTTATCTTCTTTTTTGGAGGTGCCTGTCTTTATCTGCCATAAAAAGAGACTTGGACACATTATTTTTAAGCAGTTGAAGCTGGCTCAGATGAATTGTAAGCTGTGAGTCCTCAACTTCTGGGTCCCAAGTGTCCTTCTAGAGAGATTGACATGCTCCTGTGTTGAAGAAATGGGTACTACACCACGGGGGGGATCAAACTGGAGTGCAGTTTACACAGCTGTAGGTGTTTGAGCCTGGAGTGAGCTCTGTCTCATGGAATTTTTCTGGTAGATAATTCTTGATATCCTGGGAATCTGTGAGCCCAATGGACTGACAAAAGAACTGACATGGATTAATGTAGTAAGAGTATATTGAACTGTTGGGTATAGAGGCAAAAGACACAGAATTAGCTTTTCCCTGTTATGTGACTGTGGTTATCCTTGGTGTAGCAGTGGGATTTTTCTCCTGGAGTAACATTGTGTGTTTGGTGCAAGTGCCTAAAATCATTGTGCATGTTGATGAGATAAAGATGAGCATCAGCTTGCTCCTGATGTGCTCAGATTGACACATGTCAGGCTTCAGCAGGCACAGAGTGAGAGTCCTTGGCTGGAAGGATTTGTACTGTGAATACTCAGCACAAGGTGTGAGGGAAAGAGGCAGGAAGATGTGAAGGAGTGTGCCCATGAAGGCAGACATTGCTGGGTTTGAAATCTCTGAAAGCAGCAGCCTGTGCAAAGTGCCTGTCAGTGTACAGCTGGCTCCCTCCTGTGCCAAATATGGCTGGGAAAAAAAAGTAATTAACCTCAGATTCCCACTAAGATTGCAGACTGGAGGTAGTACTTGTTTCACAGGGTACTCTATGCCCCAGTGGGGAAAAGGTGGACAAGACCTGTAAATTAAATGTAAGCATCAGATTCCTGACTTCCCGAGTCTCTCTGAAAATCACAGTCTAGTTTTCTGGCTAGAGAGACAGAACACAAAGAAAGGACTAAGTTTCAAAGGAGCTTTACAGTTCTTTGTTGGTACAGCCCTGTTAACTTGGCTCTTTCCTGGTGAAATGTTTGCCTTGTTCTGTGTGTGCATAGATGCCCTCCTGCCATCAATACATGGTCCTTTTTTCCCACAGGAATTCTGAGGGTTGGTATTTTCCTTTGAGGAGTTATTGAAGGGTAATGGTCAGAAAAAGCTCTGCATAATTTCATGGGGCAGGAGTTTGTTCCGTCCCCTAAGTGCATGTACACCTCCTCCTGATATTTCACTGTAATTTTTTTTCCATTTTTTTTTGGACTAAATCTTTCCAGTTTGGAGCCAGCACTTGTGTGAGATGTCATGAGGGCATTCTGGATGATGGATTGTGTCGTTTCAGACCAGTGGGAGAGTATAGACCTCAGTCAGATCTTGCAGCTGGCCTGATTTATGTTCTGCTGTTCAGCTGAATTAGCCTCCCTCTTCTGGAAAGCCCAGGCAGTAGCTGACAGAAAGGAAAAGGAAGCTGTCATTTAATGCATCTTGGATTTTGGTGCAGGTACTCCCAAATTTTTTGGAACATGAGCCAGCATGCATGAAGGAGACGCCAGTTTTAGTGGTGAAGAAACAAATTTCTCCCATTTGGCCCATTCTGACACAGGGGAAGCAGAGACTGGAGAGAGGGGAAAGCCTTCCTTTGGGAAAGGCAGTGAGGATGGGGGATTACCCCTCCAGCGCTGCTTGTGGTCCTGCTCAGAGCTAGGAGCTGCTTCCTCCCATGGAAGAGCTGGTTTTTTCTGCTGCAGTAGCAAATAAAACACTTGAGATGGCTTACTTTGAGAAATCTCAGGAGACATTAGCTACAACTGCTCTTGTGTGTGTGTGTGTGTCTGAGCACTTCTGTAAGGCAATTATGGGTCTTTAATTTTCAAACTGGGGCCTCAGAGGTGACTTTTGGCAGAACAAGAGGCACGATCTGCATCTCCTGCTCGGCTGACTCCGGTGTTGTTTCTTTTAAGAGCTGTTGGCATTGTGTGCTTATCAGATCTGTCTGTTACCACTGGGCTGCATTTCCTTTTGAGGGCTAGAATGGAATCAGGATCACTCGTGTGCTGTAGTTTAGCAGGGGGGTAAACTGCTTGTAAATTGTTGATGCCATCTTTTATTGCATGTGATAGTTCAGGGAGAGTAACAGCCTGTTTTTCAGCATGAATTTCTCTATGGATCGGGGAAGACCCAGGATAAAATCTCTGTTTCTTCAGCTACTCTCCTTTCCTTTAAAATTGCTTATGCTGTGTGCACTGTTAAAAAGTAGACTTAGAAACAAGACTATAAATCCTTTGGATTGCTGTAGATAAAGAGCGGGATAAGGAAAAAGGAATTCTCAGGTCAACTCTCCATCCCACATTTCTTTTCTGCTGCAGTTCTAGATTGAACATGAAAAGGGATAGGTAGAGTAAGAGCAGAAATCTGTAATTGAAACAGCCCATGGCAGAAGCAGAGAGATTGTTGTGCTTTTTTCCAGTCCTTTGTAGTTGCTGTGCTGCTCAAATGTCTTGCTTTGTACATTCCTTGTAGGAATAACTCTGGCCAGGCAAGGATATGATGCAATGTAAGGTCATAGTAAAACAGGAGACGAGTGGGCATTGATTGCTCCATGGAAAATCTTTTTTAAAATAATTTTTTATTTCCCATATGAAGGTCATACATTTTAAATGAAAATACTTGAGGTAAGCAAAAACATGTTGTAATGTAGGAGAGGTTTTTGTATGTCTTATTTACCAGGTCTGTAATGAACCAATGAAATGTTCAGAGTGCAAACAACATTGCTGTGTCTGAGAGCTTGTGATGCTTATCATTAGGGAAAGGCCTTGAAAGGTGTTGTGCTCCTTTAGGAGCCTTGGCCTCACTCACGTGGGAGTTCTGCTGCAAAGCAGAGCTGAGGAGTGACTGATCCTGAAGGCTGTTGCACAGTTCCTGACGTTCTTCCTTCTTTCCAGTGCAGTTTTGGAGTTCCTCAAGATAGCTGCAGGCTCAGGGCCGAGTGAAACGTGTCCAGATGTGGTGGGACAGGTGTGCTTCATTCAGTTAGCATGGCTGATCTCCAATTCCATCCTTCTTTATCTCTACTGGCCAATTAATACAGAATAATTGGGCATTTTTCTTACTTGGTTCTTTTGTGGTTTTATTGCCATGCATTCTACAGATATCTTGATGTTTTTGTGTATGTGTTTTTCAACTATTTGGAACAATTGGGAGGAGGAGCATCATGATTCCCATATCTCCTTCCCCCTTTATTAAATTAGGTTGTCAGTACCTTACAGAGACAAGGCTGAGTATTTGAACTTTCAAGGCTTTGCAAATAGAACACAAGTAATTAATGCACACTTAGTTCTATTTTCATCATATTTTTAAGCCAGTCTAATGATGTTGAGAGATGCAACTTGAGATTTTGCTGGCTTGATTATATCAGATGGCAAATAATACATATAAAATATGCTGGAAGTGGTCAAACACTTAAAACTAAAAACTAACTCTTTTATTCATAGTTTGGGATAGCTAAAATATTAGATGTAAGAAAAGGAAAGCAGAAAAAGGAAAGGAGACTTTGTACCCGATTGTTGCATGCATTACTCTGACCAGAGCTATGCTGGCTTCAAGGTCCTTGAATTTGCTGAGGGAAAAGTGGAAAAAAAGAGGGGAGAAGTGTAGACGAACACAGCAGCCTCGTGGCCCTGTGGTGCTGCACAAGAGTTTTTGCTTTTTGGTTTTTTTTTTTGGAGATGCCTTGACAATATTTTAGTCATTAAAATACCAAGCATCGTCCATCTTTATTTTGAGAAGGTATTGCAGTCACTTCAGATCCATCATTTCTGTCAAAAGGTTTACAGTTAAGGATATCTTCCTTCCTAGGAAGCCACTCTTGAGAGGACACTTTTGAAAGATGTGTGTGTCTCTGCAGAAGTCAGATGAATAACCTCAGTGATCACCCAGATAGTGGGGTTTGAAAGGAAGGTAGATAAAATGAAAATAAATGTCATATTTCAAATTATGCTGAAAAATTAAACTGAATATATAAGAAAAAATGTATTGTGTATTTCATAAAAGATAAATGAGATTCAAAGTGGCAGCTTAGAGTCTTCTTAAAACAAGAAGTCAGCAAGAGTCAATTTGTTTTGTCTTTGTTGCATTTTTAATAGCTATAATTTTTTTTTCTTCATAACACTAAACACTACATTTCTGTATCTGTGTGATTTTGGATGTGGAGGATGAGTGGAAGTGTAACAGCAAAGACAATAAGATCTTGTTTAGAAAGAAACTATGAGAAGACAATGTATCTGGTTTTACTTCTGATTTTGCTGGGGAATAAGACAGCAGCGAACTGTGGCTGTTCAAAATGTGCACTCTGGGCTCAAGTCTTTATTTCTGAGTACTCCTAAGTGGGAAATATGCCTGAGGTTTAAGACATTAAATCAATTCTGTGTTTAACAGAGTTACAAGTACGCTGTGTTATGCAGCCTTTTTTATAGATTTAAAGAAAGTGGTATGGAAGTGGGGAAAAAAAAGAAAGAATGGATCATGTCATGTTTGCCAGAGCAGTTCTATCACATCTTTCAAAGAGTAAATAGCAGTTAACATTGCTTATTCTGTGGTGCCACTCAGGCTATTTCAGGTAGTTCAGAAATGGCAGCCACAGATAACAAGGTAAAAAGATCAAATGCTTCATCCCAGGAGAGACCTGCCCTTGCTAATGAGTTTCACAGTCTCTCTGCTTGATGAGCAACTGAGCTGCCCATTTGTGTTCACTGAAATGCCCAGGGCTTGGACTGGGTTTTAGGATGTTTGTGTCTGTGATAAAGTGCTTAAGATTGTACATTTTGATGTAGATAGCTGCAAGGGCAGGCCTGTCCTTAGAACCTGGATGCAATTAGTTCTGCCCAATGAGAAATCCTGGGGCCGGCCGTGCTGCATCCAGAGATGGCAACGGGCATATTTTGTGCAGTGGCAACAGAGCTCCTCGTTGAGAGACCACACCCTCAAAAATCAACCCCCAGCAGCACTTAGGAGGCTGTTTCTCTGTCTGTGGATTTGAACCTGCATTAGTTTGGATGTTTACCTTCCAAAGCTGCCCATGCAGATGCTACTGTGTCCACTTTAATGCAGAGCCCTTGTGTGCCCAAAGGTGTGTGTGGCATTTTTCCCTTGGTTCTGTCTTTTTTGCAGACTGACAGGGTTTGCTTAAAAAGGGTTGTTTAATATTTTGGTTTGCCCTTGGCATTCATTACATGGACTCACATCTCTTCTAATGCACTGAGGGTAGAAGGATTAATTTCCTTTTCAGTTGTTCTGTCTGGCCTTAGTTACTCCCGTGTCTGAGTTTTTCAGCAAAGTGAAAAATATATTAATTTTCACAATGCTCCTGTAAGATGGGAGCCAACTGTTCTTTTTTCTAAAGATGAGGAACAGAGGCACGTAGGACCTAAGAAACAAATTTGGAACTTGAAAGATTTCTTTATCTCTATGTATTGTGTGTATATATATATATGTAGAGCATTGTATATATTCAAAGCACACCTCCATTAAGTCATATTGTTTATCAGCAGCACTTGGTGTCTCCATGCCCATGAAATCATCCAAAGTGATCTCTGTCTCTTGAGCTACTGGATTAACTGATAGCAGCTGGAGGCTGCCTTCCTCACTGTTCAGCTGGACTAGAAAAGGCAAGGGAGATTGCTGACCTTGCCAGCAGTTGTCTCCTGCTGCTGTTTTCTCCAGCTAGGCAGTGTCTGCTCCTCAGCCTCTCATCCTGGGTCCCTTCTCTTAGCAATTTCTGTCCAGTCTCACTGCTGTGAACCTCTCTGCCCCTCTCTTGTTTCCTTGCCTTGCTAGATCCAGCTCAGCATCCCATCTGTCTGTTCTCTGAGCACATTCACTGGTTCATAATTCCAGTTTCTGTGTTTGCCAAATTAGCTTGCTCAGCCATTCTTTTCATCTGTTACCCTTCTCTTTCCTCCCTCTTTCTTCTTTTGCAACTGGTTTCTGTGGAGAATTCACGGGTTCACTGGTTCTCATTTTCCTTTAAAACATTTCTTTCTTACACCCAGGTTTCCTCTTTCTAGTGCAGCAGTTATCCCAGTTTTCATTCATTTACTCTTTGACTTGCCTTTTTTTTTTTGATCATGGTACAAGAATGTGCACACAGCCCCTCTCAGCTCCTGAAATGGGTGATGTAGAAACAGGCCCAATACAATCCACAGCATTGCAGGAGTCCACTGGAGTGAGAGCTGATCCCAGTCTATACTTGATGACTCCTGGTGCCTGGAACCTGTGAACAGTTTACTTGTAGAAAGTCTGCTCAATGTGTATTTAGTGTTGTCATCCAAAAATCTGTAATTGGACCAAAGTGATTTGTGAGTAGAAGCTTCCAGGTTTAACGTTTCTAGTAGTGACACGAGAAGCTGTTATCAGGTGTTATCAGCTTCATCACGTGTTGCTTGGCAAGACACCCTGAAGAAAATGTGTTTTCACCTCACTTTTATGTGATCTACAACATGGTAAGTATTAAGTATTGCCTTACTTATACCATCAGCTTGAATGCCTGTGATGGATAATATTAATTACTACTGAAAGCAGTAGATGGGTTTTCATTTTATATATGGGAGGGATTTCTGAAGAGGAGCAATGTCTTAAAAGGAATGAAAAATGTTAATAAATCTTGACCGTGCTAAGAGAACAGCAGTGGCCTGAGGCATTGAGCCTGTGAGTGCCTTTAGATTGCAGACAAGTAAGAGCAATCCCAATTCAGGATACTGCTTGTCAGAGAATGGGCAAAGGACAAGGCACAAAATAAGTTGTTGCAGCCACAGGATTGGAAGTTACAAATTACCACCAGAGTGAAAATTTGTTACCTCTTGCTCGTTATTTCCTTAGGTACATCGAAGAGAGCCCGTCCCTGAGGCGGATGACCATGATGAGGGAGAAGGGAAGGCGACAGGCCATCCGGGGCCCGGCCTTCATGTTCAACAACAGGGGCACGAGCCTGACGGCCGAGGAGGAGCGCTTCCTGGACGCTGCCGAGTACGGCAACATCCCCGTGGTGCGCAAAATGCTCGAGGAGTCAAAGACGCTCAATGTCAACTGCGTTGACTACATGGGCCAGAACGCCTTGCAGCTCGCTGTGGGGAATGAACATTTGGAAGTGACAGAACTTCTGTTAAAAAAAGAGAACTTGGCACGGATTGGAGATGCCCTGCTGCTCGCAATCAGCAAGGGTTACATTAGGATAGTGGAAGCGATTTTGAATCATCCTGGGTTTTCGGTAAACAAGCGACTGACTCTGAGCCCTTGTGAGCAGGAGCTCCAGGATGATGATTTTTATTCCTATGACGAAGACGGTACCCGCTTTTCTCCAGACATCACTCCCATCATTTTAGCTGCCCACTGCCAAAAATACGAAGTTGTGCACATGCTGTTGATGAAAGGAGCGAGGATAGAAAGACCTCATGATTATTTCTGCAAATGTAATGACTGTACAGAGAAGCAAAAACATGATTCTTTCAGTCACTCTAGGTCAAGAATAAATGCCTACAAAGGACTGGCCAGTCCGGCTTATCTGTCCCTCTCCAGCGAAGATCCAGTGCTCACTGCTCTCGAACTCAGCAATGAACTTGCCAAGTTGGCCAACATTGAAAAAGAATTCAAGGTAATGTTTTTGTGTTTCTCTGTCTTTGTTATTGTTTTAAAGTTGCTGCTACTTCATGTTGTCCTTAGATGCTGAAATGATTCCCCGTGTTTTACTTTTCCAATTACAAATACTCTCATCTTATTGTCTCTTTTATTCCTGATACATAAGCCTTTAGAAGGAATTTTTAATGGAATAAAATTGCTTTTGCACCTGCTGTGTTTGGAGAAATTTGGTAAAATTGGACACTGGAAAAAGTGTGTGTTCTGATAACCTTGCAGCAGACAGAAAACAATTCTGGTTGCTGCAGCACACAAGGACTGTTCTTAGTTACAAATGCTGAGTAATATAAGCGCAAAAAGCAGAAATATTTGGCTTTTCTTGCGGGCACTGCAGCACTGACCTTAATTTGTACTGATTTTGACTGATGTCTCCAAATTGTTAAAAATACCCAGAGTGGATTTTTTTTTTTTTTTTTTTTGGATGCACCTTTTAGGAATGTCATGTGTTCAAAACCAGCTGTTAGACTGCTTACAGATGTTGGTCCTCTTAGCTGGTTTTCAGCTGTATCTGGTTTCGTATGTCAGTGCCCTGCCTTCTTTATATATTTCAATTATTGGCTTAGTTAACTGTTGCCCAGTGGTTTTTTAAATGCTTTTCCTGTTCAGTTGGATTCCTTGAAAAGGACCTTTCCTCTTGTTCTCCATTCTCCCCCTGCAGCCAAACCCCACCAAAAATCAAACTCCAGTAATCTGCTTGTAATGAGAAAAGCTTGGCTTGGGGAATGACAGACTGCTCTCAGTGGGTAGAGATATTCACAGTGTTGTCTCTGGGTGTAACAGCAACTTTATTGGGGCTCTGCAAGGCCAGTGTTGGGTACCACTTGCTCATTTAATATCTTGAAAGATGATCTGAGAGAGACAAAGGATGCATTAACCTCTCCAAACAGCCGCAGACACTGCTTACCCTGTGGAGTACTCAGAAGGAATATACAACAACCCGGAGAAAGAAGCAGAAATTAACCAAGTGAAATTTAACAGAAGAGGAAGAAAATTCCTGAGAAAGAATAGGTCCATATTCAGCTGAGTGAGTTAAAAGAGAATTTAAAAAATAAATTTTCAGTGGTGAGAAGGATTAATGTATTATAACATAGACTGATGAAATGTAAAATTCAGCTTTAACCCTTCCTCTCCTTTCTTTGCTAAAGGAACTCACTCTTACCATGCTGTGTATTGTGTAACCTGGCAAATTAATTGAATACTTCTTCAATGTATTTATTCAGGAAAATATGTCAGATTTTTCTTTTTCCTCAAGTGAAAAAGTACCCTGCCCCCAAAAGCTAAATTAGGGCAAGCTGCATTGTGTTTTTGTTAGGCAAGGATGTAGGTGATTAGAATTGCATAGAAAAATTACAGTGGAAAGAAATTAATAGGAGACTCCCATCTCACAGGTACTAACACCATGCATACAAATTTCATCAGAAAAACAAGTAACTTGAAATTTTGAAGAAGAAAAGGTAAAGATTTTTGATTGAGCTTTAATTTCAAACCAGAGCTTGAAAAAATTATTTCCGTTTTTAAAATGGTAATTCCCTGCTATTTTGGGATGCCTAAAACCCCAAGAATTCACTGTTTTCACAGATTTCAGTATTTCTGGATAGCACTTTCATGGCTACTAACCTTGCCAGGTGTATCAGATGATTCCGTTTTGGCACCTACAGTAAAAATTGTCCCAGACTCCTTGCTGGGGTGGAAGTTCCAGCTTCTCATCAGTGTCAAAACATTCCAGTGAAGTAATTACTCTCCCCATTGGTGTCACTTCTCTTTTTTTCCCTTCTGTTTCTATCAAGCCTGATGGGAGAGCTGAGTGTTTCCCTGGAGTTCCTCCCGTCTGTAACTCCCTTTTCAGTGCTTTCTTCCCTACAGATCTGTCATCTGAAGGTGTTTGGCTGATAACTTGTGTGCTTTGTCACATCCCAGAGGAGAAGGCTTCTAATCCAGCATTTGCATTCCTGCAGACTTCTGCTGCACTCTCCTCTAGGATCATCACTGGAAATTCTCCAGTATTCTATTCAAATTCAATCTGTAGCACAGCACTGAGCAGAACTGTTTCAGGGTGGAGAAAAATGGGCAAAATACTTCATCTGTCTCACAACAAAAAATGGACAAATCTGTTTAAATCACAATTTATTCTCAGTATCTATGGAACATTAAGGCCCACAGTGTTTCCTGTGTGTGCTCTCCTTCCAGGATTCAGAGCACTCCTACAGAAAATACTGTTCTGGGTGATTTGCCCTCAGAGAAAGAGCATAGGTTGAACCTGTTTAAGAATACCTGAGGGCCAAGTTTCCTGGTGAATGCTTGTGAAATTGAACCTAACATCCATTGCATATGCAAATCCCAGTCTGCCCCTCTTGCTTATCATTTACACTAAGAAATTCTAATGCACAAACCAGTGTTTGCACAAGTGATTTAGAAATGTGGGAAGGTGATTTAGGACCTTCTTTCATGACAGTCAGTTCCTCAAGAAAACCTGATTGATCACATTGATTTTTAGGTTTTGTTTCATTTTCCTTTTAAGGGAAAGAATTCAAAGAAACTACAGAGCCCTGATTTTTCTTGGAAGATGCATGATATTTAGCAAAAAAAAAGTGCTGAAAATTAAAAAAAATAGTGAGGAGACCAGAGCCTTAAAGACCCTTTGATTCTACTCCCTTCATCTCCAAGCTTTCTTACTTCCAATTGTGAAATCCTTGTCTCAACCTGCTGTTTGTCCTTTTGCTCTTCATCTATTATATTTATTTCTTCTTGACACTTTTGATCCTTTCTGATCTTTGCATCCACTTGTCTTCTTCCCATGTATTCCTCTATTCAATTCTCTCATGGCCGGGGCAGGGAGTGCAGTATTTCTCTGACTTTACTTGGTGTTCCTAGTCCCCCTGGTCTCCTAATTCCAGGGATTGCCTGCAGGATTTCAGATGACATCAGGAATTTCAGTTTGATCTCAGTCAGGAATGCAACCAAATTGTAAAAACTGGAACTGTATCTTGTCTTAATGTAAAAAAGTGACCATTGCCATAGCTGGAGGATTATCTTTTCCTTTCCAGTAGCACCACAAAGTAGTTTGCAACACAAATATTCCCGATTTCAATGTTTTCCTGTTCTATTTTTAGCAGACCATGGCCACTGCAGCGTGGCTTGGGGAGTGTCTGGGTTGGGTTACTGAAGTTAATTGATATTCACCCTTCTCCCTGAGAACTTTAAAGCTGTTATTGCCCAGGGAAGGGAGGATTTCTGGCAGTCAGAACAGCTGATGGAACTTTCCTTTGGAGTCACCATAGGAAGAGAGAGGACAAGGTGGCTAAAAGCCCCGTGGTTATCTCTTTATACCAGCTTTCAGCTAAATACTGTCCTGTGTAAGCAAGCTCAATTGTCCCAGCTGAAATTGCTCTGGCAACGATCAAAAAGGTGCTAGTCCTGCTTTCTATAGGATAAAAAAAATCCCTGTTCCCAGTTTTGCTAAAAGCTCCTACTGAACCAACAGAAGATGTGGACGTGCATCTAAAAGCAGAATCTGTCAGTGTTCCAAGTAAATTTACATAGTGTTATCTCAGCTGAACTAACAAAGAGTGTGCAAGCTTGATCTAGGTTTAGGCTTTTGAAAGGACAGATCCATAACCATTAGTGCAATTGTGTTTTCTTTGCATATACAGTTACATGTGCAAACTCACCATATATGTGATATCAAAGTGGCCCTTTAGCAGATAATAACATGCATTTATGATTCAGTGTAATGGCTGTGAATTAGTTGTGCATTGCTCGTGAGCTTTGGTGCTTGCAGGAGTGTACCAAAACACAGATCCCTACATTTTGTTTGACTGCATGTGATGGCTCAGAATAAATTTCCTTTGCAGTGGTTACAAATCTTGAGCGCAATCAGCTGAAGGTCTTCCGTTCGTGCGCTTTGTTCTTTGCACACAGACTGATACCTTCTTTGTCAAGACTCCAGATGAATTCACAGGGCAGTGCTTGATGTTAGGAGGGAGAACAGAACACACAAATTTGGGCAGGCTTTTGATGTGTGTCAGAGTCCTCTGAAACACAGCTTTGAAATTCCAGTCGTCGTCAGTTGGCCTGAATGTCCCAGAGTCACCTGGGAACCTGGAAACACAGGGTGCAGGCTGATATTTTTTGATGTTACCAAGATGTTTGTGCAACTGTTGATCTGGTGTCTTAATTTGTATGTTCTCAGGAGTGAGCAGAGGTGATTTGGATGACTGGGGCCATAGATTAAAATTCCTTATATTCACACAACACCCTAGAGGTAGAAGGTTGTTTGAGAATCAGGTACTGTTTGTCTGTTTAATTCTGTAAAGCAATCAGATAGACTGGGATAAATTTGATTTGCTAATACATAGGTAAATAAAGACCTGGAGAGGGAAGTCTGACAAGTTTTCTTGCTGTAAGATTCAAAGCCAGAGTGGGATATTAAGAATGCACATACTGGCTTGCAGTTCTCATAACAGCATTTGTGAATAATGTAGGCTGTATTTATTCCTTAAATTTGACAGAATTAAACCTCATCCATGATATCGTTAATCTTATCTGGCAATAAGCGTCATTCTTGTAAGCAAGTGGTGTATCTACCAATGAAGAAACATGTCATTCATGTTTTTACTGTTCTTCTACTGCTATTAGAAGAAATCTGGGTAACTCTTGTGGTAGGCAAACATGCAAAGCGTGGAAATAACTCTTATTATTTCCTAACTATTAGAAATCCACTATTTCTTCTTCTGTTTCTTCACAATTAGCAAAATAATGAGAAAACACTTTGTAATTGAAGCCTCTCCCTGCAAATGGACAGCACATGTTTATTCATACAAGGACAAAATTTGGGTTGTGTTATGTCATGAAGCACTTGACTAATACAAAATCTGTATTCTAGCAGTTTGTACTCAGAGTTTTGGCCTCTGTGATGAAGCTGTTTCTTGACTAGGCTGTCATGAAAGACTGTTCCTCTTTGTTTTTTCCATTTTTTTTTTTTTTTTTGACTGCTGCTATTTTCTAGCCACCATCCTGGAGTCTTCTTTTGCAGGGTTTTTATCTTTGTAGTGTGTGAGATCTAATCACATTTCATGTAAAAGCTCTATCTGCATTCAGACCTCCATGCAGGCAAGTATATTTCACTCCCTTGATTAACTTTTTTACGAGGCTTTGCTGTAGGGGGATACAGCATGGGTAAATGAAGGTGGTACAGAATGTAATCTTATCCCCAATGAGTTGCAGCTGGAGCAATTACTAAAGATGAGGAGCCGGCCTGATGTTAACAGGCCACACCTGTGGCCAATAAGAGCAGTGGTATAAAAGAGTGGGTTGGTGGGAACTGGAGTCAGATGGCTGCTGCAAGGACCTGAGCAGTCAGTGCTCAGAGGAGATGCCTGTGAGAAACATTGAGGAGGTATGGAACTCTGGTGATATGGAATCTTTGCACTATAACAATAATAGAACTCTTGATGTATAAGACAGCACTTTGCCTTTTTCTGAGTCCTAAATCTTGGTCATATATTAGCTTGCTTATCCCTTCACTGAATTTAATCACACATCCCAGTATTATTTTTATAATTGGCTCATTTGTCCTGTTCCCCTTGGTTACCAGAAACAAATCTAAAATAACCTTACATCCTGTTGCTTCACTGACGACTGAATTAATTTGTCCTCTATGACCAAAGAAAATAACAGGATGCTGTTTAAGGTCTATGATTCAGGCAGGTTGTTTCCAAGTTTGTATCAGGGATGTTAGTCTTGTGTAATAACACAACTTCTAGGAGTATTTGTTTGTCTCCAGTAGTATTTCATTTTGGTCCATATCTGAATGTGACCTATGGGATTGATGGCTGATTCTTGCACTTAGCCTATGCAGCCTCTTTTCCCATCATTTCCCAAAATAATTTGAAACTACTGAAAGCACATTAGTTTCTCTGCCTCATTGTGTAGATGCTAAGTTGAAAATTTAGCAAAACTACTGGTAGGTAGTTTTGGAGGAGGTAAAAATACTTAGGAAAGGAGGATGAAGTGAGGGTTTCAGGAAAAAATAATTTAAGTGAGAAAATTAGGAGGGCAGAAGCAGTAAGGAAACATTTTTGAGAAGACAGGCACCTCTAAGGGAAAATCTACACCCTCAAAAAGTAATTTTGAAAAGGCAATATCTGGAAATGAACAGTAAAACACAAAAAATGGAGAGGCAGAGGGCTCAAATGAGTGTTTTGGTGGTCTGGCAGAGGAAAAAAACCTGAAGAAAAACTATGGAGTAATTGAAAAAGATAGTTGTGCTATTTTCACTTGTGTGCTGCAGGTAAAATTGGCAGATTCAGTTAAGTTTCCTCCTTCAGCTGTAGCCTCATGTGAGTAAATCAGAGGCCACATTTCAGATAGGAATTTCTAGGAACCTGTCTGAGAGGACATGGACACGAAAATGAAGACCTAGGTTTGTGCTGAAGCGAAGATCAAGATAAGGCTTCATAGGTAATGTCACAGAGGTGATGGGAGACATTTACAAGTATAAACAAAAGTACATGCAAAATTTCAGATGTGCATGTTTTACAGAGTTAGCTAAAAATTCTGAAATGCAGCCACAAATGTTTTGTCAGAGGAGGAGGAAGATTAGAGAGAAGCAAATATTTGATGTTGATGGGCTAGTCCTTGGAAAGACTGAACATGTATGGGAGATGAATTCTCCTGTTCTTTCCAGAGCACACTTACAGGAAATTTGGGGTGTTTTGCCTGTAATGTTGGTGTCCAAGCTTTTGTCCTGCAGTTACTCAATGCAGTTACTCCGTAACCCACTGTGCCTGACGGTAGGAAAGGAAAAAGGGGGAAATGTACCTGGTGTACATCAGAGTAATGAGCAATCAGCCACTTGAGCAGTGTAGAAAGAGATAAAAGGTATTGGTAGCCTCACAGGCAATTACTTCATTAGTTGTCAGCAAAGTTTTTGCAGGAATGAGGTTCCTTTTTTAATAGTCCTGGTCCTGCTTTGTTTGTGAAATTGTTATATTTTCAGCTGCCCCTTGTTGCCCACCCAGGTTATTGATATATAATGGTACATGTTCCCATGCTCTGTTAAACATCTGCTGTTAGGTGTTCACCTTGTATCAGAGAATGAATGATTCTGTCTTGGGATCTTTTGGTGGTTGCTGTGACCCCAACAGATGTTAAAAGTCTCTTTTCCCAGCCCAGTGCTTGAAGAAGGAGTCAGAGCTCTTTATTTCTTGGTCTCAAGGTTGTTTATTGTTCCTTATCTATAAAAAATTTCTCCTGCCCTGCCAAGGTCCATCCAGCAGGACAGTTCCAGGCACTCTGCCCGCCCCTGGGGCGGTGTTATGTCTTTATACTAAAAACTATATATACAATGTTTACAATTACTTCCCAATACCTGTCACCTACGTTACACAATGAGCTTCTACTCTAAACCAATCTGTAAGTTCCAACATCACAGCAGAAGATGGAGGCCAAGAAGAAGAAGGAGAAAGGCTGGACACACCCAGATCCCTTCATCTTGGCTCCTGAATCCCTATTCTAGAAACCCCAAAATCTACTCTTCCACCCTGTGATAACTTCACTGTTGTGCTACCTAAACTGTTTTGGCTTGCAGATCTTCATATAATGTTGGTAATTTACTCCACGGGTCATAATCAAAACCACAGGTGTTTTGGGCTCAGTGCCAGAGCTTCTGAGCCCCATGGCAGGGGTCCTGGCTGTCCTGGAGTGTCAGAGGGATGTTCTGTGTTCCCACAGAACATTCTGCTGTACGAGAATTCTGTAATATGTGATACACTCCAAACGTGACACGGTAAAAATCCAACACTTCATTTTTATCAAGTTGTACGGGTCCTTTTCTCCTCCCCACTGACTCTTAAGCACACGTGTGACAGGCCATGTCGTGTCCCCCTCCCGTTCCAGAACGACTACCGCAAGCTGTCCATGCAGTGCAAGGACTTCGTGGTTGGCGTCCTGGACCTGTGCCGGGACTCGGAGGAGGTGGAGGCCATTCTGAACGGGGACCTGAACGCGGAGCCGCTGGAGGCGCAGAGGCACCGCGCGTCCCTGAGCCGCGTCAAGCTGGCCATCAAGTACGAAGTCAAAAAGGTAACTGCTCACAGCTCTCAGGCACTGTGGCAGCAGGGCACTGCCACCTCCTCCTTCTGCAGGTGGTCAGATGCACAACTGAGACGTGGGGTGAGTAATCAAGGCTCTCACAAGGCAGAAGGGGACTGTAATGAAGGAGTTTAGTTTAATCTACTTCCCACTGCTGAGAAGTGGCAGGAGATTGTAATGACATAAATGAGGTGTGCTAGCCAGGCTTTGCACAGCCAGGTTAATCAGATCCTTCTCCTGATTAACCCAAAAGGTGTTTCAGTAGAGCCAGATTTTCACTCAGTGACACTCAGGCTGTGTCTTCTGTCAGTCAATGAAATAATAGCTACTCCAAAGAGAAGTCTGTGTTGGTTTCAACCCATAAGTAACTCATCTGCAACTGTGTGTTGTAGTGAGAAATGCCATGTGATTTACCATGCTTGTTCCTTTAAAAATATTTTAAAAATGAGCTCTGGAAATGCATGGAATATGTCTGTGGCTGCTTGGTCAATTCATTTCAGTTCTTCACCTTTGTGTTTATTGGTGTTTTGCCAAGTGTTTTCAGTAGATGCCTCTCTCAAAGTAGTTTGTATTTGGTGAATGAATGTTATGGGTTAAACAATGGAACTATGCATCACATATTTGACATAAATACATATCCTTTCATTGTAGTTTTTATTGTATTACTATGTTGTTCTCCTCAAGATCCCACATTAGACTAGCACAGAAAATAGTTAATACTGTGTCCTGTTGTGAGAGGAGGCAGGAAGTACAGCAGGGCCTATGTATTATTTACAGCTACCTATTTGTGTGATTAGCATCACTTCCATTCCTTACAGCCATTATAGTTTCATCATCTCCACAAGAAGCCTTGTGTCTCTCAGAATAAATAACCCTGTGTGCTGTGGCCACCTCTTGAGCCAATCTGCCATATAAAACAAATTGTAAGGACCCTGCCAGAGCAACTGGGGATTGCTGGTGTTTATGACGGCCCCAAAAGATTGATAATAAAAATTGTAAACACATATCCCAAGCAGCAAATCATCATTTCCAGTAAAGGATTGGTCTTCAGCAGATAAATGCATATTAATTGCCAAAAATCAAGGTAAATATATACAAGAATTAAATTAGTTTAAAAGACTGGAACTGGGGAGAAAAAAAACCAAAGCGCATAAGCATGCTTTAGTGTCTAAATATATACTTCTTTATGCTATTGCAGTGTAATGTGTACCAAAACTTTGTTGATGCTCATTTGTCAGCTTTCACACTAAAGGCTGTGGTTTTCTTTTATGAGTTTGTTGTCACTGATGAAATTCACTGCTGAGCAAAGGGCCACACGGATCTGTTAAGAATAGCAGAAGTCTAAATAATACCAAAAAGAAAGATAATTCCTCATAGCAAACTTGTTCTCTTCTCTTGCAAGAGAGAAGCTCAGAGTGCTGGCTGCAGTTCATGACCAACACTGTTCAGAACCTACAAGAGGAATGATCTTGTTGGGAGGAAATGGTGCAGAGTTGTTACCATACATGTGCAGTTCCCTGTAAGTGGCCATTACAGAGGGCATGGCAAGGATGGAAATGTCTCTGCCATGGTGGTCCTTTCATGCTGGGATTTGTTCTGTCAGAGCTGTGATGGATTCTAGTGATATCCTGACTGGAACAGATTCAGATGTGGGAGCTCCACATGGGACTGGTTTAACCCTCTCACCATAGGGAGCAGATGAGGATGTGGTGGATTTCCTTAATTTTCTGTATTTCTAGCTGTGCTTCCAGGTCAGGTCCATCAAGGTCAGTTCCCTGTTTCCAGCAGTGCAGCCAAACAGAGCAGCAGGTCCATGAAATGGGTAATGAACCTATGCCCTGTGCAGAGGCAGAAAAAAACATATGACAAGCAGCAAATGTGCTCAGAACCTCACTGCTAGGGGAAGGGACTTTTAAATTCTATTAGTAATGAAAATCTTGCACTTAATGCCCTGGGTACTGCACCAAAGTGGAGCCCATCTTTTAAACATAATGTGATTTTGAAGCTAAGGTTCAGACTGAAACTGCAGCCCCAATAGAGGACTAAGGGAATAGCAGGAGGAAAATAAAAAAAAAAAAAAAAGCAAGTTGGTCTTGCTCTGTATGCTGAATTACTGCTGTAGTAGTGCTTTTAGTTTTGTGTCTCAACTCTGTCTCTAGATTGCCAACGAAATTCCAGAGAAGAGCTGATACTGGCCCAAGTAATCTACAGTTCTTGCTGAGACAAAAATCAGGATGGAATTTCCAGGGCAATCAATAAGAGCTGGAATAAAATCACAAGAGTTAATTTTCCAACCCTGAAGTGTTCAGCTGATAGATAAGAAAGAAGATGCAAAAATCTCTTTATTTTGTGTGTTAGTATATTGGAGTGTGCCAGGGTTTGTTCTTGCTCCATCTAAACCCAGCCATTATGATGACAGAAATAAAGAATATAATCACTCTGAGTCATACAGGAAAATATTTACATACTGATGACTTGATTCATGGTCATGAAACTGAAAACATCAAAAGTGTTACTGTCAATTATGCTTGGAAAAGCAGCTACATTAAAATTGGGATATTTTTTCTTTTAGTGACCAGATACTGTTCTCATGCATAATTTTTGTTCACTGAGGTTCTGCTTGGAGCTGAACGTATTAGATACATGTGATAATAAGCTCAAGATATGTAATGAAAAGTGAGAAACTGCATGGAAAATAGAGTGAGAGGAGAAATGCAGGAAGAACAAGGTTGTAGGATGCTATGAGCAGTAGGTAAAATGTGATGTGAACCTATTGTCCTTGGAGGAGATGAAGCTGCAGGCAAATACAGGTAATACAGACACACACGCAACAGGAGTGGGCATAGTTTAAAGTTGCTGAAACTAAAACAAACATAATCATAAGTTGAAGTATTTCAGTAAAGACTGAGAGAGGAGGGATGAATTTCAGAGCTTTTATGGATGAGAAGTGACACAACTCGCTCCGAGGGCTTGGAAGTGGTGCATGTTGTGCAGTTGCCAGCAGTTAAATAAGTCACTAAGATCCTCTCTAGAGCCTTTAGACTCACTGCCAGAGAAGATCTTGCCCTTAACTCTTGGCATCTTATTCACTAAGTCTTCCTTTTTTTTTTTTTTTTTTTTTTTGGAAATTATAGCAGATCTCCTCTCAGTGTCAGATCAAAATGTTGATAGATCAGGAGAATAAACCAGCACAGAGCTCTGGATAAGGTGCCACAGGGCCCATGGGCTGATTCCCAGCCCTGGGTAAACTTCCTTAAAGCTCCTTTAGTGTTTCTTCCCATTCCCTGTGGTAACAGAAAAAATGATGTGGGTGTTTCTTCCCTCCTCTTCCCTACAGTTGTAAGCCTGATTTTTAAAATGTCTTTGTAATTTGAAATAACTATTTACTTTCCTGTCTTTGTCCACAGTTAATCTGCTGAGGGATTTGTCCCTTTGATATCCTGAGTTGACAATGAAATTTATCTTAGCAAAAGAAGAGGCTAGGGGCAAATGTCAGAATGCACAAACACACAAAAACCCAATCTCTTCTCCTCAAATGGGCCAAGCTGGCAGTTTTTATGGTGCATAAGCTTCAAAGGTGACAGCCTAATAAAAAGAACAGAAGCAGTTGGAGTCGACATTAATTTCTTAAAGAACTTTTTTACAATCTCTTTATTTATTTCTCTTGGCCACTCCACTTTATGTACAAACTGCATTAATATGTGAAGTAACTGCTTAATGCATCACATAGCAAAATGCTTAGGGACTTTAATTTTACAGCAAAGTAGATTAAAGTATGAAGATTGCCTTCCTTTTTAAAGTTCATGCAGCAGTTTCAGATTGCTCTTCTTGAGAGGTTTAAGGCTCCCTGTTTTCATTGCCAATGATTTAATTTGATTTTCTTTAAGAAGTCTGTCCTGTTGTACTCCTCTATGCACTTTTAATGAGATTTGGAATATTAATAGAGTTTTGCAAGCAAGACCTGGCAAACAACAGTGTATGTAGTACATAATGATCTCTGCAGAGTACAAGGGATAATAAAACGGGTATCCAAGGTTGACAGTATTTCATTTTTTTTCCAGAGTATAACCAACTGACAACAAATCTCACTCTTAATCCAACACAAATTATCAGTTATCAGATTTATTTTCAAACCCCTTTTTGTGAAACACCTAGCCTTCTTTATTCTCATTCACTAGTTATTGGTAAGTGTACTACCAGAGTTCTTCAAACTGCTGTGAAAACCAGGCTGCTTGCCCTTGTGCTTAACTGGTGTCCCACATGCTCTTGTGATGTGGCAGTTTCTTCGTTTATTAACCTTTGTTTATAAGGGAATGAGAAAAAAGCCATGGTTCTTAAACATCTGGTGTTAATTTAGACCTTAGGTGATTGCAATTGTGCATGTGGCAGTTATGTAACTCTTCTTATTACTGACAGCATGTCTTGGTTTTTCTTTCTTTTTCCTTTTCTTTGCAGTTTGTGGCCCATCCAAACTGTCAGCAACAGCTCCTGACCATCTGGTATGAAAACCTCTCAGGATTACGGGAGCAGACCATAGCTATCAAGTGTCTGGTGGTGCTGGTTGTGGCACTGGGCCTTCCCTTTCTAGCCATTGGTTATTGGATTGCACCATGTAGCAGGGTATTGAATTTTATAAATTATGTGTCTTGTGCTGTTCTTGGAGCTGCTTTTCCTTTCCTGGCAGTCAACATGCAATTTCTGCTGCTTCCAAATTGGAACTAATTAATGATATTTTTAGCAATCCCTAACCTTGCGCCAAAAGGCGCTAAGGGGGGTTTTGTTACTTGCACTGTAAAGAGGGGACCACAGTGATGAAGTATGAATGTAAATTAACATTAAACTGAAGGAGAGAAAAATAACCTTTTTTAAGAGCTTTTTTTCTTTTTTAAATTTCCCTAGGTTATGCTCACCTCACATGTGCTGTGTAATTTATTATATTAGTAATATGGATTTTTTGAAAGTCACCACTCAGATTCTTTATGAAGTCTCCTCTGGTGGCATCCTAAGGTCTCATGCTGTTCCCATATAAACCATTAGCAGAACATCTGTTGACTTTACTGATGCAGAACTTAATCTTAAGTAAAATATTTGTTATCCCAGCCCTAGGAGGTCTGTTTGCCAGCTGAACCATAGAGCAGAAATCAAATTAAATGCATCATTCTGACTGTGTAGTGGAGTGTATTTGTAAAAGAGCATAGCTGTAAACTCTTACCTTATAAAAAATTTGTGAACACGTAAGGGTGCTCCCACCTTTGCTGCTGGTCTCACAAGGAAAGGAACTGCAGTTTCTTTGAAATCCTCATGGTCTCTAGCACATGAATTGTTTGCAAATCAGGTGTATTCATAGATCTTTGGTATATCAGATGAAGGAAGATTTCTCTGTTGAATTAACATTTTTAAAAATTTTAAGTACGTTTACTCCTGTGCTGAATGTGGTCTTTCAGTTTTATTTCCCTAGCAAGTGTAAAGCAAAGAATTGTGAGTTTATTTTATATTTCATTCTTTTAGTTCATCTCAAAGAGGATAAGGTTTTTCTCATCTACATATTTGAAGGGAACCTGATCTTTTCTCTGGGTTAAATATTTATTTACTTTGAAGATAAACCTTTATGAAAATAGTGTAATTGTTACTCTCATTATTCTCTGAAATGTCACTTTCTATTAATATCTTTAGTAAATATATTCCTCACAGCTCCATATAATAGGAACATCTTAATGTATTTAGAGCTGGTGTCTAATATGCAAAAGTGACATTTGTCCTTGAGCTCTAATTCCTAGTAGCAGAAACATCTGATGTTTTTCCTCAGTGCTCATGTCAAATAAAAGTGCTATACATTCAGGTCAGTGGTTGGATATTGCAATTACAAAATGCCTTCTAAAGGTCAGGAGCAGGAAGGGAACCTAAGATTGTTTGCCCAGGTAGTAAGTGCAGTTTAATGTGTGCTGGTTTGCTTAGTTCATAGTAGCTGACCCAAATTTCAAGGTAAACAATTCCTTGAAATAAGAAAGGTCATGTGATCTTCTGTAAGATGCTGGTCCCCTCTTCTGGTGCAGACAGACTTCCCCTGCTGCTGCTGTTTTGTTCTTTTAGTAGGTGCAGATGTGAATTAAACCTGCTGAATTTATTTATAAAACCACTAATATTTCTGTTCTTATCTTCTTTAGTCCATTTTGTGGAACAGTCGTTAGTTTTGATAGACACAGGAACTTATTTTGGCACTTAGAGCTCTGAACATGTGTTCTGTGAATGAAATATAGTAACCAGACATAAGAAAACAGCTAATTCTTCCTATAGCTGTAGTTATAGAAAAGTTAATAATACTCTCTTGTTGTTAGGGAAAATGTTTTGCTGGAGTTGGAGATTTGAAAAATTTATCTTTCCCTGAGCTTGCTTTACAAATTCTTCCTGGTCACGGCCACGGTACATTTGCAGCTCCTTGCAGTGTTTCCCCTCAAACATTGCCATCTAGAGCTTGTGGAGTATCATGAGCACTCACTAACAGAACAACACACTCTGGGAGGCTCCCTGTGGGAGCCTTTTGTCTGAAATGGCAAAGCACCACAGCTGAGTGCTCTTGGAAGAATATCTTTTAAGAATGACGTTTCTGGCTGTCCTGAGCTCTGAGTGCCCATTTATGCTTCTGGAATGCCTGGTATTTCTTTGAGAAAACTGAGTGACTGCTTTCATTCTGCCTTTGCAGCTTGGAAGAATTCTTCGAAGCCCATTTATGAAATTTGTGGCACATGCAGCATCCTTCATTATTTTCCTAGGCCTGCTGGTGTTCAATGCTTCAGACAGATTTGAGGGCATAACCACACTGCCCAATGTCACTGTCACTGATTACCCCAAGCAGATCTTTAGGGTGAAGACCACCCAGTTCACCTGGACAGAAATGCTGATCATGGTGTGGGTTCTTGGTAGGTATATTGCCCCTTCATCTTCCTGTTTTCCTGCAAATAATAATTCTGAAAGGGAGGAGAGAAGCCCAAGTCCCAAAGCTTTGATCCAGCTGCTGTGTGCAGCAACTATAAATCTTTAGGGCAGATAAGATGACATTAGAACAGATTTTGAATAATTTCATCCTAAACTGTGTCAGGGGAGGGAGGTGAGTATCACTTGCATGCTGCCTTTTGGGAGTTCCGGCTTATTCTCTTTATGTGACCGAAGGCAAGGACTGGGATTTTCCAGTCCAATGTGTGGCTGCTCCGAGTGTAGTTGGGATGGCAGCAGCAGCCCCTTTGAATTACACAGCCAGGGAAACAAGAAAAAGTTTGTGGGGTTGTGATTTTGCTTTTTCTTGGGTTTTTATTTTCCCTAAGAAGCCTCTTTGAATCAAGAAAAAGTCTTGATTCACAACAAATGCATCTCATGGTTATGGTGAGGCTGTGATCTGGATTAAATCCACACAAATTTTCTGAGAAGAAGTTTAACTGAGAAAACTGAATTACACATAGCCAAATTCCACTTTCTATGCTGAAAAGAATCTCTTTCTGTAAAGTGGAAAAACAGTAGTATAATTGTGCCCCTTATATTTGGTCATCTGTGTTATTGGGTAGTTGTGTTCTTGTGGAAAAATTAAACCCTCTGATTCCGAAGTGGCTTAGGAATGTAAATGATAAGAGAGTAAGAGGATGTATTTCCCCCACACATTATTTTTTCTACTTTGGAATTACAGAGGTTTTGTTGTTTAGGCGCAATACTTTCACTGAAAAGTTAGGATTCTACTCTACCCTCTGTGGGGTGATGTCTGAACTATGTTTCCATTAATTAATCTCAATTATTACTTTGCTCAGTTAATAATTTGATCAGCCCTGTTGAAACCAAGAGAGAATAACCTTAGTGATGAGGCTGTGATACTGCAAATAAGTGAATCCCTGCTCCACTGGTATCATCCACTTCCATGAAATGGGAGAATGCAGGGAATTTAAATGACCACAGTTGGGCAAACATTGCTGTGCTTTTTCATTTCTTGTTGCAGGTATGATGTGGTCAGAATGCAAAGAGCTGTGGCTGGAAGGACCCAGGGAATACATCTTGCAGTTATGGAATGTTCTGGATTTTGGGATGCTGTCCATTTTTATTGCTGCTTTCACAGCCAGGCTCCTGGCATTCCTTCAGGCCACAAAAGCACAACAGTATGTGGACAACTACATTGAGGAGAATGACCTCTCTGAGGTCACACTTCCTCCAGAAATTGAATACTTTACTTATGGTGAGCTTAGTTTTTCTTCCAAACATGGAAAAAGCTTGAAGGATGCATTTAGAAGCCTCTCTTTACCCTAGAGCTAAATTTGACTGCTTTGATTTTAAACATTTGGAAGTTATATTTTATTCTTAGCTAATTGCACAACAGATGAAAATATTGATGTGATTCCTTTCTCTATTTTTTGATTCAGTTGTTTGATAGTTATTTATGTTCATAAACATCTATCAGCATTTCCTCCTGTCTGTTTAAATAGAATAAAACTGCAAAATACTTATTGCAGTGCAGAAATTGTCCATAAAGGTGTGATTCATCTGTGTTTACAACACAGGAAAATGCTGCTGACAGAGTATTTTAGGATGGGCTTCAATATATTGTAACAGCAGACTTGGTTTTGTTCCTTACCTTAATTGCAGTATAACCAATCTGAATATTGTGTACTGAATGTAATATGTGAATATAACCATTGTGCATATGTAAATATACATTTAGAAACACAGGGTATTTTGATATGAAACACATTTTAATTCAGTGTTGTTCTGCTGAAATGGTGTGTGAATTCACATAGTAATTTATGAATTTCTGTGTAACTCAATTGTTTCTGTGCACATTGTGTGTAAAACCCACAATCCTATTTCTTTTGAGGTAATTGGCAAAAATCTTTATGGTCACTATGGGAGCTAGGTTATATCCTGCAAAAAGAATAAGCTTGTTGTGACTAGTAAATGAAATTGTTAATCAGGCAGCACTTAACTGCCCATCAATAAAAGACCAAATAGGAATAAATTTCCCAGCTTTAGCATAGTGCTTGTTAAGATAGCTAATAGAGGCAAAAATGCAATAAAAGTTAGTTACTGTCTAGTTCAGGTTAAAATGTAAACTGCAGAAGAAAATGTCATGTTTCTTCAAGTCACTTTTCTTCTAACAGAAGGTAATGTAACTCATAATTTGTGACTTAAATGAAAAAGGAATAGAGCAGCAACTGTTAGACTCTTCAAATATTTGTCTCAACTAAATTCAGACATGTTAATGGGAAAATCCTATCAAGGTTTGTTCCTCAAGATTGTGATGAATGAGTAACCCCTGTGTTTCATATCTTCCAGCTAGAGATAAATGGCTCCCATCTGATCCTCAGATAATATCTGAAGGCCTTTATGCAATTGCTGTTGTTCTCAGCTTTTCTCGGATTGCCTACATCCTGCCTGCAAATGAGAGTTTTGGGCCCTTGCAGATCTCCCTTGGAAGGACTGTTAAGGACATCTTCAAGTTTATGGTCCTTTTTATTATGGTATTTCTTGCATTTATGATTGGAATGTTCATACTGTACTCCTACTACCTTGGAGCTAAACTGAACCCAGCCTTTACGACGTAAGTATGAGGTTCCATTGTAAGTAAAAAGCCAATCAAAACTTTCAGGTTTTTCATTAAGATAACAAAGTCTGTGAGACGTTGTGTGCTCTCTGTTAGCATTAAAATAAAACTGAAGACCTCAGAAAGCAGAACACAAAAGACCAATTGTTCCCTGTTTGTATAATGGAAACTTTCATTTCAGCCTGAAATAATTTCACCTGTATATATTTCAGTCACATAGACTTGTGGGTTACCAATTGAAAGAAAATATTACTTGATATAAAATACCTTTCTAGTTCCTGTTGTTCTGCATGTATTGTTACAGCTCTATTAGCTGTGATGGATAGGTGGAGCACAGAGGACAAATGAAAAGTGCTGTGGAAAATGCTTCCTTGCATGTTTGTTGTTTTGATAAGTGCTCTGATTCACAAACAAATTAATTGAGGTTGTTTATCAGTCACTGTAAACATAACTTTTCTATTTCTTTGTGTAGTTAGTAATAATGCCTTCCTCTTTTTTTTCCTACAGAGTGGAAGAAAGTTTCAAGACCTTATTTTGGTCAATATTTGGCTTATCTGAAGTAACCTCTGTTGTCCTCAAATACGATCACAAGTTCATTGAGAACATTGGTTATGTTCTTTATGGCATATACAATGTCACAATGGTGGTGGTTCTGCTCAACATGCTGATTGCCATGATCAACAGTTCATATCAAGAAATTGAGGTGGGTTCTCTTTTCAAGTTGTTCTCGTCTGATATGCTGTAAAAAGGACAGAATTAATAGGAATTATTTCAGTGGTATGCAAAAAGTACAAAGAGATTACCACAGGAAAAGATATCACAAAATGAAGAAGGTTGACTTTATCTAACAACTCAGCCAAGCTGCAGAACCTCACAGGATCTAAACATGTTTATCTCATGTTGTGTACACATTGTACTTGGCATCCAACTGCAGTTAAAAAACAAATCAGAAAATGTATAGTATTGAAGATAGTTGGGTTTCAAAAATAAATCTCAGGCTGCTGAAATGAAAGTAAAAGTGTATTTATAGTGCCAGTTTTCCAGACCCTGAGTTCAAAGAGTACTACATTCACACAGATGCAGGCACATGCCCACACAAACAGGAAGAACAATTATCTAAGACATGGTGTACAAATGGATATGTCATTCCCAGTCTTTTCAATGAGTTCTGGGAAATATTAGGGAATTCAGGAGAGAAAACTAGTTAAAATCCAGCCTTGGAATACTTCAGTAAGAATCTGTGAGGACAAAATAGGTTTGTCAGTGTTTAACACAATTTCTTCAGGACCACAAAGTTTGCATTTTCTATACTCCATTATAAATTGGAGTTACTTGTCCTGGTTATGTAAAAAGCTGTGAGCACTACCATTTTAAGCAATTTTTTGCCTTGAGCCTGATACTTCAACACTTGTGCAAGTACCAAGCCCATGTGACTACTTTAATAAGAAAAACAAGGCTTGAAAAACCCCTGAAAGCTCCACTTTGAATAGCAGGGAGTTTATATGTTGGCTTTCATTTGATGCAAAAATTATGCTTGCTTCAATGCTTCATGTTCTTGAACTAAGTATTCTCAATCAAATGTTGCCATAAAGAGAACTGAAATTTGGTTAAAATAGACTACGTGAAGTGGTTGCATTTCTGCAGAACTGCTGCAAGTCTTATTAGCAAGAGTATAATATTTTATCTCAAACCACAAAGATCTTTCAAAGCAGCTTCTTTGAAAGAACGTTTGCACTTCTCAAAAACCAAGAGCATCATCTGTTTTATTTCCCAACACAGGATGACAGTGATGTGGAGTGGAAGTTTGCTCGTTCTAAACTTTGGCTGTCATATTTTGATGATGGAAAAACATTACCTCCACCCTTCAGTCTTGTACCAAGCCCCAAATCTTTTTTCTATTTCATCATGAGGATCATTAACTTTTCCAAGTGCAGGAGGAGACGGCTACAGAAGGACATTGAAATGGGAATGGGAAACTCCAAATCAAGGGTAGGTTCTGAGATCCTTTCATTGCAGGAAAGAATTGTGTGTCTGTTCCACCAGTCTTCTTTTCTTTTTAGTTTTAGCCTGTAATCCATGCTTCTGATGTTAGTAGAGTAATTAATCATTTATAGCAATAAATCTCTATTTCAGACTGCATAAAATAAGAAATAGACTTAAATTTTATTAGAAGAACCAAATCTGGGGAAACACAATTAAAAGAAAAATTTGAGTATTCAAAGATGCAAATAATTCCTACAAGGAGTTACTTGAATATTGATTAAAATACTTTAAGCCTATTTCCTCAGAACAGGATGGCCAAAATTATCAGCATGAAAAAAACAAAACAAAACCAACATAGAATTCAAGGCAATCTCATTTTTTAAAAAATAATAGTCTGATATATTAAAAGATGGAACAACATGTCTTTAAAACATGTCTTTAAAATATAATAATGGACCTGAATCCTAACTTTGTGTTCCATAATTTGTTTTAATTTTGTCTTATTTCTTCCTAGTTAAACCTTTTCACTCAGTCAAATTCCAGAGTTTTTGAATCCCACAGTTTTAACAGCATTCTCAATCAGCCAACACGCTATCAGGTAAGCACATACAGTGACCACTGTCCTGAATAATAGAACTGTGAGAAGGTTCTTGCAGAATTTTGTGCTTCAAGTACAGTTTGCCTTCACCAGAGAAAGAAAACCACCTGTAGAAATCAAACTCTAGGATGCTCCTTGAAAAAAAACATAGTTATTGTCCAAGCCCATTATTTGAAGCATTTCAAAACTAGCTCATGCAGTACTTGAAATTGGTCTTTGATGTCCCCCTTGGGAACATGTGAGGAGCAAACATCTGAAACTGGTGAAGGAATATCTGAAATGGGTTTTTGGGTAAGGGATGTGAAAGCTGAGTAGGTTGGCTGTTCCCTTCCTTGCTCAGCATGCCTCCATTTGAGGCAAGTACTTCATCTGGGGCTGCTCATTCTTTCTCTTAGGCTGGTGTGACAGAGAGAGCTAAGAAAGAAAAATGAACAATGTTTAATTATATAATCTCAGCTGATTATAGAACTGTTTTAATCTGGCAGCAAATAATGAAGAGACTGATAAAACGCTACGTTCTGAAAGCACAAGTGGACAAAGAAAATGATGAAGTCAATGAAGGTAAGAAAGAGACTGCAATATTCAGAGGCAGCTTTTTTCATGTTGTATTAGGAGCCAGTATTACACTGATTCATGGGGGTTTTGAGTGAAAAGAGGGATTGTTTGTATTTCACATGCACCGAGGCTCAGGAAGTAATGGAAAGTAATGCCTATGTCATCAAAAAATGGAAAACTAGGACTAAAGAAGTAGAACTGAGAAATATTATGGCTCCTATTTTACAGATATAAAATGAGAGCACAGACAATGCACAGAGGATATCTGTGAAGGAGCCATTAACTGTATTCACACTTCCAGAGTCCTAATCAAAGCTGCAGGATCTTCCTCTCTGTTTCATTCAACTGAATACACAATTGCACACAATTTACCACTTTACACCATGAACTATTTGTCCTCCCTTCATAAACCTGTGAGGAATAATCACCTCTGAAGCTGCCCATCATTAAACAAAGCTCTACAGTCAGCTGCATGGTGACAAAAAATGACAAATGTAGCCTCTATTTTAGTGGGAGACCTTTTGAGAAACAGTGGATGTGAGCTCTCTGGCAGATGTGAGAGGTGCTTGCTCCAGTTGCACACCCTAACTCACCACTGGGATGAGATTATGGCAAAGGTTGTCCTCTTCCCTCCAATCCTCTAGGAATGAAACACAGGCCTGCAGTCCAACAAGGAAACCCCTGTGCTCTGGGCAGATCCCCAAACAAAAACTCTAGCTGGAATGCTATCAAGCAATAGAGTGATGCAGTGATGGACAGGCTGGGGTCAGAAGATGTTTTACTGGCACGGCAGCGTCAGGCAGCTGTGTGCATGTGTGGTGTGAGGGGCCTGAAAGGGCTGCTCAGCTCTCAGCTAAGGCAGCAAAGCTTCTGTTTGGCTCCTTAGTTGCTCTCTGCTTACCTATAACTCTCTTCAGCAAGAAGCAGGGAGCAAAAAAGATTAAATTAAATCCCCGTCAGTGCCTTCCAAAGGCAAGCATTGTGCACTGACTGTTATCCTGACACTTCCCCATCCTGTGTGGCTGTACAGAGCTGTGATTGTCAGTGACAAAAGCAGACAGGCTCCTAAAAGTGAATCCTCTCAGTGTGCTGCTCTCCTGAATTCCCACTGCTTTGCTCCTGTTCCTGCTCTGTGATGTAGGAAATCATCTACCTAGTGACTGATGAAAAAACTGTTCTGTCACCAGCAGAGACAGCCCTTTCCAGGTCCCTGATGCCACTTTGGTGTTGAGAGAGATGTGTTTAAATTAGAAAGACAGCACAGAAGAATCAGGGTTTACTGACATCATGGTTCTGGCTTTGGCACCAGGTTTTGTAGAGGGCAAGTAACCCTTGAGTTCTTGAGTATCACTCTTCAGCTGCTAGCCAAGTGCTCTGTGTCTTGAGCATCTCATTGTACCCAAAGCACAGACCCAGCCTCTGAAGACAGCATTCTTGGAGTCTGCTGTAGCCTAAAGAGAAAACATTGGCATTTCTGTACTAGAACTACTTGAACAAAAGTCTAGAGATTTTCCCTGCTCTCCATCACTAGAGAATTTAGGTGCCTCTTCATACTCTTGTATTTTGTACATGACAAATCATTTCCCGAGGCAGGTGCTGTGTAGGAATTCACGTCCCTCACACTTGCTGGAAGAACAGATTTGAACATTTTTAAAGGCCTTTGCTCTTGAACTGAATATCCTACAAAGCAATACATGCTGCTGATTATTATAAGCCTGGCTTTGACAGCTGTCTTTGTTTAAATGTGTTTTTTGTATTTGTGTCAAAATATAACATCATGTTAAATTGGTTGACTTTTTCTAATTCCAAGGATGTTGGTAAGGAAGAGGAGAGAGACTCAGAAGCTGTGAGTTTTACTTCCAGCTCTGCCACACTTCTCCTTGTGATTTTGGCACACCTCTTCAGAAAAAAAACCTCTTTTCCTTTTCTCTCTAAAAAGGGGATACTAATATTTACCAGCTGTTCATCAGAGTTGGTGTGATTAATTCATTAACCTTTGTACAGCCCTTTGGGAATCTTTGGTGTTGTATATATACATGGAGCACAGTGCAAGACCCCAATGGACTGTTAAAATGCCTTAGGTGCTATTTAGGGCTGGAGACACATCTCACTGAGAATGAAGATGAGGTAAATCCTCCTGACCCATCCTGTACCTGCTCTCATGAACATTTTGGGATGATAATCTGAAAGAGGCACTGATGTGGCTTAACAGGAGAGTATTCACTGAATGTGAAACTTTGCTACTGAGTGTTTCTTTCTGTTGTTAATGCAGGTGAATTAAAGGAAATCAAACAGGACATCTCCAGTCTTCGCTATGAACTGTTGGAGGATAAGTCCCAAGCAACAGAAGAGTTGGCAATTTTAATACATAAACTCAGTGAGAAACTAAATCCCAATATGCTGAGATGTGAATGATTCAACAAAGGAACTGTGGCTTCGATGACAGCACAACTATTTATTGGCAATAATATTTCAGTATCTTATACTTGAAAAAATGTATTGTAGATTTTTAGCACTAAATAACTTTATGTACAGCTTCTCTGGAATTTAGTCTTAGGAACTTTTAACTCACCACAAAAAGATTGCTCTCTTCATTTTAATTGTCTAAAAGCAAGAACTATCATAACATTTTTTTTTGCATTTATGCATTAAAAAGGTATAATGGTATCGATTGCTGATATTTTAACAGGTTTATGATTACATATGGAGAATTCTTTGCACTAAATTTGCAAGACAAAAAATTAACAGACACAGCGTAATACTCTGTTCCTTGCAGTGTCCAGGTACAAAATAGGATTTTTCATACTACAATAAACCAACTAGAGATGAGTGGGGAATTACTTGAAATCTTTCTTCTTTATTAGTGGTGCTAGTAACGCGTATAAGCCCAGAACTCACGGAATTGCTGAGAACCAGGTAAGTGGCAATGTGATGGCAGCAGCGTTATTTAACATGTCTGTGTATTCACGTACTCGCGCCGACCATTTCTTAATTCAGTGTATTTACCCTTCGGAGAGAAAGGATTTATTTTTTTAACTCGGACCCCGTGCAGGGCAGATACTTTTGGCTTCGTTGTTAAACAAACCATTCCTCCCGCACGTTCGGCACCGAGCCCGGGATCCCCCTCGGGGTCGTTCCCGCGGGAGCCGCTCCGGGGCGCTCCCGGCTCTGCCCGCCCCTCACCCCGCCCCGGCGCCTTCCAGCCAATCGCTGCGCCCGTCTGGCCGAGTCCCCGCCCACCGTCCGCCCGCCCAGCCAATGAGAGGCGGGCCCCGCGCGGAGGTTGCCGCGGTGACGGGCGGCGGGCGCGCCGTGCCCGCGGGAGGGACGCGCGTCCGGCGGAGCGATGGAGCCGAGCCTGGCACGCGTGGATTACCTGCAGGTGGGCACGGCAGCGCCGGCAGCGCCCCGGCAAGGGAACCAGGCGGCACGGCCCGCCCGGGCCCGAGGGGCCGCCGTGCGGCCGGGCCTGCGCGCTGCCCGAGGCGCGTCCCGGCGCTCCGGGCCCCGCTGTGCAGCGTCTCTTGCATCCACAGGTGGGAGTGACGGCGCAGAAGACGATGAGGCTGCTGCCCGCCTCCGGCAAGAAGGCCACGCAGAAGGTACCGAGCGCCTGGTGCTTCGCTGCCTCTCCGGTCCTCTGCCTCATCCTAGCGTTAATCAACTCCAGATTTCCTTAGATACAGGACATTATAGGGAAAGACTGTGCAACCCCATTTGGGGGGTTTGGAAAACCTTATTTTGGAGAAAAAGAGAAAAAAAAATCTGACTTTGTGATTGGAAAACTTCAGAACCAGGAAGGAATTTTTGTAGTTCCCAGCATTGCTGAAACCACAATGGAGTTCTTCCACAGTTCTCTATTTTGGTTATACTAACGTTTAAGCCTAGAGGAAATGGCCTGAAGCTGAGATGCAATAATATTACTGTTATACCTGGTATATTACCTGAAGTAGTAATGTTACTGTTATACCTGATATGTTACCTGAAGTAGTACCATTACTGTTAGGATGGTCAAGCATTGGAACAGGCTGCCCAGGGAGCTGGTGGAGTCACCATCCCTGGAGGTGTTTAAGAGGTGTCTGGATCTGGCACTGGGTGGAGTGCCAGTTTAGGAGTTAGAGTAATAATGACAGCTTGATAGTTGAATTTCATGACCTTAAAGATCTTTTCCAACCTTGATGAGTCTATAAAACATTTATTTTTAAGTATTTCTTAATTTAATTAAGGCAACCTTGTTAGGGAAACACAATAAAAGGAGCTGCATTTTTTTTCCCTCGGTAATAAAGTCTTAGTGTGAAAACACAACTTTTCCCAAATACGTCTTCACCTCATGGTTGCTGACGTTTACAAGTAGAAGCAGGAAAAGGATTGTAAATGCCTGTACTTGAGCTACTGTTCAACATCATATTTCTAGCATTTTATATAGATCTTTAAAGTATACTTTAAAGTATGTAATTAAATAGTCTGGAAAATATAATTGATTTTATAACAGAGGGGCTATTTAGAGTAGCATATAGTGACCAGGCAAGGGGGAATGGCTTCAAACTGACAAGAGAGTAGGTTTAGATTAAATATTAGGAAAAAGTTATTCCCTGTAAGGGTGATGAGGTACTGGCACAGGTTGCCCAGAGAAGCTGTGACTGCCCCATCCCTGGAAGAGTTCAAAGTCAGGTTAGATGGAACTTGAGGAACCTGGGGTAGTGGAAAGTGTCCCTATCACTGGCAGGGGGCTGAAGCTGAGAGATCTTTAAGGTCCCTTCCAAGCCAAACCATTCTGTGATTCTATGAATACAGGTAAAGCATTATTTAAAACCACAGCTGTGTGTGTAATAAAAAATAACAATGTATTATACTTTTGAAGGTGGTTGTTGGAGATCAGGATGGGGTCGTTACGTGCTTTGGCATAAAAAAGGGCGAAGCTGTGGTAAGTGGAAATGTTCCATTTAAAATTTTGTTTTTGGAATGTTCTTCCCAGTGAACTTTGGAAGTCCATTATTTATTCATGTGGCAAATAAGATGCCAGTGGAAGGTGTCTTGGTAGAGCTGTGGACTGATGCCTAACTTGGTGAGGGAACGCTGATCTCGTGCCTGTCCAAGCACAGGATTCTCCACAGTTATAGTCAAAAAGTAATGTGAAAGAAAAGTAATATCCACACATTTTGCACTTTAGCCAAGTTGGGCTTAAGCCTGGGCACATAGACAGTTATTACAATGGGACGAAAACCTGCAGAGATTCATTAAATCACCTTAGGGATTTGGACAAACTGATTGCTTTTCATGCCCAGCTCAATAAAAAATAACTTTATTTCACAGGTTTTCTTCTCCAAGTTGATGGTTAGCTCATAAGTATTCTATAGCAATACAAATAAATCAATGTAGACTTTTGGAATAAGAATGTAACATGAGAGAGAGTGTGTATATGTGTTGTTCTTTAAAATAAAAAACAAACCACAAATAACACAGTTGACAGCAGTGCTGAATTTTTCCTATGGATGAATTAATAACAATGAAGTAATGAAGTCATAATTTACTGTGTTTTAAAGCTTTTTTTGTATTTATTTACTCATAAAATGCTTGGTTACTCTGTGATTCTGAAATAAATACACAGATTATTTTTGTCTGTGTACAACCCATTGCATCTTAGTTTTGCCAGAAATTGGAAAGTCAATTTGTTATCCTTTATGTTAAAAGATTAGCAGAAATATAATATTGTGATTGATTAAAATTGCTTTTTTGTTGACAGCCAGTGTTCAAGACACTGCCAGGACAAAAGATCTCCAGACTGGAGCTGGGAGGAGCTCTTAATACACCACAAGAGAAAATTTTTGTGGCTATAGGATCTGAAGTCAGAGGTTTCACAAAAAGAGGGAAGCAGTTTCTTTCCTTTGAAACTAACCTTACTGAAAGCATCAAAGCTATGTATGTATGATAATTTGCATTTTTGAGAGCTCTAGCAGATTGTTAGTTTATGATTTTATGCAATAATTTTAAGCATATTGTGTAGGTGACACTAAGTGCTAGTCCAGCTTCAGCTTGTGCTGCGACCTGTAGGAGGAATTTGGAATATCTTGGAAATGTGGGGGGAATTGGGAGTGGTCTGGAGGCTCACACACTGTGTGAGCAGAGCTGGGGTTATTGCCACAGTGTGTCCTGTCCACAGAGCTCCTGGAGCAAAATCTCTTTTGGATTGTGTTGTAAGATGCTGCCATGGACAAATCAGCATAAAAAATATAATAATGAAATTTCTATAAAGATATTCTTAGGGATTTACCTGAAGATAGGAGTGGAAATGTGAGAGCTGTAGAAACCACATGGTTTTAGTATTTATAAGGACCTCTAAAAGCTGGAACAGCTTGCAGGGGCCCATAATACCTTGGAGCTGTGAGCATAGTAGGGCATAAAAGCATAAAGGACTCTTGCTGCAGCAAGATGCTACAGGAAGTGTTTTCTTCTCCTCAGGCACATTTCAGGAGCAGATCTCTTTCTCTGTGCAAGCTACATCTATAACCATTACTGTGACTGCAAGGACCAGCACTACTTCCTCTCAGGAGATAAAATCAATGATGTTCTCTGCCTTCCTGTAGACAAAGTGAGCTGCATCACACCGGTGCTTGCTTGTCAGGACAGAGTGCTCAGAGTGTTACAGGTTCAAATGTCTCCTTCTTTGTTTTATGTATGGATGCTATGGAATTGGACTGATTATTAAGGGAACAGGGCTTAAACATCATAAGGATTAGTGTATTGTGCCTTACTTGGGAATGTTGCTGCTAGTGCATTCCCTTTCTGCTGTTTTTTTAAAGGAAAATCATTATCATAAACTTGTAAAAAATGAGGATTAATGAAACCACTGTAAACAGGCTTTGGGATTCATAGGTGGAAGTTGATGACAAATTGGTCCCTTGTAAGTAAAAGTGCTCACATACTCAATTTCCTGAAGTTTTTATCACTTTGGGAATTCTTGCTCTCATCAATTACTGTTGCGACGAGTCTCGAGTGATACTAAGCTATTTAACAAATTAAATTGTTAGATGAGTATTATCATTTAAAATGATCCAGGAAACATTTCAATAGTCCTATGTTTTATTTCTACAGACTTCACCCTGTTTTAGGCTTAGAAATGGTTTTCTCATAGGAGTTTGAATAAGTAAATGTTACCTTTTAGTATGATCTGTAATAATTTTGTCATTGTGGGACATTGGTTTGGTATGTGGCTGGTATTTTGGAGTTCCTTTTTTTTCTTGTTTTGGGGGATTTTTTTAACAAATTAATTGAAGATTGTTTTCTTTATCTTCAGGGATCCAATTTGCTGTATGAAGTAGAACTTCCTGGACCACCTGCTGTTCTTGCTCTGAGCAATGGAAATGGGGGTAATAAGACTTTGAATATACACATAATTAATAATACTGTTTTACTGTATTTTTAAGATTATGTAGCTTGTCTTAGTTATTTTGTCTTGATTTTCAAGCTGATGCTAAAAATGCAGCAGAAAAGTGACTATGCAAGGTAATTCTTTTACATATAAATAGACATAGAGATGTGACTGTTTTAGACAGTTCTAAATTATATTCACATTTAATTGAAGGCCTCTTACAACACTAGTGAGGTCTGAGGTCTCATTGTGTAAAAACAAACTGGACTTTTGGGGGCCATGTTCAGATTTTGGGTTTGTGTTTCCCTTACACATGGATTTCCATAACTGGAATACATGGATGGATGAGAATATTGAGTAGAGCTGACATAAACTGAGCCTGGAAGGTTCAAACTTGAAATAGTTTTGAATAGATCATCCTTCCTGCTAATCTGCTCTAACCTCATAGAAATCTCTTTAGGGTGTTAATCTGGTGCTTAATTTAGTTTCAGTTAGATTGTGTGACAAACATCCAGAGCTGGTTTGGAATAGTAGTTCTTAATTGCTGAGATTGTGGCACAACATTCACTGTGTGTTTGGAAAGGATTTCTCTGGTTTTCTTCTGTCAAGTCCATTGAATAGCCTTTATACTTCAGCCTAACTTTGATGAAATACATAGTAATAAATACTGACTGGTTTTTAGGCAGAACTCAAGTGCAGGGTGCAGCCAAACACAGAATAGTGATAGCCACAAGGAAATGACCAGGATGGGTGCAGTTTTCATGGATTTGTTTTCAGCTTTGAAGCCTGACAGTTCCATTACACGTCGCTAATTCAGTGTTTTCTTTTCCCATGGGCTGCAGAGTGTAACTACACAGCATTTTGAAGTTGGTGTGCTTGATTTTATCAATTCTAAATTCAGTTTCTGTGTTCAGGTGATTCTGGGGAAGAAATTGTGTATGGGACTTCTGATGGGAAATTGGGTGTCACCCAGATTACTGGTACCAAGGCAATGCCAAGGTGGGAAATTGGAAATGAAAAGAAGAGAGGAGGTATGTCATGTGTCTCAATTTCTCACTCTTTAGCTTTCCAGCATACCTGAGGCTTTGTTAAGAGTAGGGTAATCAGGAAATCTTATTCATAGATAACTCTTGAGGAATAGTGTGATTTTGTCATTGTGGTTATATCAGTATGTGATACTAACACGACTAAGGTATCTTTAAATCTTCTGATTTTCTGACAAATAATTTGAATCAGTTTGTCTTGCTTTGGATTTTGTGTTCATATCATTCCCAGTATTGTAGCAAACTTTTGTTTTTACACTATTTTTCAAGTGGTGTTTGTAAAACAGTGTTGATTCAAATTCAGTTGAGATATTTGTAATTTTTCTAAGTGCATGTATATTTGGCAAACACACCTGCCAAACTTATCAGATGTTCAGTGGTTTTAAGGTCTCTAAGAGTCATAGTAAAGGATTTTGTCTGAAGGTAGAATGTGTCTCCACAATAACTGATCAAAACTTTCCCAGTTTTAGCCTTGGTGTGCTGCTTCTGGAGCATCTGTTAGCCCCTACTGCTTTGTAAAGGACAAGATCAGGAATGGAATGTATAAATACGTTTTTATTTAATTATAAGAGTTATCACCACATTATTTTCTTAAAATGCTTCTTAGTATGTCCTTAGTCTTTCTGTGAAGTATGGAGCCAAAAAAGTTTACCTTGAGTCTGAAGCACAGGGGAGGGACTTCAACTTTGAGGACTTATCCAGAGATCTCACTAAAAGCTGGCCAGGACTCTGTTTCTGTGTAACTGAGTGTGGCGTGTGTATTATTGTATCAGAAACCGATAAAGATGAAGCAAATGGCTTTGTTTTCTTCTTCATTAGGTATTCTGTGCATTGATAGTTTTGACATTCTGGGAGATGGAGTTAAGGAATTACTTGTTGGACGAGATGATGGAATGATAGAGATTTATAACTTTGAGAGTGCTGATGATCCTGTCCTTCGACATGATTATGTAAGTCCTCATTCTTCATACTCTGCTGAAAAAAACCCAACTCATTAATTAAAAATAAAAATCAGTATTTCAAAATTTACAGGATCGTTACTGCTAAAATATGTGGTTTGGTTTTAATTTAAGAGGTTTGTAACATTGACAATATGAACTTGAAATCAGTATGGCAACATGTAAGAATCAGAAAGTGAAGTAGTTGTGATTTGAGCAAAAATCAAAACAATGTAGAGAGCAAAAATCAAAATAATGTAGAGAGTGTTAAAGTTTTGGCTTAGTTGACTGCTAGGTGAAACCTAATCCAGAGGTGCTTTCTAGTGAAAAACCCAAGAGTGTTGTGCATAGTCTGTGATTTACAGGTTAATAAATGGAAGCTGCCAGGGCTTCACTGAGCATAATTACTTTGGTATCAATTGTTTAAAATAGTAATTGGATCCAGAGGGATCATTTCACTTCAGTCAGATTGCTAATTTCTGCTGGAACAACACTGTCTTTCAGTGTTTTGCATTCAACTTTTCAATATGTTTGCTATGTGGAATAGAATCATCCAAAAGCTTCTAAAATGAGTGCAGTGATATTTCCCTCTGCTTGAATGTGTTTATTTGAAGGCTTTGTCAGAGAGCATTTCATCAATCCAGGGTGGCTGTGTGGGAAAAGATGGCTATGATGAAATTTTAGCAGCAACGTACTCAGGTAAGCTTCATGTCATTGACACAATAAATGCCATGTGTGGTGAGGTGATAAAATGAAGCAGGTTATGTTGTTAGTGCAACTCACATCTCTTAAAATTTTGTGTTGAGAAGATTTCTTCTGATTTAATATTTACACTTTAAAAAAGTTTACTGCATTTAAACTGTGAGGATTTTAGATCTGAAGATATTCCTCGTGTGTAACACAGTGGCTGACTATATTTTGGTGTCGATTGCTGCCTTAATGTGATGAATTAATGAGTATGTCTATACAAATTATTTATGATTTTTTTAATATGTACGAAAAGTGTTGGTATACAAGCATGTTTTTATTTTATTTTTCTGTGTTTTATGTAATTTCATTCGTTTGCAGCTTCAGAGTGCTTTAAATGGGGTTGATTTTGATTTTAGTTGGGAATAAAGCTCTCCTGTGTGAGGCATCCCAGCAGCTCCTCTGTAAGCCTTGAGCTATTGGCCTGTCTGTGACAGGGACCATGATAAACATGCTGCATTTGTCAGCTGCTGGGAGCTAAAATATTGCTAATTCTCTGCCTTTAATTACCTTCAGTGCTAAAAGTTAACCTATTGAAACTTCTTGTGATGAAAATCATGCCATTTGGCAAGATGCAATCCTCAGTCAGTTACTGAGAAATAATGCTGTTCTAAGTACTTCTTGTAAACATTTTTGAGTGATCAAAAGTCCCTTGCACCTGACCTCACATGAATTGTGTTGGTATGATTGGCAGTACTTGGTACTGTTGCACCCTAAGTCCTTTGTGGCTTCTTTTAGTGGGAATGTTGTCAAGATCCTGGATGATAGAAGGAAGGGAAAAAGTGAAAGCCCGTGTTTCCCTGTGGGCTTTCAAAGGTGAATTCTGGTTGGATGTGCGCTAGACTGATTTTGGCAGAGAACTGGAGCTGTAAGCACCCATTCTTCTCTGCATATCATACCTGAGGTATCAGAATATAATCAATTAGTATTTGCTTTTAGAAATAAATGTAACTTAGTAAGCAAAAATATAACTTTTTTCAAGCATCAACATCCAACCTCTAAGCCCACTGAGCAGCATCTAGTTTGCTATAAACACATTGAACCGTTTTTATTTTGTTTTCAGTACTGCCAGTAATTCAGTTTGTGAGAAAAAATCCAACTGCTCAGTTAAAAACTGCTAAAAAGGAATTTATTGCTCAAAGTACTTAATGAAGACAAAGTAATGTTTTCCAATTTAAGCATGAAACCCATAAAAAGTGCTGCTCTGTGTCTAGGATTAATCCTACAAAAAAGGATTAAATTGGGCTCAATTCTCTCTAGCCAGTGTGTGGAACAAACATCACTTCACACATAAAATAGCTGAGTGTAGAATTTTCTTTTTAGCTTATAAGGAATATAAACTTCATATATTGGTTTAGGCTGGCTGACAGGACTGACTACAGAACCTGTCTATAGAGAAGGTGGATCAGGTGAAGAACTTAAATTAAGTCAAGAAATGCAGAACAAGATTTCATCCTTAAGGTAATTGTGCTAGAAAGAAATTTAAATGGAAGAATGGAAATGTTAAAAGCTGAAATGTCATCTTTCTTTCTTATCTCACTGGATTTTCTTTATCACTAATATATCTAGAAGTAGAATCAAACCTTTTCAAAGTAGAAATGAATAGCAGCCTCATTTCACAGCCTTTTTCTATCTTGCCTTCACATGATGATGTCTTAATGCATTCTGCCTCAGTACCAGTAAGATAAGATTCCTTTCTTCCTTGCTGCTCTATAGCTTCTAAATGATGGCAGGAAATAAGTCACTACCATATTATTCAAAATTAATTGTACTCTTCAAGGAAAAAGTTTGTCCTTTCCTGTGTCTCAAAGCTCTCTTTTGGCAAGGAACATGTAAAATCCACGTGTCCATGTGATAGAGTTTATATTTTATCTTTGTTAAGTGCATCTAAGGGGAGCCATCAGTCACTTCTGGCGGAAATATGGAGGACAGGAGATAAACATGATTGCCTTGCAAGTTTAAACTATTTAATTTCTAGTCTAGCTCTATAGACTAGTCTAGCCTTTTTTTGAAGACATTATGAGTGGTTTTCCTTTTCTAGGAATGAGTTGGAACAATTGCAGATAAAAGTGCTCCAGGAACGGGAGAAATACCAGCAGTCCTCTCACTCCAGCACTGCAGTTTCCTCAGTACCTGCCTTCAGTGTCAATGACAAGTTCACACTGAACAGGGATGATGCCAGCTACAGCCTCATCTTGGAGGTGCAGACAGCCATAGATAATGTCCTGGTGCAGGTCGGTGGGGCTTGTTCTTGCTGGATTTCTTGATGCATAAATAAAACACTCAGAGACTTTCTAGTTCAGAAAGCCAAGTTGCAGCATCTTAAGGACATGCTTGTTAGAGAGAAAATACAACAAATTCATATTGAGCAGAGCAGCTTTACATTGCCAAAATAGACCAAAGTGGCTGCTGTAACAGAAGATTTCTTTGTAACTTTGTGTTTGCTTTTGCATGTCCTTATTTAAACGCCAGTTAAATGGGGTACACATCTTCACTCGCCAGTTAAGTGCCCTCTGTAGTGGAAAATTAATTTCAGAATGTTATGGGCCACCTGTTCACTTCCAGTGTGGAACAGTGTCTGATTTGTGTGCAGGTGGGGAGAAACAGTCCTGCCCATTACAGCCACCTTAATTAATTATTCCTCCTACTGTATCAGCTGAAATTAATGCCATCTTTGGTAGTCACAAAGAGTAGCAGTACTGAATTACCTGTTTTGGGAAATGCATGAGGAGAAAAATGTGACAAGGAGGAATTTATGAGGTGATTTTTCTTTAACAAATGGGAAAGTAGTGTTGTAGGAATTTATTTTTCACTTCTTAATAAAAATCCTGTTTTTATTAAGGATGTTACAGAGCAATGCTAAGCTACAGCTAATTTGTCACAGTATAATATCAGATGTTTCCATAGCTAAATGAGAAATAAAGAAATTGTTTAATCAACCTTTCATGTCTGAAAGACAGTTACAGATTTTACACTGAGGTTGTGGTAAAGCAGCCCCCCAGGAGCTCAGGACTCTGTAAAGGGAATAAGAGCAAGATCATCATGCTACTCCAGGATTAAGGAGTAAGCTGCATGTCTGTTAGGCTTTTGCCTCTGAGATGAAGCAATCTCCTTGCCTCTCTCTCCTTACAAAGCTTGATGACAGTCAGAGGATAAATGCACTTGGATCTACTCAGGAATGTAAGCTCTTGCTTTTTCCTTCCTCCTGTGTTCTGCAGAGTGATGTCCCACTGGACTTGCTGGATGTGGATAAAAATTCTGCTGTTGTTAGTTTTAGCAGCTGTGATTCTGAGGTGAGTGAAACTGAAGAGGGGATGTCTGGAGAGATGGCATGATGGAAACCCTTAATATTGTAGCAAAAATAGAACTTGGATGTATATATCTCTGATTGAAAATACATTCAGTTAAACTGCTCATCTGGTAATTGTGGAGAGCACAGCTTCTTTAGAGATACTGCAGAATGGGGAGATAGAGGCAGGTCTTGATGTAAGGCAAACCTAAATATGCAAAAATATCTCCTCTCTTCCTTTTTTTTGTTCCTGAGGAGGATTGTGAGAGACATTGAGTATTGCTCTCTTCTCTGGATTTCATAGACTCATGTACGTTTACTTCCAAGTAATTTAGGTGGAAAGTGTTACATTTCTTAGTTAATTCCTAAAAATTATCTTTAGAATGTGACAGTTCTGCTGTGTGCGGAGTCAAATGTTTGCATGCCTTTTTTTATATGTTATAACTACAGACTTAAATAGTTACAGAATTACTATTGACACTAAGGGCTGGGGAGAAAATCCTGAAACCACCTTAGGATTTATTAAAATCTTCTGTAAAATCTTCTCCCTTTTAACAGTCTTTTTAGTTTTAAGAACTGAATTTGCACATCATTGTTCTGCCCTGGAGCTCCCAGAAATCAGCTTTTTATTTTAGGTTTTGTGCCATTTGTGGTGATTAACTTAGTGCTTTTTGGGGTGTATTTTCTTACTGATCCTGCTTTAGCTTTTGAAAGTTGAACTAATTTTGCAGATGAGTGGAGTGGGCTGACATGCATTTTTCAGATGAAAAGTAGGTATCTGTGTAATCTTTGTAGAGATTATTAAAGAGTGTAAGAGGCTTTGGTTGACTTCTCCTTACAGAGAGATTTTATTTTTTTAACTCCATCATAATTAAAACTAATTGGAACATTCAGGGGAACCAATGCTTTTTTGTATTTAACTCTTGTAAACAGTTTTGCATGCATAGCCAAAACTTCACTGTAACGTAGCTACAGTTAAAAAAGACCAGTAGAGATTTTGTGAATCCACAGGCCTATTTTGTGTTATTTTCCTGTTTAATTCTTTTTTTTTTCCTTTTTTCAGCCAAATAGCAACTTTCTTCTTGCAACTTACAGATGCCAAGCAAATACTACAAGACTTGAACTTAAGGTAAAATGCTCAAAAATATGTTTCATAAAATTCATGGGTAGTCCTGCTTTGGAATGAAGAGCTCTCCATGTGGATCAGTCCAATTTCTACTGCTGTTTTTTTCCTAAGACCTTCTAACCTGGGGCTTGTGTTCCTTTCTATTTGTCTTTAGGATTTCTAAGGGCTTCTAAAAATATGTCAGAGGAGAGCCTGGGATCTTTTTGAGTGTCCCTAAGATGAAAGCAATGGGGACACCACAGATTGGGAAAACACAGGATTCTGAAGGCAATGTGTGGAACTTAAAGCTGAGGGAGGTGTGGGAAAGAAAGCTCTGGCATTGTTTATTCTCTGAAGTGTTTGAAGGAAATGGCATTGGGAACTAACAAGGGAATATAGGCTCAATTTGTATTTTGAAGAGGAAGCAAATCCTATCATCCCATGCTTATTATACTTAAAGGCATGTGGGTGTTTTGGAATTTATTTTTAAGGATCCACCAAATCCATACATTTTATGGCAGCCACCACAGGAAATAATGAAGGAAATCCTGATTAGGAAAATCCTCAGCATGCCCACAGGCATGAGGTTTTCTCTTTTTTACTGCAGTCTTCTAATCTGATACATGTTTACGCAAAACTTTCAATTTTTGAGTCTTTTCATTTTAACTGATCAGAAAATGAGTTAGAGGGTGTTATTAATATTCATCTAATACAGCAGCACTTCACTGGACTATGCTCCATTTAGTTTTAAAACTCATCTGCTTTGTTTATAGTGGCACTATCAAGTAAATATAGTACTATAAATATTCCTGAAATACTAGAGGCTTTCTTTAACATACTTTGAATATTCACTAAATTTCCAAACAGTGGTAAAATTTCCAAACATCTTTTTCCTTTCCTTCTTCTCTGTGGGGTTCTTCTTTCCTCTCTGCAGGTTCGCTCAATTGAAGGACAGTACGGGACACTTCAAGCATATGTAACTCCAAGAATCCAACCAAAAACCTGTCAAGTTCTTCAATATCAAATTAAGCCACTTTCACTTCACCAGAGAACTCATTCTATTGACCAGGACAGGTATGTGCAAAGGAAAATCAATGCCTTTTTTCACTTGGAAAAAATGACACAAGGCAGCTGAAATGTTTGCTCGGTAAACTTAAGTATGGAATTTGTAAGCCCTAACCTACATTTTTGAGCCTGTAGTTCCATTTCATGGATTTCCTAATTGAATAATGGATTAAATGGATTCCTTGCCACTCTTGTTTTGGGGCTATTTTTCCTTTTACTGCCATGGGTTGTAGTTCAGCCCCATGTGTTAGTTGAGCTGAGGGTGTGGTAGAAAGGAAGCTTTCCTCTGTAGGTAACTGTGTTTTCAGTTTCAGCCTCATTCTCTGCTCCACTCTTTTCCTCTAATTTTTTTCTCACAGCTAACTTGGCCCCAAAATTGAGCCAAGACTTTATCTCTCTATTATAGGAGTTTTGTATTTTACACAGTTTCTGATGGATTTTTGCCCACTTCACTAACATCTCGTATTGCCTCCAAGGACCTGCTTGTTCAAACCAAAACTGAAGAACTGAAGGGAGGATACCAAAGGCTTCAGTGTGCAAATGAGTTCCACCATGCCTTGTTCTTGATAAAAATGCTACATCTGAGGTTTACAGCATGGGAAGCTCTTGAGGCTCTGTCTTAGTCATATTTGCTCTTGTCAGTTGTTTACCTTTGTCCTAAATTTCAGGTTTAACAACTTGCAGTGGGACATCAAAAACTTCCAACTTGTTTTTTTTTCCTAGATCTGACATGCCTAGTGGGCGGTAGAACTTGAATATGCATGTAGCTTTGCATTTGAAGTACAGAAAAATAGCTGTAATCTACAATATGTATCTGTACTTAGGGAGAGACCTGTTTTATTACTGGGTGCTGATTAAAAGGAAACCACCACATGGAACTGAGCTTTTTTTACATGAACAGAGTCCATCCTTCTTAGATATTAACTGTCCTTTTTCTCTTTTAATTTTACAATGCCACAGGCCCATGAATACACTTATGCTCAAAGGCCAGTTCAGTTTTGCTGAAATTCACTCCTGGGTTGTGTTTTGCTTGCCTGAGATGCCTGAAAAGACTCCTGCTGGAGAGTGCATCACCTTTTATTTTCAGAACACTTTCCTGGGAACACAGCTTGAAAGTACTTACAGGTAAAATACAATTACTAAACCTAATGCATGCGTGTGTGTTCAAGTTTGTATTTTAAACTGTTCTTCTTTTATAGAAAAGGTGAGGGATATTTTAAATCTGACAACATCTCTACAATATCCATCCTCAAAGATGTGCTTTCCAAAGAGGCTACTAAAAGGAAGATTAATCTCAACATATCATATGGTAAAAATTCTTCTCTATTTTGTTGTACTTCAGTTCATTTGTTATTCCCATAAATGGAATATGTAGTACTCATTTGCTTGTTGGGGTTCTTTTTTACTCCCTGCTAGATGTAAATGAAGAATCTGTGAGGCACACCTTAAAGCTTATCCACCCTAAATTAGAGTATCAGCAGCTGCTGGCCAAGAAGGTGCACTTAATAGATGCTTTGAGAGTAAGTATCTGAATTCTTGGGGTTTGATCTATATGGGGGGGTTATGCTGTCAGATACTAAACCATGGCTCAAGTCAGGTGCGTGTCATGTGGGGTCTGTTCCCTTAAATTAAAGCATGTATTTGAAGTGTCTAGGTATTTGAAGTGTCTAGGAGTGAAATTTCTCCAATGAAAATTCTCTTTTTTGCTCTATAACTAGTGAATAACATGTAGGATTACTGAAGATGCTTAAATTGGATGGTAGGAGGGCAGCCAGCTTTATTGTCTGATGTTCTCTCCTAGCCTGCTGTTAGTTTCCAGCTCCTTCTCCCTTCCCACTACCATTTATAGTTTTTTAGGTCATTCAGGCCAGATGCAATTTCTTTGCTTGGGAACTTCATCCCAGTGTCTCATAATTTCTAAATCATCTGCTTTTGAATCTTTTGCTTAATACCTTCCTCAGTAGCCTTTGGGAGGTACCAGTTGGGCAGCTCATCTCAGTTCTTAGACTTTTTTCCCAAGAGCCAGGATTTTCCTGTCTAAAGCTCACCATCGTGGAGTTGGTATTTATTATTTAATGCAAGGGGAGGTGAAAATGTTCAGCCAGTTCTCTTTTGTCCTTTTAGGGGATTCAAATACTTGTCAGAGCTCTTCAGATAGCAGAAAAGCTGGCTACCAGTGAGAACAGTGTGCATCTTTATTATCACTGAAAGGGTTTTACCTGGGTTTGGTTTGGGATTGAAACTATTTTTTGGGCAAAGTAGGGATTTAAACAATAATAGAGAATTAATTCTTATTGCACATTGTCATTGTGCAATAATAATGGTGTTGTACATCTTGCTTGTTTTAGACAGCAAATCTTTGACAAATTTTTTAGTCACCCATTTTTTGGATGGTAACTTATTGACAGGCAGTAAAATAATCTAATGATTGATAAAAGCTGTTACCCCAGCAGACTCTCAGTGCACAACACCATTACCTCTTGTCTAGAACAGAAGTGTGCCTTTCTCTGGAGGATAAGAAGATCTGTACTATCAACCATCCCAGATTGGTCTGCTGATAGACTGAGGCTTTTTAGAAGAGGCATTCAAAACTTTCTGCTGTCACAAATTGAGTGATACTTTCAGAGTTTACTTTCCCCTTCAGACTTTATGGAATGCTACACATTTTTAGGAATTCATTTATTCTAAAAATGAAGGTATGGTCAAGGCTTGAGTCTGTGTGGTGTGATCCTGTTCTGGCTCAGAGCTGGAAGCTGAAATAAGCAGGATTTTGAGAATCCAGTCTATGAAGTGACATCTGGCATTTCATTAGGAGACTAGAAAATGAGGCACTCTGAAATAACACTTGCTAGTTTAGGAGGGGATTGTCTTCCCTTTGAAGTACTTCCTTCTGACATATCTAAGCTTCATTTCTTCTGACTTACCTGCTCTTACAACACTTAACCTGCTGTTAGCTCTTACCATTTTCAACTGTCTTTGAGGAATTACAAGTTCATGAAGGCAACCTGGACTTCCTGCTCCCAAAATACCGCAGCATTTTGGAAGAGGCAGATCAGTTGCTGGAGGAGTACAAGAGACAACCTGCGCATCTCGAGAGACTTTATGGTTTGTTGACAATTCAGCTTTATTGAAATGGAGCTTAACATCCAGAGACATGGCTGAAATAGACAGCTGCCTATATTTAGATGATTCTTGTCTTTATGGACATGGTTAAAGATTGTGTTCAAATTCAGGATGGCACTTAAGAATGTATCAAAGTTAAGTGGCTTGGATTTGTTTACAGTCGAACGCGAACTTTAAAAACTCTTTTAACAACTGGAATACTTGGTATATTATCATGAATTAAAAGTAGAGATACCTCCTACTGAAAATAAGTAGTAATTCCTGGAATTTTACCTTTACAGGTATGATCACAGATCTCTTCATAGATAAATTTAAATTCAAAGGCACCAATGTGAAAACCAAAGTTCCTCTCCTTCTGGAAATTCTGGATGGCTGTGATCAAGATGGATTGATTGCTTTTTTTGATGCTGCCTGACAAGGAAAAAGCAGAGTAATTTTTCTGGTTTTAACCAAGGCATTTCAGTATCAAGTCAAAAACACTTTTACTCTTTTGTTGTACTGTCAGTTCTTAGGTTTTATTCATATTTATTACCATATTGGATACAGTAGAAAATTTCCTATAAACTGTTGTGTATGTTAACTGTGTGCAGAGGTTTTATGTACAGTGTGAAGAGCTCAAGAAAGACCAGATGTAAATACCGAATATCCTTTTGGCAAAAATGTTTTCACTGCTGTTTAGGATGACATGGAGTGGCCTGTCCCCCAGCTGCAAGAATGGATGAAGAAACTGTTTCCAGAAACTTGGATGGATTTGGGAAAAATCTGTGTGTTTAAGCTGTACCGAACTTAGTTTTTCCTGTTGTGTTGAGAATGTGGTGTGACAATCTCACCAGACCCTGATGTAGCTGGTGTGTACAGAGGGGGGAGAAGTCTGAATTTTAGACTGATAGCAGCTCCATTTAAAGCCACATTTGTTTAGGAATGGATGGCATTAAACTTCCTCAGTGCTTCTCCAGCCTCCCTGTGCTTCATTTCAAAGCTCCACCTACTTTCTCACTTGGTTTTATTTAAAATTACAAGAGATGAAGCAGCCAGTGGAGACAGAAATGTTTGCCAGTAAAAAAGATGAACTTCATTGAAGTGACATAGAATCACCAAGGGTGGAAGAGACCTTTGAGATTATCACGTCCAACCATTAACTTGTCATTATCACTGTAACCCCTAAACCATATCCCCCAACCCCATATCTAGACACCTCTTAAACACCTCCGGCGATGGTGACTCACTCTAACAGTGGTAATTTTTTTCCTAATGGTCTCATCTGAGGATGGGGAGGCCCTGGCGCATATTGCCTGGGGCAGCTATGGATACCCCATCCCTGGAAGTGTTCAAGGCCAGGTTGGATGGGGCTCTGACCAGCCTGGTGTAATGAAAGGTGTCCCTGCCCAGAGCAGGATGGTTGGAACACGAGTACCTTCGTGGTCTGCGATTCTTTGACAATCGAAGGATTATTATGGCCTCATACTGAGGCCATTTCCTCTTATCCCCTCGCTGCGGGCACCTCCCTATCCCCTCGTTTCAGAGAGCTGGAGAGAGCGATGAGGTCTCCCCCTGAGCCTCCCTTTCTCCTGGCCAAACGCCCCCATCTTCCGGGCCACGTTCAGGAGCCCGGCTGGACGAGCTCCAGCTCGCTTCCCACAAACGTTCCCCGGCGGGAACGCCCGAGGCTCTTCCCTCCCTGCCCTGGGCGGGCGCGGGGCCTGCTGTCCCCGGCAGCCGCGGTCCCTCCCCATGCGCTGCCCGCCCCCCGCGTCCGCCCGTGTCTGTCTGTCCGTCCCTCTGTCCGCCCCATCCGGCGCGGCCGTGACGCCGCGCTCGCCCATTGGGCGGTTCAAGAGTCGCGGGCTACTTGAACGGCGCGGGCGGCTCCAGGCGCGCCCGTCCCCGGCCCCGCCGCTCCGGCCCCGCTGTCCCCTCCGCCGCGCTGCCCCCGGCTCCTGCTGCGGCCATGCTGGAGCAGGAGAACCAGGAGAACGTGCCCCCGCCGGCGGCCGGCAAAGCCGCGGCGCCGCCGCCCGCCGCCGGCACCCGCGTGGCGCTGGGGCTGCTGCGGGGGGCGCAGCAGCGCGCCGGGATCCCGCTGCAGGTGAGGGGGAGCGGCGGGAGCGGGGCGGTGTGGAAGGGGCGGCGGCGGGAGCTGTCAGGGCCCGGCGCTGACGGCCGCTCTCCCCACAGGCGGCGCGGGGCGGCTGCGAGGGCCATGGAGCGGCGGCGGGGCTGCAGCAGCACCACCACCAGCCCTTCTCCATCCATGTGGACGAGCCCGACGGGGAGCGGGAGCCGCGGCGGCAGCGGGGCGTCCCGGCGGGGCAGAAGGAGGAGGCGGCGCTGGGGCTGCGTGCGGCCGTGTGTGCCCTGGGAGAGCGGCGGCCCCTGGCTCCCCTGGGCAACGCCATGGAGCTGAGCTTCGGTACGTGAGAGCCCGGCCCTGGGCGCCGTGCAGGCCGCGTCCCACCTGCTCCCCTCAGGGCCCTGCCTGCCCCCGGGCAGCGAGGAGGAGCTCGCCCAGGGAAGGGTTCCTAGAGCCAGCTGCAGAGCTGTGGCCTGGGACGAGGGCTGGTTTGGTTCCTTTGAGCCTGCTTACCTGAGTGCAACAGCTCTGCCATGCAGCTGAGCCTATGCGTTCTTATCCCCTCCTGTTTTAGGCCGTTTTATAATTTTCAACTTTGACTATCAGTACTTCATGAGAGAAACCAGATTACAGACAAGATCAACCCATAAAGCCTCACCCTTTGCTACCATTACAGAGTTAGAAGGGGACTTGACCCAGGCAGATCCCAAAACGTTAAAGGTTTTTCTGCCAGTTAGTGGTGCAAGTGTTTTGAGCTCTTGCCAGTATGTGAAAAATGGGAACTGCCAGATCCGTATTCTGTAGCATATGTCTGAATATCTGGGGGCTGGTTTTTCTTTGATCCACTTCGGCAGGCTACTGAAAGCTCCGGCACCCCTGCCCTGTTTTAAGTCACGATCTAAGCTTGCAGGATCCACGTCTATGTTACAAGGTATCACAGGGTGCACTGAGCACTACATAATTGCAAGAGAGTTTTCCATCTCTTTATTCTTAGCGGGAAGTGGAGAAAGGGGAAGGGGAAAACTTTCCTGTTGCACTAACATTTCACTTCCATAGACCCTCCCCAACTCTCAGTCCAGCTGAGTGAACCTGCACAAGGTTCCCTGTGCTGTGAGGAAATGATGTGATGGTGCCCATTTTAACATGGTTGTTATCCTCTGCTTAGATTCTCCAAGTATTATGGATATTTCAATAACCTCAGAAACAGAAGAGAAAGCACCAAACGCTAATAACGTGCCAGACTATATCAGTGAAATCCATTCATACCTGAGGGAAATGGAGGTGAGCTGCTGTCCCTTTTCTTATTTGCATACAGCCCACGGGGGAAGAGTTTGGGGTGGAGAAATGTATCAGAACATGAGTTACCAAGACAGTGACTAAATTAGAGCTTGCTAGAAAGGGAGAAATAAGAGCACGGGACTGGTTTCTTGTGATAAAGTTTATTGTGCCACACACAAGCTGGAAAGCGAGATTACAGAAATAGAACTTACTGATCCTAAACTCACCAGTGTTTACTTCTGATTTGTTAAACTGTGATAAATGGAGTTTAAACAGTTGCTTCCCTACCAGCACGTGCTCCAGCCTCAACTCTATCTGTCATCTAAACCTACAGGTGAAGTGCAAGCCCAAAATAGGCTACATGAAGAAGCAACCTGATATCACAAACAACATGCGGGCTATTCTTGTGGACTGGCTGGTGGAAGTTGGAGAAGAATACAAATTACAGAACGAAACCCTGCACTTAGCTGTAAATTACATTGATAGGTTTCTTTCATCCATGTCTGTTTTGAGAGGAAAACTTCAGCTTGTGGGTACTGCAGCTATGCTGCTCGCATCGTAAGTGAAATTGCTTCATTTCATGTTCCACCTGCTGGTTTCATGCCAATGAAAATCTTGGGGCTGTTCTGTTGCCTAGAGCAGGACTGACTTGGGAAGGCTTCACAGTAGGAGAAAACTCAAGAGTTATCCACCTAAAAGCTTGGCAGTTATCTTTGAAGTTTGCCCCTAAAGTGAGAATCTGTTATTTCCAGCTGCAGCAGCCAGCATCTAAAATAGTATTTGAGGGAATATGCTTAAGGCATGTGAAAAGCAAGTTGTGCTTGCCCCAGTTGCTAATTCAGTGGGTTATTCTGGAGTTTCAGTGACTCCAAGTACTAAATTCCTTAGTCCTGAATTATCATGCTGTTGTAGCTCTCTAATTTCAAATCCTGGTGATTCAAGAGCTATGGAACCAACTGCAGCAAACTGGTTTGGCACCAGTGCCCAGCTCCTTCCCAAGTCAGAATTTAAATGAGCATTTCATTGAATGTTGGTGGTTTTCTAGTAGTCAATTATTTACTCATAAATGTTTCTCCTGGCAGAAAGTTTGAAGAGATCTACCCTCCTGAAGTAGCCGAGTTTGTCTACATCACAGATGACACCTACACCAAGAAGCAGGTCCTAAGGATGGAGCACTTAATTCTGAAGGTTTTGTCATTTGACTTGGCAGCTCCAACAATCAACCAGTTCCTCACCCAGTACTTTCTACACCAGCAGACAGATGCTAAAGTGGAGAGCCTGTCAATGGTAAGTAGGAATTACTAGCTCAGCTCATGTAATTAGAGAGTTTTATTGCAGATACTTATTGCACATATATTTGTGTATATGTATGACATATATACACCTTCTGAATTGTGCTCCTGCAGAAGTCATGCCCCACTGCTGGGAACTAACACTCCTATTGCCACTTTCTGTGTGGGATACTCCATTCTTATCAGAGGCTGGCACTTGGCCTGGCTCAAGCACGCACCCTTATTCAGAGCAGGCAGAGATTAATGAACTTGAAATTGGGGCTTGTTGCACTGCCAGATCTTTCCCTCTCTCTTATCTACATCTGCCACACCTACCCACACACTTTGGCAAGACCACTAACACACTTTGGCAAAAAAAGACTTTTGGTTTGTTTTTTCCTCAACCAGCAGCAAGCTCTAAATCCAGAGACTAATTTCTAGAACAAAGCACAGATAACCTTTCAGCTGAAGTTATAGTAAATCCTAGCTCTGTGGTAGGTACCAGAGGCCCTAAACACAAGTCTTTGTCTCACTGTGCAAAGGTCAGACCTGACTACACTCTTCCCTCTAGTTCTTGTATGTTTGTAAATATAAAATGTGCTGGGAAAGCAAGTGCTGGGAATGCTGTTTGGCAGTAGCTAGCAGGAGATGCTTAAAGAGAAAGTAAGTGGAAACTGATAAAAGATGTCCTTCCAGCTGATGGCAGGATTGGAAGATTAAGTTAGGGTTCCAGAGCAACTGTTAACTTTTGGAAGCAGATGATTCCCTTTTTCATTTCCCTTGCAGTACCTGGGAGAGCTGAGTCTAATTGATGCTGATCCTTACCTGAAATACTTGCCATCAGTTATTGCTGCTGCAGCATTTCATCTGGCAGATTACACACTCACTGGACAAAGCTGGGTACGTAGCACTCTGGTGTGAGCCCTCACAGGCCTCTGTGTATGCTCAGTGTATTTGTACACAGTTCTGAGTGCTGGGTCTGGGCTCCAGGAATTGCAGCCCCTCTGTGCTCCTGGGCTGGTAATTAAGGATTGCTCCCTGTGGCGTTTGAAAAATGGGGTAGGGGGGTGAGGTAAATATAGTTCAACAGAAAGATAAAGACTCCACTACTGGTGACCACCATAAGTGAACAGCAACATTCAAATGTCCCTCACCCGTTCCTTTTTTCCCCTCAGCCTGAATCCCTGTGCAAAGTAACGGGCTACACCCTTGAAGACATCAAGCCTTGCCTCATAGACCTACACAACACCTACCTCAAAGCAGCCCAGCACACACAACAGTCCATAAGGGAAAAGTACAAGAGTACCAAGTGAGTATCTGTGGAGGTGTTAATGGCTGATTTGTCCAAGCATGTAACTGCCTGGCAGGGTGTGGGTGTGGGATGTATCTTTTGAGTCTTCAGGCACACTCAATTAACCAAATTCACCTCTTCAGTGAGAGGATGACAAGACTCCTTGGGGTTTTTACATGGTGATTTGTCAGGCAATACTTGGTGTTCTGTTGCTGCCTGAACTGTCAGGTAGAAACTGGAGGAATTTTTCTTGACATTCCTACAGTTGGTGATACCTAATGCTCCTAAAAATCTGTGTGGGGCATGGCAGCCAACAAGCCCCAGAATTTTTCCTGCCTGCCTGGTTGAGCAAGATGACATCCTGCCTCTTTTGTTCCCTCTCTAGGTACCATGGAGTATCTCTCATTGACCCACCAGACACACTAAACTTATTGTAGTAATCAAGAGACTGATCTTTTTAAGAGATGTATATTACCAGAAAATGATGTACAGTTTTAAACATGGTTCAGGATTCTAGATATGATCAATCAGAATATGAATACAGGCCTTGATGACTTCAATTATGAAGTTTAGTTTCATATGGTTTTAATGTAAATCTTTTGTACATGCAATCTTGTTAAGAGTTTTAGCTGTGTTTTTATCAAAATGTTCTCTTCAGGCACAGAATTAACCATGCAGGCCACGTGAAGTCTGAGACTGCTTATCTAATTATAGACTAAATGTTAATACTAGCAGTGCATTATTATAGTAGGGCTTTTTCTCCTTCTGAGTAAGAAAGATTTGGTTTCCACAGAGTATCAGTAGCATTTTTATTCTGTCTAGTTTAAACTGAGACTTAGCATAGATCCAAAACATTGCCTTAATGGCTACAAAACTGGAAGAAACTCTCCGGCCACGAGGAGAGCTCCTTGCTGGAACCGACTCAGGAAGCTCTTTAGGACCTGCCCCAGTTGCTGTATAATGTAGTGCCAGATTTCATCAGGGGAAAGGCTGAGTGCTCTGCTGCAGGGACTGCACAGTTAAAACCCCTGCACCAGTTCATACCTTGTGCTTCCACTACACAGAAAATGGCCTTGCTGTCAATATCTTCTTGTCCAAGTGTAAAACTGATACTAATGCAAACCCATGGAGTTCCCACTGATTTGTTGGCTGTCCCAAAAGTCCATTGATGCCTACTGAGAACATTAGTCCTCAGTCTACTTGCCTTGTACCTCTTTAGGGGTGGTGGAGGGGTTAAACTGCAGTGGGTGAGCTGCTGCTCTGTGGCCTCAAGAGCAGGGAATGTCTTCTGACATGGATGGGCTGCGTGCAGAGCAGAGCAGCAGGAATTCCATACGCCCCTCATGCTTGGGAGGAGCTCCTCTCTGGCACGCAGCAAAAAGGTGCCATGTTTTTCCTTAGTTCTGCAACTGTTACATAAGCAAACTGGCATTCAATCAGCATTAGATCAAGTGGATGTTTACCTTCAGCCTGTGTAAATGGAGTGATGCTGCCCTGTACCGCTGCTGTTGGCATGTAAAGCAGCGAGTGCATGGAAGTGGGCTGAATTGAGCCATTTCCAGGTTGGCTAATAAACAGTTTTTGTATCTGATGTTAGTGGTCTTGCCAATAGCTTAAAATCACTGAGGGGTAGTGCTGTCATCTTAGACTGGCATTCATTCCTAAAGCCTTTTGGCAAGGGCTGCCCTGTGAAACCTGTGCCTCTTCAGCTTGGAGTCGGTGCTGTCTCTGGTTATCTGGGCACCCAGCAGTATAAACTCCTCCCCACAGATGTCCAACAGCTGTTTGGGTGTGGGCTATTGGAAATATTTTTTTTCAAATCGTCATCTCTGTCAGGCTGAGCAGCAGCAGTTCATGAGAAAGAACTCCTTGTGTCACCTCAGCAGCTACAAAGTTACTACTCTGCCCCCACCTGAGGGTTCCTGAGCCTTCCCTGAACCACCTCAACACAAAAGCAATGGTGATCAAAATTCTGGTCGAAATAAGCAGCAGGCTTATTGGCCTTTTTGGCCAATCTGTTCTTCTTAGGATGCACTTGGACTTCTATGCATGTTCTAATGGTTAATGAAAAACCATATTTCATTGGCCAGCAGCCTTTATTTAGATTAATTTCAGTGGGCTGCTACTGAAATGCTAAAATTAATTTGGGACAGCCTGTGCAGTATATCATGTCTGGTGCTTGGGGTTGGAAACACTTTAACCTTGCAGGAGAGGGAGTTTGCATAGGGAGGAATGTGTTTTTCCCTGTTTGTGACCTTGGAAAGGCAACTGGCAACGCTGACTGGTAGCAATTACTTGAAGGTTCCAGGCCACAATGCTCTTCTGGGGAAACTGGGTTCTGCCTTCCCCTTCCTTTCTGTGGCGTATTCCAGGACCACTGAGAAATAGCAACATTGGAGGGGTAATTTAAAGGAAGCTTATGAAGTATTTTCTCCAGAAAAGGAGCAAGTAGCAGTACTTTAGGTGAAAAGACTTCAGTGGGTTTTAGTATTAATTTAGTGCTTAATCAAAGAGCTGTGCTCAAGTTTCGATGGAATTTGTTCCCATAGCATGGAGAAAAATTCTTCCATGCTCCCTGAGTTTTATTTTCACCATTATCAACCCGGCCTCCTCTGCAGCCTAACAAAAAATCCCCAGTCAGGGGCTGGCATCTCTGCCCAACATGACCATGGTCCTCCTTCCTCAGGGCAGCTCTTGCTTCTGCTGTTAAGTGCTATCTTCTTCCACCTTCTCATTTTCCAAAGTTAATATGGGACAATTCCAGCTTTTGCTTCTAAGCCTTGAACAAAATATCCCAGGTTGTACTGTACTACTGTTAAGCCTATCCAGGTTAACTTCTAATCCTTTCCAACTCAAGGCTCTAAGGAATATAGGGATGTTACATGTGAAGAAGGGAGAAACAGCAGTGCAAAAGGTACTGTTCTTTTTTCTGAAGAAGTTTACAGTCTTGTGGTACTACAGAACTAAGAAGGAACTGCATCTTCACCCATTTTTGTACTCAGGACAGTGACTTTGGGTTGCAAGAACTGACACTAAGAAAATGCACTGGTTTAGCTCCTGGAGATAAGAGGGTTTGTGTGTTGGTCCCTTCTCCTGAAAGAGCACAACTTGATTCAAACTTTGCCTGGCTGGGAGCAATGTTATATACGTATGGTTTTGGGTGTTTTTTTTACATTAAGTTCTTAACCTGATTTGGGGAATGTAAAATCTGCAGCAGTAACTCCGCTCCTGTTCACAGCTCATGTAACACTGAGGTCACCTGTAAAATAGCCCTGCTTCACTCTGTAAATATGTGTGTGTTTCCAGGGTCACTTGTTTGCAAACAAAGTGCCCAGATCAGGTATTTTGCAATTCTCCCTGTCTCTTTGTTTTGCCTGATCCTAAATTGAGAGCATAACTCTTTGCCTATAGTTCAAGAAGCATTCCTGTCTGTTGCATGTAATATTTAATTAAACTTTTAAAGAAACTCCACTGCTGAAGTTCTGTGCTAGTTTGTTAAGTCCATGCATTTCTGCTGATTTTCATACAAAGTGGTCTGAGTACAAGGTAAGATGTGGAGTAATGGGGGCAAGAAGGCTTTAATAACAGCACATTGATTTTCCCCTGTGAAGAAAGCTGAACTAGGTGAGTTTTTGCTGCAGCTGGATGCCAAACCTAGGATTTCATTTACCATTTCAGGCACCATTTTTTTATTTAAATCTGTGTACAATGGTTTAACATATATGTAAAAGCAAAACCAGATATTGGGAGGGGAGGAAATAAAATTATCTACAAAAATAAACTCAGTAATAATACACCAAAATCCATATGATACAGCATTCCTGCAGGAGGGATGGTGGCTTTAACGAGAAGTTCTCTTCTTTCTTCTCCTTTTGTTAAATGCTTTCTTACTTGGATTTTCTTGTTTGGAGCTGGCCTGTGTTCTGTCAGCGAACAACAGTTGTATCAGAGAAACGTATTGAATAGTTTTTCAAAATAACACAGGCTGATTGTCCATAACTTGGCAACTCCCCCCCATGCCTGGGCCAAGGTGTAAGTTAATCTTTTGAAAGTGCACCAACAACAAGGGTTTCCATGGATACAGCAGCAAATCTCACTTATTGGAGGTAAAACTCAACATCAGCTCTAGTGCAGCACACAGAATGTCTGCAGCAGCTCTCAGGAGCCTCTGACTGAGATCCACTTGTATGCTCTCACTCCCTCTGGAAGGACTAAAATGAGTCAAATGAGCTGCAGGCCAGATAGGTTCTGGCCTCCCAGGACAGAAGAGATTTAGCTAGATTTAAACTTCCTTGCTCTCAGCTATATCTGTATTCCCTTTTATCCATTGAAACCTTTCTTGGCCTTGCCAAAATCCTGCCCTTCCTGGTAATACTCCTTACAAACTTTTCCCCTCCTAATTCCACTTGCTGCTTACCTTGTTTTCCTTGGTAGTTCCTGTGGTTCCAGAATGACAACTTCTTCCTCCTCGCTGTCAGACACAACAATGGGTTCATCTAAAAAAACACACAAACCCCACCAACCCCAAACTGCTGGTCAGCTTTGTACAAACAACTCCTGTAAATAATAACCACAGCATTTTTAAGCAAACATCCAGAGGGGTTACTGATTCATTTGGAGCCCTCCCCATACTACAGAAATCAACTTTTGAAAAGAACTGACTGGGTCAAGTGGAATTAGCAAATGTGGCTACAATGGTTCTTCCTACAGACCTTTCACATTTTAACTATGAACTGTTAATAAAGTGATATAATAAGATCTGATATTAAGAAAACAAATACTTACCACTCTTAGTTTCCTTCAGTGTACTTGTATCCTCAGTCTCCACCTTCACACATTCAAAAGCAGCTGCCTCACTTTCACCTTCCTCTTCTGCTGCTTCTTCCTTCTCAGATTCTTCAAGGTCTCCCCAGGAGCTCTCTATTCCTTCCCCAATTTGGGCTGTGCCAGGAGTGTGCACTACTGGACTGGCAAAACTGCAGGAGTTAAGAAAAACCTTGGTGTTTGCTGGTACATTTCTTTATATTCTGAGAGCAAAGCTGGGGACAACAGCCCTAAAGGGGAGTTCAGAGTGCCACTTCTCCAGTCAATGTAATAATCACAGCTCTGACCTCAGCTCTGCACTTTAGGCAAGGAATTAAAATCAGACCGAACCAAGACGAGGATGATGATGACGAGGATGATGATGTTTCCTCTCAAGGTTATATGGCTACCTAACCCAAGAGGAATCTTAGATGTGTGTTAGTCTGGTTTTCCCTTGGGTAATACCCTGGAAAAGATACACTTCTGAGGGAGGGTCAGCTTTAGCAATGATTTCTCCAGCCTGTTCTTCCACGTCGTTGGTGTCCACAGCAGCACTCTCCATTTTGAAGGCAGTGATCCTTTGGTTGGGGATGGATTCTGCGAAGCCGAACTTGCCGCCTTCTTTCCTGGCCATTCAGCAACAGACATTATTTCAGGATAACCAAAAACTGCTGCTCTTTTCAAGTTCAAATATACAAATGCTTGCTATTTAAAACAAATAGAAGTGAAGACAATTTGCTGCTGAAACCACAATATGACATTATTCCCTAAAAAAATCTCATTTCCAGCCCTTCCCAAAACACTCACCTGGCTTTCTGGTCATTTTCCAAGGCTTTCTGAATCAGTTCTGTTATTTCTGCAACCTTAACAGCTGTTATTTTACTGCACCTCAGAATCTGTTACACATACAAAAAGCAGCTTACAACCAGGAAATCAAGAGGTTTTTAACTGAAACTACAGAGCATCCTAAGAATCACATACATTTCAATCACAGGAATTACAAACACAATATGGCACCTTAGCATGAGGGTCTGGATTCACTGAGACTTTATGCAAAAAGTTAACAGCTTCCATAGTGCAACTGGAAATAATTTGCAGGGGTTTTTTTCAGCCAAATCTCAGGGAAAATAAAAATATGCATATCTGACCAAAACCAATGCATTTTCTACATCCCTTCTGCAGCATGGTACAGAGTACTATGCTCTTCCACTAAGACAAAAAATACATAATCTTTTCCAATAAAATCAGACAGTTAATTGACTTCTCAGTTTCCAAATGTCACGGATATTTCCACATCAATACTGCAGCACAGGAAGCAGTCAGTACACCACAGAAGGACTGGTCAGAGCAAAGGTTTACCTGATCTGGCAGCAGCATGACCACTCCACTGGACTGGATGGTACAAATTTCATGGTGTTTATTCATGGCAATTACCAGCAGCCCATCCATCACCCGCTCCTCACGTTCAGTGGGATCCACCAACAAATAGGTCCTAGAATCAAGGTTTGAAATATGAGGCAATGGTAGAAATTTGAGGTATCTTACTACCCTCAAACACAATTAAACAAAGGAGTTGGTTTGCATATTAATAACTATGAGTATACAAGGTTTATACCCCTTATATGGGTATATAAGACCTCAAAATCTTACCCTTGATGGAAGAAGGCAAAACTGACACAAATGGGCATGTGGTGGATACTCAAGGGGACAGGATCACGTTCCTCAGGAGTGTACTTTGAAAGGAATTGGCCCAGAACACAGTTATTTATGAGACTTGTTTGATTTTAAAGTGACAAAGAAATTTCAGGAAATTAAAAAAAAACACCAAAAAACAAAAACAACTTACCACAGTTACTTCCTCTCCTTGCACAGACACATCTGGCCTGCGAAAATGGCACAGAGCTACAATCCCTGCTATGCTGGCAGCATCAGTGATGTTGCCATCATGGTTTAACAGGTGCATGTCCAGCCGAATTTGCCAAACCTCACAAAAACAAAAAAATAACAAAACTGCTGGATTTCACAGAAGTTTGTTTTTTTTTAAAACTAGTTCATTTTTTTGAACCAGAAAAAAAACAGTATATTTTCCTTAGGTCTTTGATTAAGAAGATGAAAGATCTTGGTATATTTGAAGATAGCCAGATTTAGTTATGACGAAGTACACAGCACTTCAGCACAATTTAAACATCATTCTGTAGGGTCCCAGTACTTCAGAAAGCCTATGCAGACAGGCAAAGTAAAAATCCTCTCAAATCAGATGAGTGAATCTTTACACTAACTTAAAATCAGTACTTCTACTATCCAACACAAGACAGAGGCCAACTTAAAATTGGACTACATGTATCTTTTAGTTTAAACCCATCAGAAGTGAAGTTTTCCTACCTTTTCACCAGCAACAACACAGAGAGATTCAGTCTCAATGCACTTGGAGTCTCTGAGGCATCGCTCCAGCAGTCTGTTCAGTGACACCAGTAACTCGGATTGTCTGTTGGAACAAAATTAACCCAAACTCAACACGATTACAGTGGCTTTTATGCCATCCTTGTTTAGTCCTCTTTAGACATTCATTACCTGCCAGGCTCTAGCCCAGGTGCAGCCATGGGTGACAGCTCCAGGTTAAAGAAGAGCACACCTTCCGTGGGCCGACTGGACTTGGGGGCAACGAGTTCACACGAGACCTGGGCAAGAACCCTGCCAAGGCAAAGAAAGCACCAAGTCACAGAGCGTACCAGGAAAAACAAAACACATACTTGGGGAAAAAGCACGTGGTTAGGGTTTTAGTTTGTAATTTTCACTCCTGACAGTTTCTTGTTCAACGCCTATCATACAGATTTAAACTTTGGTCGACAACTGAATGAACCAAACGTTAAGAACCAGAATATACTCCTGTCTTTTAAGACTAAAAATTGACTCGAACACATGAGAAAATGTAATGAAATATTGTGCATATATTCATAATGAGATAACTCATATTGTGCATATTCATATGCATAAAGTGCTTATATTTCATTTTTACACATGCAAAAAAGGGTCGTTTGGTTTGGGGAAGAATGCAAAATGCGAGATATAGGGAAACTAGGGAACAATTTTGCATTTTATAAATTAGCTGTAACTACAATAATCACGGAAACACCATTCCTTTCCCGCTTACTTAATTTCCATCTTCTCCTCTTTGCTCCTACCCTTGAAATACTACGACATTAAGGCTTGAAAGGTTAAAATCTGTTTACAGAGCTCTCTGGGAACCTCAGGTTCCAGCTAAGCCGGGGCCCGCAGCCGAGCTCCCGCTCCCACCTGGTCCTGCCCAGCTCCACGATGCAGCAGCCGCGGTCGGCGCCGAAGGAGATGCGGATGTTCCGGTAGTCGTAGCACTGCCGCCCGTCCAGGCGCTGCGGGAATACACGGAGGGTCAGCGCGCCATGCCCGGCATGCGACGGCACCGCGCGGGCGCGGATCCCGGGGACAGCCGGGCAGCGGGGAAGGGATGGGGAAAGGGGCAGGGAGGGGGATGCCGGCGCCGCACCTTCTTCTCCTGGATGGCTCTCAGGAGGAAGCGCCGCTCGCAGTTGGAGAGCGGCGTCGCCTTCATGGCTGCGCCGTGAGGGTGACGGGCGGACAGACGGGCGAAGGAGGGGGAGCGCGCGCGCGCGTCATCGCCGCGCGCCGCGCGTGCCCAGCCCGCACGCGCCGCGCTCCCGCCCCTGCGCGCGTCCCCTCAGGGAGGGCACGGCCCTGAGAAATCCCTTATGGGGCGCGAAGAGCGTGGAAAAACTTCCCCTGCTCTCCAAGCTAAACCTGCCCCGGCTCGGCTTCATGCTGTTTCCTCGAGTCCTGTCCCTGGTCATCAGGGTGCGGAGATCGGCATCTGCCCCTCCGCTCCCCGTCCCGAGGATGCTGAGGTCTCCCCTCAGTCTCCGCCAGCTGGACAAACCAAGTGCCCTCAACCGCCCTTCACACGGCTTCCCCTCCAGGCCCTTCAGCATCCTCGTGCTGCCCAACAGCTCCATGTCTTTTCCATATTGCTTCCATTTTGGCGCCTAAAATTGCATACAGCCCCCGAGGAGAAGCCGCAGCAGCGCAGGGTGTGCGCCTCAGCCGTGAGGCAGCGCATGAGGGACAGAGGCAGCGTGAGCTGATGCCGGAGTGCCGGGGTCGGGAAAGCCATCTGGAATTTAAAAAAAAACCCACAAAACATGCATGCCAGACATTTGGAGTGGTTCACACTATTGTGGTGCCCAGCCCGCAAGGTGCGGATGCCCTGCAGCCCTCAGGAAGCAGCCGGGCCGGTGTCGGGAGCACGGCGGTCAGTGCTGCAGGCAAAAATGCAGCCGAGACATCCAGGCTGCCAGAGGAACATCCCTCCCTGCTGTTCTGAAATGTTGCCCGTAAGTAAAAAGGCCTTTACAAGCGGCCTTTATGCCTAGTTTGAGCTATAACGAGAAAATGTTATCTTCCCACCAACATTAAGCCCCAGACACTGGAGTTTTCCACACAAAAGTGTTGAAATATCTCAGTTAGGCTGTCTTTTCAAACCCTGTTAACACACTACAGTTCTAGTACAAACTAAAATGTAAGTTGTGTTTCTGAAACTCACAAGTTTGTGTTGGTGAGGACAAGTGCTGCCTGATTTTCCCATGCTGGTTTTGTACTTTCAGTTTAGGATAAATATCGTCACAAATATTAAGACAATATCGATGACATTATAGAAAGACACTCCTTCTCCAAGGCCAAAAATAAGCAATTAGCCCTTGGAGTTTCACTGGCAATCTTTATGTGGAAATTCTGTCTGATTTTACGTTTTTGTTGTGTGAATTTGGTGACAATATTCATTAGTGAAGGCTTGGGATTAAATTCTGTTACTCTTCAAGTTTACTAACAGCAAATTTGGAAGCGATTTTTTTGTTTGTGGGAGTCATCCAAACTACTTACTCTTCATCAATTACAAAAAGATGTTAATTTCACCACATGTTGAGATTTCTGCTTGAAGTGGAGTGGGAAAAATTCCTTTTCCTGTTCTCTCAGTGAACTGTTAGGTGCCTCAATCCAACAGGCTGGTGGCAAAGCACCCTTTTCAAAACAGAGAAGGTGGTGATGATGGTGAGCTTCAGGGGGAGCTGGATGTAATTCCAGGGGAAATAAGTCAGGTATTGGGGCTGGAAATCAGCTGTGTCCCCTTTGATCCATGCCTGTCTTCTTCACACAAAGGTTACTTTACAGCTTTGGTGCTTGCACATGTGCTAGGAAGGGTGTAGGATTTAATGGACAAATTAAGGAAGTGTAAAACCACAGCATTGGAAATCTGTAGGAGGAGGGTAAACAGAAAATAAGGTCAGTATAAATGGTTAATGAAATAGAAGCTGAGAAATTTCTGTGTTTCTGAACAGTGGAGGGCAGGGCTACAGTGGTAACGAAATAATGGAAATACTCTGGGTGTTCAGAGGGAGTGAGTGTCGCACCCTGCAGAGTGAATAAATGAGCAAATAAATCACAGGTACTTAGGCTAAAGCAGGAACTTTTAGAAAGAAGATCCTGATGATCTACTGTGCCCACATGGAAGCGTTTCTTCTTTTGAGCTTAATGCTCTGTGGGCTGAAATGCTTGAATTGGATTATTTTACTGAACCGAGCCTGGAGGGAAAATCTCATTTGAGGACTGGAGAAGAAAAGCAAACTGCATCAGAATCTTTGCTTCTTGACAGCAAGCTGCCAGCAATTTTTATGGCCTAATCAAAATAAATAAGAAATTGACCTTCTCTTTCCATGGCAGCCTTAACTGCAATGTGCCTCTGCTGCTTGGCTGCAAGTCCTGCTCATTTCCACACCCATGCATGACACGATGTATGCATTGTTCCAGCTGATAAGGTTATTTGGGAAGAAAGGCTCTGCCTAGATGTAATAATTTAATTTATTATTTGTTTTTATGGTGAACAGTTCTGTGGGGGGTGGGAGGATGGGCAATCCTTGCCTCCTGCTGAGATGAGGAACATTCTGGCCAGGATCCAGGGAAACACTGGATCAAACAAGCTCTCAAACGAGGGAATCTCAATCCAGGGAAGCACTCAAACAAGCTCTTTATCTGAAGCACAGATAAGCACCTTTGTCCCTTACATATTAGAAGGAATGTGTCACAGCTTCCAAGGCGAAAATTTAGGAAAGGAGTTGCCTGGTGTATATGCTCAAATAATTTTATTTAAAAAAAAAAAACCAAACCAACAAACAAACAAACAAAAAACCCCAAACAACAACAACAAGACCAACAACAAAACAAAACAAAACAAAACAAAACCAAAAAAACCCCAAAAAACAAACCAAAAAACACACAAAAAACCCCAAAGAAACCCCAAAGAAGCAAACAAAAAACCCCCCAAAACTAAAAACCAAAGCAAAAAACAAAAAAAAAAACAAAAACAAAACAAAAACAAAACCAAAAACAACCAAAAAAAGAAAACAAAACCAAAACAGACAAAAGAAAGGGATCCAGAACTGCCAGAAAATCATCCAAACACCAGCTTAAGGCAAATTGGTAATAATATCTTCATCTACTTGCTGGGTGCTTCTAGCTTGATCATCTTCCATAGGCTAGATTTCAGGGTAAACCCCAAAATATTCTTGCTGTTGCCACCTGTACTTTAACCTTCACATCACCTCTTGGGGTTTACTGCTCTCATGAAAGAATTTAAGAATTTTTTTGCTCCAAAGGGTGGTGCCAGAAATTCTGATTCTGTAGACAGTGCTGCATGGAATGAACTCTGGTTCCCAGCCCTCAGCAATCCCTTGGGGAAAGTGGGAAGTGTATCCAAGGCTGGATGCCAGGCAAGCAACAAAGTCAGAGGAAAATAAGTTACACCTCTCCTTTTTTTGTCTCCATACCCTGCAATTTCCCTGTCTCCAGGCGAACTGTTTCCATGATTTCTATGGATTTAAGTGAAACCAGTTGCTGAGTTAAGTGTCATGCTAAGCCAGAATTGTTACAGCTTGAGTTGAAGGCTCTGAATATACAAAACCAATGTCTGAGTTCAGATTTTAGTGTGGTTTAAGATTTTCAAACCTTTTAGAAGCATCTTCAAATTCTCTTAAGAACCAACAGGTGTCTATGTTAAAGTAGAAACTGTAATTTCATTTCATGGGGAACAGGCAAAAATAGAACAAAATTGTTTCCTGAAAAAAAGTGCTTTCTCATATCCTAATCTCAAATATTACTTGAGAGGTAAGGTAAATGCTGGCTTGATGCAAGAGCTCAGGAGTGTGAAAATTAAGTGAATATCTATTTGGAATCTAGTTTGGTTTTTTTTTCCTGTTGGAAAGGTGTCAGAAAATGTTTGCTGGTACCACATATATTGATAGTCCTACAATACAGAGGAAATCCAGAGTACTGACAAGCTTATGAGCCCCATCTGATCCCTGAGAGATGATAGCACATTTAATAACATTGGGGATTATCAGATAATCAAGTTAAACCATTAAATCAAAATGGCTTTTTTTTTTTCCAATTATTTCTCCTGCTTATTCAGCTTCCAAGTATCTGTTACAGACCAGAAATTAATTTTGACTGCCTTGAAATGCTGGAAGTCATAATCTTTCTCAATCAAGTGATTTTGTTGTTCTGCATGGACAGCCTCTCTTAAAATCTGGATACTAAAATGCTCCTTTTAAAACAGGAGATGCATCTTTTTGTTGATTTGTCTGATTTTACATGAAATTTCACATTTACAGTTGTATCTTAGAATGCAGGGGTTGTTAAAAGATAGAAGTGTGGTTGAGAAGTGCCTCCTGTTGTGTAGAACATCCACTCAGCAGGGTCTCATGCACAAGAGCAGACTGTCTCACATGAAGTATTCTCTGTGCCACATGTTAATCTCTCCATATTTTCCAAAGATCCCAATTCTTCATTCCCTGCCCAGAAATGCTTACAGGAAAACTGTTGTGAGTAGTTGGATTGCTCATAGTAATACAAGCAAAATGGGAAAGTGTCCAATTATTGTGTCAGAGATCACAGAGAGCACTTGAGAATGATGGATGCAGGTCTTGCCTTTTCCCACCAGGTGATGTTTTCTACAGTATGGATAAAGTTGTCAGAATGATGTTTTGTTACTTCAAGAAAAGGTAAGTGATCATTTTCCCAAATTGCCTCAATTTTTTATATTGAGCTCTATTGTGAAATATTATTCACAGGTCCAACAAGGATAGAAGATTTGGTGTAAAATCATATACACTCAATACATATTTGTCTCCTTAGCTCAGACTTGGGGTGATGCTATACTTATGTTAAGAATTTGGGAAGCTTGGTGAAGTAGAATTTATGAGCTTTTTTAAAATACATATTTCTTCAGAAAACAGTACTTTCTCAGGCCCTCACAAAATTTGCAGTATAGGCAGCCGTGCTAATGTTCCGTCTCTGAAATTTCACTTCCCTGGCTTATAAATCCTTGGAGGCTTTGGGAATATGACTTGAGCCAAGACAAATCATGCAGGGAAGTGGACAGATGAAACCATGAAAGGCAGAACTCATGGTGGGTCCATCACAATCATATCGTTCACCAAAATCTGAGTCGAGTGGCCAAAACTCGGAATAACTTTCCTACTGCCACGGCAATACCTGACGAGTGTTTTTGCTTCGGGCCACGGGCAGGGTTCTCAAATATCTTCAAGGGGAGAGACATTTCCTGGTGCCGCTGGCGTTCGGAGCTGTTTGGCCTGTGCGGTGTAAGGGGGCTCGGGCTGGGGAGGCAGCGAGGATGGGTGCACATGTGGGCATTTCAGTCTGGACGGAAGGCTCCGACTCGAAGTGTGCCATCCCAGGAGCTTCTCCTGCCGGTGACAGGTGGTCGTTTGTGTGACATCATTTGTGTGACAGGGGACCTGTGCCCAGGGAACGGGGACAACACGCGCCAGGCTCGGAGCGCCAGCACGGTGGAGCCCCGGTGCCCCCGCACCGACCGCCCCTGCCCCGGTGCCCTCCTGCCGCCGGGGCTGCCCCGCCGGGAGGGGCCGCAGAGGCGGGGGGTGAAGGCAGGACGGGCTCCGCGGCCCCTCCGCCCGGTGCCCCTCTCCTGCCGCAGGGGAGGAGGCTCCGCCGCCACCGGCACCGAGCGGTCCGCGGGGAGCCGAGCCGAGCCGAGCCGCGCCGCGCCGCGGGCGGCATGGAGTGGGAGCTCAACCTGCTCCTCTACCTGGCGCTGTTCTTGCTGCTGCTGCTGCTGCTGCTGCTCCTGCTGTGCCTGCTCCTCCGGCAGCTGCGGGGCTCGGCGGGAGCAGCCCCGCGCCGCCTCCCGCCGCCCCGGCAGCCCTGGGCTGAGCGCCGGCAGCCGGGAGCAGGGAGCCGCCCGCCGCCGCCGCCTCGGGCCGCCCCCAGGTGAGTCCGCGACACGCAGGGAGGGCGCCTCCGCCTCTCCGCGTCCCCCGGGGAGACACGGGCTGAGCGCTCCTCCGCCGGTGCAGCATCCCTGTCCTCGGCCGCCCAACGAGCCCGCGCTCTCTCTAGAGCAGCTACGTCTGCCATGGAAAATTCAGGGGAAATCTGAAGGTGCGCCCACCCTGCAGCTTTTACTCTGTAAGAAAGTATTATAAAACTCCCCTCCGGCTTTCTTTGCAGAGGAGGTTATGTTGGCTTTCCTTTGGCATACAGACATCCGAATTTGACCTGACTACAGAATTTTTAAATGTGAGTTTTCCAGTGCAGGAGACACCTTTTAAAAGAACTTCTGCCCCCCCACCCCCTGCTTCAACCACATCTAATTCAGTTTTCCTCCTATTACTCAACAGGAGCTATTCCATCATGTAGCTAAAATTCCAAGTATTCCATCATTTAGCTAAAATGCCAAGCTTCACTCCCTGTCGAGTGGGAGCAGACCTGACAACAGCCCATGGCTGACCCTACCCCATCTCTGATGTCCCTCAAGCACCACTCTGGCCCCAGCACAGCAGCTGCTGCTCCCCAGGTAATGCCTGGGGCTGGTGTCGATGCAGTGTGGCTGAGCAGCCACCTCCTGCTGACTGCCCCCATCCTGTGCAAGGCATCAGGGGTGGCACCAACCACGAAGCAACTCAGCTGCTGGGCCTTTAGGAAATTTGTGTTTGAGGCCTTTAGGAAATTTGTGCAGACCTTTGGCTGCAGACCTTTCACAGCACGTTTTTTTCTTAGCTCTCTGGAACCAGGGTGCTTTTCAGAGTGTGAGCTTAAGTGAACCTGTGCTCACTCTGGTGAGTTTCTGCACCATGGCAAAAGATGGACAGACACCGTTTGTCCCTACAGGAAGGGCCTGTGGAGAAGCTAAGAATAGGTGCTATCAGGTGTGCAATGAGATTGGCAAAAAGAAATTATTTCAGTGCTGTAGAGCTGGTGTTCTTGTTTAAAAGTGTGGGGTTTAGGGGTTCTTCTTTAAGCCACATTTAGAAGGCAGCTGTTGTGGCGGTGTGGCTGCAGGCAGCCAGGTGTCCAGCGTTGCTGTGGGGTGTGTTTTTACAGGGCAGGTTGCTGCTAATTCAACAAGTGCCTCTCAGTGCACGATGTGCCTGCTCCACTCCTGCTGTGCATTGCTCTGTTACAAGGCAGCGTGCTGCGAGCACGAGGACGCTGTTGGAGGGAACACAGGATATTCCAGCTCTCCAGCCCTTGCTGCAGTGATCTGAGCTCTCCTCCTGCTCGCTGCTGGGTGACTTGGCATGGGGGAAGTCTGCTAATGGTGCAGGGGTAGTTACAATCAAGTTGGAGAGGCCCTCCTCCAGAGGGATTGCTCTGGCCCTTCTTTCAGCTGGCTCACTATGGCTTTGTATTTCAAGCTTTTAAAATTGTTGCACACTCTGGGATTTAGAACAGATCTTTTATTTGCATCATTACAGATCCATCATCTCTTATGCAGACTGTCCCAACGTGCAGTTCTGCTTGGCAGGGGCTTTGCAAGGACATGCTCTTTGGGGCACTCGTCCTGGAGCTGATGCCATGCTGCTCACACACCTCGGGCCATGAGGATTTGCTGTCTGTAGCCCCTCCTAGTGCCTGGTGCCCCAGCTGCCCTTCTCCACTCTTGGCTGGTTTTTTTCAGTCATGGGAAAGTGATGAGAGAATAATCCAGTGTAGGTTTCCCTGCCAGTGACTCATCAGCCTCGTATCTCTATGGTTTTCTTGTCCTTCCTCTGTGAAAATGGTGGGAATGATTTTTGGCCTCACATCAGTGATTAAAAAGAAGGTGACTAGTGGTTTTGCTCAATTAATATGAGTAGCCATAAAACTGCAACACATATTCTGCATGAGCACCAGGAGATTACCTTCAGAATGTGACTTCACAGATAAGTGAAGTGTTTAAAATCTTGACAATGGTTGGGGCACTTCTAATAACTTGCGTTGCAGAAGCCCTTCATACTTACTGTATTGCACGGAGCAGAGAGATTCTGATTTTTGTAATGACTCTATACAAGCATGACTGACAGGGCACAGTTATCTTTCTCTGGAAAATGAAAAGTAGTACATGATTTTTCTGACATGTAAGCATTTTACACCAACAGTGCAGGAGAAAAGTTTATGGGGGCTACTCAGTGAAACACTTGCAGGTCAGAGGATTATAATCTCTTTGCTTTGTCTTGTTTTGGTACTAGTACTGCATCTCAAATGCTGTCATTTCACAAATGTGTTCACCTGCTGTGCAGCAATAAATACCTCCAATTCACAAGATGAGTGCTGCTTTTAAGTAAGCTCCATGTTCCAGTGCTGTCATCTGCAGTGTAATTTGGAAGGACAAGCAAGGGAGTTGTTTGGCATCATACACCCAAGTGGCATCAAACATCTGCTCCATTCAAACAATTTTCCATTTCTTGATTTGTGTTTTAGGGCACAGCCGTGGAGGCAACACTTTCCCCTCTGCTGGTGGAAGGTGGATGGTTATACAGCTCTTCAGTGCTGGTGTTATGGGTGATTTGTTTTCCCAAAGATTGATGCTGCCAATCCTTTGATTGACCCTTTTGCTCAGGAAGGAGGGCAGGCTGCCCCTTGTGCAAAGATCCAGAGATCTTCTAGGAAGTTTCTAAATTCCCAGTGTCCAACCTCTCAACAGAAGGTGTACACCCTTTTGTTCAATCAGTGATGAGAGGCAGAAGTAAGCCAAAGGCTCTAAAAGATTAGCCCGATGAATCATCGAGGGAAGATGTAAACAAGTTGCAGGGTGAGAGAAATACAAGATGGAATCGTTAGTAGGAAATTACTCCCGAGCGCTGCGTGTGGTTGAAGTGCACAGGCACAGATACCCTGTCCTGGGAGGGGGCACGGTTTTCCTTCTGTTCAGCACCGAGGTTTTGGGACGCCTCTCTACTGGGCCATTGCCGGCAACACCAGAGGGAAGGCAGATAAGAGCCGTGAAAAGCCCTTGAGGAATCCAGAAGGAAAGAGTAAAACAGTTAAATATGTATGCTTTTGTTAGCTGGCAGCTATAGGGCAAATAAATCATCTGCAAGTATTTGAAATATACAAACTCTGAGGAAGAAGATAATTTATTTAACAAGATCTGTAACAGGGCATAAGGGAGTACAGATGGGGACTACTAACACTAAAGGCAGGAGGAAGTACTTGACAACAAGGTGTGTAAACTCAATAAATGATCTCGCAGGGAAGACACACAAAGCTCGATGTTTGCCCCTTGAAAATTAGACTGTCACTAGAGGGAATAATGCTGTGCTCTTATGAAGAGGCACTAATTATGTTGTCACCTCTTTTCCCATCTGTAGATTAAAGACACAAAGGCTCATTGGACCAGAACAGTTCCCAGTGAGGCCTGAAGAATTATGTCAGAAATGTCCTGATTTGGGTATTTCCAAATAGTCTAAAGCAAACACAGCAATCTGTTTCTTTTTCTGATGATTGATCTGGTGCATTTTCACAGTGACAGGTAGTGGCACAGCTCCACTCACAGCCACAGCTGTGCAAGGCCTGCTCAGTATCTTTCATTTTTTTGCATTCCTGAGAAATTCTCTACTGTGTTGCTTCGCTTCAAACGTTGTTACATCTCTCGAATTCTACTTTGAAAGTCCACCTCTGTGAACGGCTGTCAAAATTCTGACAGTCATTTAAGATCTGTTTCAAAGTGCCTTGGGGGGACTTCAGCCAAAGCAGGTTTTCTGTTCAGGTGTATGGGCACATCTGAGCTGACAAAACTTTCAATACAGAATATGATGTTCCATCTTATTTGGACTTACAGAATATATTTATTATTATTATTACTACTGTTGCTACTTTGATATTTTACCACATAGTAATGACTGCAAGTTTTAGAGAATGGGGAATATATTGCTTCATGTAGTTACAAAAATTGCAGTATTAATCAGTTCTGTGAGAAAGCTGTATAATTATTGGAGGAATTTTATGGAAAGTCTGACAAATCCAAATGTTACATGTTTTCAGTGTGACTGTCAGTGAAATTCAGCGGCATGTGCTTCAGGTGACTTCTCTCTGAAAATGCATATCCAATTTTTTTTCCAGAAAAATTATCCTCTTCAGAACAGATCTTGTCAATAGCAACGGTATTCAAATAATATTTTGCATTTCCTGGATAATTTTTTTAAAATAATCATGGATAAAATGTACATCCTCAGTCTGCTTAGTTTATTATTTCTGTCTTTATGGGTGGGGTTTTCTTAAATTTAATTTTGTACTTTTTCTGAATCTGTGTTGACAGAAATGACACTCTGAAAAAATGGTTAAAAGACAAGTCCCTGCTTGCTGAAGAAAGCAGTTGGTAGAGAAAAACAAATTAATTTTCATTCTAGCCTTTGTGCACAAGGCTTTACTTAATCTCTCTGTTAGCAAATGGCTCTTCTGCTTTTTCGAGATTTAATATCTTTAAAAGCTGAGTTCACTGCACGTCTGCTGTGCTCACCAGGGCACGCTCACACCTATTTAACACCTGGGAAGTGCTGTGTGCTGGCTTATTAAAATTTATGCCGCATTAAGGAGCCTGTCAAGAGGCTCACGCGTGGTAATGAAGTTTTCAGAGGAATCTGGTCTTTCGCAAAAGATCACCTGTCTTTGGTAGAACAGGTTTTGCAGGAGCTGTGATTGATAGCTGCAGACAAGTTGAACTGCGCTGCTTGGAGAAAGGATCACTGGTGTATACTTTCCCTGCGTTGTTTTCTCTTCCTTTGGGGTGATTGATGTACTCAAGCCAGTCATTTCTACAGGGCGTTAATGCCAGGTAACATCAGACGTGGCATGAAACCTTGATATTCCCGTCCTGAAAATGAGAAAAGCCTCCCAAAAATTCCCGGAACTTGAGGTCACGACAGCGTCGCTGACTCCTTGGGACAGGGACAGCCCAGGGCTGTGTCTATGAGCCCTGCGGGATTCTGATGGCCGCGGGAGCCGTGGGCCAGTGAGGATTGCCGGGAGGGGGAGGAGGAGCGGCACAAAACACAGGTGCGGCCAATAGAGAGGGGGGATCAGCTCGATCACTTGCAGCTGAGGGTGGGCACAGAGAGGTTAAAAGCGCTGGGACAGGCGCCTGTCTGTCCTCTGGAGAGAGAGGAGGGCTGGGAAGTGCTGTCCCGGGCCTTGGCTGCTGCCTGGGCAGTAGTGATGCCTTCTGGAGCAGCTTGGTGGCTGTCTGTCTGTCTAGAGAAGCCAGTGAGGATGGAGGGGCCTGGGGCAGAGGAGATCCAGGAACAGCAGGTGACATGTTTATGTATTTCACTTTGCTTGAGTTATTGTGTAGGAAAGAGCAGGGCGTGGCTCTCCTTAGAGGTGAAGGGAAATGTATATGTGAGGCTTTTTTGTCTTCTCCAGGAGAACAGTGAGCTCTTGCAAAGCCGGTGATGATGAGGCCTCTCCTGCTTTGCCAAGTCTCCCCAGCAGTTCCATAGCAGTTTTGGTGTCTGCATAGAGGTTTTTCTGTCTGTCCTGTGAAAACAGCTTAGCACCCTTTTCCTAGCCAGAGGGGTACCATGTGTTGGGTCGATGTGCTCTCCTTTGCTTTAAAATTATGGAAATTAGACAGTATATCTTCATGGTCTTTTCATAAGCCCCTAATGAAATAATTTTGTTAAGACTGACAGTAATTGGAGTGATATAAACTTTTTCCTTTGTTAAAATGCACAGTTTGGTTGAAGTAGAAGTCTATAAATTTTATATTTCTGCTTTATTGAAGTCTACTTTAATGGACTTGTCTTTGTCCGTTGCCCTGATTCACATATAAATGCCTGGAGACTCATCAGCTGTCAGAAAATTATGGATGTTTGGCAGAGGAATTAGAGGTCTGCAATATGTTGTTGTGCAAAGAATAAGCATGGAGGAAAAGAGGTTCATTGCTGCTCTGCCCCAGCCCTGTATTCGCATACCTCATTCAAACCTGCCTGAATTCAATCACTTTATCCATGGCTCAAAAAAACTGGGAGGGAAATGTGTGCCCTGCTTGTCCTCTCCTGGCTGCTGGTTACCCTGATTCCTTGGGGGGGGAAACAGAGGCATGAAGTGGTTCTGAGCAGGGACACAGTGCAAGGCTCTGGTGGGAATCACCTGAGTTTGTGTGCCTCTCAAAACCTGAGTGTGGGCAGTGACATTCCTGCCTCAAGGCCCCTGGTGGCTGAAGCCAAAGGTTTGGGTTCCTGGAGCAGAATACAATTGATTCAGAGCTGCTCCTATGGTCTCTGTTACCTGCCACTTTAATGCAGGTCAGAAAGCCAGAAGACTGCTGGAGAGTGTGTTACAATCCCAGCTAAGGAAGCTTGCAATTTGGCCTTCAGCTCAGGGAAAAGAGCATTTCCCTCTGGTCGGTTGTGGTATCAAGGCCAGGTGAATCTGCTTTAGGAAAGAGTTTGTTTTGTGCTGTGGGTGGCTGGTTACTGGGAGTGCAGTGAGCAAACTTATTTAATGAACCCACAAAGGTCCCCTCCACCCTGTGATAGCAGCTTGGTGGCCTTTACTTGTGGCCCAAAGCCCCCAAACAAATTTCCTTTTCAACCTTCTGTTTCTGCCACCAGTTCTTGTAAGTAACAGCAGGCTCCATGGAAAACGTGAAGGTTTGATAACATTTTAGGAATAAAAGACCTCAAGAATCAGCAAATGCTTGTGACAGGGCAGAGATGTGTGACCTGTAACAAACTCATTTGTCTGCTTGTCTTAGCCTGCAGCTCTGAAAAACCAAGTATCACCTGGGAGTTTCTGTAGTAACTTGGAAAGGAAATGCGTAGTCATGGAACTGTGCAATATTAATGTAAACAGAAATTAAATGAAAAAGTGGTGTTGTTTTTTTTTAATCGTGTTCCTCTACTTTAGTCTGGTCTTTTGAGCATAGTCAAGGCATGGCTGGATTTCTTAGTCACTATTTGAAAGCTGTTTGCTTGATGTCATTTATGAGTGTCAAAAAAAATAGTTTGCTTGGCCAAAATCTGCCTAGAGTGTAGAGACTTCTCACTGTTGTAAAATCTTTCCCCTTTCAGCTTTCCTTTGAGGGGAATTATTTGAACACTGGGAAGCACTGAAATACCATTCAGTGCTAGTACAGAGGAAGGCATGAAATGCTTTTGTGAATTGTGATTATTTTGGTTGCAGTCTCCACTGAAGTAAGCTGACTAATTGACAGGTTTTACTGTTTTCTCCTTTGTTCATCACAACTGTTGGGTTAATTTGCAGTCTTTTGGGCATTAACTGTTTCCTCAGTGTGTAACATATAACCCGAAATGCCAAGTCTTAAAAGGCTTGATGACAAAAAATTTTAAAAGCACAAACCAGGGTTTTATTTTTTCCCCTGTTGATCCTACTACATCTGTATTGGATTCATTTTGAGCTCAGTAGCGTTTTCCTGTGTTAAAGACAAACTCTTGGAATGAGATGATCTATTCCTATGGAAATTTGGCTTACAGAAACCTGCTCAGTTTGATACTAGAGAAAGCAGAGCTGGTGGGGGACCTGCCTAGAGCAGCTGGGAATGCTTAGTAAGCAGAAATATTCAGGGATCGAACATTAGGGTGTGCGGTAAAAAATCCCTTCCTCTTTTCCCCTGTAGTGCCGCAATTCCCGAGCAGTGCCACGAGATGGCGCACTTTCTGCGAGGTTCAGCCCTCCTTCAAAATCCCTGGGACTATTGGATGTTTTGGAAGGGATTGCAGCAAGTCAGCGTTTGCATTATTCATCTCTTCACTTCCTCTTTGAGTTTTACCATGCCTATTTTCGAAAAAATTGCTACTGAGCGTGGTTTAACTGAAGTCCCTACAGTGACTGAGACGGGGAGCCTGACAAAAAGCAGGCATCCCTCCTTGCCTGCTGCTGTGTTCAGCAGAGTAACTTGTAGTCAGTTGGTGTTGAGCTGCTGTACAGCAGTGATATAGATCCTGGTGCAGATGGAGGCTGGGGCTGCTGTGAAGTTGGTGTTTCCTGGTTTCTCCCTCTGCTTAGAGGCACAGCAGCTGCTCCCTGTTCCTAGGACCTATGGCACTGCCTCTTGTTCAGTCAGGTGCACCTCCCAACCCTGAGAGGCAAGTCCTAATTAGCCATAAATATTTATTTATTTTGGCTGAAGGCAAAAAGGTAGTTTAAGTCCACAGCTGTCTTCAGCAAATAATAGCACCCCAGGAAGGAAATAGGTGAGTCATTAAAGGAATAAAATGCATCTGCTCCTGCTTGGTGGTTTGGATGCAAAGGTGAAACAGGCTGGTTTCCCAGGTGCCACGGCACAGATGGGATTGCACCACCTTTTCCTGCAGCTCACAGCCTATTGCTGCAAGTCCTGCACTGTCTAAGGGCTTTAGAGGTGTTGGAGGGATCAGGGCAGGAATTTCTCCCCTTTTCTTCCCTCTTAGCAGTCCAGAGTTAGGACTTGAGCAGTTAGAGAGGAACAAGATTTGCTGTGTTTGGAAAATTTGTGTGACAAAACTTTCATGTTGTCTAACCTCAGTTTTACCCATGCCAGGGGATAACAAGGTCTGGATACTTCTCTTTTCTCAGTCTGGGAAGATGATTTGACTGGCTCAGTTATGACATCTTTCCTTCTGAACTCCACTCTTGGATCTGGGCATTTGTGTTTTTGAGCAATGCTTCCAGGCATGGAATGGATTAGCAATTTCCTTTTCAGGGTTTTGATTACCTGGGGTGTGGTCAAGCAGGTGGTGTTGCAGGCAGCTCATGAGGAGTCAGCTAAACCACTGACTGAAAATAGAACAAAATGAGGGGCTCAGGACAGAGGAGGAGGCAGGGAATGACATTTAACATCAGGCATCTGTGGTTCCCCTTGCAAATGGGATTATCCTGTAGCATCAGAATGCCAAAAACCCACTCTGGTCCTTGGTCTGGTGAGGGGTCAGGATATGTGGCTGGAGTGACATGAACACATCAAAACCAATTCCAATCTGTAGTTTAGGGTTTAGTGATTGCTACTAATTCTTGGGTAGAGATTTGCATCAAGGCACTTTTATTAAGAATAAATACAGTTTTAAGCATACCATTCCTGGAAAAAGAGGTTTGAGGTTTCAGAGGAGCCTAGTGGATCTTGAGAAGACTTGCAGACCCTGACTTTGAATTCATCCTTTAATCTGAAAAAAATTGCATTAGAAATACTACCAATAGAATCAAGAAAACCAAGTTTTCCTTTGTGAATGCCTGAATAATAATTACATAAAAGTTATTGCTGGGGTGGGAGGGGGAACACCTTTCAGTAAACAGAGCTGCAGTTTGCATCAGGATGTTATTTGTTCCTAATCTGGACCTTAACCTGGCTCTGGTTTACCTACAGCTCTGCTGTCATTAACAGTGGAAGTTGTTGGCGTCCAATATTAATTGTTTTAACCTTGAAAATATGAATTAAAATAACAAAAACTCCACCAAAAAAGGAGTTGCAGAGTCACTGAGGTTTTTTAGAGGAATTATACTGTGAACATGTCTCCTGAACTTATAGTTGATTCCCAGGCAAACAGCTAGTTTAGGGATAATAAAAGTATTGTCATACAGGCAACTCTTTAAAAATATGATGGAGGTGAGAAATTTAAACTACTGATAGCATACCTTTTTTAACAGTAGGGTCAGTAATCCATGAAGGAAGAAAACAACCCTTGTGCCTGGCAATTATCAGGATGGGATTAGTAGAATGCTAAGAAATGCTATTATAAATTGTCTTTGAATGTTCTTCTTGAGGTGAAGGTTGGGGTTTATACAGTGACAGGCCCTTTGGCATTGATCTTGGTGGGTCCCTTCCAACTCAGAATGTTGTGTTTCTGTTGTGTATGACAGTGAGCAAGAGAAGGTTTATGGAATTTTGTCCTATCCATGGTTATGCCCAAAGCTCCATGTTTAAATGGTGTTGTTCATGCATAAACCCTTGAGTGGCCTACTTGCCTTTTAAAGCTTAAAAATTAAGAAATGGAGCATTTTGCTCTAGAGTGTTTGTGTCTGGGTGTGTGTTGGAACACACACAACAACTAAAATGCTCTTAAGTGCTCTTTACTTATGTGCTGGCAGTTTAGGCAGGTTTGTCTTAGTTCAGGTATCAAAATGTATTGTAGAAACCTGGAAAGTGGCTTCAGAAGTCTTAGGCTAAGTGCTAAAAATATTTCTTGTGTCTTTGAGTACTAAACAAAGTGTTGAGGATTATATGGAAAATTATAGACAGAATGAAATTAAGTTCCAAAGAATCATTAAAGTTCTGTGGGACACAAATGCCTCCTGATAAAACTGTTGGGTTATTTGGGTTTGATGTAGACTCCATGCAGTTGGAAATGAAATCAGACTGTTAGGGTTTTGGTGAATAGCCACTTGGAAGGTTGAGATCAGCCTGTTTTAGAAACTTAATGAGAGGCTGAAAAGAAGTTAATGTAGGCTTTGGTTTTGTCTCCAGGCTTACTTTCTCATAATCAAAGCAGAAATCTGTGGGCCTGGTTCTGCTCTTCCTTATGGGAGCCAAGGCTTTTGCTGTGTCTGGTGAGAACAGCCACATGGAGATGGGAGGGTGCTTCTTATCCTGGCACCTTCAGAATAATTTATGGATTCTTCTTCATGAGTCAATAGGTGAATGAAGGAGGCAGTTCTCAGTGACACAGAGGGCCTTTGGCAAAGTAAAGAGAGAACAAAGCAAAGTCAGTAGCTTGTGACTTGAAACCTGGGCTCAGTTATCAGTCCCCAGCAGTGACCTTGGGGACACTACTGAGCCTCAGCTTGCCTTTGTCCATTTGAAAATGAAGATAATACTGTTCCTGTATCCCAGGACTCTTGTGTGGCTTCTAATGGGAGTCCCCATGGTGAGAAAGAGGTCTTGTTACAAGACCTCACTTAGAAGTGTTTTAGAGAACAGTAAATGCAGAGCCCACACTTGTTTAGTGACCTTATGCCTGTTCATTTCAGCTAAACTTATTTATCTTCTCCACAGAGAAAACAACCACTCATGGGTGGTTTTTATTTTTGTGCCTCAGATTTTTTGAATTTCCATTAAGCTAACAGAACTCAATTCTTTTTCTCTCTGCTCCTGTCTCCTAAGTAGAACTAATGGCTTTAATGACTAAGGGAAATTCCTTTCTGAACTTGAATCAGTTGCCCTGGATAGTTAGTGCTATCCCAAAGTTCCTGCATGGGAGACAAGTGTTTGCTATTATAGATGAGCTGTGCCCTCATACACCATTTGTGTGTGGAAGTGCAGAGCACAAAGCCCAAGTGATCTGCTCATGATAAGCTGAAGCTTGGAACAACTGGAAATGCAGGAATACAGCCTGAGCACCTGGCTCCTTTTCTCCCTCCTTTGCCCAGAGGAGGAGTCCTTATCACGAGTAATGAAGGATGTAAACTGTGTTCCTCAGGAAGAATTAGCCTGGAAATCAATGCCTTAGTACAGGGCAGTAGAGCTGTCCAAGTAACCAACAGTTACATAGAATCTGGTTTAAGTGATGGGTCTTTGCTTGAATTGAGATTATTGCATTGATGGCAACCTTGTAAAATGTCTTACTCTAAAGACCATTTCAAAGAAACCTGCACCTCCTCTAAGTAAATGAAAATGACATTGTGTTCCAGTAAGAGAAATTCAGCTGCTGCTGCTGTAATTGGTATGAATGCCTGTACCTCCCATTAATCTCTTCACATTATACTGGTGTCCCCAGAGAAATCAGGAATCTGTCAGAGTGCTGCTCTGTAATGGGTTGTGCATTAGAAGTAATGAATCACTTAGAGGAAGTTGTCTTTGCTGGAATATAAAACATTTTGGTTTTTTTTTAAAGCACTGAAGTTGCTTTGGAGACTAAGTCTTGTACTTTGTACTCTTAGCCTGTCCTTCAGCAGCCCCCTGATGCCAGCAAATGCAGCAGGGAACAAATTTTATAAACTTTCTGTCAGTGTTCAACTTTGAAGTTGTTTCCCCCTGCCTGTAAACCAGTAAAACTCTCCTCTTGTCCCTTATTTTAATGGTGTTGCTGCTTAGTGTTTGCCTCACACCTTCCACCCACGAGGTGCTGGAGTGCAGCACAAAGCTCTCTCCAATTGTGCTGAGCTGTCCTTGAGTAGGAGCTCAGGGAAAGGAGGCACTGGGAAATTTCTATCCTCTGGCACCAAGTCTGGAACAAAACAGATTGCTCTCTGTCAGTCTTAATCAAATCATGAACTTGAAACTGCCCTATTTTTTCCCAGCCTCACCTTTCTTCTGACAGTGATTCATCAAGGATTTTGGACTCTTTCACTTCCATAGGGACATTAAAGTATGGAAAAGCATTAAGGGCTGATTTTAATTTATAATTCCATAAGGAAATGGTCTGCTCCATCAAATTTCCAAAGCCTGAAAATCTCCCTTGGTAAGCCTGTTGCCCCCTCAATACCTCTGCAGTAGGCTTTTAAAATATTTTGCAATGGGACTTTATTTTTAGGAGGAAATATTTTAACTAGGACAATAACAGGCCTTGGCTTTTCTGTCCTGTGTGAGAAGTGCTTTAATGTGATTTGTGTGCTCCAACTCTGTTTGATAAATTGAAGGAACTTTCCATTTTCTGCAGCTTCTGGATACATAGCAGAGCAAACTCTGCTTTAAGGAGGGCCTTGCTCTTTTATTCTCTTCTGTGGTGCATTTAAAGGTAGTTACATAGGACCACATAACAGCTCAGGGATAGCATTAATAGCAAAATGAGGCACAATGCTTTTGGGCAGGAGGTGAGGACCTGCTGGGAGACTGCCTTGATACAGCAAACAATCCATCTTCCTACTAATTTATTGTTTACAAACTCCTAAAAGCAACTTCAAGGGGCTGTGCTTCTGAATTGAACTGCTTTTGTGCTAACTTTTCTTCCCCCTGGACTTTTCCATTGTTTCCAGAAAAGCACACTGATGTGTTTTAGTGCTGCAACCAGACTCTGAAAACTCTTTCAAGCCCCTTATTAGAAACCCCATATCAAATTAATTATTTCACATATCTGATAATTCTTGCATTCCCTCTTGCTTTCCTGTGCAGCTACAACCCCAGGATTTCTCTCTGTGTGGACAAGTCTTGTGCCTTGAAATGGATTGGGAGCTGACAGGGCCCTGCTTGCCAAGTCTCAATGTGTGCCAGAGCTAAATATACCATTAAGGCAATGCCACTCTTTTTCTGATATTTTACTGCTGGTTTTTGTTCCAGGTGTTTGCAACTCTGTGTTAAGGAAGAACTGGAAGTGCACTGTGCCAGCAGCAGCCCTGGGAAGCAGACTGTTACATCCTGGTATGATTTTACTAGTGATTGGAGATGCAAAGAGCAGGGAGGTGCTTGGGAGATGAAAGGACTGCTATGATCTCATGTGGTTTTTTTAACCTGTGTGAAAATTTGTCTTAATTTTTAAAAAAACGAGAACAAGAATTATACTAAGTCTGGAAGGTTTATTTGTGACTTGTGGGTGAGCACTATTGACTGCTAGAGCTGCTGTCAGGTGAAATACCTGCCCAGGGTGGCCATGAAGGTCCTGCAGCTTGTGCTTGTGAGTCACCATCTCCAACTGTTTTAGCCTCACTTGAATTGTTTCTGCTGAAGGCAATCAGTGCAAAATGCATTTCTCTCCAGGCACGTGTTCATGAATCTTTCCCATGGTTTTACTCTAACATTTCCCCCTGCTCCCCTAGGCCTCTTTGCTTAATGAAGTTATGTAAATATTCCTTTGCTTAAACACACATTGATAACATTTCAGATTGACTGGAGTAGGTTTTACTTCCAGTGTCTGTTGGCAAGAAGATCTTTCTCTTCTGTTTAACCTTTTCCTACCACTGCAATTCATCTTGAATCATGCATTACAGACCCTTTCCAGAGCAGAAAAATATTCTGTGTTCTCACTCCCAAGATTCTTTTCTTTGTTATTCACTGATTAGAAGTCCAATGGTAGCCTCCCATTGACTGAATGTTACCTCATGTTTGTTCACAAAGAACAGAATAATGAGCTGGTTGATGGTATTTTGATTTTGATTGGAAGAGATTTTGAATGGAGTATTTTGGTTTTTAATGGAATAGACTTTTGCCTCTGGAAATGAGAAGCCAAGTGTACACAAAGACATTTACTGCAGAATAAAAGGCAAATGTTAATTTGATTCCAAATCCACAGCCCCCAACACAAAGTTTAAAGGGCAAAATGGAATTCAATACATATGTTGGATCATTTCTTTGAGTCTGAGAGTTGCCATAAAGTAATAAGTATACCAAATAAGGCATAGGAAACAAAAATCCTATAATCCAGAAAAATCCATTTTCCTAAATTGAAAGGTAAAAAGCCAAGCTCTCTCCCCCTTGCCTCTTTATGTGCTATTATACACATGACACACTTGGAACAGATGTTTTAGGATAGCAGCAATGGTGCCTGTGTGTCACTGTTGAACTATGCCCAGCATTTCAGGGAGCCAAGGATTCAAACCTTGGGTTGCAGTGCTGGGAGCTGGGATAGACTTGCTGCAGCAAGGAGAGGGAGGTAGAGCAGATGCATTCCAGGTGCTCCCATGCTAAATAATTTCTCAGATAAACAGACACATTTTTCCAAGTTATGCAAGGATGTGTTTTATTTGTGAAGTTTAGTAGATATTTTTGTGTCAAGGAAAGTAACTTACCTTTGTGATATTTACTATAGTAGAGATTCTATTAACATATTTCACGGTAATGATGATTACAGATTTCTTAGTTCCTAGAGTCTCATTAATTGTTCACATGATACTGATACAGCTTTTTTCAAATTTCTGCCTCACCCAATGTTTTCTTTATCACACATCTGATTCACTAATGAGGTTTGGCTTCTGTGTGGCACCTGAGGAGCCTTTGCTGCAGTGCTCGTGTACCTCTTTCTGATGGACAGAATTTTGGAGTGTGTTAAACAGAGTGGTGGCTTTAGCTCCCACTGCATTTCTGTATGTCTGCACTCTAAATGGTACAGCTTGAAACATGATCTAGTGTGGCCTGTGTCTCCTCTGGGTATGATGTGTAAGGAGAAAAAGACTTAATTTTGCAGAAAGGGCTGGATGTCTAAGCAAGGTTGTGCTTAAATAAAAAGTAACCCATTTGAGTATCAACTGCACTTTTAAAAAACAATAATCGATAATGTTATCTTTAATATTGTGGTTCTACATCTAATCCACATGCATGCTATGAGCAGCTCTCAATTCCCTTTGTGCATCTTTGGGCACGTGTGCAATGCCACCTCAGTGGATTAGATTGAAATCAGAGTAAATCAGGGCATTTTAGCAAACAGTTTGTTCCTTGGTTCCTGCAGAGGAAGCCAGATGGGTGGATCCCATGTTTTTGCTGGAGTGTATGTGCACTGCTGGGGCAACAAGAAATGCTGGACAAAATATTTAAATTTACATCATAATCTATGTTTCTCTTGCTGCCTGTGAGGTAAATGCAACTTACTTTCAGACAGAAGTGACTGTTGCATGTTTAAATGCTCACACAGCGGGATTATGTTCATGTTTTATTTTGGCAGAGACAGTGAATTCCATTTGCATTGCAGTCACTTTTCCTCCTTCTGACTCAAGGCTGTGTGGTGAGGCAGTGAGTCTGTCTGCAGCTTCGATGGAGCAGCTCTTTGACTAGCCCTGCAGACTGCATCCTCTTTGCTCTCCTAAACTGGACATATTTTCCTTATTCCTGGGCTAGGGAAGTGGTCCTGCTGGAGAACATGAAGTAAATAAATGTTGCCACCTGAAATGCTTGCAGTTTCTGAACTACAGCCCTAACATTCTGTTCAACACTGTGCTTGTTGTGCTAACCGGGCTTACTTGGAAGCCAGGCTAGGTCAGCTGATGAAATGTCTGCTTTTTACCGAATTCCGTTCAGACTTGCCCTTTAGTGCTGGGATAGGATCCCCTTCAGTTTAACGGGAACCGATTTTATACAGACTTCATCCGGAGGGCGCTTGAGCACCTGCTGGGGGCTGTCTATCGGCAAATGTAACTTTTAAAAGGTTCACGATCGCTAAGAAACAAAGCACTAATGCCACCGTCCCAGGGCAGGGCAGGGATGGAGGGGAAAGCTGGGACGCGGCCCGGCCCGCAGGCAGCGCCGGGAGGCGGCCGGGGCTCGCTGCCCGCCCCGGGTGGGGCTGGCCCGGCCCCCGGGTGAGGCAAGAGCGGCGGGGCCGCAGCGGGACCTCCTCCCTCTTCGCTCCTGCCTCGCTCGCTGCCTCGCTCGGTGCTCCCGGTGGTTCAGGGCGGCGCGGCGGGAGGTGAGGGGCGCGGGCAGCCCGGGCGGGCGGGTGCTGTCGCTTTCTGCTCCCCGCTGTCCCTCACTGTCGCATCTCTCTTTGCAGACTCGGACTCGGCCCCACCCGGAGGATCCCAGAGATGGCGAAGGTGAGGAAGGCGGCGGCTCCGGGAGGACACGGCCTCACAGCCCGTGCCCGGCCGCTCCCGGGGACGTCCTCGTATTATCCCTCTCCTTACTTTCACTCCTCACCCATTTCTTTTCGGGCTCCCCTCAACCAGCCCATCCACAAGCCCAGGCGGACGGTAGGGGAACGGGGGTCATGTGAGGGACACGTCAGGCACAACTTGTTTTCTTTTTTTCTTTTTTTTCCACCAGTTTCCACTAATTTGGCCAAGTTTTCGGTACCCTGTGTTTATGTTGCGCATGGGTGGAGGCTCCTTCCACTGAAAGGAAGGAGAAAAAAAAATATCGCCGTGGCAGTGCCTAGTGGGGACTCGGTATTTCTATTCCCAGTTTTCCCACAGCTAACATGAGTTTTTCTGGGAGCTATTGTGCAGTTCTTAGTTTGGGGGGGACTTTGTTTTGCAGCCCGTTGGTTGCTGTGGTTTGAGCCTGGATGAAGGTGTGGAAAATGGGGCAGACTTCAGCCTTTGTTTCTATAATTGTGCCAAATGCATACACTCTGAAAAGTAAAATAGGAGTTTAATGGCTTCTTTGTAGGGGTTCGTAATGGCTTTATGGGGTTTGTACTGCTGTGGAAAGTGAAAGCAATCAAGGTCTGTTAGGGCTTTCACAAAGGTCAGAATAATTGCACTTAATGAGTGGAGTGATTACTAGGTTTAATACCCTTGTGAATATTTACTTATATTATGTCTGAATTTTGTTATAAAAGAAAGAGAACTTCTTTCAAAGAAAAAAGTTTTTAATAGTATTTTTCTAAATTCTTGAAATTGTGATTTTTTTTTTTTTGGGAGTTTTCTTTTGAGTGACAAAGAAGGAGTTTTTCTTTCTCTATACATCAGGCCTGGGTTGTAGGATGCATGTTAGGAGAACAGGAGCCCTTACCCATGCCAATGCAGGACACCTGGCCAGAGGGATGTACTTGGACAATAAGCCTTTTATTACAGTGTGTGTCACATTACTTATAGGCTTAAGGGTAACTTGCTTTTAGTAAAAGCATGGAAATTGACAATATTCTCTTGTCTGTCCCACAGAGACAAACTTTAATTCACGCTCTTAACAGGAATGTTTCATTCTTCACTAGTGCAAGCCAGTTACTCTTGGCTCCAGGTAGTAAATTTTGTACTGCCTAAGGTAACCCTTGAGGGATGGCTTTTTTATCTGTGGTGGGTGTTGGTAGATGGAAGTCATTGGAACAATGAGGGTTTTTATTAGGGAGGCCTTGTTCTCCAGTTGCCACATTCAGAGGGCTGCTTTCCACGTAAGCAGTATTCTTTACCTGTGCAGTTAGGCAGCCACAAAAGACCGGGAGTCTTAAAGCCTTGTAGCTTGTAACTCATTTTATGAAAATAAAAGAAGCAAAGTTGAAGAAGCTCTACTTCTCATGACAGCTGTCTGTTCTATATGTTGTATTATGAAATGGCGGTAAGAGTGAAAATGCCCATGAAATGCTGACTTTTAATTGACAGAAATTCCTTGTGTACAGCTAAAGCTGCAGGGTTCACAAAGGCTGCACAGCACAGTGTACTGGAGTTCAGTTTAGCCTAGGTGCATCACTGCAGAATAAAACCTTTGAATAAGGTAAGTTATATTTGGAGTCTTGGTCACTGAAATACCTGTCCTTGCCCACTTCTGTAAAGGCTTTTTTTTTTCTTTGCTCGAAGGCCTGGGGAACTTTGTGTTTACTGTCTAGAATAGAAAGGTTCATTCATTTTGTAGGAAAACTACAGCATGTGCTGCACAGGCTGGTGTCTGTCTGCCTGTGTTTGTGCTTTCTTTGAGGGAGCACTGCTGCCCTGACAAGCTGCCCTTTCTCTCCCAGCTGTGTGTGCAGTGGTCTTTGTTACTGCAGCAATGCACAGGGCACCATCTCTTCCTCAGTGAACAGGCTGAGCTGCTGCCCTGTGCTTGCTGGCTCAGAAATCTGGAAAGAAAGCAGCAGGTGCTGTGGACTGGTCTGTTTTGGTGTGCTACTCCTAATTTTTTTCCTGAATAAAACTTTGGGAGGATTTGGTGTGACCACATGTAAACTGCCAGGAAAGGATCACTTGCTGCTGCCGAAGGTGTGGCTGCTCTGCACTATATCTGGAGTTCCTGTTCTGCCAATGTGCACCTGTGAGTCTGAGCACAGGGATAGTATTGCCAGCTCCATAGTGCTCCAGAAAACTGTCTCATGTTCCAAAGTACAAACAGCCCTTCAGAACTGGGCTCTGAGCAGCCCCCTCTGGCTCTGTTGAGGTTACTCCTGACATTTCTCAATGTCTCTGTGTTGGTTCGTACACGGATGCTGGTTGCTCTTCTCCTTCTCTCCCACCCCCTCTTCCTTTTTTTTTCCATCCCTCCTCCCTATCTTTGATATCTCTGTGGTGTACTGACTCAGAGTTCACCACAGACGTTGTGTAATTGTTTTTTCTCAAGAGTTTAAATTTAGTGGGGCAGATGTGAGTAGTCTGCTGACCTGAGCTTACTCCTCCTGTTTAAGGAGACAGTCTGAAGCACTGTTAAACTTGGAGAGGTGTTTTGTAGACAGGTCTTTTTAGTTTTACATTTGCATCACTCTGTGCCTGTATCCATCCACTCACAATGCCATTTGCACTGTACTGCCCTTGAAATGTCAGGAATTAATGCCATATTTCTTGTGTCACATTGGTTTTAGACCACAGTTCGAACTGGCATCTCTGTGTGGACTCCAATGGCTCTGAAGGCTTTCAGGTCAACAGTGAACACTGTGTTGTGTTTATCTGCAAGATGGGTCTTGTGTAAGACATCTTAGAGCAGTCTATTATTCAAGCACGTGACCTCCTGGGCTGTCCTCAGTCTGCTGGAAATAGCTTACCTTCTCTCTTTGCTGCTAAATATTCTCCATTTCCAATCTTACCACTCCACAGTTTTCCTGTGCCATCTTGTAAACAAATGGCTGCTTAAAAAAAAAGAAAAGTCTCACAGCACCTTCTTTACACTAAATACTGGGTTTTCCAGCAGCAAAATTTTGAGACACTGCTTCTGTTGCTGTGGAGAAAGGGGGTGGCTCTTCATCTGTGGAACTCTGACTGAGAAGAAGGTGCTGTAGGTGGTACAGAGCCATGGTAGTGGGGAAGGAGTCTCAGGCAGTTCAAGTATGGTCTGTTGTTTGCTGTTATCAATGCTCTGCATTCAGCAGTGGCTAAACAGAGGGGCTTGTGGGTGGGAAATATTTTGTGTCTTGGTGAGGAAAATGAAAAGGAACCTCATTAAGTGGCTCTTGTTACTGTTGCCAGGATATGTGGCACTGTTAGTTTGTGATGCTAAATTGTCTTTTGGGAGACATTGACTTGGAGGTGCTGGTTAGAAACATTTCACCTGAGGTTTCATCTTCTGGAAACCTTTGCTAGCATAGAATTGGACAGAAAAAACCAGAGAATGTTAATTTACTCATTTGGAGGTCCATAAATTCTAAAGCAATATTACCTCTTGCTTTGTAGTATTTTTATTTTTTTCCCCTCTGCCTTTTCATGCTAATTTTGTGTTTCTAGGAGCTTCCTTGGTCTCATTGGAAAGTGTCTGGAGAAAATGAAAGGTGCTGTTTATTTCTAGTGTGTAGTCACAAATTTCATTTGCAGTACACATGACTCCTTAACAACGATCACTGTATTGGGGAATGTAGACAGAGAAGAATGTGCGTAGGTTTGGAGTGTTTTAATGTTGTGATACACATTGTGTTGAGGTTTTTTGTGTTGTGCTTATCTTTTTATTTTACTGCCTGGTGTAAGGTGTGATGATTGAGTAAATGATAACTCCAGATTACAAAAGGATTTATACCAAAGACTCTGTCTTTTTCATTCATGTGCTTTGGGTACTACTGGATGGGGAGCTTACTATCCAAAGAAAGAAGGACCTATGGGGCTGTAGTGTTACTGTGTGTCTGCTTACTTAAACAAGGAATGTTTCTAGTGGTACTAAAGCTATCTCTTTGTAGAGGTAAATAAATAATGAAGTTTGTCTGGTTCATAGCTCCTTTTCAGATTTGCTGTGACAGCAGGTTTGGGTCAGGCTGTGGTGGTGGTTCAGAAGAGGTGCTGCCCTCTCTTTATGTGGCCAAAATGTGCCATGTTTGGGAAGGGGGAGGCAGCTCTTGCCTCCATGGACTGAGGCTCTCACTGCTGCAGAGCTTTCTGCTCTTGTCCATTGATTTCACAAATGAGAAATCTGAACTGGAGTAACTAAAAGGGCACTTGTGAGTAGTGGAGTGTTTTAGATGGGTTTGTGGTTGTTGAACACAGCATGCCTGAGTAATCCTTGCTGTACCCCAGTTGTCAGGCCACACTGCAGTGCCCTAAAAAGCACTAGGTTGAGCTGTGCTCTGATGTGAAGTTAGGGATAGCTTCACCCTTTCCCAGTACTGGGCCAACTATTGGCAGTGTCACATCTGCCCACATGTGGCTCCTAAAGGCAGGGGTGACTCAGGTTCTGGTGGAGGGTGGTGGTGGCAGATGGGGCGCCAAAATCCACTGAGTGCTGTGTGCCACAGGGGAATGCCTGGAATGCAAACGGTGCTCAGACATCAGGACAAGTCTTTTAGGTTTCAGCTGCACCAGATTTTCAGGAACTGCTCATCAAGCTTAGTGCGTGTTCAGGCTCTCTATGCAGCGCTTTTGTCAGTTAACAAAAATGAGAAGGGCCATGCAGAGAGATTTCATCTGGCATTTAGTTTTCACACATACCTTGTCTGTAACAGCCACATGGGAATGTTGGGCTGTTGTCACAAGACTTAAGGATTGTGGAGGGGAATTCCACTTGCTTATAACAAGATAAGCAAAAGCACAAGATCAGTATCTGCTTCCTCTGAGATTTGTTGACTTTGGTCATTTCCAAAGGAGAGTTGTGGTACTTGTGTAATATTCATTATGTTGAGATGATATGGAACAAAAATAAAATAAATAACCCCACTCTGGCTGGAGTGGTAGTAAAGGAGGAGGAAGGAAAGACTTTTCAGTCTTTATCTGTTTTACCAAATTAAATTCAGTGCATAAAAGTAAGTCCCAAATCCTTGAGATTGTTTTCATGGTAGCCTTGGAATTAGCTAGGAAGATGATGATAAATCCATTCCAAGTACTACCTGAAAAAATGGCTTATAATGGGACAAGCAGAGTGTTCCAGTGGGATTGTAACACCTCTGAGCTCTCCTGGCTATTGGAAACCATGTCCCACAAAGAAATCTGTTCTTGCCATTTAGCACTGTGACGCTTTTGTTCTGATCTGTCAGAATGTGAGAAGTGAACCTGACTCCTGGCTGCTGCTGCTGCTGTAGGAGCCTGAGGAGTCTCTGCTGGCAGGAGCAGGAGGGAGCCCTGGGGCAGTTTCTGGTTACTACTCTTTTCTCCCTGCCCTTCTGGCTGACCTGTCTCTGAGTGCATTGACTGGAGACCAGAGTGGCTGAAATTCCTAACTCCAGGGAAGGCCAGAAGGCTGTGCTGCCTCTGGAGTAATCCGGTGCCAATCTCAGTAGGTGTCTTGGCACTTGTTATTGTGCTCTTTCTTGAGAGTGGAAAAATGCCCTGCCTGTTTGATTGCTGTGTTTTTATGGCTGTGCTCACAGGAAATTTCCCCTCTTCAGCTGCTGGAAACCCCTTCCTGTTCCCCAAACCCAGCTGTTTCCCTTCTTGGCCACTTCCCTAGTTAACTACTGTGCTAAACATATAGGTTCTGGAGCTATCCTATTTAAATAAAGGCAAAACTTTTCCACAGAGATGATGAGTGTCCTGTTGTGTTTAATCCAAAGAGAAATTCCCTCAAGAGCCATGTTCCATGGAAACCTAGTAGAATTGTTTTTGTGTTTGGACAAACTGATCTCTTACCCTTATGTTTGAACTGGTGGTTTTTTGTTGTTTTTTTTTTTTTTTTTTAATTTTTTTTAGTTATAAACTAATGTAGCTGAATCACTTTTTAAGAAATTGCTCATGTCAAAAGCACTATAATGAAATAGTGAAAGACATTGTAGAATTCAGTGGGTTGCAGGGTGGTGGAAAAAATCAGCTTGAGAGTTCCAATAGGGTTTTTCTTGAGAAGTTCTTATTTCCATATGTGTCTTTGTGCCATTTGGGCTAGCATACATGGTTTGTGCAATTAATTTTTCAAATTACTTTAGCAAATGATAAATTCATAATAATTTTCTTGCATTCAGGTTCCAGTGTTGGAGATAAGAATAGTTCACAGAATTGGTATGTAAATACACCCAAGTTTAGCTGCACTGCTAAGGGAATCCATAGTAGTGCCTCTGGACTGAGCTGTGTTTAAACACCACAGACTGCTCTTTAGCCAGACAATTGCAAGAAAAAGACAGTCAGCTTTTGGATTGTGAATTCAAATTTAACCTAAGCTCATGTATGAACTGAAAGATGCAAAATTCTATTTCATGGCTTTTTCCCTCTCCCCCTGACCCCTTTTTCCCCTCTAGTACACGAGAGGCACCGTGACAGCCTTTGCTCCTTTCGATGCCAGAGCTGATGCAGAAGCCCTTCGTAAGGCCATGAAGGGATTGGGTAAGGATAATTTTTATTTTACAGCAAAGAAAAGGCTCTTCCTCCTTTGCAAACCTCCTTTCTTATCTTTTTTGTCTCAGTAGATGAGGGTAGGGCATGTGTTTACAAGCTATGGAATGACAGCCCTGGGACTGCACTGGTCTGGGCATGTCCTGGTTGTGGCTGTGCAGCTCTCATGGGTGTTTATTTTTGGGTTAGCATGAGGGAAAAGGGAAGGGGTTTGCACATTCCCCATTAGGAAATGGATGTTCCGCATGCTGTTCTGGGCACACTGAAGTTTTACAGTGCAGTAGCTCTGGATTTACAGGGACAGCTGTGGAGAATTTACAGCAGCATGGCAGGAGCTCTGCATGGAAAATCCACAGCAGCCTCCTGGCCCTGGAATTGTGTGAGCACAGTGCAGTTACTGGGGCAAGGAATGTGAGCACACAGCGTGAATGCAGACTAGGAAGTGGTCAGTAAACCCACACTGGAGCTTTCTGCCCCAAAATTTCCTGGGAGAACAAACCCTGATGTGCTGTTTGCTCTGAATTGGAAGGAAGCAGGAGGGATGTGTGATACACCTCAGCCCAGAGGCAAACTCAGTAGGGCTGGGAGGACCTACCTTGCAAGCTTTGTGTATAAAATGGATAATAGCTCTGCTGTTTTCCATACACTGCTGCCCTCAGAGGTGTTTGGGTTTGCTGGATTGAGTTTTGCGGGGAGTTGGCTGTTTGTTGGTTAGCCCAAAGGCAAGACTTTCTGTGGAGCACTGACTGACTAAGTGTTATAGCTGGTGCTTGGAGCAGAGTCTGGATCAGAGCACTGATGGAGAACAAATGTGTTTAGTCCTCCAGTCGTGTTTTTGCACCAAACTTGATGGCTCAGCTTGGGGTACAGTGACATTTGTTATTTGAATGATTCTGCTGTTGGCCAGTAGGCTTTTGTTGTCCAAGAATCTTTCACTGCCTTTTGAGTTTGTGCCACTGCAGTTTGTTTTTCAAAGTGTGTTTGTAACTTGTACTTTCTACCTTCAGGGACTGATGAAGAAACTGTGCTGACGATCCTCACCACTAGAAACAATGCTCAGCGTCAAGAAATAGCTTCTGCCTTTAAAACCTTATTTGGCAGGGTAAGAAGAAATACCTCTGGAAATGAGCTGGTTCTGGTTAACAATGATTACTTTAAAATATGAGGCACATTCACCATATTCCTTGTAAAACATTCCTTGCGAGAATATCTACTTTTGCTTTTGCCTCCCCCTGTCTCCCACCCTGCCTTATCCTAAAAAAATCACAAAGTGTTTCAGGTTTTCCAAATGTCTGTTCATCCTTTTCTCCTGCCTTATTTGCTTCAGCTGAGGTACCAATTATACTTAGAAAGAGAGGTGCTCCTCTCTTGTCTTTTTTGTTGTATCCCCAGAGCCTTTCATCTTGCAGACTCATGTGCATCCTTTTAAAATGCTTAGTCCTTGTTCATCACAGCACTGTTTGTTCTGCACTAGGATCTTGTGGATGACCTGAAATCAGAACTTACTGGCAAGTTTGAAACCTTGATGGTGTCTCTGATGAGACCAGCGTATATTTTTGATGCTCATGCACTGAAGCATGCCATCAAGGTAAGAGGAGAGAGAATTCATGTGTTACATGAAAGGATTGGTGCTTTTGGTTGATTTTTTTAATGAACTTTGATTGCTAAAGGGAGTGCTAATAGAAGTAGGCTTAAAAAAAAAATGCTGACTGATGCCAGTGCCATGGTTTTGCCTGGGTATTTTTTCATCCTAATAAGTCAGAGGCAATTTAGAAATTTACACAGCATAACAATTGTTCCTTCTGGTTAAAGACAATGACTAGGTGTGCAGTTGCTTTCATCATCTTTTTGCTGTTCAAGTGCAGTGCTGAAGTTCAGAGGGCTCTGGATTTTTCTGCTGTGAGCAGCTGAGGTTTTATAACTAGGCAGCTGTATGAAAATTAGTTCAGATCATTTAACAGAAATGTGGTGCTCTTTGTTTCTTCCTGTTATTTAAGCTACAGAGTGTGCTACCCCTGATGGATTGCAGTGCAAGTCCAAAATTGATGAGCTTGTGTAAACTGGTGTCCACAAAAATTATGAGCAGGTATTGTCTGTAGTATTGAATGACCTCTACAAGACTGCCTTCGGTAACACAGAGGGAATAATTGATGAGCCTGTTAGTATCCCCCTCTAAATTTTCTCTTTAGTGAATGCATTTAGTGCCTTTCTGGGCAGGTTAGGTAAACAACCAATTTACAATGTGGATGTGTAGAAATTTCAGTGTCTCTTCCGTGTGCTCTTTTTTCTGTCTCTGTCACATCTATGGAATTGCAGGAATTGGATGTCCCTGGACTATTTACAGTATTGATCAAAAGAGAGGACACTGAACTTGACTCTAGTGTGAGGTGGTGCTTTGTGGAATGACACTTCTATGCAAACTCCCAAGATCCTGGATGAGCAGCTGGTTAATATGTAGGGTTTAGTCAACTGTGCAAGCAAGTGCTCATGCACCTGTGTCCCAGCAAATAGTCCTTCAGGCAACAGAAACTTCATTCCTGGAGATTTTCTGTAATGCCTTTGTGTGTATTGGGGGAAGGGATGGTGGTACCTGACAGAGAAACTGATAAAGGCCTTGTTGATTATTAAAAAATTGTATTCCCAAGCTCCTCTTATTGATTTAGGAGTCAAAGACTGACAGGGAACTGACAAAGAGATGGCTGTGGGAAAGTAGAGGTAGTGAAACAGGAGTGGTTTTGTTCTTGTTACTGAAAAAAAATTAAACCCAACACCATGGAATTTTAGAGACTGCTTGCAGGAAAGGATGTCAGTACTGGCTGCAGCTCAGCCAAGGGGGGTAGCAGTAAAGCAGATGTGATGGCAGGGACTTCACTGCAAGGTAACTCAGCTAAGAGCACTAGCTCTGTGCCAAAGGCTGTCCCATCCATTTTCACTGCTGCTGCTTGGATTAGAGTGAGTTTAACTGTGCCTGCCTCCCTTGCTGAGTAGGCATGTTCATGAAACCGTCTGCATTTTGGAAATGATTGCCTGAAACCTGGCAGGTTTGTGTTCTGGATAGCTTTGTGTGCAGTTGCATATGTTTGCATGTGTTTAGTATTCAGTGTTTTCCTTAGAGGAAAGGTTGAAAATCATATGTTGAAGCAAAAAATGGTCAGTATTGCATTTCAGTGTTGCTTTTGTGAAATGACTCCTTTGTGTGTGTAAAGAGCAGTGGATTGTTCTTGCAAACAAAGGATTAGACTTGTGGAAACAAGATATTGGCCTGGCTTTTCTAAGTTCTATCCTCGTAAAAATGAAAGAGTGGTTGTTGCTGCTGTCATTAAGAACTGCAGAATTGCTGGGGCTATCTGGGTTAGCAATTCTCTTGTACAGTGTTTCCAGTGGAAGAAGAGTTTTGTTTAACAGTACATAGTTTGTTTCACAGCAGGCTGCAGATTTGTGCTGGGTGGCTCTGTGCTTATCTGTGTCCTGGCTGGTGACAGACACTGTATAATTAGAGCTAAGATGGAAACTTAGTCCATTCACTTCTCCTGATGTCCTTGATTGTAATAGCAAGGAACTGAGGTGTAGGCACACAGTTTGTGATGATTGGGGCTGCAGCTGAGCCTCATCCCCAATGTGCTACAGCTGTGAGCAGCAGGTGAGCAGCATTGAAGGTAACGAGAGCCCAGGGACACTGCCCAACCACCAAAGGGAGCAGAGGGCACACAGGTGCAGGGCATCAACAGGAGGGGATAAAAGGCTGGGCTGAGGGACAGGAAGGGCAGATGCCTGCAGCCTTCTGGAGTGGTGTGGTGTTACTGTGTGGGTTGAAGCTTCTGAAATGGTATGGTGACACTCTATTGTGGCTATCTCAGCTGTGACATGAGGCACACCTGGCTGTGCTTGGGTGTGGAAGGGCCCCTCTGAATCCTGCAGCGCTGGGCTTTTATAAATTGTTGGGTTGGCTTTGAAAACAATCAAGACAAACTGTGAGAAATTATCTTGAAAATCCCCACAGTGTCTCAGAAAGAAGAAAATATTTTTGTTTATTTGATTCAAATATATAAGTTTATGCTTGGTTTTGATTGTCAAAGGGATTTCTTGTTTTCGTTTTGTTATTCCATCAACTGATTCATACTTGCACCCCTGCAGGGAGCAGGAACCAATGAGAAAGTGTTGACTGAAATTCTTGCCTCCAGAACACCTGCAGAAGTGCAGAATATTAAACAGGTTTATCAGCAAGGTAATTTTCTGTATGAAATAAGGGTCTCAGTTCAGTTTCTTTAATATGATTTTATGTCTTCTTTGAAGTAAGGTCTATCTCTGAACTGATGGATATGTCCAATACAAGGGAATTCTTTCTGCTGTGTTGCAAAGCTTCATATTGAAAGAAACTAGAATTTGAATTGTAAATTGAAATAGTTTATTTCAGGGTTGTGACTGCAGGTTGTGGTGCTTCGTGCTTTATAGTTAGAATTCTTTCAAAAGCATTTATTTCCTCCACCCATTATTTTCATCCCTTGCACTGAAAGGCAATTTTCAGTAATTGGAAACAAGAGAACAGTCACATAAAAAACCACAAATGTGGTGGTTTTTTTGCCTTTTGCTCTGTGTTGTGTTCAAGTGCACTTATGCTAAAGCAGGTGCAGCTTTTGGCTGTCTGCAGGAGTAGATGCTTTTACCCTGTGGTTGTGGGCTTGTTTTTCAGGGCAATGTTTAATTCAACAGATTCGTTTTAGTTCTGTGCAGATGCCTGCCACACAAGAAATTGTCATGTTTCAACAAATTTTGAGCCCAAACACAGAGTCTCTAGGGCAAAAATTTATTAGTAGCAAACTTGTCTGGGCTCATGATTTTTGTGCAGTGAAACTGCCGAATTTTAGCATGACTCCATGTCTGTATCCTCTTTAGTTCCTTAAGGAGCTGTATCCATGCATGTCACCTCATACTTCAAAATATTGTGAGTAATCTGTTCCTGACATGAGCTGTGAGGTGCTCTATTTTTCATTTTGGAGTAGTGTTATGTAGGTGAAAACAGAATGTCCTGAGTGTGAAAGATGCTTCTGATAGATGATTCTACAAATTGTCTGTCAAGGGGACTTTGTGCCTTTCCTTGCTCTGCCCTCTAAATAGTGAGGGCCCCTGCACGGTGGTGAGCGGATGTTGCTCTTTTGCAGAGTATGAAGCTGACCTGGAGGATAAGATCACAGGGGAAACCTCAGGCCATTTCCAGAGGCTGCTGGTGGTGCTGCTGCAGGTTGGTGTGCTGTTGTGGGCTGACTTTCACTGCTGGGTGCACTTAGCCCTTCCTGCTGACTAAGCTGGGTTCTGGATGGGCCTGTGCTAGGCAGGGCTGGCTCTGGAGCTGAGGCACTTGCTCTGACATGCAGGGTCAGCCTTGGGCTCTCTTCTGAGTAATTTCCATATCACTGAAGCAAAACACTTCTGTGATGCCCATGGGTGTAGCAGGTGCTGCTATGTGGGGTTTGGAGGGCAAAAGGAGAAGAGGACCCTTATTTCATCCAGACACATGAAAGTAAAAGGGAAAACAAGGAGGTTTTGGACAAGATGCCTTAGGGGTGACTTGTTACAGTAACTTACAGGATCAATGTAACAGATCAATGCTTTTTGACTTATCTGCTAATTCTTCAGTTTAACAACTTCTGAATTTCTGTTTAGGGAAACAGAGATCCTGATGTTGGAGTTGATGAGGCTCTTGTTGAACAGGATGCTCAGGTGGGTGACTTACTTAGGGCTTGGGGTATTTTGAGTTGTTTCACAAAGATGGCAAACAGCTGGAATTCAAATGTGAAAGTGACAGTTAAGGTTCTCTGGTTTTCTTATATGTTTTCATGTGCTCTTGTATGTTCTGGACAAAAGTGTCAAAACCTGAAATACTGGGATCAAAATTTGTTGCGCTTTCACACTTCAGTTTTGCTTATTACTTAATGAAGAGCCTGAATAAAACAGTGAGTAGATCATTGGAAGAGGCTGAGGCTTGGTGATGCTGAGGCACCCACTGCTGGAAAACTCAGATATTAACAGTTCATTCCTTCATACCTGACTTGGACTTCTCTCTGAATTGAATCCCTGTCCATGACTGCTCCCTGCCCCTGTGTCTGGATGGAGAGGAATGCCCGCAGTTAACCCTGTCCTTGCCTGTCTCTAGCTGGTGCCATTCGCTTTGTTGGAGTGATGGTTGATATTTCAGTGATTTGATTACAATTCAGTTAATACATGGGTCTTCTCAGTTATTTCAGACAACTCTGCATGAGACATTTTCCTCTCATAAATTGTCTGCTGAGATGAAAGGAATTGGATTGTTTCAAGGTGACAAGAGTAAACACCGAATATTAGATCAATAAAATGTTCTTCTGAAAGCACAGCAAGATGGAGAGACAGATTGGCAAAATATATTTTACTGGTACAGGCCTATCCTTTGTCACTTAAATGCAGAAAGCATTGTTGTTTTGCTATCAAAGTTAATTTCCTGTGACAATTACAGCTGGAAAATTAGAGGGGCAAATGTTTGAATCGTGCACTAGACTGTTCCATGAAATTTTCAGTCTTGCTTTTAGCTGGGCTTATGTAATTGAGGGAAACGTATGAAGCACTGGCCCTGGTAGGCAGGTAGATTCCTTTTGGCCTCTTTAATTGGGTTTAAATGAGCAGCTAAATTTAGGAGGCACTAAAACCCAGCTCTTGAGAAGGTCCTGGTTCTCCAAACAGTCTCTGTGGTTTGCTGCATGCATATAAATCGGGCTGGGTCCTTGAGTCAATGGACTTTGCCATTCACCACCACACAGCGGGAACAGATTCAGTCACTTCGTAATTGCTATTGCCAGGTACAGATGGTCAGAACTGGGGTACATGACTGCAGATGTAGGAGTATTTTTGGCTTCCCAATGTTTTTTTTTGAGTCATATATTCTGGAAAGGACTTGATGCATTAGAAGGCAAACTTTTTGCTCAGTAGTGATGTTTAAATTTTTTATGATTGCTAAATATTAATTCAAAGTAATTGTGGGACTTGTCTGAGAATGCCTGAAGGAGAAAATCTGTCTTGTTGAAAAAGCTTTTGTGAATATCACTTCTTTCAAGTTACACAGTTGAGGTATGTTTTGTGTATTGCCCAATGGCAAGGCAGGTACCAACTTAAAGCTGACATAAAGTTCTATTTGCAAATTGTAGTATCTCTAAATCTGTCTTTTGCTGCTATTTTTCTAAATGCTGTACTGGGACTTCTCATTTTTTACTGGATGGAGAGTGCTGGATTCATTTGCAGGGCTTAGCATATGTTATTTGTAATAAATATCCTGGCAGTGAATGCCTTGAGAGATTTTTCCTCTCCACCTTTTTTTCACTTTGTACCATGAATATTAAAAAGATCATATATACTACAGTATGTACAACCTTTCTCCTTACAGAGAAGCTTAGCACAGTTTGGAAAAGGGCAAAGTTTTCCAGCTGTCAGGAAAAAGAACTTGTTTCATTTTCCAAATTGCTTTTTTCTTTCTTGTTCTCTCCTGGCTCTTGCTCATTCCAGCTTCTTGAAGTGCTTTACTTTCCTGGTGCTGAAAATGCACCCAGGTCTTTGCAGCAAATACAGACTTGCCTGAAAAGCCACAGATGTGCTAAAACCATGATTAAAATCTGGTTTCAAACAGCTAAGAATATATCAGCCTGAAAATTCTTTTTGTGAGAGCTTCTAGATCCATCTTCCCCTCCTTCTTGGAGAACTTCCTCCTGGGCCAAGTTGGTGTGGTTTTGCTGTTGAAGCCAATCATGTAACAAATTTTATGCCACTTGAACAAGGAAAGGGTTAAAAGGGCAGAAAAGGCAGTACTGGGAATAGATTTTATCTGTATTATCACAGCTTCAGCAAACTTGAGTCCTTATGAAGAGGACTATGCACAGTCAGTTTCAGGGCCTGAAGCTGCATTACTCATGGAAATGCCTTCACAGTCAATTTCAGATATTTTTCATTTATTTCTAAGATCAACTCAGTACTTGGCAATTTCATTTCATTTTTTCCTTCCAGCTATGGCTTGTTAGTAAATTTAATTCTCCTTAGAGTGAGACAAATAGAGCTTTTCAACAGGAGGTGTGGACACAAAACAAATGCTGATGTTTTGATATTTTGAATTTGTAACAGGTTTTGTTCAGAGCTGGGGAGCTGAAGTGGGGAACAGATGAAGAAAAGTTCATCACTATCTTGGGAACCCGCAGTGTTTCCCACTTGAGGAGGGGTAGGTAGTGTGGTTAATGAGGGGCTGAGAACCTCTGCCTGAAATCCAGCCTGGCAAACCTCAGCCCATATTGAGGTGCCTACTTTGAGCTGATAAGAGAGGGACAATAGCTTTTTTCCTGCTCCTTGCCCATCCAGAAGTCCCCTTTACCAATCTGCTTAGGTCATTGGGAAGAATACATGGAGCTGTTCTTTCCAGGTGCAGGGAGGGGTTGTACAGGGGGCATCTGATGGGAAATTGGTGCTCAGAACAAGACAGTGAGTGGCCAATAGTACCTGAGCTATAGATTCACACACAGGGGGCATTGTCCTGAGGGGCACTGGCAGCAATGTTGGCTGCTCCCTGACTGAGCACCTTTTGTTTTGCAGTGTTTGACAAGTACATGACCATTTCTGGCTTCCAGATTGAGGAGACCATTGACCGTGAGACCTCGGGTGATCTGGAGAGGCTGCTCCTGGCAGTGGGTAATGGAGTCCTGGCGTGTCTGGCCCTAGGCTGCCTGAAATTGCAGGTGTCACAGAGGCTGGTGGGAAAACAGGGTTCCTTTAGGAACATAATCACCTGGCATCTATTTTTATGTCTGGAGAAGAGGTGGTGAACTGCTTTCTGTGTGGTCATGTGCACCTCTGCCAGAGCTGAGAAGAGCTCTGCCTTTACCTGCATTCCTGGCAGCTTATCTAGGACAGTGTTGGAGAGTTTGACTAATAAAGTCACTCTGCTATCAGAAATAAATTTGTTCTACATCTCAGAACCCAAAGAGTTGTTACAGAGGAAGAGACCATGTGACACCTCTGGAGAGAATGACCCAGTGACAAACACCTTGTCTTGGCAATAAGAGATTGCCCTGTGTTTGATAGCAGTAAATAATTAAATAATGTGTCTTTTCCAGTGAAATGCATCCGAAGCGTGCCTGCCTATTTTGCTGAGACCCTGTATTATTCCATGAAGGTAGGTAAATGTTTTCCCTGTGTCACTTTGCATCTTCTCCAGCTACAATTCCTCTCCCTTTAGCTTGTTCTTAATTTCTTCGGCCGCTGTAAATGCTGACAGTATCACTAACTATCTGCCAAAGGTTCAGGGAGTGCAGGGCTGGGAGAGGATACAAATAATTCATGGTTTCCTTGGAGTTCATTATGGATTTGTCAGACCACAGACCTTTTAGTCTCATCAGCTGTTCTTTGGTTTGCTGTTGCTACACTGGAGAACATCTGGCAATATCCACTGGGCACTTCCCAGCTGATTAAATGCCAGTGTCTTTAGGTGGTGGATGTACTGAGGAAGGAAAGAATTGTAGATTGTGCAAATTAGTACTCTTTGATTTGGATGTGAGCGTTTACAGACTGAGGGCATTGGGTAGCTCTGGAACACATTTTGGTTACTATCCATCCTGTTTGGAGAAGCAAAAGAAACTCAGCAGAGAAAAGGAAAGGCTTAAACAGCTGCAAAATATTACATGTGGGAATTATATTAGCAGTGCATTCATGTTTCTGTTGGCTTCACCTTCTCTTGGATGGGAAGAGATAAGCAAGGAAAGCTGTAATTTTTAACTCCCAGTGGGTAATATTAATTAAACCAGAGGCAGGTACTCTATTGTTTTCAGGCAAGTTATCAGCTTCCTTGAGGAGTTCCTCCCTTGCCCTTGCTGGAGAGCCCTGAAAGTGCATTTGTCAGAAGATGAGGTGGCAGCTTGAGAGTTAGTGATGAGACACAAAATGATAGCTTAATTTTTAAAAGTCCTTTACTGCTTCTGTGGATACCAATGCAGAATTAGGTTCAGGTGAAAAATAGAAAGTATTGTATCAGTAGGATGAGCTGTCTGAGGAGGATTACTTTGCTCTTATTTTTATTTTTTAAAGACTGCAATTTTCCTGTAGGTTTTAGATTCTTATACACTTCTGTTGTGAGGAGCCTGACCAATGTGCGCTGGTGAGATCCCCTGAGGTTTTTTTGAATATAAATTGTTCAACACTTCAGATAAGAAAGCTTTTTGTCAATTATTACTTTGACAGGGAAGTTTTTACTTCTAATTTGTTGGTTTGGCATAACAAGGTTCTGCACTGGGCAGAACTGGCTTTCATGATTAGGTAGGGTAGAGCTTGGCTTTTATTCCTCAGAAACCACCGGACTCATGGCATAACTTCGGAGCAGCTTCAGGGCATTTTTAGGTGTAATCCAGGAATATTGCACCCAGAAGGATTGAGTGGCCCTGGAAGTTAGGCTGAAGATGACCGTGGGGGCTCTGCCAAGTCCTTCCCTGAGGTGCATCTGCAGGTCAGCACATCAAAGTTTGTACAGCTTCAGCTTGCGTGGAGTCTGCCTTGTCTGAGCAGAGGGGTCAGGGCCTTGGTCCACACAGGAAGGTGAAATGTTTTAAGCACTGAGCATGACAGAGTGGGGCATGTTTGTGTGGTTGGAAAAGGTTTGTGAAGCTGTGCTCCCATAATGAGCAGCAGGAGAGTTGGTGGGGTGAGTTGCTCTGCTTGTGTCCTGCTGTAGGATGTTGCTTTGTCCTGGTCACCGTTGGGACTGAGGTGCCCAGTTCCAGAAGTGAATGCAGTTCTGCAGCCTCAGGGAGCACTGCAGGGGGGTTTACACATGGTTCTGATTGTGGTGAGCAGCTGTGCTACTGCCTGAGCTTGGAACTGGGGTCTTTTACATTTATGTGGGCATTCACAGCTGAAGCCTGAGATGAAACATGAAATAAGAGGCCTGAGAATCTGGCACGTGATAGAGGTCCAGGGATCAGAGCTTCTCTGTTCCCTACATTTCAGTGTGAATGTCTCATGATGCTGTCCCAAATATTCTGTTTTGGAGCTGAACCGTAATGCAGGAGTGGTTTGAGATGCCACTTGTTGCTTTCATGTTGTACAATACTTAATTGTATTTCGTGTTTTGTTGCAGCATCTGTCCAGAGCAGACTCATATTTGAGAATTATTTGGTCTTTTCCCTTTAGGGGGCTGGCACTGATGATGACACCCTGATCAGAGTCATGGTTTCAAGAAGTGAAGTTGATCTGCTGGATATTAGACAAGAATTCAGAAAGAATTTTGCAAAGTCCTTGTATCAAATGATTCAGGTAAATTTACTGTTTTGTCCTCAGGGAATGCAGGGGTGATTGAGATGTCATTGTTTTCACTGTTGTTTTTCTTGGCAGAGGATGGGTGTGGGTAGAGCTGGGTGACCTGGACTCTGAGATGGAGTTTCCTCTGCAGTTTTGACATGGCATTGTTGAAGAGGGGGACACTTCCTATGGAAAATGTTTCCTTCCAGTGTTCACTAGGGCAGATGATGTGGTTTTCTGAAATTGCACTTACTCATACACCATATTTAGCTACTGCATCATTTCCTTGTTCTTGTCTGGGTTCCTTATTGTGCAGTGCTTCAGAGAGGGTGCTGGCCCCAGAGATAACTCTGGGGTTGGGAGTCTGAATTACCATGAGGTTGAAGTTTAGATCTTGGGTTTGTGATGTGGGTCCCTTGGCAACATTTCCAAATGAAAAGGATTTCAATGTGGAACTACTCTGAGTCAGAATTTCCTTTGAGTGGATGGGAAGGAACAGGAAGGGAAGGAGCCAGCAAGAAATCTGGAGCCAGCTGTTGCTGCAAAGTTAAACCAAAAGACTTTTATTTTTCTCCTCTGGTTTTATACTCAAAGTCCTGCTTTTTTATGATTTTTGTTGTCATTCCTGACATTATGCTCCCTTAACTAGCCTGGGTGGAGTTTTTTTTGGCAATGCCTGCCAGCCCCATACAGATTTCATATCAGAGCTTCCCATTGATTACAGGGAGCAGAGCTGGTGCCTTTCTAGGCAGTGGCAGGTGCACTTTGCCCATGAGTTACTTTTGGTGCTGCTTTGGGCTTCTCCTTTGGACTTTCCCCTGCAGACAAATGTGTCAAATGTGCAGCAGGCAGCTCTGTTTTCTAGTAAAGCTTTTGGAGATTTTTTGTTTCTGGCAGCCTGTCTGTGTAAATACAGCTCTCATGTCAGAGGCAGAGAATTTCCTTGCGTCGTTCCTGAGCAGAGAGTCATCCATGTGGATTTCCTGTGGGTGGGATGAGTGTCACAGGCTGGGGCCCTCCTTGGCAGCTGCCCTGGTGACTCAAGGTGCTGCTGTGCTGCCTTGACAGAAAGACACGTCCGGGGACTACAGGAAAGCGCTGCTGCTCCTCTGCGGCGGAGACGACGACTGACGGGCGGGGACACGCAGCTCTCCTTGCCCTCCAGCTTTGCAGCCCTTCATTAGCATGTCTGCCTGAGGTTTTGTATCTAAATGCTTTGTGGCTGCTTGAATTTATACTAGGATTGCACTTAGTAAAAAGGAGCGCATTGCTATCCCTCCTCTTCCCCACGTCCCAACTTCCAGGAATTTCAAGTGCCTTCTGTGATCTGCGAGAGTCACCTTTGTGGAAGGTGGGTGCTGAGCACAGAACCCAGTCCTTTACAGGTGTTTTGCTGAAATAGGAAAAAATAATAATGTATTTCACAATAAATTCAAGAGTATCCTTTTTGCTTTTTATTCCTTACATTTCCACTGGATGTTAAGCTAATTCTAACATGGCAAGCAAGGAAGTCCTTTGTATGTAACCTTTGTATGTAATATTGGAATGAATTTGCTGAACATATTACAAGCAATCATTGGAAATCTAAAGGACCAATAAATTTTTCCCCTCTTATCACAGTTGTATGTGGTTCTTAATCTAATGTTTTTGATACATTTTCCCTTTGATATGATTTCACTGCCTCAGACTGTTGGTATATATTTCCTCCCATTATTGAGGTTTTGTGGTACCTATGGTGCTTTGCAGCTCTCCATCCTCATGTCTAGCCTAGGATATGGGTGCTGTGGTGATGCCATTTTTCAGTAGAGTTGGAAAACCAAAATATTGGTGCTTGCTTGGGCATGGCATTCTCACTTTGTGCTGCTTTGTGTTTTTCTTCTCCTCTAAAGCTGGGGCAGGGAAGGAAGGAGAGTTGCTGTGCGGGGCCAACGTAGAGTAGATGTGCTGCACTCTAGGACCAGTCAAGGAGGTCTGGAATGGAAGCAGGTGAGGAAGAGATGGCATCTGTTCTTCAGATAAAAAAGCTCTTTGTCAATTATTGCTTTGGCAGAGGAGTTTGTACTTGTGATTTATCGGTTTGGGATAACAAGGTTCTGCACTGGGCGGAGATGGCAGGGGTCTTGTGAGAAAGAAGGATGGCTGCAGCATCCCTCCCCTCAGGGTTATCAGGGAGCAGAGTGCAGGGTGAGCGAAGGACCAGCCTGTTTGGTGGGCTGCCTTGAATTCTCTGCTTTGGTTCAGCATTTATGACTGGATCTGAAAATCAAATTGACATGTATGAAGGAGAATGAAGAGGCTTCTTTTGTGCCTTGGTAAGGCCTGACCACCATGGCTCTAAACTTGGCTTATCAATCAGTCACACCAGCTGCAGAAACTGCACTTTTTAATACTTCTTCTAAAACTTAGTCTTTATACGTTATTAGGAGCTTTAAAACTTTCATGTTGAATAAATGTGAAGTTTAAATTTTCTGCATTCTAATTCTGAATTAGTACTGTCATGATCTCTTGCTACTAAGTGCTTTGTTTTCAGTGTAGAATATGCAGAAGAAAAAATTATCTTCAGATATATATATGTTCAGATGTTGTTTACTTCCTTTTGCTAAAATGAATTGTCAGTGTTTGTCAGTTTTGCTTTTTGTGCAACCTTTACCGATGTGTTAGCAAGGATTAATTTACAGCTCCTCATCCTGGAATGACGTAGCCAGCTGCACACACTGCCAGCTTGGCATGACCACTGGCCTGGAAATACCTTGGGATGGATGGCAGGAGGTTTTGGGGGGTTTTGGTAGTTATGGGTTTCATTTTTTTTTTAAATGACTTAAAATTTCCTAAGGCAAAATCATGTACAAAAATCTTTAAGGCACTGCTTTCTACTTGTTTAGAGATTAGACTTTATGTAATTTTTCAGCTTCCTTCAGTTTCTTTAGAATTCTTAGGAAAGCATCATCTGATCTTAGTGATCTGTTTTTAGTTCTTCAGTAGATTTTTGGTTCACATGTGAAGCTATTCCAGAGGAGTCTGACCCTTGTCAAAAACCTGATGCTTATCATTTAAATTGAGTGGTCTTAATTACTTGCAGAATTTTTAAGTAGTGACTCTGACCTGGAGTTGTTAGGGGTCAGTGTGGTATCAGTCATCTGCAGAAAGTTTTAAGATGCAAATGGACAAAAGCATTTGAATTTCCCTTTTGAAGAAATTAAACAGAGAAAACAAAATCTGAGAACATTTCTTACTCTAAGAAGTCTAATTAACATATAAAGAAGTTAATTGAATCATAATATTGGTAGTATTTACTGTGTAAAGTCCCTCTAGGAATACCAGATTTGGAATCTTCAGTGCATTGCATTCCTAAGAGAGCTTTCAATTACAGCTGCCAATGAATTAATTACTACCTCTGTGGCAATAGTTAATCATTGGTGTGTTTGGCTTTTTCTCGCCGTCTTCTGATTTTGAGTAATGAAAATTTGTGTTGTGTCCGTTTTGCCACAATTCAGAAGTGTTGAGAAATCCTATCCATCTCTTTGCAAAGTCAAACTTCAGTAAGTACAATATTGTTGGTTTTCCCTGGAGAGCTGCTGTCCCTTCCTGCTTTCTTTCTCTTCCTCCCACAGGATCGTGTTAAGAGGCTCCTATTTTACTGCCAGAGGTATGATATTCTTTATTTGCTTTCATCACAGTATGTTTGTCTTGCATTATTGAACACAGTGAGGGGGGGAAAGGAGCTTCTTTACTTGATTTCTTTTCCCTCAGTTTTCTTATTCATGCATAATCAAATTATGACTTTGCTTGGTTTAGATTGATAAGTGCTATTCATATTGTTTCTTGATCTCACTTCAGCTCCCTGACAGCTGGAATTGCTGTGGGCATCCAGTTTCTCAAATATGTGCTGAAAGCAGTAATTCACGAACAAGGCAATGTTCTGCATGAAAAGCCTGAGCAATAACTTTTTGATTTAGTGTAGAATTCATCTGGAAGTCAGAGAATTGGTGAGTCATTACAATGAGGTGTGGTGGATCACAGCTTTGGTGGTGTTGGGGTATTTCTGGTGTCCTCTGGAAATGGCACTTGATGGCTTATCTGGAATAGGTACATGGAACGTGGCTAAACAGCACTTGGTGGGAAACTCACCTGCCCGCTGTCTGTAATTGGTCCTGACATGGCACTTCTGACATGGAAATGAAAAGTCTTCACCTCTTTGTCCCAGCAAAGCTTTTGGCATGTGCTTATTTTCTTCCTGTCCCAACAAAGCATCTGCAGAAACACTGAAGCTTCATGGAGTGGCTGCACATGAACCACACAAGGCTTTTTCTAGCTGTGCCTTCAAGAGGTGTTGCTATAATCAGCAAACAGAGCTAAGTGGAAAGCCTTGTTTCAGCTCTTCGTGCCTCTGGTCACAGTTCCAGTTGCTCTGGGTGTCGGTGCAGTAAGTTGAATTCCCATTTCCCAAATGGGACAGGAGTGTCATTTTCCCCAGGCCTGTGCCATTTGCTATGTGGGCAGGGGATGGTGCTGTTGTTCCAGCTAATCTCATTCAGGCTGGGGTGGTGCTCAGGCTCTCTCATTCTCTCTTCAATCCCTTACTGATTTTTTTTGTTGTTGTTTTTCTGTTGTACCTTTTTCAGGTTGCTTTATCTGTTTTCCTTTACCTAAAGCATGAGTCAGAAAATTGAATTTTTGATAATGTTTTCAGCATCTTTGAATGTAATCTTGTGTCCTCTATGAAATGAGAGAGAGCAGTGAACAAATACTTGATTGGAAATAGAAACTGTGTTTATACAAATGACATTATTAAAGTTAAGCATTTAGCTGCTGCAGTCTGAACATAGACAATATCCACTCTAACTCCCCAATTATGGGAAATGAGAAAATGTTTTTGCTCAACTCACACATTTGCAATTGGGAATCTAGTGGAACAGATTTTCCTGTGCAGTATTATTTGATTCACAAAGATTTCTAACCTGCACTACCTGAATTACTGCTGGGTTTTAGTAAGCCCAGGGTGTTACTTTGTATCATTCAAGCACCAACATAAGTGCCCTGCACTCTCTAAAGAAATTGGAAGGCTGTGCTGGATCTGATATTTTAGAAAGTAACAGTGTAATTAGCAGGAAAAACGTGTGGGGTGGAAAGGATAGGAAAGATGACGTTTTGGGTTTTTGGTTTGTTTTTACTTTCAAACAGTTGTCGTAACAGATGTGGCATTTGTAGGATGTCATGACAAACTCTTAAGGCAGAGAAGGGAAGAATGTTTTAAGACGCAAATCTGGTCTGCTACCACAAGAGAAAATGGCCAAAGTAATTGTACACTGGTATCTGTGGGAAATGGGCTCATAAATCTTCCTGGATCTAGAGCACATGGGAATAGAATTTCAGCCCCAGAATAATCTGGTAGCTTTAGCTTTTTGGCTAATTCTAGCCTTTATTTCAATAGGTAGCAGAATGGTATAACAAAAGTCTTGGTTATTCTTACACACACCTATGAAATGTGTCATGACATTAAGAGAACCAGAAGGAAGGAAATAGAGAGAAAAGCCAAATGGTGTAGGTGATTATTTCCACACACTTTGCAGTAAATGTGCTTTCCTCTTACCTTTGCTGTTCTCAAAGCCTCCTTCAATAAGAGAAAGCTACAGGTTGCATATAATGAGGCATGGTAGTATCTCTGAAATCCAGTGAAGATGTCATTAGAAGTCTTGCTCTGTATCAGTTGCCAAGTATTCATCACACGTTCTGTTCTTTGACACTGATTGCTTTGTCTTTGTATGCAGAAATATTAAATCAGGGAAGTTACTCTGTGGATGCCTCTATAGCTTCATTAACTACTTTACCTATTTATCTCTGCTCACCCTTCTGCCATTTTATGTTTACTTTCAGAAAAGAATCTTGTGGTGATAAGGATAACTGGAGGAAATTGAGAAGCTTTGTCACTTCTCGCACTTGATAATATTCACTGTCTGAGCAGCTCTGCTTTCAGCCTGGGCGGTCTCACATGTGGACCTCACTTGAAATGGTCTGTGAGGTTATTCACTAATGGACACAACCAAAATTTGCCTTAGCAATGGTACAGGCATGGCTGACATGACCTGTGAAGGGAAGAATGAGGTTGGGGTTTTTTACTTTTGTTTTTTGGGGGTTTTTCCCCTTTACCCTCTCCCCTTTTCCTTCCTGCTTTATGCTTAGATGTTAAAACGTTTTATAGAGGCTGTCATCTGCAGGTAATCTGACTTGCTGCTTCATGAGGAGCATACACAGTGATTCTCCCATGCAGCTGGGTATAAAGCATCTGTTAACCTTCAGGGCATAACAGAGCAATCACCTCTTAATGCCATTTACATTGAGTAAAAATACTCTGTGATCTGTCAAAGGCATCCCCCGGCTAGAGGAAATAAAACCAAGTCAGAGTGATTGCCTAATGATTTAAACTGTTTATGTTGTGTTTTGCCTTGGCTCAGCACCTACTGTGTCACCTTCACTCCACAGTGATGTATCATCACGTGTATTTGTTTAGAGCCTCCTTGTTTGTTTCATCTGCCTTACCAGGCTCTTGTGTTGCAGATGAGGTCCAAGCAGGCATGGCTTGAGTGAACACTGAATTGAAACAAAAGATCACTTGTCACACTTTGCTTCAGTCCATGTGCACATAGAGCCTTGATGGTATGGTGACCTATAGACTGCATACATTGCCTAGAGTCTGAAAATGACTGGTAGGAAGCAAGGATGAGAGAAGACTGCAAACTGAGTGACTAGGAGGAGTCATTATTTACTGTCCACAGACTAGAAGAACCACAGGGACCCCAGCAATATGGCCAGATAGGCAGTTTAGAAACAAAATGAGAGGAAAAAAGCGTTGTGTCGTGATTAAGCTACAGAATTTGCTGTTTCGTGGCACTGAGGAGACCATGGCTCTAAATTACTCTTAGAAGCTAACAAGACAAGTTCATGCAGAGGTCCATGGGTAAGTTTTAAACCAGATGCAGAGTGTAGCTCCCACTGTTCCCTGCTGCTTTTCCTGGGAGGCAGCTGGGAGCCCTGTTGGTGATGGATTCGTGATTCTCACTGCTGGCAGCCAGTTATTGGATTAAATTGCCCATCCCCTACCGGTTGCCAGTTTATTTCCCCTCCTTACCTCCCCGGCTAGCAGGTAGTTTGTCTTCCCCATGGCTGCCTACTGAGTCACAGGTTAAAACTGCAAACTCTTCCTGGAAGACTTTCTCTACACAAGAAAATGCCAACTTAACCAGGAGGTTGTTAATTAATGGCCTCTTGGGACTGACCTTGATGAGTTTGACCTCAGCCAAGATGAGCTGAAACCTTTCAGTGGAGATCAGTCTGTCAAGAGTGTTGTAGATGGCTGGTCCTGCCTTAGGGAGAGAAGATGAGGCAGTATTTTTCAACCTGCTTTGGTTGAAGACTCACCTAAACATTCTGGAAAAACAAAACTGAAGTCAACACAAATTAAAGGAAGCTTTGGATATGCATTTGTCCCTCCCTAATTCCCTCTAATTTTATTCATTTGCACAGGATATGTGTTGTGTGTGTAGGTGTACGAGACCTTTCTGGTAAATATTTGCAGTGGTTTGTAGGGCTGTGTGCCCAAGTTTAGTTTTAAGCAGACTTTGGCCATTTCCTAGTCTTGGAAACAGTGGAGGGGGAGAGGTATCCCACCTCGCTGCTTTCCAGGTGTTGTGCATGCCTGCAGCAATGCCAAAATGATGGACAGCAAGGATCTGACGGCAACAGAAGCAGGTCTGTGTCTTTCTTGTTTTATATTTTAGGGTTCCCACAGCTCTCAGTGCAGGACACTGAACCTGGCCTGTAGCAACCACTCCAGTTATAAATGAACAGACTAAATTCTTTGAATAACTGCCAGTGGGAACAGCCACACTAATGTTTGTCCACACGTGCTAAAAGGTGCCACTACTCCTTTCCAGCTGCATTCCCTTCTTTCTGCACACACTGCTTGCTCAGGACAAATTTACTTTTGAAGGCCTGACAATTGAACAGTTGGGTTTTGAAGTCCCTTCCTCAAGCTGGTCAGCTCAGCCTCCCCAGTAACTGCAAGGGAAAGGTCAAACAGTCAATAGCACAAAGCTTTCCAGGCATCCTGAGGCAAGGGACTTGTTATTTTTAAAATGAGAACATGAAACTCATAGATGTGAGACTTGTGTAGACAAAAATGTCTTATTTGAGCATTGGCTGGATTTGCTTTAGGGTATCTTTCATGATATTGGCAACACTTAAAAGCTGTCATTGAAGCAGATTGGTGTAATACAGTCAAATTGATACTTGACCACACCAAAGTCTGATTTCTTTCACTCTATAGCCCCAGTTTTGAACATACAATCTGTTTTCAGTCTGAAATAGTTAGTGGTTAGACAGGACGGAGGCATGATTACGTTGTAGAGCCCAGTTTTTCTCTGCTGGACTGAAAGTCCCCTGTTGCTTCTGACAGTGATTGCCCTCCTGCTGCAGTGTTCTGCTCTATAACCTTTTGTGCTGCTGTACAAAACCTGCTCCCTGGAGCAGTGGGCTTTGCTGTATATGATCACTTGAACACATCTGTTTCACCAACAAAGCTCTGCAGACTGGGACTGCCCTGATATCTCTTGGTAGATGTTCTGAAGGTCATGTCTGTTCCCAGTGGGTGGTGAGAAACCCATCTTTTTAAAGATTCCATTCTAATACAGTGGCTGATACTTCCTGGCAGTCCTATGGCCCTGGCAAGCAAGAGGCAGGAAGGGGCTTCCAGCCTGAGTGTCTTGGGTTGGTGACACAGGGAGGGGGTGCATGGGCTTGTATCAGCTATCCAAAATTACTGAGAATATTGCATGTGTCGATTGCAACAGTGCAGAAGCTTTAACAAAACCTGTTCTTACACTGTCTTGTCCTTGTGGATTGAAGCACACAAGAGCTCTATTGGAAGACTTGGATGCAGCTTGGGCTTTAAGGTGCTTTTACAAGGTCCCATGTAGGAAATAGCAGTCAGGCTGCCACATGCATTAAAGAAATGGGATTAAAGTTTGACCTTTGGTTAGAGCTCTGCCAGAGGGGCTCTGAGGACTCCATGGCTGAGTGCATTTTCGATGGATTGACAACTTCTACAGAGTCTGTAATTGTCACATTTTTTCCATTTGGACAGGTCTGGACATTTTTTCTCTGGGAGCTGTAATCTCAGCATTCTCTGAGTGCAGGTGTAACAGGCTTTCACAGCAGCGGTCCTAGAGGCAAGTTGGAAAAGAAGTGACCTTGCTGCTTTGCTGGTCAGAAGTTTTGTTCGCTGCTTCTCTGGTGAAGTCTAAACCTTTTCTGCAAGTTCAAAACTGGCCATTGTCCATAAAAAGACTTGTGAATGTGCTTTGCTGCATTCTTCTTTCCCCTAAAATTTCTTGCAAGATTATGGGGTTTTGTCTATAAAAAGAATGTAATTTCTGATACTGTCAGTGCTCAGTCCGCTGTTACTGAGAAGTGGAATGAACAGAGCAATATAGAGCAAAGAATTATTCCTCCCTGAATTCTGGAAGTATGATTTGATTTTGGCCTTGGATCACCACAGTTAGGGTCTTTGGGATATTATGTCACTCTGAAGTTAGCCTGGAAAACACTGACCTGGTGATATCATTCCTTCCCTGACACCTCTTTGCTCCAAGGAGCAGTGCATTCATTTGTTGCTGGCTTGCACAGAGAAATGGGACAGATGAGCGGGGTGGTTTTAATTCCATAAATGTGCTGTCAGTCCTAAAGAAAGCACTGTGGCAAAGGGCTTTCAGGGAGAGAGAGCTGTGATTAGGGTTAAGTAGTGTCAAGTCACACCACTGAAAGCTGCAATGTGGGCAAGTTTCTAGAGAATAGAATAACAGGAAGAAATCAAGGTTTTATGGTACTTTCAGAACAACTTTTGATTGCCTTTTGGTCTCATTTGATGCTCACATAATGAAAACCTTGCAGAACACCATGGCTGGCCTGAAAAAATTGCTTTCTGATGCCAGACTGTGTAAGCTTATTTTTTAGCCCATCCTTTTTCTAGCAAGTGCTACAGTAACAAAGCACATTATAGAAACTCGTGAAGAGAGCAAGGAGAAACAGAATCCATCCTGTGTCACCAGTTACTCAGTAGTGTACTGGTTTGGTCTAGTACCTAGCAAACAGAGCCTTTTGCACTGAGCCTGTTACCACGTTATTTCTAACTCAGTGCTTAGTTAACAGAATTCTTAATACCTGTAGTCATACCTGCTTTAGAGATGGACTGCCCACTTCAGAACATGTCACTGAAGATTTTGCTGCAAATTCCACTTGGAAGAGCTGACTGAGCTCCCATAAAATTGGTTGCGCTTGTGGACATGCCCCAAATCAGACATTGTGTTTGAGCAGCTTCAGTGTAGGTTTGCAGTACTTATGTTTTTTCTGTGTCTGCCAAAGAATGACGGATAATTTCTGAACCGAAATCTCTATCTCCCACCAAAGCCCAAAGGGAGTAAGCAACAAAGATGTTCTTTATTCATCTGCTTAACCCATATGAGAGCTTTTCACAAATGAAGATTGAATTTTGCCTTTTTTTGGGGTAGTGGAAATGGAAGCAAAAGCACAAGTATTTGTCCAGGTTCAACACAGCAATCAGAGACGGTTCCCTCTTTGCTGGGATCACTGTTTTCAAATCAACAAAATGCTTAGAAAGCTGCAGTAATGGCAGTTGATGACTGCTGGGGCGCTAATGGTGGCATGCCATTTAGGAGCTCTGATTGGATGTACAGGAGATTGAAAGTTTTGTTATCCAATCCATCATTTTAATGGCATCAGAATTATGCATAGATGAGGAGAAAAATATCTTCTGAGCTGGAAAATATACTGAACTGGTACTTTTCAGCTGTTGACTCACTTTTGTTATTAGTTCATCTGGCTTTATGAAGAGATGTAATTTAGTTCCCTCCATCTAACATACTTGATAGAACTTGATAAAGCTAAATGGATATTCTATTTTATGGATCTCTGAGTACATTTGGAAAGGTTTTAGTTAAGTATTGAATAAACTCATAAATTCTCCAAGAGAGAATTCAGTAGATGCTCACATTTTGTCATGTTTTTCCCAGCAGAGAGGGGTACTGAAAACAGGGCCCTGGCATAACATTTCCTTAGGAAATTCCTTGTGGAAGTCACTCTGTTCTTAATGTGGAAAAATAGCGGAGAGGCAGAGAAGAGCTTTCATTTTCCACCTCTGCCAGAGACCTGCACTTTTGCAGATTCACTACACTGAGGTTAAAAATCTCTTGCACTTGGTATTGATGGTGAGCTCTGAAGCTATGAAGACAGATGTACTCCATCAAGAAATCATGCACCTTAATGTCCTCATATGGAGGGATAGAATGTAAGAAAATAATCTGACCCCTGAGGAGTTGCAGTTGTACTAATCACAAAAGATTAAGAACAGCCCTGCCCTTAATAAGCCACAGCTGTGCCCAATAAGAAGCTGAGTGCTACAAAGGAGTGGGTTAGTTAAGTGAAAACAGAGTTAGAGTTTGTTAGTTGTGTTGAGAAGGAGAAAGAGCCAGTGCTGAAAATAGCTGCCCATGGGAAGTCTCCAAGAAAGTATGAGAGCTTTGCAATAGGATGACAACATCTTCAGGCTTCAGAAACTGCCAGAATATCTTATATAGGGGATTTAAATAGCTGGAAATCTGACCTTAACAGAGTACCAGGTGGCTCATATAAACACTGTATTACACAGGTGTAGGTTGTGGTAGATCACATCTAGCAAGATTATGCAGCCTTTTAATGACATGGAGATTACTGAAACCTTGGGATCATGTAAGGTAAATATGTTGTTTTTAACATATTTGAATAGGCCACTTCAGTTAAGCCTTTTTGCAAGGTGTTTTAGAATTACTGAGTCATTACAGACAAAATGATCTCAAATATGACGATGACTTTCAAAATCTCTGAGTCTGTGGCTGTCTGTCTGGAACAGTGGCTTTCTCACAGTGACTGATGGCAGAAATTTAGCCTGAGAGACCCCTGTTGCGGGGGACGGGACAGGTATAAGTCCAATTGTGTCAGGAACCCACTAGGCTGCGGCAAAATATCCAAATATGGATAACATTGTAACCAGACCAGTGAAGAGATTTTTGCTTTTATTTCCAGCACATCAGTCTCAAAATACAAAATGGAGACATGACAGCTCACTGATCCACACCAAAAAATGTCTCTCCCAACAGGGCTCATACAGCAATACATAAAATCATCTCAGACTAGAATTCAGCCAGTCAGACACAGAAAACACATATTGACAAGCATTCTATCCAATCTTATAAAACATACGTAATCATAGCTAAAACAAAGACTAGTTCATAAGAGACAAAGAACAGAGTTCTATTCATGCTAACCTCTAAAGATATACATTAAATAACCTTGTTGCCATCCTAAAGCCAATTCCACAGAGACCTATTGTAGTTTGTCACGTCTACTGCTTGGGAAACTTTTCTGCTTGCATGGGAAACTTTTATGCTTGTATTTGCAATGCTAACAAAACTTCAGTCTGAGGCCTACATACTTCTTTTAACCATTTCTTAAAAATCCTCTAACCTTATGGATTCCAACACCCTGTCATGGGGAATTCACACTTAAAGAATGACATGAAATACAGAGGTGGCTTTCTGTGAAAGGTAAGTGCAGATAATCAATAAAGCCTTTCCTGGCTGATGGTTGAATTCAATCTCTTCCCTATGGCCCCTAATATGCAGTCACAAGTTGTAGTTTGAGATTTGAGGCTGTAACAAAATGTTCTTGTTCAGATATATAACTGCTTTCATGACCTGCAGAAAGGAAAGAGGGAAGGGAATTAGGGAAGAGATGGGAAATCATGAGAGTGGTGAAGGAGCAGGAAACCTGGAACACCTTCAGTTTTCCATGGAGTTAACAGTCACAAAAGCAAAAAAAAGTGTCCCCCTTGGGAGACTGGTGAGGAGCCTGGGGAAGGGAAGTGCCAGGGAGAGAAGAGCTCTGCCTTCCCAGAGGAGAGCTGAGAAAGCAAGGCAGGAAGAAGGGAACTTGCCGTGACAATCCCACATTATTTTATGCCTGTTCTGCTTTTGAAATGTTTTTTCCAATGCCAGCATTGAACCGCTGCTTTATTTTGAGAGGTAAAATGTTTTTTGAGCAGAGGGTAGAAAAAAATGCATGCATTTACACAAAGTCTGAAAAATGGTGGTTGAATAATGAATCAGAATTGTCTCTTTTTTTTTTTTTTGTTTTGATGTATGTCATGTGTTTTCCACTTGAGCAATCTCTGTGAGTTCCAATGAAATACACAAGGCAGTCTGGTGGTACCACAAGGGACTTATATTCTTTAGCTTACAGCCTGCTGGAACTCCGAAAAAAGAAATTATTTAAAGGGTGACAGATATTTAGCCTGCTCTGTGAGGCCTGGCTCAATAAATAAGTACAGAGAAAAATGAGAGGGGAGACTTGAGTGCAGACTATAGAAAATGTGATGTTGTTTTCAATGAGAAGTGTTAGAAAAATGTTAGGAGATGCTGGTTTTTCTAGATGGTTATATAAAACCAGCTGAAACAAATACTCAGAAAATGAAATGCTAATATGCTGGTAAAAGAAGTAAGATTAAATGACTTTCTGTGATTAAACTTATATGTTTTGAACCAGTGTATATTAACAAAGTCCTTGGAAATGAAGGACTGAAATTTTTTCATAATGTTAAGACAGAACACGATACCCTTGGGCTGTTTAATTTCTTGTATCTACTGAAGTTTGAGAATATACTACTTTTTTTGTTGTTGTTGATTATTTTAGGATCTGTTTTAATTTATAGATCTGAAAAAAGTGGTAGTTTTTTTGGAGGGGGAGGAGTGTATATTGGCAAGTGGTGTTTTTCTCTTTCCACAATTTAGATGAGAGAAAAAAATGGAAATAAAACTAGAATGCTGAGAGGTATTTGTTGCTGGCTCAAATTGGTCTCAGCCAGAATCTCACTGGTAAATTCGGCACTCAATAGACCAGAGCAGATGAGTTTGTTGGCTTGCATATATCTGAACAGACAATTCATAGGTATTTTTTTTTTACCTGGCTATATGGTAAGCCAATGTAGATTAATGAATGAATTGTCAACACTTACTGAAGAGTGAGCTCAGGATCTAAGAGAGTTTGAAGCAATGATTTTGACACAGTAACAACTTGCTTGTAGTAACAGCATAAATGCAAAATTACTTCATGACTTTTAGCAGAGTTATTCAGTGCCAAATGGTTCTCAAGACTACAACTTAAGGGTCCAAAAGGCTGAAAATTGAATAATCAAACAGAAAACCTATCAGAAAATGCATTTAACATTTATTATGCCACATCTTAGCACTGAAGTGCCAAACCTGGATTGGAGCCCTCTCTTTCAAGTGGGGACTCCAGTTACTACATTATTGAAAACCAGACAAATCCCCGTTTGAAAGAAGCTATCACACTCAAATGACCTTGAAGGGCTTAAAAATTGTGTGCAGCAGAAGGAAAACCTTCATTCAGTTTCTTGTTTGTGTGGATGGATTTGTGTTCATGAAGTGTAAAAGCACCTCTCTTCTCAACAGTGGTGGAATGGATCCTCACCATTTGATTTAGGAGACTTTGTTTGCAGTGCAAGATCCTTCCTGCAGGCACACTGGGCCTGACAGCTCTTAGAGCTTTTGTGTTTTGCCACTCTATTGTGTCAAATATTGTCTTTTGGACACAAGAAACACTTCAGATTTTGAAGCTTGTAAAGGAAAGGCACACTAAGTGCCTCATGTCTGTGCTTCTTGCTTTTCTAATGTGCTTCTGATCAGCTTTTCAATTTCTTTTTCAGTGATTTGCCTTGTGGCCCCCTTGTCAATGAAGTAGTTTCTCATGAAGGAGCAGAAACCTCTAAGATTTCCTCTTGGGTTCTTGTTTAAAATAACATTTCTGTCTCCAGTGTGGGCCACAAGAAAATCAGCAGAAGCTGTACACCTGCCTACTGTAGGTAGCGCTGCTGTGACCCTCCTGGTGACAAGGAGGGACCTGTCCTTCTGACAGATCCTGTGTGTATTGCAGTGCCTATGTTTTTTTCTTATTCTGCTGAGCAGGATTCTTTATAAAGTGGTGTTTGTTGGGTTTTTTTCCTATTTTAGAAAATTTTAGGCACTTACTAAGACATAGCAAGTCGTATGGGAGCTGTCATGAGAAGAGATAAATCAGGATATATATACATGGATTAAATGCGTCTTCTCTTGCCCAGTATTTTTCCTTGGACTCCTTTGATGCATTCAGGAATGCTCTTATCCTGTCTATTTTAGATCTTGCCTCAGAGATGCAGCCAACCTGCTCTGCCAGTCCCTTTGTAGCTGTATTTTCATTCAGGATGAAGGCCTTAGGCAAGGCAAGAGCAATGTTGTAAACCATTTTAATGACAAAGCCATCTACTCTAATGGTGTGCTCTGGTTGCCTCCAGCTGTGTGACTGCTCAGTGTGTGTCAATGTTTATATTTATTTTGAAACACTTGGAAATATGAATAGCTCTGAGCTCTCTATCAAATCTATGTGATGTTGGCTCAGTTGTTTCCAGAGTTGTTGCAGGTTTGGGAGAAGCTGGCAAGGAACAATGGTCAAACAAACAGCATGGAATTGCAGGGCTTATGCCTCATTTCCACAAGGCTGGCAATAAAAAATTGATTTGGGGTATATATCTCCAAAGATTTGTAGGCACACAAGCTGACAATGAATACCTGGTCTTTGATCTGGCATTAAATTTACATTGAACGGGAGCTTTGGAGGTTGTGTAGTCCAACCCAAGATTAGCTTTAAAGTGAGGTCTGGTTGTTCAGGGCTTTTTCAACCAAGTTTTGAACATGTCCAGGAATACCCTCCAGCATTGCTGAGCACTCTATTCCAGTGCTTAGCTGCTGCTGCTGTAAATATTTGTTTTCTTATTGCTAGTCAAAGTTTTCCTCACAGCAGTGTGGGCCAATTAGTATTAATCTCTTTTACTCCCAAATCAATGACTGCATTACAGGCACACAGAGACAGCTGAGGAGCAGGAGAGCAAACTCTAGCTTTGGCTTCCTTATTACACTGTTACAAATGAAAAGACATTTCATTTGGCTGTGAGCAAATGTAATGAAAAAATGAGGTTATTTCTTGTGAGAAGAGAAGCAATCCAAGTATTTTGCTTAGAAAATGTGTAGGCACATAAGTTTGAGTAAGGAAAAAGAAATCCATGCAGCACAAGTAGGAAGTGGAGCTGCAAAACTGGGATGACACCCATGAGGTATCACCCTGTGCTTGTTTTTGCATACTCTGTCTCCCCTGCTCTCATCTTGGGCCCTTTGGGTTGGGTTATGAGACAGAGACTTTATATCATTTACATTTCAAGTCATTTGAAATGATACCTTTGTGTTATCTTTAAGGCTTTGTTGATTCGAAGCTTTTTGAAAGGGAATGGATTCTGGCAAAAGTTCAAAATAGTCAGATGAGGAAATTCTGGATCTTGAAACAGGGAAAACAAAGCATTACAGAAAAGGGAATCAGTCCAATTTCTCTTATGTCCTCACTGCTGCTGTGAGCATTTTATATATGGGTTTGCAACTGCTTAGAGGAAGACGAAGTACTCCATACTTTTTATGGAATAGTTTACCCCTGGGCTTCTTGCCTGTCATGGATGCCACGTGAAGGAATGAGTAATACTGTAGTGACAGCCGAGTAAGAGAAGGTGGGGAGAAATATGGTGGTCAGAAGTTTCATGTATGTTCTGGAAAAAGTCTCACTGTAGGAAGGGGAAAAAGACTTTTATTCCCTCCACATCAGTGTCTGGTGTCTTCAAAAGGGTCTGGCTGCATCTTTCTTTTTCTTTGTGTGAGCAAAGATGTCAAATTCAAAAATGTCAATAAGTTGTTTCTGTTGCCTCATATTGACTGAGCAGGTATAAGCCAAGCTTTGATGAGCATTATTAAAGAAGAGAGAGATGTGACTTTCTGCTTGGTGTGTATCCAAAGCAAACTGCAAATAATAGTATTTGGTTTTATTTTATTCCCCCCCTTGAATTTTGTTAAATAAACTGTCACAGATTTCTGCAGATGGCTGTAATGAAACTGATCCCAAATGATGCCAGTTCTTACTGATGGTAGTGCAGGCTGCTGATTTGGAGGGTAAAGGGAAGTAACCAACATATGGCTCTAAGTTACACTGTACCCTAACAATAAATTGCAAACCATCAGGATTTATTTTTGTAAAAAAAATCTGGTATATTTCTTGAGCTGTCCTTTTAACAGTCAGGTGACTGTATCAAGCAACATCCTAGGATATCTGCCAAGGAGTTACTGACTGGTTTTCCTTTCTGTAGGTGCCCCCCCAGCTCTGTGTCATGCAATGCTCAATTCTCTTCTTGTTGCTGTGCTGCTGGCAACTCCTGGCAGGTTGTAATGGATAACCCAGAATTAAATTCCAGACAAAGAAATCAGTTTCTTTTGGGCTCTATGTAAAGGCAGCTGGTTTGGTGTTTCATTTCAGGAAGACACCATAGGGAATTCATTTTGGAATTTGCTGCTTGGCATAGAACAGGCTTAAAGGGATGAGGACACAGAAATGTCTTGGGGAGTCTGCAGGAGTTAATGGTGTTGGTCTGAAAGCATGTCACACAATCCCAGTGTTTCATAGAGCAATGAGCAGCCTGCCCAGTTATCTGTTTGCCTGTGTCTGTTGTGTAAAGTGCAGATTTTCCCTTGTGCTCCTCTCCCTTGCCACAGGCTTTGTGTAGAATCTGTTTCAGTTCTGCACAAAGATAACATTGAAGCCCTGCACTCTGACTGGATGTGTTTCTTTGATTCTTAATCAGCAAAATCTTAAACGCCAAGGGACTTGTTTTCCCTGGAATTTCAAGTCTGGTGCATGACTTGAAAGAAAGCTGATCTGGAAAATGGTTAAGTGAAGCAGTTTTTTGGGGAGCATGTTCTGTTCCAGACTTAGTGGAAATGTCATCCTTGCTAGTGGGAGACCAGTGTGGAGTCAACAGCTTCTTACGAATTTAGATGATTTCTGTATCCTAGTCTTGCTTTCAAATGTGGAAAGGAGAGACTCTTGAATCTCTGGCAGGTCTCTGTTTTGCACATGGCTCAAAATAAGACTGCAATAAATTTAGTAGCCACATAAAAAAGGGGATGTATTTTCTGAGCCTTTAGAACGCTGTGATTAAACATTACAAGGTAACTGGTTTGTCAGCACTGCAGAAGAGAAAGAGAGTGGCTCTACACTTGAAAAGAGCTCCTTGGAGTTTGCATCAGAGCATTCCTGAGCTCTTTCTGTAATTCAGTAAATGACTTACATGGCTCAGTTACCTCCAGTGGTGTTCAGAGTATACTTGTCTCTAAAGGAGAGCAAAGGAAAACAGACAGACATTCATAGGTGGAGACTGCTGGTTTATGAAGAGATAAATGCTGCCAGCATGCTGTGCTCTCTGAGGTGGGCTTCAGGAAAGTGAGCTTCCCTGCATGGAAATACCTGATGTCTGGAAAAAGGCCTTTTTGCTCCAAATCTGTGCTTGGGGCCACTGGCTGTAACTATATCACAGTGTTAGCCTGCATGGGCTCTGTTGACTCTTGCAGGGATTGAGGGGCCTGGGGAAATGACTTCTTGTAGAGATACAGGGTATTTGAAGGTATTAGGAAGAAGTAAAGGTTCGAATGAAAGCAGTCAAAATGAAGGAATTATTTGTACCAGAAATTTTGTGCTGCAGAGGTTTAGAACAGTTCTCTGAGAACTGAGTTTGAGTTTTCAGCAAACTGAGAGGCTACTGTGTGCCTGTTATATAGAAGTCTTAGAGAAAGCCTCTTATAGAAAGTCCCTTAGACCAGGAGTGATGAAAAAAATATAATTATACACATTTTGGAGGACCACATCCTGGCTGAGGTCTCTAGGAGATTGGTAGTCTAAAGAGGAAAAAGTCACAGGGTTGCTTTAGAGACTTCTTGTTTGAGAACACTCCAAGCATAAAACTCTGCGAAATAGGATGGAACTTGGGCTCATGAGATATCAATGTAATGGAAAACCTGGAATATTTTGCGTTTATTACTCTTTAAAGATGCTGGCAGCGAAGCATGGAATTAGAGACCTGACTTGAGTCTCATAGATGTAAGTCCTTATGCCTTCAAGAAACAATTATAAGGTGGAAAAAAAATGAGGCATCAACTTTATTGCTTAAACATCTTTCCAGGATTTTTAAAGCTATTGTCCCCAAAACATCTGTCACAGTAACATTGAAAATCTTCATGATTGTGTGAATCGCTCATCCCCTGGGTGTCTCTTAAGCTGCAGACATTTTGCATAATAAACAGATTTTTTTATTCTTGCCCTGTGGCTCCAGTTATCTGCTGTGCTGCATAAAGGAACAAAACTCCTTTGGTGTAAAGCAGTGTTGCCATTTTATGCAGGCTTAATCAAAAAAACCCAAACCCTAAACAAACAAAAACCCACCCCAAAACTCAGTTCCTGTCTGTGTATCTTAGAGGAGAGATTTCCGAGTGCAAATGTGTCATTAAAGCCATATCCAGTCACATCTTATTTTAAGGCATGCCTACAAAGCAGGAGACAGGATCATCACATTTTGTCATGCACAGAAGCAATCAGAATAGGGATGCAGATACCTTTACAGGTTTGTGATGTGCATCTCTCTCTTTTGTGCAGCTTTAAACTACCTTGTCATTATTGTGGCCTTGGTTACCTGTTGCCATGCCATCTGTAACAGCTGTCAGCTCTGGAATTGATTGGTCTGGCCCAAGTGGTGTGTATTACTTTGTTGTGATGTACAAATCCTTTAATCTGTCTTTTGCCATTCCTCTGGCAGCCTGCTCAGGGATCAGTGCTGCTGGTGGCTGGGGATTAGGTGACCCTGGGCACTCTGGTTGGTGTAACACAGCAGCATTTGGGATGTAATGTGGGAGCTTCAGAAAAGCTCTGCACTGATAAAACATGAGAGCTGGGCTGCAAGATGTTATCCTGTGTAGCTTCCTGAAGTGGGGGTTTGATTTTCATCCTGGCTCTTGAGCTTTGGGCTGCCATCTGTGTGAAGAACTGTGAAGGGACAGAATGTAAGAAAATGAAGACAGTGCAGAAGGTAGTCTCACACCTGAGGAGTTGCAGCTGTACTGATCACCAAAGGTCAGGAACAGCCCTGCCCTTAACAGGCCACAGCTGTGCCCAATGAGAAGACGAGTGCTACAAAAGGATGGGAGAGCTGGGGTTTGCTGGTTGTGCTGTGAGGAGAGATGGAGTTTGTTGGCTGTGCTGTGAAGGAGTCAGTGCTGCAAGGAGCTGACCATGAGAAATCACTGAGACGGTATGGGACTTGTGCAATAAGATGACAAAAGAGAACAACAGGAAAATGCAGGAAGTGTTTTCTGCAGCCTTTGGAGAGTGATATGCAGTGATGAGCATGTGGGTGGAAAGGCTCTGTGGGGAGAGCCGAGGGGTCTCTCCGGCTCAAGTGGAAGTGCAGCCCTTGAGATCCAGGCTGCTGCAGAACAAACAGCTTTTCTCCCTGCCTGTGTTGTGCCATACTGGGAAAACTCCTGGAGCTGGCTCTTGTGCTGGATACAGTGCTGGCACACCAGAGATGCTCTAGGGCTGCATTTCTGTGTGTGGGATGAGACCTGAGCCTTTGAGGTGAACTTAAGACCTGCTCCATGAAAGCAAACTGAAAAGAAATTTATAGATTCAAAATCAGAGAACTGAAGACTTTTTTCCTGCTTAAAAGAGTTCAAGGGCAGGCAAGACAGAGTAGAGGAGGAATTGTACCGCTGTCTTCCCTATGTCCTACCACAGTGGTGGTTCAGCATTTGTTCTGAGAACTTTTAGTTGATAAACCCCACTGAGGCCCTTCAGACACCTGAATCTGAGTGCCGCTGTTTCCCAGGCTCCGCTTGTGCTGCTGACTGGATTTCAGTCTCTTTCCCAGCCTTTATTTTTTCTGGTCTTGAAAACTTCTTTCTCTGGTGTTTGCAGAGATGCTGCCAAAACTGATCTGCCTAATCCTTATGGAGTGAAGTTCCTTCCACAGCTTTAGCCAGGCCTTGGGCAAAGCATGATTTATTTTGCTGCTTAGGGGTGATGTTTAAAAGGAACCTAGTTCTGTGACTTAAACCAAATAAATGGAATGCAGTTAAAGGGCTGATGGATCCATGCATAGCAACCCATGTGTCCCAAGAACAAATAAACTGTGTGACACACAGAGGAAAGGTAGCAGTACAAAGAAACTTGATGTCCCTGCTGTTACCACACTGCAGGAGGTTGGTGCTTTTTCTCTTCCTTTTTGTATGTCTAAAGTAATTTCGTGGTGTTCAGCAATTACTTCAGGCTCTCAGCTTCATAGCAGAGTTAAGGGGAGAATTAAGCTTATCTTCTGTAGCTGTTCTGATTTTCAGAAAAATATCTCTGGTTTTTCAGAGTGGATAAATACAGGATCTTCAGGACCTGCAGTTTTCTGTATTCAGATGGGGGGGGATTTTGTTTGGGTACTTGTAGACCACTGAGTAGTTTACTGCCATGCCACACGGTCAGTGTGCTCTTGGTTTTGAGGAACAACTTGGGGAGCAGATAGGGAATCCTCTAGTATTCATTCATATATGCTTAGTTGCAGAGAGATGTAAAATACTCAGCATTTCCTTATACGTTGAGACTCACTCATTTAATGTGTTAGAGAAACATGAGAAGCTTAGAAATGAAAGACCTTGTCTTAGCAAGAAGGACTTTAATAATGAGGAAAAAATCATTGTGTCTATTTGGTTGATTGATTGACATACAGAAATATTTATTTCTAATATTGAAAATGCAACACTTTTGGCTATTTAATTTACTGTTTACTGACAAGAAGTGTGTACATGCTTCTGGCTGTAGGAGGACTGCCAGTTTGCAAAGCTAATTTATGTGCAAGAAGATCTCTTGTAGAGAGATCTCACTATGTGGTCAGAAAACTTTACAGTTAACTAGGCAAAGTGCAAACTAGCACATAAAAAGGAGAAAATAATCCAAGTGAGGAGATGATAGATCTGAGGCAGATACTTGGAAAATAAAGTAATGCAAAGAGAAACTTAGAGATGGGTGAGTAGATGGCAGCTGCTGTGTTGTGTAACTGCAACAGGAGCCTTTCTGGCTGGTCTGAGGAACCTTGTTACCAAGCAGGGAACAAACCCTTATTCTACTAATACACTTGCTGATTCGGAAGACTGGATTTTAGATCCCATCTAGGCAAAGACTTTTGGCAAACAAGGTGGAGTCTTAACACCGATTGAAAGAACTGATGTATTGCAAACGTTGAGCAAAAGATAGATGAAGAATTTATTGGTTTGGCTACAGCCAAAATAGCAGGGTGAAATCAAGCCAGGTACAACATTTAGGATGAAAGGGTAAGAACTACTGGCTTTGTAAGTGGATTCCTGGGAAGCAGCGAACCCTCGTTGCTGGGACTGTTTTAGAGCCTGTAGGGATGAAAAGCTGAGAAAGGTCCAATAGAGAAAACCAGTCTTTGTTAGGAGAGAGGGATGTTGTAGCTCTATGTAGCTCCAAGGACTTTTTCCTGCTTTGGCCAGTGAAGGAGCTTTCCAGTAGCCTAAATGAGGAATGCTTTATTGGTTCAGCCTTATTCCTTCATTGCTCCATTACTTCATTTTTAGAGATGTCTGGAGCAGAAAAGCCATGTGCAGTGACCACTCTGAGGCTGCCAGAACACCTGGGAAACAGCCCCAGGAGGTGCCAGCAGCCCAAAGCCATCCTACAGGGACTGCTGGGCATCTCACTTGGGGAAGATTGTTTATGCTGCTCTAACAAGGACCACAGTTAAAATTTGTAGCCTTGGACACTTGTTGCCAGATCTTATTTCCAAATTGGTTGTGCTTATTGTACTGGTACGTGAAAACCCTGATGCTAGAGGCCTTTTTTAAACACACTGAATGGGTCTGTTGGGAAGATTTGTGTTTGCAAGCTCTGCTGGTAGTGATGAGTGACTATTCCACCAATTAAATTGACCAAGTGCTCAGTTAGGTGTAATTTCAAAAGCTGACTGGAACATCACAGTGTTGCTCTGGAGTCAAGTGACAGCCCTTCCAAACAACTATTTTTTTTACCAGCATACTGAGGGATTAGTGATATGACATTTATGGCTCTTTAATGGTCATCTTAGGGCAGTAACCTCATGATAGCATCCAGGATATTTCCTTTTTGGGCCATCTTTATGGGAAGGTCACTGATGGTGCTTTAAGAATGCACCAAAATGGAACCTTTTTCAGTTCATCTGTTCTAGAACTTTCCTTCTACTTGTGTTTCCAATATTTTCCTCTCAAACAATATTTCAGAGGAGCGATGCTTTCCTTTGTTGCAACTGTAAGCACAAAGCCTGTACCTGGTGCAGGAATGTAAACAAGCCCCACTGTTTCAGTTCTGAAGTTGGAATGCTTCCCCAGTGCTGCAGTAATGTGATTTGATCAGTCATTAGGATGCTATATAGTTCTTCTGCTCCTTTCTAGCCCCTCTTGGGAAGATCCAGCAATCTGTGAATGTACCTCCCTTTGCATCTTACAGGAGTTTGCTGCTGATGTTATACTTGTTTTGTTTTGCAGAAAATTGTTTATATAATTTCTCTTAGCCTAGACTGTTCTATCCTTGAGGGGGAACACTTGGACTTGAATTATTTGCTGGATGAATGTCAAAGTGTGTTTTTGATTCAAGTCCCACGTTTAATATAATACTGGGTGTATTAGCTCGCAAACTTAAAAACAAAACAAAAGGAAATTTTGGGTTTCTTTTTCAAAGAGCTCCTTCTAGGCATCTATTTGGTATTCTTGCCCCTAAAGCCCATCCCTCTCCCTTGTTCCTTCTGTTGTTTTTGTTTTTTTCTCTTGCACCAGTTTTGATATAATTCAATCACAGAATCAAAGAATGGCTTAGAAAGGACCTTAAAGATTATCTTGTTCCACCCCCTGCCATGGGCAGGGGCACCTTCCGCTATCCCAGGTTGCTCAGAGCCTCATCCAGCCTGGCCTTGAATACTGCCAGGGATGGGACAGCCACAGCTTCTCTGGGAAACCTGTGCCAGGGCCTCACCACCCTCACAGAGAACAATTTCTTCCTAATATCTAATCTAATCCTCTATTCTCTCAGTTTAGAGCCATTCTGCCTTGTCCTGTCACTCCAGGCCCTTGTAAAATGTCTCTCCAGCTTTCTTGTAGGCTCCCTTCAGGTACAGGGAAGGTTGCAATTAGCTAACCCTAAAACCTTCTTGTCTCCAAACTGAAAAATCTCAATTCTCTTTCCCTTCCCTCTAATCATCTTGTTTGCTGGCTCCAACTGGCCAAAGCCCTTCCTGTGTTGGGAACCCCAGAGCTGGATGCAGCACTACAGGTGGGTCTCACCAGAGCAGATTAGGAGGATACTGTTGCATCAGAGGAAACAGCTCATTAGTTGGTAATAGTTAAACTTGGTTTCTGATTTGTATGAGCACAGAAGGAAGGGGTAGATCTGACTGGTTCATAATAGTGGCTTGGGCATCTCGTTCTGCTGAAGGCAGTGTAGAGGGTAAAACCCTGTGCTGTGGAGCCTGCACCAAGCTTTTCAGGCTCGCATAGGGTGGCTCCTTTGGCTTTGACTGTCATTCAATTTCAATGTGCATTTCACAGAGCAGCTCCTCTTTGCCACCTCTGGCTGTAAAGACTGAGAGAGGAGGAGCAGAGGGGGGAAACAGGTGTTCACAGACTGCTGGCTCTCCCTGGCTTGGGGCTGCTGTAACAGCACTTGCTGTTACAAATAACAATCCATGTGATTTGGCACATGGACCTAATGTAAAGTGGGCTGCAATCTTTTAGTAATTGCCTAAAATGAATTAAAAGAAACAAGCCCAAAATAACTAAAATGTTCCTGTGGAAGCCATAGAAAGCCCTTCTTTAGTGTTGCTGTTATCTTCTGATAATGGATTGACCAGGGCTGTTTGTCTGGAGAGTTTGCCCATCCCCCCAAAGGATGCACCAGGAGTCTTTATTTGCAAATGAGGGGATGAGGTGCTTTCTGCGTGTATTTCCCTCCAGGCTGGAGGCTGACCTGGAGCTCTGCCACAGAGCTTTGCAGTAAGAGAGAATCTCTGGTTGAGGGTGAGTTTGGCTGAGTCCCAGCACTTTTCCTGTCCCCTTCAGGTAGGTGACTGAGAGTTTTCTGAAAGTAGGATGGACTGCATTTGCCTTGGTCAGTGTTAGTGAGACTGGCAAAAAGCAGACCCTTAAGGCCTTGAAGGTTATGGACAGCTGCTAAAGCCAAGCCTGGGATGGGAGAGGGAAGTGGGACACCTGCTGCATTAAGCTCAGACTGCAGAGGAATCTCCTGTGTACATGAAGTCTGAATATGAAATGCAAAATATTTGTGACACCCATTCATCTCTGCAGGCTTAGCCCTCCTCCAATGTGCCAAATACATGGGAAGGAGAGGGGCTTCCTGATGAGCATTTCCCTGAGAACTGTCTGCTTCACAGGACTTTATTTGGTACAGTGCGTTTGGAAATGGCTGCATCCTCCTAAAAAAGCCAGCTGGTTCTAGTGTTGTGCATTAGGCTGCGTATGAAACCAAAATGTGACAGGGCTGCTTCTGACTTGGGATCTTGTTATGGGTCATTAGCAATTCTTCCTGCGAGTGCTTGTAGGGGAAGCAAGAGATGGTGCTTGCTGAGAATAGGGAGAGAATTTCAAGTAGGGAAAATGTAAGCATCAATTTTTTGATTGAGAATGGTGTGCTCTGGAAAGAAGGCGGGGGGGGGAGTTTTAGGAGTGCAGGTGGTTGAAATATTTATACAAATAATGCATCATTCATGTGAAAAAACCAAAGTGGATGTTTTCTTTCAGTAGCTAAAATCCCTCAATGACCTCTCAAGTTGTGTTCCATGCTGCCTGTTGAGGTAGGGTGACTGTTTAAGTGGCAGAGGAGGCAGTTTCAGGTGAAAATACAAGCAGTTTCAGAACAGCCTGGTTTTACAGTAAGATAAGAATAGATCTACTTTCCCTGCAAGTGAGATGTGGGTCCCTTTGCAAAGCTTTGGAACAAGAGGCAGGGGAGGAAAGTGAGCCTCCATACATGTTCTGTGAGTAAAGATAGGAAGCTAATGAGCATTCATGAAGGGAGGCATGGGGTTAGATTTACCCTGTTTTTGAAACTGCTGTTTAGGTTTTGTTCTCTTTCATGTAAACTTGTGGGTTGCTGTGATTAATCGCAGGCATTTTGCTCTGCTCAGTGCCCTAATAAACATGTAAATTAGCTCATTCCCTAAATGCTCCTTCATTAGCAATGAGCTCAGTTAAATAAAAAGTAGCAAATACGTGTTCACTTGAAGCCGCTATTACTCACTCTAGGACTGCTCAACTTTCAGGGTGGGAACTGCTCACCATCTGCCGTGATGTGATTGATACACAGCAGGATCTGCTCCAGAGCTGCAGTTTATCAATTTCTTACTTTTTTGAACCATGGAGACAAGGATGTGCCACATCTCTTAGAGGAGCAAGAGTTAAGCTTTCCAGGTGGCAGAAGCAGGGTTGGTGAGGGCACAGACTGAGTGCCCTGCTGAGAGCTGGGGAACCGTGCAGCCCGAATGCTGTGCCTCCCAGAGCTGAAATTATGAAAAACCACAGTCTCATGTTGTGTACTTTGCAACTCACTCATTGCCCAGTTAGTCATCCCTCTGTACTTCATGTACTGACTGACGCTTGTGCAGCGTGGCTGTAAACTATCGCAGCTCTTTATGCTTTGTAGTCATACACTTGAAAATAATTACACAGGGTACAGACAAGTGGAGAACTGGGATGAAATGTGTGCCATTCCTCCCACTGTGCTGGTGCTGCCAGGTTAGGTAGATAAACCTGAAGTAAAAGGTTCTTTTGAAGGTGAATGTGGGATTGTGACATTGATGCTTGTAGTCTTCCTCTGAATTTAATTGCTATACTTCTGCCTCATGTTTCATTAGTTTTGTCCTGCAGTGAACAGTGCAGTGAAACATGATGGGAAAAGAAATCAGTGGAGCAGACTCTATGCTAACTCTTTCTGTTGTAAAAACAGGCAAAATATTTTTTGAAGTCTGTCAGTTGTAGAAGTAGTTTAATACCTGGCTCCATCTAAATTAGGTTAAAATAGCCTTGTTCTGCTTTGTTTCATTTGATGTTATCTTAAATAGTTTTCAATTACTTTGTATCTGCTGCTATACACCAATGTTTCTCATTAGTAAAATAAAATCCACTTACAGTTCTGAATTGGAATAATAGTTCTGTACTTCTGAAAAAAGATTGAGGCATTTCTTTTGAGGTGGAGATTTCTGTTTGACTGCTGGTTTTGACATTTTCATTCAGAACAGAAAAGAAAATCGCTATTAGCATTTCCCATATGTAGAAGGTCCATCTTTTGAAACAGCTGAAGTACTTATTTAGCCTTTTAATTGAGACTCTCAGAATATTGTAGTTATCAATTGTAAAGCTTAGTGCTGGCGGTGTATGTTTTTAAAATGGGTAATGTGGGTCTTCTCAATTACATTTGAGTTGAAGTTAATCTGGAAACATCTACATAAAGGGCATGGTCAGATACCCTTCCCAAGGCTGCCATTTGCTCACAGCCAAATACAGGTTAGCAGGTGCTTTGGCAGGGAGCAACGTGAAAGCCACTATTAGGTGAATAATGCTGAGGATGGCAGAACAGGGCTTGCTCTTCCATGTCTCTATTTTTCTCTGTATGCACAAGTCTATATTTCTTGCTGTTAGCAATCTTGATTATTGTTTTTTACAGAGGTTTTTTTTCTCCCATTGTTCTGTTCTGAGTAGAATATCTTATTCCAAGTAGAACATTGTATTTGGAAAAGCCATAGCCAAACAGGAGGGCTGTGGACTCTGGCCGATGACGACTTCATCATTTTGAATTGTGCAATCGTTGATATTTTCAAAAAGAGGCAGTAGAATGATGCCTAATACATATGTAGTGGGCTGCATAATTTTGGCATAAATGCGATGTGCAAGGAATATAAAAACCCAGCTTGTGTTTACCACCTAAATGCTTTCATGTATGTGGTGCTTTTTCTTCATAGCATGTTAAACCTTTGTCTTCAGAACCACTCAAGTATTTAATTTTAAAAAGCACAATTTAACAGGGATGGGCTAGAAGGCCTTTTATAACCAGAGCTCCAATATTAATTATCAATTAATGAATGATTAATTATTATTAAATACTTCATTAAAAGCTACTTGTTAGTATTTAACTGGATGTATAATGGCTGAGGTCAATATGACTCTCAGTACTAATTTTTCTAGTGATCTGTAAGATGAGTCCCTGAGTGTGTGACCTGTTAGTCCATGTTCCTCTGCCTGCTCTTCGTAACTGCACCTGAGAACCAGCTGCTTGGAAATGCTGCTGGTCCCACTCAGGAATTGGGATGGCAGTTTTTCGTTTGCTATTTACATTTTGTCAGCCCCCAGGTCTCACCTTGTCCTCTCTGGCATAATTCTGTCACTAACATGTTCAGGAATCTGTTTTTAATGTCTTTATTTCCTTGGTATGCCCAGTGGGCAGCTGGTTTAGTCTCAATTTAGATTTTGCATAATTAACTCTGAGGGCACTGAGCAGTTCACTGATGTGACAGGTGCCACTTTTCCAAAGATGTATGCTTGGCTGGCACAGAGCTCATGTTTTGCTTACCTGGGAGTTCAGCTGCCCCAGTCCCAGCACTGCCAGAAGTTTGAATTTGTGTTTGAGGGGTGGAGGTAGGAGATGTGCAAATGTTGGTGTGTGATGAGGAGGCTGTTGCTGGTAGGGAAGAGGGATCAGTGGCTGGTGCCTGACCAGACAGAAGTCAGGCAGCCCACAAGGCACAGGGGCACAGTTTGGTGCTAGAGGAGCTACAGGATTTGGGAGCTACCAGGATCCCAGCTGTGTGTTTCAAGGCTTGCTGGATTCTGGAAAGCAAAGCAAGCCCAGTACAAGTGTGCTGCAGGGTTATGTGTAAATGTAGAGATAAATGTGGGAGTGCTGTTGGAGGCTGTGGAACAGAGGCTATATAGTCCCAAGATTTTATTCTGTATTATCTGTCTCCTGGCAGTTCAAATAAAAGTGATGCCTGTCCTTAAAAATAATTTCCAGCAGAAACAGTAAAATAGCAGGAAAACCTCGTTGCTCAGTGCAGCAGGGTAACTTGTGGGCATAGGGTCCCTCATGTCACAGTAAAGAGGAGCTGCTCATTATTTTCTGTGGGCTTGCATTCACAGGGCTTTGAGGATGCAGGGGGAAACAATAGCAGGACTTCTGGGCTGCTCTTCCTGCCCAGTTCAGTACAATGCCTTGCTTCCCTGAGGTGGCCTAGTGCAGCCCAAGGCAAAGAGGAGCCATAAGCCTCCTTCCAAGGTAAGGCATGGGCTTGTGATCTCAGTAATGGCATTGTCCATAGCATCTGCCTAAGCGGGTCCTGTGATGGCTGCAGAGGGGAAAATTGACTCTTCTGGCATGGGTGCGTGAAGATTTTCAATGCACAGAGTAATGCCAATTTAACATTCCTTCTGAGCTTTGGGATGAAGTGGCAGGAACACATGAAAAGACAAATGAATTTGGAGGCTTCAGAGTGCTTTACAAGTGCAATTATTTGTATGTTGTTTGCAATTGTTTGGGCTAAAATCTATTCCTAGGGACTTAAACTATGTCTACTCTGCTGTGAGCATTCAAAAGATTTTTTTTGTCCAGCTTTAAGTAAGAAAGCTCATGTATAATTCTGGTTAGAAATTATTCTAGGTTGCTGTTATTAATTTAGTAATCTGTGCTAAGTGTGAGCATCTCCAGCTACTGTTTACTGACAGCCTTGTATTTATTAGCTCATGTGAAAATAACAGGCTTTGTCTTTTCATTTCTGAGCTGGTAAGGAATAAAAGATTCACCTTTCCAAAGAACTAAGGAGTGGATGCTGAAACATGCTTTATGTCATTTCATCTGATCTCTCAGGACGAAGTGATGCATCTGTTGAATTAGCAAGGTCTGGTCACCGTGTTCTTGCTTTCTAAAAGTTAATGTTGAAGGATGGAAGCATTATGTAAGGAGTGAATGCAAACAAGGCTTTCAGTATCACGAAAAGCCAGCGTTGCTCCTTAGAGAGTGAAGAGCAAGGCAAAATGACAGCACGGAGACATAAAGTGAGATGAACTACAAATTTCAATGCAATCAAATCTTGTTCTCCTGACATATTTGAACATTTGCAAGAAGATAAGACAAAATCTCCATTTCAAGTTATGCAAGAGATTCAGAAGCAGTAGTTCAGATGCAGCACATTTGAAGGAATTGATTTCCAGCCAGACAATTTGTTACGGTAAAACATAGACACAGGATAGATTTCTGTGACTTCTTGCATTGATTTTGTATAGCTTTGGTTTGGGTTTTTTAAATAGTAAACCAAAGGCACTTCTATGAGATTGAAGTGTTGTGCTGTGCAGAGTCTGAAGTGAATATCCAGCAACTGATTTTGTCCAAGCTCAAAAAAGCCTTGAATTCTATAGGAGTTCTGATATTCCAGTAACTTGTTGAAAGACGAGATGAGAATTAAACTAGCCTTGTGACAGGAGCATGGTGTTACTGTCTCTGTGATCCCATAAATGTGCCTAAGTAGTTGCCATGGATATGCTGTGGCTCAGCTTGTGCCTGGGGAAGGGACTGGACTGTCACTCTGAGGAGTGTAAATACATAAAACTGCAGGTTTTGTCTGCACTTTGAAAGTTGCTTTCAGTACTCCTCAAGTGCAGTTGGCCTTGTCTCACTTCAACTTTTGGTTGAAAAATCTGTTACATATGGAGTATGGTAATATTTTTTTCAAGCAAAGAGAATTAAATTAGGAAGTAGAGCATTAAGAGTTGCTTTTTGTCCAGGAAGGCTAATAAATATGCCCACTGTCTTCTGTACATAGCTGGCAGAAATTCCACGCATTTGAATCTTACCAGTGACATCATCTTGCTCTGTAACACTGGGAATTTGCCATTCTACTCCCAGACGTACACTGTGGGAGCAGTGGCTCTGGCTGCTGTCAGGGCTGGCATCTCCAATTCCAGTCAAGGGGAGCTGTTCTTGTCCCTAACTATGACAGTGTGGCTTTGTAGTTGCCTGACTGACACTTAAAGCGATTTATTGCTAAAACACAGCAAAGCAGAAGAGGCAAAGGAACTCATGAAAAGTGAATTAAGACTGTCACATAGATATCAATGGGAATAAATTGCTTGTTATTCTGATGCAGCTAATTGGTGTTTCTGTGAGGTATTTCTGCACTGATTGAAATGTTGAAAGTGAAACATTAGAACTGAGATAACTTTGCCTTTATTTGCCCAATCACTCATGGCTTTGCAGCCTGCTACAGAAATGCTGTTCTCCCATGCCTGGAGTTTGCATTGTAGTAGTACCTGTCTATGTAGTTTGTGTCTTACCTAAACAGGAGGGTAAAACATTTCTTCCTTCTCTTATGTCTGTATTCAAGGTCATTCAAAAAGATCTCCTGCATGACCAAGGCCCATATCTTGCTGTCATAGCCCCCATATCCTACAATGTTCTTTGTAAATGTATTTATTCCATCTTATAAGTGGCTTACTTGTCTTCACTTCCTTTTGTCCTGACTGTCCGAGGACATGATTGTTCTACTGATCCTCCTAATTTTCAGTTTAAAATCAGTCACTGTATTCCCACTTCTTGGGAATTGTCTTTCATCTTGAGCAGCACTTACTCCTCACAGGATTTCATGTGGTTGTGGAAAGCAGTCATGTCCTGCCTTCCAGTCCCTAATTTACCAGGCTGATTGCACAAGGGTAATCTTTAACTCTCCTCTTGGTGAAGACAGTTAAAGCAGCTGCTCTGCTTTCCACCCCTGTTCCCCATTTTAGCTTGGATTCCTTTTTATTTTTTTGGTATGGATGACCAGAATTGCAGAGTGCCAGCACTGTTCTAAAGAACATTGCAAATCAAATTGCCTTTGATTTCTAAAATTTGTGGAATGCGCTGTCTTCCAAAGCATTTACTAATATTGCCAGAGATTTGTAAGCTGCTGAAGAAAAATATCTATGTCATGGGAACTAGGTGCATGGCTTGTTGCTAAGATGGGAGATAGTATTTCCTTTATGCATTAAGGGGGGGAACAGAAAATGCTGTCCTGGGTAAATGTAAAATATATCTGTATCATCAGCAAGCTTTCAAATTACAATTTTAACCATTGAAGCAGATAAGTTTTACTTAAGATGGAATTGAATGCATGGTTTTATCTCTTGCTCACCAGATGAAGTTGAGTACCTGATTCCCTGAATTCCTGTTTTCAGAAATATTATCTGGCTTCTCAGCTGTGCTCTTTGCAGAAAGAGTGGTGTTGGAGGAAAGGCTGATCTGGTTGTGCCATGACACTCAAGGGGCCGCTGGAGCTCACTCATCAGCCAAATCATATTACAGAAATGCTTTTCCCCCTCTCTTCATACACTTCAGTTTCTTGTGTTTCTGAGATTCAAGATAAGCTTATCTTATTTCTGCAGCAGTGTTTTCTTCTACACTTTGACTTACAAATTAAAAAAAAACCAAAACACTTAGCCCTGCTAGGCCTTGGAAAAAAGGTTTGGTTTTTAAAGAGAAGGGTCTCTGCTTTCTCAACAGTACTGCAGTTCTTCTCAGAGCCCAGGCTAGGCCCAGATTACAGGAAGAAATTATTTGTGAATAAGCAAGTACTGAAGCTGTCTCTGAAAGCAATCTCAACAGTACAAAAAATCTTCACCAAATCCCAAATGTGGCCCCCTCAGCAAAGAAAACCAAAAAAATTTCCCCCCAAAATTTCACCCTTGATAGGATGAATGCACAAGTAGACAAATGACAGCTAGGACATTTCCCTAAGTAGATCATTTAACTGCACTTCATAAAGAAAGTTTTCAGTAACTTCATGCATTTTGCCTGACTTCCTACCTGGCTTACTGCAAAAACATTACTGAAATTAACCTGGGGCTGATCCCCTGGTTGCCGCAGAGGGACTGTGACTGAGCAAATACTCGCTCCTCAGGCTGTGTAACTTCACTCTGCCCTGTGATTTTCTATATAGCAACATCAGGATGAGTCACAAGAAGTAAAACAGATAAACCTGAATTGAACCCAGTCACAAAGACAAATTCATCTCCTTTTATAGCAATAGAAAAGAATCCCTCTGTGATAGAAAGGATTAATATAGCTTAAATACAGCCCTAGTACTTTTTCTTTAGCAATTACTTTGTGTAATTCCCTAATATTTGAAATGTATGATGAAAAAAAAATAGATGAAATTGTGATAAGTGGTGATTATCTGCACTCCAGTTATCTCTGAGCAAAAATGTCTCAAATGGTTATTAAAAAGTACAAAGATGTATCAGCTGACAATCCCAAGCTGGTAAAGTACTAAAATAATTGTTCTGACAACGATGTTCAGAAATAAAAGAGATACATTTTGTGGTGGATCATGTTAGGGGGTTTTGTAATTTGTTTTTCTTGTGTATTAGTTTTTACTTTTTAAAAAATTTAACCTTTAAGATTAAATTCTCAAAATCCTCATTTAGTTCTTTGCTTCTTTAGTGGTTATGGGCTGATTTTCTATGATTTTAATGTGGGCTGAAATAGCCTGGAATAATGGGATGGAGTGAACTGTTTGTTCTTTGAAAACTGCTTTAGGTGGCTGCATTTCTGTGAGCAGCCAGTCATTCTCTTCACAGGGTTCATTTTGATGTTGCCCCGGACAGTTAAATGCAGCATTAGTAGTTGTACTTTTTCTTACAAACTTAAAGAATCTGATCATCCTTGTGCCAATTTTTGGATAAATTTCAGTGAAATTAATTCTAATTTATACATTGCTCTGTAATCTACTTGATGCTTTTCTCAAATGGCATTGAGGAATTTAAGGCATTTGTTATCTGAGCTGGTTAATCTCTGCATTGTGATTGATTTCTTCTTAATTATTTTTATCACATCAGCTCAGCTACAGAGCATACATTAATGTCATAAACTTTTAAAAAATGTTTTTTGAGCTTCTTCATTAAGTAGTGATAGAAATCATTATGCATTTTCTGATGCTCTTGGAATGATTTGTACAAGCAGTAATTGTATGTTCCTGAGAACAGAGGAAGCAGTCCTCAGTAGGATTGTCTGTTGCATAAAGCTCTGTTTTGGGTGGGATTTGGAAATATAGCTAAGGAACCATCTTTCAGAAGTTACTTTTTATTTGTATTTTGTTTGAACTTCATACTCTCAAGAGCCCTGCTTCTGGCAACTGGTAAGCTTTCAAAAAGATCATTTTCAGAATGTTGTTCAACAGAATAATTTTCATTAATTGTTTACAATAAATCTGCTGACTCAATGTCAATTTTTAAGTGTGGGGGCCCCAGCTTTACAAGCAGACTTGTGGGAGCTGTGGAGCAGCAGCTGTAGATGGTTCCCACTGATAAAAACCCAGGAACAGAGGTCTGGCACATGGGAACACTTAGTCACCCTTAGTTACTCTTTAAATTTTTCCTTGTTTTTCTTTTTACTAGAAAATGTAATATGAATGCCCATCAGTGCAAGGGCTTCCACATGTCCTGCACAAAGATGAAGGCCAGTTTCATTCTTGCTCTAGAATGAATTTTAATTAACTTGAGGAGCAATATGTAAAATGCAGGTAAGATTTATCCTGTTTTCTAATTCACTTTCCATGTTTTACAGTGGATTAGTTTTCTTTAGCTATTGGATGGATTATATTACTTATATCTGTAAAATTTAGGTCCATGTAGCATAATAAAGCAGGAAAAAAAAAAAACTGCTCAGAGAAACACAAAAATTGAGCAAGATAAATGCTGATAAATCACTGAAAAACTATTCTTCATGTAATTATGTGCAAAAAACCACTTTAAAATTAATATATAGCCAGTCTACTACTGTTCTGTTATAGTGGTTTCAATTACAAGAATTTCTCATTCACACCATTTTACAATTAAAAACATCCCAAAATCACAGAATTTGCTTCCTTTAGTGAGGAATGTAATACAAAGCTGCATGGCCATTACCCTTAACTGTGAGTTTCTGTGCCTCTTACAATGTGAAATTCGGGAGAGTAATGTGTTTTTAGGCAGAGAGACCATTTTGGGAGCCTATTTTATCAATACAGTGAAGTGCTATTGTGAGCCCCATGAAAGGAAAAGTCAGCTAAATCCACAGAGAATTTTGTTCCTGAAATGTTGGAGAGTGTGCAATAAAATGTGCATCTCTATCAAGAAAAATATCTGAGGAAGTAAAATCAATGGAAGATAGCGCTGAGGCTTTCCAATACTGGAAAGTACTTAATGTTGTAAGGCCCTAAACTTTTCTTTCAAATGGATTTGATAATGAACTAGATCTTGGTTTGCTATGGTCAGAAAAACAATGATGGCTGAAGCAGCAGCCAAATTAGAGTAAGAGCTGCAGTAATGCAAATACTTGTATCTCCCTTTCCTGGGGTTAGTTTAGTTGGTACAGTCTTAATGTTTCCTGTGGTGCCATGTGGACCTGGCCATGGAATACAGCTATTTCCCATGGATTCCTTTGTTTCTGCCCCAGGAGATTGTACCCCCCAGCACAGCCAGCAGGCACAGACAGTTTCCTGTACATCCCATTGTCACGTTGAACATCTCAGTACTCAGTTTTAATCACCTTGACAACTGAACATGCTGCAACTCAGGGCACTGCTGGATGCCACACTTTACCTGCCTGCCCAGCACTTGCTGGAGCTGAAATGGGTCAGGGCAACAACGGAAGTAAAGCTGATAAGCTTTGCAGTTGTCCTGAAGGGATGTGCAGTTAAGGCAACAGTTTGGTGGGGGATGCTGAGGTGGTGAATGCCTGGTGCAGTTCAGATTCCCCTGGAGATCCACATTCTGCACCAGCAAGAGACAAATTGGATCCCAACAGAGTTCTTCATTTTGTACTTTAGCTAAACAAAAATAGCTTTTTATGTGGCATAGCATTAGCAGCTTTGGTGAATGTTGTGGGGTGGGAGCAGCAAATAAAAGCACAGGATGAGTGTGGGCTCCCGGCTTATTTTGCAAAGCAATTTGGCATTTGTCTTTATAGATAACAAGTCAGATAGCAGGCAGGACTGTGGGAAGGTAGCATAACTAGGAGAAACAAGAAGAATTATGGAGGAAGTGACTATTATGGAGGAATGACAGAATTTTCCAAGTGAAGACAGGTAAGACTTGTATGGCTTGGAGTTATCACCCAATATGGAATCTTAGGTTGGCAGAATAAATGGCTGAAAACCCAAAGACAAGGGGTGAAAACAGCAACAGGGCACATAGAAGTACTGAAATCCTACTCGGAGTGAGCCATGTCAATGGAGTTTGTGAAGGTTTCAAACACCTGTGGTCTGAAAAGTCAGACTGGAACATTCAGGGAAACAAATTTTCAGACAAATGTAATAACTTGGGGTTTTTTCCTTTGGAAACATGGTAATCAGCCTCTCTCACCCCAAGCAGTTTTCTGCTCCTGGGAGAATGAAGGAACTCCAGATGAGTGTGAAAGGACTGCAGCTTCACTACTTAAAAGGTAAAGCACCTTGAACCGGTAAGAACAAAGTCTATTGAGAGATGACACTGAGGACTGTGATTACATGGAGAGAAAAATTGAAAGGAAGAAAAATAATGCTAAATAACCTGCACCAGAGGAAACATTTCAGATGATGGATTCCTATGCTATTCTTTTGCAAGCATCAGCTGTGTTCGGTTATGATTAGTGTTAGCTGAATCAACTCCTAAACAGATTAAAACTGCAGCTATCCCAAGTTCAAGAGTGTGCATAAGAATTTTAGAGTGCAGCCCTGCACAAGGGCATGCCTTTTGAAGTTACAATTAAAATAGATGGTCTTCCTTTCAAAATGAGCCAGAAATCCAGAAACTACTGTAGCAGCTTGCTGGCTCCTCAGCAGATGCTGAAGCCTCTTCGCATGAGCAGGCAGTGTGGCTCTGCCAGTACAGAGCTCAGTGCAGGTTAATCTGTTTGGCCATATTATTGCAGCAGTCAATCTGCTTCTGGTTACCAGGCTGAAGGCAGCTCAGAGACCTTTATACCTGGACACAGACTGCAATATTGCTGTTGGTTTCCAAGAACTCTTTGTGAACCCGATATAGTTAGTAGAGCTGTGACATTGGCCTGGGAGCATTTTCCTCAGCTACACCATCAGCCAAATTCTGCACTTTGTTGTTTTGTAAGTCTGTGTGAAAGTTCAGAAGGAAGGAAAAAAAAAAATCAAGTTTTTTCACTCTTTGTCTTCACTTTTATGGTGTCTTGGTGGAAAAAGTATCATGTCATGAAAATAGAGCATCTAAAGTGAAGCTGCTTGGATTAAGTTGTTTGAGAATCCAACTGCATTTGTGGTGTGAGATGTGGCATGTCACTTCAAAATTTCATTCTAATGATAAGTGGGTCAACTGATCCAAAAAAGACACTGTAGGGTGTTTGACTGTGAGGAGTAATGATCTGTACTGAGCTTTGCTTTAGTTTCTTTCAAAATGTTGGAGACTGAGCAGTACAAAGGACCCTTGGGTGTTGAGACAGCAGGAGGAGTGCTCAGTGGTGGCACATGGCTGGCAATGGGGTCCGACTGGCCCTGATTCCAGCATGTCCTTGGGTTTGTCACTGTTTCCCTAATTAAGGGAGCCTCTGCAGCTCTGGTCCCAGCCCCAGGAAAGCAGATGCCACTTTGCTGGTGACTTGCCGAGTCTGCTGTGTCTCCAGATGGAGGAAAACCAAAATCTGTATGATAAATAAATGTGGGTTATGCAAATGAGAGAGGGCTGAATGAAACGCTAAGTGATCAGTGCTGTGTGCCCAAAGGAGCAAGAGAAATCACTTCAATGTAACACAGCCTGGAAAATATAAAAAGCAGCTGTAAAGCTGAGCTGCAGCTTCTGGGGGTTCCTGACTTGTCAGCCATCAGAAATGTTGGCTTCTCTATTGACTCAAAGTCTTTTACATTTGCTTACCCTGGAGTTGTACAGTCTTGTTTCTCATCGTGACATATGGTATAGGGGGATAAATATGGGGCAGGACAAGTTATTAGAGAAGTCCCAGCAGGCAAATGTGCTGACAGCTATGAAAAAATGGGTCCTGTTTTAGACCTTTGAGTTTTTATTAGCAGTCTGTCAATGACTGCACAGCTCAAATGAAAGTAAGCCAGGATTACAGAACTGGTTTTCCAAATAATTTGCTTTGTTTTTGCTTGTTTTGGCTACATCCCAAGGAAGTATTCCTGTTGCAGTGGCTGTGAAATTTGATTTGTGGACAGCAGAGAAACAAATATATTTTATTGTGTAGCTTTGTTAAATCAATAACAGGTATTTAGTAGCCAAAACCTATTTGTGTATTTTAATGATTTGAAACAGCTTCTGAATAGTTGGTGACTAATACCTTGATATGAAGTAAAGGCATTTTAATAGCAGTTAACTTTATTTGTAAGATTGTATTTAGTTTGTGAAAAGGTGCCAATAAAAGGTGAGATTTTACCAAATGTTCCCTTCAAGCAGAAACTGCCTGGGACTGGCTGATACCTGTGACTCAGCCTCTACCGCATTCACTGACATTGACTCAATTGTACAGACCAGCAGCCAAATCATATTCAGAGGAAAAAAAAAAAATATCCAAGGCGTGCTGGTTTAACTTAGTTGCTTTTCTTCACCTGTGTGCGCTTCAATTTTAGGGGCAAAAGGTCTTCTGAACTGAAGTTGTTAGTCTATGAGAGAAAAGGAAGGAAAGCCAGCAGTACATAGCAAGCTGGATGTTTTAATCCCTTCCCTTGATCTTTACTGGGTTTTTCTGGGTATAAAGTTAGTACACAAATTGTTACAGTCAGGTAGTCTTCTTCCTGATGTCCCAGTCAGCCCAAAATCTGTGCTTCACAGTCATTTCCTCCACCTGTTCTGAGCACTTTCAGGGACCTTTCTCTTTGTGTCTCACGTGACTGGCACTACACTACTCTGCGAGTTTGAGTGGGATCTAGGCAAATAAGAGACCTCTGACCTCCAGGGGTTTTTTCCCAGTCTCCATACATTTACATGTATCTATTTATCTGTCTCTCTCTTACTTTAAATGACCATATCTCTTCCCTTTGAGAAAAAATTTATTGGTGCTATGTTTAATGTTAGCTCCCTTATTGTGTTTTAAGCTGACCATTACAAACCTCTTCATTGGGTGACAGCCCCCTTGGTGGCCTTGACAAAGTTCGCTTTGATGGAGTGTGTTGAGAGCTTTATTTAACACAGCATACAGCCTGCATTAGGGTACAGTTCTCAGGGCACACCTAACAGACTTGAGACTCTAAATCTGACTCATGTTTATTTGGGCTTCACAGTTTCTCAGACATCTTGCAGTGCGATTAGAGCCTTGGTACTTTGCTTTCAGATCTCTTCTGTCCTTAACTTTATAGATTGTTAAGGTATGTTTGGCATCTGTCACAGACATTTTATGAAAAATCCTTTTGCTAGGATTTTTCTCCTGAGAAGCTGAGAGGCCTCAGAAACAAAATGTAAACTATGATTATCTGCTGCTGTGAAATACAACAGGTGCATCTTTGGTCTTGTGGCTGTTTTTAATTAATGGCCAATCACAGTCCAGCTGTCTTGGACTCTGTGGTCAGTCACAAGATTTAATTATCTTTCCTTTCCTTGCTAGCCTTCTGATGAGATCCTTACTTCTATTCTTTTAGTATAGCTTTAGTAGAATATATATCATAAAATAATAAATCAAGACTTCTGAAACCTGGAGTCAAGATTCTTGTCTCTTCCCTCCTCCTGAGACCCCTGTGAACACCACCACAGGCATCTGTGGTAGAAATGTGATTTTTCCATGCACCCCAACTTTTCCTCTCCCAATAGAATCACTTTAACTATAAAGACTTGCTTTGATTTTCCTCCTGAGAAGCTTGTGCAGGGGCTGCCTTTCTGCACAGCTGACAGCTGGGCCCATGCTTCACTTGGCCCTCGGGCTGCCTGGGGTGTCTCTCCAGCAGCAGCTCGTTGGCCTGGTTTGTGGTTCCCTGTTCTGCCACAAAGGGCTGGCAACAGCCTTCTGTCTGGTTGGTTGATGTGTGTGTTACAGCTGCCTTCTTGTTCCCAGTCAGATGGGAAATAGTGCTGCCAAATGGTGCTTTAGACAGCTGCTGCTCCTCACCGCAGAAGCAGAGGGGTGAGAGATAAAATGTGGATGTATCTGACCTGATCTGGAACTTGCTGAAGGGCTTTTATCATTGCCTTGGTGATACCAATGCCCTAAAAGGTTGGAAATGGTTCTCTGAGACCCCACCTTTCGTGGGTGGGCTTCCCAGGTGGTGTGGGGCTCACACAGCCATGTCAGCCCTTTTCCCCAGTGCCGCTGGCAGGAGAGCAGCCAGGCTGTCACATCCAGGAAATGCCCTCCTCTGTCTCAAGCTCCTGAGAGAAGCTTGCTATTCCTTCACTTGTTTTGCAGGATTATCAAGGCTGGATAAAACTCAGTCCTTGTGAGTACTGTGAGTGCTTAAATTATTCTGGGCCATGCCTGCCCCTGCTTCTGGCTGTGCACAGAGATTATGAGAGCTAACTAGCACTTAAAAATCACCTCAAGGAGCAAAAGGTATCTCTACTTTGTTCCTGTTACTTTCAATTAATTTCTGAACATCTGTGATATAACCTTGAAGGGAGTCTTAGAGGAATATAAAGATTTCTGACAAACAGTTCTTAGGTGAAATAAAAAAGTAAGTTTTCTCAGAAATGAGAAGCGTTTTCATGAGATGTTTTTCTTACTCTTAAACAATGGCCTTCACTGTCAGTGAGAAACTAATTTCTCAAAATAAATGTGTTTATCTTTCAGCAATTATTACTGTAACTGCCTTGTATCAGTGATGCATTTTTTTCAAGTAGGGAATTAAACAATAAGGCAGTAGCTGAGTAAATGGAATAAAAAAGAGTACAAAAGCTGAAACTATAAAGTGCTAGAGAAATGTTGGTGTATTCTGGAGGAGCTAAAATCTCACTGTTGAGTAATAATGTACATGCCAAATTTCCTATCTGATTATACATAGGGGAGTTTGAATCTGTATGTTCCCTGGTATCACACATCTGACTTTTATTCATGATTAGGACAAGGACCTGGCGATGGAATTGTTCAAATCCTTTGAGTACTGTGTGGGGTAGGTGCCACAAGCATGTGAGAGAATAAAGAGCTCAGCATATGTTTGGAATGATATTTTCAAACAGGTGGAGTAGTTTCAAAAGAATAAAAACTCATCAACAAGTACAAATTCCAGCACAGTTCTTAGGAATAGCAATGGCATGGGGAGAGCTGGCTGTGGAGTGTTTGTACAGAAATGGATGGCAGTTTCCAGGGAGTACTGCAAAAAGAAAAAAGCTGTTGAGGCATGAGATTTTTAGCCTGGGTGGGAGATGAGTGAGTTGTTCTGCTCAATTAGGGCTTGTCCTAGGGGATCAGGTACCAAATCCTGGAGCATTTAGGTACTAAAATCCAAGCAAGCTGTGCAACAATTGAGGACTGTGTAGATGGAGGAAGAGCATTGTTGACAGTGTGAAAACATGCCCTGTGACAAAGATGAATCGAATGGATGTTCTTCAGCTTGAAGAAGAGAGGATTTAGAGGTTCCATCCTTTGCACCTGATTACAGACTTTTGCAGTGTGGAAGGGACTGGCTTGTTCTGCCTAGCTGCTCTTGATAAAGCAGGAACAGGCTTAAATTGAGGGGAATTAGAGGGTGCTTCCTCAGACTTTTCAAAGGTAAAGATACAGAAATGTTAGCAAAGGACATCACATTTGAAAGACTGAAATCTGTCAGGGTCTGAAGCCTTTAAGAACAGGGTGCAGAAATACATGTTAGGAATAATACGTACAGCTGATCATAGCCCTGGGCACAGAAAATGAATCCTTCCCAAGCTCACAGTTTGGCCATGAACTCTGGGGATCTTACTGTCTGTGCAGCTTCCATGTGTTAGGCAACAGTGGTGAACATGAGCATGAGCAGACTGGGGGATGCTGCGTGTGTGTGGTAGAATTTATCAGCTCTCCAGAGACAATAACTCGGCTGTAGTCACTTCTACACAGCTTTGGCCCCCTCCGCAAAATATCCTGCTTTGTCTACCTCCTTGCATTTGGCAGTTTTATTTCCTTACAAATGCAGAATCTACAATTGCTGAGTTGCTTGTGATGTCAGCAGCCACACAACTCAAATGGCCTTGCACATTCATCTCATAGACAGAAAGGAAATGGAGGTAGTGAGTTATTGAAAACTTATTGGTGAAGTTAAATCTAACCAGGCTGTGGTGAAGTTTGCATCCTGCCTGCTCTGTGCTAGTGTGAGCTTGCAAGTCTGCTGCAGGCATGAAGACTGTGTGCTCCCAGGGAGCTGAAGCTTAAATCAAGTGTAGAGGCTACTGCTAGTTTTCAATTTTTATGCCTTCCAAAATTGCTGGCTATTTCCTCAATACCTATCTACCTATTAGCCAAGCTGGATTTGCTCTTTTGTGGGATGAGTAACTTTTGAAAGGGTCTTTCAGGCACTAAGATAAACTCAACAGGAATATTTCCTGGAATAAATAAATGTTAGGCTGTTTTTTCCATTTAATGGATAAGGTGTCTAGTTCTTCAGGCTTTCAGTATTAAGAGATTTTCTTATCTTTTTATATTAACTGAACAATACTTGTAATTTTTCAGTGAAGACTCTGAGCTTTTTGAGGTCTCTTTAAGGTAAGATTGACTTGTCAATCAGATTTTATACTGAAAACTTATTATGAAATGGGTAGGTGCCTATGAAATGCATAAAAGTCATTGTTGGATGAGCTATTCACTGAAATACTTGAATGAGTTGCTAATGTTTCACTCTTTTGATCTATTTTATGTGGTAAAGAAGACAGTATTTTTCATATTTTAATAACAGCATTCTAGATTAATAAAAGGACAAAGAAACAGGATTTTGAAAGCAGAGCCACAGCAATGTGGGCTTCAAGGCTCAGTGGGAGGGATATGGGAAATTCAGGCTGCCTTTGACTCTGCAGCTGGCCCAAAGATAAGGAGTAGCTCTGTAATTGCTAGTGTGGAGTACACTTCTTCACATTAACTTGTTTTTTCATGCTATGTTAGTTTGGAGCAGGAATCCTCTATAGATAAATAAAAATGGTTTAGAGTAGGTGAGGAGGCCAGCTACACAGGGATAGGAATAAGCTGAAGATGAAAAGATTCTTTGCCTTTCCTCTACAGATCAGTGATAAAATTGCTCCAAGTTCTTGACTTCCCAAAACCACCCTCAATTGCCCTGAAATAGAGCCTTAATCTTTAAATACCTGATGAAATGACAGCAGAAGGTGAGTTGAATCTCCACGTGTGAGGACACCTTCCATATCCACTCTGATGCTTTGCCTTACCTTGTCTAGCTGTGTTTCCTTAGATTTGTGTGAAGTTCATTCTCCTGGCAATGCCATGGCTCTAAGCAGTGCGTAGGATGTCATTCTGTCCCTGTGCTCTGCAGAATGCCTTCATGTGTTCTTTCACGGTTCCACACAGAGAATGACTAACATCCCCTTTTTTGTACTCATTTAAAATCTGTTTCATCATAGAAAGATGTTGCTTTTACCAAGGAAATTGTTTCAGACTTTTTTTCAGGAATTGGTCAGGAAGAGTGTGAGACTCTAGCTTGAGATACAAACTAGCTGCCTTTAAAAATTAGTCTCTCACTCCAGGCACAACTTAAAATTTTTACTCATTTTTAGAAGGAAATTCAGTTGAGATTTCTTCTGAAGTTGTACAACCTGCAGAAAATTGCTTTCTCTGTCTATCCATCTGCTGTAATCAAAGCTGGACAAAGTGTATGGAGTGCAGTATTATGAAGGACTCTCTGTCCAGATACTCTTGGAACAGAAGTGAAATGCTCTGAAATCCCGAATATGAAGCTGTCAAGAAGCCTCTAGTCAAACATTACAAACTGAGGTGAGTGATTTCAAATAAGCACCTGTGCTTGTCAGCAGTCATTTTTCTGCCTACTTTTTTTTTTTTTTTTGAGATGGGACATTGAACTGGTTTCTGATTTTCCCCAGAAGATTTGGAACAAGTTTTATTATACCTTTTAAAAAATGTTAGGGTTCTAAACATTCCAAAAATTCAAATGACCTTTACCTCGTGCCCTGGTTGGAGTTACAAATTTGTTGACTTTGCACATCTTTTCTGGAAAGCATTTTCATCTTCTCAGTGGGTTTTTACTGCCACTTATGCTTTCAGGTTGATCACTGTATCTTCTCCAACTATTTTCCATTTGATGTTGAAACTCAGTATCATGCACACAAATCTGAGGAAGAAAGAATTACTAGTAAGATGGTTTTCTATGCTGAAACACAGTTTTCTCTCTAGTTGAACTATAGGTTTAGCCCACACATATTTTTCTAGCCACAGTAATGATATAGAAATACCTATGACTCAATAGCAGTACAAATGTTCTGACAGTACTGAACAAATTAGGATAAATACAGCAATTTTCTAACTGTATTGGAATGTCCTATTTCATAATCAGCAAGAGCTAAAATAATGCATTTCTGTAGCTTCTATCATCATGGAAAACATCCTGACTCTTCTAATTGTTATTTTAATCTGTACTCTTATTCCTTACTCATTGTTTTGTTGATTCATTATTAAAAAAAGGGCTAAACCAATTGCAGCCATCCCAAAAAATAGACTACTTAAGCACCAGTGGTATTTACAGGATGTACTCAGTGTCTTGTTTCTCCTTTTCTCTCTTTGTAAAATTGATCTTTTGTTTTTTTTTTTTTTTTTTTTTCATTCTGAGTATATTCAGAATCACAACTAAATTGTGACATGATATGGATGAAGTTCCCCATCCCACCCTGCCCCCCCATTTTTTTTGTAAACCTTAGGTTTTGGTTGTATGAGTGTGATTGAATCAGTCAAAAACCAGAGGATGATGAGTCATCACTGGCCAAATAGTTTGAAATTTGCCTTTCTTCCCCATTAGACTGAAAAAGTGGCTAAACCTGTTATGGCTATTTCTTTTCATTACCTTGGAGAGGGGAGCAACAGGAGGCTCTTTGGAGGGTTATTCCTGTTCCTCTTGGCAAAGCAGTCAGCGAAGGGGCTGGAAGGGGGGAGTATCACTGGCTGGTTTGAAATATATAAAAGCCATTCTGGGCTCTGAAGAAGCTAAAGTTTAAGCAAAAACATATTTAAAGTCAGCAAAAGGAACTGTTACATGTTTTTATTCTTCTCTTGTCTTCGACCTTCATATTCCCCTGAACTAGCAAAAGCTTGAAAATCTAACCAAATAACTTCCTGAGCATAACTTTTTGATCATGTAATAGGATTGGCAAAGCTAGAGATGCACAGCTGTTAATAAATGAGCTAATAATTCATTTAAGATGTCTTTAACCTATACAGAGGAGGTGAAGCACAGGATGAAGAACAGCGAGTGTTAACACCTTCATAGTATTTTTTTTAGTGGTCACAGCTGTGCTTTGCATCACAATTTTGGAGTCAAGCTTTGTGAACTCCAGCACTTTTTTTGTTTGTTTACAGACTACAAGGCTTTTATGCTGGTGGGGTTACTGAGAAACACTACCCCGTGTTTAAAAGGGTAATTTCTGTTGTGTGTATTTACGTATTTACTGAAAGAAAAAGGTGTGCCTTGTAGAGTAGCAAGCGCATTTTAAATTGCTTTTTGAAGCATTTTTGGCTTGCTTTGAATTCCTTGTCAGGAGTTTTGAATGGAATTATTTATTATTCTTGACAGTTGTATCTCTGGGACTATGTAGATGTTACTGAGAACACGGCTTGAGGAAAATGAACAAAGCTATCCTGAGATAAAGCTTCACAAATCAATTAGGTTTTCCTTGTCGGCAGTGCTGGAGAGGGAAAGCCCCATCTGACCACTTGGCAACTCTGAGAGCTGTTACCTGGAAATGGTGTGATGATGACTGCTGATTTGCACAGTGCTACTGCCTGAAGAACTAAGTAGCAGGGAACTGGAGGGAAGAGGGAGCTGAAGGCTGTGCCGTTTCTCCTTGAAAGCATGCATGTCACAAATTGTTATGAACAGGTCCCTGCTAGTGAGTTTTTTATTTAGTTTTAGTATTAAGCAAAACACCTGTGCACAAGCCCCTAGAGCCACTTTGGCAGTAATTAGATTTGCAATTGCTGCCCAGCAGCGCAAAGACAAATGTACCGATAAATAAATTCTGCCAGCCAGCACCAGGGAAAACACTGATTATGCAGTGATAAAGCAGATGAAAATAGGAGAATTTCACCCAAGCCTTGAATTTCCACAGTTGCCCGGAAACAGGCATTGAGCCTTTCTGGAGGACTCTGGCCAGAGGCTGGCATGATGTGTATAGCTGTCCCCTTTGCTGAAGCCAAGCAAGCCATGGGGCATCATGGGTTGTTATGGTCCTTATCCATCACCCAGTGGAAAGGGATGCTGCTTTCGAGGCCTGGGAGCTGATTGTTTTCTACCAACAGGATGTTCTTCTACACAGAGTGGAGGGCGAGTTTCTTTATGTAGAATCCAAAGGCAAAGAAGTTTTAGAAATCATAGATGTGTGAGTATTTGCTTTCTTGCTATAAAGATTTTTAGCAGGAAAGAAACATCATTTATGTTCTTAAAATTAATGGTATGAGGAAATTCATCCTAGTGAAAATGAGAAATACATGCTTTCAAGTTAAATATAATTTCATTTTATACTGTTTTTTTTCCTGTTAATTTCTCTGAGAATTCAATGGAATCCCTAGTTTATATGCAAGTGGGATATGCAAGGGTTGTTCATATGAGCTGGAGTATGGATAGAGGTCTGTCCCAAGTATGGGAAGCTTCAAAATATATAAACCAGTTGTTAGAATGCAAGACATCATTGAGATATTTTCTTAGTACTAGAGACCCCACACTCTGGATGTAAATTGAGACAGCAGAGGGGGTGTGTTACACACTGCATTTGCTCATGCCTAAACCTGAGGTAACCAAATTAGCTCCCAGTAGAGGGAGAGGAGATAATCTGGGTGACCTTGTTGTAGCTGAAGGCTGGGAGTGAGCGTACACCAAGTCTGTGCTCATTTAGAAGCAAGAGGAAGGAAGGAAATTGGAAGAGGTTGCCAGGTAATGGTGTAAGCAGCCTCCTGTACACAGCAAGCCTGTGTGGGCCCAGGAAAAGGCAGTAGTTCTGAGTGTGACAAAGAAAATAGAAAATGATACTTTGAGGGACTTGTGCGTGCTCGTGATGCACCTGAGGAACTCTGCAGCAGTCATAAGGTAGTGCTGGTTAAATTGATAAATATCACATGCTAAGTTACTATGATTTCAATAGGAATTGGCACGTTGTGGGATCTCAGCACCTCAGGATGGAGGTGCAGAGAGGCCGAGACCACCCTTGGGGGGCTCGGGAATCCTGGAATGTTGCCAGAAGTGTCTGGTGGCAGGATTTTGATCCTACACAGGAGATGAGACCTGTATGAGGACTGGGAGGATTCCACTGGGTGAATGGTGAAGGGATAAGTTAGTTAAAGTGTAAAACACAGGGTTTAGGATTTTGGTACAGGGGGGTCTAAAGAAGTAAGATGGAGGAATTGGGGCGTGTCCTGTCCTTCTTCTTCTTCTTCTTGGCCTCCATCTTCTGTGGTGGTGGTGGCACTTTGGGATTGGTTGTTACTAGAAGTGCACAGGTTAATAAGAGTAGAAAGTATTGGAGAGAAATGATAAATATTGTACACGTAACTTCGGGTATAAAGATAAGTGACCGCCCCGGGGGCTTGGGGAGTGTGCCCATGGCTGACTTGCTGTGCAGACCTCTGTTGGGCTGAAAGAAAATCTTTTAGATAAACAATTAATAAACACCAAGACCGAGACAAGATCAGAAGTCTCTCCTCGTCCTTTGAAGTGTCGGCTCTCCAAGGCCATCCCTGGGCCTTTCCAGGCCACCAGAACAGCAACACAGAAAACCCCGCAGCACGTAACCTACACTTTTGAAACAAAGTATCATATGATCAGGCAGTAAATAAGTACTGAGTTCCACAGCCGCTATTTTAACATGTGTATCTTTAAAACTGCCCTTCTGTTTTGAGAACAGCAGCACTGCTTTCAATAGAGTGTCTATGCTCCTGTTTTACTTGCAAATTCCAATGGCTTCTGAGAAAATTGGAAACAACGAATTGCTAAAAAATGCAGAGGCAAACTGAAACTGGAATTCATGATTTGACTCAAGCTCTAATGTTCAGCAATTTAAAATTGCAATTACACAAGGTAATTGGAGTTGCTTCCCCTGCTTTCCCTTTAGTCACTGTGGGACTGTATTAAGACAAATCCTTGTGGTGGCTCTCCTGTCATGGCCAGGAACACTTCATTCCTCAGCTGTGAGTGGTACAGAATCTGCTTTCCCGCTTTCCTCTGGCACACTGGGGCTGAACTTAGCTGGAGATGAGGCATGAGACTCCAATGGGGCAGAGACACAAAGGATTCTTTGAGTTGTCACAAAGGATTCTTTTTCTGGTCTTTCCCTGACATTTTTGCTTCCATGTATATGCTCAGCTTTGAGCATCTTGTTTGAGATGAGCTGGAAATCAATTTGCCCCGCAGGGATCTGTCAGATTTCCACCTTTCTCTGAAGCCTGGGGAGCAGATCTTTAGCTGGAAGCATTAGGACTTCTGTCACTCAATCACTTCTCTGCTACTACTGCCACCTGAGGAACAATTGTCTTGTCCCTGTCAACAGGAAACAGGAGCCTCCTGATAGTTGCAGCGCTTTAGATGAAATTCTCTGGGCTTTGTGTAGGTGAGTCGGAGGGAAACTAGAGGGGAGCTGATTTTCTTCCATTGGTTTTTGTGAGAGGAAACAATGAAATGGACACACCAATTTTTTCCAAAGGTGACTTGTGCCCTCATTCTGAACAAAGGCAACCTATGCCATTATCTTTCTCCAGGGACACTCTTTCATAGTCTGGAGCCCACCTAGGGAGCCTCCATCCCCCTGTGGTCTCTGCAGAGGGTGGTGGTGCTGCTGAACTGCCTGGGAGCTGTCCCCACCTCAGTGTGGCGGCTGAGCACTCAAAGCTGATTGCCCTGCATAATAATCCCTGTGAAGGGAGTAATCCACACCTCAGCTGGAGCTGCCTCAGCTTTGGCGCTCTGCTCACTCAGTGGCACCCCATGAGGTGACAGAAATGCCACTGGCTAATGAGTGCGAGCTGTTAATGCAGGAAAGCAATGAAGAATCATTAAGTTTTTCTGAAGCTGCATTTGATGTTGGATCTAATTATTTCTAGCAGATGATAATTCATTTGTATAGGTCGAAAATTCTGTACCTCTCCGTTATGGGTAATATGAATAGCTGCAGTTGAATTTTTAGAAGAAACAAGGCAGTATGTGGGCTGTATTGAGCACCCATCAGTAAAATGTAATTCCAAGCTGTGAGTAATGACCTCCAAGAGCAGATCTAACATTCCCTCTTAAAAAACTTTTAACTTAAGTTCTTATCTTTCAATTTAAGGAACAAATGATTTTTCCTCCTTTAATTTAATGGGCACTTTGATTTTTGTGTGGCAGAGATGAATGGCTCAGAGTAACTATGTCTTTCCCCTTTGCTTCTCTTTTGGTTCTTTTCTCCACGTCCAAAGCAGAGCTGGAGATGGTGATGACTCTGAAGAGCAGTTGAGCAAACTGGGGGTGTTTAACCTGGAGAAGAAGAGGCTTGGGGGGGACCTTATTGCTCTCCACAACTGCCTAAAAGGAACCTGTTGCCAGGTGGAGGTCAGTCCCTTCTTCCAGGTAACAAGTGACAACGGACAAGGGGAAGTGGTCTCAGGTTGTGTCAGGGGAAGTTCAGGTTGGATGTTAGAAAAGATTTCTTCACCCAAAGGGCTGTCCAGGGGAGCAGTGAAGTCACCATCCCTGGAGGTGTTGAAAAGATGTGTAGATGCAGCATGTAGGGACACAGTTTAGTGCTGACCCTGGCAGTGCTGGCTTAGTGGTTGGACTCAATTTAAGGGTCTTTTCTGGGAATGAAAATGCCATTCATGGCCTTGAAACTAACTGAAAATCACTATCTGAGCAGCAGGCAATCTCGAACTGTCTCCAGTATTTTTTCTTTGTGATTGCTGTCAAGAGACAAAGCAGGGGCATTATGATCTGCAGCATGTGTGGAAGCAGTGTCCTTCTGTGTTTTTTGGAAACTTGTATTTGGAACTAAAAGTACTGGTGAACCCCTGCCTTACTAATGAGACAAGACGGACTCTAAGTCACATCTGTTAAACACCCTTGTGGTGCTTAATGAAAAACATCCAAGAGAAGGTAAAATTGTGGGTATTGCAGATTCTCTGAGCTGGAAGGGGAGTGTTGTCCCCAGGCAGCATTCCTATCTGTGTCCTGGTGCTGCTGTGAAGTCCCTAAACCAAGAAAGTACTCAGTTGTACCAAACAGGGTGCAGCAAAAGTGTTGATGCGTTTCCAAAACCTGAAGGAGTAGAATGCTTTCACAGGTTATTGCCATTCAGCTTTTCTCAGTCCTCCCTGGAAGAAAATAACACCTGCCATTGCAGATGAAGTTGTTGAAGGCCAAGATAATACCCTAGTGTGCCTGTTGGGAAGGGATCATTCCTTTTTATAGGTTGGTTTGAGTTGTGGCTAACAGCACTAAGTTAGCATCAAAGCTGCTGCTGCTGCTTGGAGGGTTGTTGCCCTACAGACTTTTGTAGAAGTGCTCAGTAACAAGAACATTTGCAAAAAACAAATTAGTATTTCCAGCAATTTAAAGTATTTCCTAATGCTTTATTGATGATTAACTTCAAGTATGCAGAGGTGGCTATAAATGTAAAGCAGAAGAACCTTATTACCGTTGAGTTTTTTGGTGGGTTTGGGGGGTTTTTCTGGGGTTTTTTTGCTTGCCTTTTTTTTTATTTTAAGAAAAAGAGATGCTAGGTTGTGATGGGAATATATGCTTTTAACAAACCAGAAATGGTTATGCCTTTCTGTGACTGAAATTTCAAGAAGTACCTGATGAAAAGGTGGTCAGCAGCTACAAAATCTCAGGCAGAAATAAAAGCAATGATTCTTCAACTCAGCAGTGGGGAGGATGGCACTAAGCTTAAAATTAATGGAGCCCAGTGTTAAAGTGTCTTTCAGAGAAAAGGAGTCTTTGCTGAAAGCAGTGAGCTAATGAAAGGAAGTGAGCATCGCTGCAGGAGTCAGCAGCTCCCCAGTTTGTTACAGGACTGTGATAGCAATCAGTGTTTGCTCTGCTGTCTTTACCCCGTGTTTACTGGGCCAGAGCATTTGAATAGCAGCAGTGCCCCCTTCATGGACAGGACTGGGATCAGAAATAAATGTTGTCACAAGTGTAGATGGTCACATTTCCAGCTGGGAACACTTTTCACTCCTTGGTGTGCTGGAGGGCAGGTGTCTGAGCTCAGCAACCTTTCTGTACCATCACTGCCTCGGGTGACTGAGATCACTGTGATCTCACCAACAGCTTCAAGAGGACTTTGCAACCTGCCACTGCAAAGACTTTAAGGAGGAAATGAAGGGAAGAGGGAATCACTTTGTAGCCATTCAAGAGAAACACTTCTGAGAAGTGGGCCTGGCTATAAAGTCCTGTGACATTTTAGGTCTAGGAAAAACCTTGTTTGTCAATGCAAGTGTTAGTGCATTGCAAGAGTATTACCGCGACCTGTGTGGGTCGCAGTTGGTGAGAGAGAGACGGTGAATCTTGTATCTTGATCAGAAGGCTGAATTTATTAATATATGATATAATACATTATAATTATACTAAAAAGAATATAGAGAGAGGTTTGCAGAGCAGCTAGCTAAGCTGAGAAGAGATAGAAAAGAACCCACAACAAAGTTGTGGCCAAGGACTCAGTCCCCTGGCTTGAACTGGTGATTGGCTCTTAATTATAAACATAGAAAATGAGCCAATCAAGGTGAATCCTATTGCATTCCACAGCAGCTGATAATAATTGTTTACCTTCTCTTCGGGGGCCTCTGGCTCCCGAAGACACAGAAATATGAAAGGAAGGATTTCTGTGGAGAAATGTCTGCGACACAAGAGAGGTGCTTCTCTGGGGGATAAGTCTGAAAGATAAACTGGTTAAGTCCAGCCTAATAGTTCAGAACTTGTTTTACTCATTAAACTAGGAGAAAACTGGCAACTTTGATTACAGTATGCAAACATAATGCTGTAAGGGTTATTCTTGCTCCTCTGTGACTGATTGTGTTGGCAAGTGAAAATGTGTGGAGTTAATGCTTTCAAAATGGATGGTAATGGTAAGCATGGTACTGTTCTCTTTCCCTGCTCTATTCTCAGACTTCATCTCTCTTGGTGGTACTAACTTCTCTCATGGTCTGAAAAACATTGAGGATATCTTATTTCTCATGTTCTTTTCTGTCTGCCTGACAATCTGTGTTTACATTCGTTTTTATGTGCAGATTTCTCAGGTGCCACTCAGGTGGCAGCATGGGAGGACACTGCTCTCAGAGGGCATGAGGCAGAGTTATTTAAGCAGCCCAAACCAGCCCTTCACTGGACTGAGAGATAAAAGATTTAATCATGGTCAGTCATTTCGTCTTGTATCTTTTCTGTTGCCAAATATATGCAGTTTTAAGGGGAACAAGTTTAGATAAGGTACATCTGTAAAAATGTGAGGGCACTGTGGAAAAGGAATCTTCCAGTGAAGAGCAGGGTAGTAATTAGAAGTGGTTCCAGCAGCCAGTTGCCATTCAAACCATACAAGTAAGTGATGTTTTCTGGGGAAATAATTTGAGCTGAAAACAGACCTAGGAATGCCTGCAGAAATCACTGTTACTGATTTCGTTGTTGTGGTTAGCTGGTTTTGAAAATTTGAAAAGTTCGAGAAGGAAGGAAGGAATATTGCCTGAAGGAGTTGATTCTTATTGTGGCTCTTGGGATTGGTGACATCTCCTGGGCCAGGCCTATGTGAAGCCTTTAAGGCATTGCTAAACACCTGCTTTTTTATTAAGTTGCTGCTACTGGCAAAGTGAGAGTGATTATCTCCTGAAATGAATCCTCTCTTGATGTCTTCTCTGTAATTTATTCTGAGCTGCCATTTCTTAGAAAAAATAATAATTTAAAGTTTGGAAGGAAACTAGTCATAGGAATAAAAACATTTCATGACCAAAACCAAGTTTTCCCTATTTCCTGGCAGAAGTGGCATCTGCATGTATACTGATATGGAGGTGAGGAGCAGTTGTCAAATTCAAATTCTTGGCCTTTTTTCTCATTTCCCAGTGTGACAGAAGCATTGCTGTTTGTAATTGGAAGAGTCCTGGGATTCCTCTTGAATTTATTGATAGCCACAGGTGATCAAAAAGCCTGATCCTTCTGCTTTGTGGAAGTCCTCTTTGTTTGGCCCTAGCAGTGGTTATCCATACACTGGTCACCTCCAGTTGTGTTATTGGATGTCTTCAGGAAAATGGCACCTGTTGTCCATAGGAACCAAATAGAATGGTCTGACTCCTTCAAAATTCATTCTCCAAGAATGTATTGCTGTTATGTTCATAGTCCTGCAGGATGTCCTGGCTAACTTCCAAGGCCAGTTTAAAATCTTGGTCCTAAACTTAAAAATTTTTTTCATAATTTGATAAGGTAATGGCATCAACCATGAAGGTATATTCCTGTAATAATTTAAATCCTAATTTAATTCTCTGTGCTTTGGTGTGCTGCCTCAGTTGTAGGGTGGAAATCCATGAATCCACAGGACAACTGTGCAGCCGGGCACAGGAGGCAAAATCAAGAGCTTGTTAGGCCAGGTTTGCCACCAAAGAAATTGATTCCTGAATTGCATCTGAAATTTGACCGCAAAGTTGCTTTGAATTGCATGTCAACAATTGTTGCCAAATCTTTCAGATATAAAATGAAAATGCTGTGGGTTGTTTTTAAACTTGCGTGCCTTTGAAGCCTCATCTCTCCAAACCCCCAGTTAAAGGAAGGAAACTTTGAGTTTTGAGAAGCATTGGAAACTTGTGTATCCATTTGCTCCTGGTGGGTTTTGCTGGAAAAGGCCTTGAAAGAAAAGACAGTAGTTAGATGGCACTTGAAAGTAGGGTGCTTGGAGCATTCCTACTTAAGCTATATCTTACAGTTTCACTGCGAATTCCATTCAAAACTGGATCCCAAGTGGTTTTAGGCTATTTTCATTTAAAAAACTCACCATAAACCTCTAAGAGAAATTGGATGACATTTCCAGCTCTGGTTGGGAAGTACTGTTGAAATTAATTAGCCCTATCACTATGTGTTAGCTAGAGCTGTATATAAAAACCTGAAGAGAGAAGGCAATCAGTCCTGTATCAGAAATTAGTAATGAACTGTAAGAGGAAGAGAGCATTTTCAGTCTTGGGAAGGATATTTCTTGTTAGCTGGAGCTGTCAAACTATTTACTTAAAATACACCAGCCATAAGTACAGACTGTGTACACTAGGCAATGGTACCAGATCCTAATCATTATTCTGGGATAACAAACATGATGACTGAAATAACTTCACTAATTTAGTGAAAAACTGCTGCCACACATCCTTGAAACAAGCCATATTTTTGAGCTGCAATTTTTGACACATAGAAATCCATGAAAAGACCCAGTTAGATAATGTAGGTTGACCAAATGAAATCCCATTTTGGCCTACAGTCACATGGGCTTGCTAAAGGGAAACTAGAGAATTATTTTCCAAGGGCAGGGCAGGCATTGTGTATAAGGTTAACACACACACATAAAAAAGCTGATTTGGTTCTCCTCCCTTTTTTTTTTTTTAATCAGAGTAATGCATAAACTTGAGTCAAAATTAGTAAATATGCATTTGATGGGTATAATGAAAATTTTACTGCCCCAGAACTCAATTTCCTTAGTAAATGGTGGCATTTGTGTTTACCACATGATAGATTTAAAATGTAAAGATATTTACTGTAGTCCTGATGTCACAATCTAAGTATTTTAATAAGGGCTAGCAGTTGAATGGTGGGAAGGAATTTCCTTTACCTAGCTTTACAGCATGGGCCTGTTTTCAAAGTTATTCTACCTTGTTTCACAACAGAGAGAAGGACCCAGTGGCTCTTACTGCCACTTTGAATTTAGGCTCAGACAGAAGAAGCATTCATTGAAAATGTTTTAAATAGAATTTTTTAAGACTTTAATAAATTCAGCACTTGGAAAGGGCGTTTGTGGAATGGATCTACCTAAAGAGAAAGTATAAAGTCATTCCCACATGCCATGTTTTTGACACTACTACACTCAGCCTTTGACAGCACGAAGGAACCTTGGTTCAGAGGTGTTTGCCTTGTCTATCATCACAATATTATGCTTTTAATTACCTGACTGTGTTTCTCAGGAGCTCATTCACCTTTCAGGTATCCTTTTTGTGCCACTGTGCCAGCCTTCACTTGGGGCAGCCCCTGCAGCACAGAAGGCTCAGCCTGGCTACTGTGGGCTACCTGTGAGAGGTCTGAGGAGAAGGGAATAACAGTAACAGCTGCTTCTTTGTGCCAGATCCCAAAGGACTGTGGTTCTGGAAAATGGCTGGGGCTTCCTCATTCCCAGAGGATTAAGAGCTGCACTGTGGTCAGAAGACAGCAAAACTTTGGGGATTTAAGTGACAGGAACAGAGGACAAAAAGGGATACCAGGCCAACCTAGCGCTTGCTGTCTGACATGCTGTTTATTTATGCTGTATACCTCAGCACAATGAGTCATGCCTTTAAATAAGAACAAAATAGAACTGACAAATGACACATGTGAGGTTCCCTCCAGAGAGTTCTTTTTTCCATTAAATAGCCAACAAAACAGTGTCTGAGGGAGAAGCTGACAGCTCTTTCCGAGCACACTAAGAACACTTGAGAGGATGAGCAGCTACTTGAAGCTGGGAAAAAACTAATATGGCTCAGGAGCAGGTGAAAGAGGGACCACCTTCTCCTGAAACATTTCTTAGGTATCTGTTTGTGGTGTTTCAGGCTTTCAGCTTGTGTCTGTAAGAATATTTTCAGTGAAACATATTAAGATGGAAAAGAATTCCAGTCTAGGGCTCTGTGAGATCTTGAGAGATGGCAAGAAAAAATGTGTTATAAATTTTCTGCAGTGCTCTTCTGTAGAAGCTTCAGGTGATGAGGCAGGGTAATCTCTGGAGTTAGCAGAGTTTTATAAAGCTAGGAAAATAGGGATATGCCCTTCTCGAATAAAATCTTGATATCTAGCAGATGGTTCTCTGAAGGTCTCTATTTTTATCAAATATTAAATGCCAAGTGCCTGATTGCCATGGTACTTATTTTGCCTCTGAACTTAAAAAAATCCATAAATTATCTTTGGTAAAACACCTCTTTGTTTTCACATGGAAATGATAAGAAAGGGACCTCAAAGATACTTTTCTGCAATGGCAAATAATAAGACTAAATAATGAGGACTGATATAAAGCAATGTGATTTAAAGCAACAGGAGGTAATCATGTTTTCATACCCAAATCTCCTTTCCTTTAGAGTTCTTACTTAATTGGTTTGGAAAGAGCAGCTGAGCTGCACTGAATGATAACTTTTGTGGTGAGCTGATTTGCAGGGAAGCCAAGTCTACAGTACCAATTCATAACAGTTCACTTGGACAGCCATCAAAAAACTCCATTTCCAATTCCTCAGGCTGTGGTTTTCCTCATCCAGTGCTTTTCATTGTTTACAATGTTGGTGCTAAATAACCAATTCTAAAAATTCTAGGTCACGTTTAAGAATGTAATTATTTCAAATTATTTTAGGTAGAAAATGTATTTAGGCAAGACTCCCTAAGCTGCAAACGTCTTATTCAAAAGAAATAACTTCAAAAGTCTTTTGTGCACTGCAATAGCTTGACTGTCATAAACTTGAGGATGTGGAAGACAGAAAATTAGAAAAAAATAGTTTTTTTCCTGAACACAGGTAAAGGTCAGATGTGTCATTTAACATCAGTAGGAAGTGAAAATGCCATTTCCATGTCCAGTAACCACTTCCTGCTCCCTCTCTGCCATGTTTCTTCATCTGTGTCCCGCCAGCACAAGGTGAAGGATGTTCCTGCCACTTGTGACTGTAACTCATTAACTAGCCCTTGGGCAGAGGACTTGGGTTTCCAGACAGGAAATCAGCTGGAGCCTGCTTAGGGAAAAGATTGCTGCAGCCATCCTGTTTTTCCTTCAGTCTTCCTCAAGCCTCAGTCTATCTGGTTACTGTGTCTTCCTGATCTGTTTTCCCAAGCAGGTCAGAAGCCATTTCACAGCACTGGCCCCAGCTCAGCTGTCACCCATCACAAAGCTCTGGCTCCATTTCTCATGCCAGGGCTCAGCCTGAAGAAGTAGCTGATGTCAGGTAGGCAGGGCAGTGACACACAAGGGACACTTCACAGCTGGATTTACCCGTGTTTTAAAAGTTTTTCTTTTTCACATTTAATGACTCTTGTAGGTTTGGGACGATTTTCACTTTTCTCTGGATAAAAGTCAAGGAAGGGCAATTTCCAAAGCTTGTCAAGTGTCATCAACCTAGAACCTGAAGTTAGCAATGGATGAAAACCCAAGTCATGGAGATTTGGCAGCTTGCTGGAGCTAACAATGACAAGGTATGATATTTATTAATGAGCATCTCTAGTTTTTGGTCTGGGTCAAATAAGTTTTTTCTTTCATGGCATTTAGTATTTCAACATAATTGACTTAGCAAGGATCTGGAAAACTAAACACTATTTGGCTTCTCAGAATTGTAGGTTTACTATTTTATGCTTGTAGTCTGCTTGAGAAAACAACCAGGGAAATTAATTTGGTTTTGGGTTTTTTTGTTTGTTTGTATTAAGAAATAGACATGCTTGCATCGCCAGCTTCTGCCACTCAGTGTTATTCTTAGACTCTATTCCCTCTCCCCTTTAGTTGTGCATTTCCAAGCTGAAGAGTTCTGGTAATGGGAAAACTTGGTCCTATTAACCATCATTCTTCACACCTTTTCCAGCTTGGCTTGATTGTCTTTAAACTGAGAGAAATCAGAACTGCATTTCACATTCAACATATTGCTATTTCATAGGCTGATGCATTGGTAAGGTTTTGCAAAAAAATTTGCAGAAATGTTGACTTTTCCTGACTCTTAAACTAAAATGATTCCACACGTGTTTGTCACAGATGAGTTTTCCAGCTTCCCAGGATGGGATATGGGACATGATGTTAGGAAAAGGAGCTCCTTATTTGAGAAGACTCTTCCCCCATGCCAAGGTGGACACTGTCTAGTGGCACACACTTTATCTTAGGCGAGAGCTGACAGAAAGAAGAGCAAACCTATGCAATCAATTTCTCATGATGGGGGAGTTGTAGTCTAGTGGAAAAAGCATTGTTCTAATGCCCAGGTGCCAATCCTGGTTTTGTTTATGGAATAACTTTTAGGAAATCCTCTCTCTGTATTTCAGCTTCCCCCTTAAGAGCATTTACTGCTCTCCTTGTCAAGCATTTGAAGGCCAATCGATGACAGAGTCTGTGGGCCTGCCAGGTTGCATTCCAGAGGCATCACAAGCACTTGCCAGCAACTCTTGTCATCATTCTGTGCTTTCTAACTGTAAGGAAGAGTTCCTTGATAAAACCTTTGTTCACCAATGTTACACCTGGGACTGCAGCTGATGGTTTGTTCTGGATATGAAACAGGAAAGCTCACAGCTTAGGAAAGCTTTTATAGGAATTGACTGAAGGGGAGTTAAGCACTTAGCTCATCTGTGGCCCCTCTCAAACACAAAAGCTTGTCCAAGGCCTATTTGTTCAAACAAATCTGCTGTTTTGGAAAACTCCCTGCACTACTAGGGAAACATGGATGACATTCCTAATACACAAATGTATTAAGAAATATATTAAGAAATGCATCCACTTTTGAGGATTTGGGAAACATCTTACTTGTGTGCTAGTATAAGACTTTCTGATTTACTGGATTTTTTTGCTAAATGTCTTTAGTTGAAATAGGCAAAGATTTCATTTACCCAGTAAATGACTAGAACCATTTGTGAAGCCATGGTCAAAATATTGTTTAAAAAAAGGCAGAGCTGCCATTGAATCCTTAATAGGCTGAATATTTTCTGAACTTTTTTCCATATAAAGTTATCTAGAAGTTCATGCTGAGCAGTGTACAATATAACAATAGCTATGAAATATTAAATGGCAAAGATTTGATTCATAGCTCTATTTTTCTTGTCTCTGTTACATTCGGGAGAAAATTCCTCAGATTTATTTCCTGGTGTTCACTTTGTAAACCACTCACATTGGTACAAAACAGAGACCACAGTGGCCCCGAATACATTTCTGTAATGTGAAAAGTAATTTGTGCAAAAATGCTTATTGATACTGACACCATTTAAAGATTAGATTGTTTCATTGCACTGCAGTTAATTTAAGATTCTCTGGATTTTTTTACACAATTTAATCCTTAGTGCTTTTTCTTACTTCCTTGACTTTTTGTATCCTTGGAACACTCTGAACAAATTGCTACCTTTGCAAATAACACTTTTATGGACAGTTTAGGTACCTAGAAAAGCTTCCTGTTGTTTAATACTACCCCAGTGCATAAAATTGTCCAAAATTCTGGTCTTTGGTGTTTGCGTTTACCTCAAACTTTTTGTTGTTTTGGCCTTAGACTGAAATTCTGTGATGGGCAATGGAAATCCTACATGTCTTTTTGTAGTTGATTATGACATTTGCTTAATCAATACTTGAATATTTTGCATTCTTCTGTAACTAGATTAACTTCTAACCTGTAATCCAGAAGCAAGGTGTAACCCAGTGCTGCTTGAAGGGGGAGATAAACCCTTGTTTTGCCCACAGGGACTGTGGCAGTGAGATCCCATCTCTTCCCACTCTGTTCTTTCCCCTCAGTGTTCGGCTTGCCAGTGCTTTTGCCAGCCCAGTGACTACCTCATTAATCTGCTGTGACTGTGTGACAAACTGTACCTTTTCCTACTGTTAACCTTTTGTCGTGTTATGTGACAATTTGATTCATGGAGATGTGTTAACTGAAAATAAATTAGCCAGCCTGTCCCCAAAGTCATCACCATCATCTTTAGCTAAGTGGAAAATAACCCCCAAACCCTTAGAAGCCCAAAAGTCAATTGCTTCTGTATGCTGTTAATCCTGGTTTTTTTAATATGCTTTCAGTTAAATGTCCTAAAACAATTTATTTATAATTACACCCTGGAATCTGTCTGTACTTTGAAATCTGTGTGTTTGCACATACATCCTCTTCTTGAAATTTTATTTTTGGGGACAGCAGGTGGTAAGAGCACTACAAGCAGCAGGAATGTGCTAGCACAAGCCTCTTGCTGTGCAGCACATGATAGCACCCCGTCTAGCGAATGTTATGCAAAACATGAGAAAGGAAGAAGTATGATTTAATATTCTAATTGAAAGAAAGAAATTGCTCATTCAGAGCAAGATGATCTAATTTAGAATAATAAGGGTTATATGGAATTAATCACATCTAACTAAACCATGGTGAAATAGCGTTGTAGCAAGGTCACCAGTCACAACAGTATTAAAGAATGCTTAAATGATACCCAGCTTACAGCCCAAGAGCCTCATTAGCTCTCATGGGAGCCCCACATTGCTGGCTCTGGGATTTATCCTTGAATACCATGTGGATTGTTTGAAATAGAGTGGTGCACAGGGTATTTCATGAACTGATTTTGTTTTAATCCTTTCTGAAATATTGTGATTATCTTTTAATTAGGAAGGTGCTGCCAATCCAACCAAACGTGTGGGTGATGGAATGTTCTTGGATGTAAGAAAATCCCCTGGAGTTTAGAGGGACAAATTCAGCTGCTGCTCAAATCATGACAAAGCCAACTCCCACATCAAAAAGGGTAGGAGTACCAATTCCTAAGGGCTTCCTAAATGGTGCTACCTTTCACTGAGACTTGTACTTGTTAAGCCATCAGATGGTTTTTGAAAACCTTGTATAGAAGTGGGATTGTTTTAATTACCTTCTCAGAGAAAGTGCAGATGAATCACAGTAGGAAGACTCTTATGTGAAAACAAGTCTGAGAGTGTAATTCTGATTCCATCAGAAAGGATAAGAGATACTTTATCTCCCTGTGGGCCACCTTCTTTTCACTCTATTTACTCTGAAAGCTCTTTTGTGGAAGGGAAACAATACTACCAAATTTTGCTAATACTTTGACGTTGATCTTTGCTAGTTATTTCTGTTGTGCTCTGTATTTCCAAGGTTTCTTATTCTATTCATCAGCTTTTTCCCCAAGTAATTTCTCAGCAATGCTCTCTTGCATGTGAAATAGTTATTTTTCCTTTATAAATGCACTGTAACTTGTAAAAGGATTTTAAAAGGTTGCAAATATTAATCTAACATAGAAAAGAAATCATTACATGGAAGTGAATATGGCATCTTGTTTACCTGCTACTGATGGCATTTGGCCCAACAGGAGTTGTGATTTTCAAGTGTTTATGAAAGACAAGGGCAAACAGGGAGTCAGTCAATTGCTTTGCTCCAGAGCATGGGATATGCAGCCTTTAAAGCTTGTAAAAACATACATTAACTACTTACCAGTATCTGTTCAGAAAGCAAAAGCCATTCTTGGAGATGCAGCAGCTATAAAGTGCAAAATCCACTATCCCAAAGCAAAATATGGATCATTGCCATGAAATTATCGATGCAAGGAGCCCCTAGCCAGGGCATAATGTGCTCTGACTCTATGATTCAGAAGGCTCAACAATTGCTCTATAAGCTATGTTATATTACACTAATATTATATTAAAACTATACTAAAGAGATACTAAAGAAAAACCTGTGACTGTCTGGAGACAGTCTCAGCACAGCTTTGACCTAACTGGGCAATCAATCCAAACAACCATCACCAGAACCCAAATATAAGTCACTCTTGGTAAACAATCTCCATAACACATTGCACGTGTGCCAAGCTGCAGGAGCCGCAAGTAGAGAAAAGAATTGTTTCCCAGAAAAAATCCTGAGAGAGAGAATTATGTCTCTGTCTAGAGAATGTGTATTCCACACAAAATTGCCAGCAGTAAACAGTCCTGAGCTCTCCTGCAGATCTCAAGCTCTTCTCGTGAACTTTTCAAAAGATTATTGGTGAATCAATGTTTTCACTTGGCCAGAAGGTAAAATTCTGCTATGTTGCTTACAGAAGTTTAATGAGCTCATTTCACCTTTTAAAGTATATTTGCTAACAGGGATTTCTCTTTCAGAAATAATTTAGAGTCATTTGTATCACTGAATACCTGACTTAGAGAACTGCAGCATTATATTCTTTAGAAAAGAACCTACCCCGAGGTGTATTTGGTATGTGAAAATGAGAGACTCTAATTCTGTCACACAGCCATTATAGGTGAAAATTGCTGAACTCTCTACTTGACAACATGAAATTCGTGATTAGAAATAGAAATTAAAATTGAGAGCATTACTGTATGATAATCATCATATCACAGTATTTTAATAATAATACACCAAATCCTAATGGTAACCTAAATTTTAAATTCTGAGAGCAGTTCTCATAAGTGCAGCTTCTCTTTTCAATCCCTCTAACACCATATTTTGCATGTCCCTGTGGAGGCTTAGAGCCAAAGGCTCCCTCAATTTTAAGCTGACATCTAGAACTGAATCAGTTTGTTTATGCTAAGTAGGTCTCTACTTGAGAAGGAAAAGATCCATGTCACTGCAGTACAGATATTTAACAGCATATTTTGCAAATGACAAAGCTTGGTATTAGCATCAATAGAAAGGAAGAAAATGAGACTTGGACTAGCAGAAAATGAAATTACTGTTATATTTTATTTCTTGAATGATAATTTGGAAATGACTGAGTCTGCTCTTGGATGGAAAATTAATTCCAGTGCAAGATAAATAGAATGGCAACAGCTAAAAGGTGTGCCAGGTAATTGGCCTTTTACAATTAGGTAAGGCTTTGTGTGACAGTCAACCAAAGTCTTAGAATTGCTACAAAAATGGTTACCTGAAGTGACAGAACAAGCAAGGGGTATTCAGACTTGCTAATATATTTGGAGATGAAAGATTTTACATGAAAGGAGTAGCTCTTGCAAACCTTTTGCTGTAAGTGGAAATGAGATTTATAGGAGGATTAGAACTGATTTTTGGGCTCAAGTCATCTGGAAATCATTGAAGGAAATGAAAATGACATGAGGGCTACAAGGAGTGAGGATATTTGCAACATGGTGCTGTTGCCATTGTCTCCTGATGCTCTGAGAACAGCAGAAATAGATTTGTGGCTGGCCAGGGAGAACGCTGCTTGCTGTGGGACTTGTGATTATTCCTAACAAAAGGGACTGGGCCAGGTATAGGCTTGGTATTAAATCAGAACATGAGGAAATTTAATTTCATCTCTAGGCAAACTGTGGCAGTTGATAACTGGTGGCAAAAATAGCTGGTTTTCTGTGTGGGTGGATAAAAGAGAATACCAATTGGAATTGTCTATGGAAATAAAAAAGTTTTAGTTTAGGATGAACTGATGCTCAGCACAAGGAAGGAACTTAAAAATCCAATCAATATACAACTTAGTATTTTGGCATGTATATCAAATGCTACTTGCACATCATGACTAGATATTTTTTTAAAGTTAAACTCACTCTTCAAAAAAAACCCAAACCATCACAAGTTAAATATTTTATATGTCATTTTTTTAAAGTTGTAAAAATATTGACCATTTTCTTGTTTTGCTTCATCTGCATGAGGAAAGGGAATAGGGGAGAAAAGGAAGGAAAATTGAAAAAGCAACTACATTAAATTACTTCCTTCGAGCATTGTGCTTGCTGCAGCTTATTTTTGATTCCACAAGTTCACTAAACATTGTTGAGATGACAAATAGCAGGAATCAAAGTGTCTAAAAGAATAAGTCCTAGTCCAGCACAGACTCTGTTTAAAAAAGTATTCTTTGCAGTAGGAAGAAAACCCAAGGAACAAGCCCAAGAGAAGGCTGTCAGAAGGTGGGGTCAAAGTAAGTGGAGGTAAGTGTCACATGCACCAGGAGCTATGAGAAATGTGCTCCTTTTGAGGGAAGGGAAGAGTTTCTCAAGGTGATTTAAGAAGGCTCTTGCTCAATGAACCAATGTCCATGCCAGCTACACAATTTGGGATAGAAACTGTAAATCAAACAATGTCAGAACAGCCTGAGCAGCAAAGTCTTGGTTTGGGTGAGTAAGAGCCTGCACTGGACTGAGGGGCTACTTTTTCTCTAAGCCATCAAGTGAGTCTCTGTGTTAGTTCTTCACAGGTGTCACAGTGGCAGGCTCCCACAGGGAATTGTTGGAGTACCTGCAGCCTGGTGAGGCTGGGCTTCCCAGGCTAAAACAGTGACCAGTTGATGTATGCAGCTCTCTGGTGTTTAATTGCTGCATGACCAGCAAGCCCTATAAGGTTTGTGTCCTGCACCCCACCATGCACACACTGTGCATTAATATCACTGACAGAAGGGGCTGAGTGATAAAGCTCGGTGGGGACCCCTAAATCTAGAGGTGCAGAGACACGAGGCTTCACAAGAAGAAATATTAGCAGCCAGCAGTGTTTATCAGCACAGCCACACACACACACAGTGGGAGACAAAACATTAGGAGTTACGCCGATGTGCTCAAGTTAACAAAATTTATTTTCTGTTCAGCCACTCCAACATACCTTGTAACTGTGTGCTCCTCTGCTTTAGGGATTGATGCTTCTCTTCATAAATACTGCTTTGTGGAAGCTGCCTGTCTCCACAAGTGATAGAAAGTAAACCATGTATGAAGATGAGGCAATAGCCAAAATTAAGTATACACTGGTAAGAGCAACTTTGAGCTGTATCCTTAGATACCAAATAAAATTCTAGCCCAATTAGTGTTGAGTTTTCTCTTTTCCAAGTTAATTTACAGTTTGGTTAAGTGTATAAAAGCATATAAATCTAAAGTTGAAGTTTTAGCCTCAGTGCTCTCTCTAAACATGTATGCTCAAGAACAGCAAATGCTTTATCTAAATTTGTGTTTCAGAGGCTGCTTTGACAATTTTAAGAGGCACTGTAGTTCTGACTTAGTCTAAAATTACCTAATGATGATGGTAAGCTGTTCCATTGCTTTAGAGACTCATCCTAGAGGCTGTGGTACTGATCTGGATTAGAGGGGAGTTGATCCCCAAGGTATCTGCCAAAGGATCCAAGGCCAGGAAGGGTTACTAATCATTAGTTGCAGTGGCTGTTTAGAAGTTGGTACCGTGGATCTGAATTGCTTCTTCCAAAGTATTTTCATGTGTCAAGAGAAGGAAAGAGGAGGAGAAAAGGGGTTCTTTTTTAATTCTGCCATCTCTTTTGCCTGAATTAGACAGCATGAGTAGAGATTTGGTAGGGGAGAAAATGTTTTAAAATTTCTGGTTTAGGAATATGCAGTAAGTATGTGCTTTATCAGAGTTCCAAATGTCTGCTGTTCACAGTTTCTACAAACTTCATGCTCAGTTGTCAAAACTTACGCAAAACTGTGAAGGCACATTCGTTGTTGTCACCCATTTTTCACAGCTGCCAGACATGGATCTCTCTGCGTGCTGTTGGAGGGGAAACAGAGTGCAAGTACAGCTTCCTTCCTCTCTGTCAGAGAAGAGGTTCCTCACTGACTAACAGATTTCTCAGTCTGCAGAACATCCACAGCATCTTTTGAATGAGAAGTGTCATGCAGATAAATCACATAGGCAAAAAACAAATTAGCACATGGTGGCACGAAGCAATCAATGAGTGGTTCTGATACAAGCAGTCTGGTACAACACACGTCACACCTTTCTGTGCTTATCAGCCTGTCAGTTTGTGACCAAAGAATATGCAATCCTTCTGAAGCCAAAGGAGAATTATCCAAGATTTGATCTGTGTTAAAAATGCAAGTTTTTTCCACTGGGATTCTAGGCACAGAAGTAAAATATTTCTAGTCAGTTAATTAGTAGGAGGCTTATTTTTTTTTTTTTTGCAGCTAAGAATAATGAGAAATGCATTGTTTCCATATAATCAATTATTTACCAGAAGATTTTGGGCTTTTTCAAACCCTGTTTTATATTTATAAATGCATCAGTTTAATAAATAATTGTCAAAGGAACAGAACAGTGCTTGTAATTTATTATTATCATGTACAGGCTACTAAAAATTTAGAGCAGAGATTAATTTGTTATTGCAGATTATGTAAGGGTATGACCTGTGTCCTGTTGTTACAAATATCAGCACTCCATAGACTTCAGTGGTACCAGAAGTGCATTTGGAGGTTGCTGATAAGAATTTGGAAATATCATCATTAAAATCTGAAAGCAGTCATGCAGGACAAATCAAGGTATGTGTGTATGTATGTATTTTGATGAGCAAGGAAGCAAGGAATTTGCTCAAATCTTTGCCTTAGGAGTGTCAGTTAGGGAAAATGAACCCCTTTTGTTTGACAAAGCATTTTTATCCCTTTTTGGTTAAGAAGAATTACACAGCCTCTCTTTCCAGTTCTGGACAAAACATTTTTACATGGCTGGTGATTTCACCATGTGGGGAGTGAGGGCAGCCCCACACGGCTCTGCTTTGTGGCTGCATCAAAAGCTGGAGCAGCGGGTGCAGGATAAGGCAGAACATGAGGCGCTGCCCTGAAGAGTAAACACTTTGCACAACCTGCCAATTATTTGTGGCCCAGGGAAGCAGAGAACTCATTTCAGTAATTTCAACAGGTTTGAGATGAGGTCACCTTTTGTAACTCAACCCTTTTAACTCCAAATACAATTTAATTCAAGTCAAGGAGTGGGGAAATGCAGTTACCAGTGATTTGCCCTACAACCTGTGTGATGTCTCTGCTCTTATTGTTTCAGCTAAGAGGATGGATAATGCTCAAAGAAAATGAAAGTTTCTGTAAATCCTACTTTTATCTTCTCCATGTAGGTAAGTACTAACAAGAAAAGTTATCTGTAAAATGATCTGCTTTGTGCCTTTGTTTGCCTGCAAAAACTCCAGCTAAACCTGCACTAGATGCAATGGCACCCTTCCATTGCCTACAGCTTCAAAATTTATGTTCTCTGGAATAACCATTCAGATGTTGTTCATTTTAATGCTGTTTGATTACTTGTAATGAGCAATCATAGCAATAAAACAAGGATATATGAAAAAACTAATGTCCACGCTAACCATAAAGTCAGGCTATATCTGCACTATTTAGGTGAGAGCTTATTCCCATTTATTTGTTCCTGACACACTTGGATGCTTTTTACAATGAACAGCACAACACTGCAGTCCAGGATGACAGACTGGCCTCCAGGTTTGGCCCTTTTCTCTGACAGGAATGAAATCTGCAGGAACACATCTGGCTTGTGCTAACAGAAGAGCTCCCAAATGAGGGTGCTGTTACCAGCACAAAGTGGAGGGGGAAGAGGGAAAAGAAAGAAGCACAGGGAAGGATTTATGAACAGAGGACATGAAGGAGGCTTAAGGCTGTACCTGGTGTAGTTAAGGGAAAGTGCTGGGAAAATTGATTTCAAGAGAAGACTGACTGTGTGATACAGAGCATAAGCTCAGCAGGATCATGATGGGAATAAAAGACCAACTTTTCCAGCCAAGAAGGCAGGCCTAAGGAAATGCGAAAGAGGCTGTCAGTATCTGAGTCAGTCTAATGAGCATTTGCTTTTCAGAACAAGACTTAGAAGGTCTGTCAGAGACAGACCCCAATGGCATTAATCTCAAGAGGAAAATAGCAATGCTGCACCCAAGGAAACTGACATCTCCTCTCAGCATGGGATAATAAAGTCAGTCTTTGCCATGGACCTACACCCAGAGAGAGTGAGGGCTGTCAGCACGTGGAGGACTGAAGCAGCACAGGTTAGTGCAGGCATTGGAACTTCTCTCCATTGATTTCCACTTAACAGAATTTCTTTTTTTTTTTTTTTTCAAAGATGACACAAAATACCTTTGGTATTGTTGAGCATTTTTTTTTTTTTGCTGAAAATGAATTGGTGGTGAAATCTTTCTTCAATTTTCCTTGGCATCCCAGAAACGCTACAAAAAACAGCTTTGGCTAGACTTTTCTTCATTCTTTTCTAGAGGTTCACTTGTACAGGAAAATTATGTACCCAGGCCATGGAGCATCCGTTTAATACAAAATGTAATTTTGCAGCATTCTCCTTGGTGATGTGACTTCCCTATGAAACATCTATTTCTGTGAGGGTGGGAAGTGTTGCCAGACAGGCTCTCATATTGTTATTGCCTTGTCTGAGTACTTTTTGGTAATTTCTTATGTGACTGATTAAAGCAAATTGTTGCTATTCAATCTACTATCTTACAAAGGGGATATTACCTGTGATAGTGAGAAAGCTGTACTGGGCAATTTAAATTAGGCTGGAAGAGAAATCAATGCCTATTTTCAACTTGGTCCCTCTGTTAGACATTAGCCATTATTATTATTCATATTTAAACTGCAGAGGCTTTTAATTTTATTTTTTTTTAAGTCACTTAGCTGAATGCACCTTACTAGCCTTTATGATCTTACCTGCATTGCTTTGCCAGCCAGTTTGTGTGGGATGGAATCCGGTCCACATCTCCCTTGGCGAGAGTGGTTGTACTGCTGAGAAAGGGGTCTTCAGGAGCCTCCTGTCCTCTCAGTGAAGTGTAGAGAACTTTTCTGTTTTAGATTTGGGGAGTTGTTTCAGTGTTTTGGGAGTGGCGTTGGCACAAAGGGGGCTGGCAGGGCAGATAAAATCCCTACGCTTGTCTTGTTTGGGATGGGCATGAATCAGCACCAGCGGGACCTGCTGTGGGTGGCATGAGCCTCCCGTCACACAAGAGGCCATGTTCCCCACAGCATCATCTCTTTCCTTTCCCGCTCAGCCTGATCCGAGCGTGAGGAGAGGCTGATATGGTAGTGCCAGCACCTACCTTGAGCATTGTGAGCCTGGGCTGGGGAGACACCAGTGAATGGGATGCAATGCTGTGAGGGGGTCCCAGCGCTGTGAGGGGAGGTTGTGAAGGAGTCCCAGCGCTGTGAGGGCTTGTGAAAGAGCGGCGCAGCTGTGAGGGGGGGATCCCAGCGCTGTGAGGGCTTGTGAGAGCGGCGCTGCTGTGAGGGCAGTCCCAGCGCTGTGAGGGCTTGTGAGAGCGGCGCTGCTGTGAGGGCAGTCCCAGCGCTGTGAGGGCTTGTGAGAGAGCGGCGCTGCAGTGAGGGGCGGCGATCTGAGGGGCTCCCCGCGCGCTCCCCGCTCACAACAGCCGCCTCGCGCCCGTCCCGCTCCACAGCGCTGGGGCCGGGGCGAGCGCGCACCCCGCGCTGATTGGCTGCCGCTCCCGCCGCGGCCGCGGGCGGCGCCGCCGCTCCAAGTTTGTGTCCGGGCGGAGCCGCCGCCGCCCGCGGGCTGCTCCCGGTCCGCTCCCGGCCCTGTGCGCTCCCTTCGCCGCCGCCACAGGGGCAGTGGTCCGGCCATGGCGGGGCCCGGGCGGCGGCGCTGAGACGGCGGAGGGTGGAGTGTCGGTCCCAGAGCGGGCGCCATGCGGTCCCTGAACATCACCCCGGAGCAGTTCGCGCAGCTCCTGCGGGACAACAATGTGACGCGGGAGCAGTTCATTGCTCTCTACGGGCTGCAGCCGCTGGTGTACATCCCGGAGCTGCCGGGGCGCACCAAGATAGCCTTCGTCCTCATCTGCGTTCTCATCTTCGCCCTGGCGCTCTTCGGCAACTGCTTGGTGCTCTACGTGGTGACCCGCAGCAAAGCCATGAGGACCGTCACCAACATCTTCATCTGCTCCCTGGCGCTCAGCGACCTCTTCATCGCCTTCTTCTGCGTGCCCTTCACCATGCTGCAGAACATCTCCTCCAACTGGCTGGGCGGTGAGTGCCGGGGCCGGGCCACCGCTCCCGGGCTGGGCTGCGGGACGGGAGCCGAGACCGGCGTTCCCCATTCCCCGTCTCTGAGGGACCCTTCCTTGCTGCCTTCAGCGAGGGACCCTTCCTGCCCTCAGTGAGGAGTGAGGGACCCTTCCCCTTCCCGCTCCCTGTGAGGGGTGCCCTCTCCATCCCTGCCTCAGGTTATGTTCAAATAACCCAGTGCCCTTTCCGCCTTGTATTCCTTCAAATTTGCGGTGTGCGTGTGGGAAGCGGTTCGTTGTGTGGAGTCTTGCCGTACTACTTTCTCTCCTTTTTTTTTTTTTTTCCTTCATTTTATTGCTAAGTAATGAAATCTGTCTGGCAAGTGAGGTGTCAATCTTTATGCAGCTTAAGTTCCTCTGACAGCTGTCAGCTCGGAGACAGTAGTCCTCCTTAACATTTTGTGAGGAAAAAGAATGTCCTTGAAGGAACAAGTGACTGGGAGAATGTGTAGAATTTATGCAGAAATAATGCATCTTTAAAATTTTTTTAAATTCTTTTTTATTCTTGGGAGCTCTGTTGTATCCTGTTGATGTGAAGAACCTTTTGGCAAAGCTTCCCTGATACCTGGAAAGAAGGATTTTTTTTTTCCTTTTCTATGCATCCCAGTTCCAAAGCAGTAAAGAGCAAGCAGAGAAAGGTGCAGTAGAATTGTATATGGTATTTATTTTTTTGGTTTTCATTTCTTTAAACAGTGTTTGACAATTATAAGTGGAAAAATAAAAGGGGTGGTTTTGCAGCAAGTAGCAGACAGCATCTTGTACAACCACAAATTGAAATATTTTTTTCACAATATTTTGGAGTGATCACTAAAGATGTTGATCAAGTGACACGTTGATGCTTCAGTTTCCAAGGCTTACTGTGTTTCTGTTGTTTGGAGACAACAGTGAAGATTGTCATAACATGGAGATTTAATTCCATAACTTCCCACAGACTAGAATGCTTTGTGGGAATTGACAGGTCAGAGAAGACTTGGAGCACATGTGAGAAATGGGCTTTATTACAGAAACTTCAATGAGAAGTGATGAATCCAAAGCTCCTGGGACTACTGATAGTAAGGACAACTGTGCTTTTTTCTTATGAGCTGTTTTGGGGAAGATAAGGTTTGTGATTCTTCTCTCTCCTAAGGAAAGGTCTGATTTGTCAGCTTGACCAAATATCTGATCAGAATCAACTGAAGCCTCTGTGTGGGGTGAATTAGAGGAGATAGGGCATGGGCAGGTGGAACAGGTGGAAAAATATGTATGTCTTTATTTACACTCTGTTACTGAGGGTGCCTGACCGAAATCTAGAAGCAATGAATGTAAAAGCTCTAGCATAGTTACAGCAAATCTCTTCAGATATTCAGTATTTGGGCAGCTGAAGTACACTGTTCTCTGGGGATTACTGTGTTTTTTGCCTGCTCTCTTAGCTGTGCTAGAGCATTTTCAGTGAATGCATAGGTCTTTTGATCTGGTGAAATCATTACCTTGAATTAACTCAGTGTTGGGAGGACAGAATAAGTACTAGCATGGATTGGTGATGGGGGGGTGTGAAGTAAAATTGAGGAAAACAAATACATGAACTGATGGTATCCCAAGGGTATCTGGTTCCTGATGCTGACATGGTGAACTGTGAGTGATGATTAAAGTTGTACTGTGAATCAGAGCCTGCTAGTCCTGGAGGAGTCTTTTCCTTGCTGGCTTAACTGGTTTAATGTGCCTTTTGCCTTTCATTTTGGAGTCTGAAAAAATCTTGTTCTCATCCACTGTAGTGCAACATCACTGAGTAGTGCAAGATCCAAGTCTGTTATGAAAAAGGTGATTTCACTTGTGATGTATCCTTGGTGGATGAAGTGGTGCATCCTGAGACACTTGATGCTAGAAATTGATCTGGGAATCTGAGCCTTTAGTCACTTTCTGTATCGATTTACTTGCATCACTAAAACAAGCGTCTGTACTAGGTGATGCGAACCGGGATGTGTGTGTTTTGTACCTGTGCTCAGTTTAGAACAGGTTCTTTATTTCCATGCTTGCATATGTTTGTTGCTTCCCCTGCTGAAACCCACAGAAGCATGGGAGACGGGAGGAGAGGACTGCAAACGCTGTAATGCAAACAAAAGAACTGCCACAGTTTCAGAGTAGCTGAAGCTGTGACTTTTTCCATAGTATTTTCACTTACACGCTCTTAACTTCACCTGCAGTTAAAAATGTCAGAGTGCCTCACTTTGCCTGATGATCAAGCAGCATTAGCGCAGACCCTTTAACTCTTTTGGGTAACCATTGGAAGCAGCACCATATTGGCTAAAAACAGATTTGAACTGGTCCTGCTTTTGATTCTCTGATGTCTCTAAGAATCTGTGTAGCTGTGTGAGTGTAATAGTGTCAGCATATGATTATTATTTAATTTCCCAGTTTAAAATTTGCAGCTGAATTAGCTGTAATGTCATGGGAAGCTTTGAATGAAAATCCAACATACTTTCTTACTAATTGTCACGTGTCGAGCAGTGTGTTACCTCAGAACTTCCCGTACGTGTGAGAACACTTAAAATTCCTTGCTGAGGGATGAGAACTAAATCTTGCATCTATACCAAGAACTGATGTAAAACAAGGCATTGCCCAGGTATGCAACACCCTTAGGGCTATCATCTGTGTGATGCTGACTGCCCCAAGTTATAAAATGTGAGAAAAATCAATTTACTCTGCTTCAGGTGAGGTGGAGAGAGCTCATTACAAGCTGTGGCAGAAATTCTAGTGCAAGGGCAAGATCAACAGCATTTTACCAGAGGAAGGAGCAATTTAACATTTATCAGAGAATGCTTTCAGGCTTTTACTTTTGTAGCCCTGATGAAAGAAGTGATATTTGAAATGACTGAATCACAGTTCCAGGCACAGTGTCCATAACGAAGGCATAAAATGCTTACAGGAGAGACATTTACATTTGCAATCTCTGAACTTGTTATTGTTGGGAAAACTATTCACTGCTTGAATAATCAGTGCACTTTTTAGCAAGCAATGCATAAGGATTACTTTTAGCCTCTTGAAAAAGAGAAGCAATTAGTTATTTTCATTCCCAATGTTCTGCTGCAAATGATTTTCTTTCCCAGTTGAAGGTGGCCAGTTTTAGGTGCTGAAGTGCTGTCTTGACTAGCAGCCCCTTGGAAGTGTTCTCTGAAAGCCTAACAGCGTGGGAATTTAATTATGAAAAAAAAATTTAAAATAAAAAATAATTTAATTTTGATACATACTTAAGGTATTAATTAAAGTGTTATCATTATTTAAATTATTCAGAAGAGTCAACACTTTTCTGTATTGCCACCAGTGCAGAAATTAACACAGTTCCAGTGATGTTGAGGTGATCCCAGCACTTTAGCCTTTAACCCAGCACTGGGAAAACTTATGGAGTGAAATTTCAATAACCTTGACTGAACCTCACTGAAGTGGACTTTTCTTCTTTGTGTTTGTCTGTTAGTCATATAGTCTGCAAACCATGCTCCAAACAGCCACATTTTTACCAGCTGGATTTTAACCAAGATTTAAGCTAGTAAAATCTTCTCTTTGTGTTAAGTCTGAATATGAATGTGAAAATTTGCTTGAAATGGTTTTAATGTATGTGTTTGACACAGCTGGGGTTTTGCCTATCTCAGTCTTATTTTAATTTCACTGTGTTTACTATGATGTAACAGCATAATTAATTTTTTTTCCTCGAATGTTACCATGTCTTCCTTATAATAAAATTTGCCACTTTTTTCTCAGTTTTTTTCCATAGTAGACTTTGAACTAACAGACACTTGAGAATGGGATTGTATCAATTTGTTCTTGCTGCAGGTGAAGCCTGTTTCACACAAATGGATTAAATATTAAGTGAAATGTGCATGCGTTGTTCTGAAATAATTACCTTATTTCACAGTAAATTTCATTTTCCATCTGTAAAGGCCTGTTAATGTTTGTAATTTGAAAAAAAAAAGAGTAATATAATTTCAAGTATTGAAAGATCTGGAGAAAGTCTCTAGTAATTATCTAAGCAGTTGGGAATGGCTGCTATAGATTTATAAATAAAACTGTGGGTTGAAAAGCCAAGAAGAGGCTTGATGTGAAGAACAGTCACTATTTTGCCAAGTACAAGGACTCAGGATTAAATGCCATTCAAACACAGTAAGGATGGTGGATGGATCTCAGGTGTGTTGATGTCAGAATTCCATTGAATTTTCCCAGGTGGCCCGGACATCCTGAAAAGTTTATTTTTTTCTCTTTTGCTCCTAAGCAAATCTGTTTTAAATACTTCTGTGAAGGAGGGGCGACTTCCTTGCTCAACAGTCTTAACCGTGATGGATGTTTGAATTTCAAGGCACTTGAAGGTCTCATCATTTCAGATAATGGGAAGCATTTGTGTTGTGAGTTCCAATTCAGGGCAAGCACCAGAGCCCTGAAGGGATATTTTATTGTTAATAACAGTGACACCTAGAGACCCTGTGCATGGTGGCATTAGAAGCTTCAGGGAAGCTCAAGTTCTGTTCTGGTTTTACTTTTGATACATAGATGCTTTTTGACTAGCTTTTACCTATTATTCATTTGGAAAACCATGTTTCTTGTTTATAAAAAGACTCTGTGGCTGTTTTGCTGTGGCCTCCAAGTCCCCAAAATGTGTGCTGTGTGCCTCAGAGCAGGTGTTTGTATTCCAGCTAATGGAAAATATCCTTTTGCTTCCCATTTCTGGAAGTGCTAATGGCACTTGTCCAGCTCAGTAGGCTCGACCTGCAGGCATTTTGTAGACTTTTACTTTTAGCTACTTCTGTATAGTTTAACTGCTTACTTTTTGTGTGTTGGTCTTCAAAAAGATAAATTAGAGGGGTTTTTTGCAGCCTTTTCTCCTGGGAGTTCAGCTCAAGGCATAGTGAGTGGTAGTCTGTGCTCTTTGACAGTGTGGTTGCTGGGAAGAAAATGGGAAGACATCTGTAAAAAAAAAAACAATGGGCATCTGGGAATTTGAGAGTTCTCTCCCAGTTTGGGGTGTTCCCTTTGTTCTTTAGTAGCTGGGTACCAGCTGGAAATTCCACCAGACTGATGTTGGAAGTTAGTCTCATTTTGTTACTTGAGTAGTAGTGGTACTGCTGTGCTTCCTAAGAATGCCCTGGGATGTTGGGACTTCAGTGGAGGAGTGGTGCATTACAGGGCAATCCTGTAAGGCAGGTTTAGTTCAAGTGGGTTTGAGTCTGGCCTTTTTCAAACTGTAAGAAATAGCCTATGGTGAAAGTTTGAGTTGTTTTTTTAGCTTTGTTTTGTGTTTGTTTGATTTTTTTTTTCAGTTTTCCTCCAGCTTCAGCACTCAGACCTGAACTTATTTCCTTAGTGAAACAGAAACTTAAACATTTCATTAACAAGTTTGGCTCTTCTGTTTATTTGTAGCAGGAGTCCCTTCTAACTTAGTGATGCAAAATGGCAAACCAGCTCTTTGGTTACATTGACCATTTGCTGTGTGCAGAGTAGGTAGGATTTGAGCTTGCTTTTGGTTTGAACTCACAACAGAAGTTGAAGCCCCCTGGGTGAAGGATGTGAATTTGGCAGAGTGGGTCTGGTGCTGTGTGTGCAGCACATTCTGTACTTGGTGTAGTGAGAAGCTGATGAGGTGCTGAGTTAGTAAAATATCATGTCTGTTTCATGAGACGTTTCCTTAGGCATTACTGATGCCCAGGAAGGAGCAGGGGGAATTTTATTTTATAAATTGCAGTTGACAGAAGATGTGAGGATGTCTTGTCTTGCTCTCCCTGATGCTCTGGAAAAATACATATTGGGTGTATGTATTTATGCAGCCCAATGCATCCTCAGCCATGCAGTTCCTACTGGCTAAATGCTAAGATTTCATGCAAGGAACTTGAAAGGGCTGCATGATGTGTTTTTATTCTGGCTTAAGCCAGATCTGTGTGCACATCCATCATGCTGCTGGTGTTGAATATGTGCTTGAAAGGTGCTTGTTTTCCACCCATTGCTGTTTGTCTTCTCCTTCCCTTCGTGGAGCCACAGAAAAAGGGATTTTGGGGCAACTAGGATTGGCAAGACCAGTAGCAAACCAGTTCCCTCTTGTAAACTGGAGTGGATTTTAGCCTGGTCCATCAAGCAGAAGTTGGTTTGTTCCCTTCATGGAAGGTAGGATTAAGTTTTCAGAGTTTTCTGTTTGTTTTCTCTTTTTTGTGCTGTTACTGCTTGAGGTGTCTGTAGCATCTTAAAGCCTGACTGAAAATTGGATCAGATACTTCTTAGGCTGTTTTGGGTTTATGGATTATATCTGAGTAAGGTATAAATAATAGTCTGGTAAGGACAAATAACCCTGATGGTTGCTGAAAAGAATAGGTAATACTGAACTGTAAGAGAGTGTAAGGGAACTCTGGAAGTACAGAGAAAATCATCTCAGGGTCAAAAAATGGGCAAAAGAGAAGTAGATTGGGAAGGGCATTAAAGTAAGATTTTTTAACAGAGTTATTTATATGACTTTCTAAGATGGTTAGGACTTGAGAATGGGTAATGGAGAATGACTAATACATTAAAAATTGAATATGGACTTTGGAAAGCTGTGTCAGCAATAAAAGTTGAAGTTGCATAAACACAATAGGAACCTGTAGAACTTAGAAAATACAGGCAGGAAATTGCATTTGGATTGGAAAGTGGCACTGACATAAATTGGTAATCAGCAGAGAGGGAGACTTGGAGAACAGAAGGATGATGGAGTTAAATTTTTCCTCTTACGCCTTCTCCTCTATAAATCTCATTTGACAGGATGATGCATTAAATGCTGAAGTGTACAGATAGAGTGATATGGAAATCACTTAGGGAATGTGTTTGCTACAGCAGAAAAGGTAAACTTTTAAACAGGTTACACTCAGACCTTCATAAAGTGGAGAGTAGTCTGCAAAAATGAAAAAATAATAAATGGCTCTGTAACTGGAGGTGTTTGAAAACAGATGATGGAAGACTTGGTCAAAAGTGAAATACGGGTAAGTGTCAGACTGGTGACACTTACAAGTGAATATGTCCTTAGAAATCTTGGCTTTGCAGATGTCTACAACAAAGAATGGCTATGGAGAGCTGCATTTGACAAGTGGCTTAAATAGGTGACTCAGCAGTTTAGATGTTACAATAAATCTAACAATCTCGGTCTGTTGTTTTTAGTAATGGAGTTAATAGCTGTTGCATGCCTTACTTTCCGATTATTGCAGGTGCCTTTGCTTGCAAGATGGTTCCATTTGTCCAGTCCACTGCTATTGTAACTGAGATTCTTACCATGACCTGCATTGCTGTGGAAAGACACCAGGGAATTGTGCATCCACTAAAAATGAAGTGGCAGTACACCAATAAAAGAGCTTTCACCATGCTTGGTAAGATTTTAGGCATCTCCAGTGATTGTGTGTGAGAAATGATCTTCAGTGTGGATCCACAGACGGCAGTGATATGACCAGTGATTCAGAGGCAGAGTTAATTGACCTTTATAAAATAGCTCAAGGATAGTGCCTACAAGTAAAGTATTCACTAGCCAAAGCTCTCACAAGGGACTTAGCATGTGAAGTCCAAAATGTACTTAACAAAGATGAACCTTTAGCCACCTTTTTTTTTAAAGAAAAGTTCAAAATGTGCAAGCACTGATTAAAAAGTGTCACGGGGAAATGACCCTTTCATTGTTACACAATGAGGTTTATTTAATACTCCTTGTGCAGATTAAGTGCTTTTCCCTGTGGAATATCAATACATGGAGGTGGTTTGAGAGACAGACAACTGATGTCAAAAGAGCATGCTGTTATTGATGTGTTGACTGATGAATGCCTCGTAGAAAACTTTATTATTTGCTACAGTTTTCTACCTTGCCTGACTTTTCAAAGCTCTTAAGCTGTTCATAGCAAATCCTGCTTGTTGGACAAAGCATGAAAAAATGTCTTTGTTTACAGGCATAGTGTGGGTGCTGGCTCTCATTGTTGGGTCGCCCATGTGGTACGTGCAGCGCCTTGAGGTAAGTTAGGTCAGATGGGGGTTTGCTTATTGAACTCAGTCCTTGCTGCATATTCCTCTACCTTTAGGTGAAATTGAATCAACTCCTGTGAAATTAGAGGGGGATAAGGGAGGGAGGTGGAGCTTTGGTTCTGTATGCCAGCCTGGGAAAGGCTGAGGATGAGAGCTTGCATGTACTAGTATGGGACTAGTCATGGCTGCTCTCCCTAATTACATCAAAGAAGAGTTAATTACATCTGTGACTTCCACTGTGGATTTCTTTTGCACTGGCACACAGGAATAGAGGGCTTAGATTGTTGTTTCAGGATGACACAATGCTCCCCAACATCTGGAAGAGCTGTGCTTAGTTCAGAATTAATTAGCTGCTCATTATAGTTGATGAGTTACCACACACGTTTGGAGGTTAGGCAGAAGACTTAGCAGAATCTGCTGCTTGTGAATCTGAATGTTGATAATTTTCTTGTTTTCTCAAGTGGCTAATGTGAGGTTTCCATACATCCATCTTTACTTGCAAAGCATGTAGCCAAGGTCTCCTTTGAAGTCCAAATCAGAGCATCTCCCTGCCTCTTTTTGTCAATTTGGATTGAACCAAGTATCTGATTGGACAAGTGCTCGAAAGACTTTTGTCACTCTGAAAAATCTGTTGAATTTTGGTTGTTCCATTAAGAGCAAGGAATATCTGAATGTGCTTGGGATTTACACTTGGAATAAAACACCTTGTTGATTCATCTTCTTTGCATTTGTTACAGGTTAAATATGACTTTCTATATGAAAAAGTGCATGTTTGTTGCTTGGAAGAATGGGCCAGTCCCATTTATCAGAAGATCTATACGACCTTTATTCTTGTCATACTCTTCCTTCTGCCTCTGATGCTGATGCTCTTTCTGTACACTAAAATTGGCTATGAACTCTGGATTAAGAAACGAGTGGGAGACGCTTCAGTTCTTCAAACCATTCACGGGAGTGAAATGTCTAAAATATCAAGGTTTGTAAGCAAAATGCACTTGGAACTTTGACTTCTAGGAAGCTTTATTCCTGACTTTTTTATTATTCCTTCTGAATAGAGTTGAAAATGCCTTGCAAGACATGCTACTGTCATGCTGCAAAGTGCTCTGCTGTCCCAAAAAAGAGAAATCAAGTGCTAGATTTATACGATGATGCATTTTTTCTTTCCAAGGGGATTGTGTACTTCTGAGCTTTCCTTGAGGGTTTTATTTGAATCTACAGCCATCAGAACACAGTCACAGATGTAACTTGAAGAGAGATATGTAACTGCCAGCCAGTTCCCAGTGACTCAGTGTGGAATTCTTGGTGCAATTTCAGGAAGAAGAAGCGAGCAATTGTTATGATGGTGACAGTGGTGTTTCTCTTTGCAGTCTGTTGGGCCCCTTTCCATGTGATTCACATGATGATGGAGTACAGTGAGTACCTGCCATATCTCATAGAATGAAGTCTGGAGTTTTGGGGTTTTTATTAGTTAATGGGACTTCAGATTGTGAAAATCTAATGATGCTACAGCATTCAGCTCTGAAATACCTTCAGATAGCAAAGGTTGATGTCCTGCTTTAAGGAAAACCAGGAGTGTTAGAGGGGTGAGCCTGTCTGTGTAGATGCTTTTTCTTACCATGTCTGTTATGTTGCCCTCATTTGCTGAAAGGCCAAAAGGGCTTGGCTGGAAGGTAAAAGTTATTTCTGAGCATAAAACATCTTGAAGTTTTTAATTATATTTAATTTAACTTAACTGTTTTGAGTTACACTTAAAATGAAATATTTATCCCTTTTATTGTGGTAGGCATATTGGAAATATAAATACTGGACATCACAGTGATGATATCCAATTAATCCAGCTGGAGCTTTTCAGTGTTCTCTGCTGAAAACTGGCTTGGAAAGGCCCTTAATGCTTTTGTGTTGGCTTTTTTGCTATTTGCCTTATTCTCTGGGGTCTTGCACTGTTCATCTCCCACCTCCTCCATGGATACTGGAGCAGCCTATGAGCAGGAACAAGAGGAATTTTTCACTAGTTGTACTCTACTTGCTAAAGGCAAGTAGCGTTCCTTTGTCTTCTGACACAAAAAAGATTCTAGCAGATAAATCAATAGTTCAGCCAGTCAGCTTTTTTGGCTCATAAATTTTCTTTCTTTTGATTCTGTTACTGTCTACATACAAAGCAGGACTGTGTGATAGATCTTGATTTTATCTTGTTGAGAAAACTCAATTACTAATGTTAAGAGCTTCCAGCATGGGTTTTTGTTGATTTTAAACAAAAACATCTAATGCCAAACTGGATATAAACAGACTAAGTAGTAAGCATTTATGACCTTCTTTACTTAGAACATATTTCTCTTCTTCTCTGCAGGTAATTTTGAGAAGGAGTATGATGATGTGACAATCAAAATGATTTTTGCAATTGTCCAGATAATAGGATTCTTCAATTCTATTTGTAACCCTATTGTGTATGCTTTCATGAATGAGAACTTCAAGAAAAATTTTCTGTCTGCCCTCTGCTTCTGCGTTATGAAAGACAACACATCCCCAAGCAGGCAGCTTGGGAACTCAGGAATGACCATGAGGAGGAAAAAGCCAAGTGCATCTCAGAAAAATCCCACGGATTCGGACGAAGGCAGGAGGGAGGCATTCAGTGATGGCAACATCGAGGTCAAGTTCTGTGATCAGCCAGCTTCCAAAAGGAATTTGAAAAGGCACCTGGTCCTGTTCAGCTCTGAGCTTACTGTGCACTCTGCAGTAGGAAATGGACAGTAGCGTCACAAGGGGGTTGGGAATGGAGATGTTGCTCTCTTTATGTTCATCTCAATAAGCCATTTAAAAGAGTTTGCTGCTTTGCATGCCGAAATGAGGGGGGAAGATGATGTGTGGACTCTAATAATGTTGGGATAGTGACTGAGAAAATGTAATATTTATTTTATAATTATGAGGAGTAAGACTTTGGAAATGAACATTACTGTGTGATTTCCAGGAGAAAAAAATTGCTTCCTGACTTAATGTAGGGCTTGTTTGCCCTCTACTTTAGATAAACCAAACAACTGCTGCTTGCTCCATTTATTGTGTGTCTGGACTGTGCACAGCTGAATGCATGGAGACAGGAACTATGGAGAGCATGTGCACCTTTTTGGGACAGCTGACATGGGGATGACATTGTAAGATCTACTTTCTGCATCTTTGAGGACAGAGCAGCTTCAGAGCTGAGTTCAGGAAAGATGGAGACTGAAATGCAGTTCCATTTTAGAAAAAAAAGGGAATATGAAAGAGTTATCCAGAACATGACTCTGAAGAGGTTTAAGGTTTAAACATTACGTGCATGTTCAGATTTGTTACCAGGAAGCATATTAGTCAATGCATGCATAATTACTGTGCTGTTTACAGGTTCATTCCTGGGTACAAATTTCAATGCCATTTTGCTGCCCTGCAAACTGCATTGTTCTGCTGGAAAATGGAGAGGCTGGAAAAGTGCTGTACAAGAGAGTGCAGATGCAGGAGGTGTGGTCTGTAGAGTAAAACTGCACTGAACTTCCAGTCATGCTTGGGCATGTGACTCTCAGGTTGAAAGGGCGTTGTTGCCATTTTCTGGAGAGTTACAGGGGCCTGATCCAGAGCCTGTTGGGACTTCATGGAAGACTGTCAATGGAATACGATGATCTTTTGACCAGACACTTCTCTGAGGACATGCTTGTATTTTTGTCTGTCCATCATCTTCAAAAGGGATTAGTTGCTGTCTGACAGCTGGGCCAGTGCTTTGTTGTTTTAGGCTTCATACTAAGTGAGGTTGATATTCTTACAAATTCTAAATGTTTTTGCTCTCAGTGGGCCAAACTGCAAAATTGCCAAGGTATGTTTGCAAGTGTGGGACTGGGGGGAGGTGAGTGTGATCTGATCTGGTACACTGAGATTCCATAAATGAGGCCTTGAAATTCAGAATTTCCCACTCCAGCTGAGATTAGGTTGGATCCTTTAGCAGCCTGTAAAATGTCAGTGCTCTCTTCTGTCACCCCTTGCCTCACCTATGGGACATTGGTGCTGCCTTGGCAGTCAATTTAAGATTCTTTTACATTGCTACTTTACATTTCATTGTAAATGAAAACGTAGAGTAAAATATCCTTGTATAATTTGGATGTCATTTCATCGTTCTGTAGTGTCTACAGATTGCAATGGGTTTGTGACACACTTGGTTCACATATGTATTTTTTATATTCTATTTGATACACTCCTGTGCAATGACTGAAAGCTCCTGACTGTCCTGAGGGCCAGGAATTAAGAGTTTATTGGGTTATCATCATAGTTTTCCTCAGCAGATGTAAAGTTCAACTGTCTGATGGTGAGAACTATGTGTTTGGATAGAATCTGTGACTGAAAACTGATTTATTTTAAGCTATTTATTTATTTGCACTGCTAATTTCAGTGGCAGATTTTAACAAGCATTTAACCAGAACTTCCAAGTATCTTATGTTTTTGTTTTGTCCTCCCTGCTTCTGTTGTCTCATAAAACGTTGTGTCAATGAATAACTGCTGTAGTATTAATTTCGTTTTCATTAAAGTTCCTTTATGGCTTTGTTGGTGCCGTTTTGCACTAGGGATATCTGCTGTAAACTTCACTTTGAGTCTCTCTTTTTTTGAAGATTGATGTGAGCTTATCCTTGCCTCTTTAGTGATTAAATTCCAGTCCTGTTACAGGTGCCAGCTGCTCCTGTGATCCTGAGAGCTGTGATTTAAAGGATTTTACAGAATAAGGTGAGAAAGAAAAAGAATAGTCCAGTGTCTTGGTAGAAGAGAAGTGATAAATATTTCAGCATAGATGTATGGGGCTATGTTTAGATTAAATATAAACTAAAATAATATAAAAGACTGTTCTTATACTGTTCTTAATGGTAATTATATTATTTGTGCTTTTTTGACAGAGTAGTTGTCTTGAAGCCAGGTAATCTTGTCCTGGCTGCAGGGAATAAATGATAATAAAAGATCCATTATTGGCATAAGCACCACCAGGATTTTGCCCATTGTTTTATAGATCTGTCAGAGCTTCAGCTTTGATTGAGCCAACCAAACCAGCTGTGCTGTTGAAGAGTTTCAGTTTCAGCCTGGTTAACCTATCCCTGGCAGTGCTTGTACCCTGTGTGTGGCTGTAACTGAGTGCTTCAAACCAGGCAAAGCCCTGCTGTCCCTCAGCCTGCCTGGGCTTCTTTCCATCTTCCAGTAACTGCATGGCTCATCTGAGCACAAAAATATTCCTGGCTAATGAATTTATCAGAGAACAGAAAAAAATAACCACTCTCATTTCCCTAAACTGAGAATATTTATTGAAGCTGTTGTGTTCTTTGAGGGAAAATGTTTTGTCTTGTTTTTTATTATCTTAGTTATGAATTACTTATAATTTCTTTGATAAAATTGAAGAGAAACTTCTTTTATTCTCAGCTGCAAGGGACTAAGCCTTTAAGTTGCAGTGAGATGATGCCAGGGACTGAGTGGCTGATGAAGACAGGAGCCTGAAAGGACACATTCAACTGAACAGACACTCTGGAAATTGAATGGATGAGGAAAAAGTGTCAGATGTGTCAGCTTGTTCAACTGATACCAGAGTATTAACAAGGAAAACAGTGAGTAGAAGGGAGTGAACCCTCTCAGTAATTGCTGAGTAGCAATTGAAAAAATATCCACTATCAGCATGTTCCAAGGAATAACCAATTGCCCATGACTGCCAAAGCAGTGGAGATGTGTGATGTGCCTGCACCCAGGGAGTAAGTACAGAAATTCTCAGCCTGGAGATGTGTTAGCCGTGTCTGTGTGCTGATGGCAGGATTACCTCATGAGCAGTGCTTGCTTGTGCTGCTGGCAGAGGCCATTGAAACAAGTGATCCAGCAGAGGGGAAGGGACACCTGAGAAATCAGAGAAATATATTGCAGAGGAGACCTAGATTATTATTGCTAAGGAAAAAAAATAATAAGGAATAAGTAGAGGAAAGGAAAAAAAATAATAAGGAATAAGTAGAGGAAAGGATTTAGTAGAGCTGTTGACTTGGAGAGATGGGAGAGGAAGATAATCATGGCAAGCTATATTTTTGTATTTTATATATCAATGTTTTTATATCTATTAGAGTTGATCTGAGTGTTAGAAAAGTTGGGAGAGTTTTGGCATTGTATTCAGAGAGCAGCTCAGTGAACAGAGCAGCATCTCATTGCACAGGGCAAAAGGCTGGGAAGAGTGAAACCTGCCCTCTTGGTGCCTCTCCAGGTGGGAGCAGTGGAAGGGACCAGGAGCTTCACCGGCCTGAGGAGGAGACAGGTAAATGTGCATTTAATACACACTGAAGGGGTTAGATTTTGTATATCCCTTCAGAAACACTGACATAAGTCTCTGTATTTCTGTCTGTACTCCAAGTCCTGCTTCACCCCTCAGATCTGGCTTCCAGGAGTACTGCTCCATGTTCAAGCCGTGATGAGCTTCCTCTGTTGACACTCCAGTGAAGCTGATGAATTGTGAAGTTACTTTAAATGCTGTGGTGTGGTTTGAGATGAAGGCTCACATGCTGGTTTATTATCAGGGTGAAATCTCCCCCCAGCTCTTCATGCACATCAGTACAACAAAACCTGCTCAGTCAAAAGCAGTAAAACCTGGTTCCTTTAATTCCAAAAAATACAGACTCACAGCCCTACAAGTTAGGCTCACACAATGTTTGTTTTGCTACAAAAGTGCTGTCCTCCAAGCCAGGGTTATTTTTGAGAAGGTTTAAGGGTGTTTGTATATACTTTATGCATTCATGAAAGAAGAGATCTTGTAGAGACACAAACAAACTTCTACAAATTGTATCTCTGCCCTGTAGGGTGCTTAAAACACCAACCAAGACTTGAAAAGATGTTGCCTGAAAAAGGTTGAATTTTGTTTCTCAACCTCCTGTGGAGGAATACAAAGCTTTCTATGAAAGGCTCTTATTTCCATGCATTTTCCTTTTTTTTTTTTTTCTCCACAAAGCAGAAGCTTCTGCTTATTCTTTGGTGAAATAATCATAAAACCTTTTCCCCAAACATATTGTGGAATATATTCAGTTTATGATAGGGACACTTTCCCAAAATTATATGTGCTTGCATTGAAAAGCTTTTTTCCATTAGCACTTCTTAGATGAAAATGTCTTTATTTTTTTAACCTTCTGTTGAAATCTCTTGCCAGCATTCTAACTTTTATTTGCTCCTTCCAATGCCATCACTAATTTTTTCTAAGTTCATTTCACCAGGGTTTCTCAGGACTCACTCTCCTCTGGTGAATTTACTGTTCCCTTGAACATGGTCCTTTTTTTCTCTATCTCTAATCTTTTCCATGCTTTATTAAATTGTATGGTCTTACACCATCTTTCCCCATGCTCCTGGGCAAAGCCTTAATTAATTGATTTAAAATTTATGGCACAGTCTCCATAAATCTCTTGTTGCATCTTGGAAATTCATAAGAAAGCTTTCCGGCTTTTTCAGTGCTCTGGGATCTGATTTGTAAATCCATTTCATTTTCCCATCCGAAATAGGCATCTTTGCTATTTGCATTTATGCTACCTTGATAAATATTCTAATGTATGGACACAGAACTGCTGCAGGATCAGGGATAATTCTCCTGTGGTATCACAGGTGCAATATTTTAATTTCATTTTCTGCCTCAACAGTTTGCTCAAGCAAAAATTAGTCAGGGTTGAACTGTTGACAAATAAATTCTTCACTGACTTAATAAAGCACAAGTGCATTTACTTACAGATCCATCACACTGGAGGGAAAAAGATTTCAAATCTTTTAGAAAAAAAACATCCTAAGTAATCTTTCTACTTGTAAAGGGAAAAGCATGTTTGTGATTTTTAAGCCATTTTCTCCCTGATTACTTTTTAAGGTGTCTTTCCCTATTGTCCAGACTCTGCTGTGTAGGATGAAAAAGCTGCTGACTGGAGTGTGTGGGAAGAGGCTGAATTAGAGTTCTCAGTTTGTATCTGGGCTGCTCTGCTCTGCTTGTTGGCACCCCTGGCAACCTTCTGCTTGCATGGTGTCACTGAACTCTGCAGCTGTCTCTGCTTAAGATCCCTCTTTTCCCAACAACTAAACTTGGTTTAGTAGGAAGTTGAGCTTTGTCTGCTACCATTTGCCTCACTCTTTTTTATCTCATTGATTTGTTTTACTTTTTCACTTTTTCCTTTTTTTTCCCCCCTTTTGCTTTCCCTGAAGCAACTCCTTGTGACCTTATCTCTTTTACACAGATTGGAATAACCATGTAATGAATTTTGAGACCAAAGTGAAGCAGCCCTATGGTTCAGAATTTTTATTCCATCAAGTCTGATCATCAGATTACAAACTGCATTTCCAGTCCTTATTTCAGGCACCCTTGGAAAGACCTTGCCCACTGTACTGGTTACATTAGGCTTGCATGTATATATTTTTTGTATTTTTCTGAACTGACTTTATACATTGACATTTTATTTCTCAGGCTGCTTATTGACATATTTCCATATTAATTTTTCTTTCTTTGACTTTACAAGTTTCTAATTCCTAGGAAGTGGAGCTTCTCAGTAATGTGCCAGCTGCACTGGGAGAGTTGGGTTTTTTTGCTTTAAATAACAAGCATAGATGTCAGTCTTTATTGTACAAATGACAACTAAACTATGGCTTATAAAAAGGTCCAGGAACTTTCTTCTGGTAGTCTCACAACTCTGTACAGTGTCTTTTGTGTATGTGTGACAACAGAAATGTCATGTTCTGCTTCTTGCCTCTAACACATGGTTTCCATAGAAACATCAGCTAAACACCCAATTTATCTATTAGTGAGTTCAATCCATAACTGAAGAATTTTAAAAACCATGCAGCCTAAAAATAAACAGCTAGAAAATATTTCATGTCTCCATGGGTAAAGTATAAAGGATGTCCTATTAAATATCGTATTGAAGTTTCATCCTCAGGCAGAGCTGAGTTGTGGAGGAGCAGATGTGTGGCAAAATCCCATCTGCAGCTCGGTGGGGTGGCCGTGGCCAAGCTCGGGCTGTAGGTGGCACTGTCGCTGCACAGGAAAAGCTGAGCTCTTCCAGCCCCTGCCTAGGGAATTGTTGTTATCCCAGAAGCGTTTGGAAACATGTATTCCATGGTAGGACTTGGTAAGGGTTTGGTGGAGTTGTTCTTTCCCGAGGATTAGAGAGAAACATGGAGAGAGGTGTTGGATTTTTTCTCCTTTGTGAAATAGTGCTTTGAAAAGCAGTTGGAGCTCATGAATGAACGAGGACCAATGATATAAACAACCCAGTCAAAATTAGGGTTATTGTATCTCAGATGTTTAAATTTTCATCCCTTCTGCTAACTTGTTTGCCAAAACAAATAAATACCACTCTTAGGTTCTATTGTTTCTTAAGCTGAGCATTTGAAATCCAAATTAATTAATGGATCTATGAAAAAATAATAGAGATGAAGGCTCTCTGAAATCCTTCAGACAAGTCATTTCCAGATTCCCCTGAGTGTACTAACAGCCTGTAGCTGTAGGCATCCCCCTTCCCAAATTTGGGGATATAGTGGAGGGAAGCCGGAGTGGAAAAAAAGTGTTATTTATTAGCAATCAGGAGAAATCTCAGTTCCTAAATGGTGAACTGAAAAATATAAAGGGTCTCAAAAAGTGATTTGTTTTTCTTAGTCTGCACAGATACTTGCTTAAACATTTTATGCACACTATAAAAAACCCCTCTAAATTCTCAAAGGGAGTGCAAGAACTTTGCTGTTAAAGTTTAAAAAAGGCAAAAAATACCCTTGTGCAAGGAAACAAATTTAGCAGCCTGTCAAGATCAGCTGTAAAATACAAGTCTTGCCATAGTGATTTAAGGCTCCACAAACACTAGGACAAATGAAGATATTATTTGCACTTAAGAATGTAAATGGAGGATAGAACTCGTGGCTATCCAAGGTAACACAAGCCATGAAAAAAAGTGTAAAGTCTTTTCATAATTTGCTCATGGAATGCTAATATTTTTCAGTGAGGTATTGATATGTGTTCATGAAGTCTGAAGTAGAATAAACCCACTTTACAGATGGGGAGGAGGAGCAGAGAAGGACATAGGCACAAAAGTGATTTGTTTGCAAAGTAACCTGAACAGGCAAAGGAACTTTGTGAATTTACAGTAATCAGCGCTTTGGAATGGAAATATTCTATAAGCTTGTGAAAAACAAGGCAAACACTGGCTTGCTTTTTTTTTGGGGGGGGGAGGAGGGGAACATATTAATGTTAGTTTTCTTAGCATGTGGTATTTTTCCTTCCAATGTAAACTTACAGAGTAGCCATGTTATACCTTCCTGGTTTTTTTTAAATATATTTTGGAGATCCCAAGTGCTCCCAGAACTTTGTTCCTGGGGGATGTGCTGCAGCTGTGTGTCTGCCAGGCAATAGGCAAGGTAAGTCCTTACACCTGGTGTACTTGGGGCACCCTCTCTTCACCTGTGAGTCATTGTCATCTTCTAAGGCTCCAAATCCTACTGATTTTTAAGAGATAATGAGAAATTAGACACTGCAATGTAATTTCTGCCTGAGAGCTGCATCAGAGATAGTTTTCAAATGTTAAGCAACCCTTCTCTCAAGTGAGATCTGAGGGTTTTTTTTTTTCAAGAAAGGGAAATAGAGGGGGGTGGTAGAAGGGGGAATATGGTGGATATATTCTTTTTAAATCCAGCACAGTAGTTTTGAATTCATGCTGTATTCACACAGTGTTCAGTAGTAAAGGGCCTTAATGATAACTGTAAATGAGGAGCAAGCACATATCTGATAGCAAATTTTTGCAAGACACCTGTGCAATATTCAGGGTTAGGTGTGAAAGATGGGCATGGAACTGTCAATGATCAAAACAAAATGAGGCAAACCATCTTTTCTAGCATTAGCATGGAACTGAGGCACAGCTGATGATTGCTTTTGTTTTTTTCTGTATTAGGGTGCATTTTTTGAGGTAGTTCATTAAAAGCTGATGCCTGAAGTTGTTTGCATTTCCCATTGATCTGTGTGTGCTCGGTTCATTTACTGTTCAAATCATCGCCTTGCTGCTTTCAGCTGAAAGGCCCCGCTGCACCAGGACGCTCCTGGCTCAGGCATTAACTCCTCCTGATCCCGTTCCAAAGCTGCCTGACGCGTTTCCAAGGCAGGGGGAGCAAGGATGGGGAAGGGCGCTCGAGGAGTATTTTGGCTGATGCATCTCTAGTGACACCTTGTGGGATGTTTCACAGAACCGCCTACGGCTTTTTTTGGGGAAGGAAGAAACTGCAAGGCTTGTTGTGCTAAAAGCTGCCCAAATAGTGGGATACACTTAAACCTCTGAACTCGCCTATAATTAAAAATTAAACTATACAGATAGACTTTCTCATGTTGAAGTTGTCCTTCCTTAGTCCATTGAGGTGTTAAACCATTATGGATATATTTGGAGATAGATATGTATATATCATCTATATCTAGATAATATTATCTAGAAATAAATTTTAAGTTGTAAAAATAAACATATTAAAATTATCTTTAGACTGAACCAATGAGATATGGGAATGTTGCAAATGAGCTGCAGCTGGTGTGATTTAGGTGTACTCAGTACACAGCTCATTGTCCTGGTAAAGGTTTGATGTTCTGAGGAAAAACTGGCCAGGAAAAATATCCCAAACAATTGAAATTATGTTCAAAAATGAATATGTAGAGAACTTTAATTGGCATTTTATTATCCAATAATTCACTTTTAGAACCTTCTGGTGATTTTCAGCTATTGGTAAGATCTTTTTTTTTCAATTGAGTGGTACTGGATAACTGTTTTGGCTAGATGTGCTGAAAGACTTGTTTCCTGCTGCTTGCTCTTGTTTTGAGGAGATGGCCAAGTCTGGGGGTGACCAAAACCTCCTGTAGAGAATATAAAAAATTTTATCTCATTATGTTCTTTAAGTTCTGTGCTGGTTGATGCTTCACCCATCTGACATTTCAAAATACCTTGCACTGGTCAGAAGATGAATCCCAGCTAACCATGGGGGAAGAGAGCAGGGTTTTGGTTTTTTTTTTTTGAGACAGACCAGTTTTTTTGAAAATTTTGAACCAAATTGAAATAGTTTGAACCAAATAAAAATTTGTGTTTTTATTGCTGGGCCTGTGGGTGTGGAGATTGTAGCAGAGGAGATGGGAGATTTAGCAAGATAAATTGCTACATGAGGATAATTTGGGAAAGAGGACTGAAAAAAAATTTGAAGATGATTTATTGTTTCTTACTTGCTCAGAAGAATATTTCTTCTTTCTGTGCATAAGTATAATGAATGAAGATTTAGCTTGATCCTTTAGTGACTGAGAAGGAGGAGTTGGTTACTTCTGGAAAATGCTGTGGGTTGTCTTCCAGCACAGCCCAGCTGGACTGGGGTTGGTTTGTTTGTTTATTTTGTCTAAATACCCAGCCTTTCCTTTCTTTGCATGCATGGTTCCTCTAGCTTTCTCCCCCTCCCTTAGCCATTGCAGGCTTCTGTGGAGTTGTGTGATTAGTCTTTCAACTGATGCCCCTGATTCCATTGGGAATGTTCTTTGTTTCCATGTCTTTTCCCTAGGCGGAAGCACTGGGCCAGCTGAGCCTGAGAAAGGCAAAAAGGGCTCTCCAGCACCTGAATCCATGAGTCAGTCCAGAGGCCCTCTTCTATTCAGAGACCTTCCACAAAACTCTGCTGAGATAAAATAACAGCTTTACAAAGGGGTGAGTTTGAGCTCTAATTTATATAGTAATTATTAATACACAAATGAGCTGTGGGAGGCTTTGGCCAGGTCTTCTTCTGCAGCTCCTGTGGAAAGATGATGCAGTTTTACACCCCTTATATATATTGCTTTCCTTTTAATTGGTGTGTATTGATACTTCCTGCTTGCTTCTTGCTTTCCATGCCTGGCACTTGAAAATGAGGTATTTGAATTGTTGCTCAGTTGTGTGGTGTTTTGTTTGCATGCAGATAGCACAGGCAGAGGGCAGAGGCAGAAGACAGATTGGCCTGCTGGTGTTAGCTCCAGTTTCCATGTCTCTAGTGAAGAATTAGAACTTGTGTAGCCAAACTTAGTACAAAGCTGATACCTAAAGCAACTCTTGTTGGGGGCTGAGTGCAGGAGGGCCATGAAGCTGGGCAGGTTTCATTCTCTCCTGGACTGAAACAACAGAAGTTGTGACTTGGTGACGTAGCACTGTGGTCCAGGTGGCAGAACAGCCCCTGGATTCAGGCTCTGCCTGCTGATCTTTCCCCAAAAACCTGATGCCACTGCAAACTTCCTCGTGTGCCAGAGCTCTGAAAGCCTCACCCACTGGGCAAACACTCAGTTACTAAAAATCCTGATTGCTGGCATCTGTATTCTAGGCAGGAGGCAGCTCCTTCCTATGAACAGCCTACGTAGGAAACAGCCCCCATAGTTTGCAGCCACTCTCCTGCCTTCACTGGGCAGAGAAGTTTATCTTTACTAGAAACAGTAACTTAAAAGTGACCTTCATACTTACTGAAAGCACAGTGTGCTTGGCTGTGACTCATGGAAGCAGCCCAGGTATTGGGGAATGTCAGCATTTCCTTCTCCTGCCTGGTCCAGCAGTCAAACCAAGCCTAGTTCTGTGTCAGGTTCCATATTGAAGGTGATGTGTATGATGGCTCTGTCCCTGCCAGAATCCAGAATAAATCAAAAGCTCCAAAACCACTGCTGGCTGCTCAAAACAGCTCTGTGCTGGCTCGGCTGGGTTTCACGGTGAAGCCCCATGCTCTGGTGTGTCTCATTTCAGTTTTAGAATAACAAATCCAGTTTGGGTCATGAGCCTCCAGCTGAAATAAAAGCCTTTTTTTTTTCTGTAGCTGCATGTCCTCCCTGAGGAATCCTTGGTTTCCCTCTTTACTGTGATCTTTGACGATTTTTGCCTCCTGTGCTGTTCATTGGTGCTTTACTTCAGCAGGAAATCCCCTTTTTTTAAAAAAAAAAAGCCTTGTGATGAGTCACTGCTGCTGTTTGCTTCAAACTGAAGGGGGTTCCAACTATGAAATTGTATTATTGCTAAAATAGAATCCTGTTCCATTGCGTAGGTAGCAGTTGAAAGCAGAGAAAGGTCTGGGGGAGTTGCAGGGTGAGCAAGCAGTGTTGCTGCTCATTTGTTTACTAGGGGCCTAATGGCAATTCCAGTAACCAGTAAGCAGCCTAGGAGTCTAGTAGAGCAAAAGCCATCTCTAGCTGAAAAGCAGTTCTGTATCTCTGAAGCTGAGCATAAAGAAGCACAAAAACAGCCCCCAAACCATAATAGTTTGTGTGTTTCTAGCTAAGGATATTAAGATCCATTCAGTAAGAAGCATAGTTTGGTTTGGGGTTTTTGTGTGTCTGTGTATGTTCATTAGGGATTCAAAATTGAATTGCTTTAAGAATGGTTCTTTTAGACATGGAAGATTGCTTTCAATTTTGTTCCTTCATTGGAAACCTGGCTATCCTCATCTCTGTGTTACTGTTGGTTTAGCCCTGCTGCTTTAAGCTGCAGTGTTCTGAAACCATAGTCTATCACTTTCTTTCATCTGAAGTAACTGCTGCAGAATTCTGTCATGCTGGAGTTTTGACCAATTTCCAAATCCCTGTGTGTGTATACAGGAGATGGAGATGTCATTTGAGGTAGGCTTTGGTCCTGTCAGGGATGCAGGTAATCCAGGTCTATCATCTGGATGCTGACTTTGCACCCTCTTTCAGCTCTGGATTTCCTTCCTTTTTTCAGAGTCCACCTGAGAGCTTCTGCAAGATACAGCAAAACAACCCCCCAAATTACAAAAGGCACCATTTAAAGGCATTTTGTATCAATGTGTTCAATATTAAGATTTTGAAGGCTGTAGTTAGTGGGCATTGAAAAGGACCATGAGGCTGCTGATAGCGCCACACTAACACTTGAGTTTGAAGAGAGTCTCACTACTGGTTTTACAGCATATTGCTGGAAAGGAAATAAGTTAATAAAAGCCACAAAGATGTACAATTTCCCATAGCCTTTGACTAATGCTGTAAGACAGAGAGCAGTTAAAAAACCACTCTGAGCTGAAGGTGGGGGGATTTCCTTGGGAAGAATACTTGGAAAGGGCCTTGCTCTGAACCAGACCGGGAGGGAGACAGTTCTAACTTCCTGACAGGAGTGCCTGTGCTCAATGGGAGGATAGCTCCATCCCTCAACCCCCAAAATGCTTTTGGATTAGCATCTCTTCAAAGGTATTTCATGCTGAAGACTCAGAATCCCATAGCAATGCTCTATGATGTCTGATTTGCTTGGCTGCAATCCTCTCAGGTAACAGGACCAAAGGCTGAATATGCTTTTTTAGGAGTTTGGGTTGAACTAACCTTGAATGCTTGCCAACATTTAGAAGACTTACAAGTAGTAATCTATCAGACTCACAGGCACTCTGCTGTGGTTTAAGGCTTCCTACAAAATAGGATGCACAGAGAACTGCAGAAGCTTAGAGTAAGGTCACAATTAATAGGTGGATAAATATCCCTACATTATAAAACAATCCTCAGTGTTTAATGGTTTTCCTAGGTTATAATTGCTGGGGAAGTACATAAGGGAAGTAGAACTTTGTTTATTATAACATTACAGTGCTCCAAGAACTTTTTTCTTTTTTTTTCTTCTTAAAGGAAAATAGAAAAGAAAAATAACCCCACCTTATCTCCACTCCAGCAAATGGCTTTTCCTTACATCATTTATAAAAATTAATCATTTTAACAACTTTTTTCTTTGCTGTTCAAAGAAGTTTTATATTTTTCTTGATTGTTCCCCAATGCCTGTACACTGCCTCTGTGTTTTATGAGTAAAATCTAAATAACACAAGGGTGCAGTTTCCATAAATTTAAGGTCATATGAGGTGGAAATAGCAGCCTAAGATCAGGAGTTCCTTCATTTTTATAGTCCTTTTGGTTGGTAACAGGAAACAGCTCTAAGGCAGTTTGCTTGTAGGATATATAGGAGTGTTTGCCTTTATAGATTTGTGTGTGTGTGTCTACAGGCTTATGTGATGGAGAGCTGCCTTAGGAATATTTGGATCTGGCTTCTAACAGCCAGAGAGCTCTCTCTTGTGTGGTTATTAACTTTACCACACACTTGGAGAACAATATTGCAGAGTTGTAAGCAGATATTACTCTTGATTTCACAAAAAGGGAAAATTACATTCATATGCTTCATGGGGAAGGTGGGGCAGACAACTTCTGCTTCAGTGCTCTGGGGACTGCTGGTGCTCGTAGAAAGGTCACCAGATCCTCCAGAGAGGCTGGGAAAGAGTACAATTCTCATCTGAAATGGAGATGTGTCGCATCTCCCCACCTCCCTCTCCTCCAAAGTGCCTTTCCTCCTGTCCACCAGCAGCCAGGACACCCCCTCTGAGAGAGCCTCACTTCTCTTTGCCCTTGGTCAGCTGCAAACCCAGCTGGAGGCATCTTTCTCTGTTCAGCCATCTGTACTGAGGGCAAGCAACACCATCGCTCACTGGGTGCATCAGAGTTTTTTCCTTTCTTCCTTTTCTTCCTTTGCTCCTTTTTTCCTTTCATTTTTAACCCAGACTCATGTTGTTGTCCATCACCTTATTTCATTCTCAGCCCTTTCTGTGGAGGTATCCGGGTGAACATAGTATCTCATTGCACTCCTTGCTTCTGAGATAAAAATCAGAGACCAGAAAAACTTAGTTTTGTGATAGATCAGGTTGTTGAGAGAATTCTGAGTCCTCTGGGATCTGTGTCTGATTTTCTGTTTGCAGCTCAGCCAAGAAATAGCAAAAGGCAGGAAAGTGTCTGCAGCTTGCAGGTTTTGGCAGTCCCTGAATCTGGGTGAAAATGCTTTGCTTCCTGCAAAAATACCATGTCTCCATGAAGTAAAGGTCACTTTTCTGTCAAACCACTAGAAGTTGCTTTAAGATGTCATTGACGTAGAGAGTAGTAAATTTAGAATAGCTGCAGGGCTGACTTTTCTCTCTTGGTAACTGGCAAGCAGGTGAAAGTGTGTATAGATAGGGAAGAAATCTCTCAGGAGTTGGTGCAGAAAGAGAAAATGTTTTCTTGGAGGATTTAGACACTGCTTAAAATTAGGTTTAATTCCAATTTGGACCAGAATTTAAACTCTGCAGTACCTCAGTAAAAAATGTAGTAGTAGAGACCAGTGGGTGGCAAACCAGCTCAAGGTGTCTCTATTGCCAAGAAAAAAGTTTTGTAGTCAAACCTTCCTGTGACACTAATCTGCATGCTTTAAGTTTGTGGGATTGACAAATCTGATGGAAGGGATGTTCCCACAAACATGAAATGGGATATTCCCATGATCCCACAACCTTTGTGCCTGCTGGAGCCTGCTGCTGGCCTGATGTGAAGCCTGTTTTCATGCTTGATGTTGTATCAACTTCATGAGCATCTTCATGAAAATCCAGTGAAATAGCATAATATATTGGGGTAAAAGCAAAGAATTTGTAGAATCACCATCTAAGACCTCATAAAGGAGCTGTGGCATTTCCAATTTTTCCATAAGGAAGTGAGATTTTGTTGTGGGTGGTCTTCTGTTCACAGCTAAGCAGTAAAACCACACAGTGAGCAGGAACAAAATGGGTGGCAAGTGCCTTGACTTTTAATACATCTCAGGCAAAAGCTGGTTTAGTCCAAACTAAAATCAAAGCAGTTCACTAAAATTTAGAGTAGAGCTGGGCAGCAGCATCTCCCTCCCTCATAAAGCCACTCCTGTGAGCACAAAAATATATTTTAATAGTGTTTGAAGAGTGGATAAGAGGTAACCTCACCTTTAAGTGTTTGATTCATCTCAAAAACCTGACAGCTGGGACTGGCTGTCTCACTGCTACTTCTTGATCTGGGGCATATGAACCTGTTCAAGCCATAGAAAAGAGAGAGCCAACCTGCTTGTGAGTGCAGCAGAAGAGAGAATTTCAGCTTGAGAGAGCCCTGAGTGCGTGGGAGCAGTTCTGATTTGTGCACCAGAGAGAGAGAAGGACAGCGCAGCCAGCCAGGGAGTAAGGAAGGATTCTGTGGAGGACAGCAGGCTGCCTGCTTTCAGAACATTCAGCAGAACAATCTCCTAATGCCCTGAGTGTGCTATCAAAGTGTCAGCTTCATGCTAAATCTCAGGACATTTCTGGGCAGCAAATCTGTCTCAAGTTGCCTCTCCAGAATGCTGGAGTCCCAAAGTGTTTTGAGCACTATTGAAATTGCTTTTTTTCTATCCCCAGTCTTCTTTCTTCGTTGTAGTGCTCTTTTCTCTCCTGAATAATACTTACATGTCAATTAAGCCCTTTACAAGTCACCAAGGATCTGGTATTTTAAGCTGTTGTCTTTGCATTATATTAAATTTTCTCTAACTAATTTCCTTATTTTTCCCCTATGGGAAGCCCCTAAACAAGCAGTTCTTCAGTGGACAATAAAATAATTTGAATGGCAGCCATCCAATCTGGCCTTTTTCTAGGTAAGTGGCTTGGGTATGCTTAAGAACCAATGAAATTTTTAATATTCAGTTTTGTGTGGTGTAGCCAAAGGGGTTTTCTTCTTCTGAATGGGGGCAGTGGGAAAGTCAGGTAAAAAGGTGATTTCTGCTGTACCCCCACAGTTTTCCACTGGGGGTTAAAAGAAAGGGTTCCCCCTTCAAATTTTCCATTGACTGCTTTTCTCTGCCACCACCAAACACTTTATTGTGCCTGCCTTGCTGTGCTGAAAATGTCAATACTTTCATATCACTGATGTTTACAGGAGGTAAAAAAGCAAACCCTCTAATTGTTTGAGTCAGGAGGGCTGTGAAGCTGCTGTTTACAGGAAAGGAAGGGTCCACATGATCATCTCCTCTTCTCTGGAAGCAGGAAGGATGCTGTGCCCTGTTCACATCTGCTGCACAGAGGGAGCATCACCTCCCTGCCTGTGCCTGCTTTGGGCATGGCTGGTGCTTGGAGTAGCCCCGCAGAACAGGAAATGTCCAGGCTCAGAAGGACTCCAGTTCAAATATTTGTGGTTTGCATTTTATTCAGGGAATGTTTTCCAGAATCAATTCTCATCTTTGGTCACCTCTCTTAGCTCGTGGGATGGCACAAAAAGGCACCTGACCTTAAAGCCTTAACAGTCCTGGCTTTGCCTTGTCATGCACGAGGAGGAAAGTGGCTGTTCCTGGTGTCCCTGGCAGAAACCACAGGGGTTCTGGTGAACAGGTGATGGATAATAAACCCAGGAGCTGCACACATGCAAAGCTTTAGTTTAGCCCCATCATCGTTGAGCTGACAGGTGCTGACAAAATCACAGCCATGCCCTGAACTATTTCCAGTCCCATTGCAATTAAGCATGCTGGTCAGTCCAAAGGTGAAAGCTGTGTTGGAGTGCAGTGAAAGCCAAAACCACAGAAGGCTAAATTCACTGTATTCTGTGTGAATGCACTGCTGAGTAATATTTAATGTTTTTCCCTTCTTATTCAGTCATCCAGTGGGAAAAGCATTTTTCTTCAGAGGATTGCTTCTTGGCTTTGACTTCTTTTGCTGCTTGCATTTGAGTATGTGTCACTCACCTCCTAGCACTTTGCTACTGAGCCTTTGCTGGGTTTCAAACATCCCCTCTTGAGAGTGTTCAGCTTTTTATAAATACTTATGTATAATTAAGCAAGAGGTCAGGGTAAGAACAAGTGACTGATGTGGAGCTGAGTGTATAGGATGCTGTTCTGAGAAGTGGAAGATGTTGATGCTGTTGCATTTTTAAAAAATTTGTTTTAAGCAGGCAGCCAGTAAATCTGAGCTCTTGTTGGTAAACATGTGAACCATCTAACTAAAGTAATACGTATTTTGTCTGAGAAAGTGACAGTAAATGCTTCATATAGAGTGGAACACTACTGCAAAAGACTGGAGAAATCACCCTGCATCTCTAGGACTTAACAGGAGGTATAAACATAGTTAAGCTCCCTTCAGGAAAAGGCAGGGGAAAGGATTGGACCCGGGTTTCCCACATCCTGATGCTGACCCTGGCCTGTTGTTTCCTCTGTTATAATTGCAAATGCCTGCAGAACAGTTTTGTTTGAAGAAACCTGCAGTGAATTGAACGTGAATTTGCAAATGACTGCTCTCTGTGTGCCTCAGAGGAGCTGAGTAAGTGCTTTGACAGAAAAGCTCCACCCTGCTCTCCTGAGCAGCTGAGATATTTCTGCTAGGAGGATGGGAATGCTCTCAAGGCAGTTAGATCACAAGTATTACAGCAGGAATCTCCTAAAAATCTCAGCAGGGTTTTTAGTCCTCAGTGTAGAACTGCACAGGTTTTGTTGTCATCAAAACCGAAACTGATACACCAATCAGACTTAGAGATGAGTGTTTTTCGGAGCTTACCTATCGTGAATCTTTCACTTCTAGGTGACAGCACGATAATTTTTATCATCTTTGAAACTTGATTAATCAGCTTCTGTGTGCAGTGGGCTATAGCCTGGAATGAACAGTAGATTCTTGAAAATGCTGCATCACTTCTTTTCTGGTGAAGGGGAGACATTTCTGCAGACTTCACCTCTACAAGCACTCTTCCTCAGAATGAAAATCAGATATGATAGGGAGGTGTTTCTGGTCAGGGGCAGAGCTGAATGTCACTGCTGATGAGGAGACTCTAGCTCGTCAAACTGAGCAGTGATTCTGTAAGAGAAACCTTTAGAATAAATTCTAAATAAAAATACATTCCTAGAAATGGCTCCTTGACCTATTTGCCCCTTACAGTAAATTATTCTGCTTCTAGACTGATATTTGTGTTCTGTTCACTTGGAGTTGATGCAGCTTTTCCACCATGCCAGACCACCCCTGCTCCCACAGCGCCGCTCTCGCTGGTGCGTGGGCGCAGCGTTGTGTCACCGTTCCGTGCTAATCTGGAGAATGAGAGGGAATCCTCTGTGGTCTCTTACAAGCAAGTGCTTTCAAGTAGATCTGTGTGGGCTGTGTTTGAGAGAGATGAATGTGCACTCAATGCTAGAATGACTTTAGGAAAGGGGTTTCCCTTAAGCCTGGGGTGTAGGTTAAACCTTGAGATATATATACACAGATAGACTTTTGCCTCCAAACCTCTTGGTTCTCATTTGATTCAGGGAGCCTTTATTTGAGCCTGCAATGTCCTAACTTGGCAATGCAGAGACAGACACCTTCCCTAAATATGGTGAGTAACATCTGCATTCCTTGGAAATCTGTACTTGGTAGGTCTCTTCCTAGCCTCAGAATGAAGTCATGTGCTTCTTTTCCCTTCTCATCTACCAAAAAGACTTCAAATCCAAAACCTGATATTTTAAAGGTTTATTTTGTTCCTAAGTGGCTTTGTAATTTCTTCCTACTCTTTATGTAGAATGACTATAGAAATGTTCTTTTATTTACTTTTCCTGAATAAAGTTGGACAATGAAGAGTACAGTAAAGGATGTATTGCCATATATATTACTGACTATATTTAAGTTATTATTTATCCCAATTATTTTGGGGTAAATTTAGTGGTACAAAGATTCAGTGCACTTATACTGGGTTTGACCAAAATCCCTCTTTTTGGATAAGGTTTCTGCTGAGAACTTGGCAAGTTGCATCTGTTTTGTGGAGTTTGGGATGTTCCCTGAGCTCCTGACTGCCTGGAGCAGGCACAGGATTCCCTTAGGCAGTTCTATCGTGAGGACATCTACTACAAATTATTTTCTGTAATCCCCATAGCATTGGAGAATGGGCTAGGTGATATTTTGCTTGCCTTGTGGCTGTAAATTGGTATTGAAGCTGCACCTCAGAAGTTTGGATGCATCCTAACCTTGAGTAAGGAATACTTGGAGATGCAGTATTAAAACCTCGTTTTTCCAGGGCCGTGCTGTTGGTTGCCAGAGGGCACATTGCTGTTTGTGCTGTGGCAGCTCTAGGAACTCTAGACTGTTCTACCTCCATCCCAAAATGAACCAAAAGTTCTCATCTTCCCTTGGCTTGATTCTGGATCCTCAGGACATGGTGATACACTGCTGGCACTGTCCAAAATTCTGGCAGCAGCACCACATGTCTGGAAGTGTGGGAGTGCTGGAATGTGTGGAAAGCAACGTATGATTCTGAGTTGTTTAGGACTGGCCAAGAAATGCCAATGATTTTTTGCTGCTGGCTGCTTGGAACGTTCCTACATTTTTGTGAGCTCTTCTTTCTCCTTTGGTTTTTCTTTTTTGTTTGTTTGTTTATTTGTTTGGTTTGGGGGTTTTTTTGTTTTTTGATTTTTTTTTTTCCCCCTGGGATTTTGAAGCTTGTTTGGAGGGCATGAATCTTACATAGAACAGAGTGGCATTCCTCTTCTAAATCAACTCTTCTTGCTGTTAAACTTCCCTTCTTTTTGGTGCATTGCTTTTTGTAGCTAGGGTTGCCTCTGCCTTTTTTACAGACACGTGGCTCCTGTACTTGGAGCAATCTCCTTTCTGTTACCTTTTTATATTCTACCTCCTTATACTGCAGAGATTTGATTCCAAAGTCATGGATTTGATACTTCCTAACTTTAATCTCTTCCTTTGTATTGTACAAGAAAGTTTTGTCCTTTCCTGTCAGGACATCAGTTTCACTGCAGTGATGTCTCTATTAAAAATTCTTCAGCAAAAGCCCCACCTTTTGTGTGCTATCAATGAATATCATAGTTATTAATCTTACTTTTATCCTGCAGCATTTTTCCTTTTCACATCTGTATTTTTCTGAAAGCTTCCTATCCATGCTTTGGTAGTGAATAAAAAGCCCGTTTTTTTACTGCATTATTTACAGTTGACATTTAACAAATAAGTAAGTACTTGCTTCCCATCTTGCCCACTTCCAAATAATTTGTTGAGCAAATTAAAATTGGACACCGATAATAGCATTGAAAAGATATTAATTGAGTATTTTACTTTTTCAACATATTATATAGTTTTTAAAAAGTTAATTTTTATTCCATGAGCAATTTGCTTCCACAGAAATTATGTACAGTAAGTGTGCTCAGAGTATCATGGACTTTGTACCCAGACCTCTGTGCACTACTTGGCTTTAGCTGAACTGAACATTTGCCATGAAGACAAAACTTCTTATAAATATATTAAAAATGAGGAGTCTCATTTTTAACAGGAGAAGTACTGAGAGTGTTTTGAGGTAGGTTGTGTGTGACTTTGATGGCTTGGTGAGATGATATTTGCAACTTCCTCTGGTCACTTCTTATGTGACTCTTTTGCATGTTGGGAGTGTGGTCATGATATTTTTGGCACTGAGCTTGTGTTTTGTGGCCTTTCAAATGAGTCTGTGTGCTTTAAACTCACTTGTGCAGGTGCCTGTGTGGAGTGACTGACATGGTAAGCCAAATGTAAATGTGTAAAATGTGTGTCACCCGAGGCTGAGCACAACTGTGGTGGCTTTTTGGTGGCAGTTGTGCAACTGATTTAACTTGAAGGGATGTATACTCATTGGGGAATAATCTTCTGACTTTTAGATCTTCTCGAGATCTTCAGTCCAAAGATGTTTAGAAATTTGCTGATTGGCAAAGGGAAAAACATGCCTGCAAATTGGTTGTGTCTCAGTTCCAGTTCAAGAAACAAGTGTTGTATTGATTTTGAATGAGGTCCTGTTGTTTAAAGCAGTGTTTTGCACTCACCACTGACACGAATTCATGTGTCAAGAGGAGCATTTTCACAAACCCAGTATGGGGAACCACAGGCCACACTGTTTATCAAGTTGGGGATATCACAGCTCCATGGAAGGGCATCTGGGAATTAAGTTCTTTGCAAGGATTGCTGCTTAAAATCTACAGTTAGCTTAATAAAGGAGAATTGTGCTTAATATGGAGATCAGCTTCAGGTATTCAGCATTAAATCTTCCTGCATCACACAGGGCAGGTACCAGTTTCATTTTGTCCAAATTAAATTAGGCAAGACAGCTATCTACTCTACTATTTATCTACTCTAGGAAACTATCTACTCTTTATTTTCAGTTAAAATCAAGCTTTGGGTTTAAAATTTTAGTTAGAAACTGTCTTACGCTGAAGTTTCAGCACTTTATCAGGAAGTAACAGGGGGAGGAGACAACTGGCAGATCTTGCTGTGTTTGTGGCTTTTTCTAGGCAGCATTTGTGTGTGTGAAGCTGCATTTTCAGTAAAGGGCAGACAGACATGCAGGGTAATGGCTGGATCAAGTGCTACTCTGAGAACAAAACCTGAGAATATCTAGGTGGGGGGATGGCAGACATGTTCTGTGCTTGATTTCTTCATCAAAAAAGTATTGAAGGCTTTATTCCTATTTAGTTTAGTTTCAGTGAGTGTTGCTTAGGCTCTCTTTCATCAAATGCTCTTTTATTTCTCTGGTTGTTCTTCCATTTTGATCATATTTACTGTAACAATGCATTTCTGCCTCCCACTCCTCCTACACGACAACCACACACAAATAATGTGTAACCTGCTGGCCTGTTTATCAACAGCACTGGTGATGGTGTTTGTTCCACTTTGTTTTGGAGGTATTTTGCAATCTGGGTAATGCTTAAATGAGGTAAATTTACTCAGCCTGGCTGTGACAGGCCCTGCAGCTTTCACAACAGAAAAATGTGTATTACTGGAAAGGTAACTTATGAGTGGGTTTATTCCTTTTGTGAATTTTGTCAGCAGGTACTTTAATTTATTTGGCATATTGTTTCTTTTCTGTTCTTTCTACTGGGACAATGTCTGGTGATGGTGGTGACCTGTAAAACTGAACCATGGGGTTGATCTTGGCAGGAAAACCAAACCAAACATCTCCTTTCCCGTTTTTGTGCGTTTAGTCTGGCTCATCTCTGGCATTCATTTTAAATTGCATTCCTACAAAATATTGCTTTGATACAAATTAAAGGAAAATGAATTACTGAGCAAGTTTGGGTGAAATGAGCAAGGGTTTGGAAACATCAGATGCTCTTAAGCTAGAACTAGATTTGGGAAAAGAAAAAGAGAATGGAGCAAGATGAGTGCAGGATTTAACATTTACAATAAGGATGTTTGTGAAAAGCACTTTGGAAAGTATTTTGAAACACCAGTGTGATGAGTGCCTCTCTGGTTGTAATCAATTTTACAGTTAAGATTTCATTAGAATTAGTGAGTCTCATTGTCTTCCTTGAACAATGTAATTTTTTTCATCTTCAAATGTGTTTTTTTCTATGTGGGAAACTTGTTTTTAATGCAAATTAATACTCCAGCCAAACAAGTGCCTTTTTGACCTATTGTGGGTGTATCTACAAAATACTTAGGGCTTGGAACCATGATAAATTTGGGGGGGGAGCACCAAGGAAATTATGCACCCTTTTTAACAAACATTTCCAATTATTGCAAAACCCCATAAATCTGTGAGCAGGACTGATTCTGTTTTACTTCAGGGTGTTCCTGTTCTTAAAAGCCTTGACAGAAAGCAGAAAATTTATGTAATTCTGGGCAATCCTTTACATGACCATTACAACCCTCTCTTTTACAGAGCCTTAAATTCTTTGAAGTAGCTGAATTTTATCCATCTAGGCTTCAGTCTGCCAGATCTAATAAAAATCTACAGCATTACACTGCATATTATGATTGTAAAAACTTCTGGTTGTCCTAATAACAAACGCTTGCACAGGGCACAGGGACTGGGTTGCATCTCTTTGGTTCAGGTTCTCAAGCGGAGATTTGGATTTTAGCTACAAAATCTGCATATGACTAAGAGTCAGGAGACCTGCACAGCCTCCCCCACCCCAGCAGTGTGAGCAGCAGGGCTTCTGCAGAAATGCATGTTTATGCTGCCTGGGTGTGCAGCTGGGATGTGGGACTTGTCAGCTTGCTCTGTGTTTCCCTGGCTCAGTGGAGCAGGGACACAGGAAACTCAGAGTGCCCTCACTGCAGCCCCAGAGAGCTCCCCAGCAGGGCCCCCAAATCTGGCTCACCCTGCACAACCAGGAGAGAACAAGATAACTGAATAAATAGATTTCTGTTCATTCACCACTGCTTTTCTCCTTTCCAGTTTTTCAGTGTGTTGCTTGCTTCTTACAGGACTCGTACCAACATGGGTGTCATATTTTCAGTAACATTTCACCTGCATCCTTTTAATGTGGGCTGCAATACTGTGCCCAGCTTGGCAAATACACCTGAAACTGGTGAAGTGTCAAAGCTCAGTGGACAAATTAGGGCTGGAGTAGCAGTCTGAATTCTGTGGTGTTCTGGGTCAGTTTGGGTTTTTTTTCATTCTGCTTCCTTTTAGTAATTTTGCTTTTTTTTTGTTGTTGTTGTTTCAGTGACAGTGGAGTGTTCATTCCAGGTCAATGCTTTTCAAATTTTATATATTTTTAGTCAGACACATGCAAGCCAAGTTCAGGCACTACAAAATAAGGCTTAATCCTCACTAGTCCCCCGTGTCTGCTGCTCCCATTGAAATCAATCAAATGCAGCTTTCCATACTTCAATGTGATTGTGTTATGATTAAACAGACACTCATAAAACTCAGACAAGCTGGAATCAAGTTTCACATGAAACTGAATTGACATTTTTTTCCTTAATAGTACCCTTGTAATTAGTGATTACCAGATGCATTTAGAATGTGTGAAATGCCTGCAGGAATTGGAATTTAGAAAGTGGGGGGATGCCAAACACCTCAGATCTTCTGCTGGCAACCTTTCATTTTAAATTTCTGCCCTGCACATCAGTGAAGCAGCATGGTTTCTATAAAATGTTCAGCTGTGGTTTCACATTAAGCTGATGTTACCAATAAGGAGAGTAACTTGTAATTGAAAACTGATTTGCTTATAAATAGCAGGTTTAGCTCTGAATGGCTCCCCTCTTCATTTCAGTGGTCACCTTGGTCCTATGAAACCTGTCAATTTTCAGTTCTAGCAATTGCCATGATGATGATGATGTTTGATCTAAAGAGAAGAGTAAGGCTTCTGGGCTCCTTTTCTGATGAACTAGAGGTGTCTGAGGAAACATGCCCAGGGCTGTCACCAGCCTGCAGCACAGGAGCAGAATGATTGCTCTGGGTGAGGGGGTGTTGGCTCACTCTTTGTACCATGTCTTCTTCCACTTGAGACGGAGAAGTGGTGCTTGCTTTCTTCATGTTTGGAGTTCTAATTCAAAATCTCCAGTTTCAAGAGATTATCTTAATGTGGACTGCTTACTGTAGCAGCCCTTTTCTCTGGGAGCTTGGTCTGGAATTTTTTATTTGTCTCCCTTCTCTTTGGAAATGCAGTGCTGGAGAGTAACTTGCCTGACCAGAGGGGAGCTTGTAGAGTGCTGGAACGACACACTCATGCTCAATAACTTCCATGTGGCTCCTTTTCTCTCCAAGTGATTTAGATCAGAGTCATTACTCAAATTCTCTTAATTTTGGGGCAGTAGTTTTATTGGGCACTTCCATGAAGCATAGGAATTTTTTGGACAATGTGAGGACATGCTTGAATTCATGAGTATGAAAAATAATTGATTCTTTTAGGATGATTAATAAAAGCCTTTTTTGCAACCCTTCCAGTGTTCCTGCAACTGCTGGCAGCTTTGTTCCTTGGGTAGATTTTTGTCACAGCAGCCAGTTCTGGCCTTGCAGAACTGTCCCTGACGCAGTGGTGGACTTCATAGTGGATGGTGCTGGGAAGGAGGAAGTAGATTCCTGGCTTGCTTGTCAACCATTTGTAGTTTATGAAAAATAAAATAGAAATACAAGACACTGTTATCTGTTCTCACTGTAATTGGTTACTTAACTTTTTCTTCTTAGATTGTTGGGGTTTTTTTTACTTCTCCTTAAAAACTCTTGTTTTTTCTTCCCTACTCCTAATAGATTCACTGTGAGGAGCTCAAAATGAAGAAGAAAGATGCAGAAGATTGCATGGAGCTGTGCCCCCATCAGTGTGTTGAGATGGAAAGGTACTGTGTTTGTTACATGGAAAAACTTCTTTGTTAAAAATTTTTGGGCGCCTGCAGTTTCACAAGGTGGTTTTTGTCCTACTGATGACACTGAGAGGATTAAGTATGATGCAGTGAGTCCTCTGCCTTTCAGCTGGGGCTGCCTGGCAGCCACCACAGGCAAGGAGCTGACCTGATTTCAAGAGCTGGTTGTCCCCTGTCAGCTCCTGTATGTTACATTTCCTGGCTGCATGTCCAAATGGTTCTCATCTGTCTGTCCTGCTCGTGCTGTCAGTAGATCACTGCAAATCCCTCAGCTCTGTGTGGTGGACACAGACTCCAATGAATCATGGGCTTGTTTTCCTCCAAAGGCTCAGCCCAGCTAAACAGGGTGTTGGTGAAGCATCCCCATCCTGGCCCAGGCTGCAGCAGGAGGCACAATGGGCTGCTTGTGGTGGTGCCTGATTTGAAAAGAGAGCAGTGGTGTCAAGTACCAGTTAAAAATGTCAGCTCTGTGCGGTTGCACTGCATCAGAGTCACAGCTTCCCAGAGGAACAAGCACGTGGATGATGTGAACAGACTTGTGGGGCTGCAGCGGAATGTGCAGGGCAAGCAGCCAGTCCAGAAGGGGCCATGGGAGGGACACCATTCCAAAAAGACATGTACTGAGGCCAGCAAAGTGCCCTGACAGGGGCACAAGCTTTTTCTAGGTGTTGATCTCCACAGAAAAAGAATGAGTGCTTGAAAAACATCTCTATTGCCTCCCTTTGTGTCATTTCAGCTTTCAGTTCTTTCAACACAAGTTCCTGCCACCTCCCCACAGCTTTCTGCATGTGTGCCTATCAGTGGGGGAGTTCATCTGCTCCGGCAGCACGTGCTGCTTGGCAGATCTGCTTGGCCAAGCTTGCCACTTGATTGATTTCCATGGCAGAAATCAATTCCCTTTCCACTGGTGAGGCACACACAGCTACGTGAGGCCTGGGGGCTGAGTCTGGGTGACAGTGCCCCACTTGCTGCCTCTCCAGGGAGACAGTTGTCTGCAACTCCCCCAGGGCTCATTTGAAGCCTGGCAAAGTTGGTGGAAACAATTGAATTGGCTTTCCTGAGGTTTGAATGCAGCCCTAATGCTGTCCATTAGGAAGCCAGTCAATGTCTTGGTAGTAAAATGAACTGGAAGATCTAAGTGAAAGGAGGGTGATGCTCTTTTTCTGATGTACAAGCTGTATAGAGTACAGGGGTGAGGCAGCAGCATGGAAACTTCCCAAGGGACAGGAATATCCAGGCACAGAGGGAACAGCACCATGTGATAAGTAACATCATTTAATGCAAACCAACAGCCATGGTCTTCTTGCATGTTGCAAATTTCCTGAGGGGAGTAGTCAAACACTGAGAGACACTGAGTGCCTGTATAGCATCAGTAGCTTTCCTTCTCCTCACTGAGCTGGGATGGGTTATAGGTGCTGCTTCACTTAATCACTGGGCCCCCCCTTTTGGGTTGTTTTTTTTTCTTTTTTTGGCTTTTTTATTTTCAGAGGAAACCAGATGTGTTTCCATTAAGAACATGCCCCCCTTTTGTTGTCATTTGTGTAATTCTTAAAATTAAGCAAAAGTATTAAGGAATAATTGTTTCTGCTCACATTAACAGCACACAGCTTCTCCAGATGTGGCATTTGACAGGCCAACAGCTGCTGGCTATTAAAAGTGCCTTAAAAGGCCCATTCCTTTGTCATAAAGGGAACAGAAGTGTAGGGACGTTTATGGGGTGAGAGGCAGATGTTTTGGCTGCATCAGATTTGAGGGAAAGTTTTAGGTGGTTTCTCTGCTATGGTCACAGGGCTTGTTTTAACCCCTATCATGCACCTTATGGAGCTCTCTTCTTGGCACTGGGGTGAGGTTATCCCTAATCCCACACTGACCTGTGGGACTCTGAAGACAGAGCAGTTCTGCCAGGTAGATCTCAGTTGATGTTTGGCTAGCTTCCCATCTATGCTCTTGAAACAGTAGATGAATTTTTGGGGGTGAAACTCAAGTTAAAATATTAAGCGAAAAACAATTTCAAATAATATGCTGCTGCTTTTTTTCCCCCCTAAACTCTCTTTTTAAGTATCTACTCATAATCATCAAAGGCAGGTGTTCTTTTTGTGTTTGTCCCAGCACAGTATGTTGTATGCCTAATAAACTGTTTTTTATGGTGGTACATGTGAGGTGGAACATGGAAGGAGTGGAGCTCAATTTCAAAAGTTCTGGCTCAAATTCCCAAGCCTAAACTTTGAGTGGAGTGTTGAGTACTGGAATAGCACCACTGGTCCTTAGGGAGCTGCACCACTTTGCAACTGTTCCCTATCAGCTCAGAGTCTGCTAAACTTCTAAGGGCTTACAAGGCTGCAAAATTTTTTTCAGTAACAAAAGTGTTTTTGTCTTCTCAGCAAATTTTTCCTTCTTCCTATTGCTTATTGGACTGGAAATTCTTTGCTATTTTTCAGTCTTAACTGAAGATTTCAATATAAAAATCTCAATGTATTTGCATGAAAAAAAATCAAAGAGTTCTACAAAACTGAATTAAAAGAGAGCAAAAGTTCTGCAAAATGACATGGAACATAAGAGAATAGCCTTGTTCTAGAGATAAACTGTCCTTTTAAAAAATTATATCCCTATTTTTATTCCTATTTTAGGTCTATTTCTAGAACAAGTTAGGCTAAATATTCTGTAATTCAATCCGATTCTCCCCCTCATTCTACAGGCCTTTTTCTGACATTGAGTCTATTATTATAAAAAAGGGAAATATTAGCCAAAACAATTTGGCACATTTTAAATTGATCTGACTAGTTCTTTCTCCATAATTCAAATGAAGAAATTTCTATTTATCCATGAGTTTACTTCCTAGGCTTAGCCAAACAAGAATCCTATATCCCAAATGCCCACCCAAGGGGATGAAGCACATGTTTTACCATTAAGCTCTGGAATTCATTTCCCATCAAAATATGGCTCCATGGTGTTGGCGTCTGGCTGTAAATCCTGCCTTAAAGCCTTTTTTCACAATTGTTTATGGTGTGTATTTGTGCTTTCACCACCACAAGAGAATGACCCCAGCACACCAGCCTTGAAATTAATAGTTAAAATAGAATTATATGGCTTTGGTATGAGTGTTGTGTAATAAATGCCTCAAGACATCTCGTAGGTATGTCCATTGTTGCCATGTAACTGCTATGAGTAAGGAATAATACCAGTTTCCAGTAAAAAAACAGGAAAAAGTCAAGAGATGCAAAACTGGGACTCCTATGGAGCCTCTACCTTCTTATTTGAGGAACTTTTGGTTTTCAGCCTTCAATCTATGCTGCTCAAGCCTGAAGCATGGGGCTGATCATGTTCTGGCTCTCTGCTTAAAACTGGAATTGATATAAAAACTATGCAGCCATTTATAAACAAACAATCATTATTAGTTAGAGAATTATACTATTATAAATAATACAAAAAATTATAAATAGGCCAGTGTAGCTAAAAACTGAAGTGGTGCAAAGATGTGCTATGGGGCAAGAAGTGAAAACCATTTTAAATACAGCAAGTTGAACACGTGGGAGAAATGAAAATAGCTTCAGTGGAGTGCACAGTGAAGTTCTGCATGGATATGACAACTTGAAAACCCAAGAGAACATGCCTAATTTTTATTCTTGGTGGACATGGCTTTTCAGATCTGACATGGAAATTGTGAGGAAGGTTGGGCTGTCTGCTTTCCCTGCAAGCTGCTAAAACTTGTACTGGGAGGCCAGCTTCCTTCATTACATCTGGACCTTTTGCTTCCGTGTCAAATATCTTAATTTTTCAAAAAAGAAAATTTTACAACTAACTCAAAGTCTCCAAAAAAGAGTTAACATTGTAATCTCTGATTGCCTTCTGCAGTAATCACAGCTTGCTATGAGTAGTTTTTATATCTATACCTTAGAAAGCTTAAGCACATGGAAGGATTATACTTTAACTTGTATGACCACAGAAAAATGCTTTTAATATTTTAATATTTTCTCAAAAGTTTTAATGGTGCAGAGGTTTCCTGTGAACTCCAGGAAACCAAAAGCAGTTTTGCAAACTGTTCTGTGCAGAATCTGAATGCTGTGTGCCCTCTAGAGCTCTCTGGGGGAAGCTCTGGTAAGTCTCGCTCTGGGGTAGCTCCTAATCAGGAGTCCCTTGATGTATTCGAGCACTCAGAGCATCTGTGTGCTCTGAAAGTCCAGATTCTAAATCAGATCTACACAGCAGATCTGAATAATGGTCTAGTTCACCATAAGTGTATCCTTCTGATTGTCAAAGTGGCTGATAATAAAATGCAGTCATAGTTTCTCAGTCTAAAAATGAAGTAACTTTCTGATTTTTGTGATAGTCTTCAAACACAGAGCAGAAATTGGTTTGTAGAGATCGGAGCCTTTTGTAGTTCTCTTTCTTTTACCCAGGCACAGTTGTGTCCTGCTTTTGCCCAGGTAAATCCAGAAAGAGGAGTATAGGGACAGACAAGGGTAGGAGCAGCCAGAGGTGATTATCATTTACAGCTACAACATCAAACTGTGGTGAGCAGAGCAATGAACACTTCCTGACTGAAAAAAATATATCAAAAGCCAGCCCCCCATGTTTATGGGTTATTCTCAGCTTGGTTGATGCTCTGACCTCAGGAGGTTGTGGTCACACATCTCCTCTTGCAGTGGCTGAACCAGAAGCAGAGCTGAGTGCAGCCTGCCTAAGCATTTGCTGCTGCACTCCTGCCAGATTGCTGCTCATCTTTTACGGTCCCCAGGGCTGCACCCAGCCATTGCTCCTTTATTCTGAGTTTTTTTTTCTTATGCTTTGCTGCTTCATTTGGCTTGAAAGAGTTTGGAAGCACTGGCTGCTCTGCCCGAGCTGGGCGAGTAGGCTGTGCTGGCAGCTGGGGGTGGTGAATTGCAGCAGCGAGCGGCTGCTTCCGTGCTCTGGCTTTTCAGCTCTTGTGAGCAGCCTCGGAAGCGGCGAGGGCTCTGCCCAGGGCATGTGCACCTCTGCTGCACAAAGGTGCCTCAGACAGCATCAGGAGCCGCAGTCCCAATGGTGCTGTTCTCCAGGAAGTGCGCTTGGGAGCGCAGAGCGCCTGCTCTTCCTGCTGCCTGAGGTGTGGGAGCCTCAGCACAGAATGGCTTAGAAAAGTGCCCCTTACCCTGGCTTATCCAGGATTTTGCAACATTTAGCCAGCCAGAGGAGGGCTGGATTTCTGCCTCGAGGTTCGTTGTTTCCTCCCGCAGTGTTCTCCGTGCTGCTGCTGGGGCTCACCTGCCACCCACGCACGGCTGAGCCTGCGGAACCCTGCACAGCCCTCAGAGCAGCTGCAGCCTCCTGCAGCACCGTGGAGCTCATGACGATGTGCCTGGGGAAGGGCTTGCTTTTAGTCCTCGTGGCTATGAAAGTACAGCTTGTCTAACTACCAGCAGCAAGTCAAAAAAACCAACCCAAACAACCCAGCTCTAGAATTTTACTAGCCCTTTTTTGCTACTCTTGGTATTTTATTTCCTCTTGGAAATGAATTTTTTTTTCCCGTGCTTAGTGAAAATACATTTCTGCTACGGTCTCTGTGTTTTAAATATGGAGCATTAAATGAATTGTTCTATGCTCTCAGCGTGAAATTCACCACACTTCTTTACTCTTTGATGAAGATAAATGGGTTTGTTTGTTTGTTGGGCAATTTTATCAATTTCACTTCAAGAGTTTCCTCAGAACCTGCTGCTCACTCCCGACGATTGCCTGTCTAAACTTCAGGAAGTATAATTGACAAACTCTTACAGCTTTCAGTTTTTCTGGTGGTTCAAATAAAAAATTGTGTATTTTCTGTTGAAATGAAGAAGTAATCTTGCTATAACAGGTCGGTGATTTTTTTTTTTTTTTTTGAGCCTTGCAGTTTGCTTTCTGGTCATGCATTAATTATATTTAAAATTGGTTTAAGCTGATTAGGCAATGAAGTCTAAGTTTGCAAAAGAGATGAATCTTTCTTGATAACTTGGGTTGATCTAGGAGATTTAGGGGCTTGTACTAATTGTATCTCAGTTAATTATCTGGAAGTCACATTCCACCATAACAGTGTATCAGGTGAATCAGCCCTAGTTGCAAGTTTGTTCTGGGAATCTGGAACAAGCCCTTTTGTGCACCTATGTTCTCTATGTCCTTACCAGTGAGACTGAAAGAAAAGAATTTTCCTGAAAAAAAAAAAATAAAAAAAATTAAGTGTTCTCAACAGACCAATTTTTTTTTTACAAGATGTTTTTAAAAGGAATTTTTAAAACATTTGTGAATGTTTTTAAAAGGAATTTTTAAGGGAAAAAAATTTTGAAAATGCGTGTCAGGTGTCTGCTACAAAGTGTTAGAGAAAACAAAAGGTGCCATTAAAAGACTTTGTAAATATGAGATTTTTGAACTCAAAAGACTTAGAGCACCTGCTTTTGCAGTTCTAAACCTATTCAACTATTCTGATAGCATTTTTGCTGAAGCTGAATTTAAAACTCTTGAAACTGAGTGAAGTTTACAGCCTGTGGCAGTCTTAATATAATTCCCAAAAGGGTCGATTTGGATTCTGTAGGTGAAAAGTGGTACAATTCATAAAGGCTTCTTGTGTAAGTATTTTAAATCAATCTCTCCCACATGAAGATTGTGTGTCACTGCCCTGGTGCTCTCTGCTTGTGTTACCAGGAAGGAAGGGAGCTGGAGCCTGGTGCAGGACCAGCTCTGTTCTCACATTCACAAGAAAGCCTCAAATTCTGGTGTCAATTGTAACATTGCTTTTTCTTCCTGAGCAGATGTGAAAGTAAAGAGCTGGATGTTGAAATAAGGAACCTGATAGGGAAGAGCAACGCTTTGGAGTCGTGTGAGGACCCCAAACCTCTTGCCCAAGAGAGGCTGAGCCCTCAGAGAACTTCGTGTTCCCTTAAGGTAATCACAGTGTGCTTTTGCAATGTTTATCTTGCCAGGAAAGAACGTTCAGGGGATGTTCTCTGCGGGGCTTGACTATGCATGAAACTTGAGGATTTCTGAAATGATGCAATGAACTTGCTGCACATTTTTTTTCCCTGACATAGCTACTTTTTGGTATGAGGAAGAGTGACTGAGAAGGTGCATTTTATAGTGCTTTAAAAGGTCAGCAAAACCCACTGGTTATTATCCTAAATGTCAAACCCTATAGCCGGATGTACCTTTTGGGTAACACAGCTCCTTGGAACTGTGTAACCCCCAAAACACTGTCATTTTTGATGCATTTGGAAGTTCTGATTTAGCTGGGAATGAGCAGAGGTGTGGGAGACACAGACCTGTGGAAGTGTCAGAAAGGCTTTCAGATGAATAGGAAGAGAGGAGAAGGAAAATGGTGATGATTCAAACCCACACTTCTGTGGTATTGCAAACAGAAAATCGTAAGCCACCTGCTAAGGCAATTGTCTTTGCCTGCAGTGAAGCCGTGGTTAACAAGCCTGACAGAAACTTGTTCTGGGTTTCCCTCTCAGTTTCGCTCCTCTCCCCTGAAATAGCGAGAATAGAAGGAATTTCCCCGTTTTCCACAAACTAGGAACAGGAGGAGGGAGGGCTGCAGAGGAGAGGAGTGATTAAACCGTGAATGATCCACCTGCAAGGGGTGGCGCTCTTACCTGTGTCACTGTCGCACGGGATGGGGAAAGGAACGCTCTGAGGGCTGCACGCCAAGGCACGGTGCAGGAAATTGGTGAGGAGGTAAAAGGGAGATGACTCTCTTCTACGAAATCCGAAATTACACCCAGCTCCTTTCACATGCAAACCGCCATCTCCAGAATGACTCATGACCTCGGGGCACGGAGCTGAGGCAGCCTGAGGAGACACCGAAGGGTCAGACCGGTGGGATTAGAAACCAGTGGGGGAGAGGGAACCGCAGGGAGGGATGGGGATTCCCGGAGGCGGGGGAGAAACGAGCCTGGCGAAGCACAAGTCAGGGCAGAATCAGGCTGTGAAATTACAAGCCACAAATGATCCATGGAAATCCACATGTTAGCCTCTCTCCAGCAGAAGGAGACATAGGGAAGGATTTGGGGGATATGGGCAATGTGAGGAGGAAAGAGAAAGGATGTGCTCATCGGGACCCTTTCTGAGGAGTGCTGCAGTGCTTCACACAGGAGACAGTGGCAGTATTTAATCTGTGGTGCTTTTACACTCTTTGCATTTATGGCGCTCCTTACCTTTAAAATGCATGTGTGAGGTTTTCAGAGCTTAAAGAGGGATACTTCATAATATTTCTGCGCTAGACACATGCTGGCTGGTTTTTATTTATATTTCTAAGTCACAACTTTTCACTTGGCTGGTTATTGAGCTGGGATTCAAGTGAGTGACAGCTTGACAGTCTTGCTGAGCTTCAACAACCTCAGTGTCATGTGCTAGGAGTACCTGTCTTGGATTGTGTTTTGGGAAAGGAGGGCAAATTTTTAACACCTAGTAGAATTTGTGAAGATTATGAAATAATACTAAAAGAACCTCACACCAGAAAATAGCAGTTTGGGAAATGAGGCTGATTGGCACTTGAAATGAGGGACAAATGAAATGCTCAAGGGTTAAGAAAAAGTTAATAATGAAACAAAAGTGTACCCTTCCCTAAGTGTCAGTCATTCATCAGGAAGTTATTTGTCAGAGACAGCAGGTCATTTTCATTCTGTAACATTTTTTCTGGAGTGAAGAGTACAAATTGCACTCTACAGAATGGCATTTCCATCTGACCTTAAATCACTTTCAAGACAAATCTATAAGTATCTTAAAAAAAATCCCCTTTTTGCCAGGATTTTTTTCCATAAGAATTTATGAACTTCTCAACACGTCCTTCAGTCTGTGATTCCTTCAGTTGCAGCTTGTCCTGACGCTGCATTCTCCATTCCGGAAAGGGAACAGATTTGCATTTTTTAGATTGGCAAATTGTCATCCAATTCTTTTCACGTGGAACTTGGATTTTCATCAGCAGGCCTGAGTTTGCAAATGCTTAGGTACTTGAGAGGCCTTGCCCTAATGGTTAGTGGATAAAGGAAATCCTGAAGCAGGAGCCTGTGCTCAAATATTTTGATTTACTCTGAAACCATATCTTGCTCTAATTTTATCTAGTTCCCACATATTAAGACACAAATTTGCATCTGCACCTATTTTTCTGTCAGAGGGAACATGTAACTGAGCAGCACAAAAGGCTGAGGCTGACACACTTACTGAAGGGAAAATCCCTTTTTAGCACACCTCTCTGGTGAGCCACAGGGGCCTGGTTGGGGCAGGAGGAGGCAGATTCTTCTTCTGGTTCAAGAGCCAATTTTATTCTTCAGCTAAAATCTCTCATTTTTTACCCTTTTGCCACATGCCTCAGAGTGGGAAAATGGATATTGTGGCAAACACTGCTAGCATAACAGCTTCAGTAATAAAGCCAAAAACAGAGCTCAGCTGAAACATAAGCAAAGTGAAGGCTCCTGAAAAGCCACCAAATTTAAACCCAAGTCATCTCAGAGTTAATCTAGCTTCTACCAGTCTTTAACAGAGCAATAAATTTAAAAAAAAAATTATAATCAAAGAAAATCCCCAACAAACCACACAGCAGATGCATGACCAGCTAGGAAAAAAATTACTTTGTCATTTTGTATGATTTTATCATCATCAAGGAAAGCCTCACATTTTATTGCATCAGGCCTTTTAGTAACTCTTGGTTTCACTGCAGTTACTGAACAGACAGAATTTTCAGAAGTGAGAAATGGTTTTCATTATGTGAATTTGAGTGATATTTTGTAATACTGTGACACAAGTTGTTCCCAGAATTAAGATCCAGCACTCTAAAAATGAGAACTTTTATCATCTTCTGGTGCTGAGGCTTGTGAGAGGGTTCAGTGCTGGCCACAGCTACAAGGCTCTGATTTTTCTCCCACTGCAAGCTTCCCAAAGATGCCTAAAAGGCCTTTATGCTCAGGAAGCTCAGGTCATCCTAGAATACAAACTAAAATATTTTTCATTTTTTAGCAGGACATGAAAAGAAAACAAAACAACAATCTCAAAGCTGCTACTAATATAAATTACAGATTATTCTGGAAATAAAATAGAAATTAATAAGAGGCTTCAAGTTGTTGTAAGATGCCACTTGGGAGTTAACTTAGGAAGTGTGAGGGGCAGCAAATTTTCCTGTTTACTTTCTGAGCAGCTTTTTCCATACCTGACAGATTTTTTAGATTTGTAACTGCATTTATGGTCTGATTGTCAACTGGAATTTTCCAAGCAATTTAAAACTGACTGTTTTGTTCAATAGCTTTAAACCAAATATAAATGCTTTTAAAGATTTATGGGGCTTTTTGAGTTCTGAAACTTGATAGGTCTCAAAGTGTCCTTCTTTCAAGGATTTCTGTATATCTCAGGTGTCTGCAGTGCTGTTGTACAACCAAGTTTTTCTTGATAGCAGTAAACATAAAGAAATGTAGTGCCTTTATCACTGCAATATCAATGAAAATGAATGCTGCCATATCCTTCTCTTTTTTTTGGTGCTGTTAACTGTTTTCACAGAGACAGGCAATGATTTTACTTCAGCCTCCCAGTTTTTGCTGGAAGAATACCACCACCTCTGAAGAGCTTGAGTTTTTCTTCCCTACTTATTGCCATTTCTTCTATTCATACAGATCTCGGGCATACTCTTCTCTCTCCAATCTGTTTTTACATGGCAAACAATTATACCTATGAATGCTGAGCTGGATGAGACAGGCACTGAAAAGTACTTGAGTCTTAGTTCTGTTCTGTCCAGTTTTATGTAAAATCATTCATTTTATTGTGATTATGATGTAAATCATCTGCATTGTTGCAGTCATGAGGGAATCACTAACAAGAACGTAGTGTTCTAATGTCCAGGTAGCTTTCCAGGAAACTACTCAGCTCTCCAGGAAACTGTTGTGACCTAAGTTACAGAATCAACCAAAGTCTCACCCTCATCCTCTCTTCAAAGTAATTTGAGCATCAATATCTTTCAAGTGGGAGCTGTGATTGATGAGTGGGGCTGAGCCCTGGGTTTGCCCCTCTGTCCCCACTGTGGGGATGCTCGGCACCTCACTCACCACATCCCAGCGTGCTTGTGTGAGGAAACCAGAAACTGAGGCTGCCTCCCCTTGCAGGCCAGACCATAAAATGCAGCTGTTCAGCCTGAGCTTTCTCCAAAAGTGAACTTGCTGCTGGAGAGGGGATGAGACTGGTGAGAGTGGGAGCTTGGGGGAGGGACAGCATCATCATCCTCAACAGCAGATGTGCAGTGTGGAACGTTTGGGATTTTAATTTTATTAAGCAGATGCCCAGTGTTGGTGCTGTTCTGCACCAGTTAATAGTCTTCAGTGCTGTACCTGATATGCTCAATGTCTAGTTTTGATATAGGTACAGATGAAATTCTTCCAATTTCTTCACTAAAATAACCTTTGATTTTGAATTTTTCTCTTCATTCACCACAAGTTTTCTGTCTGCTCCATAAACCAGGAGAAAAATGGAAAGAACTTCAGGGTAACAGGACATATTTCATATGCAAATATTATAAAATAGTAGCTTTCTTCCAAATTGGGGTTTGTATCTTGCAAAAGAGGAGTTGCTTAGTCACACATTGTGAACCAGAGATCTGGAATGTGGCTGCAAAATTTCAGCATGTCACAGGATTGCTTTACTTTCTCTAAATCTGTTTTTGGAAATTGAAAGAGGGATTTCTATTATTTTTATGTCAAATTTCACAGGCAAACTTTCATTTCATTCCTTCAAAAGGAAATGAGCAACCTCTGCTGCTGCTGCAGAAGCGATAGACCCAGAGATCTTTCCACAATAGAAGCAGAATTTTTCTTTTATGCTTCCCTTTGAAATCCATTATTATTCATAAATCCAAGACTGAAGACGAGAACATTTTGCACTTTTCTGTTTCATTCTGACTTTGATAGCAAGTCTGTGGAAGCCTTTTCTTTGTTAATCTTTTCTGTGAGTTTAACTTGGTAAGGCTAACATCTTCCTCCAAGTGGGAACCTGAGGCACGGGTTTGGGGTGTTGGCTACCTTTGAGTACCCAAGTCTTGAGTGTCTTTAAGCTGGATCCGTGCTCAGGTAAAGCAAGTGGCTGAAGTGCAAATAAAACATCTGTCATTCTTCATCTGTGTGCAGCTTTTCTTTGGGGAAACAAATCAATTTTCCGGTGTTGGTTTTCCCCTAAACATCTTGGGGTTTTTGTGTGGGGGTGCTTTTCCTTGTAGCTGTTAACAGACTTTGCTATCGCTCCTTTGGAAGCATGACTCACTCATTTTTCTTTTCTGATAGTTCACTCTTAGTGTCAATAATTGCTGTAATTACTGAAGTCTTTTTTTATAACTGGAAGCAGGGATAGAAAACCCTGTCCTCTTATTTACTGAAAAAGCAAATACCCTTCCTTCCCTTAGATGCAACTTCCTCTCTGGGGGGAACTGGCCAGGCAATTGTGATTTCCATGCACACAAAGCTGAGAGCTGCCTTGCCTGGCACATTAGTCATAGGCATTGTGCTTCATCCATTCTGGGAAGCCCCAGCCAGGAAGGAGGAAAAGGTTAAAATCAGAATTCCACCACTACTTTCTGGACCGTGGCTGCTCCCACAGGCAGCCCTCCTGGATCTTCTGGGTCTGAAAGAAATTCTCTTGCTCTTTTAGCCAGCATAAAATCTGTTTCATTGCTCTTCTTCCTCCCAAGAGCCGCAGTGAAGGAAGCACTCCAAGCCAGCTTGGATGCACCTGGGCAGGTGGGAGTCACATGGAAGCTCCAGCAGAACCATTGCAGGTAAGTTGCTGTGCTGGCTGTTCTCTGAAGTGTTTTCTGACTAACAGGAGCAGGTCACTTTGTAGGTTGACAATTATGGTCTAATCTTTGTGCTCTACTAGATTTTTGTGGGTTATTTAAACTGTGTAAGAGTGGATGGAAATGTTAGAATTATTTTTGCAAATAGCATTCTTAGAAGAAGCCCTTTCCTAATGGGTTTTTTTGCCCTCTAGAAGTTGCACAAAGAGTGCAAAGTGGTTCATTTGAGTGACCCCATAACTTCTGTGAGTAGTATTTGGGCTAGTTGGTGCCTAGTGTATGTTTAGTTGTTAGATTTGTGAGTTGTCCTATTCACTTTATTGCTATTCTTAAACATGCTCTTCAATATATGCCTAAGGCCCAGATGCTGAAAGCAATTCAGCATGGGAATAACTCCATTAGCTGCCAGGTATTTCTTCAGATACTCTAAATTAAACATGTCAGTGAGCTACAGGGAGAGGGATTAAGTGTTTTCTGGCTTGGAAGTCAAGGTCTCCACATCAAGAGTTCAGCAGGACTGGCCATGGGGCAAATATGTGGTTGGGATTTTTGCCTTTGAAAAGACACAGCAACACTGTCCTTTGATCTTCATTGGTATTCAGCATTAAATTCTGTATCTACAGAAAATTTATTCCAGACCTCAGAAGTGCTCACACCATTATTCTTGTTTTTCATACAGTGGTTGAGAATTTAGGGAGGGAAACAAAAATCCCGGAGCATGTATCTGACCAAAGCATGTTCTGTTTTTATGAGGTTGTCTCTTTTTTTCCAGTACAGCTCTCTCTCTCTCTTGCTAATAGATCACATGTTTGTTTTCATGATAATCCATAGAAACTTGTTGGAAATTATGATATAGAACACTGCCATTATAAAAATGAGGGTCTAGCTTCTGCTGTCCTGCATGGGTGAAACTCCTCACTTTAAAAAAATGGAACAATTGCAGACTGATCTACTAAATTTCTCCAAATGGCCTATTTGTTTTCTGTGTTGCTTGCAAGCACTTAGCAGGGGCAATCCTACTAATTATTCTAGTTCTTGTAAACGAGGGGAATTACTTACACCCTCTCCAAGTCATGCTCAACTTTTGTGGCTTGTACTACTTGTTTGTATCGCCATCTGCAAGATAATTAAAATCCTCTTCTGTGTTCTGTGTCTCAGATGATACAAATAGATACAATTTCAGTTATTTCAGTGGTTATTTGCATAATGCTTCAATTAAAACATAGCCTGAGTGTGTTTAAAGCAGATGTATGCTCCAGGATCAGCTGCCAGCAGGTGTGAAGGAATTTAGATACAAATTTGGTCGAAGAAAATGTTTGTATCAGTTCCTTATGTGCACCTGTCAGGGTGGATGGGAACCTTACATGAGAATCTTGAAGAGAACAGGCCAGAAGCATTAATTTTTGAACACTGCTTTTCTCCAGTCAAGGCACACGTTACTGAGCAAAAAGAAGCCTTTATCATCCAATTCTCCAGAGCAACAGATCCTCACACTGGAAAGACAGAGACGAGAGGTAATCCTAAATATTCCCTAAAGAACATGGTGACTGATTGTACCATGCCTATGGATCTGGAAGGGCAGAGGTTTATTTAGTACAAAGGGCAAATTTTATTAATGACCCCTATTGCTAAAGGCCAAGGAACAACAAGCAGGGTTTTCACTCAGTAGGAGTCTTCCATTCATTTGTTTGAAGTCAAAGACCTTTTAATGGGAAATATGGTCATGGAACCTGTAGAAAACTATCAGGAAAGCCCTTGGCCATTTAGGATTTGAAGCTTGGGATTTGTGCAGTGTTGCAAATGATCCACCTGCAGCTTGTTGTGTATTTGCATGTTTCCTGAGTGCTGCTTCCTGAATGTTCGTGTGCTTTAACCGAAATACCAAAGCGCTGGCAGATGGGCTGCAAGGCTTGCCAAACCTTCAACTTGCTTCTTCTGAAATAAATGAACTGTCCAGATGATGAGGAGGTTGGGAACACTCGCTGACAGAGGATTAGAATGCCAGTCTGTTTTTGATTTACTGAAAATGTTGAAATAATTGTTATTTACTGTGCCTTCCTGGTAATTACAGCTTTTGGAGGTGAACAAGCAATGGGATCATCAATTTAGAAGTATGAAACAGCTTTATGAAAAGCAGGTAACAATGCTGACAACTTCTGTTGCAATGTGTGCCACCTGCTGACAGTTAAGTCTGTGTTTAAATACCAGCCAACCATAGCCATGGTAAATATCTTACTTTGTCTTGAGCTCACAAACTGAAGAAGCTTCATCGCATAAAAGCGAAGCCAAAGTGTGTCAGTCTTCAGTAGGACAAACTGACCAGAGAAGCAAAAGGTCCCTAAAATTGTAGGGTCAGTGTGCACATGACAGCAGAGATCTTCATGCCCTCCACACTGTAGTGAAAATTGCACATAACTGAGAGCACGATTAACTGAAAATCAGCCTGGTGTGCTCAGCCCCTGATCCACATCATCACACTTGTGCTGGTTCTTGTCCCATCTCTTGTGAAATCTGGATAAATTCTCCATGAAAGTTGTCCTCTGTAAGCAGAGACTCTCAAAATGAATTGTAAAGAAATATTTTCATTTCTGTTTTTTTTTTCCATCCAAGATCCAATTGACATAGCTGTTATTCCTTGCTTATGGCTGTGTAGTGTCATTGCTGCAGACATTATCATCAGCTGCCTAGTGAAGTTCAGTGCTTACAATTTTATCTGGTATTCCAGAACCCAAGTTGGTTCATTGACTGACACTTCTCATCTACTGTTTCCTGCTATGAACAGGAAGTTTATAGAGTGAATTCATGTGCTTATCAGGAACGTTTTCTCTCTAATATTTTCCAGAAAGCTTTGCTGAGATCTGAATAATTCCTTTTCACCCCAAAGAGAAGAGCAATCCAAATGGCTCTTCCTCATTTAATCTGGAACTGTTTTATGCCTCTGGCTCAACACCCTGAACGTGCTGTGCCTTCCAGAGTGCCCAGTGAGCCCAGCATGGTGTGTCACTTGCTTTTCAGCTGGCAGAGATGAAGGCAAGGCTGGATGTGTCGGAGAGGAGAGTAAGCGAGCTGGAGCAGGAGAGGCACTGGCAGCATCCGGAGGAGGAGAGGTGGCAAGTGCTGGGCAGGGAGAGGCTGCTGCAGGAAAAGGTAGGAGGGTGCCCTGTGGCACCCCTTGTGTTCTCTGTGCTGAGCTCTCTTGCCTTTGGTCTTTGTCCCCTTGTGTGGGCTGTGCACAGCCCAGAGGTGAGACTGTGGCTCCTCAATATCCTACCCAAGCTGCTGAGCTGCCTCATCACAGAACTGTTTGTAGAGAAAGAGTCATTTCCATATGAGTGGCAGACAGCAAAACATTTGGGGGGGGGAGTCAAGGGCAGGTTGATTTCTACTGCACAGATTTCCCTCCTCACAGTTCAGTTCAGGGTGAATTTCTGTGTGAAGGAAAATACTGCAGGTATTTCAAATGGAAGAGGAACAGCAGTGCAGCTGTTACACAAAGTGCTTGGCAAGAAATACTCAAGGTGTGAATGCAGCTCCAGCCCCCAGGTTTTGGTATTGAGTACAGGCTCTCATACATGTGCAGCTGTCTCAGCTCCCTGCAAATATCACTGACACTGGCAGTGCAGTTATCAGGGCTGGAAGTGTCTGGGCTGATCAGCTGCTCCAGAGCGGTGTTCACCTCACCCTCAGAGTGCTTGGGCTGCTCTCTCGGGACTCCTTGTGGGCTTTTGCTTCTCAATTTAGATCTCTGAGCTGGATTCCCACCTCAGTAATACCACCAGCCTGAATGATGAGCACCTAGATAAAACTTTGTGCTCCATTTTAGAAACCCACAGAGAGGTGCTTCCTGTGCTCATTCTGCTTCATGGTGTCATGTACTCCATGACCTCTGGTGAGAGTTGCTGGATGGTGACCGTGGCTGAAGGTGGGCTTCTCTATTCACATGGTGACCTGAAACAAGTGGCAGTTGCATCACTTCCAGGCTCAGATGAGATGTGAGTTAGCTGCTGCAGGAAAAGAAATGCCACCCCCTTAGCTTACATCTGCAAAGGCAGAACATCCATCTTACTTGCTTATCAATTAGTCCCAGCTAAACACACACTTGATTCCAAGTCCACATTTATATATTTTAAGACAAACTATGTTATGTGCTTGCTGAATCACTGCCTGTATTTGCTCTGAGTGTTGATTCAGTGTGAGGCAGTCCATATTTTTGTTCATGTTACTGCCTGACTTTTAATGGAAAAGAGCTACCATTTTATAAAAATAAGGATCAGTAGTACACTCTCTGAAATTTTTTACTGCATACATGAATAATGAACTAAATGACAATATAGTCAATTTTTTTTTTGTGGGGACAGGTTAACCAGCATTGAACTTTGGTCTTAAATCTGCAATTTCTTGAAAGTTTCACATTCAGCCAGTAAGTGCCTGTCAGCTTGAGCTAGCTGCTGGATGAATTCCTATACTTATTGCAGAGATACCCTGCTAATCTTGCCTGGTTTTTGGAGAAAATGAAATGTCCTTGCTAACTTAGAGCACAGCAGAGTCAAACTTCCTCATATGTAAGCAAGTTACTCAGGGGTGTTTTTCACTGGCTCAATTAGCACACAGTGATGAACTTCTGATGAGCCCAAACTGTGACTGGCTGCACAGAGATGAGCCTTTTACACAGGAAAAAAAACCAACCCATTCCTGTGGTGTGCTGTGCCTGTGATTGTTGGATCTCACATTTTTATTCACATAAAGCAGCTGCAGAAAATATTTGAAATACTTTTTTTTTTCTGTTTTCATCTTCAAATTTCTATGGCACTGGGAATGGCTGGGCCCCCACCAGCATTTAGCCATGGTCTTATTCTCTCAGTAGAGAGAATAATTCTCTCATTTTCTCATAAGAGAAATGCAGGTCTGGGGTAACTGTGGGTGTGATTTTGATCTGCTTGGCCTGCCAGCATTCCCATGCCTTCGTGCAACTGCCAAGAGCAGGGATTTACTCTGGTATGTTGTCTCTGCCTCATCATATGGTGAGTGGTCAAAACAATTTCTACAGACTTTATCATATCAGGGTGTACTAATGATCTGCCTTCCTGCTGCCTCCCTTCCCAACTGTGTTTGGGACAACAAAAATGCAGCACATCTGTCAGACAGATGATTATTTGGAAAATTGTTCTTGAAAAATGCTTCCATCTGCATTTCTGCAGCATCTCTCTGTGTTTTTGCATCCCAGAAAGATACAGAGGTCCTTAGTGAAGCTCTCAATGAAATGAAGGAAGAGAACAGGCTCCTGAAGCAGAAGAATGCATCAATGACCAGGAGGAAGGAATACTATGAGAGTGAAATAAGTCGTCTCAACAAGGTAGGAGCAGGAGTGAGCTCTTGATTCCTCTAATTGTGGCATCTCTGTTGTCCCTGACCTACCAGATAGCAGCTTTTCAGTTCTGGGTGAACAACCTGGTGGCAAACACATGATCACCATTTGGGAGCTGGGGAATGAGCAAGAACTCAGTTCAGCTCAGACTGTGCATGCAGGGTCTCCTTCCTTGGCTGCTAGCAGGGTTGCATTGCAAGGAGAAAAATTCACAGAGTATTTGGCTTCTCCTATGAAACCTCTCTGCATGTCATGTCTAAGCCCTTCCTACACCCTCCCTCCTCAGAGCAGAGGAAATGGCACAAGGATGCTCCTGTATGCACCTAGTGAAAGACTCTGGTTGAAAAGAAAGGTCACACAGCTTAAAAGCTCATTTTACATGTGTTCTGTGTTTGAGAATGGCTTCTCTTCAGAAGACATAGTCCTGTCCTAGTGCTTAAATCCATATATATGCATATTCATACCTATAATATTATGTGTATATATGTCTCACTGAGGAAATTGTCTTTAAATAGCTACATGGAATTATTTTTTTAACTGAGGGAAATTAATAAATGTAATTTTGTTTAATCAAAAGATCACATAAAGCAATGGGTGTTTTCTAACAATTTTGTATTTAATAGTGAACCACAAACACTTCCTGAGGAAATGCATTGCAGTAACCATTGCTGTGTAACTTGAATAAGTGTTTTAATAAGCTAAAGGGCCATGATGTGCAAAAGTCAAGCCAAAACATAATGCTGCTGTAAGAAAAAAATCTGACAAAACCCATGGTCCATAGCTCTTTTTGAAATGCATTGACAGGACTTGCTCAAAGCTCCAGTCTAACTTTAATTCAATGCCTTGTTTGTTAAACAACTTATTTAAATGTTTTATTTTGCTGTGTTATTATGTGGCTATAATAAGACAGATGGGGTGTATAGACCATTCTTTTAAATGAAGCATCAATTTCATATACACTTTCCCAACAGTAATTTACTGATTTTCAGTGCATTTGCATCCTTAAAATCTCATGTCATGAATGTACATGAGACAGGAAGGCACCCTCTGTGCCCTTTTAACTTTATTCCCCTGCTATCTTAGGTTCAGCCACTTGAAATTCTTACAAATTCTCTGCAATCAAACAACTTTTTCTTCTTTTTGTGTGAATAGATAAAGCAGGGTCTCACAGTATTGTGTCCAAATGCAGTTTAGGAATAATCTTCACCTTACCATTAACTTTCTGAAGATTGATTTTCCAGATTTTTCCTTTTTTCCCCCTCCATAATTCTGAGTTGTAGAACCTCCTCAAAAAGGTGTTAAAAGGATATTCAAAGGGGCAGAAGAAGGGTTAATCAGTAATCAGTATTTTCACCCTCCCAGTTTTAGGTTCATCCTTCTGAATGTATTGACACGGAACACAAGCTTTGCCACTATTATAACCAGTTTCACTTCTGCACAATTCTTAGGGACAGCACCTCATCAGATAAAAAGCTTTCCTTTTCTGTGCTTCCATGGAAAGTGCTTGATTTTCCCTGGGCCTTGGATAATTATTTCCAACCCTTGGATTACTTTGGATACTGGTTCTCCTGCTTGGCCAATTCTTCCCCGTTTGCCTCCTCCCCCTCCAAATATCTTCCATCCTTCCTGCTTGAGTCTGAGAGCAAGGGAGGGCTGAGGATCATCAGCATGAATTCAGCTTCTAAAAGGGTAAACTTGTGAAAGGGATAAAGTCAGGGATTTGTATTTTATGTGAGAGAATGAAAAGAACTGCATAGTATTTGTGCTTGAGTAAAGAAAATAATATGTAATTATAATTTGTGGTTATAGACAGAGAGATGTAGGAGTGATTTAATTATTCCAGTTAAAGGGAGAGCTGTGCAGTACTGTAAAAATAAAGTCTGAGAAGAACCGTGGCAGAATTTCAGTGTAGAACAGGTAAGAGTGGTACCAGTGTTGTGTGTATTCGCAACTCCCTCTAGTGACAAGCTATGGAGACGACACATCTTCCTCTCAAGCTGGAGGTATTACTTTGTTCCATGTGTAGGAATCCCTACTTTTAGTGAAAAAAACCCTTTCAGTCAGACTTTACTGTAGTAAAGTGGGTTTATATCCAGTGTGTATAATTGAAGCAACTACAAGTGAAAGGGAAACCTCTTCCTAATAATTTTAAATTATTTTCTTTTTCATGTAGTGAATCTCTGTTTAGTAATTTTGCTGTTTGATGTTGCAGGCCCTTCTGGATACGTTGAAAAAGCAGCACCCACCTGTTGTTGGGACTCCTCCAGGGAAGGGTGACAGGAACGGCATCGAGGAGATGAGAACCCAACTTGAAGTTCTTAAACAGCAGGTAAGAACAGCTCAAGTGAGCCTGGATGGATTTCACACAGCATAATTTTCCCTTCTCTCCCAGGGATTGTGCTTGGTAGACTTGCTGTGTGGAGCTTCTGAAAGGAAGAGCCAGTTTAGCCACAGCCCTTTGGAATGATGTTTCCTCAGATGCTGTCATCACAGCAGAGTCCACAAAGTGAAACTGAGTCCTGGCAGAGGACTGGAGCAAGGGCTTGTGGAGGACTCAAAGCAGCAAAATGGCTCTCCTGACTCCTGGAGGTGTCCAGCTCTCTGTTAGAGTCTGAATGTCATCCACAGGGAATGCTAATTGTCATTAATTCCTGATTGTGTTTTCTGATCCTTTTATCTTAGAAGTTGCCACTGAAGAGAATTATCCAAAGATCATAGTCTTGGAAGACTAGAGCATTGGCACTGCAGTTTTTCTAAGTGTGAAGCAAACCATTTGCATTCATAACCTGCATCCCAAGGACTATAGATTTGTATCTAATTATTTTTTAATCTTTGTTCTGAGCAACTCAAATGCTTTGTGCACTGTTTTTCTTTCCATATGAAAGAATCTGTTTAAAAACAATATAGTTTTCAGATAACTTTAACACTTCAGGTCTGTTGTGCTGGATAGTGTCAGGGTTAACATTATTGACACACAAATGGATGTGATCAGAATGGGGATTTTATTCAATGGGAATAAAATACTTGTTTCTGTCACGTTTGACAGCAGAGCCAGATTTTGCTCTCTAATGTAATGCTTGCCACATGCTGGAGAACAAAATCCTGCACTTGATTGTACAGTAATGAGTTATTTCATTCTACACAATAAAATAGAGTAAACCAGGTTTTTTTTTTCCAAAATTCTCATGGGGTATCCATTTTATGAATGTGTTTTTCTAGTTGTATAAATCAGTACAGTGAGTCCAGACTTCCTTCTACATGAAATGGAGCAGAAGGCTCCAACTGGATGGAGGAGGGACTCCTGGGACAAAGAGTGACGTGACAGAGTCCCACAGGAGCTTGGCTGTCGTCAGCCCATCCCTGGTCACAGCAGTGGGAATGAAGGCATTCACTCCTTGGGAGGTGTCCCCTCTTTCTCAGGGCAACAGGATAAATGGCAAAACTGTGCCAGAGAGGTTCCCTTGCAGCTCCAGCAGATTGTACAGCTGGGGAGTGGGAGGGAGGTGGGACAGTAGAGAAGGAATTGGGAGAAAAGAAGTGAAGAAACACCGAGAAGTGTGTAGATGGACAAGGAATGCAAGGATGCAAAGACTCCTGCAAGTGACAGTTTTGTCTCTGCTTCAGAGGGTCAGGAAAAGAATTTTTTCTTCATATAAAGCCCTGTGCTACCTTTTTCTTCCCCTGAGGTATGAACATTTTTCTAGTCCTTCTATGAAGTCATAGCACTGCTTCCAGCACAAAGAAAACTAGATCTGTCCAAGGGGCAGGGCATGAGCCACAGCAAGCAAGTTTTTTGGGAAAAGACTGTCAGCAGGCTTTAGTGAGCAACCAAGGGGACATGAAAGGGCTTCTGAAAGTTCTGGTGGTGGTTCCCACCCAAACATGCCTTTGCTGTTGTTTGTCAGTAGAAGTGCCACCAACCTCCAGCTTCTCACCAGGTGGATGCCTGCCCATTAGCTGAAGAATTAAGTCAGTCATCTTAACACCAAATAATTTATGGATTTGTGTTGTGTTTCCAAATCTGTGTGCTCACTGCCTGTGCCTGGGGTGGTCAGATATTTTTTTAATGGGATGAAGCTCTGTGATTCCTGACCACATAAAAAAGAGCTAAACCACTGCATCCTTCAGCATTTGCAAGGCAGCTTATTTTCTAGGAACAGGGTCAAACATCTGTATTTCCACTGGGAACTGTGTACATTCCATTCCATTTGGAATTGTGTACATTATGCTCCCCTCTGCCTCTACACTGAGCTGGGGAAATTCTTCTCTAACTCCTTGCACCTGAGATACGCAGGAGGGAGTTAAAAGTGCCCATAAGTGAAGAGAAAACTGGAATAATGTTGGTGAAATGTTTGTCCTCCTACTGCTAATCCCTTAAAAAGATGGATACTAGTATTTGATATCTCATTTATAATATTTGTGACTGATATTTGCCAGTCAGCTTTTTGAGTGCAAGGTTGTACAAAAACTGAAACTGGGGACTGTTTCAGTTTTCAATTTCTGTTTCAATTGATGAGTGCCACTAGAGCATGGCCATTGCTTGTCACTTTGTACCAGCCACAAAAAAAAGACCAGGGAAACTTTTGTTTGGAGGATTGTAGGGAGCAGGGATCCCCTTGGAATTCACCCTTCTGCTTGGGCAGGATTTAGAAAGCAACCAAACCACAAAGTGGCCCTGCTGAAGCTCACACACTGTTCATGATGATTGCAGGTCCAAATATACGAGGAGGACTTCAGGAAGGAGAGATCTGACCGAGAGAGGCTTAATGAGGAGAAAGAAGCACTGCAGAAAATTAATGAGAGATTGCAATCTCAACTGAGTAAACTCAGCTCTCAGGTATGAGTCAAAAGAAAGCTCCCATTGCCAGCATATGTGTATTTTATTTTTTTTTCTCACTTTCCACACAACTCAAGGTTTTCTGGCTTCCATTAATTGACATTGGATTTTATATGAGGTCACCACCTGGGATGAAATCATTCTGAAGTAATGCAGTAAGAAGATGAGAAACGATTAGAGAAGACTTCCAAAATAAGTAGATGAAGGGAGTACTTATTGCAAAAACTTTTCAAACATATCTGAAAATGGAGGAGGGGGAGGGTAGCCACAACCAAAAACAAGTCCAGAGGACTTTGATTTTTTTCACTGGCACTTGATATAAGAGCTCTAAGATCAAACCAACTTTTGAAATAAAGAGCTTCTGTAGTTAATCCTGACCTCTGCAATTGAATTACAGAGTGATGTTAATATCACTAAGGAAAAAAATGCTCTCCATACAAATTAGCTGAGCAGCCTCTGCAATAATTTTTTTTCTTGCAACATCCTTTTTATCTCTTCAAAGTAGTGTCAGTAGGAAGCCATAGTAAAATCATGGCATGCAAAACTCTGAGCTTTCACAATCCTCATTTAAGAATGACAAAATTCCGAGGTTTCCTGTCTTGACAAAATTGTGCAATGCTTTAAAAGAACGGCTGATTACCAAAATGCTCTGTGGTGATTTATTTTCCTCCCCAACATTGTTGTGACACAGAAACTTCAGGATTGCCTTATTCTCAGCCAAGCCATGCATCAGAGGTGGTAGGGTCTTGCTCAAGTGTCAGAGGCCAGGTGCTGCCTAGTGCACCAGCAGTTCACACTGGAGATCTTCCAGTTTGCCTCTTCCTGCCTCGGGATTTGATTAAACAGAGCTTGTGGAGGATTTTAAAGATGAGAGCAAGCACATAAAATATTTATTAGTTTGTTTTCTTAAGTCAAATTATTTAGTTGTGACTCACAGAGTCACAGAATATTAATCATCTTTTACCCCTCCTTACTGTGTCCTTAGGCAAATTGCTGTTGACTCTACTGGAATGCAGAGGGCCTTAGAAAAGGCAGACCCAAATCTGAGGCACACAACTTTGGTCCTAAACCAAAATTATTTACTTATCTTATCATTCCAGTGACTGTCCATGTAGTTCTGCTTCAAACTATTGAAAGCCACTATGTGTAATGAAAATACAGAATTGTTTTTTAATATAAAAGACACAGTAATATGCTTGCCATATCTTGGGATCAATATTTTCCTCACATAAAAGGTGTCAAGACTGTGGTGTGGCACAAGTCAGCTGTCTTAAATAACTTTTTTTAATAATAAGTAGTATGAAGGGTCTAAACAAGCAGCGTTGCAATCCACTAGTACCTGAATGATGTGTTGATTATATTCTACTGCTAATGCATTTATTCGTGTTCTTCTTTCCTTGACAGACAAAAGACCTCCCAGTACAGCCTGAGAGGCCCAGTTACCCAGCCCCACTGTTCCTCTCCCCGTGTGTCAGTTATGGGGGCTGTGGGATGGTTCTTCACTGTCCAGATCCTCGGGCACACCCAGTGCCTCGCAGGGCCCAGCAGCAGCAGCAGGGCTTGGTAAGGCTCCCACCATCCCCTGTGGGACAGGGACACTGATTTCCTCACAGGTGTCATCACCCTGCCATCCTCAGCAGCAGCTGAATCTGTGCTTTCCTAGTGTGGTGTTTCGTCCAGATCAAGATTGAATTAACTTTGAAAATACTCTTTATCTGTAACAGCACTAAGAAGAACAACAGAGTTCCTTTACATTTGTTTGTTAATTTAAAAAATAAGGTTGTTTGATTGGAGTCTTGCTGATTTCTTAGATTAATTTATTCCCATGACAGAAATTCAGAGCTCTTTCTAGCTGTATAATTACCCCACTTCAGAGGTAGGGATCTGCTCTGAGCCTTCAACATAAGGTAATAAAAACCAAATCAGGAGAAGTGGAAGTTTTGTCTGAGTGTGGCTAACACAATGGGAAATGTGCCTTTTTACCTGGAACACAACAGGGTCCTGTCTTCCTCAGCATGAAGAAGAATAGCTTTGCACTGGAGCAGGTTCTGCGAGTGGGAGTTATTTATTCCAAGGAAAATACTGCTTCAAAGAATATTTTTGATGTGCATTGGGTTATCTAAGTGACCTGGCTTGTTCCAATCTACTGAGAATGCATTTAAACATGGTGAATGTCATTTTAAATACACAATATCTGATTCTGGCTATAAAGCTGTCACATATGGAAAGATGCTCATTATTTGAAAAATTATAGCTGAATTTTTGCAAAATGCATGTAGGGCTTTCAGGCTGTAGAAATCCAATGGAAAAGCTGTGGTCAGACAAGTCATTTCTGTGCTTCAGGAGTGTGCTTATCTGCCTATTTATCAAAGTTGGAAGTATTGCAGAATGTTTTTCCCTGCAATTTGGCCACTGGCCCAGATTATTTTGGCTCTTCTCCCTAAACTTTCATCATCTGGGTTTCTAATTCTGTGAGGGATCACTGGGTTTACGACTTTGTCATTCCTGCTGGAGCGCCGGTGTCAGTCTGACTGGTTGCTTTGTAACTCCCAGTTTCATTCTGACCCTTTTTTTTCAATTTTTAGCCTGTGTGAGTTGCTGCTCTGAGCTTTGGGTACCTCCCTGAGCAATTTGTTAGCAATGAAGAAAGGTGTTAGAATTTAATGGGTGTCCTGATATGTAATCCTGCATGTTTAGGCTGTGCTTTTGCTTTTTCCTTCTTTTTCTGTTCTTGCACTTTTTCTTTCCTTTTTAAACTCTGGTAGAAACATTTTGGTTAGTCTGATGTAAAATGCACATCTTGTTCTTGAAATTAATTCAGATTTGCAGGGTACAGGTACATAAAAAGAGAATTGATCAGAGAACATAAAATTCACCAGAAACTCAAAAAAGCAATGCAAATGAGTGTAATTTGAGCCATTGTTGATAAACTACCTGTGCTTAAAGCTTTGTATCAAGGTCGTCTTTTTTTGCACACAAGCACAGAATTAGTTAATAATTCCTGTGACTGATACAATTTAAATTGAAATACAATAGCTCCTTTTTTTCCTGACAGTGTATGAGGGTGATGACTGCTGTATAAGCGTGAGTGACAGCAAAACATAAAAGTTAAATCTGTTTTCTCTATCTACAGCTTCATCCTGCCATCTTAATTCAGGCAAAACTTCTGTGGGAGTATATGAAATTTGTTCCCTGCAAATTGAAATCTGCTAGATTCCCCTTGGGGCTACTCAGTGATTTTGTCAGAGTAATTTCTGCAAAACAAGAATCATTTTTCCAGTGTAACTAATTTGAAGCAGCAATTACCTAGACTTTGACAAGCTTGTATGGACTACTTATTCCAGACAGACAGCCTAACACAGCTCCAGCTGAAATGGCTGGTCCCAAAGTTGTTTTCTCTAGTGGTAATTTGCTGCTCATTTGCCACAGTGGGTGGTGTAAACTATAATGCACTATTTCTTCCAAGATTTCCCTGGACAAAACTGTGTCTGCATGGACATAACCTTCCCAGTACTTCCTCTTGTGACAAAGATGGGAATTTTCCCTATCCCACGGTGTTTTCAGGAAGTTATTTGATAATAGCTAATGCTATAGAAACAGCAGTTCTAACCTGTGAGCAAGGGGAGGAGGGGAGAGAACTTTATTCCATGGTTCATTCCTGTCACGCTGGAGCACTTTACAGCTGCTACAGATGCATTCAAACTGGAGCAGCTTCACCTGTTAGGTGGGCCAGGTTTCTCTGGGGTTCTTTGGTGGAGGGAGATGCCTGCTGGTATCTTCTGCTGCTCTGGATTCCTCAGCCCTTTTAAAGTCTGGTTTGGTCCTCTCAATATGTCCTTGTGATTTGTGGGCTCTAGAAAGGTTTTACACCAATTTTTCTGATGCCATAGGGGAGGAAGCAAGCTGGAAGACTGGGATCAGTGGAAACAAACATAAATATAAGATTTTGTTTTGAACTGCTTTTGTATGGCTAATGAGAGGCTTCACAGCACAATTATGTTTTTATCGTGTCACTGCTCTTTTGTTTGAAGTGCCTGTGAAGTCCATATTGCTGCAATAATGTTTTATTGTTCTGTGCAGCCAGACTATCAGTGGTGTGTTCCTGACCAGCTTCCGCCAGATGTGCAGCGCAAGGCAAATGGTAAGACAACAGCTGTACAGAGCATGTATTAAATGGACTTTTTTTTTTCAAATGGAGGCCTTTGAGGGATGTAGAGTAAACTTTCCTGTCTATCTGTTGAGTGCTGATGTGACAGCTTTGCCTTGGAGAGTCAAGGTTGGTGTGTGTGCACCACAGGTGAGGTTTCTGATGTAATACCCTCTATGCTATAGCTTTGTTGCAATTCATAAAATGTCTCTATTACACATTATAGGATCACACATTTGCCTCATTAAACACCTAGTAATAGACCTAAAGAAAAGATACCCTCAGAATTCTCCTCAGAGCTTCTGTTGCTCCAGCAAAGACCGAATTTAGTGATGTGTCAAAACAAGGGGCCAGCATGGGGCAGGTTTAGGAGTCCTTGGTAACAAATTGCAGGCTTTAGGATGTTGTTTCACCTTAAAGACAGAATGCCCATTGCTGTTCCTGGTCTGTTCTGGTAGTTCAGGTGGTCTGAAAATAGAGCCATGGAAGTGAGCAGAATTAAATACTTGCAAAGGGTCAGTACAAACTATTTTTTGGAAACAGGGAGGAGTAATATTTGTATCTGGCTTTGAAATAATTCCTGGGTGTTTTGAAGTACTTGTTTCAGACCACTCAAAACATGGACACCACAAGGAATCTCTTGTGGGTGGGAATCTGGTGCCAGTGGGTACCACATGGGGTGGCAGGAACTGCTGAGTCCAGAAGCTGTTGTATTACATCTGGAAGAAGAAGAAGATGGCTACAGAGGAACTGTTCCATTATTTGCTGTCATCCATGCTTGCCCAGAAGAGAGGGAAGAGTGGGAATATAGCTCACCAAAATGGCTGATGGGCATCCCATAATTACAGAGCAGCTCTTGGGAGAGTTCTGATGTGGTCACAGGGAAAGTAGTGCTGTGCCTGCACTACAGAACAGGAGATTAATTTTGCCATTCCTCCCACTCAGACTCCAAGTGATTTACTGCACCAGAGGATACAGGGAGGATGTTTCTAACAGGGAATGAAACCAGTCCTGCCACCAACTGCAGCTGTGGTCCAGGGCAGTGCCCTGGGGGGATCTGAAGGAGGAGAGCTCTTCTTCCACCCTGCTGGACTACATGACTTCCCTGAGAAAAACTTCTTGAAAATCTGTGCTCTGTCTTTCTGTTTCTGTTCCTTGCCCAGAACATCCAAACACCACCTTCTCGACGGGACAGAGATTAGGATACTTGAGACTTTTACCTTCTCTTTTTGCTCCAGCCCCTTTAAAGAGGATTTCTTAATAGTGTAGTGTAGGATGTCTGCTTTAACACCTTCTGGGCTCTTATTCTCTTTATCCTGGCTGCTGAAACAGATGATTTTGATCATTTATCCATGGATCACACAGAGGTCAAACTTCCACTCTTGAGTCACTAGCTTGGCTTTATGTATTACATATAATTGTCTGTATTAGATCTGTAAGTATTTTGGGAAAGGTTTCCAAGATAGAAGCTCCAAGAATATGTGATGAGCAAGAGTTCTTGATGTGCCCATTTCTTTGCTCCATTTTGTACGAGTGCTAATTACCCTGGTGGGTCTAAATGGGCCAGCATGTGCAGCAGCATTCCTGGTTCTCAGTTCTCATCCTTCATTTTTGCAGTAGATTATAAATGGACAGATAAATATCCTCTCTGCTGAGCTAGGTCTTCATTATAGGAAACAAATCAGCAGTGAAGCAACTTTTAGGCATGAAACAGTTTCCTTTAGGAATGCTATTTCAGTAGATGTTTCTAGGGAAAGCCTTTAAATTTCCCTTAACAAATTTTCCTTTGACGCTGGGCATTTGTTCTTAAGTAATAATTATGAAACACAGGTCACAGGTTGTAACTTCAGAGCTGAGCACAGTAAATGAGTTGGGAAACCAATATTTTTGATAATATTTCATTTCATAAGCCTGGCTTAGAGATATCTGAAATCAGTGAGAGTCTCATAATGTAATTGGGACTTTAAAGGTGTATGTAACTAAACAGAGCTTACTAATTTTTTTTGTAGCTTTGTATAGAGGCACCTTCATTGTGTTTTCCTCCCTCTCCTGTGAAGGAGGAAGGTGTTTGCACTTGGCTACTTTGGCATTTGACTTGGGTTCTGCAGGGGTCCTTCTGTAACCAGCTGGAATCTCATGTTTTCTGCTTCTCCTGTAACCATATCTGACACCATTGTCCACAGCTGCTGCCATGGTAAGAGGAGGCTGTCTCAAAGGACTGCTACCCTTGTTAAGCCCAGTTTGTCTTTCTATTTTGTCTAAAAAACATTTTTTTGCCATCATCTATAGATATAGGATTACCTCTGAAGAATTTTTAAATTAAAAAAAAAACCCAACCCTTTGCTACAGAAATTTGATGAACACTATTTGATGCTGTTTTCTAAAGTTTGCTCTCCAGACTGTTATTTTCCCCAGAAATGTGTTTTGGTAGTTGGCGGAGGATCACTTATGCAACATTGTGTCCAGCACTGAGCTCTTGTGGTTGTGTGGTGGTTTGGATCTGGCACTTTGAGATTTGAGCCCTTTCTAATAAACTGGGAAAAAATTCATCAGAAACAGGAAAGGATGAGGGAAATAGGGTGGGCAAAATGAGAGGAAATAAAAACCCCAACCCTCATAAAGCTGCTTAGAACCTCAGATAATTCATAGCTAAGTTCAGCTTGTCCTCCAAAAAAGCAAAGATGTTCCCATAAAAGGTCCCAGTATATTTCCAAGAATAACTCTTCTTTCTCACCTCTGGACTGATCTCTCCCCAGGTACCTTGCTGTGCAGGAAATCTTAGTCCTAAAATGTGCTGAAGTTCTCCCAGCCTTGTCTTGTTGGACCAGCAGTGCTGCCTTAGGAGGAAATTTAGCTCCTAAGTCTCTCTCTGCTCTCTTACACTCCTGATGTCAGAATCTGACCTTTTTGTTCTTGGTTATGTCATTCTGTTTGGTTTTTGTAGTTGATTTGGGTGGTTATTTTTAATTTTTAAGGAGCAAGGCAAGAAGATTTCCAGCAAATGTACTTAATGTCATTTTACTTGGCAAGCAGTATTGACTTCCTTCCTTATTCAACTGTGCAAAATTGAAAAGACAGTTGTAAAAAAGAGCTTGATCTTGGAGATTTTCCCTGGACCCAGATATTTAATGCAAAATTCTCTGGAAAAAAGGTTTATTGCTCAAAAGCCTACTCGGGGCAAGAACCCTTTTGCATGCTGCAACTGCTGGCATGTCTTGGCTTTTTCATTTGTACGATTAATCTACTGCATTTTTTCCCTTGGCACAAATGTTCCCAGTAGATGCATTTAAGGACCCCAGTTACCCCTTCAGAACATCAGCTACAACCAATGGGTTTCTCCAGCCTGATGTTTTTAGCTTGGATCCAGTGATGCCAGGCACGAGGAGAAGCCCAAATGGAGCCTTTTGCTTCCCTCTCCAGGGGTTGCTCTGGAGGTTTGTGACAGCAGCTGGTCACCTCCTCATCTTGGCAGGCCCAGGGAAAGCAGAGCTCAACCTGCACAGCCCTAAGGGTGCCCAGATGAGCCCATGGATGTGCCTGCTTACTTCCATTAGAATCTCATCTCCTCTTCCTTTCCACAGTCTGCTGCTTCCCAGATTTTTGCCCTGGAGGCACCTAATTTGCTGCTAATGTTGTTATAATTACAGCTAATTGGAAGAAGAGGAGGGAGAAGTGTGGGGTTTGCCGCTAAAAATAATGACATCTGTAGGGAGAGGGGGGAAAATATGAAAAACAGAAAAAAAATGGATTTGTGGAGGTCTTCAGTAAAAACCAGACAGAAAAAAAAAGTCAATTAATTGACATCTTAATTTTCCTGGAAAAAATCCCAGACCCCTAACATTTTTGTTATTAGCATCTCCTCAGTGCATATATTACATGAGAAATTATCAGTGCTTCCAAGTAGTCAAGACAGATTTAATTAGCAGCTTGCCATCCCCATTGGGAATGAAAATGTGATTTTTTTCAGCATTTTTACTGATCCAGCTTGATTTCTGCTATTGCAAAAAGGCCATTAGCACACTTCTGATTCCTAACTCCAGAGCATGTGAAGTTAAAGTGCTTTTAAAAGTCAACTTGAGCTGAAGATCACAGAACGTGTTGTAGTTCTTGAGAGTACCAGGCAGAAAAGTCTCTTGGGAAGAGGAACAGGATATGTGATTTAAACAGCTGCAGGATTTGATCATTTTATTTCTATAAGCCAAGAGATGAGGATTCATTATTCCTGATGTTTTCTCTTTAAGTGAAATAGTGACTGCATTTGTGCTTATGCTACTAGAGATGTATCAGAGCATTTTTCCAAAACGTTTTGAAGCTTCAGGAAGTATGTGTTGCACCAGCAATAGCATCTTTCATTTCTCCAATTTTGTTTTATTTTCCTAGCTTGAGTGACTCACTTTCAAACACATTTTTGGATCACAGACACCTGCTTAGCCTTGGGTACTAATTATTCCCTCTGTCAGATTTAGCTGCTCTCTTGGATGCACCTAATGCCAATGTACACCTCTGGGCACTGCTGAATGTCAGCAGATCTTTTAAAATGTCTGGAAAGATTTTACATGGAGGCTTTAAACCATGAGACCCTGCTGTTTGCTCTGTGTCAACCACCACCAGGATTAGAGCTTTGCTAGCCCCACTCTCTTTTGCTTCTTCACTCCTACTGCCACTTGTATTGGTTGGATTACAGCCTTGTAATGAAGTACAGTGTTGGATTTGGGGGTGTGTGTGTGTAAGTGTTACAAAATGGAGGAAAATGACTCCTGAGTGAGTTGTATTTCTCAATGTCACAGTAATTCCCATTGATTTTGCTTTTGCAGATTCCTCCCTGGAGAAGGGAGCCCATCGCTGACAGACCCTGGCCTGGAGAAGTGTAAACCAAAGGCTGCAAGGGACTCTTGCAACTTTATTATTCTGTGTTCTTCTGGGTTTTTTGCTCCTTAGCTCCTTATCTCTTCAGTGCATGTAATTTATGTCTGGTAAAATCCCTGTGAGGACAATGGAAAAGCAGCTCACTCAGGCTGGTGATCCTCAGGATCAAGTTAAACTCTGCTGGGAAGCGTTGCTGCCCTTTGTTCTGAAGATGCTGTTTGTGCTGCCTTGTGAGAATCTCTTTAAAAGCCTGATGAGAAGAGATGCAGTTCTTGCTGGGGATTCAGACTGTCACATCTGGTTTGAATTGAATTCAAGAGCTTACAAGCCCAATAGTGGTGTGATTTTTTTTGTGGTGGTTGTTGTTTGGGAATGATGAGGGTTTTTATTTGATTCCAGGGAATGGTTTGTTGATTGATCACCTTGAATTCTGTCCTCTCCTTCTTGGTTGGTAAAAGGGAAATCTGCTTCACTGTTTAAACCCCTTTGTGTAATTATGATCAGGGTACCACCCATGCCAGGCCAGCTAAAGTGTGCCCATTTCCCCTTTTGAGTCCAGGTAGATCTCCTTTTGTTTTGGCTCTCAAATTACATGTAAAACATAATCACATGGTTTTTTTCTGTGTGCACTTATTTGTATTGCAAGGATTTTAGTAGAAATATTGAATGGGTCCAACTTCTCAGTGAATATGGCTTTATATTTCCAAATTGTTCTTGTAATGAATCTGTACATTGTCATGTAACCTCTAACCAAGAATTAAACCTGGCTTTTTCAGTGAAATTGTATTTAGACAATAATTTTTTTCAGAAAATTTTGGTGGATGAGTGTCCAGCAAACATTACTTGATAATCTACATGCAAGATGGTCTCTTCCCTTCAGGCTTTTAAGAAGGCTACTTTTGAGAACAGGTATCCAAACCTGCTGGGACCTCACCTGAAAGAAGAAACAGATTTTTGCAGGACAGGAGATGTCATGGTAGCTCAGGAGTATTTCATGTGGATTTAAATTCTGACACAGAGTTTTTTGAGCTATGCAAAGACAGAGCCATCAGCTACAGGACAGCCTGCACGTGTCATTTCTTCTTCTGGAACAGGTATTTCCATTCCTTTCAATATTCAAATGCCTGTGCATAGAAATAATAACCTTACCGCATTAAACATGTCCAGCATTTGATTTTGGGCTCAATGGGGAACGGTCCATGGGAAGGGATTCTTCTGCTTTTACATTGTAGAGCAATGCTGCTTCTGCCAACAGGGATGAAAGAGCTGGCATTCCTGACTTACAGGACAGACTCAGGAAGAGCAGAGCAAAACACTGAGAGAGGTTGTTTTTGGTGAGCTATTGAAAATTAGAGTTTGACTGCAACCTTAGCTCCACAATGGACTCCCGAGTCTCTGCTATGGAGAGGGGAGTTTTTATCTCTGCACGAATTTGGGGCTGGCTCGCAGACACTGCAGCAGCAGATAAAGTAACAGAGCACAATATACCCCGCTCCTCCTGATCAGCCATTTGGCTAATAAGGGTGAGATCATGGAAAATGCTAATGCACTGCCTTCGGAAAATCCAATTAGGATGTGAGCTCCCTCAATGGGAGCTCCCAGCAGGTGACCAGCGCTGCGGGCAGCGCAGCCCGCTCCGAGCGCCGGGGATGCGGAACAGACGCGCTCTGTGTGCCCGCAGCGGGGGCAGCGCCCGCTCCATTCAGCGCCGCTCCTCTCCCCAGCCCTCCGCCGAGCCCAGCGCCGAACATTTGTGGGCTCCGCTCATCATCTGACAGCGTTAGCTGGCCCCAAAGGGCGGCTGAACGCGAGCTATTCACAGGGAGAAAATGCTCTTTGCAGGGCTATCTTTGTAGTCACAGGCTTTTAGCGTTTGTCAGGCTTGGGCACAGGACTGTAAACTTTGGCTCACGTAAATCCTAACATTCCTGGTGTTGTATCTTTTAAATATTCCTGTTTGTATCTTTTTAAATGCACATAAAATGCCTGGAAGTTGCTTTTCCGCTGGATTTTCTTGGAATGATGTATGTTCCCCCAATGCAGGTGCTGTCATCTGTCTGAATTAGCATTGCCAGGCTCAAACACCCCCAGAGGAAATGATTTCTGCAGTGACCCAGACAACTCTGAGGGGGTGAGTTATTTCAGTTAAAATCAACCATACTTAACAGGGATTCTTAACAGGGATTTTTCCTTTCTTCAGCTGTGCTAAAACTGGATATCAACACTCCCAGTTCTCCCTTAAAAACCTGGGGTCTTTGGGGAGTTTTTGTCCCTTTTCTTTTTCCTGTGGAGAAACATGTTTTGTTTTTATACATAGTCTCATGAATTATAGCAAGAACACACCATCCATGAAAATATTTTCTTCTCAGATGAAATGAGTTGTCTGAAAAGCAGAGCTAGAAATGCGTGGTGAACACTTTGGGTGAAATAATGATCTTTTACCCTTTGGCTCTGAGTCCCCACACCCAAAGACTTGCACTTCATTATCTTCACATCATCCTCCTACCAGTTGTTGCTTGGCCATGACAGCAGTTCCTGGGTAATCAGGATTATGGGGTGCCCAGCATTTCTGGTCTTCATCCTCTCTCTCTCTTTCAGTAGTCCAGAATGGAATGAGAAAAAGCAGGTGGTCTATGACCATACAATTTGGTCAAGCAGTTTCAGCTTCCCACTATCATGGATGGGGAATATACCCTGGAAATTCTACCTAGCCCATAGCACCCTGTGCTGCGCTGAGAGGGTAATTCTAGTGAGAATCAAATTATCTCTCTTTTTAAAAAAAAGTAATCCTGAAGTCTACAAATGGTTTCTGTGCTTTAACTGTTGTGAGAATGATAGAAGAATTTCTCTGACTTGTGCAGATGCAAGTTTAAAGGTCTGCAAGACACCACAGGGTGGAAAGCATTTTTCTGATTAATAGAACACTTTCCCCCCAGGAGCCAGGATGCTGGATACTGCTGTGTTTTCACTTAGAACAGCAACAGCCCTGCTTCCACCTGCCCTATAAAAGGGCAGCACCCAGGTGCTTCCTGTCCAGGGCTGCTTTGGTGAGAGCCCAAGGCCCAGGCTGGCCATGGGCTGGCAGCACCGAGAGCAGGGCTGGGGCAGCCAGCAAGGGCACCTGGTGGGCTCCTCGTGGTCTTTGATCAGTTAAGACCTCACAGCAGTGAGACTGGAGATGGCAGTTTTGGTCTAAATGGGAGATAGCAGCCCAAGGAAGGGTCTGAGGCTCTTCCCAGGGCCAAGGGAAAGGATTTGGAGAAGGGAAGTCTTGTGGAGCAGAGCAGGATGTGTGCTGCTGGTGTTGCTAGCACATGACCTGGCTGAGAGAGAAGTGACAGCTCTGGCACATGGCAAACCTCCTTCATTGGCCTTTTTGTTACCTGGGTGGTTCCTTTCGTTTTGTTGCTTGGTTTAGCTGGGAGAAGAGAGGGAGATGTTTTAATTTTCTTGGAGGGAGCTTTCCTGTTGTGCCTTGCTGTGTTTAGGCATCCTGTGTGTCAGCTGTTGGTCATGTTAATCCCACGTTAATCCATTTAAACAAGGACATTACCCTGCAGGGCTGGCACATGCAGAGACTCTTTGCAAGTCATTCACCAAACCAGTTCCAGCTTTGATTATATATAGCAGTAACTTAAAACTCTCAGTTAAGGTTGGGCACCAGTCAGAATATTTCCCTATGCTAAAAGTTAGGGAAAACTGTGCTTTTCTGAAGGTTAAAATGAGAGTTGCTCTTTTTGCAATTCCTATTCTTTTTTCCTCTTTCTCCTCAGTGCCAGATTTGCAGCCTGTCTTTTATAGTCATGCCGCAGCATGGAATCTGTAGAAATAATGTCAGGAGAAACAATCCTAATTATGGAATGGAGGGGGTTAGCAATGATAGCAGAAAAACACAGTTATCAACACTAGGATATTTAAAAGAAAATTCTTTCTGTGTAAGTGACCTGTTCAGACACTAAAGCAGCTTTGGAGGGGCAGTCAATCTCCCCATATTTCCAGCTTTCTTTTAGGAAAGAATAGCTTAACAGGAGAAAAGCTGATCTCTCCTGAACTGGAATAACAGTTCTCTCTTATGTTTGCAGTAGCAAGAGAGGGATTAGTTAATTCCCCGTTAAAATTCCCCTGTGGTCAAGAATTAAGTGAGGGTGCGGATGCCAAAGAGGGGACTTGGAGCCTCCAGTGATGTACTTGCTCCAGAAGGGAAGGGAACTCACTAAAATCAGGTTTGAGGCATGAATATTGCATTACCGTTAACTAAAAGCAGGCTTGACTCTGGCTTAGTAATGCCAGCTAAATTGGTTGCTCACAGGGTTCCTAATCCTTAATAGTGATAATTAAAATTCAAAAAGTGTGTGTGATGTTGTTATCTCACTGCCCATGATTTCTGAAGAGACATGTGACTTCCCTGAGGATTTGGGTGTGGTTGGGTCAGAGCACTGGAGCTGCTTTTCTATTCCTGGGTGATAAATTAATAACACAGGACTTGGAAACACAGCTCAGAAAGAGCTGCAAAACCAGAAAACCTCCCCACCAAATCAAACCCACTGCATTACAAGATACCTGTTGGGCAACTGAAAAAAAAAATTAAAATCCTCAGGAAAAAAAAAGGGCAATTAATCTCAATGTGCTGTTAATTTAATAGTATTCCCATGTGGAGTCTTAGTGCTACTGTCACAAGCTGGCCATAACTTCCTGCTGTTCCACAGATGCTTGTGACAGGTTCTGCTTTTCATGCTCATTTCTTTGCAGCCCTTCACTTTGGAGTCAGAGCAGACCATCTATTTCTAATTTATTTTGGGGTTTTTTTAGTCAAATGAGATTTGCAGAAAGTCAAGTTCCCATTGGAAAGGGACTTAGGTGCTGCTGTGCTGCCAGGAACTGTTTTCCAAATAATTGAATTCTTATTAATAGGCATTTTCACTTTGATGAATGCAAACAGTCAAGCTATGGCATGCTGTGTGGCTTTCTGTGTCTGAAAGCAAAGATAAGAGATGTGGGAAATGCAAACAAAAAACCTGAGTAGTACCAGGAAGGGAGAGGATATTAATAAGGAATATCCCTTATGAGTTCCTTGTTTGGTTTGTTCATATTCATCTGCCCAAATTTGTTTAGTTTCTGTATGGAAACACCACTACTGTTTATAAGCAGTGTTTCATTTTGGTTTGGAGCAACTTCAGCTTATGACAAGTGTCAGCCTTCCTTCTTCTGAGAAGAAAACGATGCAGGCATTGCCCCTTGATTTGTGTGTGCTGGCAGGGTGTGACACTGGCAGGGTGTTTCAGAACTCCTGAGCAGATGCCATTCATCTCACTCAATTGCTCTCAAAAATACTACATTGCAGTTGCAGGCATCTAAATCCCCATTAAATTCTTCAGGCTGCTTTAAGCTTTGACGTATTAGCCCCTGAAATTGTGCAGACATTCTGCCTCTGAAGTCCCCAGAGGGAGGGCTCCGCAGAGCCCAGAGCGAGTCTGGCTTTGCTGAACTGCATGGATTTTCCTTGCTCTGTAGGAAAAACCTGTGTGGAAAACTCAGGCTCTTCCAGGTGGTCCAGGGCCTGATGTTTTTGCACAGCCTGTGCTCTTGTGTGCACTTGCATATTTGTATTTCTATTATATACATAGAAAACTAAGTGTTCATTTCTGAAGGTTTGAGTGTAAGAGTTAAATATGTCCCTACATGTGCTCTTCCCTCCAGGAGAGGAATGTCCTAGAGGTTTAGCAAGGTTGCTAAAACTTTTAACCTGGCCACATAACAAGAGTTAGTGTCCCCAGGGTAAAGTGTTGTAGTGAGAGAAAATGAGGGTTTATCTTCAGCCTGGAGTTGAGACTTCACCAGGGTCTGATTTTTCAAGTCTTCCCAGGCTGAGCAGCTTTGCTTGTGGAATATGTTGGAGTTGCTGCACTCAGGGCTGGCAGAGCCCTCTCCCTGCCACCCTGCTTGCTTTCTCAGTGCAGTCTTTATGTTTATCCTCTGCTGAGGGAGAAGTTGTGTTTCCACTGGGCTTTATTTACTCTTTTATAAGACTACTCCCACTTGACTGCTAGAATTTAATTGGGTTCCAAAGCAGTCTGTCCTGCTCACAAAACTGTGCTGGTGCTCTGCTCCTGGTTTTGCTTTGGTGACGAGGGGCCTCTGGAGCTAAACCACTGTTTCTTCCCTGCCTGCAGGCTGTGAAAAGGCTCCTGGTGCATCTCTGGAATGGGCATGGGCATGGACACCTTTCCTCTCCTCAGCCTCCTTCACCAGGATGGGGAAGGTCAGTGCTCACAGCTGAGAGTAAGGATTTGTCCAAAATGACATGATTTTATACCAGTCTGAAAACCCATTCACGACTATTTAAACACTTCTCTTTTGCAGAGAGAAAGTACAGCACGAAACCTGCCTTCCCAAAAGGTTCCCCAGGCCATTTCCTCACCTCACAGAGCTGGTTTCCTTCTGCAGGGCACAAACTCTTCATGCCAGGGAACAGAAAACTTGCAGGAGCTCTGGGGAAGGGACCCCGGTAGGGCAGGTCTGTGCTTTTGGCCTGGTTTCCCACAGAGCAATGTTTATGGAGCTGGGCTGGCTCTGTGCTGGCCACGGGTCTGCCAGGCCTGCCCAGTGACTTTGCATCACTGAAATATCAAATTTGATACAAAACCAGCAGGTTCCAAGGGTGTTGGCTTCCTAGAGGTGGGCAGGTGGAAGGCAGGGAACCTTTTAGCTCAAGGCAATCTCAGAGTGTCCCCTGGGCTTGGTGGACATCAGAGAATGCAGAGACAGGACCTCAGCCAGGTGGGACCTGTCCCCTAGAGTCCCAGCTTCAGTGAGCCAGGGCCACTTGTTTGATCTCCATCCCTGCCTCTGCAGGGTGCAGGCTGGGGAGGTGTTTCTGAGGGGGAGAACAGGCCATAACACCTAAATGTGGGATGTGTGTTACACACTGACTGTCAGTGACACCACGTGCACCTTTGTGTGTGTATCAGTAAAAATCTGGGTGTGTTCAGAAGGTGTAATTCAACCTGGCCATTTTCATCAGAGGCAACTTTGTCTGAGTAAGGGTGTCAGAATAGAGTCACTGCTGTACAGACTCATCTCTGCCTTGGGGACCTTCAAGTTCTTCAAACAACTGCATGTGTGGCTTTGCACTGGGCAGGATCTGCTTTGGCTCTAGAGGGAGCAGGCACCTAAATTGTGGGACATTTGTGATCCAGATCCAGGCCAATCCAGAGGAAACCTGCAAAACTGTCAATAAAGCAGGAGAACATTAGGAATTAGTGCATGATAAATGACCTGATGGGCTGCCAGCTGATCACATCAATACATTGAAATGTCATTGCTGGTGCCAGGCTGAAGTGTTTTGATGCTGGTCTTCCGATGATTTGGGAACAGGATTTTTGTCGACATGGCCATGATCATCATCTTCATGGCTAAACAGAGGAACCACTCTAGCTTCCCTGAAAAAGTGGGATGTATTAAGGAAGCACCTGGCGCTAAAGCCATCTCTCTCTCTCTAGTGCTCCATCTTTGTTCTTTAAGAGGAGTAAACTGCCGTTGGAAAACAAATGTGCTGCATCTAACCCTGCTTTCAAACATCCTGATGGTGATGGGGAAAATCAGTGGCTTCTAAGAGGTGTGTTTCCTGCTTGGCTTTTGCCTGGTTTTAAAATGCTACTTGCTTTCCTTTTCTCCTTGCTGAGCCAGCCCTGGCAAATCTTAGAAAGGAGCCCTGGAAGACCCATTTTCTCAGCAACACTGGTGATATTGCCAGGTAGGGGATGGCCTTATTTTCTGGGACTTGTCCTTGGGGTAGGTGTAACAGATTGTTGGGATATTTACAGGCAATAAATGTGTGTGGAGAAGTGGGAGAAGAAACTGGGGCTGGAAAATATTTCATTGGCTTGTACAATGAAGGCTGCTACAATTGAGGCTTGTACAATTAAGGCTGGTACTGAGAAAAATAATTATCTTCAAGCAAACAATTCCATTTGGAATAGTAACACCCCAAAAGCATTTCCAGCCTTAGTTCGGGGGTGCTTTTCCCAGCTCTCTGATTCACTTGATTCCCTGTGTTCCTCCAGCTGGAGTTGTAAAAATGACAGCAAAGATTAATTAAATGTATCCCATCAATTCCTCCTTGGCCCTTTGGTAGTCTGCTCTTCTGTACAGATTTCTTGATGTCTTGAGGCAAGCTGTCCCATGGGCTTTCTTGGGGACCACACACAGACACTCAGCTTCTTCTGGCATTTTTTCCTTCTAATTGCCCACCTTCTAACAAGCAGCTTCTCCAGAGTGGCAAACAACTTCCTTTGAATAGCTCAGATGTGCTTGGCTACCAGGGAATGGCAAATCAATAGAAGCGTGTCTGTTGTGCCTTTTGCTCCTCACAACGTGTGAGTGCTGTGGAAAACAGACACACCAGTGGGGCTGGTGGCCTCCACATGCATGTCTGAAGTTGTATCCATATGGATCCTGCTCCCCTGCCCACTTTGGGGAGGCTCAGACCAGGAGCGCTTCCGAAGGCAAACCGGGTACGTGCTTTCCCACAGGCCCTGTTCTTGAGGCAGACACAAATCCCTGCAGTTACATAAGATGTTGGGCCTGAAGCTTTGCATAATTGTGTTCTCTATCATTTCAATCTTGTGTGTTTTTAAATTTTGCTTTCCTGGCCAATGCAATTTATTACAATAAACTTGTAATCTGCTGCATTGGGCTTTATCATCTTCTCACTTGAGACGGGAAGCAATTATAGATCTCTGGAGGAGATGTCCTACTTAGGCACAGCAAAATGTCTTTCACAGACACCATGTTTTATAAGAGAGGATTTAAAACTGTGATAACATCCTGGAGTGCAGACTTGGGAACTTTGTCCTTCCTGAGCTGTGCTGTCTCCCATCGATGAAGCTCTGCGCTGTCCCTGCTTTGCCTTGTGTCACACCTGGCTCACTTTGCCATCTAAAAACAGTCACCCAGTGCCATCTGAGATGCCACTGGGTAGCCAAAACGTCTGCAGACATGTTTTTGGCAATGGGAGGCTTTGCCCTTCCGTACAGGGAGCTGTGGCTGAACAGGACCCCCAGAGAAGTCTCAAAGGGTGTTGGGTGTTTTTTTCAGGAGACTGAAGCAGCTTTAGTTTCCGAAGCAAGACCAGTTCTGCGGCAAAGGGCTGATGCTGGATGATCGGTCCTCTGAGTTCCTTGGAACTGTTTGCACCTCTGGGTTTGACCCCGAGGACGAAATCAATCCCCTGAAGCAAGTAATGGCTGGAATTCCCATCATGGGCGCGTGTATTTGGCCCCGTGGAGGGCTGGATGGATGCTCCGACTTTTTGGGAAAGCCCAGCAGATGGAGCTCGTGTTTGAGGGATCGAGCTCCAGCGAGGAGCTTGGAAAATAGGACATAGACCTGTTTTTTATTGGATTGTTTCAGTAACAGGGGTGTGTTGAGCAAGCCTGGCTTCCTAAGCTCTTGCTTGTAACAGGAAATGTTCAGTGCTAACGATGTGGAAAAAGGAAATGTTTTTGCAGCTAGAAGTGCTTGGAGCTTTCACTGTTTTAATTTTCTTGTCACTGTCTTATTTTGCAGAACTGTTTTAGCACTCATTCCTTCAAATATATCTGTCCCTTAGTGTGCTTCTCATATTTAATTATAATAACTGCACCCCTTAGTTACTAAATCCATGTGAAATCAAAGCAGTGGAAAACTTCCTTAGTGGTCTAAAAAGAAAAAAACCCGAACATTGAGGAGCGGAAAGGAAAAGTATTCAGCCTTAAACTTAGTTACCTAAAAGGCAGCTAATAAAACTTTGGAGTGTGGCAAAGAAAGCAGAATGAAGCATGTCTTAGTCTGCAAAGGTGTAACCCACAAATTCAGAGGTCCAGCTATACATCATTGCTCTGCTAATTTTGGTGTGCACGTCACTTCTCAGCCTTGTGCTTCAAAAGCTTTTAAAACCATGTTTTTAGAAGCCCATTTGTTATTTGTGCAATCCAAGTGCTCCAGCAATAGATGAGGGAGCAGTGTAAACACTGTGGCCATGAGGTTGTAGTGCTTATCTGCAGCACGGGTGGTGCAGGCACCCATCACAGCCTGGGGCGGCCACGAGTCACGTTCTGCATGGAAACCACAGGGAATGGATGCCACCGATGTCACCTCCTGGTGGGACAGACAAGCCCTTGCAGCACACCTCTGTCCCCTGCCACCCATCCTGGTGGGACATCCTGGGGGTAAGGTGAAGCTGAGTTAGACTCGCTTGCTATCAGATTTATTTTAAGCTCTGCCACCAACCAGAAAATGTGTTCGTACTGAAGAGGCTTTAATTTCAGCCAGCACCAAGTAGGGCCTCCTGCCTCATGCCATGGCATTTCTCACTTTGTGACACAAAAAACAGTCAGATGAGCTTTTATTCTGAATCATGTAGGATGAGCTTGCCTTCAGTAATGCCTTTAGAAGAACCATTCTGTAGCTGGCCATCCCACCCTGTCACTGCCTGGAGCTCTCCTCTGCTGTGTGCAGGTGAGTGCCAGCACACAAAACATCCCTGCTAATTGCTGAGTGCTGCTGCATGCACTTGGGTAGGAAAAAAGCAGCATGTGTGCTTTAACAGAGCTGGATGTGTGCTCTGAGTGCTGGCTGTAATTCTGCGGTAGCCAGATGTTGCACCAGGCTTAATTTAACCTCTCTTTGTGTTGTTACAGCCTGTAGTGTAGACCTTGAAAATGGACAAAGTTGGAACCTGGGGCTTCCCGGAGGAGAAAGGTTTGTTCTCTCATTGCTCCCTGTCAGTAATGACAGAGAATCAAATCTTAGCTCTGCTGTGTTTCAGGTTCTCCCAGTAATGGTATCACTGGTGAATGAATGATAATTTCCCTTTTCTCTTTCTTTCTTTCTTGGTGTTTTCTGTCTATTCAGTAAATTGCATATTCCAATTTCCTGGGAATCCTGGGTGCCACTGGTTAACCAGAAGGGGAGAAGCTGAGGATGTCAAAGGCTGGTCTTCACTTGGAGGGAGGAAGGAGAAGTAGAGGAGGTTGATGCTGTGGATTTCTCAGTGGCCTGGAAGGAATTAGGACATCACAGACTTCCCTATCTGTCTTGAGTAAAGGTAAACCCTTCTCGATCAGTTGCCACCACACAAACCCAAAATCAGCTCTTCAAACCCATTCCAGTCTTCTAGGTTTTGCTGCCTTTTGCATTTCACTTATGGAGTCTTCAAATTGGCCCTAAAAACTGCAATTACTGCTCTTGCACCAAGGATTTATGAGCAGCAGAATATCCTATTTGCCTACACATGTGCAGAGCTGAAGGTAAGAGTGTGAACCATTAAATACAAAGCAAAATTTAAAAAATTAGCATTTAGTTTCAAGTGCCATATTTTGAACAGTTGATTCTTGTTGCTCCATTCTGTGAGTGTGTAAATTGGGGTGGGAAAATAGTGACTTGAGCCAACACTTTGCAGTGACGTGTCTGAAACAATTCTTCTTTGAAGACAGGAATATAACAAGAGCTCGAGTCTGGGCTGTGTCTGTGGGAACACCTTCACACAAGAATTAAAGGCTGTGTGTTCTAGATCAAAGTAACCTATACTTCATAATAGCTCTAATTACCATACCAGTCATCTTTATTAAATTAATTTGTTTTAATTAAAAGAATAGATATTTGGCATCAGAGTTTACGGGGTCTGTTGGGCACTTGAGATTAAATCAATGGTTTGTTAATAATTTTATCTGGAAAGCAGATTAGATTATTTAAATTATGCAAAGTAGCACAGTTTTTCTTTCTCAGTAGAATGAAGTTATGATGAAGAAATAATGCTTGGAGCATGAAAGCTCTGCTTGTCATTATTTTTCACATTCATATTTGGGATTTTAGAGTGAAGTTGTTCATCTTCAAACTGATTTATAAGATATTGTATTTGGCAAAATAAAACAAGTACTGCAGTAGTGTTTAAAACCAGTTGGATCAGCAGGTGTTTTCCAATGGTGATATGAAAAATCCAATGCTGGATTCTTGATTCAATTGGACCATATTTTGGATTTGTATTGTATTTTTGTGCTGTTGGAGCAGTAAGTCTTGTTAATCAGTTCATAAAACAGTAGGATTTTAAAAAATGCACTGAAGGTGTAAAACAGTCAACGCCAGGAGAGTTTGCAGAGTAGCTTAATAAATAAAACATAATTGGATAAAATGGGCAAGTAATGAGTTGAAGGCAGCCCAAATGTGTAATTTCTTTGGGTCAGTGGCAGTGCTTTAGCTTGCCCTGCAGCTGGGTGAAGCCTGGAGGTGTTGTGGTGCTGTGTAACAGGGCTGTGCTGTTGGGTGCCTCGCTCCATCCCGCAGCACAAACGCTGGGTTCAGTCGCGAGCGGTGCGCCAACCACTGCACGTGCTTTTGATTTCCCTCAGGACAGAGGGAGGAAAATGCCTCTTATTAGGAAAAGAAACCAGGGCTGGGGCTAGCAGGGAGCCAGCCATGCCTGCTGGGTTCTGTGCCTGGCTGTGCTCATGGAGCAGCAGCACACAGGGGAAGGTGTTGGCTCTGGTTCCTTCTCTGCCCAGCACCACAAGTCTGTCACCTCTGTCACAGGTCATGGCTTCAGGCAGCACCCTCCTGCTCCCTTAAGGGCAGAAAAAAAACCCTCTTCCTCAGATGAAACCTGTAGGCAACACCAGTATTCCTACTGGAAGTAGGAGCATGATCTCCATGCTCACAGCATTTGGTTTTAGCCCTTCCTGGGTGCTGTTGCTGCTCAGGTTCCACCCGGCTGCTCCTGTGTGGCTCCTCTGGGGAAGGCAGTAGTAGCTCCCAAGCCAGAGGCTTCCAAGATGCCTCTGGAGGCCCCTGCTGTCCCGCCCATCCCTCTTCTGGGAGAGTGAGCTCTGTGTGATGCTGCATAACTAAAATGCATCACAGTCTGGGTTATCAGGCAGCATCGATCGGTAAGGCTGAGTTAGCACCTCAGTTTATGATGTTAAAAAATAACAGTACCCTCTTCCAAGTAATAAATGCTAATCAATGGGCTACTGATAACAGATCTTCAGATCTGCACCACAATGAGAACCATATAATTCGGCAAAAAAATTGTGTATACACAAAATTAAGCGCACACACAAGCACCGTGCCCCAGTGTCATCTGTCTTCCATACCAAATGCACGGCAGCGCCGGCTGCTAAAACTTGCAATGAATTATTTATATGATGAATTATCCTTCTTTCTCTCCTCCTAGAATATCCAATTGCCTGTTTCCATTTTTGTTTTGGAGAGATTTATTATTCAGGATTTTTTTCACTAGATAGCTTATTAAACATTTCCTGCTCTTTTTCTCATCGTACATAACACACATCTTGTTTCCTGGTAGTACCTATCCATCCACTCTAACGGGGCCTCCCAGCTTGGGGAAACTGTGAGGAGTGCAGTTCTTACCCAGACAGTTTACAGCCCTCCTTGGGATCCAATTAGAGATGTTCAAAATTTGGGATATTTATTTGCTCACTGGAATCAAAGCTGTTTCAGCCCCCAAGGAAGCAATGCATGGCTGTAGACAGAGGTTGGGACTGCATGGGGATGAATAATTTGGTTAATCGTTTCTCTGGAAGCCTCTCAAAGGGTGGGAGGAGAATGTGAGTGCCCAGAGAGAAATAATTTGGAGATTTGCTGCTCTTTCTGCCTCTTCAGTTTCTCAGTTTTGACCCAAAGACATACGGAACAGCATTTCACACGTGAGGGCTTCTTGCCTTGGGTGTTGTACGTGACCATGCCTGTTCCTGTAAGTGATTGTGAATCATCTCTGGTTCCGGGGGGGGGGTGTTTCAATGCCAGTTTTCTGGGAGCTGGGATAGCAGCTGGGACTATCCCAGCTACTATTTAATGCATTTCAAAGCAATCACCTTCACGAGAGAATTTTCTGTGTTTGGCTTTCATGGCTTGGTTTCCGTTTAGGAGGCTGCCCCAGCACCTTCCAGACTTCCCGTAGTTTCCAGCATCTAAATCCTAAATCTGCTTCCTGTATCTGCATTGAATGTTTTTGTACCTTATAAATTTTGGGAGAGCTGAATCTTGTTGTGCAAGTGCTTTGCCTGTGCCTCTGGCTGGGAGCCTTGCTCTGTGCTGGGCTTTAAATCACAACACAGATTTACAGCGGCGATAGAGGTGGAACTGCAGGCATCCAAACCAAGAGTTATCTGTGCAGAGGAGCTGGTGTGCACACACCCCTGCAAATAACATCCCAGGGATGTCACATTGCTTCCCCTGGAATCACAGACAGTGATACCCCCTAAGAACAATAGCACTAAAACTGTCCTTGGCTTCAAAATAATCGGTTTGCCTGCGTGTGAGGCGCACGGTCCCCAGAGCTCTTTGGCTGGGTAGCAATATTTTACCTCTAATGACCTCAAACCCGAGCCAGCCATCTTTGCAGGCTCTACAAAACCCTGTTGAGCCGTGAATTGCACCCGGAGGTAGCTGCTGCCTTCACCTGAGCACATCGCTCTCTGCTGGCTCCCGCACGCTCCGGAGGCTTGGGGGGAGGCTCGTCAGAATGTACCAGGTTTTCCTCACTAATTTCAGCTTTCTCATTTAGTCAGCTTCTCCCATTTTTGGATGATTGAATCTCTGCGCCTTCTGCATCAGAAGAGGAGCACATGTAGTTTGCTGAGATTTTCTCATTGAGGTGCTGCAGTTGGAAGTAGACGATCCTCTAGGAAGGGAAGAAGTTGGGATGCTGTGTATTACCAGGTATTTTTTGGTTCTCCTTAAACATGAATAAATTTATCCTAAACTCTGTCTTTCTCCCTTCCCTAAACTCCTACCCTTAAAGCCTATTGGAAAAAAGATGAATAGAGTTGTTAAATATGTAAAAATAGGGATGTGAAAACAGGATAACTGCGTAGAGGCTCCCACGGGGCTCTTTTTCTTAGTCCTGGGTTTTGTTCAGTGAACTTATATTTCTGAGCACACCCTTGGGCAGAATGCTGGCTGGCTGGACCCTGCTGTTCTGTGAGTTGACAGAGTGGGAGGTAAGTGGCACTAACTAATGGCAATTAGCAGAGGTCTGGACAGCTGCGTGTCCCTGAAGGCATGAGCTCTTCTGGGGGTTGTGTCTTCACGGAGTGGAGCTGTTTGTCACCCTCCACGTCGCCCTACAGAATATGACAATTTGCATCCCTCTCCTGAGACATTGCTGTCAGATTTGCTCAGCTGTCTTGCAAAGGAAAAAAAGAAAAAAAAAGAGAGGGTTTACTTAATTTTTACTCTCCAAATCTGTTGAAATAATAGGGCAGGAATGATTAGCTGCTGGGAATTACCCATCAGCTGCTATCAGTAATAAGTTGTTTAATGCTTATGTAGCACTTGGCGTTTTTATGACTGATGTGCCAGAAAGGAAACAAAAAGAGATGGGTTTGTTTTTAAATGGCAAAGGATCGTTTTTGTCTTTTCATTGCAGCTCTCAGGTAATAGTAAGAAAATTGTCCCTCGGCCCTCAAACCTGAAAGCTGCCTCTGACCAAAACGTGATGAGGGACAAGGTGAGAGGTTGAACGTGTAGCTTCGAGACCCGTTTGCTCAGTTGCAGGAGGGTTTAGTAAATCCCGTATCTCACGCATCCTTGACGGTCTCTCCCGCCTCCATCGCTGCTGGGAAGTTCCGCAGCGTTCCCGCAGCCCCGACCGATTCAAGCAGCGCCCGCGTGAAAGAGGAGCGGGAGCACCGCGTCCTCCGGGCCCCCGCATTCCCCCGTCCCGGCTTCGCTTTCGGGCAGGATCCAGCCCTCCAAGATGGATGTTGAGTAGGCTCTGGCAGCGCGGCCGAGCGCGGCACAAAGCCGGGCGGCGCTGCCCCTGCGCGGGGCGGGCGGGCCGTGCCGGGCTCCCCGCGGTGCCGCGGGCTCCCCCCGGGCCCGCCCCTGCGGTGGCGGAGCGGTGGCGGGGCGGGGCGGCCGCGCCCCGGGGCACCCCTGCCCGCCCCGGCGGCAGCAGCAGCGAGACGCGCCGGGCGCCGCTGCTCCGCGCCCCCTCCGCCAAACTTTTGCCGGCGCTCGGCCGCCCCGCGGCTCCTCCCGGGAGGCGAAGCCGGAGCCGTGCCCTCGCCCCGGGTAGCGGCGGGTGCCCGCCGGGCTCCCGGCTTCTTTCCCCAGCTTTTTGTTGTTTTTCCTCCTTTTTTTTTTTTTTTTTTTTTCCCTTCCCCGCGGGGAGGGGTGGGGAAGGGAAGGGGCTATAAAGCGCAAAGGGACGTGCGTGACACAGTCCCCGCTGCAGCCCGTCTGCACCGGAGCGGGGGGCTAGGTCAACAGCCGCCCCCCTAAAAATCAACCCAAGCCTCCCCCGCCGCGGGAGGGACGGGACGGGACGGGACCGGACGCCGCAAGGTAAGGCACCGGCAGCGGGGCGGGGAGCGGGGCCGCCGGCAAAGCCCGCTCCGCTTGCCCCGGGGCGGGCGGGGGGCGCGGTGCCCCGACCCGGCTGCGGGAGCCTCGGCCGGAGCGGGGCCGCGGCCACCCCGGCGCCGTCCCTGCAGCCGCGGCTGTGGCGCTGAGCCCGCGTCCCGGCACTGCTGCGCCGCGGCTTTTGCGGGATGCTGCCGGGAGAAAGCCTGGCGCCCTCCCGGATCCCTCCCTCGCCTTCGAGGTTTGTTTTTTCCTCCCCGGTTTTGCCCTCTTGCAGCCCACGGCGGCCCTGTGCCCCGCAGCCCGTGCGGCTGCCGCGGAGCCGGTGTGTGCCAGGCGGGCAGCGGCTCCGGCTCCGCCAGCATCATTCGTGCTTCTCGGGGTAGAAAAAGTGGATACCGAAAAAAAGCAGACAGAAAACTCTACGGTAGGATCTAAGTGCTGAGGTTTGCTACGTGCAGCCTTGGTTCTGTTTTTATTTCAACAGCGCAGAGACAATGGCTACAAAGCGCTCTTTAATCACTTGCAGATATAACTTTTATGTATTTAAACCTTAGCGCTGGGTTTTGAAAAGCGGTGATTCTCTGAGCGTGTTTGTTCTAGATGAATTTAACACTTGAGCGGTAGCAATGCCCTGGTTCCCCGGACGGGTTAGCGTGATGCCAGGGATGACCGTGATTCTGTCTGTGCCATGCCGCCCGGGGCTGCTCTGGAAATCATCCCGGTCGACACCGACGTGGGCTAGGCAGCCTCTGGAAGGATGGTTTCAGACAGCGGGTCCTGAAGCTTGCAGCTTCCCTGGGATTTCCTCTCCCCACCAAAGGAGCTGGTTAGCATCTAGTTACAATGTTAATTAGAACAATTAAACAGTATCGCTGTTCTTGTGGCTAGACTGAGCCGCAGTAGGCGAGCTCAGATGGGAGGCAAGGTCCCTGCCGTAAATTCCCGATCTCCGTGTTCTAGCTGGCTGTTTGTGAGCAGCCTTAGATAGCAGGAGACATTCAGTGGCACCGTCAAGTGTGGCACCGTCTCCACTGGAGCATCCCTTAGTCAGGCTGCTCTGGCAGCCCACCCAGCGCTGAGGCTGGGCTCCCACCCATTTCACGCCTGGTTGAGACAGTGGAGTTGTGTCTGTAAAAGTGGAAGGGGCGAGAGTGATGTGAGGGTGAATTCCTCCCTGGGCGGCTGGCAGCGAGTGATTTATGGTGACCCTGACCAGGCACTGCAGGCTTGGCCATAGCCTGGTTTCCATAAAAACAGCCCTTGGGTGCTGGACACCATCAGCATCCTTGGCTGTGCCATGAAGGAGGAGGGGGAAAAACTTTGTGTTTCTGCTCAGCCTACTTTGAAAATTGCTGAATCTGAACTATTTTAGGAATGGTACTTTGGATTGCTTCTTGTCAAGAATGCCTGATCCTCCTGGCCGTGCTCTCCTGCCTCACAGCAAAACACGTTCCTGCAGGAGAGCTGCCCAGGTCAGCTTTCTAGTGCCACTGCAACTCTCTGAAGTGCTCAGAGCAATGTCTAGAATTTAAAACTTGCTGATATTTGAAGCAGAGGAGGACTTGTTAAAATGCTGGGTGATTTTTACCTTCTAGTTTGACCATTAAGAAAGTGGTGAGATAGGCAGTAGTGCATCACGTGTGGGTGTATCCAGGGTTCTGTGGCTGTTTGACCCTGTTGTGAGCACAGTGATGTTTGTTCCTCGTGAGCTTTCTGTGTCAGCAGATAATGAGCCCTTCTTAATTTTCTGAGAGCTTTATAATACGTCTGCAAAATTCCTTGTCACGTTTCCATGATGAGGACTGTAGGTGCATCCCACTCTCCTTGTCTCTGTGTGGCCCTGGACAGAAATCCTGTTGATTTCTGTGCTGCGGAGGGTGGGCACTACAGCATATCATTGCAGCCCTGCCAGTGAAGTGACAAAATATGCATGTGCCACTCCTGAGTGGGGACATGCTGGGCTCTGCCAGCAGCTCCCTGGTGCCACCACACCTGGCAGGCAGTGGCACACGTGTGTGACATGCTGCTGGCGTCATGGGCCTGCAGGTCACCTCATGTCCCAGCTGCCCTGGAGACGGTCAGGATTTGGTGGTGAAATGAGAGGGAATTTGAGCACTGTGTGGGATGCTGATCCCACCGAGATGACTCTGGGCCCCTTTCCTTAATTGTGAGAAGTTTGTCAGCGAGGCGAAGCAGAGCTGTGTAGGATCGCCGCGCGCGCCTGTGTTGTTGTGGGTGAGCACTTCGGAAACACGGAGGAAAAGCTCTGAGGTTTCCCCAATGTTTATAAATACAATCTGGTGCAAACTGTCAAGCAAGCTGTTCAAAATCACGTCACGCCTGCGCTGCCTTCCCCGCTCGGCTACAATGCCTTCGCTGCAGAGCCGGTGCTCGTGTGTCCTTCGGCGCTCCCGGCACGTAGCTCCGGCCCATCTGCGGGGCTTTCCCAGCATCCCTGTCCTCCTCCTGTGAGCCAGGCTGGGATGCAGGCTCGGTGCCATGGCTCTGAGTGCAGCTCATTGGAACCTGAGCATCCTTCAGTGCTCCGAGAGCCCAGGCTGCCTCAAAGCAACCCCGCTCACAGAGCAGAACTGCGTGCAGGGGCAGCAAGGGCGTCCTCAAGTCCCCTTTGTCCCTCTTAGAAGGTTTGACTACCTTAGATGTCCCCTAAAAATGAAGGGATAAACCCTTTCCTGAAAGCTCCATCCATGCAGTGGCCTTCTGCTCCGTGCCATGCCCTCAGCAGGGTTGGATGGAGGCTGTTTGCTGGATGTTTCACTCTGAAGTGTGCCAGGGTCTTCTGCCTTAATATATATAAGAAGATGAGATGTTTATTAAACTCAGATCCTGCTTTTTCTTCTACGATTTATGTCTCGAGAGGCTGGCGATAAACAGTTTATTAAAAAGAAATCCTGATTTATTTCTGCAAATGGTTACATTTCAAGCTGGTACCAAGTGGTTCTGTAGGAGACCACCTTTTATGCTTCCCATGGCAGTTAAAAGGATTGCTAGAAAACCAATCCAGAATCTAAGTAGGTTTGGATAAAGGCAAGCCAGGACTGTACGTCAGGGTATGTGGTGCTTTTAAGCAGCGAGGCGGTGGATTTTACCACGGAACATCTGGGCACTGGCTTCAGTTACAGCACAGATTTTAGTGGGATAACAAGTCCTGCTTGGCTTCGCGTTCATTTTGAAGTCACTAAACTTTATACGAATAATAAAAATGTAAGCCCATTACTTCACTGTTTGCAAGGGGCTGTTTCAGTCCTCCCTTCGGGGTCTCGCATCTTTCTGGGGCTGGTTTTGTTTTGCTGTGCTAAGTGGGTATTTATCTTCCCAGTGCCTGGCTGGATTTGGCTGCAGGCAGCTTTGCTAATTTGTAGCGATGGCCACTGCGGGCAGGGCGGGCGCGTTTCCATTCGCCCCCGCCGAACGCGCACGTTTTCTGCATTAGGGGCAGCTCAGAGAGCTCCGCGTTTCTCCTTCGCGTTCCTCCTTCCCGGCACCCGAAGGGGTGAGGTTGGTAACTCGGAGGGCAATAAAGCTGCTCGGGGCTGCCAGCTTGGCCACTCGTGAGAGGTAAAGCAAAGCGGGAGAGTTTGCTTTCTTTTGGTTTGTTTTTTTTTTCTGTTTGGTTATAAAATGCAGAGAAGAGCGGACTGGGCTGAAGGAGGGAAGGATGTTTGCAAAAAACAAGTTTGCAAACTCTTACAGATTGGTGCACATGCTGCTGGGAATGCCCCAGCTTCGGGGAGGATAACCCCAGCTAGTTTATAGGATCAAGGAATGCATGTTTGGAATGTAAGTTCCCTGTGAGAGAGTACAGACGGGCTATGAGACCGATGGTTACCTGACCATGGAGCACCTGGTGTGACACTGAGCACTGGTGAGCTCTGCATTTTGGTGTCACTGACTGTATGGGCAGTAAACTGGATGGAATCAGAATTACACCCAAGGAAGGAGAATATCCCAGGTAAGACCAGTGAGAAGGGACTTAAGTACTGCTTGAGCTCTGCTATCTCATGAGTAGAGCAGTGAGTGAGCGAGCGTTGCTTTGGGGAAAAGGCAGAGTGCAGAAACTGTTCTGCTTCACATCACAAGATGTACTTCTGTGGCAAAAATCCTCATTAGATCAAACAGGGATAGTTTCTGCCTGAGAAGACAACTCAAATAAGCTTGTGGATAGATGGAAGGAGCTTTGAAGGCTGAGGAGATGTTGTTTGAAAACTTTAACAAGATGTCATTAGAGAGGAAGTATTTGCCCTTAGATTAGGAAACAGGTCAGGATAATAAATCATAACTCCAGGAGAGTGTGCTTAAAGTTGGAAATACATTCAGATGTGAGAGAAAGAGAACAAATATTAGAAAGAAGTTTCTTCTCTCAGAATTCATTTTCTCATTTGCTGCATGCAAGGACATCCACTGCACAGGAAAAGGATAAATGTTAACACAGAGCTGCAACAGGAACCAGCTGAAAATCTCATGACTGCATGGTTGGCTTTGATTGCTCCACAGGGAGCACGTCAGTCATGTGGGACACGTCAGAAACAGGCAGTGTGTCATGTCACCTCATGTGTGAGGTAGCTGATAGTCCAGCTTCCCCAATAACCTTATGGGGGGCATTTTACAGGATGGGTTTTGAATGTCACTGGAGTAATCAGCAGCAGGAGCGGCCTGAGAAGCCAGCCCCACTGCAGGGCAGCTTCACTGAGCACAAACATGCCTGAGTTACCAGAGGGGAGCAGCAGATCCTGCACAGAGCATCTCGCCCTGGGCTCTGCCCTCACACCCAGGCAGGTACTGTCAGCTTTTCTCACCGATTTCTCAGGGCTGTTCAGGTTTGGCCTGAAGTGAGACTGCTCTGGCTTCAGGGTAATTAAACTCAGGGGTTAGAGAGATGTTTGTTGCTTGTGTGACAGCTGAGATAGGAAGCAGTGGGTACTTGCTGCTAGCACCTGGAAAACTGAGCAGCAAGAGGCAATAATTTATCTCTCCTGCCTCATTCCCTGCTCCACGGGTCCGGATATGAGTGCCCCTCCAGTGTGACCCTCGCACGCTCCCAAGGTGACACAGCACCGAGGCAGACACCTCCCCTGTGATTTACAGGGGAAAAGCATTGTTTGCCTAATTGAGTCTATTTTTTCCCCCCTGTATTACTTGAGGAAACACAACTTTGTTGAAACTTTATTAGGGGGTGAGAAAAATGATGCTTTTCATCTTTCTCACCTTTAACTTGCTCAGTACCAAGACAGAGCAGCCCCAGACGAGCTGAGGCACGGTGGGATCGTGGTTTCCTCACACACATTTGCAGGGATGGTCAGACAGGGAAGATGTTTGTACAAAGCAGCCAGAATATTGTGAAGAAGTGAGTGCTCCCTCTCTTTGTCTCTCTCTACTTTGTTTAGGTGCAGCAGATTTACTGCTAATTTGTTTTTAGTCAAACAGTCTAAATGTGTCCCAGCATTCTGAAATCCAGAAATCTGATGGAAATTTAGCAGTTTACAGATTGGGATTGTGATGGTGTAGGAAAGCCAAGTGTCTTGGAGCTGCCAGCTGGTCTCTGGATGCGAAGGAAAACATCAATGTGCAGCATAAACAGTTTTTAGTCCCTGTTCCTTCCCTTCCTTTGGCTACTAAATCTGTGTTTAATTCCCTGGGGGTTTTCTCTCCTGGGTAAGAATTACTTACTTGAGTATGATTTGTACGACTAATAGGATCTTACCCTTATTTGGGGAAGACCCTAGGGGCTCTTTGAAACTGATTTTTCAGTAATGAGAAATAATGAATAAAAGTCTAATGGTCCTAGGGGGTATTAAAGTTACAATTTTGCAGGGAAGATTTAATATCAGTCGATTAAAACTTTTATAATCCTGTTAGAGTACAATAGTCAGAAAAAAAATAAGAGAGAAAATAAGTAGGTTTTAAGACCCTCTCACATCATGTGAACAAGTCTAAATTTAATGTTTGAATTAAGCAGGTATTTTAAAGCAAGACTCTAAGACATCTCTTGCAAGTGTGTGATAGCAGGGTGGCAGACTCAGGGAAAGAAATCTGCTATGTTAATTTATGGAGCGCATTCTAATTCCCTCTCATCTAACAAAAAGCAGTTGCAAGGTGTTTATGAGAAAATCCAGGCAATTAGGACTTCAACTAGAAAATGCAAAATTCATAGACCTCAGCACAGTGCGTTTCTAGCAGCCCAAACCATGCTCTGGCTCAGCCTGTTGCTCACAGGGTGCATGAGCATCCCTCTGGGCACTGTGGGGTCCCTGAGGGTCTGTTCACCCTGGGGCTGGGCACACGCCAGCTCGTGGCCCTTGGTTGAAAGGTGTGGGGGCAAAGTGGGGCCCGGGGGCAGAGCTCCCCTCATGGCCAAGCCTCTGCTGAGATGCTTTGAGGGGACAAAGCACCAAGGAGCAGATAGTGTTTTATGAATTTACAGCTTTTTGGGTTTAGCAATGATCAGCAGTGATGCTGGAATGACGTTTTATCCTTTAGCAGGAGCTTTATCCAAGAATGCTGTAGCCATTTCCAGTCGCTGGTGGACGGACACCCCCGGAAAGCAGCACTGGATCCCACACCAGAGCTCTCACCACGTCTTCCCCCTTTCTGAATGCAGGAACTCCTCCCTTCTTGTCCCTCCTTTCCTGCTCTGTCAGCCTGGGATGTATGGTTGCCATAAGAGGGCTGGAGGAGTTTTTGGGGCTGTTTGGATGTTCGCTCACCCATGACAGCCTGGCCTCCCTGCCCGCACGGGCTCCCTCGGCTTTTGTTGGCAGCCAGCACATAAAGGGATAACCTTTCCCCTGCCAGCCTGCACAAATAAACACTGGCCCAGCAGCAAAGTGGAGCTGAAACCAACCCTTGCAACAATCTGATTTTTCAGACCCCTTACCACAGCTGTGCAGGTGACCCTGGCAGGTTTGAACCTCTGGCGCCACATATCCCTTTGGAGTACCCATCCCTTCTTCACTTTGCAGGGAAGGACTTTGCAGCTTGGAAATGCACAAGTCCACTGCTTAAAAAACATCAAAGTGTTAGAAGGAAGACTGAAGACTGGCAATCCCCAAATGTGCTCCTGTCCTGCTTTGGTGTGATGGGCTGGGGGCTGGTGAGCTGTGCCTGAACTCGTGGGCTCTTCCAGCCTCTCCAGAGAGGTGAGCCTGTGTCAGCTCTGACCAAGGCAATCTCCATGGCTCTGCCTCACTGTCTCCTCATCAGTGCCCTTTGGAGTCAAATCTTTGCTCTGCCATGACTTCTTAGCACTGGAGGGGTTGAGTGATGCGGGGTGAGCAGCTGGGGGAAGTTTGGATTTTCTCTGGAAGCAGTGGGAAATGTCAGGCACCATGGTGGGGAGAGCAGGTAGCTAGCTGAGAAATTAGGAAGCAGCTCATGCCCTCCAGTAACAACTTTCACTAATGTATTGAGCTAATTTATCTGTTGGAATCTGTGTCTTTTCTTAAGCAGGATGCTGGGGGAGTAAATACAAGATTTAGGAAGTGTGAGCATTCCTGCTCGTTCTCATAGTCCTGTCTAAAAGTGAGCATGCAAAGGAGGGGTTTGCTGAGTGGCACCCAGGAGCAGTGCTGAGGCTGGATGTGCTTCACCCAGGATGAGCCATCCTGGCTCTCAGCCACTGCAGCCCCTCAGGAACCAGTACTAAGAAATGGTGTGTGCTGCTTCCTGGGGATGGTGGGGATCCATGTGGGAGGCAATGTCCATGCTGGATCTTAGAGTCTTTGTTGCTGTGACTGAGATCTGCCAGGTCTAACACTAAGAATTGCTGGTAGAAATATGTAAATACCAACAGCTTCAGCACTACATTTGATACTTTCCACTTTCAAACACTTGACAAATGTTTACACATTTTCAGCAGCTCTTTTTCAGCTAGGGAAAATGAGACACAGCATCTGTGAAGTTACTCTGATATGCAACAAATCATTATGAGAGCACCTTGAGGGTTCATTAAGGACTTGCAGGGCCTAAGGTTTCCTTTGCATACTTTTAAAGCAGAAGGTAGAAAATACTAAAACCGAATCCAGTTTTGGATAGTAAGTGCAATCAGAAAGATTTGTGTTCAGATGATAATTCAGGGATTTGAAATTTTGAGGGATCAGCTATAAATATAACATATATTACTGTGGTTACCAGTAATATGTAGTGGTCTCTACTCCCAAATAGGAGAAGTGGAGATGGCCTCAAGCTGTGCCAGAGGAGGTTTGGATTAGATATTAGAAAAAACAGGGCCAAACTCTGAATTGAGTAGGAAAACTCATCATTCCTTTCGGGTCAGCACCACTGCAGGACACTGTTCTGGTGGCAGCACAGGGATGCAGTCTCTTCCCCAAGCATTGCAGACAAGCACCATGCATTGTTACTGCTGCTGTTTTGCTCTGCTCTTCCAGCTTTCTGGAAAGCTGCTGCCCTTTCTCTGTGCCATGGCAGGTGAGAAACCCTTGGTGGCAATAAGGGTGGTGTGGTGACATGGCAAAGGAGAATTCCTGAGTCACTGTTGTGGGAATACTGTGTGTGTAGAGGTAGGGAAGTGAGTGGGAATAGCAATGCCTGTGGGCTGGCTGTGGTTTTTAATCCTGTGTATGTGTGTGGTGGTGTTCCTGACACAGAGGGAAACTGCATGTCTGGTGGAAGCTGTGGGAATCAGCCCCTCTGCACTTGACAGCTTTTCCAAGCAATATTCCCTTTATAAATCACCAACCAAAAACTAGAAAGGGAGAAGTGCATAAGGAATTCCAGTGTGCTCGTGGCACAGCTTTCCACAGAATGTGAGTGCTCAGGTTCTGGCTGGAGCTGCTGGAGCTCAGCTTCCTCTGCTCTTGCTCTGGGAGTCACGCTGGTGACCTGCCTGTCCCTGCCTGTCCCACAGCTCCCTGTGCCAGCCCCTCGTGTTCTCCCCTTTAGCAAACACCTTGTTCAGGAGCAGCTGCTGTGCCAGCAGTATTCCCCAGGAATAGCTCTAGCAACCTTAGCTCCTTTGGTAGTTAATGAAGTTAATGGCTCTGGGTTTGTGTTGTAGCACCTTCCCAAGCCTTCCTGCCCCAGCAGTTTGAGGATGCAGATCCTGGTTCTGTTCCTGCTCTGTATCATGCCCTGACATTTCATGCCGTCCCTGGAGGATTTTGTCGAGGGCGCTCACTCATAATGTCATCCTGAAGTATTCCAGAGGAACAGTGGGAAACTCTGCAGCAAATACCAACAGGCTGGTGTTGGTTGTAATTTTTTAAGTTTGTGTGTTCCTCCCCGCTAATCCCCTTGCTGAAATTCATTACAGAGAGAGAGCAACCTACACCCGGAGAGCTGCGCTGAAGGCAGAATGCCTTGGCCAAGGAAAGTAGCTATTGTTTTATGATTAAAGGAAAGGATTATATTGGGATTTCCTTGAACAAGGAAAGTCTCTGCCCTACTTTTATTGCTCGTAACAAGGGGATAATAATTACTTTCCATTATAAAACACCCCCAGCGCTTGCGCTGAAAGATTTGTGGTAGAGCTGTGTGGCATTCGGGGCTGGTTATCTGAAATGGCCTGGTTGTGCAAACTGACATTTCTTTACCTTATTTCTCCTACTGGGGCTCAACCCCTGCTGTGACTATGGAAAAACTTCCTCTACTCCGAGTTGGGTCAGACTCTCCGAGTGTGACATATTTTCCTCTGCAGGAGCTGGTACCAGTCACCTATCCCATGATGCCTGCCCTCTCCAGGAGTGACATCCAGCCACCTGGAGCTTTGTACGGGCTTGGGAGGAGGAGCAGGGACCCAGCCGGTGCTGGAGTGGCCAGGGGAGGTAACATCTGTCCTGGGGGGAGGGCTGGCAGCTGGCTGCCTCCCCGTGCTCCAGCACATCCCTGCTTCCCGTGCCGCTGCCACCCCCTCGCAGGGAGAGGCGCGGAACAAGCTGAGCATTGTAGCAGGGGCCGCCGGGGACGCGCTGTTTGTTTGGGTTTGACACTCGGTGCTGAGTCCCGTGGGCAGAGGTGGCTGTGAAAGAGAGGAGCGCTGGTATGTGGTCTCTGATTGAAACAAGGAGAACTATCAGGCATTTCCTTGAGCGTCCCAAATGGCATCTCCTGGCTCAGCTGGTTTTTGAAGCGTCCAGCTGCCACCAGCTCCAGGGTGACGATTTTGATGTGATCAGGGTTGAATCTGTTTCCACTGAAAGTGGAAAAATAAATAAGTCTCAGCTTAGAAACAAAATAGTCCATGTAAAATTTGATTTTTTTGATACCCTATCTCCCCGAGTATGTTTGCTTTTCATGCAACATGTCTAATTTGAGACAGCTCTGCGTTTTCTAATGATGCCCCTTTGGAGTTAGCCTCTCCCCCAAGCTGTAGCTCACTGCCACTGCTGTTCATTAAGATTTGGTAGAAATGTACCCTTATTTCTTCAAACCTTCCTATTTTTAAATGGTTGTATTTTTTTCCCTGTAATGCCACAGCGATTTGCTTGGCTAAAACAATAATTTTCCCAGCAGAGGAAAGTTGTGGGTTGAGTTGGAATTGCAAGAGGTGCTTGGTTAATCCACAGGTTATTGACACGGTGGAGCCTCCGTGCTTCAAAGGCACCATTATAGTCTGTCGTGTCCCTGTGTACTTGGGGAGCTTTAATCCATGGATTACAGGTCCCTGAGAGCTCCTGCCCTCCCAGTTACAGCTGGTCCTGCCAATGGGAGCTGCCACATCAAGCTGACTGTGGCACTACACAAAAAATTGGTCTTTAAAATCCACAGAGACAGTGATACAGCCTTGCATCCCTATTGGGGCTGCATTTCTTGTCCCGAGCCCCTGGAGAGGTCTCACAGCCCTGCCTGGCCCCTGCTTTTCCCCAGGCTCCAGGCAGGACCAGACAGCAAGTTTTCAAAAGCGATGATTTAAAAAAAAAAAAAGGAACTACAAAAAAGCCCAAATGAAAAACATACCAAGCGTTTTCCACATCCTTTAGGGAAAAGTCAGCATTAAACAACAGGCCTTCACTTTTCCCCTCTGGTCTCCCCCTAAACAAACAAACTGAGCAGCTCCCAGTAAATGCTTAAATTGCAAAGGTATGATTTTTCCTTGTTTGCACATTAAAAGTAACTAATTGCATTGCAATCCAAATTTATAAGCACTTTTAAACTCCTCTGTTGCTCAGGTGATAACTCTGTGTGCTGAGGTGCATGTATTTGTGGCATATATCTCTGGAAATGGAGTGTATAATGGAAAAGCTCACAGGCTCTTTACTTGCAGCATTCCTATAATAAGTCAAAGAAGTCACACAGTGCCCTTTTATTTCCAAAGCTGGACTTAAATCACGTCAATAAATCTGCAGACTTATTATGAGATGCAGCACGGGTAATGTAAACAGAAAAAACCCCACCCCCAGCACACCAGAGTTTAAAAATAGGACGTAAGGAGGAAAAAAAGTTAACCACCCATACAATAAAAAGAGAAGAAATGCAACACAAAAGCACGGTGTCAGGCAGTGCCTTGAAATTATCCTCACTAAATTACAGTTGTGCTCTTCCCACTCTCTGTAATTTACGTGAGGGTTTGGTTATCCCAGACAGATTTGCTTCAGGTAAACCCAGATCTTTTTTGTTTTGGTATTGTAAGTCCTTCACAGGTCTGGGTGACAGTTGAGGAGTAAAGCAAATTATTTCCATAGATCAAGGAAGATGACTGTGAACAGGTACCGGTGTTGCGTGTGGTGAATCCAGTACTTTGCTCCCTTTTTCCATGGCATGGGTGTGTTTGGTAAGTACCTGTGTGAAATAAATGCACACTGAAGCCCAAACAGATCCAACTGCTTGGATCACCAAGAGCCAAACAAAATGGATTCTTGTCTTGCTGGGTGGGGTTTCTGTGGTGGGATGCAGGCAGGGAGCCTCTGATCCCTTACAGAGTATACCCTGCACAGCTGCATTTCAGTGCTGGAAAAAAAGGTCAGCCAGAAAATACCATAGGCTTGAGCAGGGAAATCAAAAATGGGGGGATTTCATTTGGCTTGGGTTGAGGATGTGCCCTGCTGAGCCTGTGGGAAAACCCCATGAGGTGCTGCCACAGCTCCAGTTAATTTGTCCCTCAACTCAGGACCCGAGCCAGCTGTAAATCCCATTATCCTCTCCACTTCTGGTCCTAATTGCAGTTTACCTGGAGATTTGCAGATGGAGTTTGATACCTGGAGGTCTCAAAGGCAGGAGAGAAGTCTGTGTAGGGCTTTTGTACATGGGGTTTTGGAAAAGTTGGGTAAGGAGATTATTTAAAAGATAGGAATTAATTGTAATTGTCATAAAACCCACGACCTGACTTAACGATTATTTTCGTGTATGTGCTTATAACTCAGCTTGATAAAATGCCATTTATAAAATGGTTATTTCTTCTTTGTGAAAGAAGGAAAAAGCCCCAAGCCTCTGGCAAGGTGGTGCATTTTGAAGTGTTTAAAATCATGTATCTCCCTTTCCAATGTACAGCATGTATTTTTCATCTGTTGATCTTTTTAGGTAAATACAGCTGGGCTCTTTAAGCAAATATCCCCTGAGGTCTGGCTCTTGCTCCTGCAGTGTTTGTGTAGCCTGGGAGCTGCTCACCTGGGGACGGCCCTGCCACATTCCAGGTTCAAACCCAAGGAAACCCTGGCCACCTGCCCTGGCATCCCTCAGCCTGCTCGGGTTCCGTGTCCTGGTGCCTGGCAGGCACAACCGAGTGGCCCTGTCCCCTGGGAGCAGCCCTGCCTGGAGGAGATGGCACCCTCGGGATGCTCCATGCTCACTCTGACTCCCCAGCCAGCAGCACTTTTCCCTCTGGGTTTGAGGCTCGGTCGAGGCAGAGTTTGGGGAAGAAGTGAAAGGTAAAGACGGGCCATTAGAGGGCACTTTTGCAATCCTGGAGAAGGAAAACGGTGCTTATTATTTCACTTAGGACTGTTTGTTTTGGCACTCTCTTAAATTCAGTGATAAACAGCAGGAAAATCCCTCCAGTCAGCAGGAATATATCAATAAAATATTGACTCAGAGTTTAAAAGAAAAGAAAGCAAGACAAACTTGTAGAAAACGGAATAAAAGACATTTAAGGAGGTGGCACAGCCTGGAGAACAAAAAAAACCACAACGTATTTCACGTATTTTGTGTGGCTTAGCAGTGCAGTGCTTAGGCCTCAGCTTGTACCTAGATTCTAAAAACGAATCCAAGGCAAGAAAATTGTTGTGGGATTTTATGAGGACTGGGTGGCAGAGCATGAATTCATAGGCTCACATCTAGCAAGTGCATTTTCTGAGGGACTCTGTCAAAGTCACTGGTGAGCTTGCCCAGAAACAAGCATAGGATGAATAAATAGGCTTTTTGCTTTGCTCTTGATGTTTTGCATGAGTAAACTACAGAGGATTTAGTTTGAAACCCTGCCAAATTATAATGAGTGCTCGGCAAAAACTAAAATCTGTTTATTAACTGGTGTGAAAGGGTGGTGTAACACTGACAGCACAGCTTCCAAAAACTGTGAGCCAGGTTTGGATGCCTCTTTGCTGTTGTCCTGTTTTTGGAAGTGTCGTGCATGAAAAGTGGGCCCATCTTAAGCCTCTGAGGTTAGCTACCTGAAAATGAAAGCACTCAAAATTCTATTAATTTGTCAAAGAACAGAGATTATTAAAGTTTCCTTTTTCAGTAACAGTTGACAACTTTGCAAGGTATTTCATGTGTGGGATGGGCAGGGATATAGAACTCAATTTAATGTGTCTTTTTGGAGTTATTTTTAAGCCGAAATGCTTTTATAATTAGATAAAGAAATTGCAGACAAATCTGTACCTTGTCACTGCTCTGTAGCTGTTAAGGGGGGCGGAAACACTGTTTATGGGAGTTTTTGAAGTGCATTAGCTAGTGAAATTATTTAAGAAGTGAAGCTTAGCCTATAATCAAAATGGTTTATTTTAGTAGAGGTTCCATTGCACTGGAACTGACTATGGGAATACACAGGATTGCAGTTTCAGGGGGTTCATGTGGAGGACGCTGTCTGCAGAAAGCGTCAGAGTTCCTTACCTAACCAAATAATCTGCTGTAACTGTTGTGATTAAGTTGGAAGGAATTTCATCCCTGTTGGCCAACAATAATACTCGGAAAATCAATAAACAGCGTGTTAGAGCACACGAAACTCATCGTGCTTTGTGTGAGAGGAGCTTTCTGCTGGCTTTGGTGACTCAAGCCAGCAACTATTTTGACTTATGATCTTTGCTCCAAAAGGTGAAATGTCTTTAACTTTGCTGGTGAGTATCAACACTCCAGTCTGAATTTGAGGAACTATATCCACTGTGATCAAAAGCTAACTCAGGACCTGTTTGGGATAAATTTTGACAAAGGCTGGGAAAGCTAAATCAGGATTTACCTGTAGGTAGCAATGGCATGTGTTGGGTAAAGCCCTGGACTCTTCTCCCTTCTGTAGGGCAGAGCACTGCAGTAGCCTGTCATTAAACCATCCCAAATGATAACAGAGCACACCATTTGAGAGCTAAAGTTGCATCCTGTGAGGGTGCAGGTCACTCCTGGCTCATGGATCCTGCTGAGTTTGCCATGTGTTTTCCCTGTCCCATCACTGATTTCAATGGGAAAATAGAAAGATCAAGGAACTGAGCTGGACAGCAGGAGTTGGAGAAAAGAGTAGAAAGGGGGAAGGGAAGGAGCTGATATCAGGGGCGAGCCGAGAGGAGGGGTGAGTGGGGGGGAACCTGCGTGTTGGTGGAAGGAATGACTAAATAACAATGGCAGAGGCAGCAAAGTGAGGGTGAAAATGGCCCTCCATGGCCTTGCTGGTGTCAGCAACCCTGCTGTGCAGCTTGTGGGTGGCTGTTTTGCTGTCCTGAGGGCAGGACAGGCAGAAGGGGAGCTGGAGGCAGCAGGGAGAGGGATTTAGGAAGAGCAGTTGTAGCGTGGCTTGGACTACAGTGTGCCGCTTCTCAAGGAGCTTTATGTTTTCTACTTTTACATAAAATATTAGGGGTGGTGGGAAATATCTCAGTGACAAATTTGGTCTTTGAAGTAAAAAGAAGAGTTTGCTAAAAAATAGTAATTGTTTCACAGTGCAGTACCCAGAGCACTGCATGACTGCACACTCAGCCTAGAGACAAGATAAGCTGTTCCTGGCAGCTCAGCTTTGAGCGTGTTTCTCCCCAAAATCAGTGTTAACACAGCTAAGGTAATGGCCTAAACATTTTTTTTCCTTTCTTCTCCTGATTAAAATTGGTTATCATTTAATAATTTAAACTTGATACATTTGTACCAGAAATGGGCTGTTTCCCCTTCCTCCCCCCCATTCCACAGCCCTTATAGATGAGATCATCTACTGTACTGAAAGGAGATTTTCAGCCTGTCCCACTGTATATGTTAGGATAGTAATTTCTGACCTAGTTATAGACATAATAATGAAAGGCTAAGATTATGAATTATTATGCCTAATTTGTAAAGGATTCTCTGCTTTTGTGTTTTGCAATTCCCATCAGGCTTGAGGATTAAGCCCTGCTGAATTGCATGCTAATACCAATGTGCTTTGAATATGTGTGGGTTTGTATCACATGTTTTCCTAATTCGCTATTTTTGTCAAGAACAGTTTCACTGGCAATATTTACTTTCCAGAGGATTGTTGGGAGCCCAACCAAAGTCTCCTAGGGGAAGCAAGGGCGATGTACCTCCATCTGCTCTGTGCTTGCTGTAGCTCCCAAGGCCAGCCTGCTCCGTTTCTGCCATGGCAAAACATCAAAGTGTTACTCAGCAAAGCACGTGGAAGGCTTTGCTCTTTGGTAGCAATTCCAGCTTGAAACCAGTGCCTGGGCTTGCTTCGGTCACTGCCCAGGATGGGCAAATCTTGGTGCCACCCAAGCGCGGTGACAGTCTGAGCTCAGTGCTTACAACGAGTTTTCCTGGTGTTTGTGTGGCAGTGGAGGTGCCTGCAAAGCACGAAGTGCAGTGAGGTTGTTGTGGGTGTGCCCACGTCCCAGCACAGACGTGGTGCCCCTCCTGAGGTGAGACCCCCCTGTTTGCTGCAGGATGCTCCTGCTGCGCTGCCCGCTGCCGCTCCTGCTGCTGCTGCTGCCGCTGGGCTCCAGGCCCCAGAAGCTGCCCACCAGGGATGAGGAGCTCTTCCAGATGCAGATCCGGGACAAGGCATTCTTCCACGACTCCTCAGTCATCCCTGACGGGGCTGAAATCAGCAGCTACCTCTTTCGAGACACCCCTAAAAGGTATTTCTGCCTGGCCCAAGTGAGGAAGCTGAACTTTGAAGGCAGTAGCTCTGGTTGCTGGGTGCTTTGAGATCAAAATTGAGTCTCAACCAGAAAAATATAAATGGCAGTGTTCTGTTTGGTGAAGTAAACATGTGAGCCTGCAGCCCAATCTGGCCTCCCCAGCTGAGGGTCTGTCCAATTTATTTGATTCCTCGGATAAGCCCAGAGCTCCTCCAGACTGCAGAATTTCCCTGAAGTGGGACCACTAACCATGTCTGGAGGCAAGGGGAGCGGGAAGGAAATGAGAAACTACAGGCTTGACCCACCCCACTTGTCCCTCTTCATTGTTCCCTACGGTGCTTTAAAGAAGAGGCATTAGGCAGCCTGGTCTGAAATCCCCACTTCCCAAACTTCACCCTGTGGGTCAGAAAATACTGGGGAAGAACCGAGGCTCCAGAGAATTTAGGGAATTTGTGCCTCATACCACATACCTCCTCCAGCCTTCTTTGGGGAGGAACATTTTACAATAGGCGGTGTGTGGTGCCTGGAGGGATGTGGGAGGGCAGCTGGGTGTGTGTGCACCTCTATATGCTTGCCTGGGTACAATGTGTGTCCTGCTTGGAAGAGCATCTCCCTAAGTTCCAGGAGAGATCCTGTTCCCCTTATTAATATCTCTGTGATTATTTATATTTAGGTAGTATGGGAGTAGAAAGTAAAGCTGCTGGAGGGGATGGCAGGAGGCCAGAAAGCCCTCTGCTCTGCCTTGACACAGAAGCGTGAGCCCTGCTCCTTAGCTCTGGCCCACCAGCCTTTCCATGCTCCCTCTGCCTGCTGGTAACCCTTTTGGCTCTGTGGCCCCACCTAGACCATCCCTGGTGGTGTCCAGTCAATCCCTGCCAGCTGGCTGCCACCAGGAGTTCCTGACATGTGGGTCTGTTACCCTCCCTCTAGGTATTTCTTCGTGGTTGAAGAGGACAACACTCCCCTAGCAGTGACAGTGACACCGTGTGATGCCCCTCTGGAGTGGAAACTGAGTGTGCAGGAGCTCCCAGAGGAAGCCAGTGGGGAAGGATCAGGTAACAAACCATCAGCAACTTCCCCTGTCCCCTTCCCTGCTTTTCTCCTGGATTTAGGGTTCCTCAAACACTGAGTCTCACAGCAGGCCTGTCTTTATGATCTCCTGCTTTTCAGTCTTCCAGTGCAGGAGATTGACAACAGGCAGCAACATGGGAAGGACAAGGACTACAAAGAAGTAAAAGCTGAGGTTACAGTCACAGGGGCCTGAATGCTGCCAGAGCAAACTGTGTTTGCCCAGAGTGACTCATTTTGATGGGGGCTTTGCTGTGAGGTGTTTACACAAGCTAAAATTGGAGAGGCAGGGCTGGCATTGCAGCAGGACTGAGCCCACCCCTTGGAAGGACTCGTCTCCAGACACTGAGCTGTGTAACTGCTGCTCAGGAGAGAAAAGGGCTGCCAGAGCCTCTGACACATGTGCTGACCTGACCTGACCCCACACACCACGGGGTATGGCAGGCACACCTCTGGTCCCCACTGTGTTTAGCAACAAAATTTTAGTGTGACTCAGCCAAAGCCAAGGGTCCACATCCAGGAACAGACAGGTGAGTGAGTTTCCCCTGGGGAAATATGCATGGCAACTCCAGGTGGGATGCCTGACACTCCAGTGGAAGGTGTTAGCTACTGTTCATGAGAGTCCATTAACGCTGGTCAGGTGGAGTTTCTTTTGTGTTTGGGTTTAACCTGAGTGCCAAACCAACTTTCCTCTCTGTTTTGACGTAAGTGTTGATCAATTACATCTTCTTCAGAAGACAAAACCTTCCTTTTCCATCTCACTTTTGTATCTTATGTAGTAAAATGTGCCTTTTAGAGTTCTGTTTTTTCACATTTGCAGAGAGTGTGTACAAATGTTTTCTTTTGCTTGTGTTGCAGGTGACCCAGAGCCCCTTGAGCAACAGAAGCAGCAGATTACCAACGAGGAAGGCACGGAGCTCTTCTCCTACAAAGGCAATGATGTGGAGTACTTTGTGTCCTCCAGTTCCCCCTCTGGGCTGTACCAGCTGGATCTGCTGTCCACAGAGAAAGACACCCATTTTAAAGTGTATGCAACCACGACTCCAGAGTCAGACCAGCCTTATCCTGAGTTACCTTATGATCCCAGAATCGATGTCACCTCCCTGGGACGTACAACGGTGACACTGGCATGGAAGCCGAGCCCCACGGCCTCCTTACTGAGACAGCCCATCCAGTACTGCATCGTCATCAACAAAGAGCACAACTTCAAAAGCCTCTGTGCTGTGGAAGCCAAGCTCAGCTCTGACGATGCCTTCATGATGGCTCCAAAGCCAGGTCTGGATTTCAGTCCCTTTGACTTTGCCCATTTTGGCTTCCCTGCAGACAACAACTCTGGCAAAGAACGCGGTTTCCTAAAATCGTCCAAGTTTGGGCGGCAAACGTCCCCAAAGCCGAGAGTTGATCTGCACAGAGTTTGTATTGGGAACAAGAGCATCTTCACCGTGTCTGACCTGAAGCCAGACACGCAGTACTACTTTGACATGTTTGCAGTGAACACCAACACCAACATGAGCACCGCCTATGTCGGCACCTTTGCCAGGACCAAGGAGGAGGCGAAGCAGAAAACAGTCGAGCTGAAGGACGGCAAAGTTACAGATGTGTTCATCAAAAGAAAGGGAGCCAAATTTCTACGTTTTGCCCCTGTTTCATCTCACCAAAAAGTCACCTTTTCTGTTCATTCCTGCCTGGATGCTGTTCAGATCCAAGTTAGGAGGGATGGAAAACTCCTCTTGTCTCAAAGCGTGGAGGGCGTGCGGCAGTTCCAGCTCCGGGGGAAAGCAAAAGCCAAGTACCTGATCAGGCTGAAGGGCAGCAAGAAAGGCGCTTCCATGCTGAAGATCCTGGCTACAAGCAGGCCTAACAAGCAGGCCTTCCCTTCCCTTCCCGAAGACACGCGTATCAAAGCCTTTGACAAGCTCCGCACGTGCTCCTCGGTCACCGTGGCGTGGCTGGGCACGCAGGAGAGGAACAAATTCTGCATCTACAAGAGGGAGGTGGATGACAATTACAACGAAGAGCAGAAGAAGAGAGAGCAGAACCAGTGCTTGGGCCCAGACGCGAGGAAGAAGTCGGAGAAGGTTCTGTGTAAATACTTCCACAGCCAGAACATCCAGAAGGCAGTGACCACAGAGACAATCAGAGGCCTGCAGCCTGGCAAGTCCTACCTGCTGGATGTTTATGTCATAGGGCACGGTGGGCACTCAGTGAAATACCAGAGCAAACTGGTGAAGACCAGGAAGTTCTGTTAGTGCCCCTGGACAGAGGAACACGGGGAACTCCAGACTGAGCATTATCCTGCTTCCGAGTGTACGGATTGACTACTCGCACAGCTGAGAAGTTGTGACCTGTATTTGTACTGTGTAGAAAAGATATCAGCTTGTATATTTATGTTTACATAAGTCATTGTCTGGAGGAACTGAGGCTGTCTGGTAGCACCTGGCAGCAGTGTTACCGTGTGTCCAGTGACCCACATGTGATGCTCAGTAGATGTCCAAGGTAGGAGAAAACCTCGGAGGAACTGGCACGCCTTTGCTTCCATATTGCATGAACTGCTTCTAAATTATTTTATACTTTAAGAGGCTGAGATACATCATTTGTTCACCTTGTTACTCACACACACAACTCACAGACATATGCCCTTTCTCTCAGTGTAGATGGTAGGGTTTCTGTAAATTATTTTATAGAGTCTTGTTTTAAATGTTTATGTTTCTATGATTGTAAACTATTAAAATCTCCCCCAATAAAATACAGATTTAAACTAAGTATTAACTGGGCTGCATACGAAGCAGTTTCATTGCTAATGTAAATTCTTACCTAGCTGATTTTCATGTTTAAATACTGTATGTATTTCATGTACAAAGTTGCCATAACGTTATATTCCTGTACATAAAATTAAAAAATATTAGATTATATATTACTGACTTTTTGTTGACTGCTCCAAAGAAAGTGGCTTTTTTTTTTTTTTGACATTCTATGTGCACAGACAGGTGTGGGGACAGATGAGACATGCTGAAACTTGGACTGAATTTAGTTTTCCTGTTTCATCATGGCTTGCAGTCTGAGTTAGAGGCCATGCAGACCTTTTGTACAGTCATTTGTTATTTTTTTTGCTAGATTGTCATTGGAATCACTTGCTTTCTGGATGCTGCTGGGTTTGACCACAGTAAGCTGAAAAGATGGTATTTTTTCCATTGACAAGAATGGTAGTGCTACCAAAACCCCAGATACTTTCTTTTAATTTGCAGTTATTTCCATGGTGTAGATTTCTTTAAGGTATTATATTTCTAGATATCATATTTTCTAAATTGTCTTTGTTTTTCTATGTCATCTCCATTGGCTCAAAAGCCTGCAGAGAGCTGGTTAATAGAAAACACTCCTCAGAGAAGCAGCTGGGCCAGCCCTATTTCCAGCAGTGAAGGTAGGAGGGAAAGAGACCAAAATCCATATGAAGGCTGAAACAGGTTCCTCTTAGGCTGCTGACAGGGAAAACCAGACCTGTCCATCCCTGCAGAGGTGAGCTCCAGTTTTCCTTGGCCCTGCAGTGTTGAGCTCCTGGCATTTCCCTTTCTGCTGGCCCCAGCACTGGTGGCTGACAGGAGGGTTTTGTGGCTGCACAAGATCCTGTGCCGCTCCACGTGCCGAGCTTGTGGTGATTCTCCCCACCCAAAAAAGGAATGGGTGCCATATGAGGGCTGATCCTGCTGTGTTTAACGTGGTTATGTAATAAATGGAATAATGGGAATTCAGATTTCTCTGGAGATGATCTCTCTGATTGCTTAAAGGAACTGAGAAATACACACTTGCTGGATTACCATGCCAGGGTATACAGGAGCAGTAGGTCACTCCAGCTGAGAATCCTCAAGGACAGGACAGTGGTAGCAAGGTTAGTGTTGGAGAATTTTGCTCAGAAATGGCTTAAAAGGCAGCTGTGAGGAGCAAATTCTCACAGCCTGTTTCTGTAAACAGCTAAGTTCTCAAGTCTATCTTCAATAACATGGAGGCCTTGAGAACTTTCATAACAGGGTGAGAAAATAAATCTTGGATTCAATAACAAACCACAGGTATTGAAAACAAAAGGAGGGGTTAGTGTTTGTTCTGTAGCCTATCATGAGCTCGAGTTTTGCAATATGCATGAGCCTAATTAACACGGTCATAAAAACCTGCATTTTGGATCAATAAAAGGGAGTTTGATGCTGAATCAAAGGATGGGTCGTCTCCCTTCGCTTTCAACAGGTTCGATCACCAGTTGCCAGGGGGATACTTCCCCTGTATTTCACAGTCTGGAAAGATACTGGATCCTTAAGCTAAAGACAAATTTTTTTAGCATTTCTCTCTTTACTGCTGCCACTTGTGTGGGGATCAGTACCCCTTCCACTGCCTTAGTATGGTGTTTACTTCAAAACACATGTTTTACCACAATTCCAGCTCTGCTTGTTCCCTTTGGCCAGATTTCTCTGTTTGGATATTCACCCAGTTCACTTGGCTTTTCTGCCTGCTAACTCCTTATGTTTGCAGCATGTCACAAAATTTAAAATCTCTCCAACCTGTGTGCAGTTTCTATTTCTGAATGTGCTGTTTTCGAAGAAAAATGTCACAACAGTTGTCTTTATTTCCCACTGGAGTTCTTCTTTTCCTGAACAGCTAGCTCTATTTATTCTTCTGGATGAAACTGAGACCATACTAGTACTACATTTATTAATCATCATGTTATTATTCAGATCTTAATAGTGTGAGAGAAGCTGTTCTTTGAAGGATAGAGTTAAAATAAGGGCACTGTTTTATACAGGGCAAATATAAGTCAGCCTTTACCTGAGAGGTGACTGAAGCAAGTGTTAAAGTAGAATAGGTCTCATCTGCTGGGAAAGCTCCAGAGTGAGTTTTTGTGAAAGCAGAGAGCCCATGTGAAAAGTAATAGCATGGGCAACTTCAAAACAAATATGAAAAGAATTTATAAAGAATGTAATAGATGGATACCTGGTGTAAAAGGTCAAAAAAAAAGCCAGTATATCAAATATATATAGGAATATACATACAAATATACATAGGGGCTTTTTAAAGAACAAAGCTGGCAAGTTAATTAAAATAGAAACCCAAGCTGGGAAATAGAAGGTTAAATGGAGTTGAGTACTCATAGTGAATGGTATGTGTCCCTTTGGGGCAGAATGCCATGCTGGAATTTGCAGCTGAGGAACACACAGGGCTACAGGAAAGCAGCAGAGGTGGCTCACAGGGATGGCAGCTCCTCCTTAAGGCCCATCCATTGCAGGACTGTAACAGAGAAATTCTCTACATACGATGTTTGTTTCAAAGCTGCTGAAGAGTCACTGAGCCATGGCAAACCACAGCAAGATAATCTCCAACACCTTCATCAGTCAAAGGGGGCTTACTTAGTTTTACTGCTTTACTCACTGGCAAAGGTGGCAGCTGCCTTACCGTGGAAGCTCCAGGGAGCCCAAAATGGTCCATGAGTTACAGAACAAAAGGTTATGATGGTGGCAAAGCTGCAGAATAAATCCATCAGTGATACACACAGACATTTCAAGAACTCCACTTGTAGCAACAGTAGTTTGGTCTCAGAGCCATATTTCTTTGGGGTTTAAGTAGCTGTTTTAAGACTGGTAACACAACAGGGGGAAAGCAAATCCTTATTTTGAACAGCAAACATTTACCTTGGCACTTCACAAAAAAAATGCAATAGTTGTGGTTTCTCTAAGTCTTTTGACTAGTTAGGGTTAGGGTTATCATGTTTGGATACACTCAGTTAAATGGGATGTGAAAATGCATTTTATTTAATTCAGCACATAAGCCATACTGGGGAACTCTGTACCAGGGACCCTGAACTCTTCTTCCTCTCTTTGCCTAGAAACCTATTCAGAAACCTTTGTGCTGGCAGAGGTCAGCCCTCAGTTTTGTGGCAGTACAAGAATGTGGTCTGACTGAGATTGTCCCAGTGCACAGCACAGCTGCTAACTCATGGTCTCAGTTCTGCAGCTATTCAGTGAAATTCCCATCTTCCTTCATGTCCTCTTCCATTTGATAATATTTGCTATTACTTACCAGGTGTCCTGACATTCCAGTGATGTTAGGAGGCTAGAGAAATATTATTTTTTTTAATTCTTGACTATTACACATCTTTTTTTTTTTTTTTTTGTGTCTCTTACTTCTTGCTCCTGGTTTTCTTTCAAACACTTCTGTGTAGAAGGTGCAGGAGAATAAGATGCACAGTTTTGCCCAATAAACAAACTCAGAGCAAGTTCTCTTCCTCTTCTGGGTGGCAGGTAAAACTGATTGTGTTAAAAACCATGGAGCTGTGGCACATCAGCAAAGGCAACTGAGGCCATAGAAATCTGAGGAAAACCTTGCAAACATGCCTTTTTTTGCTGGTTTTCCCTCTTACATGGACATTTTTAATGGCAGTATGGGTGCAAAATAAAACTGCTCCAAAGAAGGTGGTTTTTGCATCTGCTTTTACCCCACTTCCACTGATTTGAGCAGTGACTCGAAGTGCAAGCCAATTCCCCAGGGAATCATCACCCAGAGCCCTGGAGGATACAGCTGGGCTTCGTTAGCAGCCCCACCCCTCGGGCCAGGTGATCCTGCTTCCTTTAAGGAGCCTTTGCAGCAGCTCTGAAAATTCCTTTCCTTCCCCTGCTGCAGGAGGAGAGCAGTGTGTTCTTAGAGGTAAGTGGGTAAGTCTGTCTTTGCTTTTCTTTAAAAGTCTGTTTTTAAGTAAAAGGAGAGACCTGCAGAGGCTTTGTGTTTATGTTTTAACTCTGCCAAAGAGAGTTTCTTGGTTTTGTGTTGTGGTACTGGTGTTTCAGCCAGTTGTTTGTGAGGGGTTAATAAGTGTGGCACTATTAAAATACATTTTCCCCTCTTTTTCTCTCCTTTTGTCTCAAAAGTGTGAAAAAATCCACTTTACTTGTATGAGGTCTCCTGAGCCCGCTAACCTTGTGCATAAGAAGTTTAACTTAAGCTATGATTGTCTTACTTCAGAGAACAAAGTAAAGAATTATTTTTTCTGTTCACTGAGCAAACAGGGAATAAATTATATCCCAAATGTGTGTGGATAATATAATGGCAAAGCTGCTGAAAGGCTGATAGGGAAGAAATTATTAATTGCTGTTTTTTGAGGGTTTTACGGGTGTATTGACACACACTATGGCTGTGTCTTAATTCTGGGTTTGAATGTTCATGTAGGGTAACACCTGCTGGAGGTAAACAGTCACATGCTTTGTTGTTTCCTTGATTTAGAGAAATGTGTTTGTAGCAACAGGCAGCTAAAATGACTGTAAATTTCTGCTCCAAAGCCTTAACTTAAATAAATGCTGACAGGATTATTAAGTATTAATCTTATAATGCATACCTTGCAAAGAGACCTGAATTCTTGTTTTCATTGTGTTAAAATCCTTTCTCTAAGCCTAGCAAGTGTGGTGGTGAAGAGTTTGTCTGACTGTATGAAATCTGGTTGTAAGGTGGGAGTAACACCACAAAGGGGACACAGTGTTGTACCTTGCTTTGCTTCTAGAATGGAAGGCAAGAAATTATCCTGCTAATTCTCAAAGTATGGATTTTTTGGCTGGGGGAGAAAGATCAGAGAGTCTGAAATATAAAATTATATGATTCTGGTACTCAGGGCTTTAATGTAATTCCTAATTAGTACTGATTTTACTTGTGCTGTTCCACACTCAGAATTGCACATTATTTCAGGTGAAAGAGGGATAGAGAACTAAAACTGAGATATTTTTGTGAAGTAAATTATTTTATCCCCCCCCTTCTGCCTGTTGATTTCTTTAGCCGTTAAGCAGGAATGAGTGTGTTGTAAATAATGACTTCCCCACTCCCTGCCTTTTTGAGCCACTGTTTTTCAAATGTTGGATTTTCCTGTTGAGCTCCAGCAGCTGTTTCTGGCTGTGTAATTTAATCCTATATGTAGAGGAGAAGCAGAGCTTTTTCCATCATTTCCATTATTAAACCCTTTCCCCAGTAGCTCTCTGTTGGTGAGGAGAGCCTTTCTTTGGTTGTCTTGAGATGCTCCATGGATTTCAGAGTCCCTTCAGAGTTTCAGTGAATCTATGAAAGGCTAGGGCAGCCACTGACACAGTTCAGGGATGGTTTAGTCTTCTAAATAAGTGTTTAGACTGGTTTATAAACTTGTGGTATTAATCCTGTCAGGGAGACAAATTCTGCCTTCATTTCATGTGTTTGATGGTTCCAAAGCCTGCTTTGGAAGAAGGCTTTTATCACTCCTCTGGAGTCCACATCACTGGCTATAATAATCATAATCCTCAGCCTGCCCAGACAGCCACTGCTGACACCAGGCTGTGGGGAACACCCTCCCTCCCCTTTTTTAGGCCATTTCCTTAGAAGAGAACTGTTTATAAATCAAAGTTTAAGTGACCCAGTAACACTGATAGTTTTGTGAATGCAACTTGTTATTACTTCCCAGCCCAATTTGTCTAACAAAAAAGGGACTTATCTGTCTCAAAATAGGCACAAGTGAATAATGAATGTACAGCTGGCATCTGATCTTGCCGTCATTGTGTATTTTGGCAAGTCAACTGATTGACAATTTGATTTCTGCCTGCTGAAAATTGTAGAGTTGAGGTACCCTTTGATGAACTGTGAGACAGATGCTTATTGTTCGCTTCAGAAAGAGATTGTCTTCTCCTCTGAAGACTTCCCTTACTGAGTCTATCTACAGCAAAGAAAACTGAAGAGGAGCAGGTGGAAGTGTTGGTACTGGAATATTTGCTGTTTATGGACATAAAATGGCATGGCTGTTAAAAAGGCTGTTACATCTCACAGGCAGACAGCATGAGGGTGGGAGGGTGGCTCATGCAGTTAACTACGGTTCTTATTGTGCTTCTTAGTGGAATCAGGGCTTACCTCCTGTGTCCTGGGAAATGAGTTAATTCTCTGAGGACACAAAGCATGGGGTGAGGGATGAGAATCCCTGCTGAGCACAGGCAGGGCTCACACAAGGCTGTGGCCACTCCTGATGTTTTCCTCCCACGTACCTGTGCCTGTGCCAGCTGCAGTCCTGCCCCACCATTATTACTGTGCTCCTTCTCCTCCATTTGCCATGGCACAACTGGGGAGCTGAATGTGAAATAAATACATTTGCTTGGCATGGTATTGTAATTAAAAGGTGGAGCCAATTCTCTGCATTTGTTCAACAGGGAGGCATTGTTCCTCCTCCTGGCTTTTGTTTTCCCAAGTATTGTCTCTTCATGGCCACTGTCTCACAGACCACAAGTTTTGTTTTTGTTTAGTTTGGTTTTTTTTTATTTTTTTTGGTCAGTGTTTGACTCATTTAAGACTATTGGGCAGGTACACTGAGCTGATGCAGAGATTGTGCTGTTCTGGAGGGCTGGTCTGGCCTGTGCTGAGAGCAGAGCAGCTGCAGACCTCCTGCAGATGTGGGCTGGACAGACAGTTGCTCATGAGTGATTCCATTATGTTTCCTCAGATCTCTCTTTGAGCCACATTGGGCAACTGCTCTCAAGCTCTAATGGTTTCCTTATGTTGTCTCCTGCTCTGGTTCAAGCTGTGCAGCTGGCTGCCAGGGGGACAGCACGGTGACAAAGGCTGCTGCAGCATGCTTGGCAGGCAGATGCTGCCTGACAGGGCATGGACAATGCAGGGGCTCTGCTCCCTCTGTAATTGGTGGCTGCTGAGTGCTGGGTAATTGGGCTCATGCCCTCTCCAGAGCGGGTGGAACGGGCTAAAGGACATGGAGAAAAGGCTGCTTTGGTGGGAGCAGTGGGTTAAAGCGAGACACAACTGTTTCTGGATCCTGGGTAGGCATAGGTTCCCTGTTGGTGCTGACAAAGGCCCTTTTCTCATTGTGTTTTGGAGCTGTTTGATCACTGTCCTCTGGCCATGCCCGAGAGGCACCACAGCTGATTGTACAATAACTCAGTCTAGCATTCAGGACAGCCTTTGTAGGAGGCTCTGCCCAGAGCTTTTCATCAGCAGCTCCTAGCTCACATGGAGCACAGGAGAAGTGGAGGAAGACTGGAAAGTTATCAAATTTTTTTTTTCCCAGAACCTTGTGCTGCCTTTATTTCCAAGTGTGCAGGAACTGCTTCTGAGATCCTGGCTGTTCCTGAGCCCAGACTGTGCTCTGGTGCTTGTGATGTTGGCACCAACTCACCCTTCTCCAACAGGTAAAACTTGACAGGGCCACTACTTCTGTGCTGCACTTAGCAGCCAAGCCTTTGCCAGCACAATTGAATGAAACACCAAAATACCTCTGTCCTTAAAGAACACAAATCTTTGACAAGAGCATTGAGGTAGGTCTGTCCAGAGCTCTTCCCTCAAAGAGCTTTTAAACCTCAGGTTTTCTTTGAACAAAGCCTACATCAGACAAACCTCTTGCAACAGAGATGAGAGAGAAAAGACAGACTAGACATGGGGAAGGGTTTGTAAACAAATCCCCTGCTGCTCACTTTGTCCCTGCTTCCAGTCTTGCTTTCAGTCAGCTCTGTGGCTTTCTAGGCTGAAGCAGACTGCAAGCCCACTGTGGTCCCTAGGGAACTGTTCCCATTGTCACTGGGGCTGGTTTCTGGCTTGTCCTGCTGCTCTCAGCTATCTCCTGAGCCTGAGCTGTGTGCCTGTGTCTCCTTGATGTTTGCTTCCCCCCTCTTGAGCACACCAAGGAGCTCGCACATGGAGATACCTCATCTTTTCCCCTGCAGAGGGGCCCACTTGGTTGTGTTGTCCCCTTTAAAAGAACATGATATACCAAGAGAAACAATTAAATTGGATACTTTGTCCTAGGCCCTAACCCAGATATTTTTCTGGAAAAAGAAAGGTTTGTTGTGATAAATGTGAAATGTGCAATATAAATATTTAGCTACTGTTAACTCATCTGTTAATGGTTCCTGCTGTCTTTTCAAAGATGTTTGTGTACTTCTTTGTATGATGGAAACATCATACAATACTGTTTTTTCCCATCTCAAAATAAAACCCCATCCTTTTGAGTTTTCATATAATGGAGAAAAAGAGCAGTTGCCCACACCTCGAGTTTGTGCAAGGTTAATAACTGAGTGATTTATTTGACTGTCCTGTATTTCAGCAGGAATTTGTGTTTTCAGGCCCTTAGTTGGTTATTTTTGGTGGCCTGGGCTGCTTGTTTCTGCCAGTTCAGGAGATGTGCTTACAATGAAGAGTTTGCTTTAGTATTTGGTGTATTTTCTGAATGGGATGAATAATTCTGCTCCCAATTTCTACTGTTGTAGACCTGTGTGAATGGAAGTGTAGGGGCTTTGATAAAGAGCAAAGTTCTGATAGGTGGTGATCCCATGAGGAGTTTCTGGGAACAGTAACAAGCCTTTACCTGCTGAAGTAATGGAGCTGTGCATAAATGAATATGGTTCCTTTTTCCCTGCTCCAGACTAAATCTTCCCAACAAGTTCTAAGAAGTGGCCAAACACCCCTCTGAAAATGAGCCACCAGTGTAGTGAGAAGTTACACAAATCCATAACATCTTCCCAACCCCATGGCACCAGAACAGCAAGACACTTCACAGGACAGGGAAAAACAATGATACTGAGGAGGAGGAACGGACATGAAAGAAACAAACATTAATAACAAGAATAGAGACACATTGTCATTAAATGAAAACATCTTAAACAATGACCTTTCTGACAAACCACAGAAATAGCGAACATGCAGCCTTTTTAATAACTGTTCCATACTGGAGTTTTGCACACATACCCCCTGGAAGCTTAATGCAATCCAAAAGTCTGTCCCTTGGACAAGGCCTGGGGGAAAATGCTCTTTGGTGCCTGAAGGAACAAGTGAAAGCTTGCACGTTAGTCACACCTGCAAAAAACCCACGCTCCTGACTATGCCTCTCTCCCTTTCAATGTGAATTTTTACCATTTGATGTTTTCTTCATCTTTTTCGTGGTTTCTATGGGAGGGAAGTGAGGGGAGAGAGGGAAGGAGATTTTTAGTAAATGTTTTGTCATAAAAGGTATGCTTAGTGTCTATGCTGAAAATAACTTGTGTGGAATTTTAGTTAGCACTGATGCTGGGCTGCTGCAGCCCTCAGCAGTGTCATAGTGCATTTGAAATGGATAAATGTCTCCATTTGTATGATAATGGGGGTTTTGGATGAGTTGTCCTGTTAGGCAAATAATACAAGCTGAAGGGATGGACAAAGTAACACATGGGATAATACTAAAATCAGTAGCCGTTGCTTCCTAGACCTCTCAAAACAGTAGATTTCCTGTGAAAAAAATTCTGATTTACTTTATTCAGATTTTTTTTTTTTTGGTGTATTGAAGCCTTTTAAATTTTCACTTCTTTCTAACAGCTTTCAATAGTGGGACCTATCAGATCCAATAACCATCTGGCTCTTAAATCAGGGATCATTATGTGACTTTAATCTCTCATAACAGTATCTATTAAATTTTGAAAGAGCCAGCTCAAGAGCATTAGAGATTGTGTTCAGCTAAACACAGTTAAAATGTATGTGATGGAGGAATGTTCACCCATTTCTATATAATGTTTTTAGATTGTTGTATCTTTTTCCTGTGTCTTTTATCACAGTTCAGTGTTAGATTATTATAAATATTCTCCAACCTTCAGAATTTCATTAGGAGTAATGGTAATGCTCATAGCCTCCAAGTCTGTAGAGAGGTGAAACAAAGTAAAATTTAACTACTGCCAATGTTATTTTATGGTGTTTTACCACAATTAAAATGTGTGGTATATAACCCAATAACTCTTACTGCAGTTTGTAAACTAAAGGCAAGTAATGCAGTGTCAAGAAATATTGCACAAATAATGGAATTCAGCAAGTCCAAAGTGCCAAAAAATGGTTTCTCTCTATATAAGATGTGAAGGGAAATACAGACTCTGCTTCTGTTTTCTGCTGGGGGCTCTGTGTGCATAGATTTGTGTGTATAGAGGACCAGGTTGGTGGTGGGTTCAAAAATTCATTGGTTAGGCAGGCAGGATCCCACCAAAAACTGCACATGGAGTGCTCTGCATGCAGTGTCCTCCCCTGCCAGGGCTCCCTTGGTGCTGTAAGGATAACCTGGCTCAGGAATGCATCAGGCACGCGATGCATCCTGTGGCTCCATGCAGGTGAGTGCCTTTCACCCCCAGGGACAGACCAGGGCTGGGCTGCAGGCTGGGCACAGCCATGGTGTGCAGGGACAGACTGGGGCTGCTCTGGGAGTGCATGCACGGCTTGTTCCAGACTTGCTGTGATGACTTATTGCAGCTTGGGCAGACTTTGATATAATTTCCAAAAGGGCATGTTAGTGCCTTGTACCGCTTGAAAGACACACTTTTAAATAAGATGCAGCTGCCCTGTACTTTCAGCCCATTCCCTTGCTGCCTTATGAGAAAAGATGACTAACTCATTTATGGCAATCCTGAGCAGTAAGATCTTTGGATTTATGGTGCACCCAGTGTCCAGATGCCTCAGGGTGCCTGGCAGGCTATAACTTAAAACGTAACTTTAAAAAAATCCCGTGTGATTGGACACAATGGAGCCGAGGGAGGAACAGAAACCCCATTGTGTGACAGAAGAACGGCGTCCCACAAACAATCCCCGACCCCAAGTGGCTGCAGCCCGGCCCAGGGGGTGCCATTGTGCTCTCTGGAATGCCAGAGGGGAGCACTGGGACAGGCAGGCTTGGCATGGAGAAAGCAGAACCAGCTGCAGCCTCAGTCCCAGGAGCTGTGGGTTCTGTTAACCAAGGGTGAATACTTCAGAAAGGAAGTGGCAGGCAGCTCACAGATGTCTTTTATAGCTGTTGCTGTTCTTCAAAAAGCCTGCTTTTCAGAGTACACTGACACTTATTAATCTAATGATTCCTCTGTGCATACAGACACGAACATTCTTCCTTTGGTCCTACTCTAGTTTCAGATACTTTCAGAACTCCCTGTGACTTTAATCTGTTCTCAAAATCAACTTCTGCCCCAAAGTGCAGGTGTATCAAGGGTTTGAATCAGCTGCTGCTCTTAGGTAGCTGCTGATAGGGGGACATGTGAGATCCTCTACCCACTTACTTCAGTCTCCAGACATCTCTATGAATAGACCTGTAAAGTTTAAATAGAAGGCTCTGTCTGAAAGAGGGAACTTATTTGAATCATGCTATTGTTGCTTGTAAGCAAAGACACATTTCTAATTTTTGTCTTATTTTGAAAATGTAATAATGAAGGGAATAAAGACAAATCATATTCCTGCCTTTAATCCTCCTATTGCTTTCAAAACTGAGCAATTTCACTATGAAGTACTTGTAAGAACACAACCTTTGAAATAGCTATTGGTTTTCTTCATTTTTTCTTTGTTTGTTTTTCTAAGTACTGCATAAATAAATTTACAGTTGATCCTTGCAGACCTTGGCAATAATATCCAAAAATCATTTGAGCCAGAGTCATCATACTTGATGATTCTTATATTTTTTTTTTAGAGTCTAGTCTGACATATTGATGTTTGGTATAGAGCTGCTGAGTACCCCTGGTGTCAGATGGAATATAATGAGGATGAGAGTTTTTAAATGGAAGCATTCAACAGAAAAGTCTTTTTCAAACACTCATCCTGCGCAGTTTAATGAGAACTTAATTCCTGACAATGCTGGTGGTTTTAATTTTTTTTGTTGCTGTTGTTGGATTTTGTTAGGCTCAGTTCATTCTAAATGTGCATGTGGTGCTCCTGATTATGCAAGCCCTTAAGCTTTATAAAGCAGCTCATGCCCAAAAGTATTATTGAAGCTGGTTCTGCTGAGGCCTCTAGGTGCAAAACTCCCAGATTTGTTTAAAATTTTCCTATTCAGAACAGAATATGTACTTGTATTAATATTTCTCTTTCTCAGAACAGAACATGTATGGAGTGGAGCCAAGACCCAGAGAGCAATTTAAGTGTCTGTCCTCTATGCCTGTGTTAAAGCAGTAAGACTTTCCCATTCTTCCTGAGGAATTTCTTACAGCACTGGGAGGGAAGTATTTTCTGGGGGAAAATGTTGTTAACTGAGAAAGTGACTTCAGGGGAGGGCAGGCAGGAAAGTGAGAACCAAGGGAAGCACTGAGGTGTGTTCAGCATAGCTGTTGTCCATTCTTAAATCAGTAGTTCTCACCTTGGTGTGTGCTACTCCCTCTTAGGACATGGATGTCAAATGGCATGGTGTGTTGATTTCAGCTGTTCTAAAAATAACTAAAACCAGCAAAGAAATATAAATCCAGCAGCGTTACAAACAATACCCCAGTTCCCAGATCCCTGGTGTCAGTGGGAATTCCCCTTGCATTTCAAATCTACTGTGTCCAACCCTAGTGGTTTGGGCTTTTGTAGGCCTTAAAGCAAACTGTTCTCTTCTGGGACCAGGTTTCCTGAGCAGGGGAATTAAGTTGTTCCAGCTCACAGTGCAGGAAGAAATGAGCACATCTGTAGTGTGGAGATTTAAGCCCTCCACTGGTGGGTCAGGCACAGCTGAATAGTGCAAGATAAGAAGCTAGGGGACACTCACCCTGTTGAAAAGAGAGTGACTCAAAACTGTTCTTCTGAGAATGGGAAGGAGATAGTGAGGCCAAAGTGCATAAAAATTATGTGAAAGATGATCTGAGACAAGTGTCTAAGCAAAGGACAGCACAGATTGTGAAAATGTGTGCTCAGAATGGCAAAATGAATTTTCCATAGCTGGCAGTTCTGAGAAATACCTTCTGTGTGTATGTAGCCACTCTCCAAGGATTTAAAAACATTCTGTCAAGCAGCTTAATGATACTCCATGTAGTGGAGATTCATGGAGAAGTGAAAATAGGAATATCCAACAGCACCTGGCAGACATGAAAGGCAGAGGTCAGTCATGAGAGTTGTCATCCATCTGCTAAAATAATATCGGCAAACCACTGTGAGTTCATAGTAGTCAGCTGTCTTCCTGCTACAGGAAAACCCAACGTGGTGTTCCAGCTTCATGTCCTGTTGAGGAATGGTGGAAAAATATTTCCCAGCATTAGTGCTCTTCCAAGGTTTTAGAAAGAACTTGTTGTATGGTTGAACTGCCAGACAGGATGAGTTAAATGACTGGCACAGAGCAGGTACTGAAAGGGAGCCTAATTTCCATGTTTTTTCAGCAAATAAAATTGGAGAGCACAGCATGGGAATTAGCTTGGTGATGAACCTCGTGTTCCATGAAGATCCCTCTCATGATTAGGGAGCAAGCAGAAGAGGAAGCAGGCAAGTTTAAGGCTGATTGCTCCCAGAAGGAGCCCAGGATCGGCTCCAGAGCAGGCTGTAATGGGAATTGGGAAGGTGTAACCTTTATGCACCAGGGCATGCATGGCAATGGTTAGGGCTGAAGGATGGGGCTCACCAGGGAGAGGCTGGATCTGGGAAGTCACTTTCCATTAATGAAGGAAAGGCTGAGTCAATCCTGAAGGGGCTGACAGGAAAAACAGGGGGGTGACATCAATTAGGGAAGTCCCTCTCAAGCTGAAATAAGATATTCCTGAGCTGAGGAAGCCACTTCTGGGATGTGTAAGGATGTGGCCCAGTTCATGTGCTACTGCATAAAGTGTTTCTGTCACTTGCTGTCCCTCAAGAAATTCATGGAGATGGTTTATACTAAATGTTTTAAAGTAAGTATTTTTAACCATTCTCTACTTGCTTTTTAGACTTCTTTCCTGTATCACTCGTGTGAAGTTTTCATGGGAGATAGCAAAAAAAATTAAATCTACCACAGTCCCATTATACTGGGCTCCTTTTAGGTCCATCACTATGAAACCTTAAGTACCAGCTTAATCTCCTACCTACTCAAAATTTTGTCCGGTTTTTCCTTTTATTTTAATCCTACTTTCAAAACCTGTCAAACAACTGAAGTGGATGCTTAATATGCCATCAGCTGGAGAATGTAAGTACAAATGCATGTCTGAATTTTAGTATATTCAAAGGGGAAGGAGAAAAAATTTAATTCTGAAATTCTGGCAGCAACTTCTAGGACTTCAAATATCTGAGATAGTTTGACAGCAACTACTCTGTGCATGTAAGCAAAGAATGAGACAAGTTTAAAACTAATCTTATAACGTACAGCTTTTCATGGCCTTGAATATCACAACTCAAGGATTCTGTATTAGTTTACAGAAAACCCAAAAAGCCAAGAGTGCATTGATTAGAAGAGAGGTTTTGGTAGGGAAATAATTTGTTTGTTGAATTTAAAAAGCTTCAAAAGAATCACTGTAGGAAAAAAACCACAACACACCACAAAAAAAAAAAAAAAAAAAAAAAAAGAGGCAATCCTTAAAAATAGCTCTGAAAGGAATTTTGGTCAGCAAATCAAAGTGCATTAGGGAAAGATCAACTTAAGCTTTTCAGAGCACCAAAAAACACAGACAAAACAAACAGAGCTGGAAAAGACCCCAAGACACTGAGTAGATGGGACTTGTTGTCATATTTTAAACAGGCACATTTAATTGTTTCAGAAAGTAGATTGTTTCACATGAAAGAGAGTGAGTTCTGAGTGGGTAGTTTGACATACGGTTTAAGTTGACTCCATGTCAACACAATTTGTTCCAGGTACTTCAAAGTCCCTGTGCCTGGTGATTACTGCTGGCAGGAGTGCCACTGTCCCCAAAGCAGGGCAGGCTCTAAAGGTGTACACAGCTCTCACCAAGTTCAGGTTGTTCTGTTTTGTTTTTTTCAAGTGGAACTCTGTACAACTGAGGAAAGGAAAAAATCCCCCAACCCTGATAGTTCTTTATGCTATTTCTCTTTCCATCTTTCACTCAGATTCTGCCTTGAGGCGAGCTGGAACCTTTCCCTCCTGAAAACTTTCAGTGCAAAATGAGTCAGGGCAAATCCTGTTTACATGTTGGTCCAAGCACTGCAGGGTGGAAGGTCTGGGAAGTCACTGTGAAAAAAGAACAAGGTACCAAATGAAGTTCAGGACTTTGTACCAAGGCAGAGAAAGGGGCTTGGCAAATTCCAGGGAAATACCTGCCTGAAACCTTTGCATTCCTGGTCAAGCTAGGTGTTATCTGCACACCTGAAACGTGCAGGTACACATGAGCTAAGAAGGAACAATCTGACAATCTATGTGTCCTGCACATGAGGTACAATCCAGATAAAATAAAGATTTGCTTTAGAAGAGCTGCTCCTGATCACACCAGGTTAAGAGGAAGAGGATGGGGTTGGAGAGGAGATCCATAGATTCAGGAAGGAAGTTCCCAAAACATATCTGCAAACTTGCAGAAATGTTTTGTGGACCAATTCAGACTGGGAAGGAGAAGCCATTATCATGAATATCACCCTGTCTCAGGGGTGTCAGCTGCCAGAATCTAATTCTGGCATTGCTAGGGATGCTGCAAAAGTTAATATTTTAATACTGCTCCATGCAGGGAACTCTTGAAAGGGCTAAAAGCCATAAGCCTCAGATTTCAGTCCAACTGCCTGCAGAGCAAGGGGAGGGAGGATAGAAATGTCAAGTCCCTGAAAAGTTTTAGAGATGATACCACACCATCTAAACAAGGGATTGGCAGTGAAAAGGAAAATGCGTTGGAGACCACATTTTCCTTCTAAGCTGCTGGACACTTCAGGGGCTGGCATGTTTACTTCTGGCATCCTGAGGAGTATTTTGGTCTTAGATCCTTTTGTTTGTTAGAATGTGACATATTAAATATGACACTTAATTAGCTGTTCCTCGAGTGGAGGCCTAACATACCGTGCCTCCTCTATGGTGTTGCAACAACAAGTAGTGTAACTCCAGACAAAAGCTCTTGCAGTATTTTGTCACCACAGGTGGATTCCTGCCATGGAATTTCATGTGGGGCACAGCAGCATTCATGACTCCATAAGAGCCTCCATCTGAAAATACCTTATTCCTTTTCCAAGGAAGTTATGAACATGAATTTTGACAGTGTAAGGCTTCAAGTCTGAAGGCTGCTGGATTCCCTTGTGTTTCTCCTTGGTTTACTGTATAGGGCAACACAGAAACAGAGGGTCAACGTGTTCAGTTTGTTTGTGCTGCACTGCCAGTGAGTCACAGCTGTAAGGGTAATGGCTATTAAATGGGGGAAAAGGTATTTTGCTGCAAGTGGACAGGCAGTTGTGAGTTTGTGATCAATGTCACACCGCCAGTACACCATGAAAGGAAAGACTGGTGACAGTTTTGTCCAGTGCTACAACATGTTTTTCCTAATTTGATTAAACAGCATAAGACACAGGTAATGGCCTTCCATATTGGAGTAATAATGGCTGAAATTTAAAAAGTAAAACAGTTGTTCTTGTGTACTGAAAGAGCTTAAAACCAAGACACAAATGCATCCAAACTATAATATTACTTTTAACTTCCCATAGAAGAAATCTTTTAAGGCTCAGAATGAAGACGCCCCCGGTAGATTTTTTTTTCTCTTCTGAAGCAAAAAATACTGATGCCTTTGTAAAATGCAAAATTATTTTAGAATATTCATGACCTTTGGAAAAGGTCAGAGACAGGCAAAATGATGCTAGCATTTTAACCTGATATATATTAAGAAAGACTGGCATCCAATCAAGGAAGTGTTCTGGTCTCCAGAAATATTGTGTTCAGTTATGCATGGGGAAGCTTTAGAGCTAATGTTAATTGAAAGAATAGTTAAATTTTTGCTCTTAGTCATAAAACTGAAGCAATTGCCCCAGGCAACTTATTTCCTCTCAGTTCAATTTATTGTTTTTGAGATGGTAGAGTTCTTACTTAGACAGATTTACATGCTCCATTTCTATTACTAAATTAGTAGCCAGTGTCCAGGCTATCAGTGAAGGTGTGAAATCTGTGGGTCTGCTGCAGTTTTATTCCTAAAATTATTCTTTCAACCATGTTGTTAGAGCCTTTCCTCCTTTTTTCTTGTCAAATTAAGGGCCTCATGAAATTTACTAGAGCATTTGCTCATATATTGAATATAATGAATGAAGTATTATATAAATTTCTCTGTATATACATGTGTGTTGGTGGAAATATACCTCACATTTGTAAGACATTTATGATAGCTAAACTACGACACTGCAGATGCTAAGTACAAAAAGCCATTGTGTGCAAATAGATAAGGGAACAAAAATAGTCAAAGTGAGTTTCATTTTCAGCTAGACCTGATTTTTTAAATTTAATTTTTGCCTTAATGTCCACCTGTGGATGGGCAGGAATCCAACTGATCCAAAGCACTTTATGATGATTTGATCCCTGGCATGTGGTATCTAAAATTCAGGATATTTGTTTCATTCCTTCCAAACGACACTGACACAGAACTTTCCTAACATTTTGCTGGAAAACTGTGAGCTTTTAATATTTAACTTCTACTGTTTATACATCTGTTAACGTAAAAAGACGTAGAGAGAAAATAGCTTGTTACGCTCCGGTGGTTTAAGTATTATCATTACCAGCACAATTTTAAAGTTTGTCTATAAATGGTTCTTTTCCCCTTTTCTTCCTTTTCCTTCTGCTTGCCTCACATGCCTTCGTACTTATTTTTAATTCCTTAATCAGATATGATTACATATTCCTTTTCTAGCTACAAATCCCTATTCTAGCTACACCACCACTTCAGTTTAGAGAGCAACAATGAGTATGGCGTGACTGAAAATCCCAAAAATCCCCAAGAAAGCCATTCAGCCTTCTAAAAGGTCAATGTATATTGTACATATATATATAATGTGTATTTATAATATATATTGTGCATATATATAACGTGTACTTATAATGTATATTGCAGTTTTGCGAAAGAGTACTGGTGTGACGCCAGCAACCCGTGGAAGTCGAACTTTTCCTCCCTGTTCGACTACACTGTGCGTAGTTTTAGTCAGAAAAACATGCCTTTGCTGGGTATGTCGTAAGAATATACAGAAATATACAGAATGTTTATTTTTTTCTTAGACAAAACGTCACGTTTGCGCGTTCGCGAGGATGCCCGATTTCTGCCTTTAGATCCGCGCTCCCTCAAAACCAGCCGCCGAAAGGGAAGGATTACTTGGTTTAGGGACGAAGCTGCCTTCACGCGCTGGTGGAACAGGAACAAGAGGTGGGACAAACCCGGGCTGGGGGACAAACCCTCACGGGACCCCGCCGTCCCCTCACGGCGCCGCCGCTGCCCCGCCGGGCGCGCGCGCCCCCTGCGGCCGCCCCGCCCCGCCCCGCGGCGCGCGCTGGCCCCTCCCCTCCGGAGCCGGGGGAGCCCCCGCATCCAGCCCCTCTTCCTGCCCCCCTCTCCCGGACTCCCGCTCGCCGCTCCCGGTGGGATGGAAGTCCCCCCGTAAAAGCCTCTTCCTTCTCCCCGGTAGCAGGCGGCCGGGCCCGTGTTCGGTGCAAAAATGCTGGGCATGTACGTGCCGGATAGGTTCGCCCTGAAGTCGTCCCGGGTGCAGGACGGGATGGGGCTCTACACGGCCCGCAGAGTGAAGAAGGTGGGTGATGGCGGGGGAACGGCCTGGCCCGGCCCGGCGGGGAGCGGCTGCCACGTATCACCGGGGAGTTGGGCGGCTCTCCCGCCCCTCTGTCCCGCTCCAAGTTCGCCTGAGCTGCGCTGTGCCCGCCCGGGCTCCCTTCGCTCACGGGAGGCGCCGCCCGCCCGCTCCCCCTTCCCGGTACACGGAGCCTCCCGGGGTGCGGGGGCCGGCAGAGGGTTTGCTCTGAGGAATTTTATGTCCCCCATTTTGTGATTTATTTATTTATTTAATTTTTAAAAATAGAAATCTTGGTTTGTGCGCCTGGCACAGTTTTGAGGCAGAGCTCTCCCGGGCGGGACCGCCTCCGTCAGGGTCCGGCTCTGAGGGCAGGGCGGCCGCCCGGGGTTCTCGGGCTCCCGTCACCTCCCTCACGGCTCTCCGGGCTCGCTCGGCCGGACCGTGCTTTAATTCCTTTTTTCGGCGTAATAAAGCCGGCCCCCTGAATCATGTCATTCAGCTGAACCCAGTCTCGTACTCCAACCAGGTGATGCCTCTTCGCACTTGATAATTGAAAGTATTTTGATCGTGTGAAATTCCAGCTGAGACTGCCCAGGCGGCTTGTTAGGACACATAAAGGCATAGCAAAACTATGAACCCTTCATTAGTATACACTTTTCTGTGTTTTGTATGTTTCGACTTCCATCTTTGTCCTCGTTTCGGCTCTGATTTTTTTCCTAATTTTTTACTGGTTTCATCTACAGGACTTGGACTCGATGGGGTGGAAGTCTCACATTTTTAAGGTGTCCCTGAGTGTTAAGGGGACCGTGAGGGAACAATTTTATTTCGTTTGGTTTAATTCTTTAAAACTTTTCTACTGAGGTTCTGAAGTTTCATTTCAAAACTTTTTGGGTTCACAGAGCAAGGAAGGTTGTACACTATTAGCATTTGTTAATTTCTGGACTCTGAAATAGAATGAAATAGAATGAAACTCATGGGAATTAGTATCCGCAATTCTGGGCTGGGGGTCAGAGCTTCTGTCCTTTACACTGTTGACAACTGAACCATTAGAGCTGCTTGCTGGGACAAATAAAGTGTTTTCCTGCCTAAATTATTCCACCTTACTTAGGAACTTCATACAGGCAAAGCGTGTGGGGTCAGAGCCGTGCAACCACCTAGAAAAAGTGTTGCTAATGCGGTGTGTACTTCATGTGGACTGCAGAAGGCAGAGGCAGCTGCAGTAGGATCTGCTTGTGTTAGGAGTGTCTGGTGACGGTGTCTGTCACAGACCTGTCCTTTGGCACTGAGTCCTCTGTGCTGTGCAAAGCCCTGCTCTGAAGAACAGGCAGAGGAACCAAGTCTTGAGTTGCTCTGTGGTTTATTAAAACATACTCCTAAAATTTGTTGGGACCTAAGTCCCGTGTTCTTTGTTGGGAGAAAAGTGGATGTGTAAATAGCACAGGTGGTACACTGGACACCAGTACATGGAGCCAGACTCCATGTTGCTCTTTTCCATGGAAAGAAAATTTACACCTGAATTGCTCTCAACTTGTTCCCCAGTCTAGTAATGAGGCAGAAGTACCACACTTTGTGGCTGTGATTAACAGCAGCTTATAGGTGTTAAATTAATTCCATGGACTTTTGGGATTGGGAGGAGGTGTTGAATGTGACACTTTATTGTGAAGTAAAACCTAAGTTGCTAAGTATTAAATATTGCACTGTTTTCTCTCTGTTGCTGCCACACAATTGCAGTTGTCTGAACTGAAAGTAAAAAAAAAAAATTGGTTGATCTTATAATCAGAAATATATTGCAGTACCAACTGCAGTAATTGCAGTACCAACTCCCCAACTGTTGTGAAGGCCTCTGAAAATTCTGCTATTAGCAAAGTTTTGGTAGTAATACATTCTGAACTGCTGCTGCCTTCCATCTGCTTGTGCACCTTCAGGCGTGGGGGGCTTTCAAGATTTTGTTTGTAATCATAAAAGGTGCAAACTTTGTTTTGTTGCCTTAACAAAGCTGTGATTCCCGAGTACCTTCTGTTTTCCATGAGCTGGCCCCAGGCTGCAGAGCACCCACACCATGAAGCTCTCAGTGTAATCATCAGAGAGCCATTGCATTTCTCAGTGTTTTGCTGCAACTGGAAGATTAGTCACTGCTGCTTTTTTGAAAGCAACTGTTGAAAATAGCCTTTTCAGCACTGGAAAAACGTGCTTTTCTGTACTGAATCATTTCTCTGCCTTCAGACTGTGTTGGGTGCTCGCTTTTATTGAGCAGAGGGGAAGTTGAAGTCTTGAGTGTGGTTTTGATTAATGTATGTTGGCATATAACAACATGTCTATTAACCAGAGATATTGTGGGGGTGTGTGTGTGTGCGTATATATATCTATGTGAAGAAAATGGTCTGAAAAGCTAAACAAATAATTGCACTTATCCCCATGGACCAAGACATCAGGTTTTGGTTACTCCCCAAATTTGAGAAGCCATAAAAAGCACTCAGAAATCTGCATCACCTGCAGCTTTTGTTATATTTACTCTGTGTTCAGAGGTGGATGTGTTGCTTTTGCCATTGTTCTGAGCTTCCAGAAGGATTTGAACGTTGCAGTGGAGATTTGCTGGTTTGGAGCGCTGAGGTGGGAATGGTGTGTGGAGTTTGCAGTTCTGAGCTGTTGCTGTGCCTCAGCGATGGGTGACATTGGCCCTGTGGGTGCTGTACACATACAGCTGTATTTGCCCATTTCCACCTTCCTTGCCCATGAGGTGAGAGAAGGAGGAAGTTTCAGCCTGAGTATTGAATCCCAGGATCTGAAAAACTGGCAGGGCAAGAACTCTGACATTATTTATCAGCAGCATGATGAAGGCTGGTGTGGAAATCGATGAGAGGTAAGGCTATGAAGCCCCAGAGTGCCAGTTTTTACTGCCACTGCCCCTGTCTGGCTCCTTTCTTGCTCTGGGCTCCAGTTGCTGACTTGTGCTGTTCTTGTGCTTTTACCTTCTGCTTTGCTGTTCCTTGTGGTGAAAAGTTCTTTGTGCACATTTAAAAATTTGTCCCTCAGTTCTGTTGCCTCATTCTGCAATGTCAGTTTCCTTTTCCTTCGTTTATTACCAGTTCAGGTTTAATTTTAAATACAAGTTGTTTGTTTTTCTAAAAAAAATTGATTTCCTGTTTCCAAGACGAACAGTCCTGGATGCTTTCCATTCCACTTTTTTTCTTTACCTGTAGGCAATGTGTAAAAACTAAGCAAGAAGGAAAGCATGTAGCAGGCTGTTGCTGGGAATATGCAATGTGCCTGGAGGAAGGGATAAGTGGACAAGATCAATACTTTTTTTTTAAACCAAAATACTGTTGCTTTTAGAAGAAACACCAAAGTTGCTTTTCTGTCTACACTTAAAATCTCTAATGCTTGAAAGGATAAGCACTTCTGGATGTGAATGCTGCCTGGAGGAGCGCAGCATCCTGCGTGGCAGGTTTTAGGGCCTGTCCCTGTGTGTGGGGGCAGGTTGAGCCTGTGGGAGAAGAAAGTCCTATTTAATTGTTTTGCCCTGCTGCTCCTGTGACGTGTGTGCAGGAAAAAACCCCTGATGCCAAATACTTTTGGAAGAACACATCAATGGATACTTTCACAGCGGGTGTTATGACTAGCAGGTGGTAGGACATTTTAATTTTGTTTATGAAGGCTCAAATTAATTCATAAGTACATGCGTACTCCCTTACAATTTCAAACAAATCTCTCTGTATGATCAAGCCCTCAGTTATTCAGTCTTTTGATTTGTGGCACTTCAAAAAGTAGCGTTGCAAATAATCTCACAAATAAATCTAATGTAAACTTGGTGCGTGCCAAGTTCTTTGTTTTAGTTGGATGCCTGTTGCAAGGTGCTTCCTGAAAATTTTGTAAGAAATATAAGAAATTTGACTTGTAGATTTCAGCCTTATTTAAAATAAAGAAAAATCCTGCTTCCCAAAGGAGAAATAAGCATGCAGAAGGTAGATATGGTTTTATGAGTTTCTTCAAAGTATGAGAAGAATGGGAATGAGCTTCAAGTTGAACCCTCAAGGATGTGCACCTTCTTGGCAATAAAGGAAAACTCTCCTGTTTGAGGCTAAAAATTACTCCTCTGCTGCAGTTTGGTGATTGACTTGGCTTTTTCTTTTTTCCTCCTACTGATTCTTGTTCTTTTATAATTTTCCCTCAGGGTGAAAAGTTTGGCCCCTTTGCAGGGGAGAAGCGAATGCCGCAGGAGCTGGATGAGAACACAGACTGCAGGCTCATGTGGGAAGTGAGTAAAGTGACTTCATTGCACCTTGTGTTCTCAGAATTAGGTTTTATTGTAACAAATCCTTTCTATTTTGTGTCATAGCTTAAAGATCCTGTAATGAGATTTGGTACTTTTAAATTACGCTGCCTGGGTGGAGGAGGATTGACTTCCTTAAAGCTAAAGAAAAAACAAATGATGGTTTCTAATCAATGAAGTGTGAAAAAACATCAAGTCGTGCCAAATACGAATATAATAACACTGTGAAAAATCATTAAAACATGTGAAAATAATTAGAAAAATTAATTTGAATTGGGAAGCAGATTGTAAGTTACAGAGATACTGATTTATGCTAATCAGCAGGTACCAGCTTATGGCTTCTTTCTGCTGTAATATGAAACATTTCCTTGTGTGACACTTGTGTTGGGATTTGGATCAAACTGCATGAGCAAAGTTTTAAAATTTGACCAGTTTTTAATGCAATGAGTAGGTGTGAGGTCTGTAGCAAAATAGAAGCCTGGTGCAGTGGGCAGGCATTTCACTGTGGAACAGCAGTTTATGCACTAGGTCTTGTCCTTGGGTACATAACCCATCCTAGCTCCTGTTGTACCTCTGTGTGCCAGGAGTAAAACCTGAGTTCAGTTGAGGAGATTACACTGACTGAAAAATACTGGCAATAACAACATTTCCAACTTGCTAAAAATGCCTTCTTTCTTGTGCCTCTGTTATGTCTTTGTAATCTTTATTTACTTCTCTAGTTCTTTGAGCAGAATTTATTTTTTCTTTTTGTTCTTTTTTTCCTTTTTTTTTCCTCAGCCAAGCAGTTTCTATTGAATGCACATTTAGTCCTCTTTTACACTGAGGAGAAGACTCATTTCTTACTTTTTTACCTTTCTGTGATTAGAGGTGGAAGGACTGTTTACTGCATGGTATAAAAAAACTTATGTTTGACATCTGGCATAAAGCACTATCAGTGCATTTAGCACAAAATACAGGTTTATTTGAAAAATCTCTGGCATTAACATCACTGAGCAGCTTATGAAGAGAGCAGAGTGTTGATGCAGCCTTAGCAGAGCTACAGATAGATTCCATGCCCTAGAAAGATGTGAGAATGCTCAAAGCCCATCTCTTTTAACCCAAACTCAGTATTAATATTGTGAGTGGTGACATATTCCTAGGTGAGTGCTCACTCCAGCCTCTGAAGCTGTTTTCTCCCTTTCTTTTGTCGATTTCAGTCTAGGGGTGTGCCCCAGATGCCCTTTCCCAGAGAAGAGGTGTGGACAATTCATTCCCTTTTGGGTTGTGTGCTCAGAGGAAGCAGTTTGATCCTCTTTGTTCCCAGCTGGAAGCAGAGCAGTGCAGTGTGCATTTATTGCAGGTGTTTGCTGAGCACAGGACATGTGGGTGTGCCCTGGCTCACTTGGCCCTGCCTGATGTGTCTGCAGGTTGTTTTAAATCAGTCAAATGCTTGTGCTACGACAAGGTTTTCAGAAGAGACAGAGGGTGGATGACAGCAGTGAGAAGGCCTTTAGGTTTGTTGGAAAGCTTTATGATTTTCCAGATTTCTCATTGCTCATACTTAAATAGATTTATCTGTTGCTGCACGACAGGAAAGAAAAGGCAAATACGTTTATTTATTGGTGACACTAATGTGACCCCGTTGACAGCAAATCAGAAAATGAGGTTTTTATGAGCTGTTTTAGAATCATTTCATAATATCTTACTGTAACCTAGTTTTGAGAGCCTTGAAAAGATTCCTGCATACCAAATTTTATGACTTCCTGAGTGTTTTAAACCAAGTTGTTCATGTTTACTGAAGTTGATCTGAACGTGAGCTTTATAATATAATTTAAATCATGCTGGGAGTAGTCTGAAGTTGAAAATTGAGACCAGGAATGCAGAAAGTAAGGCTTGGACAGCTCAAGTAGATGGTTATTCCAGAGCCTGTGGGAAGCATGCACAGAAACTGGCCAAGTTTGTGTGTAGTCAGCTGTACCAAAGATATTAAAAATAATTAATTTGAAGGCTATTGGTGGGAGGCACACTAAAGCCTGACTTCACAGTCTGATGGCCGTCAAAAAAAATGTTTTCAGAGAGAACACCTTCAGAAAGAAGTCTCAAGCAGTGGAGGCTTTTTGTAAGTCAAGGGAAAAATTTGGGCATTAGTGCAACATTTCTCTCCTTGGCATGTGATGCCTGGGATCCAGGCTTCAATTTTATGGAATATTTTGCTGTGAGGAAGTTTGCCATGTGCATTTCTAGTTGTGCAGAGTAGTGCACTGTGATGTGGTCTGTTCTGATCCAGCCATTCCCTTTTCTCCGAGACCAGCATTGTGAGTTGGCATCTCTAAGGCATCGTGTTGAGATGGAATTGTATGCATTGTTTTCCTCTGGTCTCAGGGAAAACGTGGCACCCAGAACATTTATTGAGCCCAGTGATTTTGTTCAGTAAAATACTGAAGATGTTAGTTTCTGTTTAAATATAGCAGAATACCATTACTCTGTCTGTAACGTGCATAGTTGTGAAGAAATCAAAGGTTTATACTTGCTCATTCAACAGATTCCTGGGAAGTGGAAGATTCCAGTGGGTGGGAAGCATCCTTGATCTTGCTGTTATCTTTGTAAGGAGCTACAGGCCTAAATGTTGTATTTATGAGTGGTGTGAAAGGGAAAAAAAACCCTCAAACAAGCCTGTGGTAACCATTTAGTTAAGAGTGCTAATAAAAAGCCAAGAAAATGCCCAAATTGCTTTGTGCTTTCTCTTTCGTTTTGGTAAGAAAACACCTCTGTGTTATCCCTCAGCTCTCTAAACGTGCTGGTGAAGGACACAGCTTGTTGATGGTGATGAATTGAGAGTTTTGTTCTTACACCTTGGTTAAATACTTCTTTGTGTGTATTACTAAACTTGGCATAGCAGCTTTGAACTGTGTTTGCTGGAGAAGCAAGTGCTTAAAGGCAAGCAGGAAATAATCTTCAGGTTAGAAGTTCACAGAGGTTTTTGCTCTGGAGGCTCAGATGTGCCTTTGTGAAGGGAAGATATCAGTTCATTTATGCGTGTTCAATTCCTTTTCTTCATTATCCTTAACCAAGAAAGGGGAACTCATTTCACTCCTACTGGATTGTGGCAGGCATGTACTTCTGGTGATGACTTTGGCAAATGTTGAAACAGGGAGCGCTGGAAAGATTTGGTCCTTCTTCAAATACTCTGACACTCCATGAAGAAATGTTGGTCAGGGTTGGATGGAACATAATACACCATGTAATGCTGAATGTTACATATTTCAGGTTGGGTTTCTGTCTGTCTGCCAGGATCATGTTTTCTTCATTGTTACACTGAAACCAAAGAGATCAGAAAACAGTCTTTCAATGGAAGCCAATGTTTGTGTTTATTTATATAAGGAAATGAAATGAAATGAACTTACATTTCTACTGCTTCACTTGCATCACTTTTGCTGTGACAGTTGTTTTCAGTTAAATAAGCCTGCCTGAAAACTGGTGAAGGCAACAGAAAATCTGCTATTGGCTGCAGCCAGCTTCAGATCAGAGCTGTGGTGTTTAGGATTGAGGTATAAGAAGTCAAGCACATTAAACTTGCGTTTTGTGACTTTTTTTTTTTTCCTTCTTTCTTTGATATCTTGCCTATAAAATGTGCTTCTGGCTTAGGAAGGCTCTTACACACAAGTCATTAAGTAAAATTATGTCCACAGATTAATGATAAAATAAATCTTAATTAGGTGAATTCTGCGTTTGCTGTCAAGGTGAATGTAAAACCATAAGTCTAATTCTGAACAATATAGTCTTGAATTTTGCTGTGTGTAGACTACCTTCCCAGTGATTGTTCCTCAAATACTGTTCATATTGAAAACTGTTGGCTTTTAAATGTTTTTGGCTGAATCTTTTTTAATTTTCAGAAATGCTTTTGTTTTTCTCATTTCTTAAATGATCTGGGCTTTTACACAAATCAGAAATTGGTGCACTATCTCAGCTGCAGTCTACATCCCAGATTTTCAATTTTTAGTAAGTTATTCTCTAATGGGATAGATAAATGTCCAGAGTATTTACTAAGGTCATAATCAGCTCTGTTAAGACTTGCTTTAGTCATCTTTTGCCATGTTAAATGTATGGCTTTGTATTAATTTTAGTGACTTTTGGAGCAGGCCCATTACTGATCTCTTGGTTTGTGTGATGAGAAGGATCTGTGCCTGAAAGTAGCTGAGTGTTAACCTCCCATCTTCAGTTATGGGATGTGTTTGAGATGCTGGAAAGCACGCGCTGCTCGGCTGAGGTGTTTGCATTCCAGTCTGAGCTTACTCTAGAAGATCACACACAGGAGAGAGGGATATTTGGGTGTCATTCCAGGGAAAGGGAAGTTCAGCCCTGCTCCTGAAAGCTCCACAATTTGCAGGAGTTTGGGAGTGAGCCTCCTCTACCCTTCTGCCCCTGGCAGGGTCAGGTGATGTTAGGCACCACAAGGAGCTTCATTACCATGGAAAACTTGCTGTGTGTTTTGGCTGAAGGAAAATGTCACGGGCTGTCTCTGTCCTAGACTTCTTACTGAGCAAGCAAATCAGCAGTTGCTGCCTCAGGTTTCTTTTGCTGGAGTTATTTTAAATGTCTCCAGCAATGTTAAAATGTGAGTTTCCCCTCTGCAGTGAGCTCTGTGATGGTCTGAACTCAGGATGCAGAAGTATTGCATCTAGCTGTTTTATGCTGCAGCAATAAAGGTCATGTTTTCAGCTAACCCAAAAAGAAGCAGTGCAGAAACCAGTACTTTCCTCTACATGATTGTTTGATGAACATAGATTTTTTGATTTAGAAGCGTTTAGGAAATTGTTTCCAGAAAGCAGCTTAGATGTTATTTAGGCCTGTGTAGGGTTTCATATGGGGAGCTTATACATTGACCAGGGACACATCTTCTCCTGATCTCTTCTGTTCCTGAATTCTTCTGGTGCTTGTTAATGTGGCATCATTCAGACTGTCCTGATTGGCTTTGGGGTGGAACCTCACGCTGTGTGGTGACAGTGACAGTGAATGTCCTGTGTTTCCTGTTACATTGCAGGCATTTGGCTGAATTATTTCAGTGACACCTTGTGTGTTGATTCTCAAGAAGGTAGTTCTTGGGCACCTCAGTTTGTGGTACGTGGTGTGGATGTGTGTATCCATTTTAGGTGCTGGTTTTAAGTGCTAGGTTTGGGGTCCTCTGCCATCAATTCATTTAGGAATCTTCTGTTGATGCATCCAGGAAAGGACTGGTTCATGTCACCAGTCTAGTCCACGCAAAGTGCAGTCATTTTGCACTTTTTCTTGATTTCTCATGCTCACATCTGTATATTCAATGCAGCATTATTTCTTTATGAGGTGAAAGAAGCAGTGGAAAATACAGAATGTTTTTAAGGGATTTATTGTATTCCTTTATCGATAGTTTCCTTATGTGTTAAAGCTCTGCTTCGTGTTTGGCATCTCTCTGTGGATTGGCAGAGACTCTGGAAGCATAACTGAGATGACTGTGATTCACTGAAGCAAATATAAATTATATAATTTAAGGATCAAGCCAATAAAGAAAAACTGATGAAAAGTTAGATAGTGTCATGTATAGTTTTTATAATAGGACCTGGATTGCTTCTCATTCCAACTGAAAATCTGATGGAAGCCTTTCTAGGATCTACATGGTGGGCTCCTGTAACTTGTGCTTTGGTAGCTGAAGCACCAAGCCTCTGTAGAGCTGGGTGATTATTACAATATCCCAGAATAGTTTGGGTTGGAAAGCACCCCGAAGAGCATCCAGTTCCAGCCCCCCTGCCAGGGACAGGGATGCCACTCATTAGATCAGGTTGCTCAGGGCCCCATCCCATCTGGCCTTGAACACTCCCGGGGTTGGGACATGCAGGGCCTCTCTGGGAAACCATTAGTGCTTAAGGTCAGATAATATTGTTTCCAGATGCATTTCAATGTGTAGGTTTGACACTTTTCACTGTGGTTAATCCATGTGCTGGAAAGTAAGAGCTTTTAAAGTTTGAATGTTGGCACCTTTTCATGATGTGTCCTTTTTCCTTCAGAAGAGCAGTAATGAGTTTTGAAGATCCTTATTTGTTTGCAGAACTACAGTAATTCTTTTTTTGCTTAATCTGAGAACAACGTGCTGTCACCAGCTATTATTGTAATGGAATACAGTTTTTGTCTTTTTAATGATACCCTAAATGTTTAGGTAATTGAAGCAGTCATACTGAAGAAATATGATATTGCATTCTATTAGAAACAAATATAGCAAGAATGTGAGCAATTTATATACAAAGCCATGAAGACAATCTAATTTTGATCTTACATAGCCAAATTCCCTAGCTCTTAGGAAATACCTGCCCTGGATACTCCTTGTTGACAGATGGAAAATAAAATCCATTCATTATATAAATAAATCACATGGAACAATAGTGTGGCTGTATGACCTTTTTGCATGGCTCTCTGTTGTCTGGATCAGTGGAGATTCAAGTGATGTGTTATTTAAAATGAAACAAAAGGGGTTTTTTGGCAGTGACAGATGTATTTGTACAGCAGTATGTCTTTGTGTTTTGAGGGGGAAGAATGACTTAGTTAATATTAAGTTTTTATTTCTGTTATCTTCCTTTTTTCACTGTAAGCTGGAATTCTGTCAAAATTGTAGAAATCATATGAATTATATGGATCTGTAATGGTAGCCAGAAGGTCTTGATATGGAGATGGATATATCTTGTGTGCCCAATTCTTTTTCTAAAGTGTTTTTTTCACTGAATGGACAAAGCCTGGACATATTTGGTTTTTAGTTTTAATTTTGCTCAGGGATTTGTTTGGAATGTTTCAGGTTCGTGGGAGCAAAGGCGAGGTGCTTTATATCCTGGATGCCAGCAACCCTCGCCATTCAAACTGGCTGCGCTTTGTCCACGAGGCCCCATCCCAGGAACAGAAGAACCTGGCAGCCATCCAGGTAGATTTGGTGGATTTCTACCATTTGATTCCTGTTGCTCATTTACTAATTGGATTTCCTCTTTGGCCTTCGTGTCTTGTAATAAAATTGCAAGATCTGAGCAAAGTAGCAAACTGCTTTTCCCTTTCTGCCTTTGTTTTTAGATGAGAGCTCTTCTGCTTAAGGTAATAGCACAAATAAGAGTGGTAGGGTGAAAGACCAGAAAAGTCCTTGGAATCTGATGCTATTTGAAAGGCATAAGTATTATAATTATTTAGAGACCTCTGTGTGTTTCATGCCAAACTTGGATATATGGGCTTATTTGTGTGTAAACCAGAATCATGCATTTTACATTGTTGTTCAATAAAATTAGTAATATCATATAATATAGGTAGCATATTATATAGTTAATTATGAAAGAGTGACAGGCTTGAAAGGAGGTATGGTGCTGAAAATATTTAAGTAGAAAATAAATAATTGAACAATCTTAATTGTCTGATAGGATGATCATATAGTGCCTGAGGATGAATTAATAAAAAAAAGTTTGTTTTCTTGTCTTTGCTGTTGATCTGTTTATCCAGCTTATTTTTTCATTTTTATAGTTGTCATTTGCAGCACTCTCTGGTAATGAGTTCCACTGCTTTGATTATGTTGAAATATGCTTCTGTTTTTCTTCTAGACACTCCTTAATTTCACTTGATTTCCTAGTTCTGGTATAACAGTGAATAGTTACTGTATTTTTCTGTGCCATCTTTGATTTTATGGAACTCTATTATATCCTTTCACTTCTATTTGATAGCTCTTCTCTCAAGCTGGAGAATCTTACTCTGTTTAATTGCTCATTTTTGGAAATGTTCTGTGACTTTACAGGATAACACAGAGACAGGGATACCTTTCCATCCAGCTGTTGTTCTTTTGGAGATTATTAAAGAAATTAGCTATCTGGGTTTTTTTTACCAGCACAGTTTCCCAGTAAATTAATTTCCACTCCCACATAAATAAGAATTACATGACTCTGCATTTTTTTTCTCAAAATGTATACTTTACAAAATGTTGTTTCAGGTCAACTTAAGGTATTTGCTGATGTAAGCCAAACTGGAAAACAGTCAGGAAAAGGAGAATTATTTATCAGCGTTTCTTAAAATTACTGTTCTGCTTTTTCATAATGAGATGACTTTCTTCCCCCAGGATTAGCCTGTGTGTCCCTGACAAAATAATTATAGTTTATTTTGAGGCCAGACAAAAAAAAATTTGGTGTTTCTATGCCAAGAAAGCAGAAGTTGGTTTCTGATGAAATTCGTTGTCCTCCTTATGGTAGCAGACATGAGGGGCTCTCATGCAGGAGGTGTGATTGGCACCTCATCAGTGCACAGTCATTGGCAGCAAAGGCAAAGTGAGGCTCACAGCAGAGAGCAGTGGGAACAATTCATGTTCATCGTGATCTTGCCAGTAAATGACCTGAACTTCTGAATAGAACTTTTAATGGAATATCCAGTGCATACCAGTGGGTTTCTTTATAAGGAAAATGATAGAAACGAATAAGAATTTGCTAAATTATCTCACAGGGTTTTTTAGGACTTTAAAGCCTATCCTAATCCACAGTGTTCAGATGGAAAAATATTCTAGCCTTCATTGGGAGCTGTTACTGAAAACTGGAGCATGGAGAAATGCCAGGATTGCTGTAGTAGTTTAGCCTTGTGTTCTGTTCAGTGTCACATTTGTGTCTCCGAGGTTTTCTGCCTTGCCATGCAATGTAACACCATAGGAATAGATCAGGAGAAAGACCTGAGGCTTCTGGATCTTGGGGCTGTGTGTGGTTCAGGTGCTGTATTTTAGATGAGGTATGATCTGAAATCTGGGCTCTGTGTGGGGATGTGTGAAGTTATCTCTGTGCATTTCCTGCATTGCAGTTTCTGACACTGCCTGTGTTGGTGTTACCTCTGCCAGACTTGACATCCTGGAGCTGCGGGGAAGGACTGGGAAAGGCAGTGTGCTTGTTGGGAGAGGGAGCCAGGGAGAGCTGGCACAACAGGTAGGCTGAAGAGATGGTTTGCTGCCAGGAAATCAGATACAGAGGGAAATCAGCTAACACTCTGAGGGCACAGAGGGAAAATGGGTAAGGATTAGAAAGGCTGGGATGCAGCCACCTGTTCTGGCTCTGAAGGGTGGAAAAGCCCTACACTCCCTGAGGTAACACAAGACTGTGCTGCTTCCTCCTCCTGTGTTCTAAATTTTCAGGAGTGATGACTTAAGTGTTTTATGCTTTTGATTAAAGTGTGATGGGCTGTCAGTGGTCCTGTGTTCCCTCTTATAAAGCAGATGTGAAGGTGTTTAACTGTATGGAAAAGCCAAGAGTCTGCGTGGAAGACTCCTGTAGTGGACCAAAAAGGAGATAGCAAGGGCTGTTGGGCCTGGAAAACTCTATTTGCTGAGCAGGTCTGTGTGGCTTATGGTGTAAAAGAGGACAGTGAAGGCAGAGGTGAGAAAAACACAATTGAATAATAAACCAGGAATAACAGGAAGGGAGGTTGTGGTGCCACCATGATGAGCAAGCACCTGGAGTTTTCTCCCAAGGACAGTTGTGGTTTGCTGCAGGTGAGTGTTAGGAAAACAGCCAGCACATGGGCAGGTGGAATGGCTGCAGATGTGTTCTTAGAGGGATTATTCAAATAATTTAAAAGGCTGTTTGCTGTGCCTGCATGCACATAGATTAATGTGATTCATACAGGTGCTGCTGGTGGGGGGAGAGAGATTTAAATTCTTTTGTGGTTTCTGGAGAGCTTCCATTGCTTTCACTCAAAATGCTGCCTTGAGGAGCTACTACAGCTAGTGGGTATATCTTGATTAATTAGCTCTCTGAATACGTGGCTGTTAGCATTTGTTTGGATGGAAAAACCAAACAAATTAACCTTGGAGGAGAAATGAGTTTAGATTGGGCTGGGACCAAAGCTAATTTCTTTCTAATGCAAATGTAACCCAGAGCACTCTAACATTGACAGCTCCTAGTACTTGGGGCTTTATTTTTGCTTGGGATACATGACTTTTTCTTTTTTTCTTTTTATTTCCAAATTTTGAAAATCTTTTATTTTTTAAATTCTTTCCATTATTATTTTTGGTAATCCAGTAATAGATTGTGCTTCCCTTCATGAGGTTGTCTTCCTTTTAGAGTAAGGTTGTCCTAAACAGTGATGTATTAGAGATTTACCCCACTGGTTTTATCCTGTCTGTGTGGAGACTGAGTGTAGAGACCACCTACTTTTCCTCATGTCAAGAGGATTTGTTTTGACTTTAGACTGTACTAAATTAAAGGTTTCTGCAGCTTGACAGAGACATATGAAACCCAGCAACTTGTCAATGTGTACAGAGGTTAGGTTGATGTGCTGATAGATATCTGGACTGCAGAATAGATCTTGAGGAAAAAAAAAATCATAATTTTTTTGTTTTCCAATGCTGCTGTTGAGATAAGGACAGAAAAGTGCTGCATCCTTGAAAGTAGCAGCTCTATCCAGTCTACTGAATTAAGTAGGTTTCACTCCTGTGTGACAGTATCTTGTGTAAAATATAACAGACCTACTGCAGCTCAGGGAATGCTACATCCTTGTTGACAGTTTAAATTAATCTTAGTGTGTCCCAAAAATTAAAAATCATTATCTTGTCCTTGCTCAAGGAAGCTTGTAACAAAATGTATGGCTAGGTGCAGGGCGAAGAAGCTTCAGTTAACTTTTATGGGTGTTACTCAGATAAGATTTAGGATTTATGGTAGAACTGGGAGTCTTCATTGCATAGAAATGAGTCTCCTTCAGTGCTTTGGGCAGCACCTCAAGCAGTTGGTTCACATATAGAAAGAAGAAAAGGCATCTCCATCCCCCAGAATATCAGTTTGGGGAACAGATGTACAGATTCCTCCCCACACCCCATAGTGCTAGCCTTGGTAACTTTAATGAAGTAGCGTCAAAGCCCAAAGTTGTTAGTTTATGTAGCTACTTGGAAGCTTGTCCAGGCATTATCAAGAAGCTTTTGGAGCTTTTTGTTTCATAGTTTGTGCTGTTGTGCAGAATGGGGCTGGATCCTTTGGCCTTTTGTGGATCCACACTGATTTAAACCCGCACAGGGTTTAAAGTGCATTTTCCAGATGTGCCTGCTAATTTGATAGTGAAGATAACTGACCAGGGGTGAAAGCTCATTGGAGAAGGCTGGGAATCTTGAGGAGAGGGAGAAAGAGAAAATAACACTATGTAAACATGGTGCTGAAAGCTGTGATAGAATTCCTGCAGTCAGCTGGGGAGAGAGATAAAGCTGTGCTGGTTATCTCAATTTTGCTGTTTTTCTAATCCTCAAATCTTTCATTTTCAAACCCTGAAGTTGTTGTCAAGTGGACTGTGGCAGGAAAGGACTTTAATGCCATCTCCACCTTGGTCTAAGCTACAGGGGAAAGTGGAAAAGCCTCACAGGTGAGGCAGGGGAATATTCTCAAAACAGCAGAGTACAAAAGCACCCTGTCCATGCAGCCACTCTGGGAAACAAGTCTTTAGCAAGGCTGTTGTAGCATTGTGCTTCCTGAGGAGTGGAGCCAACCCTTCTGTGGTTGAGGGACAATATTAGTTTAGGGTCCCATACTTGTCCAGATTTTTGTTTTTCTGACATAATTGTTTATTGCCTCTACTTCCTGTTTGCAACAGGAGGGGGAAAATATTTTCTATCTGGCTGTGGAAGATATTGAAACAGACACAGAACTTCTGATTGGGTACTTGGACAGTGACATGGAAGAAGAGGAGGAGGAGGAGGAAGAAGTAACTGTTATCCAGGAAGATGAAGACAGTGGCAGCAATAAAGAAGTTCAGCCAGCTGGTGAAAAAGTTGCAGGTGGGCAATATGTAAAACATAGGGAAACTTGAGAGCTTGAAAGTGGTGATGAACAAAGAGAGCATTCACTGTATAGGACTGGGGAACTGAAGAGACCCTGGGGTTGAATCTGAGTTCTTGCTTTATTTTTATCTCTTTTTTGGGGTTTGGGTTGAACTTCTTTGCCTTATAAGGAGCAGCAAGTCTTGTGAATTAGTGAATGAATGAGTGAGCCTGGATAGTAACCATTAATTTTTGAACTGAAGACAGAGTTTGTTTCACCTGACACACAGGCTTATAAATGCAGAGCTTTTGCTCTAAGAGGGGTAGTTTCTTTCTTACTTAGTGGGAGAGAAATAAACCTTCCCATAGAGCTATTCAGCCAATCCTAAGGCATGTAGGAAAAGGAAGGTGAGCTGAGCTGTCTGGGGAATTCTCAGCATGTTTGTCAAAGATGAAGGTGAATTCATAAACGACAACTTGCATTGAGGTTCTGATTGAGTTGAATGACTGATTTGGGCCAACAGTCTAAGTCACACCCATCTTAACACTTTCCATCCATTTTCAGTAATGCTGGCAGTAATCCATTTGAGATAGGCTGTCTATAATCTCTTCAGAGACACTGTTTTTTGTGAGTTTCATGCCACCCTTTTGCATAATCTGTTTCTGGCAGAGAGTCTCTCTTAATGTAACCAAAAAACCTGGGACCTACTCCTTTACATTGGTGTTGCTTCCCTTCATGCAGCTCCCCTCGCCTGTAAACAGGATCATGCGTGCCCAAACTGTGAGTCCAGCTTTGCCAGCCAGGAGATCCTAGCAGAGCATCTGCAGACTTTGCACCAAAAACCCATTGAGGAAAAGGAATTTAAGTGCCGAAATTGTGGAAAGAAATTCCCTGTTAAGCAAGCTCTGCAAAGACAGTGAGTAGAAACAGCAGTGTTTTCCAGGGACCATTTAAATCAATTTCATTCAATCCTTTGTTTCTCTTGACCTAATCACAACCTAAGCTTTAATTTTTTTTGCATCTGTATTTATACCCTTACCCTCTGCTTTAATCTTTTAATGTCCTAATTTCTTGTATTTGTTGTAGAATTTCCAATGGGAATTAGAAAAATATTGACTATTTTTTGTGTGTTAAAGTCATACACTCTGGAGACCAGACCAGAGCAAGTTTGGTGCAGCATTACTGGTCTCCATTAGTGGAATATTTAGTAGTTTAGGAGGTGTCATTTTCAAGCTGTGGATGCTGGTGCTGAATTAAAGTAAGATTTAAGGAAAATAAAAGGAAAACCAGCACTTTATGTTCGTTTAATTAAATATTTGCGTGATGGAAAAACAAAAATGGAAACATCAAAGATGTGAGGTTTAAGAACATGACTTTGTTGTCCTTGAGAGTATAAATATGCAGATTTGTCACTAAAGTCATATATCTTAGAATTATGCTTCTGCACAGAAACATAACTGGTTTTCTTTTGTTGTTTATATATGCATTTTCTTACAATTAGATAGATGTATTACTTTTTATTATACATTTAATTACAGATTGTTAACCTATATTTTGTAAAGGTATATGTAGTTTGTACTTACTGCAAGCCTGTGAAAGTTGTAGGACGTTGCCCTTACTTCAGTTTTTCTCTTTTTTTGTCTCTTAGTGTCCTTCAGTGCACAGAGAATATCAGCCCAGGAGACTCCTCAAGAAGTTTCCAGTGCTCTGTTTGCAATACTGCCTTCAGCTTGGAATCGAGGTTTTGTGTCTGAGTTACAGGACTGCTGTCATGTCCTTGCTGGCCTCCCTTTGCATGCTAGCTTTCCAAAAGCTTGGGAGTGTTTGGGAATCCTAACAGGGCAAGGACTCAAATGCTTTCCTTCCTCTCTGCTGTAAGTAATGCATGAGGTGGCCTTGGAACTCTGCAGTGCAGCATGTGTTCATCTCTGAGTACTTGCTACAGCTCTGATTTCTGGAGACACTGCCTGATGTGTTTTTGTTTTTTTCCCCTCTCTTTGTTATCCCATGTAGTTATGAGCAGCACAAGGAGGCGTGCAGAGGGGATGCCAGGTTCATATGCAAGGCAGATAGCTGTGGGAAGAGGTTCAAGAGCAAGGATGCCCTGAAAAAACACAAAGAAAATGTTCACAGTGGTAAGAAAGAGTTTAATGTTCCTTCAGAAAAAATCCCCACTGATGTGTTTCTAGCTTTAAATTTGCAAGTCAGAGTAAACAATGTCTTTGATTTCTTTTTTAATGGATTCATTTGTATCAAATAGAAAATTAAGAAGTAACTTAATTGCAAGAGTTACTATTCCTCCTCCTGCCGCAGGAGAAATTACTGTAGGCCACATGAATCATTAGTCTCCTGCAGAAAATGTAATAGGAATCTTGAGGAGTTTAAACTAGGCAAAGAGTAGATGAAGCAAAATGTTACTGGAGTGAGGAAAGTCAACCACTGCACAGGAAATGGTGAGTTCTTGATTTTTTAGCTTTTTCAGGACACAATAAATTTTTTTTGCCTAATCAAATGATTAAGCTTGATGAGGGTTGCATAAAACCCTGTAGCATCTGTTTTGCAGAAAGCCAGACCAGACCATCCACTGGTCCTCTTAGGCCCTGGTGTTTTCATATCTGTCTGCTGTGAGTGGTTTTCACTGAAATGTCACCCTCTTCTCATGGGAGGGCAAAGCACTGCTCTCAGGTGCGCAGCACAGATCCCAGTTCTGGCATTCTGCACTCTGTGTGTCCCCTCTCCTTGTCAAAGGAATACCTTTATGTGTGGGGACAACAGAATTCCAGAGTGCACAGAAAACCGTCTTCTGTTGATGGTGACAGCACTGAGATGCTTTTTAAAATCTTAAAATCTTTTTAAGATTTTCACTCTCTTTCTGCTGCCAAACTCTTGCAGAGTAGAGAAAACTTTCTGTCATTTTCTTACAAAAATTGTCTCCTTTTTTTGGTATCATTAATAATTTTTTTCATCTATGAACACTTATGTTTAGGCTTAGTTTTTGTCAGTTATGTAGTAGTATATGAATTCCACATTGAAGGATTAAGTATATTCCAGTCGTATGTGTCTATTTGTGCATATAAATACTTGTCGTAAGTTTTGTAACTTTTTACTTTTATAATGTTTCTAATGTTCAGTGTAGTATGGATGTGTTTTACCTAAGCTAGGAACTATCTTGCATAGGCATCTTAAATTATAAACAAAGAATTAGGTTTATTTGTGGCGTACTAGAAAGAATCTGTAAAGGTAAGTAACAGATAAACTCAATTAAGTGGTCTGTGACTTTTTGAAGCAGCTGTGAAAAGGGAAGGAAAATGTCTGGTAGCTGACCTATAGCTTGTTTTGTAATTTGCATTTTAGGAAATATTTGAATTCATTATCTGGTGCTAATATGATTGCCCTGATTAATTCTGCTAAAGACCATTAATGATACTTTATGTAGTAGGATGCTTAATGCTTTCTAAATAAACAAAATAGGAAATGGTTTTGACTTAATTTTGAGGGTTTTTTTGTCACTGCTGCGCTAACTCCTGTATTGATTTCTGGATGAAATGAACTGTTCAGTTGCCAAGTGAGCTGTTCTCAGCTGTGAACTGTGCTCTTCATGTGGGATTGGTGGGGTATGATAACGTCTATTTGAAAGGTTTTTTTCTTTATTGTTCTGGTTTTCTTAATTTACATTCCACCAGTGACTGGTTTGTTGGACACCCACAGAGAACTCCTGATACAGAGTACTTTGAAGATGGGATACAAATGTAAAAATCTTATGTCAGTCAAATGACCTGTGAAATGTCACAGGCTCAATGGAAATATTTAGGTTCTTTCTTAGCACTTCCTCTTGAAGATGTTGATGGTATTTCGTTTCTGTTTCAGGAAATTCTAGGAAGAAGCTGATGTGTTCAGTGTGCAATAAGAAATGTTCCTCAGCAGCAAATCTGCAGGAGCATCGAAAGGTCAGTGAGATGAAGGCTGGCTCACAGCAGGCACTGACTTGCCTGAGATGTGAGGCTGTGCTGCTCATGTCACTTGAAAGCTGCTGTAATGCAAGCCTTTGGGTGATCTCTTTCATGCTTACAAAGCCAACCTGGTGCAGTGTGGGTATTTGCTTTTGTAGTCGCATTTGCTCAAGCTAAATATCCCCCTAAAGTTTTCATGTATCTCTTCCCAAATGCTAATATGTTACTCCAGCATTAAGTCACAGTTGCCTGCTGTTCTTCAGCGTTCTTAAAGTGTGTTATGTAACCATGGCATACATGCAGACCATAAAATAGGTTAATGAGCCTTCAAAAAATATTTCTACAAAATACAGTAATTTTATTATTGCTTTTTGAAATACCACTTAGGGGAGTTACTTCTGCTGTAGTTATGCAGTAGTAAAAAAAATTCTTCCTCAAACCCAGATTTGAATGTCTTTTTTTAAGTGCACATAATCTTTTATAACCAGAACAGGAGGGGTTAACAGATTGAAAAGCATCTATTGGAAATAAGTGTGTTCATGTAGAAATACAGATGGACCATGAATATGAGATTCTGAATCCATTATACCCAGAGGAAGTCCCTGCAAGATTAATTTGATAAGCCACTAAAACCCAGGAGAATCTGTTTTTGCAAAAAGCTGCATTGTACTGTTTATCAGATTAACTGTAAGTCTTTAATAATACCCTGGTTATAACCTGAATCCATTGAGGATATAAATTATATCAATTAAAGTATGTTGTTGCAAAGGAAATGGTGGGGCCCCTCCTTTTTAATTTGTTTTTCTCCTTACTTGCGTTAGTATGCCCTGCACTTCTTGTCTAATAGGGCCATATTTTGTTATAGTGGTGTTCCTTGCCACATGTTGTTACAAGTTTTACACATTGGCACAGGTCTTGCACATCAGGCCTTTAAAATGCAAAATATTCTGGTTAGAGTGTCCATTTTATTAAATGTTTGTTCTGTTTAGGTAGTTGTAGTTCTGGGCAGACATTGTGACACACAAGTTTCTCAAATATGATTGATGTTATCAGTTCAGCACTTAGCTAAAGAATCACCATGAAGATTTTGTGCATAAAACTTTCTTTGCTCTTCTTTTCTTTTAAAACATCCAGAAAATGGCTATTCCAGACTTACACACTTATATCAGAGCGTGAAGGAGATTGCACATACTCACACTGTTTTTTTGCTTGAATTAATCTCCTTATGTAGGAAGAGGGGCAGGATCATCAGCATTGGCAAAAACATTTGTACAGGCAGTAAGATCAGTATGAAAATAATAGGTAAAACCAGGAGAAAAAGACAAATTTTTTTCCTCCTACCCATTTCAATGTAAAGAAATAAAAGTGGAGAATAAAAAGTTGAAATATAACAGAAAATAAGCCCAAACAACAGAAAAAGTCTGACAAAGACAGAGAAAGGAGGTAAAGGGGCTGGCTGGAGGGGATTGATGCATGTTACTTTCTGAAGACATGGTCATTCACATCTGTAGTTTTCATGTCAAATTTAAACTCATTTTTAGCTTTGTGTGTCTTGTGCACTGCTTGTGCCTTAACTGTCTAACTGTATTCTGATACTTGAGTTCTGATGTCTGAGTAAAATGCTAAGTTCAGTCACTCAACAGTGATAATAATGAGAAGGAAAGTGAGGGAACTGTTAATCTTGCTGATGCAGATTACTGCTAAATGATTCCTTTCAATATAAGGATCTCATGTTTTGGATTAGAATTATTCACAGGAAGTCATATTTCAAAGTGAGCAGGTATGTGTGAGTAGCACAGGCTGCCAGGCCTCTCCACTGATGCTCCACTGTAATGGAAAGGGGAGAAACATTCAAACCAATCTCAGGGTGGCTCGTTCTTTTCCCAGTCAGAGTTGGTAGTGCTGCACTTCCAGTGTTTGTAGGTGGGCTGGGGGAGTCTCTTCCTGGCTGTACAGCTGTGGACTGAGCTTCTGACTCTTCATGTAATGGTAAATGATCACACTCTTAATGTGTTCACGGTAAAGCAGCTCATTCTTCTTTTAAGAAAGAAGATTAAGGACACTTGGAGTGTAGGGCAATCAGGCTTTTTTCGATTTGGAATTGCAGGTTTTGTGTGTTATGGTTAAGACTGGTGCTGGTGCCTTTCTGGATTTCTCAGCAGATTTTTTACATGGACCTGTATAGTTCCATTCAGCTGTAGTGCTGTCTGCCAAGGGACCAGAGCAGGGTGTAGATCCTGTAGGCGCACAGGCTGTGGAGACTGGGGTGGGGCTGCAGCTGAGCCTCATCCCCAATGTGCTACAGCTGTGAGCAGCAGGTGAGCAGCATTGAAGGTAATGAGAGCCCAGGGACACTGCCCAACCACCAAAGGGTGCAGGGCATCAACAGGAGGGGATAAAAGGCTGGGCTGAAGACCAATAAGGTGCTGGTGCTTGAATCCTTCTGCAGTGTTAGTCATGCCTCCACCATCAAGATCCTATTTTGGTCAGAATTTGAGAACCCTTGAGTGCCTCAACTTTTTAAAATTTGTCGAGCTGGACTTCCTGCAATATTGGCGTGAGTAGAGTCACACTTGAAAATCATCTTTGCTTTCCAGCCCCTGACCCCTTTTTTTTTTTTTTACCTTCCAGTTCCAAGCATCTTTTTGGGTTAATTTCTGACCTTTTTGTTTAACACTGAACAGTGTCTTATTCTACTAGGCAATCGTTATTTTTTATTTACCAGTCAGCTGCCTCCTGGTTTTCCAGCAATTGGTCCTAAATGCTGTCATGTGCTGTGATGTTGAAAAACCTGTATTTGGAGTTTGAGACAATGCTGCCCCTCCACTGTCTGGCCTCTAAAAGCTTTTAAGAGAAACAGTCCTGCAAGGGTGTGATAATACTTGTTTTTTAAAATTCTGACAGAAGCTAAGAAGTGGTTTCTGTGTTATTTTTACATGTATCTTGACTAGAAGAAAATGTCCTGACACGTTAGTCTGCATTTGGTTCTTTAATGCTTTCCTAATAAATTTTGAATGGCTCTGGTAGATAGAAACACAGATTATACAAACTGGCAGTATAATTGTAATGATGATTTTTTTTGTTGGCAGTTACGAATTTTTACTTTTGGGAGATGATGTTTTCCAGCAAGGGACAAGCAAGGGTGAAATCACAGAATATTCTGGAGTACTAGTAGAGCTACTGGCTAATAAGTAACTCCATTCTGTTAGAGTATTTATATCTGTGTAAGTGGTATAGTCTTGTTTTAGCCGCACATTTGATTATCATAAAACATTTTGCAGGTCCATGAGATCTTTGAGTGTCAAGAATGTGACAAGAAATTCATTTTGGCGAACCAGCTGAAGCGCCACATGATAACTCATTCAGGTAATGTACAGAAATGCGCAGAGCTCTGTGTGTGTGGATATGTATTTCATGCATGTGGAGTTTTACCTGGATTAGTTTCTTATGGAAGGCTTCATGAAGTCTCTGCTATCTAAGTTGGGCAAGCCAGTCTCAGGTTCCAAGGAAACTGTCTAAGGCAGCCTTTCCAAGCCTTCCAGGATTCCAAGTGATGTGGTGTAGTCCTCTTCCTACTGCTGCTTTGTCTCAAGCTGTTTTGTCCTGCTAGCTAGATGAGGTCAGTGAGCTGCAGTGGGGCAAAAGGTTGCTACATGGCAGAGAGAGGAGGTGAGAAAACAGTACCTGAGATTTTCTGCTGAGGAGAAGAGGCTGGGAGCTGGGTGTGCTGTCAGTGATCTGTGCTACACTGTTTTCCTGTGTATCTGTGTATGTGTTAGCGGGCTCATAGCTTCTGGTCAGAGGAGAGCAGCTCATGGGCCACCCCATCCACAGACCACCCGCAAACGTTCCCTTGTGCCAGCACGAGTCCCCTGTGAGCAGGGAGTGTCCCATCGCTGGGTTTGGCAGTGTGTGACACGAGGTGGCTCTGCCAGAATATCTGGCCACTGCAAGTCCAGCATTTTCTGTGTCCCTCACCAGTGATTAGAAACATCAAGCAACACAATAGAAACACAAACATTGTTCTGTCAAATGCATTAGCATTTAAACAAATGCAGATTTTTACAGCTGCACAGGCTTACAGTTGAACTGTTTTCTTGGTATCAGTCCACAGCAAAATCTCATTCCTTGTAATATAATCTGTATCTCAGAGGCTCCTGGCTTTCTTTTGACACTTTTGGATGAGCATTAGTGCAGTTAAGTTGCAGTCACCAGTTGAAGCATAAAGGCTTTTTGCGTAGGAACTTCTGGGTTTGGAAGCTAATATGTATATCGTTAATTAAGTTTTAAAACATTTAAACTGTCATGGCCTCTTTCACATTTGTAATCTGGAAACACAGTTTTCCTCTTTGAAGTCATTCTCTTTTGATTTAAGCTAATTAATCAGAGTTTAGTTTTAGCAATGAGTATTGCAAAGAATGTGCCAATTTCTTGAGATACGCCATGGCTCATCTTTTGTGAAGTGACTTAACTGTCTAACATAAAGGGCATTAGGTGTCTTTCTAATTGGTTTAATCTTAATTGGGTTGACTTAATTGCAGAAATCTCTCTGAGGAGATGACTGTCTCTGCCTTTCATCTTCTCCCCCTGTATAAACAGGAGATTAAATGTCCCCCACTCATTTTCTGCAGAAAAACGCCCCTACACCTGCGAGGTTTGCAGTAAGTCCTTCAAACGACTTGATCAAGTGACTGCACACAAAATAATACACAGTGAAGATAAACCTTATAAATGCAAGCTTTGTGGAAAGGGATTTGCCCACAGAAATGTTTACAAGAATCACAAGAAGGTAAAGCACTCTGCTGTTGTTGTTTACAGGTCTGCCAGCCTCAGATTTGCAGATTATTTTTTTTTTAAGTGGTTCATCGTTAAGCTCTGCCATGCTTATGAACATGGGATTATAGTATTGGAGAATGTAGTTTTAGTGTTCTTTGTTATATCCAAAATTTCAAAAGGCTGAACCAATTCTCGTAAACAAAAAAGTTAAATAAGGAGAAGTAAAGCATAGTTGCTTGGTTAAAAGCATCAAATAAATCCCATTTTGACTTTTTTTTGTTTTGTTTTGAAGTTTTTGCTTTGCTTTGGTTGTGGTTTTTTGTTTTTTTTTTTTTTTTTAATTACTAGATTACCAAGTTGATGTCACTGATTCAAAGATGTCTTCAAATACTTTTTTTTTTAATAGTGTAATTGAATAAAACTATGTGTAGTCCTCTTGCAATCATTGTTGGACTTAGCAGCAGATGCTTTCAAACTGCACTAAATTTGAACTTGGTGCAGTGTTCACATATTTAAGCAACATCAAAAGAAACGTTACCTGAAAAATAGACTCACAAAGGGATGTTCTGCCTGTGTTGAAGCTCAGATCTGCTCGGCCTAATTTTTGTAATGCCTGTCATTAGTTTTGACCTGGGTTTGCCATTTCTAATGGCAAGGCTCTATCCAGGACTGCTGTTTCAGAATTACAAGACTGTAAAAAGAAAAAAAACTCCAACCTGATATAGCCATACTTCCAAGCCTTTCACAGTGTGGCTCATGTTATATTCCATCTGGGAATTGGCACAGGATCTTTGCACCATCTCTTGCACTTGCAGTCATAAATCATGTAAGAGCAATAATAATGCCTCTCACAGGATGAAATGGTGATGACTGTCTAAAACAACAAAGCATGCAGAAGCCTGCTGAAGGACAAGATTATATCCCATTCATTATATTTTATGGTCTAGACTTTAAGGAAATTGGACAGAACCTTGCAGATTGGATATATTCTAAGAAAAAATGTATAAAATATTACCTAGAAAGATAGGTCTATATTTTAAATGAATACTTTTTACATGTTTCCTGATGTTAGCCAGCCATTGATGACTGGTAAGGAGTTTGGGTTGAAAATGGACTTCAGGATTAAGTATGAAGGAGTAAACACTTTGACCCCATTCTGTGTTTAAAGCAGCAGTACCACCAGCGTAAACCAGGATTAGAGGTTCCACTTAATGGGAAAAATATTAAAATTTAGACAGCTTTAGTGGGTACCAAATTTTGATGGAATTCCTTAAAGCATTTTGGAATGCTGGTTTCCTGGACCTGTTTGCACCTAATACTGGCTGTAAATCAACTCTGCTCTATATTGAGAGAAACTTGTTCCTGGGTTTGCATAAAGATTACCCAAACAGCTGTGGCAGTTCACTCATCCACATGTAGGTCTCTAAATTTACTTGCTGAGTGAGGAGGTGAACAGGAGAGGCAGGAGACTGACATGGATGGCCTGAGTTGCTTTTTTAGACACACCTCTCTCCATTGAGGAAACAACGGGAAGAGAGGGAGCAGGCAGCAGAGCGGAGTCTGGGTGTGTGTGCACAAAAGCCAGTTGTACCATACAGCTCAAAGAGGTGGTCGTTTGGAAGGCTGAAATAGTTTAGAGTGCCATGATTTTGGGAAGGCTGTGCCTGGGGAAAGAGGACGGTGGTTCTCTTGGTTGTTCACAGGAATGCTGATCCAGGAACGTGTAAATGTAAAACTTTATTGTGTATTATACTTCTATGTATTTCTTCATCTTATGTTTCTAATGATTTTTAAATGTGTGTTTCCTGTAAGATGTCTTCCTAGGTTTATTTTCCTTTGGAGGAGGAGAATTGAATTTGAAATAATTTCAGGGTTCTTTTCTGAGTTTCAGGATTATGTTATGGGCTGGTAGCAGGGAGCATAGATACCTGTAGTAGGAGTGATGGGTATAGCAGTTAAAACCACTTAAATCAACAGCATTTAATAGAAAACATACCTTTAAATTTGATAGCAACATACTTAAAAAACCTTGGGATTTTCCAGCAGACTTGCATCCTTTTTATATATAAGAGAGTCCAGATACGTTTTGTGCCTTTGAATTCTTTATTTGTGTTTTAGATGGAAACTTGTTGCTTTTGTTTCTGTAATTCCTGTGTGTGTGTGGTGGGGGGGGTTAACTTGATTTCATGTTGGAAGTCTCAGAATAAAAATGGCTCCCACAACATGTGTTTTTAAACATCTTTCAGATGTGGATGTCTGTTGGGTCATTTCAAAAGTGCAGAAGGAGATTAGTTCCTCTCATTTCAGAGGATTTCACTGGGAGATACAGTGGAGTTGCCAAGAGCCTATCTGCTCTGTTCAATGTAGCACTGGGATGTGAACCTGAACTTAGCACTTGTTATGCTCTTAGAGCTGCACATGTGAGGCAGGAGCTGTGGTGCCTCTGTGATCTGCTGCTCCTGCAAGCAGGTGCTGCACTGCTCTGCGTAGGTGCGTGTGCAAGCTGGCTTTGCCACTTCCTGGAGGTGTCCAGGCTGGGAAGTGTTCTGGGGTATGGAACCAGCTCAGATGTCCTCTGGGAAAGCTCAGGCTGTGACTTGAATGCTCTTAAATGATGGGACTTAAATACAGTTCCATTTCTGTGACAAGGCAAGAGAACAGTATCTGAAATGTGGAGGGAAAAAGGGATTGTGCTACTGATAAAAGTGGTCACCTTTCATGCAGGTTAGACTGGATGAGGGTGCATGTTCTGAGCCAGGTAATGCAGATTACCTCCATACAGGAGATGGTTTTGCTCCATCTGTTCCTTTGTTGTTATGTACAGAGGATGAGTTCAGAGAACAAAATATGAGGACATGACAGTCGGCAGAAATAGGTCATCAGACACAGGATTTTAAAGGGTTTATGGCTAATCCAGGGTTGTTTGGTCCTGGGGAGCATAATGATTTGAAACAACTGTATTCCATCAGTTTATCTATTGGGAATAAGTAGCCTTGGGCTGGGCTTAAGCCTCCACAGATGCTGTGGTAGGAAAGGCTGCCATGAAATGCTGCATGAGAGCCCATCCTCAGTTGCTGGGATGATCTGTGGGTATGCCTAGTTAGGAGATTTTGGGTATGTGGGTATGCCTAGTTAGGTGATTTTCTTTGTAGGGAAGTTAAGATGTGCAGATCAATCTGTGTATTTTGATCAAAAGGTGAGAAAAGTATAAAGGAGATGCTAAGGAGGAGTTCTGAGGAGCACAGTGACTTGTACAGACCTGTCGCTCACGTGCTGAGTGCTCCAAAGCAGGGCATTTTTTAAAAAGCAGCATGACTCTTGCGCTCGTGAAAGGTGCCAGATTGACAGCTCTGGAGACTGAACCCTTCTATTTATCCACAGAACAGGTACAGCACAGGCAGCAGCACTGCAAGCTTCCCCACAGTGTCTCGTCCATGTGTCCCAAGCCTGTTCTGGAGGAACCCCCTGTTGAGGTGAGAAGGCAGTTCAGTCTCTTCATGTCCTGTCAATCCTTGGCCTCACTGCCAGGGGGTCTGAGCAGGGTGCCAGCTAATGCCAGCCTGCTGGAGAGTCTGGGCTGGAGCGTGCAGCAGATTTCAAGGAACATGAGATATGTTCCACACCTGTGATGGTCTTCCAGCAGCCTTTTTGCTTTCAATGACTTAGGTTGAGGTCAAGGAATTGATTTTGAGCCCCAGGCCTCCCTATACCACTGCAGGACATTCAGGGTTTGGTGCTGTGTGTGAGAGGACATTGGTGTTAAAATCAAAATGGGTTCAAGGCCATCAGCCAGCCTCTCAGGAATTTTACTGTCTGCCCAGAGCCTCCTTTTTTCCCCCAGTTGAAGGGGTAGAATAACAGTTGCATGGATTCTGGATAGCAGAAATGGATTATATAAATATGTACTATGCTGATATTTGTCCTTAGTCTACCAGATTAACTCATTTACCTAATTTCCTGTATATTATAAAACACTTACTGTCCATCCCCTTTTCCTCTGGGCACTTCAGCTTGTAATAAGGTTCTTGTGAGCTAATAAAGTATTTGGATGCTGATGCTTTAAAAACCTGCTTTCCTTTGCAAAAAATAGTAGGAAATTGGGTAGATAGTAAATTAATCAGTACAACTTATTATCTACAGTGGGACAGCTGTTGAAAACACTAGGAAGCAGGGAAAGTGCTTTGGAATTTATAAAAGTAAAATAATGCTGGATGTTTCCCAAGATTTTCTTTTCTTCAGAAAAGAAGTTTCCTTCATCAACTCTGCAGTTGAGGAGATTCAACCAAGCTTAGCCTTTTATTTTATTCATAGCTTTGAGACTGTTTTTCAGCTACAATGAATTTTTCTACAGCCAACAAAAATCTCGGTACTGTTGCTTCCATGGCTTTGGTTTTTTTTCTGGTGGTTTTTGTTGTTTGTTGTTTTTTTTAAAAAAAGAAGCTATATCAATATATAAGAGTAGTGTCACGATTTGAGGAATTTTCTTTGCCAAATTTTAGGTGTTGTCTTGAAAATCAGATTGGTTCTCCCTTGAAACTTTAATGAAAAGAAAGAGATTTGTGTGCGGACAACTTCAAAGGATTTATTCATATTAATAAGAATTCCAGGCCAGTGTTAGTACTGCTGAAGCAATGCAGCTGAGCTTGTAGTTTTTTCCTCTGTTTATTCTGTGGTTTTATGTCTGTTTATGTGCCCACCTCATGTGACACTGTGAGGACCGGGATGGCACAGTTACTGAGTAGCTGCTGTGCTGGCTTTTAGGATCCTGAATAAAGGTAGAATGATTATTTTACTTCTTCATCCCCTGGTGCTTCCAATTGTGATATCCCCTCCTGAGTCCCATCTAGAAAATGAAGCAGTTACTGCAATGGTGGATTTCCATGAGCCTTTCCTCTGACACGTTGTCTTTCATCCACAGACCCATTCTGAGGAGAGACCGTTCCAGTGTGAGGAATGCAAAGCCTTGTTCCGAACCCCCTTCTCTCTACAAAGACATCTGTTAATCCATAACAGTAAGGGCAAAGTCAGAGGAAAAACAACTTTCTCCATTCTCATATGTGACTGACAAAAACAAACTTGCGGCACTTTGCTCCAATATACAGCTTGCTGTGTTAAATTGGTACTAGGACTCAACTCTGTATCCAGGGAGTTAAAAAATTCAGAGCCAAATTTAAACCTTGCCTTCAGATGCACCTAAATGCAAATCCAAATATGCTGTAGAAAATCCAGCAATTATTTGAGGTCTGATGGCAAGAAATTTGTTTCTGCATTAAGTGTGATAGTGTTACCTCCATTTTAAGAAAGGACAAATGCAAACAGAGATAAGTTGGTGACTTGCTCAGCTTTTGTAGGAAATCCAGTTTAGAGCTTGACTCTGATATTGTCTCTCCTGTGCCAGCCCAGGCTCATGTTTGCTGCCTCTGGCACAGAACTGGAGCAGCTCAGGGAAATACTGTGGCCATTTTCACTCATGAGTAACTTTTCTTGGCATTCTGTCCTTTTTTTTTAGTTGACTGTGTTATGATTTATTTTTGGTGGAATTTTCTCCATCTTTAATACTTGCAGACTATCATTCAAACCTTTGAAAATCAACAGTTTTGATTTTAGAAAGTGCTCATGATCTAAAATCATTGCAGCTTGGAAGACAGTACTTGGTTTGGGGGAATATTCACACTGGCATAACTAAGAAAACCACAAATGTTTCCTTTTTTAATCCTGCATAACAGTGTTTCTGTTAGATGAATTATTGGATTGGCATGTTCAGTTTGTTCTTTTACGATTATCTTTCAAAGCTTCTGCAATTTTTTGGATGTCATAAATGTTTTTCCCAGTGTTAAATGTTAAAAATGGTGAAGGAAAATATTAAAAACCTGTTCAGTAATGTGCATTCTAATGAACAAGCATTTCCAGAATATCCAAAATATTCACCGTGTGCAGAATTGTAGTCTTTCCTGAAGGTTTTTCTAAAATCATGTGCTGTGACTTTTTTTTTTTAAGAGGATGGTAGTTGAGGAAGATGTGTTTTTCTCTTTGTTAGGTGAGAGGACCTTCAAGTGTGATCATTGCGATGCCACTTTCAAAAGAAAGGACACATTAAATGTTCATATTCAAGTTGTACATGACGGACATAAGAAATACAAGTGTGACCTGTGTGACAAAGCTTTTGTGACACCCTCGGTCCTGAAGAGCCATAAGAAAGTGAGTAGAGCAAACTGATCATTTCTTGTGTGTTCTTAAGGTTGTTATTCAGTGTAGAATCCCCAGAGCTGCTTCTGCCTCTCTGGCTTTTCAGTAGATTGACTTTGCCCTGAAATGCTGATTGCAGGTTATTGGTGCCCAGCTGAATCTACAGCTGGTGCTTGTGTATAAATTCAGTGTAGGTGCTCCAGCATCATGTGTGTGGCAGGATGGGCCTGGCTGCACTGATCATTTCCACCAAACTCTGCCAAGGAATTGGGGCAAACTTCAGGAGGAGGCTTGCTCACTAGTTTAGTCTGAGGTAAGATTGATGTTATGGGGAAGAAATGCAAAGAAAATAATTGAATCAAGAAAAATCAGCTGAGAAAAGTTAGTTAAGGTGTTGCCACCTAATTCAGATTGTGAGAATTTGTTTAAAAAGGTCATGCATGTAATGCTTGCCATGTAGTATGTGCATCATACATTTGTGTAAAATCAGAATTGCTTTTGCTTTGTGCTCCTGTCAGACCAGGACTGGCTGTGTTTGTGAGCCTTGTAGTTGTGCTGTATTGCTCCCAGAAATCCTTTTGGTATTTAGGTGTTTGGAATGAATTAGTAGCTGTGGGTCTGGTACATCCCAATGTTGCTGGAAGAGATGCAAATGATCTCCAAATAACTGTATCCTAATCAAAGGGAGTTTAACATTCGTATCTTTAATGTCAGGGAATGAAAACAGTGCAAGTCCATCCAGTATTGAAATGAGCTCTCATTTACTCTTGCTTCAACTGCAGCATAAAATGTACTATGTGAGAAAGTTTTTTTTATGATGTAATGAAGAATTTTGTGTCATTATGGTGTTTTTTCATCAACATAAGGATTAATTTCCCTATCTGAAGAGGGTCATGTGCTAGCTGGAAACCAAAATAATCAGCTGCTCATATAATTGAGTGTGTTATCTTTCCTATCTCATTTAAATTAACACTTCTAAATGAAGTAATCAGAAATTCTTTACTTAAAGAACAGGCACAGTTACAAGGAAAAGTAATTCAATGCGCTGATAGATCTTCAGTTTAGAGTTGTGTGTTGAAAGTACAGTGTGGAAAATGATAGTGACCTTGTGTGTAATTGATTTCAGGGTGATCTTGCCATTGACCACACAGGTTGGATGGAAGAGTTTGTAATACATTTTTTTTCCTATTATGAAATAATTCTTCTTATATCAGTGAGGCCCTCCAGCCTTAAAAGCTTGATTTCAAAAGACAAACTCAGTGATTTAATGCTGGTGAAATTTACAATGTTGTTTTTGTGATCAATTCTTTAACACCTAGAGCTAATTAGAATCTTTGCCTGGTGTGACAGTAAAATGCATAATAGAGGTAATAGCAGTCAGTGTCAATACAATTAAAAATTCCATATTTCAATTTTTTATTTAATGCTGAACAGTCATTCTTGTCTATCCCCTCCCCATGTAGACTCACACAGGAGAAAAAGAGAAGATTTGCCCATATTGTGGACAGAAGTTTGCAAGCAATGGAACATTGAGAGTTCACATTCGAAGCCATACAGGTATTTATTATGATGAACAGAGAAGATTTTCTAAATCTGTAACAAGATAGCTCTATGTCCACAATTTATCTATCTACAAACAGGCAGATTTACATGTAGGCTTAACACAGCACCTTTGTCAGGCATTTTACCTGCTTAATGTGTAAAAACTGTTGTCAGGTTTCATTTTGCAAGTTTACACTTTCATTCAGATAAATGGCATCAGGCGGCTGAAAGAGGTTTCTTTGTGATAATTTGTTTACAACATAAAATGGTGTAGATTTGCCTTTGGCATGCCATTTTCTTGCCTCTGCATAACCAAGTTTGGCTTGCAGGGAGATGGCAGTAATTTCTGTGTGCTGCTTGCTGATGTTACCCATCAGTTTGCCTGGAGCAGAAAGTTCCAGTTTTTCAAGCTCATCGTGCAGATGGCTCTGGAGATATTCAAGCAGAAATACTTTTCACATGTGTGCTGCTACCAGTTAGATTTCAGGTCTGTCAAGCAGACTTTCCCAAATATAGGAGTTGGACTAATATGAGTGTAGGGGGATACAATATAAGAAAATAAAGGTAATATAGAAAGTAATTTTACCACATAAGAAGTTGCGGCTAAGCCAATTACTAAAGATTAGTAGCTGGCCTGACTTTAACAGGCCACAGCTGTAGCCAATAACAAGAAGAGTGCTATAAAAGAGTGGGTTGGTTGGTTGGCTGAGGGGAACTGGAGTCAGCTGGCTGCTGTGAGAAGGAGGAAGAGTCAGTGCTTAGAGGAGCTGTCTGTGAGAAACGTCAAAGAGGTACAAAACTCTAGCAATGTGGAACCCTTGCACTGTAATGACAATAGAACTCTTGCACTGTAATGACAGCAGTGAGTTTTGTGAAACCACACACGAGGGACCTCTAACCCTGAGTAGACAGCCCTGCAAAATTTGTAACCTCTGTTATAGGAGGCTGTGACATTTTGAACTTAGTTCAAGCAGAAAGGCACCGAAGATTTCTAGTGCCTTTGTAAATTAAGTGCAGGGGGAGAAACTGCCTTGCCAGGAGATGATACAGGTTGGAATTACAGCAATTTGGAATGAGGAAATCATTTATGAATGAATAATGGTGCAGGTGGGAAACTTTCAAGGCCTCTTTTTTTTACCTGAGAAGCTAGAAGCAGTCATTGTACAGTTACTACTACAGGAAAAATGCTGTGCTAAATTCATTTATAATGACCTGAGAGACAAACTGATTTGTTCCTCTTCCAGTCTTGCTGCTAGTCCAGTGTCAGTTACATTTTTGGTGGTTTGCATCCTTTACTGTGAGAATTAGCCAAAATAGATGTTTATGGTTGTTTTTGTCACTCTGTTACGATTTCTGGCCAGTTTTTGATTATCCTGATGAATAACGGAGGGGGGGGGTTGCTCCTAAGTTATGACTGTAGGTTTAAAAAGAGTATCTTTATTACATGGCAAAATTCCTAATGTAAGGTTGAGTGAGAAAATGGCCTAATTGGATTCTTGTTGTAAATCTGGAGGGACGGTTTTGTTTGGTGCTGTACCTGAAGGCTTCAGCCATGTTGTTCTTTGTCATAACACAAGCACACTGATCACGAGAGGAAATTGTTGTCCAGTGTTCAGTGAGCCTGAGGGAACATGGATTTCTGAGGAATACCTTGCATCATTCCCAAAGAACGTAAGGGGAGCTGCTGAAGGAAATCCAGGTCATCTGCGAGCAGGGTAAAAAAAAGTTGAGCACTCTTAAGTTCCCTACAATGAGAAAATTCTTGATAGCTTTATAGGGAATTTCTGAGCAGTAAGAAATCTTCAGAACTTAATTTATTCGGAGATGAATGTTTGGTTTCTAAATGTTGCAGTGATTGGTATTGGTGTCTGTTAAATTATTTGGATTTGAATTAATAATTTCAAAACCGTGCCATCCTTTTTCTCTTTGGTCAGACTTGAAAGTATCACTTTTCATTTTAAGCAGCCACTGTCTGTTTTCAGGAGATGATTCATCCTTCTGAATAAGCCTTGAGCTTTTGGTGCAACTAAGCAGTCCACCATAAATGTAAACATTGCCAAGACCTTTTGTCTTTGTGGTTACAGGTGATGAGGTTTGAGGTCTTTGTCATATTATCCCATTATCTTTCTGTGGTCAGCTAGACTTTGCTTTATTGTCTACTTTGTGTAGAGGTTTTGTTCTGTATTTACAAAACAAATTCAGGTAGAGGTTATTTTAAAAAGTGTTGTACATCACTTTTTCTCCTCCTTATGTCTATGAAATTCTTCTTTACAAAAGCTGAGGTTTTAGGGTACCTCTCAGGTTCTGCTTTGGAATGATATTTTTGATATGCTTAATAATCAATATACAGAAAGAGAAGCTCAGTGGGGTTTTGTCTTTTATTTAATATGCAGCATGTGCTCTTGAATGTTGTTCCACACAGACATGCACGCTTCCTGGATAAGCAATTTCCTTCCCTCTTCTGTGTTAGAATAAGACTCTGTAAATGAGCCCAAGAAGCACTTGGCCTTTTGCAGCAACTGAGCTGGTTTGGGGTGAGTGAACATGTCTGCATGTGCATGTACAGAGGGAAGGGGGTGATCTTTGCCTCTGAACCTGGAGTGTTGCTCTGTAATTCATCATCTGGGTTTCAGCCTTGGCATGACACAGACAGCGCTCTGCAGGTCAGCTGAAACACTAGAGCACATTCTCCCTCTCCTGTATCCTGTTGGTTTATGACTTCTTAGGGTCACAGGGAGCTGGGGTTAATTCAGCAAAAGAATCCTTTGACTCTGATATAAATTCCTTGGCTTGTTCATAAATTTTAAAAGAAATCCTATGGTCTACTCCACGGGCTGGAAACCCAGGGGCTGGGAGGTTAATCGCTTCCCTGAAGTTTTAAGCAACTTTCTGGCTGCAGTTTGTGCAGCTTCTCAGTTGCCTTATGCATATCTGTTTAAAGGTGTTAATTGCTGTGGGGTGTGTGTGGATTTGTGTGTGCCTGTGTGGGTATCTGGATATAAAAACACACATTTTATCTGTTTGCTGTTTATGCTGTTGCCTTCCTAATTAGTTGTGTCTTAATCCCTTCCATCCTTGGGATGTAGCACATCGAGCTGTGCAGCAGTGAAAGTTGTTCTGAAGTGGTTTATATTTGCAGGTAAATTTCTTTTAGAGCTAGGGGAATTAAGGGACTTAACTGTAATTCTGTCCTTTCTTTCCCTACTGATACGGAACAACTAATGGCCATAAAGGTCTTCCAGAAAATGATGTGTAAATATAGGTTAAAATATAACCTTATTTTGCTTTTACCATCACAGTTAGTCCAAGTCCTGATAATAAGCCAGTAAGATAACTTACATCTGTCCTAAATGTTCTCTGAAAAGATGAGTTTTTCAATTCTATATAATTTGAAAGCCATGACTTATTGTGTCTTTCTTACATGTTACATGCTCTGCTAGGTGCAAAAAGCAGGTTGGTTTTTTAAGCATGACTTGAGAAGGTTCTTTGAAAATTGACTTCCATGTGTATGAGTAAAAGATAATACCGAGAGATTACATTAAAACAGCAAAAAGCATTTGGACCACAGACTTTTTTATCCTTTGTGCTAACACAATGTTTTTCAATTTATGTTAGAGATTGTTTTATAAGCTTTCAAAGATATATGACTTGAGTTGCTGATTGCCTTCTTGAAATGCCTCCTCCACTGAGAGCCTGATGTTATGCACCTAATTTTGCCATTGTAGTCCCATTTCTACAAGTTAACTAAGCTTTTGAGCATATTTACAATCCTACTTAGTCCCAACTACATAAATGTCTCAGTTCAGATTTTGCACTTCTAAGACAAAATTCCTGGGCAAGTAAAATTTTAGTAGTGGAGTTGTAATAATAAAGATCTTTGGTTTTTAACAGTAGTTCAGTCATCTCTGAACACAGAAGACTTCAAAGTAGTTGAAGGAAGTAATGAGTTCAAGTACAGGATAAATTTTATTTATTATGGTGTAAAATATATCACCAAAGGTTTAATAGCTAAACAAGCAACTGTTTGTTCGTGTACATAATAATGTACAGCCAGGATCCTCATTCCTGCAGATCTTCTGCTGAATTACCTTACAAGTAATTTATATTTTCTTACATAGGAAAAAAGATAAAAGGCAAGCTTGAGGGAACTTCCTCTCATATGCCAATGAAGTATGTGAAGGAATGTATCTGTATCTAGTCAGTGAACAGCTTGCAAATGTCTACAGATAGGTTCTTTCTATTAATAACTTATAAATGATCCCTCTTTTATCTACCCAGTTTAAAAAGGAGCTTGCAGAAGGCCTCAGAGGTAAGGTTCTGCATTTCTAAACCTTTCAGTTTATACATCATTGTCTTGTTCATCTCCAGACAACAGCTAAATCTTTAAAAATACCTGTAAAGTTTCATGCAGCTGTCAGCTTCTTGTTGTCTGTACCCATGAATGAGGAAATGTTCTTTTGAGGGGTAGATTATTTGAATGAGACCTCTTTAGATCAAATGAGTTACTGATGGATTAATGCTGTTCTTTAAAAGACTTAGTTGACCATTGGGTTCACTGAAGTAATAGATGTTACATTTTCCATTCATAGAGAAATCAGATTGTTTAATTCCACTGATATCTGCAAAGAATGGAACTGTTTTTTTCTTCAAAGTTGTGTCTGGTTTTTATTTCTTACTTAAGATTACTTAAAATCTTGATACCACTGTAGAACTGATGAGAGGCTGTAAGTAAGTAATAATGGTAGTTCATGCTTCACTGCATGGATTCAGATAGTCTTCTTATTTTGTAGGATTTTTTACTAGTCTTTATGATTCATTTAGTGGCAAATAGCCAATATCTCAATTATATCATTATAATTTCAGTGGACCACATAGGGCAAACATTTTACTGGTCTTAACTAGAAATAATCTGAATTCTTTGAATAAACCCTAAACTTTGCAGAAAACAAACCATCTCAGCTGTGAAAATACCACTTCTATACCTCAAAAATTAAAGCATTACTAAATACTAGGAAAAAGATAAGTAATAGGAAAAAATATTTCAAGTCTTCTGTTTTTTTCTTACTTTGCTAGAATAGGATTTGAGGTTTTTTCTTAATAAATATGTGACTGTTTTAGTGGATGGGAAATGCACGTTGTTGATTTACATGAAACCAATTCTAGTTCTCCCTGGTGACTGGAAAATGAGTGTTGGAGTTTGGTTAGAAAGCATTCACAAATAGACAAACTCAGAGTTATTCATCATCAGTGAGGAAACAAACCACCTGAAAAAACAGAGGCATTTCATCTCTTGTCTTCAGAGTCTGCCAGATTTGAATGTTGGTTAAAATGAAGTAAGAAATGTCTCTGAATGTCCCATACCTGAGGAGTGTTTCTCAGAGCACAGGACTGTTCTCAGAGCAGTCAGACCTATCCCTTTCCTTATCTGGCCCATGATGAGTATAAAGTTACCTGTGCTTTTGGTGTTTTTATCTTTTTATCTTTCAGATCACAAAGTTGCTTAGCTCTTGGCATGAGAGAGCTGTTCCTGTGTGGGGACTCCTGTACCTTCTCAAGAGCTAAATTTTGAGTGTTTAGTGGCTAAAAAAGAGGCAGGCCAGGATTTTGCACAGGCCAGATCACTTTTTATTGTGTAGGCTGGATTCAGACTAGTCCAGATGTTGTAAGGAAATCAGCTCATTGTTGCAGTTGGCCAGGCTTCTTGATTACTCTTCCGTTCTTTTCCCTCCCTGGAATCCCTGGTCAAAATGACAGAAATGCCTGAGAGATGCAGGCTATTAAATGCTTTTGAAGATGCTCCTCAGGATGTAGGAAATTGCCAATTCTACACAAGAGGAACTTCATTATTTTAAAGAGGTGTTGGTTTTCTCGCAGGACTGCAACACCAAAGTGGTGAAATGTACTGAATATTTTCTTGACTTGTGAATTTTTAATCTTTCCTCAGTGAATGGTTTCCTGACATTTTCTAATTGAAGTTCTGATGGAATCACTGGGTTCACTGAATTCCTGTTTAATTTAATTTTGATTCCTAATGAAGTCCCCTTCCAAGTGGGAGAAATTCAGAGCTGTGTATTTTAGGTTTATTTGTGTTTGTGTGTGCATATTTGTATAGTGCATTAACTGAACCATGTTCAATTAAGGACACACAGTTTTTAATTGAATGGGAACACTGTTTAAGGGCAAGAGCAGCTGAGAATAAATGTGTGAAGCTGTCAGGTGCCCTCTCTGAGCAGTGTTCTGAAGCAGATGTCACAGATTATAATTTTGTTACATCCATTAACCTTTTGCCCATCCTTACTTGCTGTTGAATGCTGTCATCACCCCAGATTATCTCTGACTAAAAAAGCCCCCTTGAAATTTCCATTCTGGGCTGCCCTGTGGATCATCTGGTAAGGAGTGTTAAATGTGTGATCCAGATGGCCTCCAAATTCCTCCCCAGGTGAACTCTGCTCATTCCACTGCAGTTGGGCAGTGGTAGAGGCTCCCTTCTAACCCTCTCCCCTACCCCAGGCTTGAGTTAGGACTTGAAAAAGGATTATAATTAGCTATAACTGTTGTGAAAGCTGATGTTTTGAAATAATGCACATATATATCTATTTATACAGAAAAACATAACAATTTTTTTATTTAAAAAAAAATCTTCTAATCCCCCAAAAAGTTATAGTTCACCATCTGAAAGGGAGAATAAGGGAAATAGTCTGTGGAACAGTCTGAGGACCACATTGCTGTAATTATATTTATTGATTTTTGTAAAGAAAACTAAACAGAGGAGTTCTTGAGACTGCATATGCTGCACATGATCTGATGTTCTGTGCAGTTTGTTGTAGGTCTTTTTCTGGTGTTTGTGGGTGTTGACCAAAATCATTGATGCTCAATTCCCCAACTGGGCAGAAATGTATTTAAAAGTGTATGAAAAACCCCACCTTGATAATTTCATTGCTTAATTCAAATTCTTCATTCCTTAACTGAACAATTGAGTTCCGGACAGCAAGCCAGAGAATCCTGCTTGAAGGCTAACATGAATACCTGAGAATTGTATTTGTGTGTATTTGTGTCTAAGCAAGCTGCAGGGGAGCAGGGACAGCAAGCAGGACTGCAAATTTCACAGATGAAATAAAATCAGTGCCTGGTATGGTTTGAAAGAGCAGTGAGACTGTTTCTTTGGTTTGCTGGGCCCTTCAGACTAGGACTATTTCTCAGATGGATGTTTCCTTTTTAATTTTTTTCATTGGATGGGAATGCATTTCTCAGCTGTAAAGTACATATTGGCTTAATCTTATTTGAGGCTATTGTTCTGAAGTAATCAGTAACATTGGTAGTTCTAATCAGGTTTTCACCTAACTTGAGAACCAGCTTTGTTTTTGCGGCTCAGCTGACTCCAGGGAATGCAAAATACGGTATGAAAATAGCAATGCTTATGACCAGCTTGATTAACTGTCTCAAAGTCCTTATTAAATGTCTACCTGTAGCCACTGAAATCTTCAAAAACTAATGTATATATAGATTTGCTTCTTAATTGTTTTGTGTCTGAGTTTGGGAGATCTGTGTGCTAAACTCAGTGTAAATGCTGCCTTAGAGCACCTCTGATGGCAGATGTCTCATGGCAAGCTGTCCTGAACCCAACCAGAATGGGAGAATCTGCTATTTAACTTCTTAAGCCACATTAAGGTCCACTAGGTATTGTCATCTCAAGCTAGAGATGGAGAGGAGAAAAAAATATGTCCATTCTGTCATGACGTAGTTTCAGATCAAAATCCCATATGTTTTTCAATCATGGAATTGTTTTTCATAATCCTTGTATTAAGGTTAAATTTATTGTTATTATGTTAAAAGCTCTGATTTTTTTGTTCATACAAAATCTGGAAGTAGAATGTCTAGACTTTGAATTATGCTAAATCCACTGCAATTTATCCCAGGATTATTTATTTGGGGTTATTCGTACCGAAGTGCCATTAATGTGTTGAGCAGTTTGTTCTGGAACAGCAGGGACGTGACAGTCAGCTGTAACTCAGGGGTGAACTTACACATTTGTTACGTTTGACTTGCTTGACTGTTCTGTTATTTTAATGAAAGCAATAGCTTTGTTTAGAAAACAAATTTCAAAAACACGCAAACATAAAAATACTTCTATGTTTTGTGTATATAACTATATATAAAAATGTGTTTATGTAAAAATGCAGAGTGCAAATGGCCTAGTTGTTAATTGGCATTGACTTTACTTAAAGTGCACCCCCTCTTAGTCTGGTGTTATCACAAATTGACACCATCTCATAAATGTTCTTCTAGCAGCAAATCCAAGAAGAAGTTGTAGTTTATCTAGGGGAAATCTTTCTTTCACTTCAATTCTTAGTAACTCCTTCTTGTGAAGACGAGGGAAATAGAGGTTCATGACTTGCCAGGTATTTAATTTGCTTTTCTTAGTAACTCTTTGGTAGAGATCCATTCATTTTCTGATCAGAGGAATTTTGCATCTGGAAATCTCCACAATTTTAGTGCACAACCTGAAATTTATTACTGCAGTGTTTGTAATGGGGTTTTGGTAGTCCTTGTCTGGCTGTAGATGGATGTGAAAGCCCTGCTGGACAATGTCACTTTGCCAGCAGCTTCTATCACATGGCCCTTGCTCTCCAGTTTGTCTCAGTGACAATTCTAAACTTTGTGCAAGCACAACCCCCTCTCCTTTGTGGACACTGGCAGTAGTTTTCTATGAAATGTTGCACTTCACAAGTGCACAAGCCTTCACAAGTGGGAGGAATATTTCTAGCATTCATTTTTTCAAATCTGTATTTCCCCTCGTTGCCGTCTTATTCCATCTGCTTATAACACGATAAGAGGAAGTTAAACTGTTCCTGTTTATCTTACAGGACTTAGAGTGGGACAGAGTGTGTAAGACTTCTCTTGGGGAACCTGCTTCCCAGTAATCTCCTTAAATGTGGAATCATTCTGATGAGAAGCTGACTGGTAGCATGAATAACATTTGCCTAGGCTGGCTCAGAAGCAAGGAAGGAAGTTATTTTTTATGTAGAGTTGTAATAATCTTGCCAGATCTGCTGTCCACAAGATCAGATATTTAATGTAAGTTAGTTAGCTGGGCTCCTGAGACAGTAAATAGCAAAAAAGATGCATTGTCAGAGGGCAGTTTATTCACTTCTGAGACAGACTACAGAGGCTCTGCCCAGAGAGCAGTTAGTAAGAAATTTATACTAAGAAACTTGGTTGTTGCTAGCACAGATGTATTTTAAGTGGTCCATTGCTAATTTTGTAAAATCCTACAAAACTGAGGTAGCAGATAAGTTATAAGTTTAAAAGATGTTTATGCTCAGGGTAGATGCTTGTGTCAGCACCAGGGAACTTGAATAAATTCTAAGCATGCAAGCTCCAAAGGTGAAAGAAAATAACAAAAAGTAAGAGCAACAGTAAAATTACTTAGGAATATCTTTTAAGTAGTTTTACTGGGAATTTTTTCACACAAGTGCATGAGAAATTTATATAATTTAGAAAAACAAGATGGTTCCTAGTTTGAATGTCAAGTCAGAGCTGGCAGTCTAAGTTAGGCAGTAAACTCGATTTTTGGAGCAGTGGAGATTTTTGGCAGTGGACAGTTTCTAACAGCAGCTCCAAGCCCGACTTTTTCAGGTGTGACTTTTTCAGGTGATGTGGAGTCATTGTTGCCCTCTGCTGGCATCTGCCGAAAGCTCCTGAGGCTTTCCTCATCAAGCACCATGGTGTCCGTGGTTGATTTCAGAGGGACGCTGTTAATCTGTTTCAGACAAACTCAAGCCCATCCTTTGAAGGCAAAAGTCTTTCTCTTTAAAGAGACATGAGGGAGAGGGAGGAGGGTACAACTCCTACCTGTCATCGCTCATCTGCTTACAAACTGCTGAAAGCTTTAAATTCTCTGTTCAAAAGCCCCCAGACATAAAAATGTCAGCTGAATTAATTCAATATTTGAGTACTGACAACTGTTGGAGTGTTTGAATTTTGGGGGCATGAATTAAAGGCATCGAGGGTCAGGAGAGAGAGGATCATATATCAAACTGCTCAGTGAAAATACAGCTCTAACACAGAGGTTGTCACCTTCCTAAAAAGAACCCCAAAACCCCAATTCACACCGATTCTGTTATCTCTCAGAAAGCTGAGCTTTCTGAGAGATAACAGAATTCAAGAGAGAAGAATATTTGTGTTTACAAGTGCCTTACTGGCCAATCTTGTGCTTCTGACATTCACAGTTCCCTCTACAGAAGTAGAAGACAAAAGAGCAAAATAATTGTTCTACAAAATAGAGGAGGGTGGCCAATCCTCTTCCCTAAATAATCATCTCACCTCAGGTGCCCTTGAATCTCTACACAATGTGTGAAAATGGAGATTTCATGTCCAGCAGTACCTCTTTGTAAATATTTTTGGTATATCAGAGAAATAGTGTGGTTTGGATTTTTTAAACTCTGAAATGGAGTTAATCTTGCTTGCCTGTTTTAGAAGATTGAGTGTGAGTGTTAATAAGTGCCTGACATTTGGTCTGTGTCAAATCTATGCATGCAGAAATATCTTTGTGAGCAGAAAGCACTGCATTGACTTTTATAAAACAGGCTTTGCTTAACTTGTGACAAACCTTTATTTGAAAAGACACCTTCAGCATTATGGTTGTGTAGAACAAAATCCATTTTGTTAACAGAAAATTTTCTATCAATTTTTCTACTGTGTTTTGTAATGGAAACAGCCTGATCTTTGCTTTTAAAGTGTTGTATGCAGGAACAGGAGGCAGTACACTCAGATACTGGTGCATTGCCTGAAGAGGTAAAAATTCAAGTACATGTCTTCCAAACGATGGTGCTCAGAAACTCTTTGCTGTTTGTCTCTGAACAGCTCAGTATCCACATTACACTAATGTGAATTTGGGAAAATGGATGCCAAATGACACCGGCGTAATGGAGCATTAAACAAATACCTTTCAGATATGGGATGCTGCAAGGGAGATGCTAACACTGTTCTGCTTCTACTTCAGTCATAAATTGGGACTCAGATACTGCAGAAACTTTTGATTAACCAGCTTCTAACACAGATCCAGCATTATAAAAGAGTGGATTTTATATTCCATTGGGATTCTGACACCCAGAGGCCTCTAATGATGACCAGATGTGAAATAGAAAAAATATTTGGGAGCAGTTAATGCCTAACCATAAAAGTGACCATGTGTAAATCACTGTAGAATGTGGTTTGAGCAAGGGCATTAGGTGTTTTCTTTTTGGTTTTACTTCCCCCAAGGCTGTGTGTATTCATATATTGTAGTGCAAGATCAGTCAGCCAAGAGGAATATTTTGATCCAGCACTCTATCCCACTCAGGCAGGATTATTTGTAATTTTTCTAAAGTTTAAATCTGCTTTTTGTAGAGAAAAGCAGTTCAGTTTGACCAAGAGCTGTGCTGCAAGGCCTTCATCCTCTGAGGGCACATTTCTGGGTCCTGATGCTTCTCTTGTCCCCAGGTGAGCGTCCTTACCAGTGTCCCTACTGTGACAAAGCTTTCAGCAAGAACGATGGCTTGAAGATGCACATTCGCACCCACACCAGGGTAAGTCCCCCACAAGGGGAGTTTTTATGCTTGCTTGAGGATTGTCTGGGACTCCTGTGCTGAAAAGCAATTAATTGCTGTTTGTGTAGTGATTAGGCTCTGCCAACCAAGGTATTTTATGCCTATCAAAATAAGAGGCAAAGATTCAAGTCATTAACTTGCAAATTCTAATTAGAACTCCATTACCTTCTTTTTTTTCTGTGTTTAATTTCTTTTATGTTGAAATAATAGCTGTACTAACCTCTTCATTTAAGCCATGGTTATTTATAGATATAAATTAATGTTTACTGAGTAAACAGCTCTGTAAAGGCTTCACTGTGACTGAAACTTCAATATCCAGTGCTTTGATTCTTACTGTGCCTGTAAAGTCCAGTCACTGTGAGCTTTTCTAGAGGAGCACTTTATTAACTGATGACAATTTTTATATAACTTTATTTAACTGGGAGCTGTTACAGCTCATAGAGATCAATGCAGCCTTGAGGCCAAACCAAAAAAATTTTGCATCTACTGGGAAGTAGGAAAGGTGACATTTGACTTAGTAGTCTCCATATGCAAGTGGGCACACAGAATTGCTTTCTAAATAAGTACAATTAAAAACTGTTTAAATTTCTGCTGTTCTGTGTTGGTTTTAAGCATATTAAGTCTAAGGTGCTAGATAAAGTTGTAGCTTTTGTACCCCAAGCTACGCAAGTAATGAGTAGTTTGTGCAATACTCTTGGTAGTTCATTGGGAACAGGCTAGTCTCATATTGTTAGTTGTTTCTCCTTTTTTTCCAGCTGTTAAATCACTTTAAGTAGTGCTATAAATTCTTTTCTGTTGTTACTGTCCCCTCTTAACTGTGTTTGCACTATGAGAAATTTCATGACCCATCTAAGTTCTGCATGACTGAGGAGTAAACAAGCTCTGAAATGGTGCCAAATCCTTTTTTTTTTCCTGATTTTTCATACAGTTTGAGTAAGAACAACAAACACTCCCTAGCCTCTGTAGAAGGAAAATAGAGGAAAAATAATGTTATTAGGCTTTTAGAGTCTACAGTGATTTACGCCAAGTGATGTTTTCTTCTAAGCATTTTTTAGCTGATAGGAAAGGAAGGAGTTAGGAAAATAAATTTTAAGGAGCGCCTATTTCTTTTTAATATATGTAGACACTGTAATTAGACAGGCTTTAGACATAATAAAATTTGTTTTAAAATGTCTCAGGAAATGCTCTACTGTACCATGGAGGCCAAATACCATTGTTAGAGGTACAAAGAACTCAGTGCACACCAAATGTAATCTAAGTATTTCCATATACTTGAGATGTGTTGATCATCTACATCTCAAGGGTCACGTTTCAGGTTTTTTATTTTTGTGTGTGAAGAGGCTATGAAGACTGCTGGTCATCCCCACAGCTATGCTGTAGGATTAAAATGTGCAGACCAAACATGGTTTTTTAGACTTGATTAGATTTTGGTTCTTTTTATGATGATGCTGCTCTTACCTCAAAACTGGACAGTGAGGCTCATTCCTATTGGATTGCCATTACATATTCATTTATCTCCATGTAAATATTTTTTTTACTTAGAAGTAACAACAAGCAGTACTGATAACATTTACATTAATAGTAATTTCTTAATTGAGGTCTGTTGCTATAATCTTGCATGTCCCAGCTTCCCCTTTTCCCCCCAGTTCACCTTGTTTAATATCTGAGTAGAACTGGACAGCTAAAAAATCAAAGGAGGTCTTAGGACAAGGAGGGGAAAAAAAAGGGTTGAAATTATTAATAAAAACAAAGTTTTTTACTGACTTCCATGGATTTTCAAGCCAGGAAAAGGAGTTATGCCAGAGTCTGTTCTGCAGAACATTATCCATGGAGTACTACAGGATAATAAGCTATTGTTGTTTTATTGTTCAGGTGAGTAAATATTACTACCAGGTATTTGTAAGTAGCTTGTACTAATATTAGTGCAGGTACAAGGGAATAAATATGTATTTTAGCTGATGTGGAAGGACAGAGTGGTGAAGGGAACTGGAAAGGGAAGGAAAGGAAATGTGGGAGCAGCAATACTGAGAGGTAAATGGGGAAGACACCATTTGTGTCTTGGCCAGAATGTGAAGATTTATTTAATCTTAGTAGTAGATTGATGTTTGTCAGGAATTCAGAACCAAACCAACCCCCCTTGAGCAGAGGAAAGAGCTGCTGAGCTGCCCAGGGGTGTCTGTCCTGAAGTGAGGGCTTGTGATCTGAATCCTGACTCTGAAGGAGATGTGTTCTAACTGCACCATGTAAGGACTTCTCCAGGGAAGAAAGAAACCTGTGCAGAAAGCATTTGAGACCCCTGAGCACAATGCTAATGCACCAGGACTTCTTCTATATTCCTAGGCTGTTTAAACAAAGATGAACTAAAGATTAGGAAATAAAAAATGCACTGTGTTTGCCAAAGGTTTGGGTCCTTCTGTCGGTTCTAAGAACTAGAAAAACCAGGAAGTCCCCCCTAAAATTTCTCTTTTCAGTCATCCCATGTTTTGACTTTTAAAAATGGTGTAAGGTTGTTTGCTCTTTCTTTTTTACCCTTTCCTACACATGCATTTTATTTGAAATTGCATGCAAAATCATTGTTGAAAGTAAATAGCGAGATGTATGAATACTGAAAGTATTTTTCTATCAGCTGAGCCTAGCAATGTGGAAATAAACACAATCGTAGCACTCTTCTGCAATGATAAATTTTTTATGTATAAATATCTTGAAAAAAAGAATCTGGTCTTTTGGCCAGAAAGTTTGTGAAAAGTAGCTTTAAAGTAATACTGTGGCATTCACCAAAGACGGTAGAGATTAAATCTCAGTGTATTTTACCAGTGGGCTTAAATGCCAGACCTGATGCTGGGGATCAGGAAAGGCTGCTGGAAAAATCATTGGAGAAAGTTGATTAAGGTCTGGCAGCTGCTAAAGTGAGCACAGCCTGGGTGGCCACAGGTGTCAGCTCCAGCTCTGGAAAACAGTAAGAGTTGAAGCTATTTGAAAATGGCTTTTCATGACTTGATTTGAATATTTTATATTTATATATAACAGATATATTTAATTTTTATAACTGCTTTAAAAATCTGAGTTCCAGTGGGTGGAAGCTGCCAGCCTGTGCTTAAATGAGGTACATTTCTGAGGTAATTTAAAGATTGGAGGCATTTCAGTGTATAATTTTTGTTTCATGCATAAGTGCCTACTATTTTAAAACACATTAATATTTAAATAGGTTTAAACTACAATATGTGTAGGAATTAACCAACCTTGAAATAATTTCGAGTTTTATTTATGGATTTCATGGGCATGGGGATAAATCATGGTGAGTGTGGAAGTGAGGCAGTTTCCTGTAGAGGACTCTTGCAGACAGTGTTTTTGTTCCCTGACCAAGAACAGGTCCTGAGTTAAACAGGCTCTCCAAGGCAGTCATTTGGAACTTTACACTGGCCCCCCTTTTTAACCCAAGGAGTATTAAGATAATAATAAATGAGAAATAATGCAAGGACAGTATTGACATAATTTCACTTTTCCTGTGTTTCTCAGGTAATATTTGAACGTAAAGTTTGAGGAAGTGTTGTGTGTTTTAGAAGCACCATAGAATGCTGTTGTAAAAAAATATGTCTTTGTGAAGATAGACTTCACATGACAGTGAGTAATGAGATATGATGTGTTGCTTGAATTTGGAGGGGTTTTTCCACCTTGGATTTTATCTATGTTTCCCTGTTGGTGAGATAGGGGTTGAGTTCCCATCCATCTGCCTGAGGATGATGACTTTGCCAGGGCTGTGGTTTCTTTGCTTCTGGAATCTGTGTTTGCACATAGACTGTGGAAGGTTTGAATACCACTGCACTTATATTTTCACACTTTTTTATGTGATGTTGACTGATGATCATGCCTTCCTCATAGAGTGAAAATGTACTTTTTCAATATTGATATTGTTGTTTTCCAGGAGCAGGTGAACATCTATAGAATTTTCATCAATGCTGATTACATAAACTCTCCTTCACTAAATTTTAGGGCCAGAAATTACCTCAGAAGTTCAAAAAACTGCAAAGGAACAAGAACTTTTCAGTTTATGGGCAGCAAATGGGCAGGACTGTCATGGAAAATTGAAAGTTAATGATATGGTAAAGCCCAGTGAATTGCATATACTAGATCTTTCTAAGAAATGCAGTTTTTTTCTTGCAGGCATTTGAGATAAGATTCATGCTTTTGTTTTAATTATAAATTTTATTGCAAAAAAGATTATTTTTAAAATACTCCTAAAACTGAATTAATTGAGACCTGTTCTAAAAAAACCATTAGCCATTTCAAATAAAAGTCACATTTTGTTTAAATCTGCCAGAATTATTTCACAGTTGTTTTAACAGGAAAATTTTTTGGCCTGCTCGAATCGTTGGAAATATTTTTTTAAAGGATTGTGCTTTTCAACATGTTCTTGTAAGTGATTTTTAATTGAGGCTTAATATTATAAGTTTCCAATGCCTACTGTTTCTGTAGAGCTGTAAATTCTCATCACCCTTTGTGTTCCAGTGTCAATGTTATGTCAGTAATTTAAGTAGGCCTCTGTCTCTGGGCCAGCCACTTGCTGTAACCTGCAGAAACTTTCTAGTTCTGAGAGAGCATCTTGTTAGTTCTTGAATTTTTTTTCACACTTAGATACAAAACTGGAGTCCATTAACTTGGGCTATCTGTGATTTTACGTGTAAGCAGATTTCCTGCATTTTCAGGTTGGCAAAGCTGAAGGATTTCCAGATTTCTCTTTGTGAGTAATGAGCTCCTGGTAGCTACAGACATGGCTGGTGTATTTTAATGTTATCTGGCTGGTCATGTTTGTGCATTCTAGGCCACATTTTTCCATTTGCCTGATGTTTTTTCAAAGCAGGTTTTTATTAAACCTTCTGTTCAGGTGATAATGCAAGTATATAAATCATATTTAGTAACAGTAATATGAGTATTTTCAAAATTTTCACATAAAATGCCATTTAAAAGCAGATAATGTTACTGTAGCAGTGTCTCATGAACAGACATTTTAAGATTTTTCTGTGAGCAAAGGAAGACTTTGTTTTAGAATAATGGAAAGAAAGGGATTATTTATTTATTTTAATTGCTTTTTGTGTCCTGTAGCATCACCATTATTCCTGTCAGTTGTCACATTTACGTCACAAGTGTAAATATTTACATGTAATACAAGACCTGATCGGCTTTTCCTTTTTCTCTGAGCTTCTCTCAAGTTTCAGTTTTCAGCATGTTGAAAATATAGGCCCATCAAGTTGGTAGTTGTGTTCCTTACTCTTATTTTCATCTGAGATATGTTTATTGGGTAATAATTATAATAATAATATTAATAATAATATTTAAATTATGTTTGTCTTGCTGTAACTGTTGAGCTGATGAAATAGTTCTAAATTCAGATTTAGAAAGCAACTTGGAGAGACTCCTACTGAAGTCATTCCCGTTTCACCTGTGTAACCAATATTGCCAGGTTTACAGAGCACAGGTGCTACCTTAGTGTGCATAATGTATTTATAGTTCTTAAGGACCATACAGGCAGCTGCAGCAGCAGCTGGCAGTTCAAATATTCTGCATTTGAGTAATTCCATCTGCTGGGCTTGCAGGACACTCAGTGCACACTTTGTGTCAAGCTGTTGAAGGTTCACCAAATGTCCTTGAGATTTGTCATGTTTTGAGTGAGGTCTTTGCTAGTGCAAAGCACAACTTGCTTAGAATTCAAGGTGTGATTTGTGATTGAGCCGTCCACAGACACAGGAGTGTGTACTGCAGGCCCTGTTTTATTTGATGTGGTTTTGAAAATGTTTAATTTCTCTCAGTTTTAATGGTGAAACCCACCAGAGATGGGAGCTTTTGGGCCAGCATGGGTCAGTCTTACAGCAAAGCACCTTCCAGAGGATCATTGGGCTCTGCTTGGCCTTTCCTTGTTCAGAGGCAGAAAGGTTGTAAATCCTGACCTGCATATTTCTGTTCGTACCTGGCATGCTTAAAACTGAGGTATTAAATCACTGCACTATCAGCCATGTCCTGTTTCTCTCGCTCTCCCTGCTCCCTTCCTTGTTTAGACGGTCAATAAAAGAAAACACATGTAACCCTTCAGCTTGGCTGCCACCACAGCCATGGCCTGGCAGAAGCTTCTTCAGCAGAGGGCAGTTTTATAGTACCAGCACTTGCTAACTCCACTGAAGTCAGATTTGGATCATCTTCCCAATGAGCTCCTGTTTTGTTGATAGTTAGCAGGTTTTTCCTTTTTCTTCATGTTTTAAATTTGTCCAGCTTTTTTCTTATCTCAGTGTTGGCCCCTTTTGTCCTTTGGTGGTGGCATTAGCTTTTTCAGACCTGTTGCTATGGTTTTTATCTTTTTTTTTTTTTTTTTTTGTCTGTTCACATTTAAAGCAGTGATGATTATGCCAAGCAAATATCACTTTTTCCATGTTACAAGTGTTGCTTTCTCCAGCCGTTGTGCAATGGAAATTTGACATGAGGGGGAGAAGAAGCAGAGAGAAAGGGAAAAGCACAGAATGTTTTGTTTTGAAGAAATTGATCTGTGAGGATGATGTTTTCTTCAAAATCAACAACAAAAATAAGTCTTTTTCTCTGGAGATAAACTGAGGGCCAAGTTTTGCTCTGGAAAGCACTACTGGTTTTCCTGAAACAGACACAGATGTGAATGGAGGGCAGCTTCACTCAGGAGAGAGGAGGCTGGTGTGAATCAGTCATGTCTGCTGAAGTCACTGGAATATACAGATGGAAGGTATCTAAAATTAGATCAAAGACAGCTTTGGATGTGTTTCATGCACTACAGATGTGAATTTCAATACAAATGCCAAGGGGGTGTTAGATACACCATTTTAGCCACAGAGAATAATACAAATATAAAATATAGAATGGCCAAACATAACCTGGGGGAAGATAATACAGCCCAGGTTTGTGACTCCAGCTTCCCAGAGTTTAAAATGGCTCTTTGTCCAAATTGGAATCCTGGAATCCATTTAGCACTGGAATGACTGACCTGGTCCTTATCAAGTCAGTTCTTCAGTTAGCTGAAGACCAAGATAATAAAAAGGGAGCCAGTCCACCTGGGGCAGCTTGCAGTAGTGAATGCTTTTGTAGGTGTTTAAGATGTGCACATCGTATACTTCACTTTGCGCTTTCTGGGGAACAGCCTCCACACAGAAAGGCTGCTTTTGGAGAACTCACAGAAATGTGGTTTGTGTTAACCACAATGCAAAACCAATTAAAGGGTTCTTGCAGAAACCTGCTTTTCACATAGCTTATTCGTACATTTCCCTTAAAAACAGAGCAGACCCTGCTCCATGAAATTGTTAGTCAAGTCAGCAAAGCTCCTTGTGACATGAACTTCTTGGTCTAGATGATATTTTTTTTTTCTTTTTGCAGATCAATTCAGATCTTTTTTAGGCAATTTGTTATGTTTTGCTGTCTACTGAAGAATCATGGCAGTAACACTGCCTTTTCTAGGAAACTTGGTGGGAGGAGACTGTGAAATAAAAGAACCCCATCTTTGCCCCACTGAGGTCTCTGGACCTGCCCTAAAGAGAGAGACTGGGACACAGCCAGCACTAATTAATTGTGCACTGTGTTAGGTGTATGGTGAATGGAGACCTGATGGTTCCCAGAGACTGAGAGTAGGAATTCAATAACCAGACAGCTTATTCTCTTGGTTGCTTTAATGGCTGAGTTATTCCATCTCATTCATCCTTGCATCCCACATCATATCCCCAAAGAACTTGATTACTGCCTATTATTTGTTAATTCATAGATCTAGCTGCTTTTTTTGGCCTATTGATTTATAGACATTGCTTTCAATTTAATTTAGTAAAAAGCATTTACTTTTCTTAAAATACCTTTCTTCAGAACTTAAGCAGTACAGAATTATAGACCACAGAAAAAGGTAGAACAAGAGTGAAGGAAGTCTAGTTGGTGCAAAAATAAGGGTGCCTCTAGAACATGAAAATTTTAATGAGGCCATGTGCACTGCCATAATGCTAATTTTTGCATTTAATTGATTTATTGTTGATTTCTATACAGTTTTTCTGTAACTTTAGTGGAATTGAGGGGGAATTACACCTATAAAAATTTCTACACGAAGGAAGAACATAAGAAAAAAATCTTTACATAAGTGGGTTTCCTTATTTATCTCTAATTATTTGTTTCGGGTTAATGAGATTGCAACTTTTCTAACATCATGTTTTACAGTAGCTGCTAACCGATAGTTCTAATAAAAATACAGATGGTTTGGTTGCCATCTGCAATTCTTTTGAGATTCTGCAATGAGTATGTGATTAACCTTCTGTCACCACTTTTCAAAGTAAGTTTTTCTGCTGCCACAAGCTTTCCTTGTACGTCCTCTTCCCCTGCTTGGAAACCTCCAGACAAACTCAAAGTTTCTGTAGATGATCTTACTTGTCTGTGTGCTTTAAGCATTTTTGGGGGATAAATGAAAGAACATTGGAATTGTATGTTTCTGTACCTTTCACGTGACAAAAAGCAGGCTCCCCAAATGGCTGAGTCTGAAAGACTGGAACGGATAATTAATTCATAAGTGGGTGCTGAAGTGGAAACTGTCAGGCCTCAGCTTTCCCAGCTTTCACTTAATCATTTGAAAGTCGTTTTCTGTTGTTTTCACTGACTGTAATACCTTGGAGAGAAAATAAAACTTGCACCATCCAGCATGGAATTCCACTCCTTTAATGGCCTGGGCTCTGTGTTGACTCACTTTCACTCGCTGTTGTCATTGCGCGCAGGAGAAGCCGTACCAGTGCTCCGAGTGTAACAAGGCTTTCAGTCAGAAGCGAGGGCTGGACGAGCACATGAGGACCCACACCGGGGAGAAGCCCTTCCAGTGTGATGTGAGTTCCTCTCCTCTTTCCCCTTTGTCTTCTCAGCCTCAGGATTTAATTGCAGGGGTATTGTGGCCTTGTACTTACAGCTTGTGGCATGGTTACACTTCACGTGGGCTCGGATTGCCCAAGGAATTCAGGACCGTTCAGGGAATTTCATGTACCCTCTTTGCTTGCCAAGAGCCATGCACACCCGTTCATTTTATGGTTTTGGATCCCATAAGGGTTATTTTCACCATTAGTAATGCAATTTGTACATTACCATTTACAAGTTCGTGCTGCTTGGGTTCCTGTATGAATTGTATGACAGGTTAATAGTTGGAGATTAGCTGGTGTAGGAAAAGGGATTTAATTTATTACATGGAATCTCAATGCTTCTGATGTTGAATGACACAAATATGAATTCAGAATTGGCTGTTTCTGGTGAAATCTGGTCTGATATTTTCAACATCTGCCCACAGCCTCTAGTTGCTCAGTGAGGGGATCTGGGATGCTGTGCACACTCGCAGGGCTGAAATGCAGCATATCCTGTGACAGTTCATAGATCACTGTCAGGTACCCTTGGTGCAGCCTGCCCCCCTTGTATGCAACATCTCTCAGCTTTTGGGAGGTAGGTGGGAAGGCTGAATGTGCAGAAACTGTTGGGGAATAATGTCTTCCAGAATTATCAAATGCCAAAATTGTTGCTCAAGAATTTAAAGGCAGGTATCAGAATGCGTGTAGAATTAGTGTAGGTGTTTTGTTTTGTGATACTGAGTCTTCATGAGGCAGTCACAGGCAAGTGCCAGCTCTCAATTATATCCTAGATGGCTCAGTCTGAGCAGCTGTAAATTTCCTCAGAAATTTATATAATTAGATGCAAAATTAGAATAACAGCTTGGCAGGAAAGTTTCAAGGGTCTGTTAACTGTTCTGGTTTTTAATGAATGATCTGATGTCATTTCATTGAGAATAAAATATATTAATTTCATGAAAAAGTTCAACTAAGATATTTTGTTGACGTCTATAAGTTAAGAGATTTGCTGTATTCTTTTGGGATAATCTCAGCCTGGCTCTGGGTAGTACCTTGAGGATTTCTCTAACTCCAAATCATTTGACAATAACTTTTTCAGCTTTCAGATTGTTATACTGTTTAGCAGCTCTTGGCCAGCTTGCTGTGTAAATGCAGTTTTTCCCACACTGTGGATCCAAGGTTCACTGCTATTGGATTCAGAGTGTGCTTTTGCAGACTGACTTGGTATGGTGGTTATATTTTATCATTTTTCCTTGCTTTAATTAGCAATAGGAGCTGTATGAAAGCATACTTCCCTTTTTCAGCTTTTCCTTCAGTTTTCCTCATTAATCAAGTAGACATGTACTTTCCCAAACCATAGCATTTCTAGAAGCAGCTGTAATCTGTGTCTAATCCTAGTCCTTCACTTGAGAAATCTTCAGAGTGTGCCTTCAGTTACTGGTGATATTTTTTGTACTTCAGTTTTCTACCTTGTTTCACCAAAATCAGCCTTCAGAAGGAGCCTTTTGTTGAGAGCACAGAGGCTGCTGAGCTTTTGGGGTTTGGACATAGGAGCAGTTGCCTCCACTGTTGACTCCTGCATGCTCCAGTCACCCAGGTGCCCACCATGGTCTGTTACTTAATTCACACTTGTAGATGGCTAAAATTGATGTTTTCAGTCTTTTCTTCTTATTTCACCTGGGCTCCTGTTCTGCACATGCTGGGGACACAGTAAATGTCCCCCAGAGCAGCCTATTCCTCCAGAGCTGTCTTGAACATTGCATGATTCCAGATGTTTATGCAGCAGTTACAGGAAAAGCAGTAGTGGACAATTACAGAAAAACATCCCTGTGGGAGGCATTTATTGTGGACTACCTGATTTTTTACCTACCATTTTTTATTCTGCTCAAGGTAGCTTTAGATGCTCTCATTATTTTTTCATATAATGACTTGAGTGGTAATTTATGACAGCAGCTTCCACAAGTTCTTATCTCTGGAATACCACATACCAATTCTTTTAATCTATATTTTTGCTTTAAATAGATTTTCTTTTCCAGGGTCAGAAATAAAAATCATGTCTTCTCTTCCTGTCTCACTCTGTCTCAGGCACATGGAACAGGCATTACAGTGCAGGACTGAGTTACATGTGAAATTAATCCTTGTACTCTGTTTGAGGGAGGTGCTGCAGTTTATTTATGCATCCATTTCTGTGTCTTATCAGTCAGCAAAAGCATTTTTAGACCCTAATGTATCAAAGCTCTCACATCCCACGGATCATAGTGGAAATTGAATATTCCCATTTTAAGATGGCAATTCTAATACATGTCACCTAGAAAAGTGAAAATAACTGAAATATGGAAATAGAAATGCAATTTTTCATAGAAAATTAGATATCTGCCCTCTCCAGTCCAGCCTGTTTTTTACTGGAAGGCCAATTGAACTTCAGTTTCTCAGAGACAATAGATTATTTTTGGGGGGCAGAAAGGTCAAGTACTGCCTGTCCTGGTTTCTTTCCAATACAGTATTTCCTTCCACTCTGCCTCTGGTTGACCTTACACTTTATTTCAAATGTCAGTCTTTCCGTCCTCCCTACCTGACCAAAACTTTGATCATTTTCAAGAGACTGATTAGAGCTCAAGTGCACATAAGCAAGAGTGATTGTAAATCTGTAAAGTATCAGTTGTGCTTACAAAATCGATATACAAATCAAACTCTTTTAAAAAGTCCCCAAAACTTTTTTCTGCATAAGAGCAGCACAGGATGTGCCATACCTATAACAATACTGTGCATTCCATGTGTTTTTTTGAAGAAGGAAGGTAGCACAACATGTTAGAGCCTTGGAGGAACAGAAGGACACATTACATTGGTCACATCAGCAGAATAAATGAATGACAAGTACTTTGAGGCTGTGTTATAAGCTGTTTATTTTAGAAATGAAGAGATGTGTGTAACATACACAGAACACCCATCTTGTCTTGTGTGTATCCCTGATTGGCCTCCTGGCTCTCAAGAAACATGGAGTATTTATGAGTGTGTGACACTTCTAACACACTGGGATTTGTGGCTGTTGTTTATGGGTTCCCCTTGTGTGCTCTGTGAAGGGGCAACAAACCTGGCTGTGGCAAAAGCGGTGCTCAGAGCTGGCCGGTGGGTGCTGCAGTTGAGGTTCTCTGTCAGTAATGAAGGGTGGCTGTTGCTTGGGTCTCAAAGAGGTTTATTCAGAGATTATTCACTGGGGGAAAGCTGGAGAGCTGCAGTTGCTACATGAAGGTCTTCAGCATTACGTCATGTCATAAAGTCAAAAATGTTCTGGTGCAGCAGCACGCACAGCGCAGGGAGAAATTATTTTGGGTACAAAACTTGCCTCTGGCCATTGCCATTTTATGGTCATTTACTGGTTTAGCCATAATTGGCATAAAATCCAAATGCTGGAGGTCAAGATAATCTAACTTGGATAGTCAGCTCTTGTTGTGGTTTCAAAAGGAATCAGGCCTCATTCAGCATTTGCAGTAGTTGGGCGCCAGTATTAATTTAAAGCTTTGTTTTTCTCCAGAGGAATTGTCCTGGCTTCCTTGAGGTTTTTTCTGCATGAAAGAGATATTGTCTGGAATGAACATGGAATTTTAAGAGTGCAAGCCTATGGATGTTCATTCTTGTTTAATTGTATAACTTCGGTCTATTTCATTTGTCAAATCAGCAGCTGCTTCTTTTTCTTTTTTTCTTCATTTCCCTGTCAAATTCCTGCTAGAATATTTCCTTGCACAGTAGGTGAATGTGACAGTATAACTGCACAGTTTCAGTCGAGTTGATGTCATGCTTTAACTTGTAGTTCTAACTTTTCTTTGCTGAACTTGTTCTTTTAACCTTTTGTTTTTCATTTTAACTTCAGTACAGGGGTTTTTATAAAGGAATGGCTTTAGTATGGGCAGAGTCCCTCATGCCTCTGTCCATCTCTTCCAATGGCAGAATGAAGTGGACTGCTGGGAATACAATGGAGGAGAGAGAGCAGCACACCAGATAATAATGCAAAGGAATTGCACCTTCATTTATCAAATGTCTGCCATTTTCTGAGCCAGGCAGAGAAAGGATGAAACAACAATGTTTCCTTTACATTAGTAGTTAATCTTGCCGTTTTCAGAACCTGTTCATTCTCACTCCTCCCTCCTTGCAACTGAGCAATTGGAACTGATTCTTTTGGAAGCTGCAGGTGTAATTCTGGAGGTCAGGAAGGAAATACTTCATTTGAACTGATGTTTGCTCATGATGCTTTGTCACAATTTTTGCTGCATCCCAGATAGAACAATAGCATTAAAAAAAACCTGAACAAAGCACCACAATGTTACCAGGACACCTCAGTGTGTTGGTGTTTTGAAGATCGAGTCTTTTTAGACAGACAGCATCCCTGTGCCTGTGGTACCACTCCTAATATACAGCATAAAAAGATTCCAGGCGGAATAAAAATCTTTCAGGTGCTCTGAAGGAATTTTTCTTCCAAAGACTAGCTCATTTATTAAGTACTGCAGGTATGTGTGGCTGCAGTCTCAGTGATGTAACCTTAGGAGTGTTGTCTTTGTCTTGTGTTCACTGCCTCAGGTTTGTGACCTGTCCTTCAGCCTGAAGAAGATGCTGATCCGGCACAAGCTGACTCACAACCCCAACCGCCCCATGGCAGAGTGCCAGCTCTGCCACAAGAAGTTTACAAGGAATGACTACCTCAAAGTACACATGGAAAATGTCCATGGAGAAACTGAGAGCTAAATACAGCCTCAGTGAGAAGGGTGGATCCAAAGTGCTGCGTTTGTACGTGCACAAGTTTGATACTTGCCACCTGGCCAGTAAGCACAGTCAGGAGAAACAACTGTATTGCCTTCACATGTTATTTTTCCCAATTTTGTTGTAAATATGTTAGTAGGAAAAAAACCCTGAAAGACATTCTGATGTAAAACAGCTTGAAAATTAAAAAAACGAAGATACAAGAACTTTGGAAAAATTTTATCCTCAATTAAACAAAGAAGCTTTAAAAAAACTTTTCTTTGTTAATGACATCCTTAGAAACTTAGATATTAGTAGCAGTGCCTGGAAATCCTGGACACTTGCAACTAAACTCTTGGCTGCCTGCAACTGTATTTCTGTATCTAACCTACAATGCTCCATTAAAATTATTTAATTTGAATCCACACAGAATTTGTCATTCTAATTGACTGCTGATTGTATCCAGGCTTGTTTTATTTATATCATAATTTGGCATTTTGTTGTAACACAACTTTGTCTCATTTTATTTGCAGCTTTCTCATTACTGTATGAAACTCATTAACTTGAATTGATTCTTGAGATGCCAAAATGTGTGGGTAGAGAACTGTGGAAATGTGTCAGCATTCAGTATTCCTGCATGAGATTGAGGAGGATTTATTTCATCTGGTTACACGAAACAAGACTGAAGTGAAAATGTTGAGCAGTTTAGTTTTAGGTGCTGTATTCATACTCATCACTGTGGCTGGCAAGGCAAGTGAAAAGACATCTGAACAGGGTGGCTTGAGCAGCTAGAATTGTTGAGTTTACATATGTTTGATTTCCTGGTGAATAGCTGGTTCCCACAGTGTTTCTTCCTGCTGAATCAAATGCCCTGGATTTCTTCATATCACTTAAATACCTTTTTCTTTTTTCCCCGTAGTACTGTTCATGAGCACTGGGACAAATACTGCTTTAAAACCAAGTAACAATCAAGTTCTTCGTGTTATCAGAGTGAGTTGTTTGCTGCAGAAGACTTTTCAAAAGAATTCCCACAGACCCTCTTGTACAGCCAGATTACCAATAAATTCTTATCTACAAGGACAGTAAAACTGTAACTTCAGAGGGTGATTGCATGTGGAATTCCTGAGTTATCAGCAGTTAATATTAAGGCTCTGGCATTAGCAAACTGTTCAGATTAATTTTGGACCTGTCGGTGTTTTGCAAAATGAACAGGGACATGTGTACAGAGTTCCTGCAGATTTTGGAGAAGTGTAATTATGAATAATTCTCTCGTTTGTGGCAACTTCTTATGTGTAAAAGTATCCTAAGCCTTCATGCACTATTTGCTTCCTGAGAGGTAAGAGAAACTTGGAGACTTTGCCAGTTCCATTCCACAAATCATTTGTTCACATAAATTAAATATGTTCTAAGTGTCCAAGACAAATGTAGTTGAAATAAGCATTACAAAACTGAGTAAAGAATATTTCCTCATTTGTAGAGATTTTGTTACAATTTATCAAAACAGTTTATTTCTAGGTCCAGAAAACTTTAATTTACTGGTAGTTGATATAAAAAAAGAATATAATTTTAAGGGTTAGAGAGCAAAAGCAACCAGTATCATATACTGAGTTGTGTGATAGGTTTTTAGCTATATGTTCTTGAATGTCTCCAAGGAGAATGAGATTGGTCACTTTTTTGACATGTCTGAAGTGGGTTCCTTTGTTGTTGTTGTTGTTTGCCTTTTTGACGCCAGTGAAAAGAATTGAGTCATAGGAAAACCAAGATTCCAATTGTTTGTTTTCCAGCCTTTTATATTTTTCCTTCTATTTGGTCAGTACAAACTCAGGCAAAAAGAACAAAAGGAAATTAAAACACTAAAAAAACCCACCAAACCAAAAAAACAGAAGTGAAGGTTTTCTAAGGAATTCTTGAGGAACAAGTCTGTTAAAATACAAAGAAGAAAATTCTTTTGAGGAATAAAAGAGGATAATTTAACATATTTACATGTTTTGCATAAGATTTTTGCCAGAGCTGTACTGCAAAGTTGCTTTGTGTTTAGGGTTAATATCTACCTTTGACAAGAACATCTAGTTGTGAAAGTCAGTAAGTAGAGAGGAGAATATCCTGTTTTTTAAACTGTTTCTAGGTGAGCTACAATACATAAGGATTAATCTTGCTATATGTAATCAGCAATGCCAGTTAAGCAGCTGAAGCTTTGATCTTGTTAATGGTGTCAACAGAACAAGGGATTGACAGGATCCATGAGGGAATTCAGACCTTGCTGGCAAACACAAGAAGCAGGTGCAGGAGGTTGAAGCCCAGCTCCAGGTGAGGATCTTTTCTATCTTGTCTTCCAGGAACTTTCCCTTTGGGCTGAAATGACTGCAGCCCTGAGCTGCTGCAGAGCCAGCACCTGGCTTGGCAGCTCCAGGTCTTGCCACAGCAGGAGCTGCCCTCTTCTTTCCATGGGGGTCTGAATTTCTCCCAGTCAGAGGTAATGTGTTTCCCGTTACTGGATTCATGAACTGTGTAATTGATTTTATATGCAAGGCAGACTTACCAGTATGCTACATCTTTTTATTTGATCTGTAGTTTTCTTAAAGAAAAAAAAAGCAACAAATCAAAACAAAGAGAAAGGGGGAAAAAAAGCAAACCAGCAAACCGTTCTTCTTTGAGTAAAAATTTCCATTGGCAGTGTCCCACTTGGTATTACCTGGAAAAAATAAAGAATGTTTCCTGCACTTGATTTTGAGAAGTGATAAAGTGAAACCTGTTGCTGTAAAGGTAATTGTAAATTTTTAGTGTTGTGTTTGTATATTTGTTTGTTAATCATAATTTGTTAAAATGCTGACTTTTCCTTAGTGAGTGGTGCCTTGTAGAATAATATGAAAATCTAGAGATATTCCTGTAAGTGTGTAGTCACTGCAATTTAAGAAGGTTGTGGGGTTTTTTTCCCCATTTTCTGTAATTTTGTGCAGATACTGTTCCATTTGTTCTCCTAATTTTTCAATTACCTTTGGCTCCTCTTGGAGAGAGCTCCATTTCTGATGTTGGGAACAGCAGCACTCTCACTAGTTCCTTTTGCTTTTCGTTCTGATCAACTGTAGGGCCTAAAGGTGATATAAATCATTGAAATTATAAATATCTTTTAATTTTCTAATGTTAGATTTCTGGTCTGTCTGTATGACTCTGAAGGATTTCATAGATTCTTTAATTTAAACTATCAAGTCCTAAGCAGAAATCAGATAAAGGAGGGGATAGTGTAAGTTAATCTCTGCTAGGCATTTTGTGTTGCTTTAGGTTGCAGCCTTTAGTGCTCTACATTTGTGTCAATAAGTACCAGTGCTGTTATTCTTCCAAGACACCTGACTTTGTGTTTATTTGAATTTTCAGTTTGAAGGGTAGCATAACAGTCCCTCTAAAGCACCACTTTCAGCAGAGGAGCTCAGTGTGCTGCTGTCAGGGTGTGGTCAGGGTACAGTAAAATGTTTTCCGTTCAGTTACAAGCTTACTGCACTGAAGTGTTGAGATTTTCTTCATGGTGAGATTTGAGATCTGCTTGTTTGGGTTTTTTAGGCAAATGTGAGCTCAGAAGTTGTCTTCTTCATCGTGAATTCTGGCAGCTGTATGTCCTGTGGTACATCAAGAAGATGGGAGAAATTTAAGTAATTTAAGTCACAGCTGAAGAGTTGTCATAGATGAAGTTTTCTTGACCTGGAAAATTATTAACTGAATATTTTAACCTGGGATAGCCAGTCTTTTATTTAATAGTTATTGCCTATTTAGTTCCTCTTATCTCCTGTCCCCTTCTCTTTGTAAGCTGTTTCTGACCCTGTGCAATACTGTGGGCAGGGGCAGACAGTGACCTGGCAGAGCTCAGTGTTTGCCAAGTGTTTGCTGCTCACTTGACTTTCCCTGAGCCCTGTTTGTTATGCTCAAGTAGCAGCAGTGTCAGGGAGTTTGTTCACATCAGCTGCCTATCACCTTACAGCAGCAGAGGGATCAGAGCTGGCCATGATATCCAAGCTGTCATCACCCTCCAGAGAGGAGGGAAATGAGGAGGAAACACCTGCCTGTGTCACAAGTGCAGGAGAGACTTGATGGTCCATTTGTCTCCATGGACTCCAGCTGAGGTAGCAGGAAAATATTCCTGGATCTCCATCACTGCACTGTGCCTGGGCCTGGTACACCACAAAAATCTAGGTAGTGAGATGGAGAAAGAAAAACAAAACCCCTGGTGTTACTGTGTAAAACCACAAGGTCTTTCCAACAACTATCCCAAGAAAACTTGGATTTAAGAATTATTGTTCAATTTAAGAAAGAGAAAAATAGTAAGAGTTGCCACCTAGGTTTTTGAAATGGTGTGATCCCACATGGCTTTCACCAAAAGTGTTATATAGCTCACATATATAAAAGGCTAGAATGGGAAGGTGAGATCACAGTTTCATGGGGCTCTGGAAGTCTGATTGTGTGTGTGCTCCTGGAAATCAGTAGAGTTAACTAAATTTTGGCATTTGATTCCATTTTCTAGGTTTTCCCTAGCAGGATGTTCTGATAAGCAGGAACTTGGTTCTGTATAAATACAGCAGAAAATGTCCCAGTTTAAATTTGATACTTTGCTCAAAAAAATTTAGAGCAACAATGAGACAAAACTGCAACTTTTTATTATTGTTATATTTATTGTTGTTATATTTATTTTATTATTGTTATGTTTGTTATATATAAATTTCCCATAAGGCATCTTAATTTATCTATATATAAATTTCCCATCTGCATCACAGACAGATATGATCAGCTGTACTTCAAATGTCATTGGTCATGTGTTCAAAGCCTTTATCTTTCAAATCTTAGAAGCAATGGAAGTGTCTGAGCATGTTTGTACAGCAGCAACATCAGGTAGGTGTAGCACATAATGAACTGGGAATAACTGATTTTCAATTTTCTAATTTGTTTTGTTGCATGGTGAAGCAGCATGTTCTTGGCTGAACAATAATTGAAGAGAGGTTGTTTTCATTTCTGGTTTTCTCTGAGAAGGACATTCAGCAAAAAGGAACCAATAATAAAAGTTGGTTTGGGTTTGTGGATTCAGGGGGTTTTTTGGTTATCCTTCTATAGGGAAATACTATAAGCCCTTAAATCCACAAGTTCATTTCCAGTTACCAGCTGTTCAAACAAAACTGGGAGGAATTGCTACAACAGGTAAGGCTGCTGCTGGAGGAGAAACCTCCACTGCAGCATTATCCAGGTTTGGTTCTAATTGTTGTGATCATTTGCTACTAATGTGATCATTCTCTGTGTCATGCCTCAGAGAAATATTCTTTAACAAACTTGATCTGCCAAATACAAGGTAGATCATAAATCCACTGAGCAGGACAAGAAGCTCCAAAGTCGTTTCATAAAATGACATCTTGTTCTAAATGTTTTAAAGCATTCAAGTCCTTTTGTCTGGCATGTTCTGGCTTCTTAACATAGGTCAGTTATACTGTGATAAAACTTGGAGGGTTTGGTCCCTACGTTACCTTCTGCCTCTGCGTGCAATTTGTTCAGTTTCATAGTAGGTAAAGGGGGGATTAGGTGTGCTGGGATGAAATAATAAAAGCTCTTTTGGGCATGGAAGAAAAAAATTGTAATTACAGATCTCAATTTGTTTTCTTCCTTTAGCACTTATAACAAAATTATTAAAAACTTAGAATAATAAAGCTGTGGATGAAAATAGCTATTTAATCAGATTCTACCTAGAAAAGGCAGAAGGAGAATGAATTATTAAATTAAGAGTACACTAATCTTTAGAAGATGCACATTTTTTTCTGTGTTCATGGGAATTTGCTGTTTCAACCAGGGCAGGTTGCTGCCTTCCCTTCTAGTATTGAGCATAGAGTTTAGCTTGTAACTCAGTCTTGCCAGGTGACACTGACAGCTTATGCAGAGGACATTTTCTGCTGTTTGGCTTTTGCAGAGAAGAAGGTTCTTGTATTACTGGCTTATTCTGGGCAGAGGGTGCCAAGGCCTGAACTTTCCTATCGTTCCTTGTGATGTGAACAGCCTTGAGCCATGTAATGACACCTTCTTAAAATCTCCTAAATCTCTTGCTAGATTTTTATTTGCTAAACTCACACTGTTTGTCTGAGGGAAAATCCTGCAGTTTTGAGTAATCTGACCCAAAAGTTTTCCTCAAACGAGTGCAGTGGGAAGTTTTCTCTGCAGTAAGGGCAGTTGTTGATAAGCCAAGCAGGTGAGGTTATCCCTTTCTAAACATTTCCTCAGCTAGGTCCTGAATACTTGTGTGGGATGACCGGGTTGGGCTTGGCTCTCCAATATAGAAAAAGACTCTGAGATCAGTTCTGTTGGAGCTACAAATGAGACGTGGTGCACTAAACTAAACCTTCTGTAAATTCTTCTGCCCACACATTTACAGTGCAGCAAAGCTTGAAGCAGTGATTCTTCTCCTTGCTTTGGTACTTTACGTTAGCCTAGCAATTATAGGGTTGAATGTGACTATAGAATTCAGATGAGAATTGGAGTAGAAAAAGCTGTGAAATCAATGATTTGAACTTTGTTTGCTTGTTTGTTTGCTTGTTTTCCTTGTTCTAAATATCAGTTTGTAGAAAGCCACCACAAAACAGGACATGACTGAGCCAATCACTGTAGGGGTAGCAGAGGGGTTAAAATTTATCTGTTCTCAGTCAGAGAGACAAATTGCTGGTTGGTGTGCAAGTTTAATCATTTCTTTTTAAGCATAAGCAGTTAATAGCCTATTAGAAGTAAAAAAAAAAAAAAAAAAAAAAGCTTTTCCCTGGTATAAATTAGTGCATTTCCTTTGTACCAGAGTGATACCTTCCTGCTGTATATTTCAGTGACACTAGGAATTATTTATCTCTTCAGCTTCAATTGTCTAATTCATCTTTTTTTGAATTGACAAGTCATACAAAGAATCATCCTACTTAAGTTTCAAGCTAACAGCTACCAGCCATGTGGTTGCTCAGTGTGGATGGTGGACCAAGTTATATTTTCTGAGTTGTGTTAAATGTTACAAGGCAAGATTTTTCCAGAAACAGAAAATTAGTAGTCAGTTTTGGAGCCCTTAGTTGTGATTGTAAATTGCTACTCTTGAGCATAGTACTGATCAAGTGTCAAGTTTTCAGTCAGGTGAATAAATTTATTAAACCTAAGAAAGTTCCAACCACATGTGTGTTCTCTAGCAGACTTATTTCATAATTGCTGGTAACTTCCCTTGTGAATATAAAAACCCAGTCAGTAGCTAATCCTGTAATTACAAATTTCCTATGATTAGCTGTGCTGTTTCCTAAATTAGAGTCTGGCAAGGTCTGCTCAGGATATGGGCTACTGTCATGTTGTCCATGTTAGCCACAGTTCACCCCTCTGTCAGTAGAGTATAAACACATAAATGTTTTGCTTCAAAAGGTATTTTCAGAAATATAAAATCAACTTCTGAATGTGCTTACTCTGAAAGAATCTGGAGCTGTGTATTTGCTGTGCACTCAAAGTGGCTGTGGCATTTGCATTTGCTTTTTCTGAAAGCAGATTCTGGCTGAATTAACTGCTTTCACCATCTCTTTTTCTGCTTGGTGTTCCTCATGCCATGTTTTGAGAAGCCCCAGACATAAAGAACAATATTTTCTAGAAACCAAGCAAAATAGGTCACAGATGAATCCTTGGGTCTGTGTTTCATTTCAAACTTACCTTAGGTGAATCCACAGCTGCTGTAGATTTTGGCAATACATCCTCTGAGAAAATGAAGAATGTTTTCTTGTTCTCATCTTGTACTTGCTTAACTTTGCTTTGGGCAGTTGATTTACGCTCATGTAGGAAGAAGAAATTATTACAGTAAATACATGTGCCAGAGTGTGGTTATGGAGTTCACTGTTTACAGTAGGCACAAACAGTATATTAAACAATATATTTGTGTACTATACATGTGTGTAGCATGTATGCGCATACCCAGATCAAACCATGGACACTGAAGGGAAGAGTTGCTGTGGATGTGAATTAATTTTTAATAATGACTGAACAAGGCAAATTATGTGGTCATTATAATTATCTGTGGAGCCAAAGCTGGCTTCAGAACAAATGAAGAATTGCCTGAACCTGGTTAATAGGATTCATATTTTCAGCATATGGCAAGGTTATGTTTTTGAGTAAAGGCAATCAGTAGTCTAAATGCATTATTAATAAAATTGCCCCTATCATATGGTCAAATTCTTCTTAAACCACAGAACCAAGACAAGCCCAACCACACATATTTCAGAACACCGGGCAGGATTTTGAGGCTTCTTTTGATCTGCCGTCTTTGAGTGTCTTCAGTTTACCTCTGTGTCTGCCCTCTTGTGGATTTTAAATGCATTAAATACTGTAGATATAAATTACCCAGGTTTTAAGACAGCAGGTCTTTGAGATGATCTGGTGACTAATTTGCATTATCTAGAATAGAAAGGGATGTATGTATTCTAGGATTCTTCTGCATTTCTTCTGAATGCATTATTTGACTAAAAGAATTGTTCTGCCTACTCTGGTTTGGGAAGTTCTTTTGTTCTGTTTTGAACCATATTTGTCAACCATTTGTTGTCATTTCTCACCCCATACTGTCACACAATTGCTCTTCAAATCTGTCTTAGGGAACTGTGAATGGAAAGATAATGACAAGGCATATCAAATACCACTGATACTGTCGCAGCTTTAGGAACTTCCTCTAGTGTCATAAGGTAGACAGGCAAGAGCCTTCTACAATGTAACACTTTTCCAATGCCACCTCTAATTTCTATCTAAAATATTGCTGTGTTTGCAGTAGTAGTAAATTGCTTTAAAGTTGGAGGCCAAGGATCACTCCTGTTCTGAATGCATCCGAGAGGATTAGTGTAGGTGAGCCTGCAAGGTAGAATATAATAAATAATACGAAGTGTTGTTAATGTTTTTAAGCTAATGCAGCTTTGAATTTTGCTACAGAAAAAGGAGGTGGTGTTTGATGTTCATGATGTGCAGCAGAGAAACTTAGCTAATGTAAAATGAATGACCTATCAGGCAGTATCATTGTGTCAACACAAAATAAAAATAGAAAGCCTCTTAGATTATATCTTATGAAGGATAACAGCCAAAGCACAAGAAAGGAGAAATGTACACTATGGGGCCCAAGTCAGGAATTGAAAAATAAGTGTGAAAAGTGAGCTCTTGAACAGAAATTGTAAATAGTTACTGGTTTCTCACTGTCCAAGGTGCTGATAGCACCTGAGAGACAGCGACAAGCTTTGCACCACGAAGGTGGGGACCTGCCTTCTGGGACCAGTAAATCCCAGATCAGGGGCAGATCTCACAGGCAGATTTTGTTGTTCTGCACAATGCATGGCATGAGGAGCTGTCAGAGCCTGTCCTACTGATAGTGCTGATATTCTGATAGGCACCATGGAATCATGGTTAGAGCCATGACAGAAGCTTGGCCAGCTGTATTTTGGCATGAATGTTAACCTATATTAACATTATTCATCTGTGCTTACATTAAATACTTTGTGTGACGTTCCAGAATTTTTTTTTTTCCATTTAATTTTGAGAAAGTAGTAAAAATATTCAAAGTGTGTGAAAATTTATTTCTGGATGATTACTGAGCTTTAATGTGCCATATACTACCTCACCTAGACCTGGCTTGTAATCTCTGATTTTGTTTTCTCTGTTTACTTTGGTGTTGCAGAATTGCAGTAGAGGCTTTAGAGGTCACTTTGGTTAAGGTGCTGCTGTTACAAATGGTACAACAACATATAGAAACTGAAAGAGATAAAGGCATTGAAGTAAATTTATGCAATTTCTTTGACAGAGATCACACAGACCACAGCTCCTGGATACCAGCAAGATGCTGTTGTCATGCTGTGACACGTATTGCAATAAAATTTCAAAGCACATCCATCTCTACACATGAAACTGCTCACATAAATGATAAATGGTATTTTGATAATTAATTCATTGTTATAGTTACAACCATAAGTGTGTGTGTTAGCCAATACTGTCCTGCTGTTCTATGCTCTAGTATGTGTGTGGAACTATTTATTCCTAGGACATACATATGTGTATGTGTTTGCTAAGACTCCAAGGAAACATTTAAATGCATGTTAGACTTCTGTGAAAGTCCATAGAATGCACATGATTTTTAGAAAATAAGGCAGAGGCATTGAAATGCCTTGATAAATAGCAAAGTAAGGATGTGAGAAGTTTAAGGCTGTTTTTGATGTCCTTGCTAAGTAACAACTTACTTTGTAAATATCTTGGGGGTTTTTGTAAAGCACTGTTTATTCTGAATTAGTGATAAAAAACTTCTCCACATATTTTAATACTGACAACAAATTCCCTTCTTCTGCCAACATGACATTCTCATTTTGCTGAAGAAACGTAGCCTGTTGCTGTTTTTTGCATCTCAGCTTTCAGTTCTACTAAATCTTTCAGTCACTTCTCTTTACATCTCTGTTTTCAGCACATTTAGGTAATCTGTAGGGTTTTAAGTTGTTTTAGCTTGGGTCCATTGTGAGCCATTAATACAGCCTTGACAAGGTCCGTGGTGTGGAACGTTCTGGTCTCAAGCAGCAGCAAGAACAGATGGGGGAGCAGAGCCGTGTCTGACATAAGGCGCGCAAAAATGTGCAGCTCGCCAATTAATCACTGCACACTGCTGACAAATAAGTGACAGTAATTGATGCAGCCCTTTGAGAGACAATCTGGAACTACTGCAGCCTGGGAAAGCTCATTCATTTCTGTTCCTTTCCTGGCTTAGTGGTGAATAACTGCCCTTCCTTAATTGCTGCCCAGTGTTGCTTTATAGGGTGACAGTGTCAGTGACAAGCCAGGAAGTCAGAGTCTCGCTGGAGCATTATCTGGCTAAGTCTTGTCTGCATTCTGCTTCTACAACTATTGATGTTTTCTTTTCACTCTGCCAAAGGGCTTATGCACATACACCTAAAGTGCATTTGAGTACTTAGAGGTGTTCTGTTAGGTTTTCTGCTTGCCAGTCTCACTGTCAAAATGTTTTCATTATTTATGTTACACTCCTAGGCTGGAGTGTCAAGGTTTCTAAGATGCCCAGTAGATTCCAGTAATAAAATCTGTACACTCTGACTAGGTCTGATTTGCACTCTGTGCTTTGTTTTAGGTGAACTTATCTGACTTTAGAGGAAAGCCAGAAGGGCTTATGGCTGTAAGAAAATGTGTAACTGTTTTAACAGTCAGTGTGCCAGACCAAGGCAACATATATTCAAACCACTGTCTGCTGCTAAGGTCCTGCTTACAGAGTATTCCTTTTCCTGACAGCAGGGCGGAAAGTCCAGGCTCTGTCCACAATACCAGAACAAAGAGAGATTTTTGCTGAATTTTCTTTCCAGTAGGCAGTGGCTGCTTCCATCACACTGAGCAAACTTTTCTTCCAGAACAATTGTCTGCCTCGGTGATTATTGGAGCGAGGCCAAAATATTTCACTTTGGTGCAATAATATTGTTACAGCAAAAAGAGCTGCTGAGCAGAACCTGCTAGGACTGTTACATTTGTGGGTAGGGCCACCTCCCACATGGTTGTGATTTAGATCTGCTGCCATTTCCTTGTAACTATCAGGCTGGCTCAGATATTTTCACATCCCTGTTACTCCTGAAGGAGTCCTCTGACTGTTTCCTTGTCTTGCTTTCTCACCTCTCCACTGCTGCAGAAGAACAGGTGTCCCCATCTGAGAAAAGGAGGAGATAGATTGCCCCCACTTCCTGGACTGGGGAACTAAAGCACAAAGCAATTAACTGCCCTGTTCGCCAATAATCCAAGCATTTGCCTCTTGCACTGAGTGAAACAGGAGCTGCAGAAACTTGGGGTTTCTGTGAGCCAAGCTGGTTACATCTGATTTGCCCAAACCTCTGTAGAGATTCAGTGTCAGAACAGAATAGATAACTAAGTGTAGGAGTGAGGAGGGGAACAGAGAGGAGCTGCTAATGGATCATGTGTTTCCTTTCACTAGAATCCTTGCCAGTGGCTCTGGCAATTTAGATCTTCCTAGCCAAGAACTGCACTTCCTCTCTGGCCACAAATGACAGATTTTTTTCATACTTTCTTTTAGCCATATTTGTTTTCTGAACACAAATTTGCCTCTTTTGAGAAGGCTGAATTATTTCCTTGCAGCATTCTTGTTGCAGTTGTGTTGCTGGAATAACTGGTGAAAGTGTGCTAGCAGCAGACTGCAAGAATGTTATTGTTCCCTAGCAGAATGGTTAAAATGTGGGGCCATGCAGGGTAGGATGTGTGAACTGAGGAGAGAATATCTCAGAGTCTAGGTGTATGGCAAATAAGATGCAGAATGAGCTGTCATTCTGCATGTCTTATATGAGCTACTTTCATCTAAATTGAGGTGTTTTTTTCATGTGAAATAGAGGAAAATTGAATTTTAGCCATTGCAAAAGTTCTGGCAAATGTTTTGTTCTCACTTCCACGGAATCTCTTATTTTAGTAGAATTCTTGGAGTACGTTAGGTATGATACGAAATCTGTTTTCCCTCTTAGCTTTTTTTTTTCCTCTTTGCCTTTTCCCTGCCGGTTATTGTTGCTGTTCCATGTCACCTTCTCAACCCTTCCTTTCCTGTTCATCTTTCTCTGTGTTTAGATCGTTCTCCAAGAAATCTGGAAAGATGCATCCGTCTACTTGCAGAACAACAAATGTGCAAAATGAGTGGTGTATTCCCTGCTGATTTCACAACTTGAACCAGTATTTTTCCCAGTGTTTCTGCAGTCTTTCTCCATAGGCACCTGCCAGATCTTGGTCCCTGCTCAAACTCTCACTGCAGTGGCTGTGCACTGCTGTGGACTTCTAGGATAAAACGAGACCTAGTAAAATGCATGTGCAAGCAGTAGAAGCAGGAATGGGGGTTTTTTGTAACATAAGTAATTATGCAGAGTGCAAGATCCCTAGAAAAGCTTGTATGCTTGATATAACTTGCAGTGTTTTTAACTTTGATGCAATGTAGCTGTTACTATCACCTGCAGTGATATATACCTACTTTAGTGAGCTGCTCAATTAGGATTGGTAGTTTTAGTCACTTTTTCCTAACCTTTTCAGAGCTGCCTGAATAGAGGGCAGACAGCATTGTTAGGTTCATTCAGAAGAGCACTTGAGACTGGCTGCTTGTGGTTGTGCCCAAGCAGGTACTGGGAAGATAAATACCAGGATATTTGGTTCCTTACTACACTTGTGGTTATCCAATATTTCAGTATTTCCAAAAGAAGGAGCCAAATGACACCCATAAGTGTTGGTGGGAGAAGGAGCATTGTGTTGAATGAGGAGGTGCCATGTCCCTCTGGAATTGCTTCCCTGCTGCCCACTTTACCCAGCCAAGAGGAGCCCCCTTGGTGGCAATCTCTGTGGAAAATTTATTGAAGGTTAGTAAGGTTTTGGTTTCTTCCTAGGTGTTTACTTAAGAAAGAGAAAAACAAAAGCATCTTAATTGCTTATTACTGATACTTTATTGATTCTGTCTTGTGCTGGATTTCCCCTAAAGCATCTCCAGTTTGCATTAATGGTGCTTGTCTGAGTGTCGGAGTCTGCATGTAATGGGGGCATTGGGTAAATTTTTGTGCATGTTTTTCTATTTGGTAAAGGTAATACATAAGCTGTAATAAAAAAAAAAAAGATCTGAAAACCCTGTTTTCAACTTGTAATGGTGTTTGGGTGTTACATGTGTTGTCAGCATTTTTGGTGAGATTACAGTTTTATTTGATGTGTGCACTGTGGTGGTCTGCTTGTTCTTTCTCGCAGCCTGGGATGTTAAGTCTCTTTCTATTGTAACTAGTTAGTTATTCCTAAGCAGTGAGCTTACAGCTTAGATAAATAGTTGAGAAAAATGAAGGCAAATACTATTTCTAGTTTGTGATTGATAGATGATGAATGAAATAATGAATTGGCCTGGCCATGCTCTGAAGTCTGTGGCAAAGTTAGAATTTGAAACCCTTCTGAGTCAGCTGTTAGATCAGACTCTTTGACTGGGAAGAGTTTCAGCTGCACAAAATGGGGTTTTTTATATGGAGTAGTTTGAATGTCACCTAACAAACCAAGTTCTCTTCTTGTTTTGACATGAACAACTGAGATTTCCTCTTTTGCTGGCAGACTTCATTAACTGTGTGGCTTTTTTAATCACCAGGCACTCACCCAAAATAGCCTGTACATTGTTGGAGTGTCCTTAGTGGTAGGAAGCATGACCTGCTCTCTGATACTGGGCCATCCAAAAGAATGTAGTAAATTTTAATGCAATTGTAACTTGGCCAGCATTTACATAAAAGACAACAATGATCCTCTTGTTATGGAGATCATTAATGAAACATCAGCACTGGTCTGCAAATGTGCTACCATGTTGTGATCCAGCTGAAAAAACAGCCTTGTGTAACTTGAGTACGTTGCATAACACAGGAAGAGGAAAAACAAACTAAATTTCCAATGGTTGTTTACATTTTAACTAGATCCCAGTGAAAAGTCTACAGTGAGTAGCTTTTTGAGTTATTTGACTTCTGTGTCCTCTGAAGGAATATCTGGGAGGCTGAATGTGTTCTTTTCAGGGCTGATATTTGTGGTTGCCTTTCTCAGTGTGTTAATCTGATGTTAGAAATCCAAACACTGATTTCCACATAAGTCATGTGGCCCCATTTGTATTTCTGAGTGGAGAAGGGAGGAGTGCTCTGCTCTGGGGCTTGTGGGTCATTCAAAATCCATCTTCCTTGAGCAGTCAGGCATGTAAGTTGGAAATTTGCTTACCAATTGGTATCTGGAAAGATGAAAGCAGTAAGTCACATCTTGTGATAGCCAAACTCATTGCAGTAAACAAATGGGAACATAGTCATTTGACAAACTCCTTTCCCTTCAGTGGTGTTCTTCAGTTTTATCTCACTGTAGCAAGGCAAAAGTTGCAAAACTCAGCAAGATTTCAGGAGCACACAACGAGTCAGGAAACTCTGCAGCTATCTTTTGTAAATTCTGCCGTTTTCAAGTGTTTAATTCCCCTGAGGATTGTGAGTGATTTGATCAAAATCTGAAATGTTTGTTAACTGTTTTAAAAGTCCTCTGCTCTTTTTAAACTGAGATTTCTTGAGGAAGTTTATCTTGTGAGAAAGTTTTTGAAGGAAATTGCATCCAGGTAAAAATTGAATGTAGAAAACTGAACTGCAAAATGAAACTCTCAGCTCCTGCTATAGATAGTGTGCAAACTAACATATGCATGGATTTCAAGAGACCAATGTTGACTTTTTTTTAGCAGGAGATTTTTTTCTGTGACCCCAGCAGAAGGGACACAGACATTGCTGACCCAAAAAAGATTGCTCAGCATCACTCAGCAGATTGATATTGCCCTGCATGTGAATTATTGATGGATGGAACAGCCACACTATGATTTGTTTTTCGTTATTAGCTGAAGAGGAAGGGAGGGTGCTGTTCTGGCTTGTTTCAGTAAATACTGTGCAGATGGAGACTTTAAATTTCTTCTGAACTGAACAGAATTGCAGGGCACACACTCATTACAGTTTCTTGTGTTATCATTAAAATTAATGGCCCTATCATCTTCAGTGGAGATTTCTTTAGTTTGGTGACCCTTCAGTGGGTGAGTGAGAGCTGCAGAGGATCTGAATCCTTTCAGACATGGCTTGGCCTGGGGTATTTTGTGCCAGCAGGACCTCAGGGTAGATGGTGAGAAGGCATTTGACAATGGATATAACTGCTGTATACCACAGGGCTAAAGCAACACTCAGCCTATAATATCGGCTCAAATAAACTATGTAGTATTAAATTTGCAGTAAGTATTGTGGCTTATTTGATCAGTAGAGCTCTCCCATCTCTCCCATCCCTGTCCCCCAAGCCACAGATGCAGCAGTGGCTTTTCAATTGACTGAGGACACCACATAATTAATGGCTGCCTGGAGATTATTATTTGGATTTGGTTTAACTTGGGATCTGGTGATGTTTTTGTAGTTATTTTTTCCTTTATTTTATTTTTCCCATATGAGAATAATCTGCTTTTCATATATATTGTTACCCTTAGATTTAAAATATGTGACAATATGCAAACTGTATTTCAAATGGTGCAGCACTGGCCAGGTTCCAACCTGGGTTAGATTTATAGGATAACAGTGTATTGTATTGTTTTGTGTCAGATTCTTGGAGGGACATGACACTTAGTTAATTTTCACACCACCACCACCCATCTTTCTATATATAAAACAAATGTTACAAAACTCAGCAAATAGGTGAAAGCTGCATGTTTCTATTAAAGGGCTGATTGTTTCAGGGAAGATGCTTGATCTAGAGATTTGCTGAGATTGACCCTGAGTGTGTTTGTGTTCCAGTATCTTATTTGTCTTCTACGTTTCAGTACAGCCTGGAGGTCCTTGGCAGCTGAGCTAAGGGCTGTACACACATAATAAGACAAGTGGTCTTCTCTGCACTTCAAGAAGAGAGAAACAAGAGCTGGAAACCAAGAACAATAGTATAAAGTGCATCATGTCCTTGGTGAAGGTACATTTCTGGTGGTTTTGGGTTTTTTTTACTTTTATAGCATACACATTATATGGACTGAGCTTTGCCCTCTGGTTGTCCTATTTTCTAGAGCAATGACCTGGAATAAAAAGTTGGTTATAGTTGGGGATGTGCCACTCTGAGGAGAGAGAAAAAGGGAGGCAGGTGCATCACTTCCTTTAGAGTGTGTTTTGTGGTTGCCTATCCCTGGAAAAGCTGATTTTATAACCCAAGGCTCTGAATCCCAAAGTGGCAAAGGAAGGACCCCTGGGTTTCTCTATGAACCTCTGTTTCTGACATTACAGCAAAGACTATCTTAACAATCAGATAGGACAATTTTCAGGTTAAAAAGAGACATTGGTTTTGTGCTGCACTTTGTTTTGTTTGGTTTTTGTCTGCTCCTCAGTCCATTTTCTTAGAATTTTCTGTTTCCAAATCTGTACAGTGAAACAAAATATTAAATGATTGCTACAGTAGGAAGTAGCACATCAGAAATCTAAAGCAAAAAAGGCAGCATGGTTTGTTTATCCTCTAATTAAAGGTAGATTTTCTTTAAAATACAAAAAAATCATGTTTGTAGATGGCTAAATACTCTAAATCCTGAACTTTAGTGGGAATACTTTGGAAACAGCTATGATCTAGAACTCTGAATAATTTACTGTGGCTACTTGATTCTGTGATCTATCAAAGCCACACTGCAGTAATTGAAGCTGAAGCTGCTCAGCCACTGGAACTGCATAAGACAATAGGGGTCATTGTATTTCAGCAGAGAAAAAGGGTTTGATCAAAGTTCTGTGCGTTATCAGAAGTAATTCCCTCTTGTAACAGGAGGCTTCCTGCTGATACACATGTTTTTAACAGATACCAAAGCCTATTTTCTAGTATTTTTGCAGGAGGATGTACTTCTGTTCCACAGCCCATCCTTTAGTAGAAGTAAGTTCAAAGAAATGTCGAGCAAATGTCACTAATCCTTTTGAATTAGCGGTGCAAGTTCACGAGGTCACTTGTTACAGTGAGGCAATACACAGAAAGCCTCTAACAATTGAACATGTGTTGCATGTAAAGCCAGAAGCAAAGAGAACTGGAACCCTGACATGAGATTGAGCAGCGTGCAGTCTGCATCCACATCAAAGCTCTCACATGCCTTCCGCCCAGACAAGGACGTGGAGCTGGTAATGTCTCTCTTTTCCTGGCTGTAGCCTCAAACATCAGCCTCTTGGAATCAACATTCTCAACTTGAGCCTCTGAAAGTGTGTCCAGACGTGAGGAGATTTAGCATTGATGGCACTGTTGCAAATAACTGGATGTAGTTTACTTTCTGGTTTACTTCTTTTATCATATTTATTACATTTGTGCACGTGGTGGTAGGCATTTAATGAAATCGTGTTTGGAATACCGTTCACGATTTTTCTGTTGTTTTCCTCCTGAATCATATCAGGGGTCGCATGCAAGAATTCCGATGCCATTTGCAGTTTTACTAAGATGCACAAAGTCATTCTACATTAGATGAAACTACTAGAGATCAGCATGCTCTGAGTTTGTCATCTCTTCTCTTGAAGAAAGCAGACTGCCTTGCTGCTTGATGACATCCACCCCTCTACATTTGCTGCTTAGGTTTCTTTATAGGCCTGCACTCAAAAGTTAGGACAAAAGTAACAGGAAAAGGAGTGCCAAGATCTCTAAGTTTGCTCTGGCTTGGAGCTGCCACAATGTGCAACTCGGTGCAGTGTAGATAAACTAGTGCTGATCCCTGGAGCATCAGAGCCCAGCTCTTGGCCTGAGTTAGCAATCCCACTGCTCAGACCTTACACTTGGAAAGGGCTGTGCAGTTTAAACTGCTGTGGTTTTCAGGTTTGAAGGTAATTCAGTGCATCATCACTTTGGGTGTTTGCTTTGGAGTCCAATCTGGAACATGAATCCCTGTGGGATTTCCTTGGAGGGGGGACAAAACATTATCCTCTCCCTGAAATGAAATGAGATTCCATTGACTGTCGGATAGCTCCTGTTGTCTGAGCGCCAGTGCAGCACGGAGCAACTGATTCATTGCTCGCCTGTGCTGGATGTAGCTGTTTTATGCTGCTGCAAAATGAGTGTAAAACTCATGGCTTACACTGGGAGGTGTTTAATTGCACCTCACTGCTGGATTTATGGCTCTGTCTAGGTTCCTGAGTTTAGTGGAGCTTCCACTGCAAAGCAGCAGTGGAAAACTTTTGGGAATTTATGGCATATAGACGTGTAATGCCTGTTTTCTTAGATGCAGCTGGCAGTTTAACTGAGGACCTTTGTGCAACATTGTTTGCAATTTGATTTATTTTTACTATCAGCCGTGGTGAGCTCTTAGAAAATCATTCTGAGCTAACTCAGGACGTAAGTCTTTTGATACCTTCAAGACATTAGTGTTGTTCTCTGTCCTTGAAAGTAGCAAAGAGAGAGATTGTTTGTGTTCACTGGACTGACTTTTTTCCAAGCACAGGAAGAGCACAGTGCCTCCAAAATGGCTGAGCATTGCTGTACACAGAACATGTGTTCAGAGAGCAGAGCATCAGCTGCCCCTAAGTACATCAGCTGGAATTAGATGGCTGTGGAGTCAGTAAGATTAAAATTCAGAGGCAGATGCCAGCAATTGGCATAGGATGATTTCTGGTCTTGGAGCTTTCATGCAAAGTGCACAATATTCCTCCCCTCTAATCAGAAGCAGATCTACTCCACCCAGCTGTCCTCCTTACTCTTGCACATTCTTCCATGAGTAGCATGAGCCAGGCAGTAAAAACTTCATTTCCCATAATATCTTGAAGGAAATCTTTGGGATTATCACCGCCTGTTACCACTGTGCTGCACTCAGATGCTGCTCCACGCTGCAAGGTGAAGTATACAGTAAATGCAAATGTGAATGACAATAGGAGGAGCAGATACCTGGGAAAGAGAACCTTGCTGGCAGGATTGCTTTTGCCTCAAGATCCCTGTCTGGATATTTCAGGACTCTGCACTTCAGTCCATATTCTCTGTTTTTCTCCTTCATCTCTTTGTACCTGCTCTGGTTAGATTGTTCCCATAACAAAAACCAGCCAGAAGAGAAGATGAATTGCTTGTAACAGACCCGACGCTGCAGGCCTGATACTGGCGAGTCGTGCTCTGTGGGTGGGATTTGGTTTCCTGAACGTTTATCCCTGCTGTGCTCTGGAAGATGCCCCAGGACAACTCACTTGGGCCAGCATTTGCCCAGAAGGGCATGAGCTCCTGGCTCATTTGTCAGCCTCTTGGAGACAAGGAGACATGGCCTGGGGCAGCTGAAATGCCACTGCACCCCCCTGTTTACACAACTGAGTGCTGCCCACAGTGAGCCCTTGCACTCTGTGCAAAGGTTGAGAGAAAGTTTCCTGATGAGGTTTGTTTTTAGACAGAAAATTGAGGTTTCATTTATTCCTTTGTGTGATACGTGCCTTTGCTGTGGGCAGAATTCCCAATTCAAACTTGGTTGTTCAGCTCACAGCACGAACACAGCCTGCCAGAGGGAAAGAAACATCTTCCAAGCAATTCCACAGCAGCAGCTTACACCAGTGACTCCCGTGCTCTGTTGTACATTATCACCACTTAGGAAGCTTGCTTTTCTAATGGAATATTGTGCTGTTTGGAGGATGGTTTCCACCGTTTGTGTGAATCCTTTTTTTGCCAGAAAAAAAAAGAAAATAGGAACAATTAGCAGAAAAACAGGCAATAGCAGGAATATGTGTGTTTCTGTCATAATGCTAAATTCTTATGATTTCATTTGCAGATTTAATAATTGTGTTTTCCTTGGTGATCTGAGAGCAAGTAATGACAAGGTAAAGAAGACTTGAATGTTTCCAAACCCAAGAGAATATATTCCTGCAGGAATATGAATTCAAGTGCTGTTCTGGCTCCTTTTTGTTCTGTGCACTGCCTTGTGCAGTCTTTCTGGAGGATGCATAAGGATTTATTTAGAAATGCTGCCCTTACTCCTGTGATCATCTCCACATGGGGCAGAGGTCGGTCTCTCTATCATTTTTGCTGGGTGGGGGTCTTAATTTGGAAAAGACCTGGCTAACAGTCTGCTTATATGTTTCTGATCTGTCTTAATGTGATTATGGTGACTTGTGCTTCCCTCCTGTTGCTGAGGGGGGGATTTTCACAAGTGCTCTGTTGGCCGGAGCCTGTTCCTGTGAAAGACGTCAGGGAGACTCTTCTGGGTGTAATGGAGGTTGAAGTTGGGCAATAATAATAATAATCAGGTCTTTTAAAAATTGTTGTTGTTGTTGTTAATTTTGTAGGCAACAGGTGGAACAGTTGAAATTAAATACTCAGGGCACAGGCAGCCTGTCAGGAGCTGCTAAGGAAATGTGTGTGCAGGAATTCCACAAGGAGAAATGTAGTTACTGGTGTGTGCTGACTAAAAGCATTGCTTGACAATTGGTGTTGAAGAATAGAGAGAAAAGAGAAAACAAGGGTAAAATATAAACTATATGGTGAGAACATAGATGCTGATGTCCAAAAAACAGATGAAGATTACTGTTTTGTTACCTGTCTACAGGTATTCTTGATTTCAGTACTCTGTTGTCATTATCCTATTATAACCCCACATCTTTTGCAATGATTTAGTCCATCATATGCTTAATCAGCTTCATGCACAATTGAAAAATATTGGTGTAGTTTATACAATACATGAACGAAGAATGTCCACCAAAGTGAACTAGAGCAGATGAAGTACAGAAAAGCCCTGAAAGCATATTTATGATTCCTCTCAATCATGTCATGTTAGCCATGACATTGGTTGTAGCTGTTCTGCTTACCTGAAGATCACATTAGCAGTATTTTATCTGTAGCATAAAACAGAATATGGACATAATATGCATAAGTAGTGCCTGTCTCCATGGAGAAGTTAAAAGGAGAGGATGCAGACATCCTGGAGGCACTCATGGTTGCGCTGAAAGGGACAGGATTTATGTCCACCTCTTCTACCAGGGCACTGTATTTCAAGCTTTATGGATGCTGTCAGTCCCAGGCAGCATTGCTTGGAGAACTGCTACAAGATGTTGTAAGGACTGTTCAGTGCTTTTCTGCAAACCTGTGAGAGGATTCTGACGAGTATTCAGATGATCAGAGCTCAGACATTAACTGCATTATTCCTCGAACAATGCTATTAGCACCTGACTTAAGAAACCCATTTGACCTTCCTGTACGTGGATGCAAATCTGCAGTTTGACAGCCCTGAGCTTTTGCTACTTCCCCAGTTTCAGCTAGGAAAGCTATTAGCTGGAAATCCTTGATATGGTTTCCTATTTTGGGGATTAGTGTAATCAGATGTGTTTTCTAATTGCCTTGGACAGTGCCAGTGTTGAAATATTTCTCCTACAGCTTTCCAGTATCATCAGTATTTATCAGTCACAGTTCCTCATTAACACAATACTACATTTCTAGATTATCTGCTAGGTTCTCTACATACATAACAATGCAGATCTCAGCTGTTTCCTTTGTGTTACTTTGTTAGAAAAATGGGACATTTATCGGTCTGCAGTGATACAGTTCCTAGTAAAAGGATCAAAGGAGGAGTTTTGCTTTTTTCAGCAAATGTTTTTATTAATCAAGTTAATCTTCCAGGAACATTTTTTGTCTTTATCTGCTGTCTTGAAAGGGAAGAAAAAGTGATACTGAGTTTGAGATTTGCTCAGTCACATCTATCTTGTATAAAATTTCTGTGCTTGATTGGAAGTTGCTGTGACAAATGTGAATAAAAGAGGGAGAGATAATAACTACTTTGCCATACTGAAAAATGTAATTGCAGAGTCAGTGCTACTGTCTAAATAAGCTGAAAGAGCGCCAAAAACTCTGCTAGTGTTGCAGAGTTTGGGTCTGGATGCCAAAATTGAATTTGATCTTCTCTGTTGGTATTCTAGTGTAATTTTCTAATCCTCTCTTATTCCAGAGAGAACTGTGGCATTTTGATTTATTTTTCCTCTACAATCTACATTGCCCTAAGCTAAGCAGAGGGTTTCTGGAGAAGAATGCAAGACCCTTGTCACAAAGCAGTGTTCCAAAGTCCCAAACTGATGCTCTGCTTGCTAAAGTGAGCAAGGCATGCTCTGGCACCTGGGTCTTGTTATATTGGCCTCTCTGGCAGTGAAATACCACCTTTTTCATGAAAAAGAAATGAAATAAATCCAAAATCCACCTCTGACTACCTCTAGTGCCAGCTACAGATCCTTGATGAGACTTACTGAGCCAGTTGTACGTGTCTGAAGCTTGGAGCTGTTTGATGCAAAAACTGTCAGGATTATCTTCCCCACAGTGTGGCTAAGCTGGCAAGTGGGGAACTAGTTAATCATCTGTCTCCTGGATGAGGGAGTTTGGGGAATTCCTGGGCTCCCAGCTGGGATTTAAGTCTCACTTGCTTTGGTGACAGTTCTGCTCTGTTTGTTAACAGTGGTGACAGTCTCAGGGAATCATTCCTTCATGCTCACATAGGCTGTCTCTTCCCTGTGCTTAATTGTGTTCAAGTACTAAAGCAGAGTTCAGCAGGGAAAAACACATCTTTTAAAAATGGGCAGCATTATCTGCATTGATCCATGATGAAAAGAAGTTAAAGTAAAAAACCTAATATCTTTAGGTTATAACCTAGAACCATGCAGCTCCTGGCTCTCATGATGAGGTGTGGGCATGGACTGTGTTCGGGATGGGACTGTGAGAGCTGTGACTTGGAAGGCCACATTGTGACCAACATTTGGGAAAAGAGATCTTTGTGTTTTTTGACCCTGAGCTAATTTACGTGCTTCCAGGGACTGCAAGCCTACTGGTGCTGACAGCAGATGGCTCAGAATATTCTCCCAGGAGAGTGTGAAGTAACTGGAGGGATGGGATAATTGAATTTGTGCTGTTGGCCCTGAAGTCCAGAGCTGTTACAGGCTGTGAAGGAGCACAAAGAAAAGAGTTGACCACGATGGATGTGCAGCAGTAACAAGGTGAAATTGCATTGCCCTTTCCACAGGACTGATAGCCTGTTAAATATTCCACTGTAAACAGGAGTAAATGAGCAGGCAGAGGTTCCTCAGATGTCTGGCAAAAGTGTTGTTAATTCAGTTGTGTAGCTGGGGTTGAACAAGTGGCGCAAAGCTGAGAACTGTCTTGCACTCCATTTGTTTATTTTTAAAAGTTTGTGCTTCCTCCCATTTTTCTTGGCCATTCTGTTGAATATATTCGACAGGGAAATAGGAACTGTGTGTAACTGGAAGCATTTCCAGATGGGTTCTGTACTACAAGAGTGAATACAATCTGTGGGACATACATAATATATGGAAACAAAGCCTATACACCTAAGGCTTGAAAGTACATTAAGCATAGTAAATCTGAAGTGAACCCACACCTGAAGGAGTAGAATGCACTCATCATCAGCACATATGGCTGCTAGTGCCTTCCTCAAATAAAATTTTCGAGGAGGCAACAGAAGTGACAGTAATGAATGCCTTGCCATCTCTTAAGCCAAGTAGTAAAATCTCTGCTGGTGAATTGATCTGTTTTGCTTCTTATCTTATATATGTAGAGCTGGAAACACATACAAGAACACAGCATCAGAACCCTATCCCACTCCCCAAAGTGTTGGCTCTGTAAGCTCCCTCCAGGGGATTTTACAGAAACCATGGTCTCATTGCACATGTCTAAATAAATAGTAAAGACAAGCATTTTGCATTAGAGATGGTACAGTAAAACAGCAAGGTTATTAATTTATTTACCTCTGGCAAAAGCATTTCATGGCTGTAGCCATCAGCTCAAATTATTTGTTACAGTGTCTTGACTTCTTTGAGTATTGTTTATCCGACAGTATTTACACAGAAGCTCATTTGTGAGAGGTTTAAACGTTTTTGCAGGGTGAAGTTGGTATGTGTTTAACATAACATAAATACAAATTATTTTAGAAAATGAGGGCAAGACACAGACCAAAACTGCCTTTAAACTTCTGCTGAATTCACAACAGGGAGCTGGACTTACATGGGTTTAAATACTTCAGATTCCTCCCCAATCCTTTTATTTTCTCTAAAGCAATTTCCAGCAAAACCTCATCTTATTTCCCCTTGCTGAGACAGACCTAAGCATCCCTCATTCTTTGAGAATGTCCAAATTCCCTTAGGCAGACACCCAGGAATGTGTAATTTAAAAACAACAACAAAAAAGGAAAGAAATAAGACGAAAAAAATTATAGCTGCAAGGGTAATACTGCACTCATAACCAATTTTAAAAAATAGACAAATATAAAATATCCTCTTGAGTGTAAAACCTTAGCAGGTAGATATTAGCACTTGATTTATATTTGTACATATTTGATAGGTAAAAATTAATTTGCATCTCATATGCATACTACTGCTATTTTTGAATCTCATCTTACAACGGATACTGCTGTGTAAAGATGACAGGTGGATAAATCTCTGATTCTTTCATCAGAATGAAAGTGTCTGTAAGTTTATCTCCTTCCTCAAGAAAAAATGAAGCATTCTCATTCCTGCCTGGATGATCATGGGAAAGGAAAAAGTAATGTTTCTAGGGTGTTTTAAGTTTTCATTTTGTTGTGGGAAATGTTAGGGGCCTTGTTCTATCCTGAGCTACCTCTATTCTACCAGCAGATTCCAGACACTCCCTGCAATGTTTTCAGAAATTAACTTCATGGCTAAGTTATGTATGAACAAGAGAGTGTGCAGAAAGGCGAAAAATAGGGAAAAATTTAAAACAGCAAGATTGCCATTTTGTATTTTTTTTTGCAGAAAGAACTAAGGCGACTCTTTCTCAGAGTTCTTTGCCTGCTCACGTTTTTAGGGAGGGTTGCTTTTTCCATCAATTCATCTGTGACCTGGAGGAGCCATGGTGACAGATTCTCAGATTGTCCCCAGAGTCATTCAAGCCCTGGGGTGATGTTTGTTCTGCCTCTAACTAAGGCCAAGATATTGGATTATAGCATAGTCTCTGCCATAAATTTAGTGTTTCCTCTCTTTAAAACCATCAATTTAGGTTATACTGTCATTATGTTCCTTCAAAAGTCTTTGCAACTGAAACCTTTCCAGAAGGTGAAAAATTAAATTTCCTGTCTGAGGAGCAGAGAGATAAAATCTGCCTGGGTTCCTGTTTCTGTACAAAAGCCCTACCATTGGATAAAATATGCCAATTTAACTTCTTTTGGTATTATTAGCATCATGAATTGTTACATGGAACTTTTGGTTCCGCAACCTTTGTTGAATTCTTTTGGTGATATGTACATTATTTTAGAAATGATTTTGTGTATGACACAAAAGAGACAAGTTGGTCTGCTGATGACAAATGCATGTGCAATACCCCTGTAAGCAGTTCAGACTTTATAATTCAAGATTTATTCCTGATGCTTGGTCATTCCCTGTGTTATATTGTTCTTTTTATGATGTGAGGAACAAACTTTGAGAGAAAGGAAGTTGTCTCCTGTTTTTTGAAGCACTGTCCAAGCTAAAAGCCACTACTATGACTCTGTAGGTAGTCTCACACCTTGGTTTTTGATTGTCCAGTGCTGCTGGAATTGTAGTTTCTGGATGTGTGTCTAATTTCTCCATTGTGTAGGACACATATCATGAAAGTGATGTTCTCCTTCCAGAAGTTCTCAGCTTGAAATTATACAGCAGAAGTAAAGGTAAGAAGTAGTATCACAAAATCAGTCAAAAATGATAAAAAGATCCAGTTACTCAGCCTGCTGTGGTCTTTCAGGCAAAGTGAAAAGTGAGGTTTTTATCCCAAAGCAAAAAGATTTGCAGGATTTTCTAAAAATAGCCTTTTAGCTGTGAGTTTTTTGAAGCAGACAAGCAAAGCAGATTAAATTAATACTCAAAACAATCAGCAAACATGACGCTTCTGCGGGCACAACTCTGAGACAAAGACACTATTTTTCTGTGTCAGTGATATTCCTGAAATATGGTTGGTGCAGTTAATTTCAGATTTGATGGTTATTAACATTTCTGAAGTGTCTGAAACGCTGGCTTGGCTCTACTGTCATGTACTTTTTGAATTGATAGTGTTTTGTAATCCTGTTGTTTGTTGATGAATATTTGCACATTTTCTTGGGCTTCTGCCCATAATTTACAAGGAGATGCTTTGTAGGCTGCAGAAAACCCCAGAAAATTTCTTGTCTGGGTATACTCAGACAAACTAAAATAAACCTTCAATTCCAAGATATGATACATGCTATTCCTGCTTTGAACACTGTACCTTCATCACATGTGACCTTGGTGTTTGATGATTTGGTACAGTGCCACAGCAGAATTCGATGATCCACTGGAAATCGTGGTTCTTTCATGTGGAAAACAATAAAAAGCATATGGTATCAATTAGACTTCACTATTTCTTTGAGAATTCAAGCACTAGAAATAAAAAACACTGTCTGAAGACTTTGAATTTCCATTAACTGGAAACAGTTGGTATAAATTATTTTTACTGAAACTGCTCTACTGGCCCTGGGTAATAAAAGCAAAAAAAACATTGGCATTTGATTGACTTCATAGTTGCAAGATATGTCATGCTCACAGGGAGCATAAAGTTCCAGGTTGGGCAGTGGAATCATTTTATTAAATACCATATTTGTCATGGAGAAGCTCTTGGAAAAATCAGTGTCCTCTTACCTTAATTTCTACTGCATGTCTGCTGAGCTTGGCAATTTATACAATTTATACCCAATACACTGGGTAGTGAACATGGTGGTAGCTACACTCAGTGTAGGGAGGTAAGAAGAGAGGCTTCTAGAGTAATAGGAATTTTGGTGAAAATTAAAGCTGAGTTCTTCAAAGGAACAGTTTTGCTGGCAGTGTATTACTAAAGCATGGCTTGGATCTGGGTTTTGGAAATTTCAGAGCTGTGTATGTTGTGGGGCTTTACTCTCCCAGGGAGCACATTCATTAGAAATGACCCCACAGAAGTCAGTAACTATTATGCAAAAAGTTTCTTTTGTTTCTTTGTTCATTTGGTCATGATTGAATTACTCTGCTGAATTTAGAGTAAGTCTGAGTGGTGGCATCTCCATTCAATTTCAATCAAATCAAACTTATATTACACTGTGTTTATCCTAACACCCAAGATTTATCTTCAGTGCTTATTACCACATTTGGTAAGCAGTGTTTTTTTCTATGGTTTCTCTAATAGAAGCAACTCTATAGAAATAATAGCTGGAACTAAAATAGAAACTTAAACTCAGCTGATAGCAGCTTTGAGATAGAAATTTGAACAGAATGCATCTGCATTTGTTGTGGGAAAGCAATTGACAAATCAATAAAATGTTTGGTAACCAGGAGCTAAGAGGAAAGCAAGTTAACTTCCAGATTTCTAAATTATGTCTGTGAGGAATAGACTCTTACCCCTGTTACATATGACTAGAATCAGTGGGGTTGCTTGTGTAATTAAATACCACCTGGTATTCAGAGGTTATGCTTATATAGAGTTACAGTGTAGGTTTATTAGGCAATAAAAAGGGGCACGGGTAACTCACCTGAGAGCAGCCCTTGTCCATGCTGTTCCTTATGTGGGTATGTTGCTAATAGGGCAATGTCTCAGAATTCACTGGAAATTACTGACATTTTCTCCAATTAGTTTTAGCTCCAGTCCTGATGGCTCCATATACAAATGCTTTTGCCAACAGATCCCAAGTTTAATAATATTAAGAACATCATATGTACTTGGAAAACATTAACATTTATTTTTATGAAATGGCATCTGATAGTTAAACTGCCATATTTTTTCCAGACTTCTTTCATTAGAGAGACTGATGACTATTACTACAAATATCCTATGGAGTATTCAATTATGCTGGGAGGAGGGTGAAAATGATATGCCAGAAGCTATGCAAGAGAGATGATGCACATTATTCTAATTTTATGAGGTTGTAGATCTTGGGCAAAGCAGAGATTTATAATGCCACTCCCTGCAATAATTAAGAAAGTGTGTGTCTGATTTATGTATATGTGGTGGGAAGCTGGAGAAGTTGACTGAAAATATCATGGAAAACAGAATCTGTGTTAAAATGATCTGCCCAAAACTCCAAATATAACTTTATTCTTAGAACTGAAAAAAGTCTTTCTGTGCTTTGGTTGTCAGCCATTGTTTTCTCTTTTGCTCACAGTGGTTTGAAGTTAGCTAAAAAGAAGTGTCAGTGAAAAGCACCCTGATAAGCCATCAATGTGATGTTTTGTAAATCTTGCCTCTGAATGAGAACAGAAATCAGATCATGTTTCTTTACTTCAGACTAAGGATTGGCATGATTCAGCAGGTAAGTTAAGTGTATGCTTGCAGTTGAAGTAACTTTTTTGAGAAATGAGTCATTTTTGTCTTTGGAGGAATTCCTATTTTTATGGCTCAGGGGCAGAGAACAGAGGCAGGTTTAGGTACAGCATTGACTTGAGGTCAGGGACAGCTGTGTTCTTGCAGATCTTGAGGCAGAGTTTGGTAAGGCCAAGTTATTCTTCGAGCTGGTTTTTTTTCCTCCCTTTAAGTGCAGTTCAGGGTTCAGTCCTCAGATGACTGTAGACAGTGAAATTGCTCAAGTCACTTGAATGGAGTATATTTTTTGTGGTTTTGCATTTTTTGATAATTTACTTTGCACTTGTTCCAAGAGCACAATGGGGAAAGCAGGCTCTCAGTTTTTAGGGGAAATTACAGGTAAAATTTTTCTGTTTGCCACTGAAAGTGCAGGGACAGTAAATTAATACTTCTTATCCTCATAGCTGTTAATTAACATGTCAGGCTGTGTTGCAGTATTGATGAGACTCTCTCATCTGGCAGTGTTTTCAAGGGAAAAACAAGTCTCAGGACTCTAGGTTTTTCCTTCTCCAGCAAATTCTGGATTTGACTCTGATCTCACTTCTGGTTGTTTTAGATGTTGAATAAAAATATTTTTTCTTAATACAGGATTCAATTGGCAAATTAAAAGTGTTTCTCACATTTCCCATTGTTTGTGTTCAGTGTAAGTATTAGGATGTGGTTCGAGCATTTTTCTATGCAGCATTAATCAACTTTTTATTAATTCAAACTTTGTAACAAATGTGGAAACTGGCTTCATTGCCTGATTCATAGTTCATTGATATCAGTGGTGGGATTCCCATTAATGGCAGTGGTAGTGAGATAATAGTTATTGTTAATTTAATACTCTGAGCTTGAAGTGTGGAAGTAACCTAACAATTTAGAGTCTTTGATGGTTTTTGTTGTTGTGCTTTTTTGTTTTTCCCCCAATAAGATGAAGGAGAAGAAACATCAGAAAATTTTTGTTTGTTTACTAGCTATAAGAAAGCAGAGGAATTAAAACTGTGTGTATTGGTATCTATATATATAAATGAAAACACAGTATCTGTAGAGCCAGTTCTTTCTAAAAGTAATTTAGTTTGTATGCTAATAGCATTTAAATGTGCCATTTACATTCTGTAGCAAAAATCTGTAGCTGGTAGATACAGATTATTATAATTTAGCTAAGTATTTTAAACCCAAATCGGGTAATCTAATTAAAGTGAAGCAAGAGAAAAAAAAGTGTTGTTTTGCAAGTTCATTTTCTTATATGCTTCTTTTTTTAAAGAAACAAATCAGTAAATATCTCTCAGGTATGTGATCTGTGATTTCTCTGCTTGCTAGCACAGAGCAAACATTACCAGGTGCTCAACCCAGCACTAAGACTCTTGTGTTGAGATTACAACTGAAGACAGACTTATTCTTAATCACCTTTTTTGCTTTTTGTGTAGACAAAATGACAGAACTAGCACCTTATTCTGAAGAAAATGTGTATGTATGTGTCAAATGCACGAATACTCTGTTTTGGGCATGGCAGAGAAGGAGCTTGTGTTCTCCATCCTCAGCAGTCCAGCTCTTCTCACAGTCTTCTAAGAGAAGTCAGAAATGTGTTTCAGGGTGACAGAAGTTTTTGTTACAGGATCCCAGCAGGCAGGGAAGACTGAGACCTCCCATATGACTTGGCAGCAGAATTCATGCTCACCTGCACCCAGCTCTGCCTGTGAAACAAGGACACTGTTATGAACAAAAACTCGGTTAATATTTTTTTATGAGAAAAAGTTTCAAAAAGGCAGCCAGACCACTGGCCCTGCCCAAGTTCTGTGTGTTTTGTTATTGTAATCACGGGTCGTTGTCGTTAATGGTTGTCTTTGTATTAGTAAAAGCCCTGGCTGGAGCGAGGTAATGGCCCTTCTCCTGGGTGGGGACCTTGCCCAAGGCTAAGTTTTACCTTTCTCAGAATAGGGAAGATACCTGAGAAGGTGGGGGGGGTTATGCAAAGTGACTCGCAAGACCAGAATGCTTTGTGGGACCCCCATCTCCAAACTCGTGGAGAAACCCCAAAAACAACGAGCCACCTAAGAGTTAAGAGACTGGAGTGATGTCTGGACGTGAGGAACCAAGTGCTGAGCCTGCAGAGATGCGGGAAACCTTCATCGTTCCTCACCCTGTCCTCGAGATCCCCCGAGCCAGGACTGGGGGGGGTCTGGAGACCCGGACCGAGCAACATCTGACGGGGACATCCCTAAAGGCTCCCACGAGGACCGAATTCCCCTAGCTCTGCCCCTGGTGGACAGAGCTGCGCATATCCTCCTCCTCTGAGTCGCCCTGGGAGACGACGGGACGCTGCAGACCCGCCGAGCCGCCCAATCCTGAGCTGATCACTTTTAATAAAGGCATTAAACAGGAGAAGAAGTCTCCTGGCCCTTTGTTTATTTCAGACACTGAGCACTGGTAAGTACCTGCTGTGCTTCTTACACCAAATTCCCTACAAGGTTTTTTGCAGCTGCTGGGTTTCTTCCACCTTTCTGAGTAAGTTTGTTTTAAAGGCCAACGGTGACAGACTCCTTTCCTAAGCTGGTGTTCTTGTGTGTCCTGAGGCATCAAAAGGAAATATTTGAGGTGAGGGAGTGATCTGAAGAGAGATAGGAATCCTCTGTGAGTAGGATGAGGTTATTCCATGTTACTCCTTTGATGGAAAGGTGGGACTTGGAGGGTTGTCAGTGCTGTGGAAATGTGCGTTTGTGGGAAAGGAGGAGGCATCTCTTTTTGATTAGTCTCATCAAAACATGTCTGTCTCTTTTCTTCTTTCTTAAATGTGAGTCAAAAGTGTATTTGGACAGCTTGAATAAAATTTTGTTTTTTAGCTGGAAGAGTACAGCTAAATCCTTGTACATTATGAATTGGCACCACTGCTCTGAAATCAAGGAAGCTTTGTTGATTTATATCAGCTGTTGCATATTCTTAACTAGATGAGAGTACAATGTAGTGTAGTGAATGTCCAGATCCAAATATTTTCAAGTCAGTTCTTTAGCTGGCTTGTTTAGGTAACTGAAATATCCTGAAAGTACATTAAAGAAAAAATTAAGGGTTTAAAAGAATATAGTGTGTCTAATTGGGCTGTATGCTGTATCACAGTAATCCTAAGGCATACTTCCTTCATATTTATGTTCTAAATACTGTAATATTCAGCTCCTTCATATTTATGTTCTAAATACTGTAATATGCAGCTCCTGTTTTGAGGAAGGATTATATGTGTCTAATCTTGCCTGGAGAAACCACAGGATGTGTATAAACAAGTGGTGTTTAAACTGAGGCTGTGACCTTGAATCTGACCGTGGCATTGGTGCAAAAAGAAGACGCAAACTGCCAGAAGTGAGGCTCACAGCTTTATAGGGTTTGCCCACCAGGACAAAGCATCGCACTGGATGGATGGATTGATTGGTTGGTTGGTTGGTTGGTTGATGGATTGCATGCCAAAACCCACTCAGGGTCAGACTTGGAATTACCTGCCACAGTGCTCTTCTGGCCAGAAACTTAGATGAGCAGACTGTGAGGAAAAGTGTTTGCAAGAGGCAGTGACCTCCCCAGCCCTGAGTCAGAACTTGGGGGAAACCAGAAGCAGTTGGCCTGGAACAGAGTGAGTGTGATTGGTCTCATCTTGAGAAGAAGGACTATTTTTGCTGGCATGTTTCCTCCTCCATTTGGCAAAGACCAGTGTATTATGGTAAAATCTTGGAAGTCCATACACTGGCTGTGGGCTGTTGCCCATCTTTCATATGATCTATCTTCCATACCACAGCAGTTTTCTTGACAAGATAGCAGTGTTGCAAAAAGGATTCTTTTTCTGATATTAAAACAGTTCTATGTTGTCTTCCCAGGATTGATTATCTCTTGGGCCAAGAAAGCTTCAGTTTGGGTGCTTTGAGCCAGGCACACACTGCTTTTGGCTCTGTTTGCCAGGGTTTGGCACTTATATTTCTGTCTGACTCTTTGCCTCCAGCTGTAGCTTTTCCTATTCTTACATTTGCATGTGAAAGGTACTCTGGGTCTTTTGCTGGTCTCCTGCACCTTAGGCAGTTTCATAATGGCCTTTAAAAGGTATAAAAGAGGCTTCTTGGCATAGCAGCTCATCCAGACTTGTGCTGCCAGAGTTGCCCTGCCAGTGACAGCAGCGCAGGAGGTCTTTGTGTCCTTGCATGTTTAGCCCTAACTCCAGAGCATCATTGTTTCTCTGCTCTTGAGAGAAAGGGATGTGGGTTACAATGTTTTGGCACCCATTCCATCTCCTGAGAGATTCCCAGGGGTAAATGAAGTCAAGAGAAACGTGGGCTTGTGTGGAGAGGAATGGTGTGAAAAGTGTTGTGAAAAGGTGGAAGTAAACTGCTGGAGAGGGCTTAGGTTTAACATGGCAGCGAATTAAGAATTTGCAATTTCAACCTCCCTTTTTTCCTCAGAGTGAAAGATTGGAAAGGAGAGGCTTAACTTTGCATTAAAGTAGTTATTCTGCTTTAATGTTATCTGACAGCAGGCATTGGTTGGAGAACGGGTTTCTCAGCCTTCCAGGCCATGAAGGGCCTGCTGTGCCCACAGAGTGTGGGAGGATGCAAGACCTAATCTCCTTATTGACAGGCAAGGGTTGTCTGCTCTTAAGAATACAAGGCAGAGGTGAATATAGAAGAGGTGGCATTGAAAATAAGAAAAGCAATCAAAAAATTACTGGTGGGAGTTTGTGGAATAAAAGTTAATCCTGCTGTTGAACAGAAGTCCTTCTGGCAGGTTGGCTAGCTGCCTCTTTAATCTGCAGTAGAGCTGGTAGAGGAGGACAGCTTCGGGAAGTTTTGGGACAGGCCACCATGCAAAGTCACTGCAGAGCTTCATCCAGCTGACTTACAGCTGTTCTCTCTCTCTCTTTCTCTGAAATGGAGAAGTAGATCCATTTACCTAGAAGCTTGGAAAACACCTCACATTTACTAGTCCTGCAAGAAAGAGGGAATCAGAATGAGCATAGAAATGATGGATCAGCTGGACTTGAAGAATTCAGGAAAAAGTTAGGCATGCATTTTGAGTAAGAATTTTATTTTAGCTCCACAATATCCTTGCTCTCTGTTTCTTTTGGTCAGTTGCTAATTAGTGACTCTTTTCTGCGATGGTTTTCATAAATATCCTTCATTCTTGAGTGCCCAGAACTCTCACTGCCTTAATGCTGGTTTGTGTTACACTTGCAATTCATGACTAGGTTTCATTTTAGGCATCTATATTTAGTTTTCTAAGGCACCGCTGAGGGAAAAGAATTTGCCCCAATAATACATCTCCAAGGAGTGCTGGTTGTGTGGAACACTTTGTTTATTGAACAATTTAGGAGAGTAAATCAGTGTTGGGTATAATTGCAGCTCTTGTAAAGTACATGTTGCACTAAATACCAAGATGATACGTTGCATCTCAACACCCTCTTTTTATCTTGCATGTTACAATCATCTCTCTTAGTTGTTGAATTTAGAAACTGGAGGGGAGGGGAGGTTAAGATGCCATAAATACCAATGTATGTACAGATTAGAAGTCAGAGAACACTGCTCTTAAGGTATGTTGGCACTCCCTTGGTTCAAAATGCACTTATTTGTATTCAGAAATGGCACAGTGAGCCACGCTCATCATTGAATGACAACAGGATGGGTGCGAGCTCCTGAAATGTACACCACAGTGTGACAAAATGCCCCTGCACCACTGTTAGATGCAAACAGATAAGGTTTCTAAAAATTGGATGCTAAAATTTTAGTTTTGAAAATAAATGTGGCAATAGTAGTAAAAATGCCATTATACTTTGAGTCAAGTCAGTCCTACACCAAAAGTGATCTGTTTAAAATACCAGGTTTTTTAGTGCTTGTCTGTATAAAGTGATTCCATTCTGGAAAATGGCAAATGCAATTCAGTGTTAATTGTTAAGAGTTAGGGTAAGCTGGAAAAACTAATTGAAAGTTATACCCATGTTGCAATATCTCCTTTTTATGTTATGTACCATGGTAGAAAAATAAAAAAAGGTAGTTAAATTTGTACTTTTACAGCCAAGTGGCTCGTACAAATAGAGTGACAAGACATTGTTTATTCCTGTGCAGAGCTGCTAGTGTAGATATCAGCACAGTTAGCCAAGTATCTGAACTACCTAAACAAGGAGTTAAAGTGTCTATATTTACACCTCCTCTCTGAATTTAAGCTGTAGGCCCAAGAATGCTGGCTCACTCTGGTGCAAAATCCAGGTGCAAATTATTCTGCAAAAGAGTCTGCTGAGCTGAATGCAAATTTAAATAATAGAAGAGTCTGCCTCCATCTTTTTTCTTCTTGTATGTGGCCTATTTTAGACTCCCATCTCTTCAGAGTAGGAAGAGATTATTACAAATTGATACACTTTATTATTCTGTACTTGAGTGCATTCCTCAAAAGACCAGTAGTAAAGCTTCAAGGATCTAGACAATAATATGTTGCAAACAACTGTTCTGGTTCCCCAGCTACTTTATTTTCTAACATATAGCCTGTGATTGTCCCTGGAAGATAAGATCTGGGTTTAATTATGCCCTGGGACAGCCCAGCAAAAGCAGAAATGTCAGGAAGGGGGATACTTCAGGGAGCAAAACATTTGGGTGAATTTCCACTTGTATATTTGGAGAAGCATAGGACTTAATTTCTCTGAAACATAGGCAGACTTTTCTTCCTCTCCCTGGAAAACCTGTGAGTAATTGCTATGCAGAAGTAGTAAATATATTCAGGAGTTTAATCCACAGCATTTCATGGCACTTTACTTGTGCTCCTGTCTCATCTTTGAAAAGCTGTGTGAGAAATGAATTGAAGCCATTAGAATTCTTGAACACTCCTGTATCTCTCTAAAAATGTGTTTTCCAAAATGACAGCGCAGTGACTGCAGACCGGCTGCTTAATCACCCCAGCAATGGCTCAGCTCCAAACCAACAAGGACAGGCAAGCACAGGAATAAATCTTCCCCTCTCCTCAGACCCACAGAAGAGATCTCTGCCATGGCCAGAAGTCTCTGTTGCTCAGAGCAAAGTTCCTCTGTCAGCCTGCATCCTTATACACATTTACACTGCCAGGTCTTGTCTTCAGCCCTTTCTTGTGTCAGAGGTTTGCCAGGAAAAATGATCCTTTCAGCCAGGGAACCATGTGTTCTATGCAAATGAAAGCAAATAGTTCTGCTGTTAATCATCTCACTTGCCATTGAGCAAAACAAAGCTTTTGAAGCTAATTCAGAAATTATCATCGCATCAACATGCAAGCTTTGCTGGCTCCACTTACCTGTGCCAGGTCATTCCCATGCTACACATACACAGGGCTGTCTTGACTCAAGATCTAACAAATATATCCCAGTTTAGTGAAAGTCACTTGGAAGATGGTGTTGAATCTGGATTTTTTACTTGCTTTGAAAGAACTTGCTGGATGAATGTGCCAAAACTTGGGAAACATTAGTGGGTATTAGAGGGAAACTGCTCTCACTGTGTCTTAGCAAAGGCCTGTGCTCTGGTACAGCCTGGCAGTCCGCTCCACTACTTTTCCAGTCTTTAGTCCCTTTGCAATACAGGTGCTACTTTCTTTCTGAGATACAAACCAAACACAATTTAAAAAGCAAAAGATGTTCTTCCTGAAGATTGCAGAGATTGACATCTAGGTTTCTCTTTCTCTTAGGGAAGCTCAAAGCCTTTTACTCTCTTTAAATAGCAGTGCTTTGTGTCTGTCACCTTACCTGTCATTATCTCATTGTCAGGGTTTGTATGTTTGGTTGGCAACACATGCTCATTCTCCTGATTAGCACCATGCTTTAATTTCATTTAATAAGTGTATTTCAGAGCCAGAATGATCCTCATTAACCAGAGTAATTTCACTTTGCCATGTAGAATTAATTAGGATGAAGACTGTCAAATGAAATGTAAAAAATAATCAGTGGTTCTCATTAAGAGATAATAACAAGATTTTTTGTGCTGTTTAGCAGTTTGGTTTTGGTCCCAGCATCAAATGTTAAGAACTTTTACATGTTGTGAACATTAATTTTAATACATTTGATCTGGCACCATGCAAATAATTAAATCCTTAAACTTCATTTGACAACCAATAATTTAGACTTCTAGCTAAATACTGAAAAAGAGCTTTAAGAATAGGTAGCTAATTTAGGCATACATCAGAGTTTGATGACATGTGTAAGGCTTGAGAGAGAAGCTGAAGCAGTCAGCTAATGATTGTAGCCAACAACTGAGTCAGGCCTGATACAGTTTTGGAAGATTTGAGGCAAACAAAGAGAAGTTCTCAGAGAAGTGTGTCAGGGCAGTAAGGGATTTAGGAAAACTGGAGGATTTTGAGTTGTTTTATAAAGGCTACTCTGACATTTCTCTTTTGATAAAGCTGGATGTAAGAAGGATGGTGCAGATTGATTCTCCACGTCCTCTAGGGATAGGGCAAGAACTGGTTTGCAGGAAAAAGGCATTTGGATGTCAGAGCTGATCTCCCAAAACAGCCAGCTGTTCAAAGCGGTGGTGTGTCTCCCTTTTCAAGACTCTTTTTCTCAAGAACAAGGCAGACAGGCATCTCCCAGGAGTGGTGGGATATACTTCCCCTGACTGGAGAAACCACTTGGCACCTTCTCTCTGCCTTTGTGCCTTTGTTCTTCCAAGGCTGAGCCAAGTATGGAGAAAGGCAGTAGGCATTCATAAGGAGTACACTTGCTTAATGGTATTGCCTCAGCCAAGGAGTCAAAGTGTGGTCTAAACACCCAAATTCATTAAAACTTAAGTAACAGTCATGAGATGAAAGGGGTTTGTAGCTTAAAACACAGATGCCTGTTGAACCAGGACAGACATTGTGGACTGGAAAATAATTTTAGCAATAAAAAGTTTTGGCTATGTTTGAAGTTAGGGAAATTCTTCCTGTTTAAATATGTAGGTTCTATATGACAGCAGCATCATTTGTTTTCTGGATTTCCTTTGTGTTGTGACATTTTCAGGATTACAGTAAACAAAAAAGTCATCATGAACAATTCAAGGAATATCAGCTTTATGGTGCTAGAGATGTCAGCCTGATTGCCTTCAATTAAATCCAAGAAATAAAGTCTCACCCTTTCCAGCTTGTTATTGGGCTGTGAGCCCAATGAAGTAATTTTCCTTTGATTATGCAGCCAGTCCTGAACATATGAATAGATTTGATGGCTGCATGCTGTGGTTTGTTGTGGTTTTTTTTTATTTTCTGGATTTTATTCTGCCTGGAGGCTATACAGTCTGTTATGCTACCCATCAGCCCTGGCTACAGAGTCCAGCTTGGAAAACACTGTTCTTTTCCTGCCAACTTGTTCAGCCTACAACAGCTTGTCAGCTCGACTGAGAAAAGCCAAGTAAGACTTTACAATCATGTTTCTTTCCCTGTCCTTTGCAAAACACAGTATGTTTCTTCATTCAGATTGGGCAGAAGTTCTTGTGGTGCATGGCCAAGAGCTCTGGTAATATCTCCTGTGTTCAGAAGAAGCAGCCTGGCCCTGTTAACCACTGAACTCTGAAGAAGAGCCAGGAAGAAAACAATTCTTTCTGGTGAAGTTACAAGAATGTTCTGTTCATAACACAGCCTTGTTTTTATGAGCTTCAGCAACCTAAACACAAGAGGGAGATGTAATTGCCACCATTTTGCTGTGGCAGGGAGAAGCAGCATGTCCTGAGATCATGGAAGGAAAGGCCACTGAACTACACAGGAGTCAAATCCTCCCAGGCATTCACACAACACATGGTGTCATTGTTTGTACCACAGAGCAAAATGCTCATCAGAAACACCCTCAGCACAGCCCATAAAATGTGCAGGAAAAGCTCATTTTAAAGTGATGTTGTTTCGAGCACCCTGTCAGCAGCAGAACAGAACTGCCAGTGAGAGGAGGGAGGGGTGACAGGAACAAACCTGGCATCTGTGTTTGGGAAGGACTGGCTGCCTGCAGCTCTGCACACCTTAGATAGCTCAGCATGCCTGTGCAGGGCCATATGAAGCTAGCTAGTATCACAATTCCACAGATTCATCCCTGGCCATTCAGCTTCATCACTCTTAGGTACTTCATGAGCTCTTGGGGTTGGAATGTTTGAATTTTCTGGTAAAGGAATCCAAATCCCAGCTCTGACCACCTTTTCCCTTGCCATTTCTGAGAGTCCATTGCATATTAATTTGTTGAGCATTTTGGCATGCCAAAGTACCCACTAGTTCAGTCAGTGTAGGCAGGCATCTTCAGTTCCAGTGCCAAATGTGTTAGTGCAACAAGTGGAAACTCTGCATCTGCCTGGCCATGCCAGTGATGCGCACAAGAGCAAGAAGTGGTGAGAGAGCACAACAACAATTGCACCAGGATAAGAGCATCAAAAAGACCTAGACCATTGTCCCAGCTCTAAAATTAGAGATAGGGTCAGAATTAAAACCTCCTGACTTAATTTAGGTTCTGTAAGAACTGCAGATGCTTCCATGTCACAAACTGGCAGGTGTATTTATCTGCATTGCCTGCTAGCCATGACAACACATGAGGCTGGGAAGGTCTTTGTTTTGTGGCCAGCCAACACTACAGCTCATCTCTCCTTCTCTCGTTGCCTTTTTTCCCAGTCTCAGTCCCACTGGGGCTTTTGTTTCAAGTTCTGATGCCAAATTTTCTACATTTGTCCTGGAAGTTATTCTGCTTGTAAACTGCCAGAGCTCTCTTTTCTTCTAAGTTTTTACTCCTTTCTTCTTTTCTGTAGTCTTTCCTCTTTAATTTCCCATTAAATCCTTTTTCTGTGTCTCACTCACTCCCCCATTTTCATCTTGTGCAGCTTTTACAGCCTACAAGTTTTTGTAATTGCAATTTCTTGGGGAGGCTGTGTGGTTTCCTTTTCTTCTGACTGATGTCAATTTGGATCAAATGTTGACACAGCTTGTGCTTCCAGGTGACACATATAATACCTCATGGAAAAGAGGCGTTATATCCTATAAAAGTACCAAAGAGTGAGTTGAGTAGTTTCAAATTACAGTTCCTTATAATTAAATTATTTTTCCTAAATGTCACAAGTTATTACGAAGGAATATTGATAGAGGAAAAAAGAAGTACTTTAAAAGTAAGGTTTTCTGCAGTATCATATATTCATCTGCTTTTCCCAACTAAATGACTTTGAAATGCTGTGTTAAGCTGAGAGTAAATGCAGCATGAGAAATAATGCTCTCTCTGTAAATGCTGATATGTGTATTTTTAAAATAGAGTACACTATTATCAAAACACATCCTATCAATTGCTGAAAACAACTTTGTCCATGTTTGAGTAATGTTTTGTATTCATTTATTTATCTAGGATGAGGAATAGCAGGAACAAGAGAGGCTTTCCTGGGAATGCATCCAAGGCGCGCTGGTGGAGGCTCTCTAGTTAATCACTTTGTCAAAAGGAGTCCTTTTTCCAGTGTGCAACATTATTCACTTAACTTTTCATTAGGCCTTTTCATGTGAGTACTACCAAAGCAAGCAGCTGTGATATGGAAACCTTCATTTATGCCAGATCACTTGAACCTCCTGCCTTTTCATCTGTGCATCAATAAATACAGAATATTAGTGAATATAGAGCTTGTGCAATGCTAACCCACAGCAGGCTAAGGTCCCCCAAATCCCAGAACTTACTGCAGTCTTGCTCAGAGTTTGTTCTCTGTTCCTGTATCATAAGTGAGCGTTACTCAGAAAGGATATGAAGTCCCCAAGCATATGTGTTCACTTCCACCATTAAAGTGGATTCAGGTGCTTGGCATGGCTGTCTCCAGGCAGATTTCCCTTAAATAATTGATAGCTGCACTCACACTGCCCATGCTTCTCTGGCTGGCTGTACTCATGTTGTGCTTATAGGGCTTTACAGAGCACATGGTAAGGATCTCACTTTCTTGTTGATGTGACCTATTTTCATGTTTTCAGGTGAAAAATTATGCCAAATGAACTTTCTTACACCTACTATGATATGATCAGAAGTTTCTGTTTTTACAACCACAGCTGTCCTGAAATGTGGTAAAAATTTAGTGTTGTGAGCCCCTAGGGTTTGATTGCCAGAAGATACTGAATGAGGACATCTTAGAAATTAACCTGACTGGTGTCACATTAAAATCTTCTTATGGCCAGAAGGAAACACATCAAATGAGTTGAACCAGGGACTTACCATTAGTTTAGTTGATATCTTGTTACTCTAGTCAAACATATATGATTAATTCAAAAAAATCCTCACAAATGTTGTAGTAGAAATGGTACAGCAGAAACTCTTCCCATTATCCACCTCTTTTCTCTGGCATTTTCTCTGGGCCCTTAGGGCATTGGTTTTGGTCACCCTCAAAAAGAAGGGGGTATTTACAAATTGGTGTCAGCATAGTAAGGACAGAAAGGGTTATTGTTTGTTAAGGAGTGAGTAGCAAATTGTTTTCTGGATTCTTTATTATGCTTTATAAACAGATACAAAATTTATTTTTTGCTTTGGGCACAGACTCATGGAGCTTGAGAGATGAGGCTTAGAGCGGATTTGCAGACATGGTGTGGGCAAACAAAGCAGAACTTTGCGCTGGCTGGACTGGTGTCAGCTTTAAACAAGGCCTTGATGATATAACTCTGTGCAGTTAATAATGGGTGTTTGGTGGCTCTTGCAGTGGAATGGCTGGTTTCTTGATAAAATTCATTTTGTTTGAAAACCAAAGTACCTAATGACTTGCAGATGGAATTAACCCTTTTGATTATAGCTGTGTCACATCCTGTGTTGTGCTTTTCAGGTGTAATTGCTGTGTAAAGGAGCCGCAATTGAAGCTTTATGGCACCAAGCAATAGCTACTCCGTGTATTTGGGCTCCCCCTAGATGAAAGGTAATGTCTGTTTCTTAAGCATTTCACATTTTTCAGAATTGCTTTGAAATTCTCTGCAGTTCTGCAATTTTGGGGACAAAACCAAAACTTATGTAGAGACTGAGCAAACTGATTTATGAAACCAGTTTGTTTCTAGCAACTATTTCCCATACAGTTGTATATGAGTATAATCTGCATATATTTGAAAGATATGAGCACTTGAGTCAAAAGAGATGACCAGTGTTCTATCAGCCTTGGGCATAGCTGATTGTGTTCTTTTAGTCATGTAGCAGACTGTGCATCTCCCTTTAGGAAGCTCTTACAGGGGATCCCCAGGAGTCCATTGTTTCAAATACAAGTTTTCCTGCAGAGTAAAACACGTATGACACAGTTTGTCTTCATGTGCTTGGAACTACTGGGATGCTTTGGAAACTTCCTTGTGCTTGATGGCTTGAAAACCACAGTTTTTGTCAGGATTCTGCAAACCTGTAACCTCCATTGATTTCCGGGATTTGCAGTCTTGGTCTCAGCCTGTAGCAGCTGTTCATCTGGCTCAGTGTCACCTTGTTCATCACAGGCAACACTTGTTGCACAATGCAAAGGAACTTGGTTTCTTTTTTCCACCTTTGCTGCCTCAGTCCTCACAATGAGCTGAAGAACTACATTTTTGTTTGACCCCCGAGTTAAGGACAACTTTCATGACAAGGTTGGTTTTGTAGACAGGCCACTGAATTTTGTATTTCTCTGGCACTACAAAGTAGATGCTTTGTGCCAGTGGTGTTTATGTTAGAAAAAAGAGTCTTTTATGTACTATGAAGGCAACAGCTTCAGTACAGTAGCTTGTTCTGCATTTTCTGCTGACTGTTAACTCCACATCATTTATTCCTTTAAAAGCTGACTTAGAATTTTCAGTTGTGTAATTCTCAGTGTGCTAAAGGCTACTTTTGAGCTATGTGCATTCAAAAATGGTTCAGTAGGGGTAGTTTATGTCCACTGGTTATTACTTCAGACATGTTTGCAATAAGGAGAAAAAATGTTTTAATTTATTTATTTATTTATTTATTTATTTCATAAGAACGCAATCAGCTGTGTTCTAGGAAATTCAAGCACATGCTTTAAAAGGGTAAAAACCTGGAGAGGTCACAGAGCAAAATCTTTCTAGTCTTGGAGGCCAGACAGCTAGAAGGCCTTTTCTCCAGTCTTCACATTTTATACCCTGGGGTAAGTGAGGTCATTGTCTTGTTGCTTTATTTTGCATGAGGAACTAAGTGTGGTCACCTTTTAGAACGTTGACCTGCAGGAATGAATTTCTTTCTACCAGAATGACAGCCTGCTGCAGCAGGCACACCATACACAGCATGATGAGGGGCTTTGGAGGGGCAGCCCAGTTTGTAGCTCAGAAAACCCTAATCAAGAACCAAGGAGTGTCTTATAGCAGATATTTTCATATCAGTTAATGCAGTGTTTGGGGTTTTGTTTGGTTTAGATTTTTTTCTTCAGAAGGTATGAGAGGCTACTTTATCTAAGAAGTACAGTATTAAAATTTATTGAATGAGAAATAAGCTGGTTTGTATCTGTTCTGGAGTTTCCCTCTGCCTTATTCATCCTTTTGGTGACTTAGGTGCCTCTTTGCTGCCTGGAAAAGCAGGCAGTGTTTTCCTGCCAGGAGAGTGGTATCTAAAGGAATGGCTTCCACATGGAGAGCAGTTGCACATCTTGAAGTCTATTCTGTCCCTTAATTAATAAAGGAGCCTTCTAGGATGGGTATGAGCCCATTTTAGTCATTGTTTGTCACAGGGCTTTGAAAGTGTCTTTAGAAAACACTTGTGTGTGTCTGGCATGAGCTTTGTGTGGGGAAAGACACGTGGGCCGGCTGTAGAGCAGTGTGACAGATGGACAGGGTGATGGATTGGGAGGGATAGGCCAGTGCAAAGCTTGACAGTTGGGATAAATGGTAGGGAAAAGAAGTTTTGACAAGGGACACATTTTATGTGGTACCAGATGAGCATCTGGCAGGTGGATTTGAGTGGGGAAGGAACACAGATACTGGGCAAGGAGAGCAGGTTGTTCTTGTTACATCTTGTGACACTGCAAGAAAGGCATTTTGGAAAGCTGGGAAAAGCAGTGACACATTGCTAGGACTGAGTGAGGGTGTGAAGCAGAGATTAGGGGTGAGGGTGGAATGCAAGAAGCCACCCCCAGAAGTTTTACAGAAGTGCAGCCAATAAACAGAGTTTGTAGGTGGAGGCCCTGGGTTTTCTATTCCAAGTGAGAAATCTCCTGGTGGATCTGCAGAATCCCTGAGGGTGCAGGGCTAAGGAGGAGGAAATGAAAGCATGTCAAATATGAAGAGTCATAACTTGGTGTTTGGCTGCATCGTTGTGCGAGTCTCTCCATCACTGCACAAAACCTCTGTGACAGGCACGGATTTGTCAGGAGTGGAGCCTGGTGTATGAAATCAGCCTTCTCTGCTGCTCTGTCTGAGAGAAAGAGAGCACCTCGGACATACAACCCCACTTCTAATTACAAATATCTTATAACCCACAGCCCTAATGGAACTTGGGAGGAAATATTGCAACAATGTATTCTTGACAATGTATTGCAAGACCAAATTGGAAAAATGCTTTTAAACCTCAAACATTCTGCATCTGATCTAATATTACAGCTAATCCATCAGAAACTGATCCTGAAGTCTCTCAAAAATGGCTGTTGCTGGTGTAAATGGATATAGTGAATACTAGTGTTGTCTTGCCAAATAGGAAGTGATACCCTAAGTCCTCATAGTGGCAAAAGCAGATTGATAGTTTGTGGAAAGATTATCCCCAGCAGCATCTATGGGCTCCAGTCTTCATCTCTGGATATCAGTGCTGCAGTGCCCATGTCAAAAACAGGTAAATGTAGTTAAAGAAGAATAATGGAATCATTAAAATAGAACAGGAGTGATCACACTTGAGACAGGACCAACTGTACCTAAACCTCTGCACAGGCACTGAAACTGGGGACATGCATTTGTTCTTGTTCCCTGTTTTTACAGTAATAAATGGCATTCCCTTGCCTGTGCTCTGAGGAGTCTTTCCTTCATAACAAAATTGCTCCTTACTTTGTTTTTCGTGAGCAAAGCAAGAAATACCATAGACAAAAATGGACAACAACTCACTAGAACATTGCTGATCTTACAACCAAGTAAAGAGAAAACTTCTTTCAGAAAGCACCAAACCCAGGTATATGCTGTGTTTAAAGAGTGAAAATAAATATAAGAATTTAGGGACTAGCCAATCTACAGGCTTGCTGATCAACAAAACAGGAGCTTTAAAGCTTGCAGATAATGCAGATATGTTTGAGTCACACTATTTTTATGAGAAAATATTGAAGATTTTGGTCCTGATTATGGCCTGAGTATATGAGTTGTGATGAATTATCTCTTTCCCAGTGCATTTGGGTGACACATGCTATTAAACATTAGTGAAGTAGCTTCTCTCAGCTCAGCTGTTGGAGCTCTTGTCTCTCTGCAGGTGTTTTTGTCTCTGTGTTTACTCAGAAATGAACTGCTGGCCTCCCATTTCATATAGAAACACCGAGAAAAAGAGAGGTTTGAGTTATATGTCAGGGAAATTTTGCTGGAACAATTAGATTTTGGGAAAAAATTGAAGCTAGTTAAGCGAAGTGGACACTGAGCCATTTGGGAACTGGTTAAACATCACTGAAAATTGTACAGGAAGGGAGTAATTCTACAAAATGAAGTGTGAAAACTGGATAATCCAATTGATCATTTTTTTATGGGGTCCTTACTGTCTGTTATTTGGAGAGAGACGGGTAATGTTCTTGATAGTAATCTCATGGAAAAAGAGAATGCAGACACCAGCATTTGCACAATCTCAGTAAGTAATAATTGCAATTTTTAAGCTGTTAATTTGCTATTCAGGATTGTATTGGAATGGAGAAAAAAATGCTTTTCTTTCTTAAAGCTCAGACAGGAAGAGTGATAGAGAAGGAAGTGAGTTAAACTCAAGGCAAATGTGCAAATGATTATTAGTACTTTCTTTAGTCTGAATTTTCTGTCACAGTTTTCAAAAAATGTTTTAGAACAGAAGTAATTGTTACAATATTCTGGTCATTAGTTATCTGGGAGTTTTGTGTTCAAACATTTATTTTAACATGACAATATTGGTTATTTTACAATATTTTCATAGTTTAAAATATCTGAGGACTGTGCCTCTCTTTTTCACAACCCCATATGTTTTCCTTCTCTAAATTTAAAGGACGGTAACATGATATTTTGCTTCATTTAAACTCTGAGCTGGCAAACAGATAAAGATGAAATGGATGATAGGAGAATTGGTTTTTAAATTGCAGAGCACTAATTTAGAAACAATGTAGAACAATCTCATACAAGCTGATGTTTTACTTTTTCCATGCCTGGATGATAATTCTGTGGCTATTAAAGAGAAGAGAGCTATCTGGCAGTTATGGATGTCATCAGCTTTTGTCCAACAGCTATCAAGGACTGTATCCAACTGAAAAGAACAATGGTTTAAATCAGACAGGAAGAAGAGAGGGTTTGGGATTAAGCTCTGAAACAGAGAAGAACAAATTCTGCCACCTGCCATGGCTTTAAAAACTCTGTTTTTTAATTACTGGTTTCTCTTCTCACTAACTGGAAGTCCTGTAATATTTTTAAATCAAAGTAGCAGCCAGTAATGTGAATTGAAGTAGTTATGCTGGGAAATACAGTTGAAGGACAAGTTGCTGTGCAGCCATGGGGTGGGGAAGAAAAAGCAGAACAGTTCACAGTGGCATACAGAAAATTTGATACTAAACTTTTACTGTGTAGAAGTGAAACAAGGCCTCCATGGCCTACTTGGCTCTGGAGGGTAATCAGTGTAGTAATAGTCAGGCTGATACTCCATGGTGGATTGCTCCAGTGTGCTCTGTAGACCCTAAAACCGAGTAACATTTGTTTGCCTTAAAAAGGCATGAGAAACACCCAGCCTAAATGAAGTTTTGGCATTTTTGTCCAAGAAATGGAAGTTACTCCACCTCTCACACCTGGTTTTCTGTCTGAGTGTGAGGTCTATTCCAGCAAATACTCACAAGAAATCAGAATTGTGACTACGGGTTCAGGGCTGTCACAGGAGCTAATTTTCATTAATTTAGGACTGTGTTTTGTGCTTTTAGGATAATAAGGTCTTGAAGAATTGCAAAACTCTCAGCTCCCATCCTGGCAGGTAGATACTGAATAAATAATCCCTGAACTATTTTAAACTCTTCTGAATAATTAAGTATAGTGACAAAGATTTTTCCAAATGAACTGTCCATGCAAGGTATTCCATTGCATTGTTCTTCTGTAGAGACTGCCAGTTTATTTCTTGCACTCCTTATCTCATGTTCTGCTAAGCACATGCTGTTACCTTTCTTTGTGCTGCTTCATATTCCCATTATTGCTCCTACACTCAGTCAGGCCATTCCAACATACACATTGCACCTGCTTGAATATCTTTGAAACTACCTCCACAAATCCCTAAATCCATTACAGATGCAAACGAGAGCCTCGCAGTGAGACAGTCTGTCTTTTGGACACCAGGTTGTCATCAGAAATCTCACCATCACTTCTTCACCTGCTCATGTGGTACCCAGCTGCGCCTTGCTGGCCCTGCTTTTGCCTGGAGTGTGAGATTTGCTGTTCAGAGGTGAGACTGCCATTTCTGAAAGAGTCTGTGTCAATCCCTCGTTGGCCTCTCTGTGTTCTTCCAGAGAAGGCACAGAATTAGGTTTTGATGGGGGAGAGGGGAATGCTTTAGTTCTTCCATGTGCATTAAAATATAAGTGCATATTGTAAAGAAAATAGAGCTGCTTAAGGAAGCACAGTGGTTAGAGTGAAAACTTCCAATAACTCTGGAAGCCAGGATCTTTACATGTTTTACATTACAGTTCACTGTGTTAACACTTGGCCACGGTGCTGTGCAGCTCCTAATGCATCAGAATTATGGAAACATCTGGGCTAAATAGCTTCATGCCGATCCACTGAGGAAATTCACCAAGGATTCAATACTTCTGAAGATATTTCATTTGCTATCTAGGATAGTAGGTTGCATTATGCTTATATACCGATTTATGAAACACACAGGAACATTTTGTTTCTTTTTTTTTTTTTCTTTTAGTCTTTTAAGTTCCTACAGGGCACATCTGTGCTTTTTTATTAAGAGCTACGTTATGGCTGGGCCTTGCGTGGCTGCAGTGTGGGAGAGGGAGCAGAGAAAAGTTCCTTTTCCCTTTGCACAGCCCATCCTGAGACTGCCAAAAATTACAAACCTCTCCAGAGCCAGGAGTAATCCTTTGAAAGAAAGATATTTCTGCTGCATCTCTGTCTTGCTAGCCAGGAGAGCTGGCTGGCCATGTGGGAAAGTACCAAATTACTCCGTTGCAGCACAGCCAAGGTGCTGTGGTTGGAAGCCCCTTTGCTGCAGGCATTGCTTCCCACACACTGTCTGTCCCTGGCACAGCCTTCTGCTGGGACTGCAGGAGCAGCACGTCCACTGGCATCCTCTGATCTTGCCCAGGTGCTGCTCTGGGGCCACCCAGATCTGCTTTGGTGTGTTTGTGTTGTGCTGGTACAGAGAGGATGGTCTGTAGCAAGCACTGAAATCTGCCTTGAGCTCTCTTGTAGGGCATGCACAGCTCCTGCTGGCCGTGAGGTCTGTAGTGTTGTAAGCTGATCCCATTTAGGGTCACTAGGAGCTTTTGGGTTGCAAAGCTTCCCTGCCTCCCTGAAAAGCATTCATGCTGTGCATTGCTCTGCTGCATAGCCCTCATAAAAACCTCATAGCAAGGTGTTGTTCCAGGTATGGCTTTGGCCTGTGTCTTGCAGGTCAGTGGTGAGCATCTGAATGTCTTGAATTTCAGTCCAGCAGATGATCAGCGTGGGGCTGACTCTGACACCATGTAAAATAACTGCCATTAAACTTTTATTGTTGGGCAAATCCTACATTCTTGTTCTTAAAGAGGTGAGGAATTGCTACAGAGCATTCTTTTTTTTCCTGGAAGCATTCATGTGCTGGATACATCTTTTAATTGCTTCCTCCTAGCTCTGAAAGCTCAGCCTTCATAGGGTGTTCAGGTTGGACCTCAAATGAGGCAGGGAGCTGGAGAAAAGACAGTTTGTGTGTAAAGGACTGGACTGTGCTATGGCCCTGCCTTCCAGGGTGACAAGTTTGCTTAAGTTAACTGCTTGATCAGGACTGAGTCCCAGTCATGGACTAGAGATCTTCAAGTGTGAGGACCCAAAGTTAGTCTGCTATGAAGATGACATCTTTCTGTCTGGAGGAGAGAATGTCATCATCCTTTCTGCAAATGTAGATACAGCAAATTCAGCCATGCAGCGTGAAGAATACATAAACTTTTTTTTTCAAGTCAGATCTTTCAATTTTACACATTTGAGAGCACTAAATTAAACTGTTCCTCGTGGTGTGAATTTCTAAATAGTCTGATATAAAATTTTTCTTTTGTCTCCTTAATTAATTTGGATGTCGTCTTTTCCTTCTAGTGAAGGGGATGATTTTCACTGACTGTAATGTTTTAAGCTGACATGATAGTCTTGCTCTAAAGGAAAACCAGTTAAAAAGCAGACTGGGAGCAGCAATACCAGCTTCTCACCAAAACTGCACTCCTTAGGTAGGTATGTGAACTTTATTATCCCTTCTCCCAGAGGTACATGTTTTGTGGGGTATAAATAAGGACCTTTCTATGTTGTGCTGACTTTCCCTTCACCAGGCCAAAGAAATGTAAATATAGATCAGGAAATGTTCAAGGCAATCCATGGTGTGGGGAGTTTATCTATTTTATATGCATATAAAAAGCTTTTATAGGGATGATCATCAACACAAGCTCTTGTCTGATGTGTGCTGTAAATAAAGTTGGGTCCCAGGCCTCTAAATCTCAGCAGCCCAAACTGCTGTGAGCATTGAGAGACAGCCCAGCTGAGCACTGAGAGCAGAATGCTGGCACGTAGCACTTCAGGTCATTGTGAATTTCCCAGCTTTAAACTGAGCCCTGAACAAAACTGCAAAACTCTGCAGCTGAGTTTGTGTGAGCTGAGCTTCCCTGGGTGCACTGGGATTTTCTGGGATGAGAACAAAGCACCTCTGTCTGAGGGCTCAGCATTCCTGGTGACTAATCTGGAGCTGGAGGCTCAGCCCCAACAGGAACTAGTTCCTCTGCTCTGGGTTCCAGCTGTTGGGCACAGTTTGTTGACTTTACCCTCTGCAAACCTTGTAATGTGTATACTTAAAGGGAAAAAAGTCTACAAACTTCAGAAGATGAAAGACACCACTTCATAATCTCCCACCTCTGAGCATAGGAACAAAGAGCCAACATGCAGCCATGATTATATTTAATGCATTGCTGCCAAGTATTCTGAAAATATATTGAGGTGTGCTCCATGATTTTTGTATGCACTGGACTATAGATGTGCAAAACTGAACAGAGCTTCATTTCCTTCTTGTGATTGGTGCTTGCAATGACTTAGAATCTCTTAAAATGTTTTGCCAAAGTGAAGTCACATCTCCCTATTTAAAAAGGAACAATGATGTTGAGTATTTACTGGAGAGGTGATGTTTTAAGGTAGTTCTTTTTTGGTTTCTTCTTTTTTTTTTTTTTTTAATTCTGATATGAAAAATAAAGAACAAAAATCTCTTGCCTGGAGTAACTACCAGGGAAGAGACATAGCACAGTGTGTTTCTTTGCATTAAATACCAGGTAAATGGTGCAGCTGGATTTGTTCAGTTGGCATTACAGAAGTTTTCAAGTCCCCAAATGTACTGGTGACTGGTGTGTGTTTTGACATTCAGGAATACCCATGTGCCAGTGAAAATGAATTTCATGTCCTTCCTGCTTTGTTGAAGATGCATTTTTCTCAGCTATTCACAGTACTGAAAGAGCCAAGTATCACATTCACACTGGTTAAAGAAATCATTCATTAAGTGAAAACATATTTTCTAGGACATTATTGACTGTGTGTCCAAGAGGATCCCATCAGCAGCCCAAGAGGGAAATGCTGTTCAGAAAATCACAGGATGATGCCTTGCAGCTCTTACTTGTTCTGAGGACACCCATGATCTCCATCAGTTTTCTCAGGTATTTTCAGTTGGAGAGAGATAAACTGGCACAAGCTGTTGTATGGAACAGTTCTTTCTTTATTCAGAAATATTTATTCAAACTTATTCATTTTTTACTGTTCTAAGTGATCTTTAGTGAAATTGGTGCAGTGTTTTGGAAAATACTATATGTAGTGTATTTATCTTTTAGGCCTTTTTAATGGGAAGGCATAAGGTCAGATTTTCTGCGTGTTCTGCATTCTCTGCTTTTTTAATGGCAAGAACTGCTGTGGAAAGTTGGAGGAAGAAGTTGATCCCACAGTACAAGTTTGGCACATCCTCATGGCCTTGAGATGGTGTTTTCCCTGGAATGTCCAAAGGCACCTAAAGGTAGGTGATGACTGTTACTTGTGTTTTACAGTTGGTAAAATGAGACCACTAGAGGTTTAAGTGGTTCACCTGAAGATCAGGTAATAAATCCAGAGTGTGTTAAGCCCCAAACTCCCCATTCTCAGCCTCTGGCAGCATAGCTCCACTTAGAAAAGGAAAAAAAAAAATCCCCAAACCCTCTAATTAGTCATGGAAGGAGTGAATGTGCAGGAATCTCATACACTTTCAATCACACAGTTCTTTTTCATTGATGCAAAGCATTTCTGGGGTGTGAGTTCACAGGGAGAAAGGGTGACTGAGGTGAGAAGTGTTCAAACAGCTGAACAAACCACATATGCACTTGAAATTACTGCAGGGTTTGTAAGTTCATAAAAGCCTCATAACTGTAAGGTTTATTAGCCAGCATAATAATTTTCTAAGGGAAATAGGGAGAGTTGTGAGTTAATTATCCCTCCACTATGCTGCATGCTGTAACACTGGAGAAAAAGATGATTTTTCTTTTTTTTTCTGCATGTGATTGACCAGTATTGTGGTGATACAGAGAGGTTATATGGCTATAAAAACAAAGCAAAAATACCCAGGAAGCCAGAGAGTGACACTGGGGTGTGTCATGTTGAAATGCCACCAGTAGAGATAACTCATTATTAATGTCCTCCACACAACAAGGGAGCCTTTGGGGAACATTTTTCTGTATGGCTGTGTCATTTTTCTCTGACTTGCAAAAAAGCTGCATTCACATTGAAGCTCATTCTGAGAAATGAACGTGGCAGATCAGGAGAATGGATTTCAAAGCAAAATCCACGAGTTTTAGGTGGATTGGTTTATTTTTCTAATGTGAGATTTGTTAGGGTATTGATGTTCAAAAGTGTGATTTCTGTGGTTAGAGTGATATCCTTGGTGGGCTTTCATACAGCTGGCAAGTATGAGTCACTAAAAGTTTGTATTTTAGAGATTTTTTTTTTTGCAGGAAAAGTAATTTTTTCCACAAGACTCTGAAAGAAATTTATAATGCATATAAATGGAGTTTATTAAGGCTTTGGCAGATCATGACCCACGTTAATTTGTAAAACTCAGGATCTCATAGCAAGTAGTCAAGTTTAGTGTTCTTGGGTTCAGGTAATGACTCCTGGACACAATTCTGTGATCCTGACCTCAAGGAGCTTAATTTCTTGGACAAGAACATGTTTTCTCCAGTAGCTGTGGGACAAAAGCTTGTATATTGATCAGACCAGCTGCTTCCTGATTGAAGTCTGAGAATAACTCACATGTCCAAAGTGGGTAGCAAATATAAAAATATCTCAAAAGCTGCATGAGCTAAACAGACATTTGCAAATAATGTAATTTGTACATTCCTAAAGCCTCCAAAGACTAAGGATTATTGGTCAGCCTACTAATTTTCCAAGGGAAGTAGGTGATGTGAGTTAACCCTCCAGTACACTGCCCACATTTTGGCACTGAAGAGAGTACCACATGGAACAGTGTTTCAACTTTTTATTTGCTGATGAGAAATCAAAATCACTGGGGGAAAGCACTGAGAACTCAAAAGCACTGGGAAATCCCTACACTTCGGAGTTTTTTTCCCAACTGTAGGCTATTATGCCACTTTAAATAAACATGGTAATCTAGCAGACTAGTATTAAGATAAATGTTTTGTGGCCTCAGCTAAGTCCATTTCCTGCACTCATTTCTCAGTGTGCAGTTGACAATGGCAATAGCTGGAGCACTTGGGAGGGATCTGGACAGACACTGATAAAGTACTTGGTAAAATGAAGTAGCTGATCACACCCATGGGTGGTCCTTTGCAATGGTTTGTTTACAGAAATCTCTGACACTATTTGCAACAAAAGCATTCTTCTGATTGGAGGCTGTTCAGGTTGTTCTGAAGTGTTCTGTGTCAGTTAATAGGCTGATGTCCTGAAAAGGGAGATTGAAAGGGCTGGGGTTCAAATCCACTGATGTAAAAGATGGTGCACTTTTCCTGACTGTAGCACAGGATATTTGTCATTTAGAAAGGTGACTGATTGGTAACCTGGTTATGTCACCTGAACAAAGGAGTTAAAAAGGGACCACTCAGCTGGGTGGGTTTATTCCTGAGTGTATCCACTGGCTAGGCTGGGAGACTAAGGGATAATGCATGGCAGGGCTGTGGACGCTGGGGATATCCATGAGATTGAAAGGCCAGGTATTCAGTAAGTTTTCCTTGGGACAGGAGGAAACAAGGCAGGTCTGGCTGTACAGAGTGGTTTGCAGGCTGAAGAGAGTTCAAGTTTAGCAGAAGGTGTTAGATCACTCTAACAATTCTAAAATGTTTCCAGATAGTGACAGGAGACTTGACAGCAGAATACCAGAAACAGCAATCCAGATGAAACAGCCCTGGAGTCCCCTTTGTTTGTTTTTAACTTTCTCTTCAATATCTATGTTTTTTCCAGTGAAACTTCTGTAATGGTGAGGTGCAGTAGACAATGATCCCTCTGTGGCAATATTTCTCCTAGATCTTGAAGGAATACTGATTTGGCTTCCATAATTTATTTACTGGCATTGCCTGTGCTGGCTGTAGGAAGACCATAACAGTGTAGTACTGTGAGTAATGATGCTCATGGGGGCCTGATGAGCTCCCAGCAGATCATCTGAAGGCTGATGCCATGTTGCAGGAAACTTAAGAGAAGCCCTTCAAATCATTAGATACTTTTTCCCCTCTCAGGACTTGCTGCTGCAGAGTTTCAAGGCTCCCTTTGAAGGGCTTATCATCCCTCTTTGTGTCCTGTGGGAGACAAGAGCTGCTGGATGTAGCTGGTCATTACAGGATTCCTCACAGGTGTCTCACTAGAGTAACATAAGAGATGCCATTGAAAAAAGATGGATTTCAGAATTACATGTATACAGTGGATGATAAATGCAGGTGACAACAAAGAAACATCAATAAGAACTTGGTGTAAGAAAGCTACTACACTGTCTCTGTCTCCTTCAGTAAAAATGAGTGTGGTCCATAGATTTTGGTTATTCCAGCAAAGCAGAGTCTAGTTTATCACATTTTCAGTTTAATTTAAACTTGCAGAAAGGTTTATTGGAGCCTTGAACTCCACATCAAAACAAAACCTTTGACAACTTCAAAACTTTGAGGATTTTTTTCCCCCCATTCACTCATTCCTGTTCCAATCCATTTCTTCCATCAGCTGAGGACATTGGCAGATGAATTGGTATCCCTGAGCTAATATTCATTCTGGTGGGACCCCAAACTAACAGAGACCGTGATGGGTGTTCCCCTCCAGCAGCGACCTGTGGTTCTTGGCAGCCCTGGGAAGGAAAGGGGCGACACCAGCCAGAGGAAGGGTTTCTGCTTTCAGTGCACCAGCCAGATTTTGGGTGCTGCTGCCAAGAATGCAGATTTTATTAGTGCTGCAAAAAGAAACTTTGTTCAGGGGTCTTTATTTTCAATTCCAGTTTAATTCATGTTAATATTGCAAAGCATATTCTCCACTACCCTAATGCCATTTCACAGCCCTGGGGGGAGTTGCCCTCATGTTACAGAGTGGAAATGGGTTCAGAGTCTTTAGGGAGTTGGAGTTATTATACCAGATCTAAAGCATAAATGGGCAAATTATGTTGGTAGAGGAGAGATGGGGTAGGGAGAGCAAAGGCCTGGGATATGTGAATTGGTTTGAGTAAGAACCAGTGTGAAATTTCATCCACTTCTCAAGAAGACACCAGCCTTTTCAAAGTCTCCCTCATTTTTCCAGGCTTAAAGTAAATAAGTAAATAGCTTATGCTCCCACTTGATGGCTTCCAATGGAACCCAGAACCAGGGGGTACAAAAGAGACACAGAAAATAATTTAATGGCTTAAAATGAAGTAGTTTACAAATGGATGAGGATGAGGTAAGATTGGTTCTTAAGAATTGCCCCATTTGGTTTGTGTAGCAGAGGATTGCAGCACAACAATTTTGTTCACCTATTTCTATGTCACTATGTTCACCAAGCAGGCTGTGCCAGGTGCCTGAGTGAAGAAATACTTAATTACTGAAACTTGCATTTACATTAGCTCTAAACCCTCATTTTGTTACTTCCCTTAATTACCCAAGCCAAATAAACACTGAGGAGTGTGTCTCACATTAATTTAGGCCCAGGCTCAGCAAGGTAATTTAATTAAGGACCAGTGTAATTCACAGCATATTAGAAGTCCCACTGAAACCCAACTTGTGCCGTTTTACAGTTGTTTTGAAGCTGATTTTATTTCTTGATGCTCCAGGACAGGCCCAAGCCAAGCTTTTTTTTTTTTTTTTTTTTTTTTTTTTCATTTCAGCTTAAGTTATGAGCAGGGGAGAAAGGCAATTTGAGGTTAAGTGGAGAAAAATTTTACAGACTACTTGGGGGAAAGCTGAATTTTAAGTAGAAATGAATATAGAGGATCTGAAGCACATGTGGGCTGGGTGTCTGTCAAGCTGCAGGTGGGGGTCCTTGCTGTGTACCCAGTTCCCAAGGAGCTGCTGGGGTGGCTCTGCCCAGGAGGGGACAGGAGGCCACTCTTTGTTAGATACCCTGGGGCTGGGCTCTTTTGTGCCCATCACCAGGAGTGCCATGGTAAAAGCTCTGTTGGATGCTGGCAGAAACCAGATCTGCACTTGATTGCTCACTTTGCTTGTCTGGGTAGCTCAGAGTGTGCTGGGGGAGCTCTTTGCTGCTGCTGCTGCTGCTGAAACTAGGGAAGAGGAATTGGCTGGATGAATTTCTGTTGAAAAGTTCTAAAGAAACCCTTACCTTGGCATTAGCTGGGTTGAAATACTTTTAAGATCCAGCTTGCTGAGAGTGTGGTCCTGTTCATGTTGGTATGAATAACTCCATTATGTAAAAAAAATTACGACTGCATAAATTAGAAGCAACTAGGATCCTGTGCCATTCTTTCAAGAAATTGTGAATGCAGTTGGGGAATTGACAAATATCTGGAATATTAATTGAAAACAGCAGACAAAATTTTGTATTTCTTTTATGGCTACCACAGTGTTACAACTCACTTTCTTTTAGCTCTAAATAATTATCTAGATAATTAAGCATCTTGTTTTAAACCTATTAAGAACATGCTATAAAAATTAGAGACAGTTTTATATAAAATGTTGGGAAACTTAGCCCATGAAAGTTTTAGTGGAGGAAAATACCTTAAACAACTTTCTATAAGTTTTGAAACATTTTGACAGAACTTCTGATGCATTGATAGAGAAAATGTTGAAAGGTGAGTATTTTAAACCAAATGGGTTTTTTTGTGTAAAACAAGAAGAATTAATCATCATGTTTAAGGGGAGTTGTTATAACAATGAAGCAATTTATCAAATGCAAATGCAGGGTTATGAATAGATTCCAAAAAGCTCTTAGCTTCTTGTCCAGAGCTGCTTTCCCACAAAGTTACCATTAAGTCACTGACAGAGTTGATGAGAAAGTGGGATACTTGGACCTAGAAAATTTGTTTGGAAAATGTTTCTATTTTTGGATTTATCAACACATAATTCTGAAAAAGACTTTTCTCTTTCTCTCCATACCCACTCCCTCTGCTTAAAATTTCTAATGGGAATGCTGCTGCCTCAAATGAATAGTGGTGCTTGGAAGCATTTTAACTTTGCATTTCACTGTTACTGTACAAAGTTGTTATTTAAAAAATTAAAGAAATAATTATTTTAAAATAGCACTGCTGTCCTTTCAAGCACTTTTCAGTTACTACCACTTATTTTAACTGAATTGTTTGTTTAATTTGCAGCACATCTTCTGTGCAATCTGGTCAGTCTGTGGAAACTGCTGGGTTACTTTATCTGCTGTTACTGTTTCTTTAGCTGCTCCAAGGGAAGTGTTTCTGAGTCAGCAAAGGGAACCCAGCACATTTTCCAGCTTCCAGGAGGAAAGGCTCAGGAGAAAGACAGGCAAACCACTGATGAGCCAGTAACAGTAAACAGAAAGGAGGAAGAGCCAAGTGGAGCAGCTTGGAAGGAAGGCCCAGGTGGACGCAGGAGGGGGAGCTGAGCACTCTCACTCTGGCAGTGGAGTAAGAAAACTTAGAGGAAGCACACACAGCAAGATCATGATGAACTTCTCAGAAATTAGCCAAATTGCATTGCACAAATTTATAATCCCTGCTACACTGAAAGTCACAGCAGGGGTGCTTGTTTCAGTCTTGTCTCTGACACTCCTGCTCTTCAGAGGGCTTAATGCTGTCCAGGGACTGGGGGTGTGAAGGAAACCCTTCCTTCCTCCCAGCTGCTCCTCACGTGTCCCAGGACTGCCACAAAGGGGATTGAGGTTAGGGTTCTGCTCCTCAACACAAGCAGCCCTAAGTCTTCTCTAATAGGCCCCTCATTGTCCTTGTCCCTGTTCTCCAGGATTTTTGTGTTCTGCCCACATCCTGCTGGGATGGTGGTGCCCACAGCCGAGCCCTCCGCTTCCCCCCAGCGCGCTGAGCGCGAGTGTTGCTCCATGTGTTCCACAGATGACACTTGGTTGTTTGTCCCACAATGGTTTTCCATTTTTCCCAGCAGCATGATGTTGTTGACTCATATCTCTGATTTAATGTATTATAGCTCAGTAGTGAAATGGTGGAAGATTTGTGGGTTTGATTTTTTTTTTTTTTTGCCTTTCTGACTGCTTTAATAAAAAGAAAAAGAAGGTGCTATAGGATCACTGGCAGACTTAGTTTATTTAATTTATTGGTGTTCTCAATGCTCAGGTTGAAAAGCCACATTCACAAAAGTATCTGCCGACATCATGAATGTCACTAAGACTGGGCTATCAGAAGAGCTGTACAGCCCCTTTTAATCAGTGAGCTGAGAGGGTTGTGCTTGACTGTAGGTTTGGTTGTCTTCAGAAAATAATTTTAATCAATTTTTTATTGGTTCTGAAGTCAGAGTTTGAAAGTGAAACTAAAAATCTAGTCCTTACTTCTCTTTCATTTCTGTGAAGCCAAAATATTGCTGTCCCCTTGCTGTCTGTGTCAACAGCAATCTGAACTTGTTTTCAGCCCAAATATTATCTCTGTGTCCAAGCCTTCTTCCTCCTGTCAACAAATCCATGTTGATGGAAGGCTCAGTTTTGTTATTTATGCTTAAAACTGTGTTTTACCTTGCAGGCCTGTGCTGGAGGCATTATGTCATGAGAAATATCAGAGATAAGAAGTCCTGAAAAACCATGTGCAAGCTGACATGTTTCAACAGCATGGACAGATATGAAAAGGTTATGAGGGTTTTTTGGGGGGTGTTTGTTCTTGTGTTGTCTTGTTTTGGGGTTTGAGGTTATTATTTTTTTTTTAATTTTAAACATGATTTGAAAACAGATGAGTGCTTAACCTCTTAAGACCAACCATGTTAGTGTGAAGTATCAAACTTGTCTGTTTGTTGCCCACTCCATGACTACAAGCCAAAAATATTTTGACATCACTAGTTAAAGTTTGATAAAAGGTTTCTATTGGCATAGAAACACCCAGGATGTTTGCCATGTTGGCTGCCTTTCAGTGCATCCCTCTGAATATTGCAGTGCTTTCCAGTCAGACGTTTGAGACCATTTCATGAATGCTTACAGCAACCTGTCAAAATTTCCTGCCACTGTATGGGCACTGGCTCCATAAATCCCAGAGTATTTATTGCTGGGGCTGTCATTTTCTTCTTAGAACATTTAATACTCAGACTGTATCTTCTGCACACATTCAAGTGAGAAAAGAAAAGAAAGAAAAAAGAAGGAAAAAAAAAGAAGAAAGTCTTGCAATAGTTCATTTTCAGCTGGTGTTTTGTGTTTGTGGATGTTGCAGCAGCTGTGGACTCTGCAAAGCAAAGTGACTCTTGATTTAGTCTGGGACATGATTTTCTTCTTCTCCCACTGCTTCCTGAGCTCAGCATGTCCCAGTGTTGTTTGGGAGAGATACAGAGTCAGCTGGCTGCTTTTCCAGGCAGCATTACTCTCCCCCTGCCTCTCCCTGCAGACAGCAACTTCTGTGTGATAAGGCAAAGTTTTCAGCTCTGAACATTCATCAAAACACACCATTCCTCTAGTAAGAGCATTAAACTGAGATCTCTGATGCATGGCCAATTTGTCTCCTGCACAATGTTCCTCTCAGTTTGCAGCTTTAATGCAGCAGGGTTGGAAATAATCAGGCTCTGAACCAGGACTGTGTGGCTGAGCAGACAGAGCAGGAGGCAGGAGGTTTGACAATTGCATCATTATCTGTGCCATGCAGGCAGAGCTCTCCCACCAGAGAGCTCTGTATCACAAATGTAGTGGTGGAAATGGGAATCAGTCCTCTCTCTCCCCATCCAGAATTCTGGGCAGTGGGCTGGACAACAGCATGAATGTTCAGAGCTGCACTGTTCAGCTTCTGAGATTTTTTTGTTTTCTATTTTTGGTTTTCTTTTGTGTTTTTTTTCTGCCTTTGTAACTTATCGCTCCCTCTTCTCTACAGCCTCCTCGAGGCTGATGTGCTGCTGGTAGAACCAGACACTCATATTCATTCCAAATCTCTTTTGCTTTTTTGCCAGCTCTACTTCCCAATTCAAACTGGCCAGGGGAGCAGTGATTCTAACCAGGCCAAGATGCATGTTAGGAAGTGAGAACAGGAGACTGTGAGCTCTTACCAGCAATAAGAAAAGGCTGCAGACAGCTTAGCAGCCATCAGGACTGGAGATGGATGGGGCAGAATGCTGTGAGTGCTGCTGGTTCCTTCAGAATTCCACTGAAATGGCAATTTCTGACTTAAGGGGAAAAACCCTCTCCATAAAGAATAGGGTGGGTTTAGTTCTTAAGACATTTAATGATGTACTGGCACATAGTAACTGCACTATAAATATAGTCTGAAAAAATATGAGCTTAGTTTGGAAGCTGCTCTCAGCTAAATTATGGGGTTTTGATCCTGACCTAAACTGATCCCACATGTTCATGTACTCTCCCAATGTTTGACTGCACAGTAAATCAGCTGTAATTTTTGCTTTTTATTGCAAAGAATGAACAGAAGAGATTGGAAATTATATGACTTTGGCATATGTTTATCACGTGGTTCAGGACTGTTTGATATCTTTTTGGGTTTAAGATTTAAATAAAGTTTAAAACAGGTACAGAGGATCAAAACCTGTTAACTGGTATTAGCTCAGAAAAAGCAGCCTGATGTTCACCAGAGTGCTCATTTCACAAACATTCAGTGCCTCTACAGAGGCACTGATTTTACAAGTATTGATGTGCTCTGCTCACACATACTAACTGTGTGAAGACAAGTACCACAGCAGGGAACAGTCAAGGAGGAGGAAATGGTACAGCCTTTGTACCCCTGGATTGTGGTGCTTCTTCTTTGGAAAATGAGCATGTTCAGGATTTATTATTTTACCTCTCCTAAGGCCTTCTCTTCCCTCTTCTTCACTCCTCCTTGTACCCACTTAGGGGTGATGCCATAAACAAGTGTCTGCTGTGCAGCATGGAGCATAGCCTGCCCACTTCAACTTTAAAACTCTTTGCCTTTCTGTTCACAAACACTTTTTTTGTCATCTGATCCCTGCCTGCCAGCCTTTTTTATTTTTAAGATATTTCATACCTTTTGTTATTGTACCTTGTAACTACTTCTTATTCTTCAGCTACCTTTTCCAATTTCTTCCTTTTTTTGTTTTAACTTAAGAGTTGGTATTTGGAATTCTTTTCTAGTACTATTGAAATATGGCTAAACTTGTCTTCTTGAACTTGGCTTTCCTACTGGACTGACTTTCCCCTCTGAAACATTAGTCTTGCAGCATGATTTTTGTGAGCTGGCTGCCCACACAAGTCTGCTGCCATGTGGGCTGTAGAGTCAGCTTGTCTGAAGCCTTCCTCAGTAATTACCAGGTAATAAAAGTTAACTGCCCAATAAAACCACATGGATGAACCATGCTATTGCTGGCTTGCCCTACTCAGCCATCCTCTTCCTGTATGCTGGATCTTTTGGGCAGGGGAAAGGACTGTCCAGGGTCCCTTGTGGCTCTCTGCTCTGTGTTTCTGATAACTGGTGACCTGGCTATGGGCTGCAATGACAATGCTCAGAAGCACATCTCAAACTACAAGCCTGAAGCAGTGAATCTAAGAAGTTCCTATTTTATTTGTCAAGAAGGGGAAGAAAAGAACTTAAGGCACTCCAAAGTTATCCTCCAACACTTAACTGTTTTCTAGACACCTTGAGAAATGCTTCAGAGTAATTCTTCAAAGCTTATCTATTGCAGCACTAAATTAGTTGCTGCAGAATGAGGGTGTCTAACATGGACTCAAAAAGAGGTCAGCTTTGCAACTTGCCAGAATTGGCCATGACTCAAACTGGCAGAACTAGTCTTAATTTTGTAGTTCAGTAGATGTGTATAACAGCTTTATGGAGAATTGGAAATGTCAGGTTTCTGCCAACCTGCTAACAGGATTTATATCGCTCTTGTAACTCGTAATTTTTACTGCTGGGGCTCTGGTATCTTCTTTTATCATTGTGTCTTCTGCCTCAATTTTTACTTCTTGATGAGATAACAATCCCATTTGGGGTTTGGGTTTTTTATTTTCTTTTTGCTTTTTTTATAACTAAGTAAATGAGTTTTCAGATTTCTTCAGGGCTTGCAAGTATGCCTGTGCAGAGCTCCTGGGAGAATTGTAAAGGAGTTAAAAAATTATACAGAAGGCTGTTAAAATACAGGGTGGCAGCTTGGAAGGGGGGTGCTTCAGAGTTGTAGAGCATCCAGAAACAGCCAGAATATCTTAGGGTATCATTTAATCTATGCTTCTGCCTGAAAGGAGAATCTTTACATTAATATTCCTAACAGAGGTTTATCTAAATTGTCCTTACATAATGACAGCCCTTCTCTTCATTAGGCACCCTTAACCTTAACCCTTGGAAAGCTTTTCTTAGTCTTGAGTCCAAGCATTCCAGGATCCCAGAAATAACCTGTTTGGGATAGTGCCAAAAGAATTCAGCTTCTCTTCTGCTTGCTGCACTGATTTTCCAAAAGTGGAAGTAAAGTATGAAAGGTCCTTTCAGAACAAAGTGGGTATTTTGAGTTCTTTTTGTCAGATTGATTCTTTTTGTCATTAACATTGCTGAGAATACCTGCAAACACTTCAGGGCCTCCCCTTTGCAAGAGGGATCACAGCTGAGTGTTTCCTGCACTAAAATCAAAATCCTGAGCTTTCTGCAAGGGCTGCACATGGCCACGCTGCTTTGAGTTAAAAACCAGGGGCTGAGAGCTAGGCAAGGGAGCTGAGAAGGGGAAGCACTTGAGAAGGCCTTGAGTAATAGCATCCCTAAATGACAATGGCTGTTTTATGGTTTTTATAAGGACTGTAGTGTTCCTCATACATAAAAATAGACAAGATGTGGTTGCAATTAATGGAGAGCTCTTTGTTGGAGCTGTTGACTGTAGGAAAGAACCCAAGGGTTTGTTACACTCCTCAGTTGTAAAACTAACTAAATACATCTAGGGCTGCCTTGTGTCACTCCATGGCATTTTTCAAAGCTGTAATTAGCAGATATATAATGAGTTGTGGCTATAGCATGTGGATCAGATGACTCAAATATTTACTTTAGGCCTCTGATTCCCTGTCTCTACACAAGGGAGAATAACATGAATCTAATGTCTAGAGACTCATTTTTCTTCATTTCTTCATTTCTTCCTTATGATCTGTCAGAGTCCTCTCCAGTTTCCTCAGTGGCAAGGTACATCTAAAATGTTTACTGGTGAGTCCTTGTTTCAGGAAGAAATTTTTTTTCATGAAGACTTCATGAAAACCATATTTTCACTTGAATTTTTTAGCAAGATTGTCCTGTTCTTTCCCAGTGCAGCTTTTGAGCATAGGAAACAAATCAAGCCAGGGAAGGTAAGGAGCATCTACAGCCATTCTTGTGCTGTTGTCTGCTTGAACAAAGGTGTGTGAGCCTTCTCCAGGCAGCATTACCTCTCATAGTGTCCAGGAAGAAGTTGTTTTCAGGAAAAGAGTTTGTGTGTCAGTTCAAACTACCTTCTCATTTTTTTCAGCCCACAGACATTTCTTCTGTGTTCTGTGCTTAGCCTATTTGAAAACTTTGAATATAAGCTTTGACAATAATTTCTTATTGACTGTGCTTGAGTTGACCTTGGTTCAGAAATTTCCCAATTGCTCCCTCTGCTTAGCCATTCCACCATAAAGGATAAAGATTCAGATGAACCAAATACTGAGTTAAATCAAAGATATATCTCTCTGTTAGCTGTTTTTCTAACAACTGGTTTTTCCTAAAGACTGTTCAAAGCCATTCTTTAAGAAATAACTGCCTGAGTGCAGCAGTGGGAACAGCACTACACCTAGATCCATACCTGCAAATAGTGTGCTGTGGGAAACTCCTGAAATGGGTTTGTTCCTGCAGTCAGCACTTTTCTAGGCATCTCTCCCAGGAGACCTGAGCTGAATGTTCAACAAGTTTTTAATACAGAAGGAAAAGAAGCATGGGGGAGGGTAGCATGTGCTGTAGAAGTGTCTGTTTTATAACAGTCATGGTTATCACAATAAACATGATTGATGTGCTCTTCATCACCAGCCACTCTCTTAATTCTTTAGATGGTGGCAAAGATGGACAGGGAGCAAGCTTCATCCTTCTGGAAAGCTGTGAATTTAAGCAGTGCCAATCTCATGGTTACAGGCACTTGACTGAATCCCATGGGAGGTGCAGTCAGGCCAGTAGTGCTTTTCCTAACAGGGATTTTTCATGTGCCAGTCTGGTTTGCCCCTCAGCCCAGTTGTATTTCTCTCAATGATGAAAACAGAAAGTACTTCTTCCTTTATCAAATTGACTGTACTCTGTGGACACTGAGTAACTGGTATGAGTTATGCAATTTATGGAAGATAGGCATTACTTTGGCTCCAAAATACATAAGTTTGTAGTTGCATCTCTGTCTATGACAATGGTTTGTCATACAGTCTGAAGATAAGGGGGTTCTTTGGGTTTTATTAACCGCACATGAAGCTGTGAAACTAACTCCTGTGGCTGGTAGGAGCACAGGTTTCCATGAGCCATTGAGTAGGTAAATAATTTTTGGTAATGAGTTAGCCTAGCTTGTGTGTCAGTCAGGCAGATCTTATTCTTCTGCTGGCTGCATTCAGACATATTTAATGGACTGAACTAAAGGAAAATGCCTCCTAGAAAAGATCTTCTTGCTTGAAAGCTATTTGTAATTCTCACTATGAAAGCTTCCCCAAAGTGATCTTTTTAGGATCTGTTTAATGAGAAAATCCAGAACTAAAACAGGTAATGAGAGTCTTCAAGCTACTTCAAGCTATAAGGAAAGTAATTCCTGACTTAATGATTTAGGCTATCAGCCTGTGATCTAGAGCTGAGGGTCTGAACTGCACAGTGTGGTCTGCATCTGTGAACACAAAGGTACAAATTGCCTGAGCATCCCTACTCCCCCAGAACTCACAGCTTCCAAAGTAAATGGGTATGGTCAGGCAAAGACTGGAAATAGTGAGCTGGGAGATGCATGGCATGGCCAGACATTTTTCATTCGAGTCTCCTACCTCTTGGTGAAGCCCCTTAGCAAAAATATTTGTAATATTCCATCCTTTTCTTCCAAAGATGTGACTCACATCTGGGATCTTGCAGCTTTTCCTAAAAGGGAAAGAGTGAAGCTGCTGTTGTAGAAGAACTGAATTCAGTGTTTTTCCTCCCTTCAGACCAACATTTTTAACTGAACAAGGAGAAAACTGGCAGAGAGTCTATTTCTGTCTTGAAATTCCAAACCATTGAGAAGAACAAAGCCTGTTCCTGAGTTTTCACTCAGAGGAGGGACATGGATAGATAGTTCGATTGCATTTGGAGATGAATGTATGAGTTGGCCTTCAGGTCTTTTCAACTTGCTTGCAGTGATATGAAATTATGATACAAAAAAACCCATTTAATTGTCTTATAATTTAAAAAGCAGCTGCAGAACTGTGTGAAACACAGAAAAGGCTGTTTTATTTCTTTCTCATTGTGAGGTTTGGTATTTGTGCTGAATGAGAGGAATGGGCGCTCATAACCTACCAGGGCAGCCTGCTGTGCTCTGACCTCACTCTGCTGGGCAGTGTCCCCTTCATAACCTTGGGAAGGGCTCAGCAATTTCAGCTGAGATGGGATTTAATCACCTTAATTGCCTGTGATGGCTAGGAGCACTGGGAGCTGGATGGAAGGGAAAGGACTCTGTTGGTGCCCATGCTGACACACAGCACAACCCATCAGTTACCCCATGTGTGACCTTATGGCAGCTGCTGGGCCAGCCCATGGCCCCAGCTCCACACTGACCACGAGGTATCCACTCATTCCCATGGAGAGCAGATGGCTTAGGGCACTGGAAGGAGACTTAGGGGACACAAATTAGCAGGATATCAAGTTCTACTGATTTTGCTCCTCATGGAGTAAACTTTTATTGTTGGGGTGGCAGAGCAGCCCCACAGATCGCTTTTTGTGAGGGTGAGATCCCTCTCATCTGGTTTTCAAATCAGGTATTAGTTTGTCATGTGCACCTATTTTAGTTCTTCTTTTTTGTCCTGTAGAAGGCTTGTTATAGATACAGTCAGGAGTTTCTTTCATTTTGAACACATTTACTAAATATATGTATATATAAAATTAGTGGAGTAAAGACATAACCAGTACTTGTGGATCACTTGTGGCCATCAAAGCATAACCAGACCTGCCTTTTACAGGCAATGTATATTTTAATGTCCTTAAAATTGTCTTCAGTTGATTTTGAAGGTGTTCAAAGGTTGAAATACTGAGTAACTGTTTTGAAAACTCTATTCCAAACGCACAGCTGGCGAAGATAATACAGTAGTTTAATAACCTGGGGTATGTCTCTGCAGAGTGGATATAATTTTAAAAAATAATAGATAGTTCACAATGCTTGGATGTTATGGGCGGGTGAGTGAATGTAGAACCAACCTGCAGCCAGTAAACTCCATCTTTCATGATGTCAGATAAGCTTGTTTGAAGTTTAATAGCTACTTTTAATCATTGTTCATTAACTTTTGAATTTTGGCCCCTGAATAACAGGTGGAGGCTTCTGTGACTGAGGTTTTGGTGAGCTAGAGCAGGGTGTAGTGTGCTGATGCGGGAATAAGGTACTGTAAGACAGCAGCCTCGGCCGATGACTGAACTGCAGCTTTTAGTCTGGCTGCATTTTTTGTTTATTTGTCAAGGAGAAGGGGGAATACTGAAGAAATTATGCATTATTACAACAGTGAACAGTTGGCTGCAGTTCATATCAAGAGACAAAGAAAATCATGCCTAATGACTAAAACAGACAGCAGGTTGCAAATTTGGACTTCATGATGCATTCCAGTCAGGAACATGAAAGACAGGAAATATCTTACATGTGCTGCCTTTGGGAAACAAGAGAAGATATGGAGGTCAAGCATGGCTCTGCTACGTTTGCTGATAAATCTTTTTCTAATAGTGGGCTTTTTCTTTTCCTTTTCTTTTCCCCCCTGAGCAGAGGGAAGATGAAGCAGCCCTGCTGCCAGCTGCTCAGCGCTGGTCACTGCCTGTGAGAAGGATGGGCCCATCAGCACGGCTGAGCGCGGCCGTTCATCACCCAGCACGTGCAGGGTGGGCTTGGCAGTGACCTTGAGCACTGCACCAGCAACACTTGGCCAAGCCACTGATAATGTCCATCCCTTATCTCCAGGTGTGATCCAACAGGCTGCTGCAGGCAGGGATGGCCCTGGAGCAGTTTGTCTCTGATGGTGTTTGAGAGCGTGTCTAAATTCGGTTTAGTGAGATCTCTGCAATGTTTGAGACTGCTGGTGTTGTTAGGGCTGACACAGCCCCCTGTCTGTGTTCCTTTGTACTCTTGGAAAAATAAGATGGCAGACTTCAGGGGGTCTTGTTATTTCTGTTAGGAAATCTGGGCAAGTCACTAGAAAAATGATGTGGTAATGAAAACAGTAAAATTGTGGGGGTTTCTTCATAAATCTTAAAAACTGTGAAAAATGGCAACTTCACAGTTCCTATCCAAACACACCATAATCGAGCAAATGACATTATGTGGTTTCTGATATGTTGGTTGTAACTGTTCCTGCTAGAATGACAAGTTGACACTGGCTGCTTTTAGATTACTGAGGAACAGGATCCTGGTTCCAAACAGTTGCCATTTTAAAAAGGAAAGAATAGAAGTCAAGAAATAAGTTTCATGTCATCAATGGATTTCTCTTTCTCATCTCTTTAATTAATTTATTGTGGTGAGAATGATAAAGACTTCGTAATCATAGAACAAAACCAGCCATTCTCTGTGAGGAAAAATACATGCTGAAGTTCAGTCCTGTTTCAGCAGAAACCAATAACGAAATTCAGAATAACTCCAGCATTACAGGTTAAGGGATGCAATCCCTGGGTTAGACTGCAATAAAAATCTACCGGAAGCCCAGAGAATCAGCCAAGAAACACTTTCAGGAGTCTGGATTTCCTCTGCACAGTGAATTCTCAGAAGGTCTTGTGGCCCAACAAGGTAGAAATTAAGCTGTTGGTTTCCAGCTGCAAGTTATTGGTGTGGGGAATGACATGGATCAACAAATGCTTGGGCACTTCCATATTTCTGGACTTTAAAGAGCTAGTGACAAGATAATTGTTTGATAGATGCAGTATATTATGGGACTGCTATCCAAATAACACCAACGTCAATGTTTAGTCATATTGTCAGCATATGAGTGATCCTTCCTCAAATTGTGTCTGAGAGCAACAAAACCACATTTTCTCAGAAAAAAGTTGCATTTGCATGTTCAGTGGAGAAAAATCTCTGTTGGTGATAACACATTGCGGTCGAGTTGCTCAAAATGGCTGAGTAACTTCTGCCAGACAAATGTACACTGAATTTACTCTGTGGAAACCAAGCATGAGCTTGGCTGGCAGAGCTCAGCCCTACTCAGACATGATTATTCTCCAAAGGAACTCCAGGAACCACTCTTGAAATTCCAGCTCAATTGGAATTCAAGCTTGCATTTCTCTGAGTGACACCACAAGTTTACTGAGTTAGTGAATAGGATTGGTTGCTTTCATTTGAGCCTTCCTGAAAGCAAATTAGATAAAAACAACCCATATCAATAGCATTGAAAATGTCCATTTATATATTATTATAGTTTGGTCTGATTGCATTTTTCTCCATAATCATATTGTCATAAACATTTTCCACTGAAAATATTAAGTGAACAACCCTTTTATTTTTCCAGGCCAATGAATTTTTAGGAAGATGAACTGAATACCATTTACATAAATCAGAAAGTTTTGATGGTTCTGTTTCCAGGTGTTGGGACCATCTACGAAGGAAGCTATAAGGCAGCTTTCATGTATGAGGTAAGAAAATGGTCAACAACCAATCTTAAAGCATTTTAGGAGACTTTGACCTTAGCAGTGTATGTCATGTTAAATCAATAAATCAGAAGTGACTCAGCTCCTATTATTAACAAATCTAAGTAGGCTTGAAATTTCTGTGAAGTGCCCTTAGAATAAATGTAACCTCTCCTTTTTCAGCTATGGTTGCATGTAAAATATTGCATATTATCCTTTGTTTAGTGTCACGAGTTCCACACCATCCAGAAAGTGCATTTGGCTTGTCCTGGGGCAAAAAATGAGTCTAAATTGTACTTGACACTTTTCCTATTACATGGTCTTGTATGCACACTTTTCTCTTAGGAAATGGTTCAATGTTATTTGTCTGTCTTTCCATTATTGCCATTTTTCTATTTTTAAGATGGTTTTTATTAGCATGCCATAAGTCATGGTGAAATGCAGTATGTCCTGTGTTCTTGACTCTAGATATTGCTCCTTGAAGATGCAAATTTGAAAAACAATACTATTTAGAAAGTTAACAGTTTCCTTTTCTCCCAGACTATCATGAAAAACAGTCTCTCAAAACAAATCGATTCAAAGTTCTCCAAGGAACATGTTTAAAAATAAATGAGAAGACATTTATCTTTGTAATGGATACTGTATTTTTAGGTAGTATAAATTTTATAGCAGTCATAAAGTTTTATGAATTTTAACAAATGTCCTTCTCAGAATAACTTGGATCTTACTGTCAGTGTGTTATCTGGGAAAAGGTCACGAGATCTGTTCCTAAAAGCAAGGAATTTGCAAGTGGGAGGTTACATAGGCTTGGGAAGAGAGTTAAAAATCCATCTCTACTTGCTAGTCTTGTGAGCTGCAGGAAAAAATGTCCCTGGAATTGCTGTGTGTCCATGTCCTACGTGCTGGCTGGCACCCAGCCCACAGGTGTGCCTGCACTGAGCTCCAAATCCCCCAGTCACCTTGAGGTGCCTTGCTGAATTTAATTCCAGCTGCAGCCAGGGATACAAACCAGATTATAATTACTGCTTCAAACCCCATTACACTTATGGATCCAGCTTGCAGTAGGATCCTGTGCAATGACACAAGGTCTGCTCCAGCAGAAACTGGGAAGCAATGAGTTTTACCATTTTTTTTTCGTGTTCACTTTAAACTGTTGACACGGTGCTAAATTCAGTACGCTGAAGGTGTTTCCATGTGTCACTTCTAATAGGATACAGGTGTCAGACAATTTGAAATTATTTCAAACCTAATTTTCTTAGAGTGAAGATACAAACAGTTACACCAGAAGCAGATGCTGGGCCTTTCTCACCCCTCCAAAATGTGGTTTGGCATCCATCCAGACTGAGTCTATGGGGAAAAAGAGAAAATTATATTTAATTTTGGCTTGCTTGGTTTCCTCCTTTCAAAATCTACATGAGTGTGTAAGAAAAAAACAAACCCATTCCTTTTCCCTCTGCTTTACACAGGGACTGAGTATCTTGTTGCAAACAGATGGAATACAGGCAGGTTGGGATGTGAACGCTTTTCCATCTCCACACTATCACTTTGTGGCCCAAAATTGGACATAAAATGCTGTCTTCTCCTTTTTGCCCTCTTACCCATGTCTCTGCCACTTGCTTTTCTGGGCACTGATGCTGAACTAACAGCCAGGAAGCAGAGGGGTGGCAAGGACTGTGCCTAAACCACTGACTCAGGGTCCTGCTCCTGGCCCACCTGCATTGGCCAGCCTGGGGCTGGTCACTGGGACGCAGGAGAGGAGCCCTGAAAGAATCTTCTGTCCCTCTGCCTTCCAGCTGCTTCCGTTTTCCATAGCTTGAAGTAAAGTCTCAGCTGTACACATGGATACAGGATACACATGGATACATCACCTGCTGGCACTGGCCTGTCCTGAGGACAGCAGGAATTCTCCATCAGGAGCTTCAGTGAGTTTAGTTATACTTCATCAGAACTCATGTGGGTGTCAGAACAATGGAGCTCATAACTTTGATATTACAACCTTATAGAAAAAACACCCTACTCCAAGGTTTGCTGTGTGAATTTTGGGTTCTGCTGCTCAAATACCTCTTTCGGCAACTGCTTTTAGTGAATGAGTCTTGTGACAGTAAATGCCACCTGTGCTACAACAGTATTAAAGCCAAATTACCAAAAAAAGCGCTCCACTTGAACAGGGGATTTTAGTCAATGCTTGTTGGTCACTCAGATGCTGTTGAACAAGAAATTCCTTAGGAGTTAAGAGCCACACGTGTACGCTCGGAAGGGAAGGATGTTTGTATCCTGCAGCCCTACATGCCAGAGGAAGAAGGGCACAAAATCCTTCCACACACATGGAGAGGACTCCACGGCTGGACAGACACAGGGGGAGAAATGAGCAGATGGTGGACAGGAGGTGTGAAAGCCACAGCTCGTGTGCATGGGGCCAGTCCAGATTGCACTGGGAAGGTTCCTGAGGCGGCTCCCTGCCAAGGCTGCCGGCAGAGGTGGGGGAATGGGATCAATAGGAGGCATCAAGTGTTGGCTTGGCAATCAAAGGCAAGGCTGTGGAAATGCCACTCTGCAAATGGGGTTTCACTGTGCTGCCAGGAAGTTCTCTAGAGGCTTTGGAAGACCAACCCGGTAACAGGAAATTAATCAGGAGCGGTTTTGAGCGGCTCCTTGGCTGGTGAGTGCTGCTGGGGCTATTTATACCTCTGAACTGCAGCAATTTACCCTGCTAAGGGTCTGCTCAGATGTCACACATTAGCCACTGCCAGAACAAGTGACCTTTCTGCACAGTACGTTAAGAGCAGAGATGAAAATTCCCATTTTCCAAGCATGGTCCCAGAAAACCTCTGTGCTCTTGTTAAACCAGCTGCATTGAAGAGGAGTGATTAGAACAGGCCTTTTTTTTTTTTTTAGCCTGCACCTGTCTCTCGTTCCACAGCTGAGGACACACTGAAATCTACTTCCCTCTAGACCTGATCTGGTGAGAGCTTCAGGTGGTAATTAAATCCATCATTATCTACATCTATTTCTACTTAAACACTTGGGGGGAAAAGCCACCTGAAGGCCAGCAGTCACTGGAACTTGCAGTAATGAGTCACCCACAGGGGGGAAAAAAGCTCCTCCATTTCTCCATCCCCTCAGGTGGGTGAGGTTTTTGTTGGTTTTCATTCTTATGGAAGTCAAGGCCTTGCAGGAGAGGATCATTTTGAGCAACCCTGTGTGTCAGTCTCTTGAGAGGGTGACAGCTTCGCTCCCAGCTAGGAAGAGAGGTTCCCTGACTGTTCTTTCAAGAAATACACAGGAAAGAACTGTGTCAGATTACTGCAGAAAAGACATAAGTGTGATATTTTTTCTGAGGTATTTAAGATATTTTTAGGGAGAAACCTTGATTCAGCGTTGTCCCTGGAGAAATGGGACCAGTCATTTTCTCCCCTGGCATATCCCTGTATTGTAAATGTGTTTAAAGTGCACAGAGTGCTATGAGGGATTCCACTTATTCCATGGAAATAAGCAGTAGCATTTTTAATTTGTGGGTTTCATTTGAAGTATCTTCCTTCTTTCATAGGAAAAACTTTTTTATTCTCTGTTATTTTGCTCAGGTAATTCTTGACACATTGATCTTCCTTCAGAGCTTGAAGTTTCTCCATATTCCCTCAGTTGCTCTTCCCCTGTGAACATGCCCACTGAATCAGACACAGCAGTCTGATTTCTGCATAGGTGATACAGACCTAATGGCTTCAAAATTGTCACTATTGACATTTTTAAAATCCAAAACCCTTGAATATTTCTGCCTTTAAAATGTGATGGGTGCAAAAAGCTAAAGTAGAACTTGAATTGTTTTGTTTTGTGCTCTATGGGACTGAGGCAAGACAGAAATAACTAACAAAAAACATGCATAGCACTAAAACATGTCAAAACAGGGGAATAACAATTCATTATTATCATACAAAATGCTGTTTCAGCTTGACCCAAAGTGTCACACCAGGTTTTATCACGTGACAATTAGATGTGATGTTGTAAAAAAGATAAATTTTTAAGGGGAATTGTAGCTATTTCTTTTGTAGATCAATTGTATTTTTGTCACTGCCTGAAACAGGAATAAAATTAGGTTTTTTAAGGCAAAGGCATTTAAGATGAAAATATCCCCCAGAATATCTTGCTACAGAATTACAACCAAATTAAACAAGAAATCTAGGAAACTGTCTTTAGTACTTTTTAGAAATTTTAGAAAGATGCCAGATTTAATGAGGATTTTTGTTGCCTCCTAAAAATCGGTATTGATGTGTTTATCTTCTATCCAAATAAAATGGATTGTAAGTTTTTTTTTTTTTATTATTTCAAGGCTGTACTGGAATTTTGCATAGTTAGATTTTGATTACATGATAGAAAATGACCACTTTTGGCATTCTAATCAGCTAGTGAGCAAATTCACTAAAAACTAGGGCTATGAACCAGAAAATGTTATTCATTAATTTTGTTTATGGTGATTTAATTTTAATTATAATACTTTAAAGCTATTTAAATCTACATTTCCATCATGTGTAAGTTAATGTAGCATATTTTGCAGAAATAATCAAGGCCTGGTAATACAGATCACTACAGAGCCCATAATTAAATCTTTGATGAGTGTTTCAAAGTGATTTTTAAATGTGGCTTATCATGTGCTTTACAAAAGCTTTGCTTCTGTCATTGTGACTTCCTAAATGTTCCTCTGGCATTGTCCATGTTTAATTTCCATTCAAACTCAAAATGGAAGTGTTTGTAATGGAGTAATTGCCTTGTAAATAAGTGTTGTCTGTAGGTAAGGAAAACAATTAATTTTCACAGCAGCTTTTCTGTGGAAGTGTAAATGAGGATTCATCTTCCTGATGTCAGCGAGCCCCCAACCCACCTGCCCCTCTGACAGCAGAAAAATGAGGTGGGAAGTTGTGTTCTTGTTGGGTTTTTTTCCTGGAGTAATTTCCTTGTAATTGAATTCCATGTTCAAGACAGGCTTTCAGTGCCTCATGTTACAAGATGGGAGCTCCAGGTTTGCAGTGATAAGCAGGCTGCCTGCAGGCAATTAGGGACCTCAGGGTTTGCAGAGTCTGGTCACTAAAATATGTTCCAGCTCGAGTCATTGTTTAACAATCCCAGTCTCTTACAGCTGTGAAACACTCCCATCATCAAGTGGGTCTCTGGGACTCCCTCAGGAATGGCAGGCTCTAGATATCCAGCTGCTAGGAACAAAAATAAATCTCTTTGAAGACTTATTTGCCATCACATTGTGTGAGGACTTAGGCTGAAGCATTTTAATCATTAATCTCCATTCATCAAATGTTGTCATTCTTAACAAAACTCCTTAAATAGTTTCAGCTGTGAGCTGGATGTTGATGACACCAGACTCTGTCCATAGGTATCAATTTTGTGGTTAAGATGTGCCACACACAAGAAGTTCCTGTTGCACTCAGAGCATCTCCTGCCCATGCAGACACACCAGGGAGCTTTTCAGAACTCATTATTGTTTATGCTCTTGGTTGTCATGCAGGGAGAGCAGAAGAGCTTTAATAGCCATTGATCATCAGCCTCTATTGGGCAGCATTGGAATCTCTTTCACTGATGGTCAGTCAGCCTGTGCTGCTGACAGATGGTGCTGGTTCTCTCTGCTGTGCTGTGACACCAGCAGCAGCAATTAGAAGTGATCACCTCACAGAAATATTCACTGCACAAGTTGCATTGATAAAATATCTTAATTCCTCGCAAACTCAGCAAACCTTGCTAGTCTTGACTTCACTGGGATGCAAAGAAATCCCATTTTCCCTCCCTTCTGAGCTGCGTGTTTTAAAGCAGGGACTGTTTCTCTTCCTCCCCCAGCTTTTTAAATTTTATTGCTGACCTAAAAAGAAAGGAAATTTTAAAAAATCTAGGAACATCCATGTGTAGCTAAAACATTCTTTACCTCTTCCTTGCCGGTACTTAAAAACATTAGATAAATTAAAAGTAAACATGCTCATGACTTAAAGGTGAGCTCTTAACAACTTAAAAACTTTTAAGCTGGCAAGTATTTCTAGTGTATTTCATTAGACTGGTTTTGCTTATCATGTTCCTTCTTTTTTCATAAGCTGTGTTTTGCTTCTCCCTTCTGGAGCAATCCAGAGAGCATCAACGTGCCATTGGGCTGGGCTGTGCAGTCAGCAGAAGCAAAGGTTGCTGCATGTGGGAAAACACACCCTGTCTCCAGATGCACAAATATCCAAAGTGAGCACTTCAAAGGAACAGCAGCTCCTTGCTGGCCAAGCACATGGATGTTGCAGGAACACCCTCAGTGTTCCTTGCTCTTCTAAGAGACAAACTCCCCCAGGCTTCAGGAAAGCTTTGCTTCAACACTTCTTTTGTGTCAGAGACACAAAAAGTCCTCAAGTTATTTAGGGACAAGAACCTTATCCCACTTCAGAGACAAGACAGCTTTTGGAGGTACAGAGGTTAGATTGTCTTCCCAAATCAATACAGCATGGGAAGGAGGAATACAACATCCTAGCCCAGAAGTTATTTTGGAGGGGTTTTAGTTCTTTTGAAGCACAAGCCAAAGCCCCTTGCAGGCTCCTGTGGAAATGTTCACATTAACATCAGTTTTTAATTTTTCTGAGGTTTGGGTCTATTTGATGAAGGGGAGAAAATAATGTTGAAATTGCTGAAAAATAGTAAAAATATTTTGACCTGCTCCTGAATTTTAATATATTTGTTTAAGCTGTGTGGTTTTGACTATAGTTTTATTTGTGCCCAATGCTGCAAGAAGGGAGAGCCCAGGCAATGCTAATGCAGAGTGAGGAGGAGACTGCTGCAGTAGCCCTGCTGGCCTCACCTTCTTTCTCAGTATAATTTCTCATCAAATTTCCCATAGCTTCTGATATTTTTGTTTAATTATTCCCTCCCAGAGAAGATTTTTCCCTCTTACCCTTAGTTCCAAGGGCTTTCTGTCTGATTTATCTTCTATTTTCAGGACTCAATGAAGCAGAAAAACAATGTTAGTCTTTGGTGGCCAGGGAAAAGGAGGAAAGCTCGTGGTGGTCTCCAGAAGATCTGGCCCTGACTGAAGCAATCTCCTTCCACGAGGAGGGAGCAAAGGGCTGGCAAGTGCAGGTAAAGCTGCCTGCACTCCATGTGCTAAGAAATCACCCACACAAACACATTCCAGCTTTGGCAGTGCTCAAATAATGGCTATTACTGCTCCAGGGAGGAAATAATTAAAGCCATTTCTTGACTCTGACAGTTTGATACTGGTGGTTTTCAATAGCAAATTACCAACATCTGTACAGCAAAATTCAGCTACTGCAGCAATTATTCAGCGGGGCTAACCACAGAGGTGCTAGGAATTTTTCATTTTCTAGATGTCCCCTCATTAGGTGTGACCTGCAATTGAGACCCAAGCTGCACACCATGGCAAACTTAGAAATGTAAACGAAACCATCTGGAAAGCTGAATATTCTGTGAAAATCCCAGTGGCAAATGCATCAAAGCCAGAAAATGAAAGACTGGAAAGACATCTGAATGGCTTTCTTAATTATGTGACAATTTCAACTTTCCAGAGCAATTCAGAAGTAAAATTTATACGAATCATTCAATTCCACAAAAATTAGGGCTTTTCATTCCCACATACTGTTACAACTGTTTTGCATAGTAAACACAGTGAGTGTGACTGTACAAGCTGCAAACTCACATCTACAACCTGTAGCAAGCAGCACAGCACTGCAGATTTTCATTGCTGCTGAAAGAAAGGGGTAGCAAAATAACTAAATAAGCTCTATACATCCCTAAGTCAAATATTTATTTTTAAACATTAGATAGAAAAGGTAATACAAATACAATCAGAGGCTGTGGGATTAAATGTGTTTCTAGGAGAGACCTGATTTGGGATTGATAATAAAAATGTCTTATTTCACTGCTTATGTTGTAAATACTTTTTTGTCAGGGTTTTATGTTATAATCCACTTTGGTCATGGGTTTACTGATGTATAAAACTTGAGTTTAGTTTGTAAATTGGCACTCTGTCTTCAACTCTGTTTCACTGTTATGAAGCTGCAGGACCCCATCAAGGTATGGTATAATTGGCTATACAAGTGTGCAGTAATTTTAAAGTAGAGCTTCAGACTTGAGCAGTCTTTGGGGTGGTCTGGTGGGGAGTAAAAATAGAGTATGCACCTCTCAGGTGATAACTGAGAGGCTTTAAAATAGATCATTGTCTTCATGGCCCATGTCAGCTCGTTAGGCTGTGGTAAAACAATCACCCATAGAGATGGGACAATTAAACACTTGCTTCCCTTTAGAGAAGAGAGAAACTTGCTTGAAGTGCTAGGAAATCAGAGCAGGTTCCTCAGAGTTAGATCAATTTAATTTAGATATTGATATGCAAGTGTCAGTAATAATGCCTTTCATTGATTGCTAACAGTTGTATTTTGAAGTGGATAAGGAAGATTTTATTGTGATGATATTTTATCATAACTATCATACAGCAATTTCCAGACCTCATTGCAAGCTGTGTGTTGTGCAGGTTATGGTCAGATTTAATCAGTATCTATCAGCTTCAAATCCAAACTTCAGGAAATGACGGTCAAGACATTTTAAGTGGCAGTACAAAATTCTAGTCCTGTGCAGAGTAATTAAATGCAAAGTAAATAGGCTGGGAAATACATGTAGAGTTCTGAAAAGGAAGGGATTCTGCTCTGTATTCAGTCAGATGCACCTTATGGAGGAGAAAATATCTCAGTGAGTGATTTTTTTTCACTCTTAATCTTCATTTGACATGAATGTGGACAGGCCAAGCCAGGGTATTAGATTCACATCAGCAGTGCCTTCAGACACTGTGATGACTTAGTGCAGTGAGACCCACATGAATCAATATTGATTGGCCACTTACTTTAAGGCTACTTAATTAAACCTAGCAGGATAGCACAGCTTCCAGGCAAACCCGCAGCTCTATGATTGATGAGTGTGCTGGGGAGAAAGTGGGAAGGACACAGTGCAACAGTGTTCTTTACTCTGCAATTGAGATCTTTTTGTGTAAGGTGAAATTAAAGAGTTGAAGAGGAACTGAATGACTGCAATAAATAAACTAAAAGGGCTGTTTTGTCATTATCTAGGCTGTTGGAGAGGACTTCTGGCTTTTTTACAGGGTACCTGACTGTCTTATTGCATACTGGTGTCATCCAGGGCATCCAACATGAAGATCTCTAATGTTAATGATAAAGAAAATTACTTCCCTGTGATCGGGATTGGAGTGAGCACAAGTGGCATCACTGTTCTGTCAGGTTGGTCTTATGTGTTTCTACTAAATGTATTTAGCTTCACAACTAAATGTTTGTGTCAACAAACATTTATAGTGTTTGTTTACAGTATCTACATCTGGGGGGATCCACTGAGATAATCTGAAATGTGGGTATTTTTCTAGAAATCTCCATCTCTCGATGCTTGGGGAGAAGTAATTTTGATTTAGGCAACAAGTTGATCTTTATGTGACAGCCTCATGTATTGTGTGTGTTTGTTTGACCAGAGATGCAGAGAATACAACTCCTTGTGTCACTGACAAAACCCTGGGGCTTTGCACCTCCAGATATTTCTGTTTCTCAATGGCCAGTGAGGAGGAAAAGTAAGAGAAGTCTCCCAGATTGAAATGCCATAAGGAATTGTTTCTCATCTGCTCATATTTACACAAAAATAAATAGAGGGAATGATGCTTTTAAAAGTTCAAGCCTTTGAATTGTGCTTAGCAGGCATAAGTCAAAAGTCACTTGCAACACAACTGGGTTTGTTTTTTATCAGCACTTTCAATATCCTGAATCTCTGCTTGCTATTGCAAACAGTTTGGTGAGGGAGCAGCTGAGATGCCAGAGGACAATGTATTGCTCTCTGAGGGGAAAGGCTTGGAAATCGTTAAGATAAAGGGAGAATTGCTTAAAGAAGTGTGATTTAGGCAGTGAATTGAGTTTTTTAATATTTCTCCCACAGCAAGAAACAAGCCTTAGAATATTTTTTTTTTACATTTGATGCTAGAAGAAACCAAACTTTTTTTGTCTCCTTACTCTACTAAATGATAGTTAGTGTTTTCTGAGCATTCTAAATAAAGCCAGGCAACTCCATTGTTTCTAGAGAACTTTACTGATAAACTCTTAATTGAAGTAATGCACTTGGCTGAAATAATCCACTCTGTTTTGGTTCTTTACTTTTGTCCAGGTGTATCAATTTCCAAAGACTGGAAGACCTCAGTTCTCTGTATTCAAAAGACTGAATTTTTGAAGATTTTGAACCTTAGAAGTTACAGAACTTGCTGCTTTGAAGTTTTGTCAGAAGTCTGAAAAATTACGCTTTGTTTCTTGAGTTACCTGTAAGAGACGAGAGAGTCCTCCCAAGAAACATGTATTTGTAAGGATTTCCTGTGAATGAAAAGGATTTTATTGAAGGCAGAGTAGTCCTCACAAAGCTCCTTGAACCATTTGCTTTCTCATTCTTACTCTTCACTCATTTTCTTCATCATGTTTGTGGTATGAACATTAAGGTTTTTTGAAGGACGGTGTCTCTGACTTGTCAGGAAAGTTTTCTTTTGGAAACTTTTTCTTTTTGGAACTTGTCTTTTCCTGGGATTTCAGGAAAGGCCATGGTACATTTGAGCTTATGAGAAAAACCCTTCAGAGGAGTGCATGTTGCTCTCTCCATTAGTGCTGGAAGAGTGTCTGTGCTTTCCCAAACATTTACAGAGAGATTTAGCTGGGCTGGAGCCCCTGGACTTTTGTGTGGGTGAGAGAATTGCTGTCTTGTGATGTAGTGTTAATCAAGACAGCGCTAATAAACTGCAGGACTTGCTGGGATGTGTCCCTCTCCTATTAAAAATATATAGATATGAAGTAATATTTCTCTCCACTGCCATCTAGTGAAGTTACTATGATCTGAAAGGCTTTGAGACTCAGCTGAGCATTGTGGTAGTGAACTGTATCTTAGTGGCGCAGAAAGTCCAGTTGCCTGCAGAAAGTCTGGTATTCATCCCTGGGGTAACAGCAAACACTGCAAAATAAAGGAGGTGCAATAAATTTGATAATAGAATTCTGTCAATGGTTATGAAGACAGAGACAGTGAAAGGATTTGTGCATGTTATCAGCATTGCAGAAGGGATTGGCAGCACCTAGATTGGAGTTGTAAAGAAAGCAAGTACCAAAACATCTGCAGGCTGGTGGAATGGTGTAAAATCAGGCATTTTGGTAGAAAGCACACAGGTTCCCTAGGGGTCCAATCTGCTGCCTCCAGTCTGGATCTTCAGACCTGCAGAGTGATGCCCACCAAAATCCTCAGTGGATTTTCAGCCTACAACTTGAATATCACCTTTTGAAAAGAAATGTTTGAGTTTTTCAGCAATGCCCAGGTTGTTTTGGACCATGCATGGAGGTGTTCTCTTACAGCAGTGCTGGGGTGGGCACCAAAGGGCTCGTGCTGTGAGCACACTGCACCTCTCCATTTCTGTTCAGCTCAGCAGCATTGATTTTGCTTAAAGATCCTTGGCTATTTTTGTAACACACAAGTAGGTCAGCCCATTGCTTCCTGGTAGTGGAAATAGCTAAAATAGAACATACAGATCTGAAATCATTATTCTCTTCATGTATCATTTAGTGAGCAAAAGCTCTGTCTTAATACTCATGTGAAGTCATCTTAAAATCAGAAACTGTTCCCAAATGCAAGAGACTGAAATAAAGCTGAGAAAAGACATAGTATGATTTAGAGGAAGAAAAAAAACAAGAGCAGTGCAAACCAGATTCCTTTGATGGCTGAAATGGCTATTTGCACTGCCACATCTGAGCAGTGTCTCTACATTCTTATTTGTTTGCCATCTTTCCACTTCAGTTTCCCAGGCATGATGGAACAGCCCAAATTCCAGCTGATCTGCAAACCTGTGCACTTCCCTCTGTGGCTGTAGTAGCAGTGTGGTGGATTGCTTGTCTGTCCTTCTACCAGACTTACCACAGAGTCTATTTGGCAACATTTAAAGGCAAATTATGTGAGTATCCCTCAGCTCTAGCTGAATTATACATTACCTTTGAGCAGAAATGAAAGGTGAGTTTATTGTTTTAACTTGGAGTTGGCTGCTAAAGTTTGTGCTTCCAGGTGGGAGATGTACATTGCTGTATTTTCTAAAGTTGTGTTAAGGAAGTAAAACAAACTGGTCATCTGGCAAATAAAAGACAAATGCAGGGTGAAGTAAGTTTATTATTATTATTATTATTATTTATTTTGTAGCTAAGCCTTTTTAAGCTCTTTCATTTAATTGTGTAATAAATTGTAAATTACGGAACAAAATTTCTTAACTTTGTTTGCTAAAATGTGTGAGAGATTCAGGAACCTTTGAAAAATCTGGAGCTTGTAATTCTGAATGAGTTTGCTCTGTTCAGCAATTGGAGCCATGTTTAAAGAAAAGAAAAAGCCTTTATTTTACTGAAGAAAGGATAAATAGGATTGAATTGTCGCCACTACCCCCCAACCAAGCTGAGTGACTGAGATAGTTGTTGTTTTACCTATCTCTTGAGGCAATGAACAAATCTTACATAATAAATAAATCTTCTAAATAATCTTAAATCACAGTCTGCCCAGGCTTATTTACAGAGTGCCAGGGCAGCCAGACAATGACCATGCTGCTAATTATAAGTAAGCAAACAGTTTGGTTCATTGGCCACTTCAGCACTGATCTTTTTCTTTTTTTTTTTTTCATTTCCAGCCAATTTACATTTAAGCTTCTTTGTTCAAGCAATCCTCTTCCTAAGTTAGAAGCAATGACATTTGAACACTTAATTGCATAGTGTCATAATACTTACACTTCATTTTTATTGAAAAAAAACCCCATTTCTAAGTAGAAAAATTCAACCAGTGCATTTTTCTTAGGTTTGCATTCCAGGGATTGCAAGGGGATGTTATGGAGAGAATATGGTTCCCAAGCAGCCCTGTTATCAATAAGCAGCTAAGAAGGTACATTAGGAACTTAGAAATATTAAATGCATCAGGAAGAAGAAAAAAATTGAATTACTGTGGTGTTTTCAACCAGAATTTCAACTCCTGGTTTTGACATTGCCAGGTAAGGTTGTAGTATTTAAAAGTTCTCTTATGTTCTTTCTGTGATTGTTTGTGTTGGACCTCACAGACTCCAAGCTTTTTTGTATTTCCCCAAAAGCCATCAGAGCTTGCGGATATCCCAGTGGGATGTAAATTGCCTCGATGTCCCTGGGTCAAAAGCAGCATGGCAGATGCAATGGCACCTCCCCTTCGGAAAAGCAAAAATGGAAGAAAAGCTGCAGGAGTGCCCAGCCCCTCAGAGCAAGTTGGTGATGGATTGGGAGCAATAGAGGAGGGATAATCCAGGGCAGTTTGCTGAGGCACAGGAGGGTTGAAGATGGATGACATCCCTAGTTTTGCACAGTGCTCCAGCCACACATACTATTAAATCCAGACTGGAAAGCGAAGGTAAAATACCGTGGGATGTGCTTGATATGGCTTTGCATTGACTTCCAGTGCTGTCGTCATTTCATTGCAGTATTGTTTATAATTCCATCCTGTAAAAATGTTGTGTGGAAAAGATAAATCAAGTTAATCAGGTATGTGGTTATGCAGGACTGCTGCAGTTGGATTTGATAAAGCAATACCAAAGTTTCTCATTGTGCCAGCAAGTTAAAGACTGTCCTATTTCCACAAGAGAAAAAAAAAGGTTATAAAGAATGGGACATCAAGAGTAATCTTTAAATACTTTTCCAGTAAAAAATATATGGATTTAACTTCTGGTCCAGAGTAACATGTAGTATCTGCAGAAATGGCTTGTTTTGTCAAACAAAGATATCAAAAGAGGTTTTTGTTGTTGAGTTGTAGATTTGATTTTTCTTAGAAGTCATCCTGGCTGTTATATCCTCTCTTCCTTCTTTCCAGTCAGGTAGTAATTGCATTCCACCTTCTCCACAGCATTTCCATTTCACGTCAAAATGGTGCACATCAAAATAAAAACACTGGGAGAAGGGAGAAGGGTCTGAGTTACAAACACTGAAGGTGATGCTGTCACAGAGGCAGGCCCAATATCCACCTCAGTCCTAACCTCATATCCTAAAACCACCAAGAGTTCATGCTTGGGAAAAGTGCAAGTATTTCAAAGCAAATAGTGGTGAAAGGAAAGACTCCTAGGGAAACTTATTTGCAGTCTACCTGTCTTAGCCTCTCTTGGTGGACATTACTTAAAAGTCATAACAATCACTTCCTAGTTATAGAGAAGAGCAGAACTCATCAGCTATTGTGCACATTTATTTCCAGTTTGAATTTTTTTCCATTTGCTGAAAGAGTAGAATGATTAAGTAAAATCTTGTGAAAAAACAAATGAGTATTTTTTTTGCAAGGAGAAGGCATAGAGATGTTGCTAATAAGGCTGCATTCCTTTGATGTCAGGCCTCACGCTGCATAAACTTCACGAACCCGTCATTAGTCCTTGTCAACTCTTAGGGTCCTTTGGCTTGGGGCCAAACAATTGATATAGTAGAGAGCTTCCAGCTAAAATAACAGCCTCTGCATCTTTATCTTCCCATCCATCAGATTGTTGGTGGAAGATAGGGCTAATTTGTCACTCTACCCACTTGGAAAAGTTTGATAAATGGCTTAATTAGATTTTTTTTTTTTTAAGAAATCACGTTTCTTAAAAAAACGAGAGGTTGGGAAAACAAGGGCTAAGGATTGAATTAGAAAAGGAAAATATTTTTTCTTCAGTACAGATCAGAGGAAGCACAACCATTACACAATCAGGAAAAGTGGAAAGAATACAGTTGTTTGGAAGGATTTCCAAGGACAAAAAAACCAAACCTTCCTAACACACAAATGATCTGTGGGCTGTGCAGCTGCCCAAAGACTGTGGCAGACCAGTATAGAAACATTCACCTGAAGAGTGCCTTTTTAAATATGCTCCCCCCAAATTGCAAATTGTGCACCTCAAAGCACAAAGTTGCTTTTGTGTTTAGAGCTCTAGAAAAGATAGCCAGGCAGCCTTATAGCTAAATGAACATCTAAATAGAGAATTAACTAACTCTGTGTGATGCTCTTCCTGTCTTCCAGCAGGTTACAGACACCAAAGGGAGCTGTGCTTTCCAGGAGGCTCCTGGGGTTGGTGCCTACACCACTCAAAGCCAGGACTTTGCTTCAAATCTCCCTTTTGGGATAAAAAGAGGGCTGCTCCAAGGCCATGGATCGAGGACTAAGCAAGTCCAGTTCACAGTTTTGAATGTTCCTGCTCAGGATATGCTAAAGGTAAAAGGATATTTGCATTTTCTTCTTTTCTTGAGGTAATTTAGTGACTTACGAGTCAAACAGCCTACATGGATTACAATAATTGGTTTTGATGTTTTTCAAACTTGAAGGCAGAAAAAGGGAGAGAGAAGCTGAGTAACATTTTTCTCTTGACTGTTGTTTCCATCACTGTGTTTGGATAATTATCCTTCCACTTTGCATAATTATGGCATGTATTCCTACATGTGGATGTGTTGGTGACAGCTGCCAATCTTAACATGTTAGAGATGGCTGGTCTTTGTATTTCTAAGCATCTCTTTATGTGACTATTTCATTTGGGTCACCAGGGGAATACATTTCTCCTTTCTCTGGTCTGATGTAAAGTAATAAAGCAAGAGACAAACTGATCCTCCTTTTTTTGATAAACTGTCCAGAAATTGGATGTAATTCAGAAATAATTTAAAAACTCTTAAACCTCTGGGCAGAAATTTATAATGGTAAGGAAAAGAGAAACATTTTTCAATTAAAAAGATTTAGAATCCCTTTCTCTGCAGAACACTAATCTGCAATGACTCTGAGGGGTAATAGGCCTGGTGTTAGTGCTTCCCCAAGGAAATGTCTTATCTTTTGCACTAAATGAATTGTGTCTTTCTCACACATCCTAAAGCTGTCAGTTTGGGCATTCTGTGTAAGGAAGCTCATGATTTAAAGTTTCTGAGAAAGAAGGCAAAACAAAAGTGTTTAAACAATGATGACCTTTTATGCCCCACTCTCCAGGACCTGTTCTGAAGAGGATAGCCATTAACATTAAATCATTCCCATTCCTGCGAAAGTCATAGGGGCAAGTTGTGGGAGCTGCCTCTGTGTGGGTCAAGTCCTGGAGGTGTGATGTGCAAGAGCACTGCAGCAAAGGTCAGGACAAAGTGGGCATGGCTTGGGATAACACAGAGGTCTGGCAAGGGCACCATTGCAGAGTTCTGCTGTCCAGCCTCCCAGTACAGTTCCCATCAGAAATGGTCCCTCCTGACTCCTTGGAGGCCTCTCCAACACCAACTCATCCCAGTGCAAATGGCACATGGGAAGGGTGCTGTTCCCCCATGCCAGGGTGACAGAAATGGGACCTTGGTGACCTAGTGCCAGCTGGCATGGCCTGCCAAGTGGGATGGAGCCAGGGGCTCCTGGAGTGGTAGGGAGTGGTGGAGCTGCTCCATCCCACCGGGCAGGCCGTGCCAGGAGCACAGCTTCTTGGAAGTGTGGGTGCAGACACCTCACAAGCACCGGGACCTGGGCTGTGGTGCCTTCCCTGCAGCGGTTTCTGTGAGTTGCTGTGAGTCTCCAGAAGCCTTGTCAGGGCTGTCTGGGCTTGTTCTCCCTTGTTGCCTTCACCCAGGCAGGAGGGCTGCCCCGGCCTGCAGCTCAGCAGATGTTGTTTGCAGAACTGTTGTTGCAGAAGGTGCCCCCTGTGCTGTGCTGCATCACCTTGCTGCTGGCACCAGCTGCCAAGTGCCCTCTGTTGGTGCTGTGAGATCAGAGCCCTCAGGCTGTGCTTGTCACTTTAATATAAGGGGAAAAAGGAGCTACAAAGGCATCTCATGCTTCCACAAGCTGTGCAGTGGTGATGGCTGGGCCAGCTGCTCATAGACAGGATCTGCTCCCAAGACAGGAATTACCCAGATCCCTAATGAAGTGAAGAGAAATTGTATTTACAGCTTTAGATCTTCACTAAGAAATCTGATTTATCTAATTGTAGAATCTAAAAGCTCAGCAAAGTTGGCTGCACACTGGGACATGAAAAGTGCATTTACAGGATTATTTTTTTGCATTGAAGAGAAATCAAGCTTTTTCTTCTGTATAAAGAAATGTCTTGGACATGAGGAAGGAAAGGAATATGTTAATCCCTGTGTTACTGATTTGCTATTTTAAAGTAAGTGAATATATCCAATATGTTTTACTTTGTTTTAAGAGTAAGAACTGTCAGAAATAAATCTCTTTAATTCTAGAGTAATTCTTTTTGATTTAGAGCCAGTTGTGGTTATTAATGTGTTAAATGAATTCAATATGTTTTGAATTGCTTCGCCACTTGGTTTACTTGGAAACTAAAACCATTTGTAACAAAACAGTTAGACTGGTTCTAAGTCAGACCAGTGTATAAGAGCATGTAAAACTAATGGTGCACTTCAGACCATCAAAAAACAATCTTCTGGACACTAGAAAACAGACAGTTATTAGAAACCAAACCTAAAACTCCTCAGGTACTTGGAAAACAAAAGTATTTCTCTGCACTTTCATCTTATGATTTGCAGTTTCAAAAACCCCCAACTCAATTGAAAGGAAACTCAAGGGTCGGGATGTGATTTCTGCACACACTGAGCAGCCAGGAGAACTAGCAAGAGAGGACAGGAACTAACTTGAAGTTTTGCAGCAAGTCTGCTGTAAATCCAGACATAGATACAGTTTCCAGCCTGCATAAATGTGTGTGGTAGGTGATCTCACAAGGTTTTGCTTCATTTATGGATTAGATGGTTCCCAAGAATTGAGGGAGATGAACGTGGTTTCTTCAAGCTGTCAGGTATCCTTTTTTTTCCCCAGTGGTTTACTACACATAGAACAGGGTCAGATACTTTTTTACAAGCACACTTTTAATACCTTTTTCAAAATTACTATAAATCTGCCATCAGTTTATTTATTTATACATGTGGCTTTAGAAGAACCTGTTACATGTAATAAATAGAATTGAGATTAATAAATAGCTCCTAACCTGTGCAGATCACTGTGCAGGAATCATCTCTGGCAGTTTCTCCTAAGACATGAAATGAAGCATACTTTCAGTACTTCACTTTACAGTAGACTGAGTTTTATTCCAACCAAAATCTTGAGAGTTTTATTTAGAGCCCGAGCTGAAATCTGCACTTCTAAACTCTTCATAAAATGCTCAGAAAAACTGAGTTTTCAAGACAGGTTTTCAAAATTATGCCTTCATTTTTACCCAGTATAAAAGGGTAGAAAAAACAGAAGTAAAATATCAGATTTATTGAAGTGTAAAAACCTGTACAAATGGATCCCAGGTGGAGTTCAGTCATGAGCAAGGGTTTCAGGATTTGGTCATAGGGATGGCCTGTGGATTGCTTAGCTGTGGACCAGGCTCACTTCTGGGAAGAGTAGGTGGAATCTACCTTGAAATGGAAGAATTGTCAACCCTCCACCCTCTGATGGCACAATGATCTTTGAATAGGAGTTTTAGTTATGGGCAGATCTAGCATTGGGATGTGTCAGATAAATGGGAATTTTGTCTAAGTACATGTGCATTGTTAAGGCTTTGATCATTTGGCTATTGTCAGAGGGGAGAAAAGCAGCCCAGTGAGTATTCAAAAACTTCAGTGCTTCATTGTTCCTCCAGTGAGTGTGACAGTGACAGATCTTTTAGTTCCTCTGGCCTCATCTACTGACCAATAAATACAATTTCTGCCTGAAATATCTAGCCCACTACATATTAATATCAATTAAATTAACTATATTTTCTTTTCAGTACAGATTCCAGTTGTCCCTGGACCCACTAGGAATGTGAGAGGGAAATACAATGATGAGGGGTTATAAACCCAAGGGCCAGGACATAAAGCACGGGATACGTACGTACTCAAAATGGTTTATGTATGTTTGCTTTGATCTTTAAATGTAAACCTAATGCTTATCACAAGTTAGTGATTGCTTGCCAGAGCCAGATTTGCCTTGCACTGTAGCATCAAACTTCAGGCAGTGAGAGCAGCATGAAAATAACATCCAAGTTGTTAATGCCTTGGACTTTCTTGGCTTTTCTTTGCCTGTAGAACCAGAGGTGAACAAATCATCCTTTTAAATTTCCTTGATAAATCTCATTCCCTCTAGGATTAAACATTCCTGAACATTTTTATGCCTCATTGAGCTCTTTCAGAGAAACAAAAATTAATACTTTAGCTCAACATTTATACTCATACGACCTAATTCCCCTTGCCTGTAGTTATTGTAGCTGTGGCTATTCCTGCAGAGTTACACTGTTACTCTCCAGTCTGCTTTGTGCACTTAGATTTTATGTACAGAGATTTTGTGTGGCTCTGACCAGTGGGAAATGACTCAGCAGTGTCCTGCAGGGGTGAGTTGGATTGGGTGGATGTCAAGCATGGATTTTGGATGCAAAGCCAGGACACTTTGTGCATTCTGTGCATTTAAAATCAGGCTTAACCACTAAGTACTTGGCTTTGGGTATCACAGCTGAATCCAGGCTAAGCTGAACACATAGAGACAAGAATTAGCACCTCATAAATACTCAAATATTTGCAAAGTCATTATTGGCACAATGTGAAGTAATTGGGCCACCTGATTTATACCTGTGGAGGAGACCTGGCAAAGGTGAACAGGGACACAGCAGATGGGGTTTTGAATGGCTGCCCTGTGGCTCCTCCAGATATCTTTACTAGCCACAGTCTTTTTGGTTATCTGGCCCTCAAGTTGCAAAGCAATTTCCTGAGGTGCCTGAAGTAAAAAAGTAAGAGTTTTGTGAACAGCTGAAGTTTTAAATTATGAGAGTTTGCTATGAGATGGCTGAAGATATTTTCCATTATTCCTGTTTGCCTTTCTGACAGCCAGCTAAATCAAACCTGTATATTTACACAAGGAGCATCCCAATAAACAGCTCATGTGCAGTATTCAGTATCTGTGTAGCAGCTTAGAGCAGGGAAACAGGTGTGTGAAGGTGATAGAGACTTGATAGAAGGTGAATTTTTGTCCCAGCAAATCTTTGTTAAAGAAATCACTGCCCAGGAGGAAGGAAGGAATGATCCATCCCAGCTCAGATAAAACCTGAAGCACCTATAAATTAGTTTATTATTTCATCTTTTCCTGTGTAATCTTAAATAACATATCTTGGTAATGTTACAGTTTGAAAGAGTGAGATGGCACACCAGGAAATATGACCAAAAAAAAAAATCTCATGAACAAGAAGAAAAGCACCTTTTCTCCTTCAGATGATGACTGCTTTAGAATTAATAAAATTTGAAAAAAGGTTATCTCCTTTTATCTTCCTAAGTCACATAAACAGATTAGGAATTCTCTGCTTGAGGAACACAAGGCTTTGTATGTGATAGAGTGCTGAGGTGCAACACAACCAGTCCACAGATGTGAGGTACATCTGATTTGCCTTTTACGTTGGACCTGCTGCCTGGCTGCTGAGCAGCCCTCCTGCAATGGGATGTGTGAAATTACAGCCTCATTTCCTGAAGGGACAGGGACACTGCTGAAGGGCCCTGCCACACGCAGGTTCATTTAGATGATCATCCAAATGCACAGATGTTTGTTTCAATCTCCTCTAGTAAAGGAACTGGGACTCTGTGATTGTGGTACTGTGACATTTCCAGTACTCTGGACAGGGCAGGATCCAGCCAAAAATGCTCTTTCTTGCACTGCAAAATTAGCTCTGTCAAAGAGTGCAAAGAGGCAGAAAATATAGGAAAGTAGTCTGCAATTTTTTCTTCCAAGTGGCATGATTTGGGGATTAAAATAAGAAGTTTACACTATCTGCTATTCTGTTCAAATTAGTATATATATTTCTAACTTGTATGTTATATATTTTACATAGTATGGATCTAACTAAATTTGCAAACAGATAAATAATTCCAAATGAAGTTGGAAAGAGGTGACCCATAATACTCAACTTGAGTGCTTTCATATACTGGCTCCCTATTAGATTTCATGTAGTAATTTTAGAATTTAACGGTGCCAGCAACTTTATGTTCATACTTAACGTTACTCCCTTTAAACTTAAGAGTTATTCCTTTTGACTAAAATGAATTCAATCACCTTTTCCCCATCTATTATCAACTCAATGTATTATATAGTAAAACTGACCTCCTAAACCACCCCAGGTAAAAACCAACTAACCAAAACAAGCTGAGAGCAACTAAAGGTGATTTCAATAGCAGAGTTTTCTGGCAATTTAATTCTGTTGCTTTTGGAATTACATCTTTGATATTATTGTCCTTAAAATAATTGAACTAAATACTAACCGAGTTGAACAAGCTCAGCAAAAGCTAAGGCTGTTGAAAGCTTCGTATCTCAAATGCTTCAAGTGTCCTTTAAGAAATTTTGTTCTGGTGTTCACATACATTACCTCCCCTATTATAAATGTATTTTGAGGGGAAAAAAACCCTAACTCACCATTTGGGAGCTGTATTTCCTCAGGTAACATTTCTAAGGCCCATAAAATTCCTCCTGCTTAAGCCAATGTAATCTTGTGAAATCTGCAGGCTACCGTGAAGCATTTATGAAAATGTGGTGCCTGCACAGGCCTTTGTGTGGTGAATGCCAGAAGTACCACCATGTACAGGACATATTTTTAATATTGATGAAAATGGAAAAACCAAGCTCAGCCAGATTTGTGCCCCAGGCTTGGAATGTGGACACTGACCACCTCTCTTGGCTACATCCAGCAGTGGAGGATGGGGAGATCAAGAAGTGCACAGGCTGTCAGGGGCTCCTGTGTGCTCCTGGCTGGCCTCATGTCTGGCAGTCATCTTCCTGCCTCTTCTTTGTGGTAAGACAGGATTAAATTGCAGTTTAACAGAGAAAACTGAGTTTCAGATAGACCAGCAATTCCCTCCCCAGTGGTGGAGGAGGCACCACCAAGAAGTGAGTGATTCCACCCACAGCCCAGCCTTGTCTGTTCCTCTCCCTCCCCACTGAAGGCAGAAGGAGGTGGAATGAGAGGTTAAACCAGGTGCTTCTTTTTTTATATGCTTAAATTAGGAAAAAATGAATCTACCTTAGCTGACTTCCCCAGCAATACACACAGTGCTTAGCTGGGGCATGATTAACTATTCCATCTGTTGGTATCCTAATTACAGTTACCGTAACCATGGCTTTTGTCCTGCTGTATGACTAGGGAAGGAAAAGACAAAGAAAATTAGGCTCAGCAGACACAAACAATAAGGGGGCGGATTTTTGTGCTTAGTTGTTTTTTTTTAACCTGTTAAAAAAAGCAATGTGTTCCTTCTTGTCCTGGAATGTTATTCTCACCCAAAGTCTAAGTTTTGAAAATTGTAAGTTTTTTAGCTCTGTCTTCTACTTGCTTAATTCAGTTCAGTTGTAGCTCTAGAGTTCTTTGTGAATTATATAAGGAAAAAGAAATCTTTCAGCCCTGAATTGAAACACCCTTCCCAAGTGCTGCTTCTCTTGAGGGCAGCAGTACCATTTGTGCAAGAGAAGTGATGAACAAAAATGTGATCCAGACTTCAGGACTAGCGACATCTCACACTGACACAGTGCCTTCAGAGAACAATAGGATAGGCTGGCACACCTCCTGTAACATAGTAAATTAAAATAACCAGTATAAATACCTGACAATGCCACCACATATTAATAAGGTATCACCAATGAATGGCTGCAATTCCCATCTCCTTGAAAAGGAGAGGTTTTGTGTTGTCATTACAGTGCAAGAGTTCCATTGTCATTACATTGCAAAGGTTCCACATTGCTAGAGTTTTGTACCTCCTTGATGTTTCTTGTAGGCAGTTCCTCTAAGCACTGACTCCTCCTTCCTTTCACAGCAGCCAACTGACTCCAGAGCCCCTCAGCCAACCAACCAGCCCACTCTTTTATAGCACTCTTCTTGGCTACAGCTGTGGCCTGTTAAAGTCAGGCCTGCTCCTAATCTTTAGTAATTAACCCAGCTGCAACTCTTTAAGGGGGTAAGATTACTCTCTACACTACCTTCATTCACCTACACTCGGTCCCCCTACAATTGTGTAGTTGAGACACAATTAAATTATAACTATCTTTTACACAGAATGAACTTTTACTGTTGAAATGACTGCCTGGGCTCCAGGCACACTGCCACGAAGGAACAGGCATGCCTTAGTTCTCTGCTGCTGCTTCAGCTCTATGTGGCTTAACAGACAGGTGGAGTCTGGCCTGCAAAGTTACCATTATAATGTCAACATAAATATAATTACATTTTCTCAAGCAATGGAATTAGTGCCACCAGGAAACAAAATCATTTCAGGTTTCTCCTGCTGTGTTTGTATGAGCTTGGGGTCTAACTACCAACCAGGGAAATTTGGCCTTTGTGCTCAAGTAACGCAGTGCTGTGCTTTCCATTTCAAGATGAAATTACTACTAGTGGGATTTGTGCCTTAGGAAAAGAATTTGTGCTGCTAAATCTTTTGGTAGTTGAGGCTGCTCTGTGTCACCACATAAAGATAGTTATTTACATGGTCATGCATACACAGATGCACAGCTAGAGCTTATTTGCATGAGTGTGTGTTGGTTTGGGATGTCTTTTTAGGAACATTAGTGTGATGTGAATCATTTTAAGTGCAATTTTTATGAGGAAGAATATGAGCCTCCAGGTACCTATTCCCTGTCTCTCTGAGTACACTCGTTTTTTAAGGTTCTGGAGGAGGATGAGGGATCTCAGCAGTAAGCCCTGGGATGCTGCTCCCTGCATCTCCTTATTGCAGACCCAGGCAGGCCATGCTAAGGATTTCCTGGCAGGCCATGTGCCCATATTTTTCCTGGTGAAAGTAAGGATTGGATATAGGAAAGAGGAAGGACTTGGTTAACTATGGACTTATATTCTGTGTTTTAATGTACCAGTCAGTTGGGAAATAAATTAATCACTGGAGATTCCTGGAGCATTTCTTGTGCATCAAGAGGAGGTTGGCTTTTCCCTCAGCATCACAGAACACACAGAATTAGCTTAGAGTGATGGTGAAGAGCTAATTCTCCCTATAATTGTGCCTCCTGTGCCAATATTGTAGTGTTCCCAAAAACGGTCTCAAATGAGATTAACATCAACAAAATGAAGCCAATTTCTCTTACACATAGCCTTAAGCCTTTTTTTCAAAGAAATCTGAAATTATACTGCAGGATAAGTATTCCAGCTGCTGCTTCAGCGGTGTCCAACTGCAGTGATTTAAAGCAAAGCCTCCATGAAAGCAAAGGGAAATTTGTGCTCAGCCTTGCCTGGCCAGCTGGATTCCAAGTGCAAATCAAGCCCTAGTGCTGCCCTTATTCAGGGATAACAGTACAAATCAGTGAGGGTAGGTTGGCATTTTAGGTTACATCAGAAGGGCACTTCTGAAGCAAATTTCCTGATTTCTGCCGCGTACCATGCTTTTCCTTGCACGTCAGGTCAGAGCATAGGAACTGGGCTTTTGGAAGAACCAACATCAGGAAGGTACTCCAGGACCATCCTTCCTAAGCTCCAGCCAGTCCAGACAAGGGGCTAGACTGGAAAATTGAGCCACATGCAAAGTGTGCATGTGGGGTCCCCACTACCAGCTGTGGATCTGCTCCTGTTTAGCTTCTCAGTGTAGGAAGAGCCATCTGACACCCAGGTGAAACACTAGTGCATTGCAGACTCTCACTTTGAGTAAATTGGAAATTTAAATAAGTAGTAGAAACCTTAAAATAATACAGTGCTCATCCCAAGTGGTTTAAACTCAAGGCTTTCAACTCCCTAGCACAGTTTCTTTCTTCCCCTCCTCAGCTGAAGAAGCAACTCTGCTTTTAAGACTCTCCATTACCATATGCATGTTAAAAAAAAAAAAAAAAAAAAAACAGCTATTTTTCACTATGATTTACATTCCAAATTTGCTTATTTACTCCTAGGTAGATTAATCTTGTCTTTAATTAATTTTATAGCAATTACATGCTTTTAATCTGTGGTTTAGTGATCTATTACTTACAGCTGCAGTGAACAAAATACACACAGGCTGGGGGAAACACATCCCTTGTGTAGGTGGCCACTGTGGGCCTCTTTTAAATTATACCAAGCCTCATGAGCTAAGGCCTAAGTAGTTTTCAGGATTTGAACAAATGAGGACATTTCAGTCAAGTACATCACTGGCAGCTCTTTGTTGAAAGTGTAAAGAGTGTGAAGCCCAGAAAACTTGTCCCAGAAAGTTTAAGATCACAAACTTACAGGATTGTGTTCAAACACTGTACTGGTTTTAATCTTCCTCTTGTTTATCTCTCATTGCAAGTGTGTCAAATTACTCAAGTTGGGATAGGAGAAATTAATTCACAAACTTCTTAGGTATCTGGATTTAAAGTTTTGTTGGACTGACTTCTAGTGTGCAAAAAGTGTACACTTGTATTGCTCTCCTCTCCTGAACATCTGAAGATGACAGCATTAAAGAATTAGTCCCCAGAGCATTATTATCCACTTCCAAATGATGGGGCAAAAAGAGATTTGATGGCTTCTTCAATACACTGTGGTAAAGCTAGGAAAGGAATCCAGATTTCCTGGTTCCTCATCCTGTCCCTGAACCACAAACCACACATCCCTGCCTTATTAGCGACAATCACAGCGCATGAAAACAGACTATTTATATCTGAATATTTCATCTGTTCTCACTCATTATTCCCTAACTCACCAATGTAATTATGTTGGCAGGGCGACAGTCTCTTTTTTCCCAGTAAGAGCAAACAGATTGTTAGGTTTTCTGCTGAGATACAAGCTGCACAAGAAGAACTCCCAAATAAATCAGATCAAAAGGACCATGTTTCCATTGAAACATCCTTGGTCAGGCAGCAGTGGGAGAGAAGGTTTTGTAAAATCTTCCTTGGCTGACTCGAACAGCTGGATTAAAAGCACTGATCAAGAAGGGTTAACTTTGAAAAGAATATTAACCCAGAATAGGTTTAGCCAAAGAGAGAAAAAAAAAAAAATCCAATAAAAAGGGGCTTTGGTAAGTTCTGATTTTCAAATGTTGTGTGATATTTAACAGTCCTCAGAGTTTGCATAACCCGCAGCTTTGGAGAGAAAAATGAGATGGTCTGAGCAAAATAAGTCCAAGATTCACATTTCATAAATATCACTACTAGTCACTTTATTGATTACATATTCTCTGATTAGCACAAATGATGCTTGTTCTGGTAAAACACTTGCTCCCATGTATGGGGAATATCATTGCACCTTGGGTAGAACACAAGGCTCCTTGAGAATTTCACCGCTGGAGTCAGTGACACCACATTTCACTCTGTATGAGGCAAGTAACTTGCTGGTCTTGGCAGTGCTTGGGCTGCCTCATCCTGAAGTGGCAGCTATGCTCTGTGTCTCAGATGCAGGCATTAGAGACAGATAATGTGCATAATCACAATCCTTTTCATTTCCCAGTGACATGCAGGAGTCAGGTTGTGTTTGTTAGCATGTACACAATATGTACAATAGTCCTGCTCAATAGGACACCACAGTTCATTGCTACAAAATTCAAGTTTCCAAGCAGACTTAGAGCAAAGGCTGAGAGTATAATGTGGATTCATAATGTTCAGGTTTCAAAAAACAACCACCAATTAGCAGGAATGTTTTGGCTGGGATTTTTTCTCTGCTGACCACGTGCATCCAAATGTAACCCCGTGAAATCTCCCCTGTAGTGGACACAACCAGTGGTATTTTAGAACACTGGAGGGAGAAGGCAGCTAAAGAGCACCGAGTTTTTATCTCTTGCTAAGTCAGAAACTCTCCACTATGCACGTGCTCTTCTGTTTTCTGCTGGCCAGGGTTTGGTGACTTGGTACAGCCCCACTACAGTTCTGAAACCCTCTGTTGTTTAACACCACAAGTGAAATGGGCACCATAACCTTTGTGTGGCCCTGGAGCTGCACAGGAATGATTTCCTGCTCTCTGCAAAGGAAGATGCCTTCAGATTCTGTTAAATGATAACAAGTAAGGAAAAGGAGGCCTCCCCTAGTTCTAGCAATCCTATCCCTCCCACTGGGCTTTCCTAGAGGTGACAGAGTTGAAACCCACAGGTTTTATTTTCAGAACATGGTCATTTCTCATTTTGGTATTTTAAAGTAAACAATCCTTGGTTCCCATGTATTATTCAAGTAGAGAGAAGTGGGTATCCAGTGCACAGATAATCAAACATCCAGCCTGCACCAGACAACCTTCTTAAATCGCTTGAGAAACTTCCCTATTGCTGTTATCATTCTCCATCCACTTCCTCCAATTATCCAGCACATCAAACATTATTTTGTGTTTTCCCCACAGCTGTGGGGTGAAGCAAGCAAGAGCTGTGTTCCTTCCAGCTCCCCTAACAGTGCTTGCACACAGGAGAAGAGAGGGAGCTGCACAGATGTTGCTGGTATCACATTAATACAGAAATAACCTGTTGAAAGTAGATTTGTTTTCAAACCTTTCAGTGGTAAAATATCAGTTTCAGATGGAGGAATTAATGATTTTAACCTGCCTATCAAGCTCTTTCATTGCCAGCATGTAAAATAGTTTTTGATGTTTCAAGTTGCAAGTAGTAATGTTGAGGGTTTTTTCACTGCTGCCAAAACATTTACATGAAGCTGCTATTCAGATCAAATTATCTTGAAACTGCAAAGCGTGCGTGGATTCCAAATTATTCATTTGGAGAGATTGTTGCACGTTCAAATTACACGGTAGAAACTCACAAAACACCACGACTGCCTCAGATTCACAGGGATGGCAAAAATAGTTCTTGAAAGAACTCTTCTCCTTCAATGCAGTAATGAAACAGACACAGGCTTTGGCTGTGTTTAAACCAGAATTCCACCAGCCCTGCTTTGTGGTTCTGGCTTTGGTTCCACCACCCTTCAGACACAGACAGCTCAAAGAGAGGGGTGCTGGGGAAGTGATGCATCAGGAAGCTAAAGCACAGACACTAAAGAGATGTGACCTTTTGGGGAATGACAAACCAAAAATGTAAATTCCAAAAGTGCAGTAGACACTCAGAGGTGCTCAGTGCTAGTAGGATCCTATTAACTATCTCACATTTACCTTTCAGGAACACACCAGTTGCAGAAAAGACTCCAGAATATCACCAAAAAGAGGATTGGGCAATTTCAAGTTTTTGATGAACCATCATTCCAGGTATTTTGATGTGCCTTCCTTTGCATAATGTTCTAAATAACTGCTGGTTTTTAGTAAGGATTCTGTGTTGCAATGAAAGAACAATCTGGCCACATTAAAGACATCCCTAAGAAAAAAGTGCTTCCCTCAAAGAACCATAAAGGTAATTTTCCAAGAATCACAGAAAATTACCATAAAGGTAATTTTCCAAGAATCACAGGTGTCTAATTTAGCACCAAAGATAAGGAGTCAGTTCTCTCTAGCAGAGAGGGGATGGACAGATAAAAATGCAAAAAAATCTTAGAGATAAAACTAAAAACTCCTAACTGCTGTCAGAAAGGAGCTGGCAAAGAAAAGTGAGGGCTGTAGAAAGAGCTCACCTGTGAGGAATATTGAGTGTGGCACTGGAGCAGGGTCCTTTGCCCTTTCAGTCACTGGTAATTGGAGATTAACATCTAAAATTTGTGTGCTTTTCCCCTGCCAGTTTGTAGTTGATTTGTTCTCATTCCTTCAGTGAAATATCCTGAAAAGCAACAAAAAAAGCAATAGGGTGAGACAGGTTCCCCAGATGTGGTGGGGAGTGCTCAATGGGTGTTTGTCTGCAACAGGAAATCAGTGCCTGTGTGCTCTGCCACTGTGCTGTGTTTTATCATGGCATGAAATCACAGGGATTTCAGCATTAGCCTGATCAGCAGATACTCTGCACTGGTGGGTGTCCTGTGCATAGCTCACAGCTGAGGCATCCTGTTCAGAACAATCTGATACACTTCTCTGGGAAAGGGAAAAAGGAGTTAAAGAAAGAGCCAGATCAGGAGGAAAGAAATACTGATGATCTCTTCAGGGGCTGTGCTTTTTCCGCTTCTTTTTTAATGTGCATGCAGTGACAGCTCTGTGAGTAAAATACCAGAAGAATGTCCATGAGCTGCCACAGTGTACACATTTCAAAACAATCTAATACCTGTTCTCTGTTGCATTCAGAACAGATAGAGTTTTTTCCTGAAAAGACCTAAGGATTGAGGGTTGCACATCTTAGGAAAAAAACCACTTCTGCAGTACTTCTGACATGGTACCTCTGGCAGTGCTCTTCCTGTCACCTGGGAGAAGAAGGGCACAAGGTTTCCCGCATCATCTCCTTCCTTGCCAACCCTTGAGGCTTCCAGGAGGGAGATATCTCTTTGTTCTCCACCTTAAAAGAAAAAAAAATCTGAATTAGTGGCTTTGGTTCATTAGGGCATTTCAACACCTAGTTTAAAGCTTCAGATGGCTCCAGTGAGTACAGGAAGTGTGGGGGCAGTCAGAATGACACAAGCACATATGAAAATATTTCCCTGGGTGAGGCTTCAAGTTGCATTTGGGAAAATGTGAAGTTACATAAAGAAAAGAGCACATTAATTCCTTTTTTTTTTTTTTCAACAGTATTTAACTACATTTTTCTTGAAGTAGGGATGTGTGAAAAGCTGCACTATTGTAGATAAAAATATATAAAATGGGGCACATTAAAGATTTGGATATTAATTTCTCAGGAGACCTTTTCCAGTCTAGACTCTATTGACATATCCTGCCAATTTGTTTGTCTGCTCTCCCTGTGAACATAACATTTGATACTGTAGGCAATGCAAAGATCTCTGATAAGCTTGCTGCTTCCTGCAGCACTCTGTGCTCACAATGAACTTCTTAGATACAACTTTCAGCTTCTCTGCATCACCCCCATTCTACATTTTTTTCACCATGTGCTTTCTCCTTTTTGCACCCTTTGCCTTCATCCCGTGGGGGACCATTCTCAGCTTCCAAATCTCCTGTGAGGACAAGGATCTCTGAGCTGCCACCTCCTGATCCAGTTCACACTCTGCCTGCTGCATGCACACTGCTGAACTGGTAGGATTTGTTCGGGATTTTGCTTCTTACCTGTCCTCACCCTTTGCTGGTTTGTACTTGGTTAGGAGCTGCTGGAGGGAAAGGTGAACCTAAGGAATTAAAGGGGTTTCCAGCAGAAAAATTCCAGAAACAAAGCTGATCTTCAGGGAGTGATGCTGACTCCATTAATGGTACTTCTTGCAGTGCCTTTACTGCTTTTTAGTTAAGCACACAATGCAGCTCTGTAATTAAGCTGCAGGCATCATATGGGGCAAAAGTCACATATGGCTTTTTTTCCTGTTTTTAATTTTCTTTCTTGTAGTTATTACTGGGCCCACTAGATGTGAAGAACAGTTGTGCTTGAATTTTGCCATTTTAGATTAATCTGTAAAACTCATGGTGTTTCCTGAAAATTATATCTTTATTGCAAGCTAGATAAAGCACATTTTTTCTGAATGCCTTCTTTAGTCCAGATATTTTGGATTGAAAAAGAAAGGCAGGAATATTTGGAATTCAAATTAAAAATTACCTGGGAATAGGAGAAATCGACAAGCCTTGAAATTTAGGGAGAGCAGGCCAGTCATCCACAAGGCAAGCCATCTCTGTTTGGAAAAGTGTCTTGACACCCTTACCTGTAAGTGATGAATGAAGCTGAGTTCCAAGTCAATATCCAGGCCTGCTTAGGTTGAATTTCTGTGAAGAACCCATTACAGGATGCCAGTAAACATCCACAGGGCTACTTTAATTTTCATCATTGGAATAGGCCAGCCTTAAGAAGCACCCTGCACATGCTGTCTTATCCCTGCCCCTCACCATCCCTGAAATGCTGTGTTCAGTCAAGGTGTTCAATCACCTGAGTGTCCAAGAAAGGAAGAGCAGCTGGAATAAGCTGTGTATCTTGGTGTTGCAGAATCAGCTGGCTGGATAACATTTATTAGGATTCCATTTTTTTGCCACAGAGGCAATAAAGCATGATTCTAGCCTGCCTCTTACAGAACCTGGCGCTGGTCTCAAAACAAAACCCCAAAGCCCTGGAGAAAGGCATTCCTTTAGGAATATGTATTTCTGTACCTTGATCTCACCAAGAGGTAGAAATGTTCACAATTTCTGTAGCAAGGATGCAATGTGGCTTGCTAGGAATAACCTTTATGCATCCTTGTGTGCATCTGGCATTAACAAATGCTTCCCACCTTACAGACCTCCTCTGTAAGCTTGCTTCCTCTGGCTGATAGTAAGTTCCCAGTAAAATCAGTTTGTACTACAGAAGCAGAGGAGTCTTTGTCAGAGAGAAATTCCTCCCAAACCATGGATAATCATTATCCCCTCTGAATTACCTAATTATCTTTTGGGAGTTTTGTTTATTGTGTGGAAAAAGAAACAAGGGGTTTTCTTGCCAGCTCCCTCAGAAGTGGCCCAAATGGGCACTGTCTGAGGGAGATCACAGGCTCAGGCCGCTGTCTCATTGTCCAGCTGGGTGCTGCAATAGCCTGGCCCCATAAAACAGACATTTAGCTGAACAGAAGCAATTAGCCCTCCATCGTGGCCCCTGCTCACAATAGCAAAACCAGCTGATGTTCTCTTAACTTGGAACAATGGGAGGACAGGCATGGGCTGTGGAACTCTTACAGGCACAGTAACTCCTTCCAGAGGGGGACCGTGAGAAAGTGGAGCCTGTAAAGAGCCTTTCAGTGGATGAACTCCTGAACAGTCTTTTATCCAGTGAACTCATCAGTCAGCTGTCTGTGGGTGCAGCTCTCTTTAGAAAACCCCAGCTCAACTGCACCATGCCAGTTTGTAGTGATAAACCTTCCTGCTGAATGATATTCTGTCTCAGCACTGTGTTCACCCCAGTATGGATTTATTCAGCAGCATCTTTTCCCTCCAGCCCTCTTTCACATTCCTTACTGTGCTTGTTCCTCTTCCTAATGATCTGGGAATAGCAGTGACCACCAATGAGAGCATGGCAAGAACTGAATGTTGCTCATGACAGTGGCAGTGAGGCTTCACTTAAGATTCAGATGCTGAGAAAATTCCAGCAAAGAAGCTGGTGAGCTCAGAAATTCAGCCCTTCCATATGAATCTAGTAATTCACTTCCTTTTGACTACTTTCTCCTCCACTTTTGCCACCACCCCTAATGAGTGGATAGCCAGAACTCAACTGCTAGCTGTGTTCAATAAATGACAGCCCTTTAGAGCTGTGTACACTACTGTGCCCCTTCCCACCTGGAAGGTCTTCCAAGCACCTTCAGGCAATAGTTCATCATTTGCAAGTATGAAACTCTTTGAAAACACAAGGCCTTTGCTAGTGGCAAGGCAAAGACACCATTAACTTTGTGATAACAGTCCACAGTAAACAGAACCCTCTATTTGATTCAGCATCTTTGGCAACAGTCCAGTGATTTGGTTTCCAGCTGATGCCATGAGTTTTCTGTAGGCACACATTCCTTATGAGCCTCGTTTCTCCTCGCCCTTGTGCTAAATTTCCTTGTTTCCTTGTTTAGCAGTTTGGATAGCACAACCCCAGAGTTCTGATTTCTGCCTGGGCAGGCCTGTTGCCAGCCAGCTGCAAATGGATATTCTGTTGCTTTTGGAATCTTCTTCCTAAAAACTAATCTAAAATCAAATTAATTATTTAGTGATTGAGTAAGAATTTTCAGTGACTATCACAGAATGGTTTGGGGTTGGACGTCCAGCCTCCAAGATGTCTCACATCTGCTGCTGTTACCATGGTTTGCATTAAAAACCCCTTTCCTTTGTTCAGCCCCATCATGGATCTGTTTCCCCATCGTGTCTACTCATTAAATCTTCAGCAAGAACTAACAGAGTTAGTTCCAACATCCTAGTATATGATACTGAGAGGACTGGTAGGACTTTGTGGTCACTGAAATGTAACTGTGACATCTCCCCAAAAGTGCCACTGGAAGAATGAGAAGTGAAATAAAAGAAAAGCCACTACATTATGAACAAGCTGGTAGCAGAGAGCCCATACCCCTGGATTATCTGTCTATCCAGGGACCTGGGTAAAACAACCAAACAGATTTACTGGTTTTATGGGCATGGTTCTCTTGCTCACCAATAGATGGGAGCAGAGATTTCTCTATTCAGGACATTTTCAGGCTACAGCGCTTGCAGTTTTTTGTACTCTGTGAGGGGCAAAAAATAAAACCAAACAATGTCAATATAGCTCATTCATGTATCCACAGGGGGAAGGGTATTGTTTGTTTAGTAGCATACAGATGAGGTTTGTGATGGGAGTCAAATAGAAACCAGGAGTCAGCACTCTTGTATTCTTTAACACTGGAATTCTACCGTTTGGTATCTAGAACTAGTCAGAGGGTATTGAATAAGTTTACAACCCCTCATTGTTATTTCCCAGATTATAAGTGTGTTTTGCTTGGATCCAAGCCTTTACAAAAGCAATTGAATGTGTCTTAAACTTCCATTCCTTTTTCTTACCAGATCAAAGAGGAGAAGCTGTCCAGATGCAAATAGCTAAGCCTCTAATGAAATGATCAGTGAATTGTTTCTCTCTTGTGTTAGAAGCATTTAAATTACACTATTGCACTTAGGGCACTCTGCACTTCTGACTTGTATAGCAGGACCCCAGCACCTAACACAAGCCAGACAAATAACTTCAGCACTTAGCTTTCAGCATGGGTCCCTGCCCTCTGACCTCTGCTGTTCATCAGAGGCGAGCCAAATGCTTTGTTAAAAAAATATTAATTGGGCCTGGCACTCCTCTAGGGCTGGGCACGTCACAGACAGTTTCTAGCAGCAAGGAGCTGTTTGCAAGAAGCAAAACCTCGTGTATTTTCTGCTCAACAGGAGGCTGACTTAGCCCTACTGGAGGTGAAGCAAAGCCTGATCTGTGGAAGCCCGGGAATGGCAGTGCAGCACCTGCTCAGGTGGCACCTGTGTGACACTGTCAGGACTCCTCCCAGCTGCCAGCGAGGGACAGGAGGGGCAGTTTGCATAGCCTGAGGTTGGTTGGTTTGTTTGGGGGGATATTTTGTTAATTCCCTCTATTCCTGCATAAATATTTTGTGCAAGCATAGTAGAAATACAAATTTAAGTGCACTGGAGCTGCCTATAAAGACAAGGGTTGGTGGGACAGAGAGTAAATAAACATCTCTCCTTTGTCTGCAGAGGCAGAACAGGGTGCAGAGGCAGGAGATTTCCTCTCTGCTGCCCCTCCTCTGCACCTCACCCCAGACAGGGCCTTTGTTGAGCAGCAGTGGGATGTGACCAGGGAGGTGCTTTACCTGAGATTCTGCCTGGTTCCCAGTCAAGCCCTTTATTCCTTACCTGTTTTTCTTTCACTTTTATGTTCATAATTTAGAGCTGAAACTTCCAGAGACAAGTTGGAGGTAGGAGCATCTGGAGCTTTCATGAGAGAGGCATCCAAGCTCCTGAAGAGAGCCTAAAGAAAATGTACTTACCTAAACTCCTTCAGTCTTGTTTTTTAAGAGATTTCTTCTTTATATTAAAAGTGAGTTTACCACCCCTTCCTATGAACCCAGCCTTCCAAGACATAGAAACCTTCCAGAGTCTTGGTGTTGTCCCAGGGTGTGATGTTGGCTTTGAACAGCATTTCTCAGCTTTTTTTTTCCGCTTGCTTTACTCCCTGATCTTTCCCTTGCTTTACTCAAGGGGAAAGATCTCTCCAGCTCCCTTTCATGACAGGGCTTCTCTGATGCAAAAGTCTAAAGTGATGATTTTTTTTTAATTCTGGCAGTAATCCTGCAGATAACACCACTCTTAATTTGCACTAGAGTAGAAGTTGCCAAAGCTCTGGGGAAAGAAAAAAAAAAGGGGTAAAACAAAGGCAGCTGACTGCATGCTAACTTTGGAAGTTAAAAACTCTGATTTGTACTTTGGGTGTGTTCCAGATTTATCAAAGCCATGCCTTCATTCTAGTAATAAGCTCCACTAAAAACTAAACTCCTCTATATAAAACTGAATTTTGACTTCTTAATGTAACAGTAACAGCAGCCTTTCTGAAAAGATAGTTTCTGTTAGTGATGAGTTAAAAATTAAAATTCAAACCTTATCCTGCAAGAGGGAGCAGTTTCACATATTTTTAGACTGTTTATGATAACATGGAGGAGGAGTAGTGCAAAATCACCCAACAAAACATCAGATTAAGATGCCCTAGTGATTAAAAATTTTAGGATGCCAGTGCTCCCTACCTTGTGTGCCTGCTCTGGTCTGGAAGCCAGCAAAAGCCCTTGTGTAACTCAAGTGCAGAGGCTCCGGGCCCAGCCTGAGCTTTGCACTCAGGTTATTGGGCTTCGACAGCCCCATGGCATTTTGGTTTTACATAATCAGCTCTTTTTGTTATAAGCTGTGGGCTTCAGATAACAGCCATGAAAAACAATTTCAGGTGGAAGCAGCACACTGGGTACAGACCAAGACAGAAAACATTCAGAAAAATCAAATATTTCTTACTTTTTGTAATCACCTGTCTTACAGCAGTTGAGTGTTGTCTGCTGTTTGCTGACAACTCGCTTTGCAGGAAAAACAAAGTGAAAGAGACAGGAACAGAGGGCTTTTCTGCATTTCTGATAAACCTGTAGTTATGCCCTCCAATGACAGATTGGCCAACAGCAGAGAGTAAGACAAATATGTGCAGTCTGAAGTGTCTGGGAGCAAACTCACACATGCCTTCACTGTACTGCTTTTGTTTGCAGAATGTTTCCATCTGGATGAGTAGCAGGAGCAGGAAAGCATTTGAAGCTAGGAAATCCACCATACTGCTGTCTATAAAGAACTGATAGGATTTTTATGTGGAGCCTTAAAGAGAATGACATGCAGTGGTTTTTTTTCTTTTTACCAAATTGGAGAGCTCAGATGTTTGCAAGCAAAACAAAATAAACTCAGGCATTGAAACTCCTTCCTGAAATGTGGCCAATGCCATGGCACATCCCCAGCACATGCATTGTGCACCCCTGGGCACTGCTGGGACACTGCTAATGGCACCCATGGCACAAAAGGGAAGGTCATTAGCAGAGAATGATTATTGCTGCAGCTAGAAAGTAGACAAGTAATCTTTTGGGTTTCAGTCCATTTCCTCAGTGTTTTCAAACCAGCACCCAATCTTCCCAGACCCCACTCTGTGGCTGTTCCTTTCTTCCTTTCTTTTCTTCCCTCCCCTTTTTGCAGGGACTGTGGTTTATTCTGATTCACTCCATTTCTTTCTTCTCAAACAGCCACAGGGCAGGCTCGCTGTTGCCAGGGATATGGTCCATGCATGTGACATCGTGCCACCAAAAACAATCCCGTTTATTTCTGATGTGACGCTGCTGAAACCGTGCAGCCAGACTGGGAGCAGGACACCTCAGTCAGCCATGAAATTTTGTGAGAAGAATTTTCCTTCAAGGAAGTGTTCTTAAAAAATAGCTCTCAGGGAGAAATGTGCAGGGTTTGCTCATAAAGTGGTTGTTGGCAAAGGTTTCCTTGCCAAAGTCCAGTCAGAGTATCAGTGAGGGATGGTAAACACATGCCATTTTGACAAGAAATTAGTAGGTTACATAGCACTGTGGAAAATATTAGACTTTCTTCTTCCCCTACCTCAAAGAGGCTGTTAGGAGATTAAGAATCTCCAGCTCTCAAAGGTATAGCTGTTTTACCAAAATTCAATTAATGAAGAATAATATTTAGGGAACAAGAGAAAACACCTCTGTTGCATGTGGAGTGCTAGGAATAGATGGAAAGTTGCCTGTACAAACAGTTCAGCAACTCTGGGATGAATTATAGGAGCATTTGTATGCATGATTGCCCATCTGTGTAAAACAAGACGTGCAGTCACACACAGGAATGATGTGCAGGGCAGACCTGCACATGGGGCTGTTATTAACTTGCTCCCGGACAAGCCGTGTCCCATCACATCCGAGTGTGACCCAAGGAAGTTGAGATAAATCTATGGAAGTAACTAAACAGAGGAGGAGGCCTCACTGGGAGGAAACTCAAGGTACGCTATCTCCATCTGTGTGTCTGTGTTTGGGGTTTATTTAGACTCAAGTCAGATTTTGGACTGTTACTTCTCCACTTGAAGTTTTTTTGGCAGTTCCAGGAGGGCTGGAGGCTCAGATCCAGCGGGTTCCTTCCAGCTGTGCAGCCCAGCGGGCACTGGCAGGGTGTGGGGAGCTGCAGGACTTCAAACCAGGGGTGCTGTCAGGAGCTCTGCCTTGCACAGCTCCCCCCTCAAGTACCAGCTGCAAAATGTCAACAGCACCTTCCTCAGAGAACACAATTAATTAGAGAGGCCTAATTAATTAGTGTCAGGAAAGCAGATGTAGCGATTATGGCAGAAGTAAACAAATGTACATATTGTAAATTGTTCTGCAAAGGATTTGTTCTGGAATCCCTGTAGCCCTTTCACTCCTCCCCAGGATGCTATTGGGAAGGCCATCAGGGAAAATGTAGAGATAAACTGCAAATTGATGAGGAACTAATGTACTTTTGTAAGTTTATATCTCAGGAAAACAATCAGCAAACAGACTCCTTTATTAATCCCTTGGGACTTGGGGGTGAAATACAATCCCAATATTTAATTTCCAGATCGTGCAACATCATGTACCACAAATAAGTCAACTGTTTAAAGTCTGTTTAATGTGAGTGTGAAAAAGCAAATGTGGAGTCACCCCCGACTGGTGTTTGAGAGGAGCCTTTAGACTTTGTAAAGGACCTGCCCTGAATGAAATCTCTTATACCTTGTAGATAAGAGGATGCTCCAAGCTCAATATAACAGACACTGGAATAGTGAAACACACTCGGAAAACTCAGACAGAAAAATTTCTGAGCTGCCTTCCAAAATTTCTTCAAGATGATAAAAAGGACAAATTAGACTGGTTAGGGATATAGCTGTAGAAGCAAATGGGACTAATGTACTGGAAGAACCAGTCGAGATATTAAAAAACCAAGAGTACTGTGTGTGAAAGAAAATGCATTGCACAGCCAGTGCCATGCTGAGGGGAGCAGTCCCTTAGGCAGCCAGGAGCAGTCACCTCAACAGGGATTTTTACACCTTTTCTACACCTCAACAGGGATTTTTACCCTTCACTCTGTGCTATTGTTTGCTCTGCAGGTAATGAGGGGTTTGGTGCAGAGAGGATGGGAGCTGGGATGGACTTCAGGGTAGAGCCAGCTCACTAATTCGTGCTGTGAAGGTGGAAAACATCTCCTTGCCTTGGTGAAGAATTAAAGGATTAAGGTAGGCAGTAGCAGCCTGTGAGCAGGGTGCTGCAAGAGGGAAGTTGCCGTCAGAGGCCGCTGCTCTTCCACCTCCTTGTGGTTCCCTTTTCCCCCAGATGATGCTGATACAGGTCAGAAAGAGAGGCTTCCATGGCCCATGCCAGGATATCTCCTTTATTTGTTCAGGTGACAGCATTTCCTGTGCAAAGGACTGCCAGGTGCTGAGCTGCTCATGAATGCTGCTCCCCACCAAGGTGAGTGCATTGCCCTGCTCACAGGAGATATTTGTGGATTTGAGGTTTTGTATTATGGGCTTTGTGCTTATGTGAGCTTGCTTCAAAAGCCAGGATTTAAAGGTGAGTACCTCTGTTTTATCATGGTGCAGTGAGTTGCCAACTTCCTGAAGGGAATGAGCTTGGTTTCTCTTCACAGACATTCACTTCTTTAGTGCTTGTCTGAAACAATTTTTGTTCCAGTGAGTAAACGAGCAGTGAAACAAGTAATGAGAGGAGTGAAGGTGCAAACAGAATAGCTAGAACAAAGTTTAAAAATCATTCCAAACAAAGGTACCCATGGTAGGATGTGTGAGAAGAGGAAAGGCAGCCTGTTCCTGTGCCCAGCCATAGGATGGAGAATCTGTTCAGGCAGCTGACAAGGCAGATGGATAATTAGTGCCATGGGTTAGGACCTGGGCAGGCACTGCTGGTGACCTGGTAGTTGCTTTTGGCACTTTATTTGGAAATCTCTTCCTCCTGCTTGAGGTATTGGCAGAGTAGCATGAGACCATCTTGTATGAGGGACTGGGGCAGCAGCAAGACTGCTTGACTTTTTTGAATCTTAAAAGGAAAACAAAACCTTTAAAAGAATGTTTGAAATCCCCCTTTTTAATTCTCTCCTAAAGTCTGAATTCTCCCCTTCTAAATGGGACAAAGGGCTCTTTTTATTCTTCTCTCTCATTGAAAAAATAACTTTTTTGTGTGCATTCTAATGCATTTTAGAGTTTTTACAAGACACCTCTACCAGCTGTCAGCTTCCAGCTAGAGCTTCTATGATCTGAGCACCTATTCAGGCAATGGTAATTTTACATTAAATAGTCAATGACAGGTTTTACACAAACAGAAAATATAAATAATATCTAGGGATTTAATGCACTAAAAGCCAACCAGTTCTCTCTAATATCCCATTCTATTGTACTTGTTTGTATTGTAGATAACACTTAAGAGGCAGGGGGGTAATTAAGGTAGTTGAATGAAATGCTGTGATAATAAAGAACATTTTCTTGTTTGTAAGAAGTCATTGGTCAAATCATACAACATCTACCTATGCAGGAATTCTGAGTGAGTCTAGCACCATTACTGCATTTCAGAGCCCAGGCTCATTTGTGGAGCTTGTACCAGTAGATGTCCACAGGCATCACCTTTCCTGCCTCTTCCATTTGCCTGTCCTCGTGCTGCACCCACACAATGCTGCCAGTGCCTTTCCAAACCCCTGTTCTTTTTCAGCAGTCAGTGAATGACAAGCCAAAAGCAAATGGTATCAAATTTGGCTAGGCAGGGCAATGTCAAAATGAGGCCCAGCAGGGTGGTGTGGCTGCAGTCTTTGCTACCTGCCTGCAGCTGAACAGGTTCCATCCTCATATCCTGTACATTCAGCTTAATTGGCCTGGCTCTTCCAAAGAGAGGCAGCAGCACTGATTTACTGCACTGTATAAATGTGTTTATAGCTTGGCACCAACACACTTACGCTCACTATTTTCCAACATGGATTTCCAATAAGCCCTTTGCTCAAATGAGTCTATTAACTTTAAAGTGCCTGAAGGTGAAACTGAATTATGAGAGGCAAGCTTTGGGGACTGAAGCCCAAAGCAGCTGGGAAAGGCTCCCAGAGTCTTCTGTTAGTACCTGTTGTGGTTGATATTTATATTAAGGAAAAATAATGTAGAAAGTAAAAGCAAACCTGGGACACACATGGCCTCAGCCTGAGCTGCCTTTCACTTCAGCTGGCACTCAGACCCATCCCATTCCACAGAATATTAGAGCAGCTCCTGATTTAAGCCAATGTGCAATCAGAACATAACCCATTCCTTCCTCCCCTTAGGAATTTAACTTGCAAGAGTCACGTTGCCCTGTTTCTGCAGTGGGGCACCACAGCCTGCAGAGAAGCTCATCTGGCCCTGGTCCCTTGGGCAGTGAATTTCACAGCTCTGTTTGGTGTTCTGCAGAGCTGGGACACGCTTCCCTCTCCTCTCCCAGCCTGGGGGCTGCACACAGCTGCTCTTGGAGCCTCTCAGTGCTGCCCTGCTCGCTGCCAGAGGGGCTGGGATTCTTCCATGTGGAACACCAATTACCATCCCTGCAGGGACAGGAAATCAGGCAGAAAGTTTTAGTGGACCCCTAAGTACAGTCCATAATTACCTACCTGTACTTGCTCAAGGTTACATCTCCCCAGCTAAGGAGTAAGACTGATTTCTAGTTGCCAATAGCTTGACTTTATCTGCAATAAGAAAGGAACTCCTTAATACCCATGGAGGGAAAAAAGATTAGTAGAGAATGGAATTAAATTATTAAATTCGGAAAAGTAGAATTTTGGATTAATGTCAGGGGTAAAACTGCCATAGTCATGTCTACTAAACTGTGGAATGATCTCCCAGGGTGAGTGAGTGATGGAGCCCCTCAGTGTGAAGAATGAAAACAGCATCAGGCAAAGCCTCAGGAAATCAGAGTCTGAGGAGGCAGCATGGCCTGACTGTGGCAGTGCAGGGACTGTGCCTGTGTGGGAATGTCCATTGTCCATACACAGAACCTGTTCCTGTAAAATCTGTTGTGTTGCTCAGGTGGCTGTGATCCGCAGAGCTTTAAATCCTGCTTGCAGTTAACCTGTTGGGAATCTTACAGGCTGATCCAGCAGCAAGCCCTCCGAGGACACCAGTGACTCCGGCTGATGCTCCCCTGTCCCATCCTCATCACGTGATGCCTTAAAAATGCTTCAGACTTGCATGAGGTAGAACATGGGTATTACTGGGCATTTCTGCTTTAAGAAAAAGTCTGCTTTTGCTTTTACAATTTTTTAATCCCAAGTTATGGGTTGATCCAAGGAACTGTGGCTGCTCTGTCAGTTGGGAACTGCTCCCTTTCCACTCCAGTTACTTTTTGTGCCAGTAAACTGTTTGTGTGGCAAGTGAAGAAATGTCTGTGCACCAAGGTCAGGTGCAGTCTCTCTCTCCATGGAGATCAACTTGCATTGCCTTGTTTCTGGATGACATCCATATGAAAGACTTGCAGATGTAATGAGAGGATACAGGTTTTAAATTTAAAATTATGATATGTTGTTGTCACATTATTAAACAGATTGAATTTGTGGATTTTTGTAGATTACCCAAATTTAGGAAATAGTATTTCTTAGTGCAGTATTTCTTGGACCTGCTGTGATGAGTAAATACTGGATTGCATAGACAGTCATTCAGATTAAAGACAGTGGGATTAGGTGAGGGAAAATTCACAAACTTGCTTTGTGTAACACTCAGACACCTCACAAGGTGTGAGAGATTTTACCATCCAAAACAAAGGTGTGGACACATGATAGTCATGACCCTTTTAGCTCTTCTCTGGAAATTCTTGTTTCTGCATAAAAGAAGAAACAGGAGCAGAGAAGCAGCGAGTGAGGAAATGCTCCCTCTCCAGTCTGTTTGGACTAAGTGTGGGAAGCTGAGGGGGAGCAGGGCTCCCTGAACCTCACCTAGGGTGTGCAAACAAATCCATCTCCTGTGGCTTTCCTCCCCGTAGACCTGGGGAACAGAACCTCTGCAGGTAAGCAGGACTGCTTCAAAGATATGTGGTGGCAATTCCAGTTTTCCTTTGTACCACAGAATATATGGAGCCCCTGGATTTTGTCCAGCCACTCAGAACAAGGCATTCAGTCGCCTGTCTTTAGCTCCCTGGCACCAGTCATGAGGCAGTGCTGACAGACTCTTCTAAGTCTCGTGGTTTGGGTCTGTTCAGGGAAAAAAAAATAGTGTCTCTTGCCACTCATCAGATATGCTGGAGGGCTCAAAAAATAGACATGGAAAAGCAATGGCCATAGCTACTGTCCTGGCTTTTCACAGATGTTGGCTTTCCCATTCCTCAGGTTAAACTGCTGCTGCTTCACAGCGCACTTCATCTCCTGGAATGAGGTTGGTGCCATTCATTTATCATCTGTATTTCTTTCTATATTTGGGATTTTTTATAGTCTGGAAAGCTTATCCCCTATGATTTTTGGTTTTACTTGACTGGCTCCATTTGCATGGTATCTCCCTTCCAATATTTCCCATTGTGGCTCAGAATGGCTAGGGAGCTGCACCAGGTGGGAGAGCCAGGATCTCAGAGGAGCTCTGCAGCACAGGTCCAGCAGAGATGTCTGATCCAGCAAAACTCTGCATCAGCCTGGGGCACAAAATAGATCCTTACAATGGAATCTTTCATTTGCTCTTCATATTTTCTGCCCTTGCTTTGGGTTTGTTTTCTTCTCTTTTCTTCCCTTGCAATTGTCAAGGCAGCATCTGGGAGTTTTATGAAACAAATGTTACCCATTAAAAGCCCATCACTGCCTGCCAGAAAGGAAAATGGCATCTTATTGAAAACAATATGTAATGGTTATTGCTGTCTTGTTGCAAGTTATGCCCTTGAAAAATATTAGGGACTTATTTAGTAGCAACTGATGGTGAGGAAAAGCCCAACTAAACAGAAAATTAACTGTTGTATTATCTTTTACACAGCTTCAAACACCATCCTACAAATGCCTGCTTTGTTGTTTTCATAGCTGTGTTTACAGTTGCCTCAAGGACAAGGAACAACACTTCTCCATTATGCTTCTGTTGCCTCAGTGTTGGAGTCACAAATAATTCCTGTCTGGTTTCACATACCAGCCTTGGAGCAGCGATGGAGACACTGGTCCTGACCAGGAGAGCACAGCTCCAGCCATGTGAGTAAGAGGGCTAGAGAACGGGGTCTTCTGCATGAGGAGTGATCTCTCTGCAGTCTTGGAAACGCTGTCTCACAGCTGGTTTGAGTTTCTGATTCATTTTGACAGCACCTGACACATTCCTGCCTTAAAGGCCAAAGCTGCTCCTTGCCAGCCCCGTGTGACAAATGAGAATATCCATGATGGGTTAATCTGCTCTTCATCAGCTGAGCCTGAGAGCTGCTCTTGCAAAGGGACTGGGGACATTCAGCACAGGCACTTCTGGGGCTGTCAAAAGCTCAGCCTGAGCTTTGCTGAAGCAGACCAGAACTGATGGATGTCATAGCTGAGAAACACTGGGGGATCAAGGCAGGTGCCAAGTTTTCCCAGTCACTTGGGATTACTCTGTCAGTGAACCTGACTGCATAACTAAATCTGCACAGGTGCCCTCCAGACAGAACAGGTTTTGCAGGACCTCACTGGCTAAAGAGCTCCAACAAAGGTACTTTGTGTTGTTCTAATCTGTGTTTTTGGAGCTGAAAAATAGACAAAGGAATTTGAAAATATTTTGAAAAAACCCTAAACCAACTCAATTTATTCCATGTATGTCCACAGTGGCACCGCAGGTTTGGCTGGAGTGTTTGGCATAGTAAAATTAATATGGATGTTTGGGCTTCTCAGAGTTTGGGAATCATAGAATCATAGAATCATTTTTGTTGGAAAAAACTCTTATGATCACTGGGTCCAGTGGTGAAATTCTAAATGGGCTTGGGGCTGCCCCCAAAGGAATGACTGCCTTGGGTCTCGGCAGCGCCGTGCACTTGGGGCTGTTCAAAGCTGAGCCCAGCTCAGGAGTGATGTGACACATCATCCTGTACAAAACATGAATCTAACTCTACAAAGGTTCAATCTAAAACTGGTACACAGAAAAACCTAACTGGCCACTTGATAGGTGATGCTCCAGCAAACCAGGCATCCATTGGAATTCCTCCCTGTAGCAGAGCGTTCAGGGGGAGTTCGGTCAGAGCCGTGCCCCGGTGCCCAGAGCCCTCAGGCAGAGGCTCTGAAAGCGCTGGATGGGGTGCGTGGAGTCCCTCTGCTGGTGAGGTGACACCCACAGTCCTGTGGCAGTGAATGCCCGCAGTGTCAGAGCCACCGGGGACCGGGCTCCTCTCCCCTGGCCCAGAGCTGTGCCGGAGCTGCAGGGACACCCGGGCAGGTCATTGCCCGGTGCCACCGCCCGCCCAGCCCTGGGATGTGACATCCGGCAGGGCGCGGGAACTGGGGAACTGCAGGGAGCGAGAGTGAGTGAGTGAGTGAGTGAGTGAGTGAGTGAGTGAGTGAGTGAGTGAGTGAGTGAGTGAGCGAGTGCTCTGCTCTGCTGGTCACAGCCACAGGCAGGGCCCTGTGGGAGCAGCAGGGGCTGCTCTGGGACACAGGCACTGCAGAGGGAATTCCTGTCCTTGTCCAAGTCAATTCAGTTGATTTGGATGGGGGAATGAATTCCTCCTCCGAGTCCTCCTCAGTGCAGTCTGTCACAGTTGCTCACGCTGTCCCTGAGAGAGGCAGGGCAGCTGCCATGGCACGGGAGCGCGGCCATCCTTGGGGAGCTGCAGCGGGAGCTCCCTCAGCCTGAGCTCAGGGCCCGGGCAGGAGCGCCCCGATCGTCACCCGCTGCTGCCCGCTCCGGCCTGGGCACCGGGCACCCCTCCGGTTCCCCCGGGCCGAGCGGATCCGTGGGTGCTCCTGCGCCGCGGGAGCGCCGGGAGCCACGAGCGGCATCGCTCCGTGAGCCGGAGGCGGCACAACAAACGCGGCTGGGGATAACAGGATATCACACTGCTGGGATAACGCGGTATTGCAGATAGGCTGCGTTCTATGGCATCCTTTCAGGGGAGGCTCCCTGCCTTCTTATCCCACCTGTGGTTTTCTGCTAGCCTGAAGCAGTTCTCACAACAGAATCAAATGTGTGAGAGGTCCATTCCCTGCCACCATCTGTGGGGATGTCCGCAGTCAATTCCACAACCCTGTGAACTGAGACTAATAAATTGGGCATTTTTTTGGTCTCAGAATCGGAGTCTTAAGTCCTGTGGGTTGTTTTTTTTGGGGTTTTTTTGGTTTGTTTTTTTTTTTTTTTGTGGTGGTGAAGGTGAGGAGGGCTCAGGGACAAAGTCTCCGCTGCTGGCACTTGGGCCCAGCCCCATCTGGCGAGGCCCAGGGCTGTGAAGCAGGGACTCGAGCCCTGTGTTTCGGGAGTGCAGAACAAGGCTCGCCCAGGCTTGAGCACAGAGGCCAAGTGCTGCATTTTGGGGCCCGGGGACAGAGCCCAAATCCTGCGTGCGAGTGCTCGGAATGGGAGCCTTGGCCGGGATTTCAGGGTGAGTGCAATGATGCGGTGACTCCTGCAGGGCTGGTTCTTTGTGAGTGCTGTCTAAATGAAACCATTTCTGACAAATACAGGCAGGAGCAGGGGAAGAATCTCTTCCAAGGTATTCTGGAACACTCAAGGAAACAGCAAGGACACACAGGTTACAGAGGAGAGGGGGGGTCACTCAGATTCTAACACGAAGCCATTAACCACAGAAACAGTGATTACAGTCTATATCTTACCTGAATTTATACATTTGATCTCATTTGCACTTACAGTTCATAAGCTTAGGATTTAAAATGCCTTTATTTGTTTTGTTCTGTGACTATTTGGGATAATATGATAACATTTCATACCACAAGGTGGTGGCCACAGCCAAACCCTGAATTTCCATCATTTAGCTTACTGTTTCAGTGGATTTCCTTACAGGGATTCAGCCTCTCCCTGATCTAAAGGTGGCTTTTTGTCACTTGGTTTGCTTTAAATGCTCCCTGTGCCACTTGTGTCCCTTGTCCAGCGAGGACCTTCCAATGAGCTGTGCAACTCATTATGCTGACAGCATTTTCTCACTCCTTTCGATGAGTTCTGGATCCTGGCAAAAGGAAAATCCCTGGGAGCAACAGTGTCAGGAGGGTGGCTGGTGTGTCTGTGACACGTTCAGTGCTCATTAGGCTGTGACTGCACTCACACTAATGGGCACGAGAGCAGCAGGCCGGGTTCGGCCGGGCTCGGCTCGGTTCGGCTGAACTCGGGGCTGCTCGCAGGGTTCGGCCGGGCTCGGCTCGGTTCCGTTCGACCGACCCCGTAATGTTCAGGTTGGTGCGGCTGATCTCGCGTTGGTTCGGCTTATCTAGTTCGGTTTTGCTTATCTAGTTCGGTTCGGCTTATCTAGTTCGGTTCGGCTGAACGCGGTTTCGTCCCGTTCAGTTCACCTCAGCTAAACTCGGATCGATTCGGCAAATCCCGGCCAGAGTCGGCCCTTCGGGTACGGTTGGCTGTTGTCGGCCACACTCGGCCGTTGTCGGCCACACTCGGCCGTTGTCGGCTACACTCGGCCGCACTCGGCTCTTCGGCCGTCCCTGACTCTGCTCCGCGGTGCAATGGCGGCCGGTGGCGGGGCGCCGCTCCCCGGCCTGAGCCCCGTGAGGGGACAGAGCGCTGGCACAGCCGCCTCAGCCCGGGTCACCCTGGCCCTGCCCGGCCCCGCGTCCCCCGGAGCGCGCCCTGCAGCGCAGAACGCGGCCTCGGAGCCAGGAGCGGGGCCAATGCCCTCGGCTCGGCAGCGGCGCCGGGAGGCGGCGGGCGGTGCCCTCAGGTGAGCGGCCGGAGCGGAGGGAGCGGGGCCGGGGGCACCGGGGCCGGGCACCCACAGCGGGACGGGGCTGCTTCGGGCGCTGCTGCTGCGGGGGACCCGCTGTGGGTGGGACGGGGCTGTCCCGGCCCTGCGGCTCTCTGGGATCGCGTTCCGTGGAATAAAGCTGGGGCTCGTCCCGGCTGCGGGGGCAGCGCTTTGTTGTGTGAGAAACCAAGTTCACTCCTTAGAACTTTGACACGTTTGTTAAGGGATGAAAGGCAGCGTGTTCTCTAGATTCTGTTCCATTGCAGTGGTGTATGCATATTCACAGAATCACAGAATCACAGAAGTTCAAGACTGGAAGAGACCTATAAGATCATCAAGTCCAGTCGATGTTCTAACTGTTCACTAGATCATGGCAGCAAGTGCCACATCCAGTCTTTTTTTGAATTCTTCAAGGGATGATGACTCCACCACCTCACTGGGTAAATGATTCCAGTATCTGACCACTCTTACTGTGAAATATTTGCTTCTTAATTCTAACTTACATCTCGCTTGACGCAACTTGAGACTGTGTCCTCTTGTTCTATCTGTTATCGCCCGGAGAAAGAGACCGACCCCCAGCTCACCACAGCCACCCTTCAGGAAGTTGTAGAGAGCGATGAGGTCGCCCCTTAGTCTCCTTTTCTCCAGGCTGAACAACCCCAGCTCCCTCAGTCGCTCTTCGTATGGCTTGTGCTCCAAGCCCCTTATTAGTCTCGTTGCCCTCCTCTGGACACGCTCAAGTAACTCGATGTCCCTCCTAAAGTGAGGGGCCCAGAACTGGATACAATACTCCAAGTGAGGCCTCACCAGTGCCGAGTACAGGGGAAGAATGACCTCTCTGCTCCTGCTGGCCACTCCATTTCTGATACTGGCCAGGATGGCATTGGCCCTCTTGGCTACCTGGGCACACTGCTGGCTCATATTTAATCGACTGTCAACCAGCACCCCCAGGTCCCTTTCCACCTGGGCACTATCCAGCCATTCCGTCCCCAGCTTATATCGGTACAGGGGGTTATTGTGGCCGAAGTGCAGTACTCGGCACTTGGACTTATTGAAGTTCATCCCGTTTGATTCTGCCCATGCATCTAACCTTTCCAAATCATCTCTCTGGAGAGCCCTACACCCCTCTAGCAGATCTACACTCTTTCCCAATTTAGTGTCATCAGCGAATTTACTAATAAAAGACTCTAAGCCCTCATCCATATCATCAATAAAAATGTTGAACAAAACTGGCCCCAACACAGACCCCTGAGGGACACCACTGGTGACTGGTCGCCAGCTGGATGTGACACCATTCACCACCACTCTCTGGGCCCGGCCATCCAGCCAGTTCTGAACCCAGCAAAGGGTATTCCTATCCAGACCACAGCCAGCGAGTTTGTCCAGGAGTATGCTATGGGAAACAGTGTCGAAGGCCTTGCTGAAATCCAGAAAAACAACATCTACAGCCTTCCCTGCATCCAATAGCCGGGTTACCTGATCATAAAAGGTGATCAGGTTAGTCAGACATGATCTACCCCTCCTAAATCCATGCTGGCTGGGTCTGATACCCTGGCCGTCCTGCAAATTTTGCATGATGGCACGTAATATAAACTGTTCCATTATTTTGCCAGGTATAGAGGTCAGGCTGACTGGTCTATAATTGCCAGGATCTTCCTTTGCACCCTTTTTGTGAATGGGTATCACATTGGCCAGCTTCCAGTCATCCGGAACCTCACCAGTGATCCATGACTGTTGGTAAATGATAGAGAGTGGCTTTGCAATCTCATTTGCCAGCTCTCTCATTACCCTAGGGTGGATCCCATCTGGTCCCATAGATTTATGAATATCCAAGGATTTCAATAGTTCTATAACAGCCTCCTCTTGGATAATGTGGGGGCCATTCTGTTCCCTAAAACCAACGACCAGCCTAGATGGACGGGAGTCTTGAGGGCAAGTCATCTTTCCATTAAAAACCGAGGCAAAATAGGCATTGAACACTTCTGCCTTCTCCTCGTCTGCAAATACTAACTTCCCACCTTTGTCCAGTAAGGAACAAAGGCTGGTCCTACCTTTCTTCCTGCTATTAATATATTTATAAAAACATTTTTTATTATCCTTAACAACAGTCGCTATCCTGAGTTCAAACTGAGCTTTGGCCTCCCTAATTTTTTTCCTGCATACTCTAGCAGCCCTCTTGAATACTTCCTTGGAGACCTGACCCTTTTTCCAACTCTGATACGTCCTCTTTTTATTCCTAAGCTCCTCCAAGATCTCCTTTCCCAGCCAGGCTGGACGTTTGCCCCGTTGACTGATCTTTCGGGATACAGGAATGGTTTGTTCCTGCGCCCTCAAGATCTCTGCCTTGAAGTAAGCCCACCCTTCCTGAACTCCTTTATTTTTAAGGGCAGCCTCCCAAGGGACGCTCTGAATTAATCTCTTAAACAGGCCAAAGTCCGCCCTCCGGAAATCCAATGTACGAGTTATACTGGTGCTCTTCCTAATATCGCCAAGTATTGAAAACTCTATTAATTCATGGTCACTCTGCCCCAAACGACCTCCAACCCTCACATCTCCCACCAGCCCATCCCTATTTGTAAATAACAAATCTAATGTAGTCCCTTCCCTGGTGGGTTCATCTACCAGCTGTAACAAAAAGTTATCTTCCATAGATTCAAAGAATTTTCTGGATTGCCTCTTTACTGCTGTATTAAATTCCCAGCAGATATCTGGTAGATTAAAATCACCAACAAGAACAAGGGTTGATGATCTAGAAACATTGCACAACTGCTTATAGAATAAATCGTCTACTTCTTCTTCTTGATCGGGTGGACGATAACAGACTCCCAATATGATGTCTGCGTTGTTGGCCTTCCCCTTGATTCTTATCCATAAACATTCAACACCTTCTTCCTTTGTTTCAATTTCAATGGCATCGAAGGTTTGCTTAACATAAAGAGCTACGCCACCTCCTCTTCTTCCTTTTCTATCTCTCCTGAAGAGTCTGTATCCAGCCAATGTAGTACTCCAGTTATATGAGTCATCCCACCACGTTTCCGTGATGGCAACTGCATCATAGCTTTGCAGTTGTACCATGGCCTCCAGCTCTTCTTGTTTATTGCCCAAACTGCGTGCATTGGTATACATGCACCTCATCTGGGCAACTGAGTTCACCCCTATCTTACGCTTACAATTCTTGGGCCTGTTTCCAGTTAGCTCAGCTGGTTCCCCTTCCCCCTTCAAGCTTAGTTTAAAGCTCGCTCAATGAGGTCTGCCAGTTCATGAGCTACAATCCTTTTGCCCTTAACGGAGAGGTGTACCCCATCTGATTCCAGCAAAGAAGATGCTGTAAAAGTTTCACCATGATCATAAAATCCAAACTTATGTCGATGACACCAACCCTTAAGCCACTTGTTAATGATATGGATTCTTCTATTTCTTTCATCATTATCCTCCGCCACCAGAGGGACTGAGCACATCACTACCTGTGCTCCTGCCTTGTCAATTACCTGACCCAGTACCTTAAAGTCCTTCCTGATTGCCTTAATGCTCCTCTTCTCGATCTCATCACTGCCAGCCTGAAGTATCAGCAGTGGATAATAATCAGAGGGCTGAATCAATGTAGGAAGTCTCTCAGTAATATTTTGTACCCGGGCCCAGGGAGGCAACAAACTTCCCTGTGGGATGGGTCTGGTCGACATATAGGGCCTTCAGTTCCTTTCAGGAGGGAATCACCTACGACGATTACCCTTCTTTTCTTCTTGGTACTAGAGGTAATAATTCGTGTTGCAGGTGAAACATAATTAGGAGGTTCGCTAGGCAGACAATTCTCTCCTAAACCATCTAGTTGTATCTCTGGATCCAATATCTCATACCTGTTTTGTAGTGGTACTTGGCTGGGTGATGGAGGGGGGCAAGTCTTTTCATTTTTACCACCCCGCACAGGGACCCATTTCCACTCCTCTTCGTCCACCAAATGCCCTTCTGTCATCTGAGAATGGGAGGCATATAAGTCCTCAGTCTCTTGATTAGTAACCTCCCTTAAAGATGATAGTGCTGAACTCCACCAATCTATCTCCCTTTCACTTTCCCTAATACTCCTTAATCTTTCAACTTCTTCCCTAAGCTCAGCCACCATTAGAAGGAGGTCATTCACTTGTTCGCAACGTAAGCAGTTCTCCTCCACAGCACTCCCTGATGCCACCAATAAACTCAAACATTCTGGGCAGGGGTGGGTCTGTACGCTCACATCCTTTTTGGAGGGCCCAACTTGATCACTTATACCAGCCACAGCTTTTGATCTTGTAGAAACCATTGTTAACAAACACCTCAGAAACAACCAGACGGCAGGGGATTCAAAATCCGGAGGTTCAGGAATCCGGGGATTCAGGAAATCCGAGAGTTTAGGAATCCAAGGATTCCAAAATCCGAGGTTACAGGAGTCCAGGGATTTAAGAATGCAGAGATTTGGAATTCAAGGATTTAGAAATCCGGGGTTTCAGAGTTCCAGGAGTTCTCCAGCAGCAAGTCGGCACCGCAGAGCTGCTAAGGTAGTAACAGAGACTCTTCGAGGGATGCAGAATGCAGGGAAGGGAGCAAAGCGCAGCTCAACAGTACAGCTCCACAACACAATTCCGCGGCAGAGCTCCAAAGCTCACCTCCACAGCACAGCTCCGCGGCACAGCTGCACAGCCTAGCTCCGCGGCCTAGCTCCGCGGCACGGCTCCGCAGCACAGCTCCGCGGCACAGCTCCACGGCCCAGCTTCAAGGCCCGGCTCCGCGGCACAGTTCCGCAGCACAACTCCGCGGCCCAGCTCCGAGGTCCGGCTCCGCGGCACGGCTCCGTAGCACGGCTCCACGGCACAGCTCCGCAGCACAACTCCGCGGCCCAGCTCGGAGGCCCGGCTCTGCGGCACAGTTCCGCGGCACAGCTCCACGGCACAGCTCCACGGCCCAGCTACGAGGCCCGGCTCCGCGGCACAGCTCCGCAGCCCAGCTCCGCGGCCTAGCTATGAGACCCTGTTCCGCACCACAGCTCAGTGCAGGGACATGGTCTTGTCCGCCATTAAAAAAAAAAAAAAAAAAAAAAACAAAAAACCACTCATTAGAGTTTATACATGTTCAAACAGTCCTTGGAGTTTAGATGTTCTTTTGCTTGGTTTTAACCTCCGTGCCATCTTGTGGATTAAACCAATATACTTTATTTCTTCCTGTGGTGCCATCCTGTTTTATTTTCACTCCCTTGTTATTTGATAACGACAGTCAATAATTTTTTCCTTTTTTCTGGTGCTCTGGTTTCTGTTTCTGTTATCTTGTGTTTCAGATAAGATTGTCCCCAGATGTGGGAAATCACCTAATTATCTTACAACATTGTCTGAGTTCCTTACATGTAAAAGCGTTTTACCATTTCACAGTCTCTATTATGCTACAGTCTAAGATAGTATCTGTTACACTGCTGTTTATAAAAGCTCTGCAGTGCATACATGAACCGACAGATTGTACTTTTTCAAGAGCAGTAGTTACAGATTGTGCTCTCTCAGGGTTGTTGTGGTCAGTAATGCTGTGCCACAGCTAATACACGAATGGCAGAGGCAATAACTGCTGCATTTGTTATGTTTCATTCTGGGCTGGGCTGGGCTCTGTGTCCCGGGAAGCAGCGGGATGGGGGTCCCTGTGCCCCCCCTGGGTCCCAGAGAGAAGCTGCTCCTGTGGCTGCAGCTGAGGGGCAGTGGGAGCCCTGAACAGTCCTGGTGGAAACCGATGGCAAACCAGGTTTTGTTGGGTTTGAGACTTGCCATTTCCCCTGCTCCGTGTGTTTTGCCTTGGGAAACAGGAGCTGGGCACCTAGACATTTTGTTACCCTAGAGGGGACGAGTTTGTTTGTATTTATTTCCTGAGGCACTGGAACGATCTGGGTCTCAGCTGGCACCTGAGAGCCTCCTCCTGTGTCCTGGGTGGGGTGGTGGCAATCAAAGGGGTGAAAGCTGGGGCAGGAGGGTGGGCAGAGGGGAGAGCAGTGGCTCTTTGGGGATTGCATCTGGAAAGGGCCCTCAGGTTCCTGCTGGGAGCCCTGGGAACAGAGCTGGGAGTCCCTGAGCAGCGAGGGCAGTGCAGCTGGAGTGCTGAGAGTGCAGAGGCTGCAGTGGCTGCTGCTGCTGCTCTCCTGGTGTCCCATATCCACTGCTGGGCTGGCACCCTCGGGGCAGGGGTGGCTTTTAAATGTTTAAATGCTGCAGCAGCTCCCTCAGATTGGGTGAGTGTGAGGATATCCAGCTCTTCCTTAGGGCTGGGAGCGTGGCAAGGGTGCAGAGCTCATGGTCAGTCTTGTTTAAACACTTGGAATAGCAAAATATTCCAAAACAGAGACTTTGAGGAAATAACATAGGTGAGTCTTGCAAGGATAGGTACAAGCTGTCTTTATTACAGATCCACACTGCTGGATGTTTGTCAAAGCCCTCTGGGGACAGAAGTGTCCCCAGAGCTCCATGAACCCCTTGTTTCCTGCTGCAGGGCAGGGTGTGCCCCAGCCTCGGGGCTGCGTGGCTCCTCCTGCCTGGAGCAGGGACAGCCTGAGCTGAGCACAGAGCTTGGGTTGGTGGAGCAGCTGGGGATGGATCTCTGTGTGCCTGGGCATTGCTGTGGCTGTGTCACTGTCACAGCTGCAGGGCTCCCTCAGCCCTGTGCCCTCAGCAGCACTTGGGGCTCCTGGGCTGGGCTCTCAGTGCCATCAGTGCCCCTGGATGCAGCGTTGGCGTGGCTGCCATCGGCCTCTGTGCTGTGCCACCCTCGGTGCCAGGGCACAGAGCAGCGGGCAGGCTCCATGCCCTGTGCCAGGGGCTGCCAGCAGCGCTGCTGGGCACCAAGGGCTGCTGTGGAGCTCGCACAGAGGGCACACGCTGTGCCCCCAGCCTGGGCAGTGCCGCTGGCAGGGACTGGAGTCAGCTCTGGGCCCAGAGCGGGTTTGTCCCACAGAGAGCCCCTGGCACAGCTCAGAGATGTGCTCTGCCCTCGGGGCTGGCACCGAGTGCTGCAGGTGATTGTGGTAAGGGGGAACTGAAGCTTTCCTAGAAAGGCCATCAGCTGTGAGGGGAATCTGTGGAAAACAGGTGCTTGGTGCACGGGCTGGTAGCAGGTCCTGGGCTCTTCTCTTCCTCTTCTCTTCTCTTCTCTTCTCTTCTCTTCTCTTCTCTTCTCTTCTCTTCTCTTCTCTTCTCTTCTCTTCTCTTCTCTTCTCTTCTCTTCTCTTCTCTTCTCTTCTCTTCTCTTCTCTTCTCTTCTCTTCTCTTCTCTTCTCTTCTCTTCTCTTCTCTTCTCTTCTCTTCTCTTCTCTTCTCTTCTCTTCTCTTCTCTTCTCTTCTCTTCACCTGTTCTTAAGGGGAGCCCAGAACTGCAAAATCAAAAGGAAGGGGGATGTGGGGTGAAAGTTGCTTTTCATTTTTTTAAGTGTTGCTGTGGATTTTGGTGTGTCAAGTGGCACTACCAAAACAGCACTGGAATAACCAAACTTTGGGACTCTGCACTTCATTCCTTTAATGTGTTTGTGTGGGTGCAGGAAATGCCAAATCCCAGAGCAATTCCATGTCTGTAACTTCAAGTGCAACATCTTTAAAACCAAGTGCTCAGTGGGGGCTTTCCACGTGGATGCAAATGGTCAAAGGCCTTTCTTGTGTCCCAAAAGCAAAAATCCTTTCTCTGTGAGGTTTTGGAGGGGATTCTCTTTGGGATTTTTGTGATGCAGCATCCCAGGTGTCCCTGCCTTTGTGCCAAGTCCAGTGGTAAAGGATGGAATGGCTGACACGTGGGGTCTGGGATAAAAATGGTTCTGTGAAATTGGGCAAAGAAGGCAATATGGAAAATGAGCTTCCTTTTAATGTCTGAAATAGTCAGGAATAAAAATGCTGGGAAAGGACATGTTTGTGTTTGAATTGGTGTCACCTGTCATGGGTAAAACCCATAGGGAGCAATCAGAGCAGAAGTAGGAGTGTGACAGTGGTCACAAGGGTTTTGCAGGTGAAGAGAGGTGAGAATGTTGATCATGTTCAGAAGGCTTGATTTATTATTTTATGATATATATACTACATTATAACTATACTAAAAAGAAATAGAGAGGAAAGTTGTCAGAAGGCTAGCTAAGCTAAGAATAGAAAAGAATGAATAACAGAGGAGCTCTCTCTGACTCTGTCCCACAGAGAGCTCAGTCCTTGATTAGCCATTAATTATACACATCCTTCAGCCAATCACAGGTGCACCTGTTGCCTTCCACAGCAGCAGATAACCATTGTTTGCATTCTTTTTCTGGGGCCTCAGCTTCCCAGAAGGGAAAATCCTAAAGAAAGGATTTTAATGAAAAGATGTCTGTGACGGTATGAGAGCTGGGATCCTTTGACTTCCTCAGTGGACTTAATTTTCTTTTTGTCCTCTCTTTCAGGGCAGGCAAAATCACCAAACTCCTCCCATCTTTGCCAAAAGCTTTGGTGTTTGGGCAGCCAAAGGCAAGAGGCCTCAGCACCAGGGCTCTGCTGGAGGGCTCTGGTCCTGCCCACGCTGTGGGGTGTCAGAGGGACACAGGGCTCCTCTTTTCCTCTCTGCTGGGACTGACTGCCATGGGAATGCCATTCCTGACAGCCCAGCCCCAGCTGTGTCTGCTGGACAAGGGCAGAGGTGAAGGGACAAATGCCAGAGTTCCCTGGGGCTGAGGGAGCTGTGGTGTTGGCTGTGCCCTGAGGGGCAGCTTGGGCACTGCCTGTGCCCCCAGGGCTGCTGTGCCCTGAGGGGCAGCTTGGGCACTGCCTGTGCCCCCAGGGCTGCTCTCGGGTCAGGAGCTCTCGGTGCATTCCCAGCCCTGCCAGGGGGGGCAGCTGCTGCAGGGCTGGGTGACAGCCTCTGCTGGGGCTGGGGCAGGGCCTGGCACAGGGGCAGGGCTGGGATGGTTTGGGAGCACTGGGAGGAGAATGAGGGATGGTGTGGGCACAGAGCTCAGCCTGTGCTCTGTCAGCACAGCCCTGCAGGGCCCTGGGATCTGGGAACAGCTCCAGCTCTCCTGGTGCCCAGGGATGGGCTCTGAGGGACTGGGCTCACCTGTGGCCTCCCAGGTCAGCAGGGACAAGGGGAATGTGGTGCCAGAGCTGGGGCCCATCAGGCTCTGTTTCCCTCTGGGAAAGCACAACAGGCTGTGGGCTCAGGTGAGTTTCCTGCAAGTGCTTAGAAGAGCAGTCCAGGGAAAAGGGAGTTCAGGAATTGCACCTGCTGCTGGGAGCAATGCCTCAGGCTTGCTCAGTTTGTGTCTGTGAGAAGTGGGCTTTGGGCTGGAGACTGAGTGGGAGGGAAGGGGAATATTTAGAAATGATATCAGCATTTCTCCCAAAACTGCGGTGCAGCAGTGATGGGGGTGGTTGGGTTTGCTCTGGGCCTTGTAATTCCTTGAGCAATTTTTCAGTTCTGTTGCATGATTTACTGTCCAGTATCTTTCTACCAAAAACTGACAGGAATTTAGGTTCAGGATTAGAACTTAGGTCCATTCACTGCAAAATCTTGCCAAGGCTGGGGGACTGGGGTGATGGCTGCTCTCAGCAAAGGTTACTTATCAGTGCTGTGTCAGATTTCCCTCAGTGCTGGGCAGGAAAGGTGAGGGTTTGGAGCAGGAATTCTGCAAACAAGGCCTGGGTGATGGCTGATTTGTTTTGTTTTTCAGTGAGCCAGGGCTGGCACAGGGAATGGTGCAGGTGCTGGTCTGGCAGTGGAGCTGCTGCCCTTTGGAGCCGTTTTAAAGGAGCTCATGGAACATTTTGGGGGCTGTTTTCAGCAATCTGGGTTTAGAGCTCCTGTCCCCAGCCCGTTGCTGACCCTGACACATCTGCTCTGGTTTCAGGCTGTCCTTGCTGGAGCACCCTGGTCCCTGCCATCCCCTGGGACACAGAGGGAGCCCTGTCCCAAGTGGCTTTGGCACCTTGGCAGGAATGTGGCAGCAGCCCCAGAGCAGCTGGAGGTGAGAGCTGGGTGTGTGAAACTGAGCAGTGCTTACCTGGGGCTGGGGGAAGGGGAGGAGTTTCCATCCCCCCTGGAGCTTTCCTGCTGGGATGGGGCAGCACAGGGAGCAGCATTAATTGTGCCCCTCCCTGGGCACTGCTGCCCTTGGTGTCTCTGCTGTGCCACCAGACCGTGGCACTTTGCTACTGTCACTGCCACTGCCACCCCACTGGGGCTGTGCCCTCCTGCCAGCCCCACCCAGGAGCTCCAGGGGGGCCTCTGTGCTCTGTTGGGAGCATTTGCTGGGAATGTGCCTCATCCCTGGCAGGGTCCCTTTGTCCCTGGGCTGCCAGCCAGAGCTTTGGGCTGCTCAGGCTCAGGGCTGGATTGCCCAGGGCACTGAGAGGGAGCAGCACAGGGAGGTGACAGAGAGGGGCTGGCAGAGCCCACCTGGCAGCCTGTGCTGGTGCTGCAGGTGGGCTGGGGGCACTGCAAGGAGTGAATGTCCCCTTCCCTAATGAGCCCTGCAGATCCCAGGGGCTCCTGGAGCAGGATTTTATTCCTTACTTCCCTTTGTGCATATTGAGTCTCCAAAGTGCCATGAGCCATTCTTTGATTTCTCTCGGAGAAAGGCTCCCAGCAGAGACAGATTGCAGTGGAGGCCAGAGTTGTGTTTGGAGCAGGGAGTGCTGAGAGCTGCGTCTGCCTGTGCTGCCACAGCCTGGGAACAGGGAGTGGGGCATTGCTGATGCCCAGTGAAAGAACACAAACTCACAGCCCTTCAGCCTGACAGTCCCTCCACTGAGAGCTCAGCACACATCCTCAGAGGTAAGTCCAGCATCTGAAGGAAAAAAAAAAAAAAACACAGTAGAAAAAGGTGATTTGTTTTGCTTTAAAGTTATTTCAAGTTCTTATTAAAGCCCAACCAACATTTGCTCTTGATTTTGGTTGGGTGAATAACGAGCAGTGGGCACAGATGATGCCATTCATGTAGCTGAAAGCCTGGTGCAATCTAGAGGGGGTACAAGAACTGTTTGTGTGGGAAAATGGAATGTGAGGGGATGTCAGGGGGAGTGAGGTGGCATTTGTGAGGGAATTGCTGAGGTCATTGAAGGGAGCCCAGCAGACAATTCCTCTGGGAAATCCGAGGGCCCACAGCCAGGACTCTCCAGGGCTGAGGGGGCAGCCCTGGGACTCACTGTGTGCTCCTTCCTTGGCAGCACCAGCAGGGAAGGGAGAAGAGGATCCCTGTGGGATGAGGCTGGAGAGAGCGAGCAGAGGAGCAGCCTCGGGCCGGAGAAGGGCAAAGGGACCAACATGGTGTCACCAGGGCACCTGTGAGGAGCAGAATGGACACCTGGAGGCCACGTGGAGGTGAGGAGTGGATGGTTTGGGGCAAAGTGTGAGTTAATCTCCACAGAGATGAGTAAGGGGATGTTTAGGAGGGAGAAGCTGAGGTGATGAGCTCACCCACCCTGGCACAAGGTGTGTTTGCACAGCCTGGGGCCAGAGGTGAAGGTCAATCCAAAGCCAGCCCTGCTCAACCTCTAAGGATAAGTTGTACAGGCTGCCCACTGAGGGATTAAAACTACATGAAAATGAAACCAAGAGCATTGATGAGATTGCTGGGAATCCCATTAGCTTGTTGTCAGAACTCCAAACACAGTTCTGAGCTTTGATGACAAGAATGCATTTCTTTATTTGGGTTATTCACTGTGTGGGATATGGGGTTTATTTGGGTTTTAAAGCTCTCATGGTGGCCCTGACACTGCTCAGGAGCTGGTAGGAAAAGCAGAGCCAGAGGTCCTGGCAGGCACAGGGTGTTTTCCCCCATAGTGGATGGTGGAGGAATTGTCTGAGATCTGGATTGTCCCTCTGGGTGATGCCACTTGCTGTGATTTGTGTAATTCCATACATTTAATTCCCAAAGCTTCCCAGCCCAGGAGTTTGAGCTGACAGGGCAGGACAAGGATTGTTCTCTGTGTGGTGCCCAGATTTGGGGTTCCCTGTCAGCTGTGCTGAATTACACCCATAGCCCCAAATTCCCTGCTCCATTCCCACTGCAGTAACCTCCCAGTACCCCATGGAGTGTGGGCATTCCCATGCAGAGCTGCTGCCTTGGACAGCAGCTGTGCCAGGAGCCAGCAGAGCTTCCAAGGAAGCTCAGCAGCAGCACAAGGACAAGGACAGGGTTACATTCCATAGAACTGACTGTTTATAACCCTCCCCCCAGTGATGTCCCTGGGGGCACTGGACAGAGCTGCCTGGAACTGAGCTGGTTTCACCCCCTGAGCTCCAGGATGGAGAACATCCAGTTGGTGTTTAAAGCAGGAGAAGGCAGTGGCCAGATGTGCTCCCAGCCTGTGCTGGGGCAGCCCCTGTGCCCAGGGGGGAACATCTCTCCCTGCAGAAGCTCAGCTCCTCTCAGAGCCTCAGCAGTGGCCTCTACAGATTCTTTTCCCTCAGGAAAGGGATGCACATCTCCAGTGGGACCTACCTGTGAAAGCTTTCCACCACTTGTGCACTTGCAGCTGGATCCTGAAAAACTCCAAACTCCATCCCACTGATTTTCAGGTATCTCTGAGGGCTCCTGTCTGGGATTCAGTATCGGTGGGGGAAGATTGCCTTGGCTTCAGTGCTGCTGATGGATGATGGCCTCAGGCTGGGCAGGAGGGAAGGGATTTGGGGTGGCTGGGACATAGCTGGCAGCTGTGTGGGAGCTCTGAACCGGGAATTGCTGCGTGAGCCCCTGTGCAAACGGGCCGTGCCTCCATTCCCAGGTAATGCCAGCTGCTCCTTGGGTTCCTTCTGGGCTCCTGGTGCTCTGTGTGAGCTGGAGCATTTCCACGTGCCTGCTCAGAGCAGCCCCTGGCCCAGGAGCCACGGTGCAGGCACAGCTCCTCCTGCCGATCCCACGGACACGAGGGGCTGCTGCCTTCAGGAGCTTCTGGCTCCTCCTACCCTGTGCTCCCAGCCAGCTGGGACACCCTGAGGGAACACCCAGGAGCACGGCTGGCAGCGAGCAGGAGACACCGAGGCCTCTGGGCCCAGAAACAGCCCCGGCCCCAGCAGCCACCGTCACTTTGAGCTGGCAACGCTCACCTGCAGGAAACGCCCCCTGCCACTCTCCAGAGGAACCCTCAGGAGCTGTCTGGTTCACTTCTTCCTGGGGAAACAAAGGGACATGGTGTGAGCACATTTACAGCTGCTAGGTAAATCCTGGAAAGGGCAGAACAATCAGGGTCATGGGGAAGAGTTTGGTGCTGACAGGTGAGTGCCAGCCAGTTCTGCCCCAGAGCCATTGCAGGGGCTGGTGTGTAAAGCAGCATTAGCAGAAGGGAAGGAGCTGCGTTTGTAGAGGAATTCTCTTACTGGCAGCAGTCATTCCCATCCCACGCAGGACTTTGGAACAACCCTGGGATTGGCCCAGGTGTTTGGAGCAGGGTGCTGACAAGGCCAAAATTCTGTGATCAATGCACAGCTGGGCTGGTCACTCAGCATTTGACTCAATGATCCTCAAGGCTCTGGAAATAAAGAGCAAAGAGTTTTCACTGAATTTTCCCTCGTGTTTCCCTGGGCTCCAGTCCCACCCCAGGCACAGCGGGAGCGGGAGCAGCAACGCCTCGGCCCCAGCGGCCATCCCAGCGCGGCTGCTCCCGGCTGGGGCACGGAGAAGGGGCTGCGGGCGCTGCGGCTCGTGGGGGTACCGGGCTGGGGGAGGGGGGCTCGGTGTCCCCCCGGGGTTACCGGGCCGGGATGGGCAGCGGCGCTGAGCGAGCGGCGATGCTGATGGGATCTCGGGGCCGGTACGGGCGGTCTCCGTGTCCTTCCCGCTTCCAGCCGCGATCCAGTGGCTGCTCCCGGGAAGCGTCGTTCTCCTGGCGGGCACGGCAGCGGCACAGCACCGGCTCCCTGCCGCCGCAGCCGGATCGTGCCTGGAGCCCCGGCGGGACCCAGCCCCGCGCCGGCCGCAGCCAGAGCGACAGCGCCTGTCCCGGAGCGGCTCTTCCCGCCCGCGGTGATGCCGGTCCCGATCCCAGCCCCAATCCCCCCTCGATCCTCCGGCCCCAGCACCCCGGGTACCTACCCCAGTACCCTGCCCGCCGAGGAAAAAGCGGCTCGACCCGGCTCCCACAGGAAACACCGGCGGGACCGGGACCCGAATCCCAGGGCCCAGATCCCGATCCTACCTGAGCGCCTCGGACCCCGCGCAGCAGCAGCAGCCGCCCCCGATCCGGATCTGCGCACAGCGCTCCGACCGCCGCTCCCGCCGCATCCCGAGCCGAGCATCCTCCGCAGAAAGGGGGACAGGCGCGGATCCGCCGGCATTTATGGGCGGGGGGGGGGGAGGCGGGGCCCCGGGGGCGGGGCCGGCACAGGTGCGAGGGGCGGGGCCCGCACAGGTGTGAGCGATCCCAGTGCGGCTGCGCGGGGCGGGGCCTTGGGGGATTTAAGGCGCGGGGAGAAGCCGGCAGAGCCATTTGCTCCTCGGCGTTCGGTGGGGCAGGTTGCTGCCGGCCGGGACTCTATATCTCTTTTTCTTTACTTTTCAGTTCTTCTGCGTTTCTTTTCTGTTGTATTTCTTTTTCTCTGTATCTCTCCTTTCCACCCTCCCTTCCTCCCCTCCCCCACCCCCTACACCCTCCCCCCCCCCCCAAACCCCCCCCTCCCTCTCCCCCCTAGCCCTCCCCTCCCTCCCCCCCTACAGCCGCCCCCCACCCCCTCCCTCCCATCCCACCTCCCTATTCCCTTACTCGTCCCTACCCTGTTCATTCCTACCTTACCCTACTCCTCCATCCTCTCCCCTGCCTTCCCCCCAGCCCCGTCCCCTGCCGCCCTGCACACCCCGACCTCTCCCCACCTTCCCCTCGCGAACCCCTCCACTCCCCTATTCTCGTTCTCCATTCGCCGCTCTCCTCCTTCCCTCGCACCGCGGGGCTCGGGGTGCCGGGCAATAATAAAGCCCCGAGGGCCGGAGCCCGGCGCCCCCGCCCTCGCTGGAGTCCCCACACGGGGCCGGAGCCGCTCTGCGGGTCCCCCCATTGCAGTTCAACACAGCGCCCCACAGCGCCGGGGCTCCGGCTGTCCCTACATCACACTGGGGGGGTCCTGGGGTGGGGGGCCCCGGTTACAGGGGCTCCCTCGTTAGGAGGGGGTCCCGGGGGGGAGGGGGGTCGGGGAGGGGGGTGGGATGGGCCCCCTCCGGAGGGGCCCGGGGGGAAGGTCGGGGGGCGGAAGGGGAGGGCCGTTCGTGTGGGTTTTTTTGTTTTACACATGTACGTGTGTTTCACGGCGCAGAGTGACGTGCCCCCCCTCTGCTTCCCCCCCACCCCACCCGCCCCCTCTCCCTCCCCCCGGGCCCCGGTCCGGAGGAGGTGGGGGGGGGGGGGGGTCCCCGGGAGGGGGCCGGGGCTGGACCCCGTCCGGAGGAGGGGGTCCGGGAGGAGGGGGTAGGACCTGGAGGGGGAGTTACCCCCCCCCCAGGCCCCGCCCCCCTTCCCCGGACCCCCTCCTCCGGAGGGGGCCCTCCCCGACCCCCCCCCAAGGACCCCCCCCTCCGGAGGGGGCCCCTCCCACCCCCCTCCCCGACCCCCCCCCCCCCAAACCCCCCTCCCCCCCGGGACCCCCTCCTAACGAGGGAGCCCCTGTAACCGGGGCCCCCCACCCCAGGACCCCCCCAGTGTGATGTAGGGACAGCCGGAGCCCCGGCGCTGTGGGGCGCTGTGTTGACCTGCAATGGGGGGACCCGCAGAGCGGCTCCGGCCCCGTGTGGGGACCCCAGCGAGGGCGGGGGCGCCGGGCTCCGGCCCTCGGGGCTTTATTATTGCCCGGCACCCCGAGCCCCGCGGTGCGAGGGAAGGAGGAGAGGGGAGGACGGGGAGACAGGAGAGATGGGGATGGTGAGGACGGGAATGGAGAGGGGTCGGAGTGAGGAGGGAGGCGGGAGAGGAAGGGAAAGGCCGGGGGGGGAGAAGAGGGACGGTAGAGAGAGGAGGAATAGAAGGGAGAAGCGGAGAAGGGACAGGACAGGAAGGAGTGTCGGGGGATAAGGTTTGGGAGGAGAGGAAAGGAGCGTTTCAGGGCGAGAGGGAAGGGGCAGAAAGAAAGGGGAATACGCGGAGAAGGAAGGAAGGGTAGAGAGAGGGACAGAAGGGGAGGCCAAAACCTCCGCGCCTTACCTGCGGAGCCCGCACAGGGAGCTCCGTCCGCACCGTGCTCTGAGTGAGCAAATGGCGGTTGAGGCGATTTCCGGGGTCTAAATCACCTCGGCCCCGCCCCGCGCAGCCGCTCTGGGGCCCCGCACACCTGAGCTGGGTCCGCCCTGCACACCTGAGCTCGGGCCCCGCCCCTGGTACCGCCTCTTTTACCGCCCGGCCCCGCCCTCTTTTCGGTCATGCCACGCCCTTTTACCGCCCGGCCCCGCCCCGCGCCCCCGGATCTGTCAGGCCCCGCCCCCTGATCTGTCAGGCCCCGCCTACTCTGCCGACCGCCCCCCTCCCCGGGATGGGGGCGCGGCCATCTCTCACGGCCCCGCCCCTCACACCTGTGCCAGCTCCGCGCCCGCACCGGGGAACGGCCGCGATCCCGCAGCCGGCAGCGCCCCGTGCCCGCGGCCATCCCGGGCCCCAAACCGATCCCCGGCCCTGTGCCGCTTCGATCCGCCCGGCGGGGGAGAGGCGGCACGGCCCGGCACACCCCAGCGGCGCTCTGCCCCCCGGCCCGGGCACGGCGGCGGTGGCCCCGCCGCAGCGCCCCCTGCCCGCGCTCCGTGGCCCCGCCCCTCGCACCTGTGCCGGCCCCGCCCCCCTGTCCTCGCTCGGTGCCGTGCGAGCCCCGCCCGACGGCTGCTCCCGTGGGGACCGCTCGGAGCCCGGGGCGCTGCGGCGGGGCCGTGACCGTGGCCCGGGGTGCGGGGGCCGAGCGCCGCCTGGGTCTGCCGGGGGTCCCGGGCGGTGCCGCCTCTCCCCCGTCGGCATCGGGACCGGGATCGGTATGGGGCGGGGGGAGCCGCTCCGGGCGGGCCTTGGCGCCGGGTCTGACACCGCCGCTCCCGCCCCGGAGGAGCGGCGGGGAACCGGGCCGGGACGGCGGCGGCCGTTCCCCGGTGCAGACTCGGAACCGCGGCCAGGAGCGGGCCCGGCGCGGGGGCTCCGACCGGCACCGTGTGCTCGGGGAGCGGCCCGGCCTGTGGGCTCTGTCCCCCAGCTCCCCGGGCCGTGACATGAAAGTTTGATAAGGAAGAGTTAATCCAGGAGAGGAGGCCGTTCCATGAGTCCGTAATTATTTATTTTCAGCTTTCACACATAAACCATCACGAACAGGACGTGGTCATCTCCTGCATCGGCAGGATTTAGTCCCGAGCTGCAGCTCACTGTCAGTGCAGATCCCTGGCAGAAAAGCCGGGGATCTTCCATAAAAACCAGCTCTGTCTCCATCCCGGGGGTGAGGGCTGGGAGGGAACACCTGGCCTCAGGGGGAGTGCAGGGTGGATTTGGGGCCAGGGGTCTCCCTGCAGCATCTGGATCTCCATCCTTCCCTCTTTGCTTCCCTCTCGTCAATTGCCCCGGCAGGACTCGTGAGGATCCGCTGGATCTTCTCCTCTTCCTCTAGAGTCTCTTAGGACCCAGAGGATAAGATGCTGAATTCTCCTTTTTCTAGGGACAAAGGGAAAGCTGCACTGTAGGGAGACCCCACAGAGCTCTACAACACTCCCAGCAAAAGTCTGGCAAGGGGCTGCAAAGCAGAGACCCCAACCCAGCAGCGGCAGGAGTGAAATCCGAGGTGCAGCCTGGAGCTGAGCTTCCAAGGACATTTGGCATTGCCCAGCAGCACCGGCGGGTTTGGGGTGCTGGCATCCCAAAACAAGCGTGTCTCCTTCCTCAGGACCAGCCAGTATCCTAAGCACACAGGGCTTTCACCACTCACTCACTCACTCACTCACTCACTCACTCACTCACTCACTCACTCACTCACTCACTCACTCACGGGGTGCACGGAGCGCTTTTCCTCCCCTTATGGCCCGTGGTTCTCCCGCATCTCTCACAGAGCCCGAGGTCTCAGAGCCGCCCATCCCCGTTTGTCCAAGTTCATGATTCAGTCCAGAGCTCTGAGGCCCGGGCAGCAGGCCCAGGGCCAGGCCGAGGATGCTGCTTGCCCTCTGGCTTAATCCTTCTCCCAGCTGCTGCCCCTGCCTCCATAAAACCCCGGCATGGGACTCCCGGTGCCGCTTCCCTGCCGGCAGGAGGAGGAGCCGGCGCCAGCATGAGGGCAGCCCTAGCCCTGCTGCCGCTCTTGGCCGCGGCACCCCGAGCTAAGGGAGGTGATCCCGGGGCTGGGCCAGCCCTGGGATCAGGGGCAGGCGATGGGGCCTCAACTCCAGAGGTTTTCAGTGGCCTCCCCTCTCCCAGCCTGCAGCCAAACCGCTGGGCAGGAGCAGAGAGGGAAGGGAAGGGAAGGGAAGATGGGTTGCGATCCAGGATGCCGCTGTGGGGCGATGCTGGGGGCACGTGGGATGGGGAGAGGACAGAGCCACAGGGATTGGTGTTTTCCTTCCTAAAGGAAAATGGGATTCCCTGACCCCCCTGGCAGGCACCATTCCTGTGCAAAGCTCACCCTTGGTGGAGACAATGCTCCGCCATCCTTTGCTGCCTTCTCAGCTCCACAGGGAATCCCCCCGCTGCCAAAACCACCTAAAACTTACCTTTGCCACATGGCTTTGTACAAGCAAACACACATGCCACAAGCTGAGATCGGGAGTATTTTAAATTTATTTTATAATTCAGTTTATTTTCCTTTAAATCGTTGTCCTGGTTTAGGACAAATTAGGGGAAATCTCCAAAAGGGAGCCCCCCAAAACAAAACAAACCTCCAACCACCCCTCCCCCAACACCGGGTTCGGGAAGGAATTTCTCGGAGGAGCAAAGTGGAAAACAAAACCTATTTATTTACAAGTAACAAAAGAACACTCCCCAACACAAGAAAAGAAAAGAAAACAGAAAAAAACAGACTGTGTTGAGAGGGCGCGGCGCTTCTCTGCAAGCTTCGGGTGTCCTGGACGTCTACAGGTCAGGTCCGGAGCCGGTCCAGTATCTTCAGGGGAGGGTAAGAAAGAGGGAGCAAGAGAAAAGGAAAAAAAAACAGCACAAAAAGCAGAAAGCAAGCAAGCAAAGCGGCTAGCCAAGCCAAGCAGCAAAAGCCAAAAGCAAAAAGGCCTGGTCAAACACTCCCCCCTCTCTTCCCCGCTCCGCCGCAGCAGGACGGCCGGGGGTGGGGGGAAGAGAGAAAAGGCACAGCTGCCAGACACAACACATGATATTGGGATAAAGGCTGTCAACCCACGACACTCCACCCCTTATCCCATATCGTGAATATACAATAAAAACTTTCATTTCACTTACTCACACCTTTGACACTTACGCATTCCTCTCATCTTACTTGCTCAGACCTTTGACACTTACAGTTTCCTTCTGTCTCACATTCAACAAACAATGACATTCATATATGAGTCTCATCCCACAATCAGGTCTCCCTGAGGTACACACCGTGTTGTTCCATCTTTCTGCATTATCCACCATGTATAACCTGGTCCTTGAGCAAAGACAATCCCACGGATGGGTTTGTCTGTACTCGAGGCAGGGTTGATCCATACTGTCTTTCCCAACAAACCTCTGACGTGGGCCACTGGGGCTTTATCCCCATCTACTATATTAAGGAGCTCACACTGAGCAGGACCCGCTCGGTTGGTGGAACCTCGAGTGTTAACTAACCAGGTAGCCTTTGCCAAATGCTGCTCCCAGTTTTTAAAAGACCCCCCACCCAATGCTTTTAAGGTGGTTTTTAACAATCCATTATACCTTTCCACTTTCCCTGCAGCTGGTGCATGATAGGGGATATGGTATATCCACTCAATGCCATGTTCCCTAGCCCAAGTATTAATAAGATTGTTTTTAAAATGAGTTCCATTATCCGACTCAATTCTCTCGGGAGTACCATGCCTCCAAAGGACCTGCTTTTCAAGGCCCAAGATAGTGTTACGGGCTGTGGCATGAGACACAGGGTAGGTTTCCAACCATCCCGTGGTGGCTTCTACCATGGTTAGTACATAGCGCTTGCCCTGGCGGGTTTGAGGCAGTGTGATGTAATCAATCTGCCAGGCCTCCCCGTATTTGTACTTAGACCACCGCCCCCCATACCAGAGGGGCTTCACCCGCTTGGCCTGCTTAATGGCAGCGCACGTCTCACAGTCACGAATAACCTGAGAGATACTGTCCATGGTTAGATCCACCCCTCGGTCTCGTGCCCACTTATAGGTGGCATCTCTACCCTGGTGGCCTGAGGCATCATGGGCCCATCGTGCTAAGAATAACTCTCCCTTATGCTCCCAGTCGAGATCTATCTTCAACTCCCCTATCTTTGCAGCCTGATGTACTTGCTGGTTGTTTTGCTGCTCTTCATTAGCTCTGCTTCTGGGGACATGGCGAATCTTCACAGGTAACTTCTCTACCCGAGTAGCGATATCTTTCCACTCTTCCGCAGCCCAAATTGGTTTTCCTCTTCGCTGCCAGTTCGCCTCTTTCCATCTCTTCAGCCATCCCCATAGAGCATTGGCTGCCATCCAGGAATCGGTATACAAATAGAGCCTTGGCCACCTCTCTCTCTCTGCAATACCTAGGGCCAGTTGAATAGCTTTGATTTCAGCAAATTGACTGGATTCACCCTCTCCTTCAGTAGCCTCTGCAACCCGTCGAGTGGGACTCCACACAGCTGCTTTCCACCTCCGTTTCATCCCTATGACACGACAAGAACCATCGGTGAATAGAGCATAACGTGTTTCTTCTGCTGGCAACTGATTGTATGGCGGAGCTTCCTCAACCCGGGTCACTGGCTCTTGTTCCTCATCTGCGACACTAAAGCTTTCACCTTCAGGCCAATTTGTAATTATCTCCAGGATCCCAGGGCGATTTAACTTCCCAATTCGAGCGCGCTGCGTAATGAGGGCAATCCACTTACTCCAAGTAGCATTGGTGGCATGGTGGGTAGAGGGAACCTTTCCTTTGAACATCCATCCCAACACCAGTAGTCGGGGTGCCAAAAAGAGTTGTGCCTCTGTACCAATCACCTCCGAGGCGGCTTGGACTCCTTCATAGGCGGCCAAGATTTCCTTTTCTGTTGGAGTATAGTTATCTTCAGACCCCCTGTAGCTCCGACTCCAAAATCCCAATGGTCGGCCTCGGGTCTCGCCAGGTACCTTCTGCCAAAGGCTCCAGGACAGACCATGGCTCCCGGCTGCAGAGTAGAGCACGTTCTTCACATCTGGTCCCGTCCTGACTGGACCAAGGGCTACAGCATGAGCAATCTCCTGCTTGATTTGGACAAAAGCTTGCTGCTGCTCAGGGCCCCAATGGAAGTCGTTCTTCTTGCGGGTAACCAGATAAAGGGGTCTCACAATCTGACTATACTCAGGGATGTGCATCCTCCAGAAACCTATAGCGCCTAAGAAAGCTTGTGTTTCCTTTTTATCAGTTGGTGGGGACATGGCAGTGATTTTATTAATAACATCCACAGGAATCTGACGCCGTCCGTCTTGCCACTTCACCCCCAAGAACTGAATTTCTCGGGCAGGTCCCTTGACTTTGCTCTTCTTAATGGCAAATCCAGCTTCCAAGAGAATATGAATTATCTTCTCTCCTTTCTCGAACACTTCTATTGCCGTGCTCCCCCAAACAATGATATCATCAATATATTGCAGATGTTCTGGAGCCTCACCCTCTTCTAGTGCAGCCTGGATCAGTCCATGACAGATGGTAGGACTGTGTTTCCACCCCTGGGGCAGTCGGTTCCAGGTATACTGCACTCCCCTCCATGTAAAAGCAAACTGAGGCCTGCATTCTGCTGCCAGAGGGATGGAGAAAAACGCGTTAGCAATATCGATGGTCGCATACCACTTTGCTGCCTTAGACTCCAGCTCGTACTGCAGTTCCAGTATGTCCGGTACAGCCGCACTCAGTGGTGGAGTCACTTCATTCAAGGCACGATAGTCCACAGTCTCCATTCTCCGTCAGATTTTCGCACAGGCCAGATAGGGCTGTTAAAGGGTGAGTGGGTTTTACTGACCACCCCTTGGCTCTCCAGCTCTCGGATCATTTTGTGGATGGGGATCACGGCATCTCGATTCGTCCGGTACTGCCTGCGGTGCACTGTTGAGGTGGCAATTGGCACTCGCTGCTCCTCTACCTTCAAGAGTCCTACTGCAGATGGGTTCTCTGATAGTCCAGACAAGGTGTTCAATTGTTTAATACCCTCTATCTCCACTGCAGCTATTCCAAAAGCCCACCTGAATCCCTTAGGATCTTTGTAATAGCCATTCCGGAGGAAGTCTATGCCCAAAATACACGGAGCCTCTGGACCAGTCACAATCGGGTGTTCCTGCCATTCCTTCCCAGTCAAGCTCACCTCAGCTTCCAACAAAGTCAACTGTTGTGATCCTCCCGTCACTCCAGCAATGGAAACAGGTTCTGTCCCCACATGTTCTGATGGCATTAAGGTACACTGTGATCCAGTGTCAACCAACGCTTCATAGTCTTGTGGCTCTGATGTGCCAGGCCATCTGATCCACACCTTCCAAAAAACCCGGTTCTCCCGTGCCTCTTCCTGGCTGGAGGCAGGGCCCCTCTAAGCCAGATTGTCCTTCTTTCCTTGGGCATATGCCTTAGAAGTTCCTTCAAGGGGATCGGACATGTCATCGTCATCATTATACTTAACATCTCGGCTACGAGCGACCGGAGCTGCTATCCTTTTGGTGATACTTTCTCTTTTCTTCAAATCACGCACCCGTTGTGCCAAAGCAGCGGTGGGTTTTCCATCCCATCTCCTCATGTCTTCTCCAGACTCACGCAGAAAAGCCCATAACTCAGTCCGTGGGGTGTACCTTCTCTCCCCATCAAAGGAGCGCCAGCGTTGGACACCAGGACCTCTAATTTGTACAGCTGAGATTTGAATAAGGTCCTCCTTAATCTCTTCCCGGAGTTTCTTATGATTCTCCTCAATTTTATCCTCTAGTTTCTGCAGTCGGGTTTCCACTGCTGCAATTCTGGCATGAGTTGGGCCATGCACAGCATCTGCATACGCTCGAAGCTTCTTTGCCATATCGAGCACAGTCTCATATGTATCATCCCGCTTCATTATTGCTAGGGCAGAAGCGTATTCAGGTGGCCCAAGTCGCACGAGTTTCCTCCACATTACAGGTGTGCATGGTACCAGGTCCGGATTTCTAGTTGTTGTGTCATCTGAGAAAATGAGCTCTGCCACCGCCATCTCTCTCAGGCGTTGGATCCCCTGTTCTATGGTCTTCCACCGTGTCTGCTGCATATAGAGATCATCCGTACACAGGTATCGTTCTGCTACGCTTCTTAGGACCCGTTCCCAGAGGCTGTGAGGGTTAGCCCCCCTCATCATACCTTGATCGATGACAGGATCATGTGACAGGGATCCCAAATGCCTCGCTTCAGTACCATCCAAAATCGTAACCTCCCCTGCAGCATCCCAAAGGCGGACTAACCAACTAATTATAGATTCGTCAGGTTGTCGTCTGTAATCCTTTCTTAGGCCTCTGAGGTCCTTCAGAGGAAAGGAGTCAATATTAGCTCCAGATTCTGTGCCCCTTGATGTGGCCTCTGATTTTGGTGAGGGTCCTTCTCCTGCATCATCATCCTCATCATCCTCCACCTTTCGATCGGTCTTGCCTTTACACTTTCCACCTCTTGTATTAGCTGCAACAGCCATGGTTTGGGGCCTACTGTCTGATGTAGCTGCTAGCCTGGAGCCTGGGATGTTAGCTGCAGCCTGGGTCACTGGGGTAGTAACTAACTTATCTCCCTGTTCCCTTTCTGCTATCTGCTGCTCCACAGTATCTAGCAGAGTACGGTAAACAAATGCCAAGGCCCAGCTCACTGCAGTAATCCTTTCTTCCTTAGTGTTACCATGGCACTTCTCCCTCAAATACTTTGCCACCTCGACTGGATTCTGAATTTGATCAGATGGAAAGTCCCAGTCCATAGGATCAGAAAATTCCTTTAAAGTCTGGCCCATGTCCTCCCATTTCCCACTCCAGTCAAGATTTTTCCTGCTTTGTTTTACTCCTAAGTCAGGAGTGTCTCTAACCCCTCTAGAAATCTCAGTCTTCATTTTATACACACTCCAGACAGTATAGAAAAGGCTTAATAAATTAAATGCCAGAAAGATGGATTCTTTCAAACTCAGGGGAAATTCAGTATTTTCTAATAGAGATGTCAACAATTTGGAGGACAAGAAGGAAGACAAAGGCTGAAAAGCCCCTTCCCCTTCTTCTCCCCAAACAAACTGAGTAAACAACCATAATAACAGTCCATACATTCCTGAAATAAAGTCCAGCATTTTTATCCGACACATCATCATACATAAGACCAGCACAATGACTATTCTGGTTAGTGCCCCCCGCTTACAAAAGCTACTTATTAGGGCCAACATCAGAGCTATTTTTGGGTAAGGAAATAACCCTAGGGACCACAAAAGTATTAAAACTTCAAAAACCCCTAGGGACCAGAACGACCGGCAAGCTTCCACTCCAAATGACATTATGAGTCACCAATATGCCCACAAAATAGCCAAAACCAAAATATTATTATTATAGTTTTTTTTTCCACTGTTTTTTGGCCTCCCTTTTTCCCGGCCAATGCACCAAAAAGTATATTGTCCTGGTTTAGGACAAATTAGGGGAAATCTCCAAAAGGGAGCCCCCCAAAACAAAACAAACCTCCAACCACCCCTCCCCCAACACCGGGTTCGGGAAGGAATTTCTCGGAGGAGCAAAGTGGAAAACAAAACCTATTTATTTACAAGTAACAAAAGAACACTCCCCAACACAAGAAAAGAAAAGAAAACAGAAAAAAACAGACTGTGTGTTGAGAGGGCGCGGCGCTTCTCTGCAAGCTTCGGGTGTCCTGGACGTCTACAGGTCAGGTCCGGAGCCGGTCCAGTATCTTCAGGGGAGGGTAAGAAAGAGGGAGCAAGAGAAAAGGAAAAAAAAAACAGCACAAAAAGCAGAAAGCAAGCAAGCAAAGCGGCTAGCCAAGCCAAGCAGCAAAAGCCAAAAGCAAAAAGGCCTGGTCAAACACTCCCCCCTCTCTTCCCCGCCCCGCCGCAGCAGGACGGCCGGGGGGGGGGGGGGGAAGAGAGAAAAGGCACAGCTGCCAGACACAACACACGATATTGGGATAAAGGCTGTCAACCCACGACAATCGTTCCTTGAGTTAGTTTGGGATGACTGGAACAGGAAGCTCAGTGCGCAGAGACTCTGCCTGTGGCCTTTGGTGTCCTTAACCTCCAGCCGGGACAGCAGGACACGAGTGCGCATCCCACGCTCAGCTCAAGGTCTCCACTCTCTCCCGGAGCCCTCCTAACGAGGGGCCCATGGGGACCCCCCGGCCGGGACCCCTCCTGAGGAGCGCCCGGCCTGACCCCGGTGCGATGCAGGGACAGCCCAGGGCGGGCAGGGCGGGGCCGCGTTGGCATCTGCGAGGGGAGAGCCCAGAGCGGGCCCGGCCCTTCCGAACCCAGACAGGGGCGCCGGCTCCGGCTCTCGGGGCTTTATTGTGCGGCGCCCCGAACCCTGAGGCAGGGGGAAAGGGACAGAGGGACAGAGGGCAGCAAGAGCGGAAGTCGGGGGGCAGAGAAGATGGAAGGAGAATGAGAAAGCGGAACAGAAGGGGGTCAGGGTTTGTAGGGGAGCGGGGCAGGGAGGCGCAGGTAGGAAAGGCAGAGGGGGAATGGGGGGTGCGGGTCGGGGTGCATAGGATGGGGAAGGGAGAGGAGGGAAGGGGGGGTCAGGAGGGGAGAGGGAGAGGGGTAAGGAGGAGGAGGAAGGCGGGGTAGGGTGCAGGGTCGGAGTGTGCAGGGAGAGGACGGAAGGGAGCAGTGAAGGGAGGGAAGGAGAGATTCAGAAGGGGAGAGGGAGCCGGGTAGGGCGTAGGAGGGGAAGGAAGAAGAGGTAGAGGGGGGGTCAGGGTGTGTGTGGGGGCCAGAACAGGACGGCAGGGGTTTTCAGGAGCGGAGAGGGAGCGGGGTGAGGGCTAGGAGGGGGAGAAAGGAGGGATGAGAGGGAGAAACCTCACCTGGGCCCCGCCGGGGAGCCCCGAGCGGCCGCTGCCGCCACCACCGCGCACTGCAGGAGCAAATGGCGGCGGGCGGCACTTCCGGGGTTTATATCACCTCGGGCCCGCCCCGCGCACCTGCCCGGCCCCGCCCCGGCCCATCCCGAGCACCTGCCCGGCCCCGCCCGTGCCCAATTCCCGCCCCTGCCCCGCCGGGACCTTCGCCCTGCGCTGTGCGGGCTCCGGCCCGAGGGGGGCGCTGTCGGCGGGGCCGGGCCGGGGGCCGCACATTGCCCGGATCCTCGCGGTGCGCTGCACTGGCGCGGGCTCGGGGCGCCGGGCGCTGTCCCGCTGCGGCCGCGGGGCTCGGGGCGCTGCCGGTGCCGGAGCAGCCCCCGCGGTCCCGTGCTGAGCCCGACGCGCGGGGTTGGGCTCTGCCCGTGGCCCCAAACGCGGGGTTCGGGCTCGGCTCTGAGCCCTGAAACCGTCCCGGGCCAAGCCCCGAAACGCGGCACCGCGGCTCCGCCGCCAGCCCCAGAGGCACGTCCGCGCCGCCGGTTCCGAGCTCTCCCCGGGCCGGGTGAGTGCGGCACTGGGCTGTGCCCAAGGCACGCCCCCAAAATACAGGACTTGGTCTCCTGGCTGAGTGACCCGCAAGCCCGGTTGAGTGGTTTCAAGGTCCCAAAACACAGGACTTGGTCTCTGTTCTTGAGGCCCTCAGGTATACATTTGGTCTCTGACTTAAGCCCTGAAAAAGCACAGGGCTTAGTCACTCTTCCTGAGCACCAAATCCAGCCATATGACCCCGGTTTCAGTGTCCAAAATGCAGGATTTAGTCTCTGGTTTCAAGTGCTGAACCTGAATTTTGAGACCCCTAAATACAGCCTTTGGTCTGTCTTTGGGAGCCCAAAAATGGATCAAGTAGGTCTGGTTCTGAGCCCCTGAAACACAGCAGTGATTTGGGTCTGGGAAAGCCCAAAATTGCCTGATTAGGTCTCAATTCTGAGGCCCCCAAACCCAGCACTACATCCTGTTCTTAGCCCCTCAAACACAGTGCCTGTTTTACAAATCATTCTTTTTATATAAATATTCCTCTAACTGCTAAAGCAGGAGGGAAGATCTAACAGGATTTCCTTTAACAGATTTTTTTACTTAAAAATCTATAGAGAAATTCCAGCTTATATGTCCAATTGTCTTCTGGAGTATTTAATAATTCTTCTAAATATATTTCTTTTTACATATAACTAATTTGAACAGAGCAAACTCAGTATTTTCCATTTGACCTCCAGAAATACTGAAATATGCTTTAATGCAGAAACATTTTCTGAGTAAGTCTGAGAAGTGAAGCAGACAGAACGGTGTGTGCCCATCTCCTCCTGCCGTTTCCCCGTGGGGAGCAGTGCCGGTGCTGCCGGATCTCTCCCCGAGGAGGTGCCAAAGGGGAGCCGTGAGCAGAGCCCGGAGCGGGGCTGGGCTGATGGTGAAACAACACCCCAGGAGCTCGGTGCTGCATGGTTTGGGCAAGACAAACCCCAGCAGTCTGGAAGCCAGGTTCCTAAGAAGCCTTTGGCAAGGAGGGAGGCCAGTACATCCACCTGCTACAAAAGGTGGCTGTGAGGAACTTGTCCATGCCCTCCCACTGGTGAGACACTTCTTGGGCACTGTGGGTTGTTACAGCACAGCCTGGAACCAAGACTGCTGGCAAAACTTGTCCTTCCTAAGACTGGGCTACCATGAATAGGGTAAATGTGACTGAGGGTAACAGCCCAAATCCCTGACAGCCTCAGGTGTGGCAGCAGTGGATTTCCACGTGCCTCCAGCTGGGGATTGGGAACCTTGGCCGAGCACAGAGCGCCGAAGGTGCTGCAGACGGTGCCCTGATGAGAGCTCTGGTGTCAGGCACCCATAAAGGCAGCTCATCACCTCTGCCCTAACACTCCACAGCCCTTGGTAACTCGTCTCTTTTTATGGCCTTGTAGGTAAAGGAGTTGATCCTACTGAAACATCCCTGAGGCTGCCAGCAAGGAGCTGTAGAGCTGCTTGAACAGCAGTCCAGATGCACACACGGGGATCAGTGTGCTCTGACAGGGCTGAAGCTGCTCCAGCTCCACGGGACAGTGACACAGAGCAGCCCCAGCAGGGCCAGAAGGCTCTGAGCTGACACCAGGCTGATGGGGAGCAGCGTTTGGGCCAGGATTAGCATCAGGCCCCTCACCATCACATTTACACTCATTCTGTGTGGATGGGGACTGGTTGACAATTCCCTGCATTCCAGTTTGGAAGAAAAAGTTTTGTGTCTGACCTTTTATTTTCAGTGCTGTGGGTCTGCCTGCCCTGCTGACACGCCTTCAATCCAGACCATTCCCTTCCATTTCAGTTACAGATGAGGAAAACTAAAGTAGCAACACTGCTCTTTTTCTGTTATGCTTTTGGCTTAGTGTTATCAAGCTGGACTTAGTTTCTGCATTCATTTCACTGCTTTCATAAAACTGACTTGGCAAGTTTGGATGACTGATAACTGATAAAGAATGAACTTTTCTCATGCACAGCTGCTCTGATGAGATTTTTTAAAATCCCTTTGGACTGAACAAATGCAGAAGACATTACTGACAATTGAAAAATGAGATAAATCTCAATAAGGTTTTTCATACATATGTACTCATGAAGTCAGAGTTTTATCAGAACATAATCTGAATGCTCTGAAAATTTCCAGAGGCCTCACAAATATGAAAATACTTTTCTCAAAGTCATTGGAGGATTAAAGTCAGAGACAAAAAGACATTACCAAGGGGAAAGAAAAAAAAAAGAAAAAGCAACAAGTTATTGCAGTGTAAGCACCTTAAATAACTGGCATCTGTTCTGAAGCCTTGTGAAACAAACTTTAGCTCTCTGCAATTAAATCCGATGTGTTACAGTATCCTGTGAGATTAGACATCTCTAGGGGATGCTGACAAGCCCTTGGGTGTAGCAATGCAGTGCTGCCCGCTCAAAGAACAAAGGAAAGCTCCTGGGAAATAATTAAAGAAGATTTTGGGCAGCTTGGGATGCAAATACAGACATTTCAGGTTACGCAGAAATAAGCTGGGAGCCCACAGAACATCACCAAAACAGACTAAAGGAGGCTGACTGATGTTTGTCCAAATGGGCCTGAAAGGAAGAGCCTGTGAAAGAGAAAGGACAGGAAGCTTTCTGAGTAGCTGTGGTTCCTGAAAACCTCTCCTCTCTGTCCTAATTTTTTATCCTTGTAGTTTGATGATGGAGACAAAACTAACCAATCTTATCATTAATCCTGAATCCTTCTCTTTCACCTGGAAAACTGACACCAATTATGACTTTAGCTTCATCCTTGACTTACTCAGAATCTTGTTACAGAACAGTACTGGCATATACAAATTTGTTATTTTTACTGGTCTGTGTCTATACTCTGTGTCAAGCAAAGCTTTTCTTATGTTACCTTTTAATGGTCTCCTCATTCCCTTGAGCATGCTTGGTTAGCTCAATACTTCCAACAGTTCTTCATCTCTTGCTACTTTTTGATTCAAGAAGAAAATTTACTGAAAAGAATAACAAGGAAAAACAAGTATTTTAAAATTGATCTCTTAATTGCTGATGTCTATCTAAGAAAGCCATCTTCGGGTTATTTTGGCAACAGGGTAAATTTAGAAGGTAGCTGACCTTAAATGAGGCATTTCTGGATAAAAAGCCAGTCAAACTTAAATCAAGACTTGAAAAATTAGGACACAAACTACAGGGAGGAGCCAAGTCATAAAGTCTCTTTCTCTTACAGCCATAATTCACTAAGGGAGTGTTTGAACATTTCCACAACTCCAAGAGTTTGGACAGAAGGAATGGGGAAGGAAATGCATTTTACCATTTAGCCTATACATGGTGGTCTCCTCCTATTCAAAGATGTAAGCCTGAAAAATGAGGAGGTGTGAAGTACATACAGTCCAAGGCATAAACAAGAGACAGACATTTAAATCACTTCTATCCTTTTTTGCATGTACTGATGTTTAAAACAGTATTGTTTACAACACTGTGTTTTTTCTAAGGTACCTGAGTCCCTCACTACTGCTGAAGCCATTTGAAGGGATTATTCCATTTTTAAATCATTTCTGCAGCACAATGAGGAAATCCCACAAAGGCTGCATGAGCATTCTTGCCAGTGCTTGTGGTTTGAGGTGCAGTGAGTTTCCTGGACCACTGTGAGAGACAATCATGTGCTGAAGGTGTGAGCCAGCAATGAATCAGTAAATAGCTGCCCCTCCAGAGATCAGCTCATTAGGAAGCAGAATGAAGTAAGGTTCCTGGGGAGTCTGTGGCACCACACATGCCAAAAAGAGAGGCACAAAACCTTGTTATCTGCTATGACCAAGCAAAAGGAATTTCTACCTAGGCAGGTTCTGTGGTTAATGTTCTGCTCTTGTGCTTTGCCCACGGAAGGCCCAGTGTGTTTTTGTTTACGGTGAGGTTCTTGTTCAGCACATTTCTGTGTGAGCAGCTGCCAGTGGCTCCCTCACCCCGGGCACAGAACGGGCCCAGCTGAAATGCCACAGGCTGTAGCTTTCTTTTGGACATGAAGAAAACCAAAAGAAAAATATCACAATTTTTTTCCCATCTTTTTTCTTTTCTGTGTCAAAAGCCTCAACAATAGCTCTCTTATTCAACAGAATGGTGTTGTATGGATATATAACAGCTGGTCAAAAGACTCCAAGATTATTTAGCTTTTAATTAGTTTTTTTGTACTGTTAGTTTTGTTAGTCATAAATAGCTAAATGACACAGTATTTGTGTAACTTAGCAATACCCAGCAATATTCACAGCTTAATTAAATAATTCACATGCCAATCTCTAGTCAGGATGCAAAAAAGACTAAAACACAAATTAAATTTCTTGGCCAATTTCTTGAAAAAGAGAAGCAGGCTCTGTTGAGACATATGGCAAACAATGTTTTCTGCAAAACAGCAAACTAAAACACATCACTTCTCCCACGTGGCAGGAGGCATGATGCATTTTCACAGCACACTCACCATGAGCAGCAGGCGTGTAACTGAGCAGCTGCACCAGTGGAACAGGGAACTCGACTGCCAGGAGCTGAAACAAAAGGGAGGAAGGCAGGACAGGATGAAATACCACAAATTCAAATCACCATTTCTCAACCAATGTTTTTTTATTGTTTGTAAATTTGTGAAATGTGACAAATAAAAAGTGATTGAGAATGTCCACTGCACTGAGATCTGTCTCTGCCAACACGTGCATAAGTAGGAATCAGTGCTGGAATTAGCTTCAGTTAAATTAGGCACCCATGCCAGGGGGATTGAGGAATGAATATATAGATTTAGCTGCTATAAATCTGCCAGGATTTGGTTTTTTTTTTTCTTACATCATGGCTTCATTATCTAATCACCCTGTTGGGATACATCCATACTGTATGCAAAAAAATATGTACAGCACAAAAATCCAGAAAGTCACTATATATTGCTTTCCATTGTGTTTAGCAGACATTATCCCACAAGTGAACAACTTCAAATAATAATAGTTTTCTCTTGAGCAGGTTCTCTGCTACAGTGATGTTATTTATCCTGGTGTCACACAAGCAGCATTGTGCAGGGCAACCTACTGGTGATAAGTGTGTCACCACTGTGTGCTATTTGTTCATATTTTTCTATATTTGAAAAAGTGAAACCCAAACCACACTGCCAAGATATGATATTCCTTGAGAGGAAGAACATGGTTTATGTGTCTCAGCTTTGCCAAAAACTTCTGAAAACCAATGCTTCAGTTTGTGAATAAAGATGTAGGCACTGCCTCAAGCAGGGTGAAGACCACCCTTGGGCAGGAGTGTTTTGGAGCTGCAGTGGTGAAAGGATGGGGGTGTGCTTTGTTTTGCAGAACATTTGGGTGTGTATAACAGGCCTGTCTAAACAGAATTGGTGTGTCTGATGGCTGATTCAATGTTCCAAGGAGGTCCTCTATTCAGAACTTGTTTTCCTTCCCACTTACCCTACTTGGTGTATTGTGCTGGATTATACTGGTTTCCTAAGTGGCAGTCACAGTTCCTGTCCATCTGGATGTGTTCTGAGGCTCTATGAAGTTTTAACAAGTGTGAAGGGGGAAAACACTGAAGTATGCAGCCAGTCTGAAGTGGTTATCTTGGGCTTTAACCTACTGTCACCAGCAAGGCACAAAACACTTTTCATAGGCCATGGAATACTTAATTCATTTATACTTTAATAACACAACAAAAAGCATTCTCTTATGAGATATTATCTCTTTGTATCTAAAATCTCTTCATAAATGAAAATTGTTATAGTATTAAACTCATACTAATGTGTCCGTGCACATTGAATCATGATTCAGGACACGTATAACTGAATAAGTTACTTGGTTAACTCTTGCACTTGTCTTACTGCTTGCTTTTAAACTAGAAGATTTTATACTTTTCAATATTTTTTAGTAAAAACATTTATTCTCATGCTATTCATTATGGGATGCCAATCAGTTTTCAAAACACTTGTGCATGCTAGTCATGTTTTTCCATGTTTATTTTCCATGTTATCCCATACTAAATTACCCTGTCAATCTCTACCTGCTAGCTCTGTGATGGCAGATGGTGATAAACATCTGCCTAGGCACGAGCATGGTGCTGCACACAACTGCTCAGGTGCTGGGGGAGGGGGGAAAGTTACTGTGAGACCATCATAAAGCAGGGATGCTGTTGCAACAGCAAAGGATTTTCCTGAAGGTTCTTAGTACCCATCTGCAATAAATTTTTATGAGGGTTTGGATGAAATAGAGGCCTGGGCTAACCAGCAGGTTAGTGGTTTGGAAAGCTGCACAGCACACTTACTGGCAAATCCTTGCTTTATCCATCCTGAAAGGTCCTGCCACACTATTTCTTTTTCTAATGCAATAATATAAATCACTGTCAGGTCATCAGCATTCCCACAGTTTTCCAAAGGATTTTTGTGTCTGCCAAAGGTTCCCACTGGACCTCTAGGCCAACAGGATGCTGTATAAGCTCCTTTAATGGAGCATGTAGTGCTGAGCTGTGCTCTGCTCCAACATTCCTGCTCAGAGGAAGAGGTACAAGGAATGAGGTGATCCCAAGAGTTACAGCTTAAGGAGCATATTAAAGACCACCTCTAGTGATAAAATGTCCTAAAACACTAAAGCAAAGCAAAGCAGAATTTTACTTAAACAAAAGCTTCTTTCCTTTCACTGTGCACTTAAGAGAATTCTATATGAGAATCCCAAGGTCAAGCAAGACACTGCCAGGACACTGGAATCCATGCCACACACCTGAGGCTCCAGCTGAAATCAGCTCAAGTACAAGGTGCGCTGGCCACGTGTTCCCCTGTGCCTTGTTGCTCAGCTTTTCTTCCAGGTAACTTTCCCTTCTCCTTTTCCTAAACTGTGGTGGAGCACTTCCAAAAGATGTTTAAAAAGGAAATATCCTTCAGTTCACTGATTATTTTGTGTGAATCTTATTTCCCTGGGAGTTAAGTTCTGCCTTTACAGCCAATACCACGACAGAAGTCCTGACAGTAAGAGGTGGAGTCTCAGATCCCAGTGCTGCCCCTGCCATCCCGCAGCCATGCCTCAGTGCTCTGGGCTGCCCTGCTTTGCTCAATGTCAGGAGATCAAAACTCCAGCCCTGCTGAAGGGTTTGAAGCACAACAGGCCCTTTTCAGACCATCTCAAGGGCTTCTGAGAGCAGAGGAAACCAAATGCCAGCCAATGGATGGAGGAGGGCCTGACCTGGGGATGAAGTGAAGGTTTGCAATAATCTCCATCCTGCCCTTGGTGCTGTGCAGCAGCTTCCCTCATGTGCTTGGTCACCAGGTGAACCACTCTGAGCAAACCACACAAATTTTTTGCCTACAACACTTACAGCAAAGCTTGGGGTACTGTTAAACACCTGAATCCTCCCCTAAAACCCTTGCTTTTCATTAATTAATGACTACTTTCATCCACACTATACTCACTGATAAACTTGCCATATTTCTGTGCACTGTCCTTTCTTTGGTGTTCTGATTTGTTCCTTCCAAAAGCAAAAAGTATTCAATTTTCTAGATCTAAAACATTTCTTACTTAAATTACAGGCTCTCTTCTTTGAAAAAAAATTAATATATGACTTCTCTTTGTTTGGCTTTGTTGTGAGGGAAGGAATGGTCTGGCTGCAGAGCTGTTTTTTTTCAGAGAGCACTGGATGGGTATATCAGTCAGATTTTTGCTTTTCCTTCTCTGAAGGAAAGATAAAACTAGCTAATGAGTTGCAGAGTTTCTCTAGGCAATGGCTTCTCTATGCTTGTTGTTAAAGCCAGCATATGCAGTATTATCCTCTAACCTTATTATGGAAAAATATTTTCATGTCCTTTCTTCAGAGACATTACACATATCTTTGCAATGAGGAGAAAGTTTAGCTAAATTTGGATTTTTTCTAAAACAACAAAGAGACTATCAGAGTCTCTTCTCAAAAGAACCCATGAGGATTTATTCCCTGATTTATTCCCAATATATAATGTCCCAACTGAATGCAGCCATACAGTTGGTATACCATTGGGCTGGAGAAAATCTTGAACTTACAAGACTTAGCACCAATACACCAATGGTATTTCAGTGTGGAGAGAAGAAACAGCCATCTGATTGAAAAAAAACCCAAACAGTGAATAGAGGTAGGAAAGCTCATCATGATGAAGACAGTAAGTGAAGGAAACTCTACTCACCATTCCAGGATTGTATACAGAGTTTTAACTCTAATGAAAGCAGCTGCACTGAAATACAGTGTGGCACCTGAATATTCCACCTGAAACTGAAAAATACCAGGCTATGTGCTGATAACAGGATCAGTTGAAAGAAACACTAGGGTAGGAGACAACTCTTGTTATGCAGACAAGGCAGGACTTGGATCTGAGCTCTGGAAAGCAGAGGGAACTGAGCAGTAGGCTGTGCAGTCAAGTAATGGCCAAGAAAAATGGAAAGGAACTGAAAACCAGAAAGGATAAAAATAATCCTTCTAAGAAAGTTACTCATCTCCTAGTCAGGATGGAAAGGCTACTAAGGAATGGGTTTGGAAACAGTGGCAGCATAAATCAAACATAAGTCTGGTGTATTTGTAACAAAGGTACACAGATATTCTACCGTGACTTGGCTATGAATCGAACAGATAAGAAAAGTGCAATCAGAAGTTTTTGAGAGATTTACAAAGTAGCTCTCTGTTTAAAGTGTTCATATGGGTGAAGGAAAGGTGGAGGGTATTTGGAAATGGATGCAAGTTGTTTATAACACATGCGTTAAAGACAGTATGCCTTTGTTTTGTTGGCACTCAAAAAAGATATCTGAATAACCTGTCATCTCCACCAGCTGTTCCAGCAAACTCACTCCTCTTTCCCAAGGAAGCTGTGTGTGATTGGTCTCAGGAGCAACTGCTGAGTTCCAGTGCCACAAGTAACACAGAACTGCTGTCTGGTCTCTTCTCTGTCACAGTCAGCACTGTCACTTAATTTAGATTGTAGCTGACATGGCTCGTGCTTTCAGCTCTAGGAATCCTGTCTGGCCCTTTGAATTGGCCAGGGGACTCCCTGTATAAATACACTTACAAGATTTTGTGTCAAGGGATCTTCTAGTTCAGTCTCAAGAGGTCAGCACATCTTCAGTTTGGTTGACTTCTCTGAAGTGAACACAACAGTGAAGAAAAATCCCACTTCTCCCAGCCCCTAGGCTGGTTAATACCTGAGGTGCTGAGGCATTCAGCCTGACACAGCAGCTTGGCAGGAGAGAAAGGACTTTGTGTCCTTGATGTGTCTGTTTTATGGTACCATCAGACCCAGCAGAGCTCACCACTCAGTGTGCATTCCCACAGGCACAGCTCAGCACCCTGATTTTAAGTTCTAAAGCAGCACATATCCCTAGCAGGAAAGAGAAAAAAAACCCCAAAAGTGAAAGAAATAAATTCAGAGTCTTAATAAAACAATCAGAAGTATAACAGAAAAAATAATGAAACATTGGAAATTATTTATGGCTGCAATGGATCACTCTCTATGTCTTCACAGAAAGAAAATACCCAAATTACCTCAGCTTTCATAGTTATATTCTCATTGACTGCAGATGAGGAACTTTGAAGTGTATGTTTAAGACTGGAAATGGTTATAAAAGATCAGAGGCTTTCAAAACTCACTGTGTACCAGGTCTAGTGAGTGCAATGCCAAGAGCAATATATGAAATCTGATCTGACAGTTTCATAATTTTTCTTTTTTTGAGGAGATCCCCATGCAATGAAAATGTACAGCAATATGCCAGGACTGAGAATTAGTGGAAAGGACTCAGAGGTGAAGAGTCTAGGCAGTTTCTCACTGGCACAATATTAAAAAAAGTAAAAAAGGAAGAATTAACTACAAGAAATCCCAGGGAGTATGGTTTAGATTAAAGGACAGTCTTTTCAGCCAGGCTGCTGGAAGGTTGATGTAGCACTGTTCCTGCAGATGTTTGGAAAGTATTTCACAAACTCAGCTTTTGGAGAGGGCTTCTAAAGGCTGTTGCTCTTCCACTGCTCTGTGCCACCTTCAATTTATCTTTAGATTAAAATAGAAAAAAAATAGAATTGAAACAACAGCTTCTTGTTAAATAGGAGGGATGTTTTTAAAGAAATACAGTAAAACATGAGATATTATGGTTCATATCCTGTAGATCTTGTATCTATAACAGGCTGGCACCCCTCCTTTTACCTATATACAATAAAAATGAAGTAAAAGCAAATCTGTCAAAACTCAGCAGGTTTATTGCAGTCCCTCGGTTCATACTCCCTGCACATGAACAGTGCACAGAGCAATGAACTGCTCTGCTGAAATCCTGGGAGTTCAGACCTGGTTGTGTGGTTTATCTTTAAAAGTCTGATTCAATATTATGCTCTGGCTATTGATTTTTAGCAGACAGTGAACCTGGCAGCTGTTTTTCAGCCCTTCTCAGATATATTCCAAGCTAGACCATGTTCCCTCAAACATTAGGCACATAAAAATGTTACTTAAGTAAGATTTCAAGTAAGGGATCTTGTGTTTGGGCCAAATTCTGGGCCAATGCTCTAAAGTTTTGTTAATTAGTTTTGCAACTTTTTGTTCAATTCTGACTTTCAATTGATGAGGAGCTTTGAGTGTTCTTCAAGTCAAAGAGCAAGAGTTCCATTTTCTCTCAAACAGAAACAAACCTGCTGAGTGGCACTAGTTCAGCTCTGAAAATGCTCAGTGTTGCTGCTTCCCTGCCTGTTCCCCATTTCTGACTTCCTGCATTTTTGTGTCTCTTTCCTGATCATCTCTCAAAGACTCTCTCACTGTCTGGAAAAGGTGTTACCTCATGGCAATACCCAAGGAAACAGTTTCTCCTTTCCTTTCCACATTTCACAGTTGCAAGTGTAAGATGTGCTGAGGGATGGCTCTTGTCCTAATGAAAGAGAGTGAAGGTTCCCTTGACTTCACCAGGGTCAAAACTTCACCCTCGGGGACCTGTTGGAGAAATGGGAAGGAATTTCCATTTTCACAGAGAATTTGCAACCCTTCATTGTGTTGGAACCTCAAATATTTTCTTCACGGGGCAAAGTTCGTCTCTTATTTCAGATGAATGTAGTGGATGAGCATCATCTGCTGCTGGAAATTCTTTGGAAGTTACTTAGAACTAAAGCAAGCATAAAAGAGAAGCAGGGTGGGAAAGGGTTATTTGCTATTAAACACCAACACAAACCAAGCTGGGCTCTTTGTCTGTGCCCTTCCCCCTTTTTGTTCACACACTCCTCTGCACCCTCCAGACAGCCTCAGAATGCTAATTTTTCAAACCCCTCGGAGAATGAAAACTATTTTAGAAATCAACCAAAATATTATTTTAAACCTTGTTTAATGAGACTGGACCCACATTACAAATAAAGTCCTGATTCTTTCCTTCTTCAAGTTCAAAAATGTTATTTCCCATACCCTGTACAACCTGTCACTTTCAAATTCAAAGCAAATAATTGTAACCATTTCCAAAACAGGATGTTTATACAAAGTGGGAGGAGGGATTTATGCAGACATGGTTTTAAATAAAAGTCTATTTGTCTCTTTTCACAGATATTTAGGATTTCTCTTCATATAGCAGCAGATGATATAGATGCCCAGAAAGAATTAGTGCAATGATACTGTACTGATAAAGAGATTGTGTTACTCTTTGTTGGGGTTTCCACCACTTTCTGAACTTTAAGGTCTTCAATTATTCTGTTTTTCTCAAGGGTAAAATATGCATGTAACCCTCAGTTAGCACTAAGAACAATGTGCAAACCTTCACACATCAAAGATGCGACTACGTGCTTTTGTTTATCCTAATGGTTTGAGAGAAAATCTTAATAAATCAACATGAGATTCCTTTCTATTTTCCTTTTTTTTCTTTTTCTCTTTCTTACATTTTGTTGTCTTGATTAGATAAAAAATAATAGGGGGCTGTCAATCTGTTTTCTTTTCAGGACTTCTCTGTCTCTTTCCAAATTAGTTACAGCCTGCTTTTTGTAGCTTTATAGCCAGCCTGACCTAATTTAATTACCATGACTTGTGTGGCTTAAAGATAAATAGTTTTATTCAGCCTGCCTACTTTTGTAAAAGTTTTCCCTTTCACACATCTCTCTATATTTTGGCATTCAGAATTCTTGTCCTCTGTTCTTCGGTAGGTTAACACAAGGTTGGTTTCTAGCATTGTCCTTATTCTGACAAAAAGGCCTTTGATGCCTTTAGTCCCTGCTTTGCTCTGAGTCTGGGGCCTCTGTGGGACATGAATGAACATTCACTGGGGCTCAGGAGCATGGGATGGAAAATACAGCCCTGTGTCCATCACCACGGAGAAATCCTCAGAGCTTGTTCCTATACTGCTACCGTCCAAGATTTTTTCTTTTTTCCAAGATTTTAGGAAAATACTTCAGAAATCAAATCTTGAGACTTCTCTACAGATGATGATGAACTGACATAAGTGGCTAGAAGATCTCCAGTAACATAACTCTGTAGCATGAAAATGCCTTCAAGGTATCTGAGAACATGAATGCTTTACACAGAGAGGTCCCTGATGCACAAATCCCTGAAGTTCATGCCAAGACCACTGACAAATTCTTCTACCACCCTGTTGGACACCATTAAATACAGAAAGCAAGCAACCAGATATAAACTCTGAAATCCTACTTAAAAAAAAGGGATCATCATGTTCCTTCCTCTCTGTTAAAATGGAGAAAGATTGGCCAGAAAACCCAGAGTGATGCTAAATGGTTTTTAAAACATCTGATTCTGGTTCTGCTACATTCCTGTAATCACAATTTTTTTTTTTTTTTTTTTTTTTTTAAATCTCACTATAACACTGAGATGGATGTACAAGGACTACCTCCATATAAATATGTCATGTTTTGGCTATGAACACCAAATACATTTTATTGCAGTTCTTCATACAAATGTAAACACAGAATTTTAAGTGTCATTTCTTGGGTCACCTGTGTGCTGTCTTAATGCTGCTTAGAAGAGCCTCAAGCCCCTTTCTTAAAAGGCCTCTACTTGGGTTTAAAAAGAGTATATTTGAGGTCCTTAGCAAAGGAAATTGCCAGCACTAATTCTGACCTACCACAGGTTTTAACAAGAACAAACTGTGAAACTTAAAAGGAATCCCAACAAATGTGTTTTATGAATACACATGCAAAATTTCTGTTACAATCAAATAAAATGCTAATACTTGCCAGACACCTTGAAGTTGCTCTCCTGTGTCTAATTCTCCTGAGCTGAATTTAAATTATTCTCCCAGTACTTTGCCTCTTCTCACCCTTGTTAATAAACCAACAAAAGCAATTTATACCAATCACACCATAAGCAAACAGTAAAATAAAAACACTTTCAAGCCTTTCCTTCACCCTATTGGACACCTTTACCTAAAATCACAATAATGTTCTATTAAATAAAATTACATGCATAGAATTTTATTTCAATATATAAAATATTTTGTTTTCACAAACCATATTCAAATGCCTTGTTTCAGAATTGTTGGTCTGTTTATCTGATGGCAATATTCCACAGAACTAACATGAAACTAACCTGAATAGCTATAAGGCTCCCAGGAAGCTGATTTGCTTCAGGACAGATTATGACATTTCTGTAAGTGCAGAAAAAAACCAAATCCAAACCTTTCATATAAGCTTTTCAAGAAATATTGCAATCCTCAACAGTTAACACATTTTGAGAAAATTCAAATCTGGAGAGCCTGAGGATGTATTTCTCATACAAACAGGTTCACCTGCAAAGCAGTAATTCTGAGACATCCAGCTGGAGACATCTGAGTGGTTCAACCAGGCTTTCCCATCGTCCTTTTAATGTCTAATGATACTTACTTGGAACTTTTCCTTGACTGAGCTGGTGTAAAACTCATGAGTACAAAGAGACCAGGGCCAGACAGTTGAGGCAGCTGCTATCCTTGCCTTTAATTAACCCCACCTGCTTCCTGTGTGCCATTGCCTGGATGGAAGGAAGAGATGAGCCAGAAGAGACAGGGAAGCCCTTCCTGAAGGGCTCAGGCTCAGTTTACCATGGTAACTTACACCTACATTCTGATAATAATAAAAAATTAGCACACTGTATAATAAAGAAGGCACCAGCAGTGGATAAGAATAGCAGAAACACATAAAATAGGATAGGAAATTTGTGTGGGACATGGAATCTGTGCTGAAGGACTCAAATGAGAGTACCTGGGCTCCTTGAGAAGTTCTTCTGAAAAAGGCAGAATGCTCCTGGCAACAGTGACTGGTCACTTCTGCTCTTCTTTCTAGGAAGATGTAAATCTTCTTCCTTTATGTGTCCAGAGTATTTTGATTTTAAATGCTTCACAAAAGGACACCAGTATGAAAGTACAATGGTCCTTGACCTCATTTGATGTCTATAGGTAGTTTCATATTGCCTAAAAGTAATAAAAGAGCAAGCACAGATTAATTTTAGAAAATATCATTCCCTATTAACATATTTATCTTTGTTAGGCCCTGTACAAAAATTATGTCATAATGAGATATGCCATGAGGAAAAAAAAAAGCACAGATCAATTCACTGGTCTGAACGTGGACCAAACACCAACGGCACTTGGCAGAAGCACACATCTGATCATTACTGCAGCCAGATTCCAGGAAACAAAGGACAGAACATGGCACAGATTCCACTGCTCTCATCATGCACAGAAAACAGCTGATATTTTGAGGTTCTGAGGTTACAACATGTGGCTCTTCTAAAGAGCAGACTGCAACCTTGAGGGGCTTGTTTTGTTTTCCAACTGAAATCTGACATGCATTACATGTGAACATTTGGAAATCATATTGTTCATCATGCATTACATATAATTGCTTCAACTTTTACAGTGTGCAGTCATTAAACTGCCTTCCACAATAATGGAGCACTTAAGAGATCCCTCACCCACATGTGACCCAGTAAAGAGGAGGAAGGATCTAACTCTGCAAGCATTTTGTTCTTCAGCAGAGATGCACCAGTGCCCTCTTTAAATCAGGGTGATGCTTGCAGTGGATAGGAAGCAGGCCACCCGTGATCTACATAAGGATAAATTATTTCTGGCACAGATTTACTTCTCTCCAGATTCTCTGAGCAGCAGGGAGACATCTGACATGTAAAACAGTGGGCCCCAGCCAATTAGGCTGTGACAGATAAGAACCTTTCCTTAATTTGTGTTGTAGGGTTTCTATGTGGTCTGTTCCTTTGATGATTTCATGTTCCCCTCTGACTGCCCTGAAACTCAGTTTGTATCAACTGGGATTCTGGCATTCTTTCCAGGTGCAACAAAGGAAAGGAAAGGAAAGGAAAGGAAAGGAAAGGAAAGGAAAGGAAAGGAAAGGAAAGGAAAGGAAAGGAAAGGAAGGAAAGGAAAGGAAAGGAAAGGAAAGGAAAGGAAAGGAAAGGAAAGGAAGGAAAGGAAAGGAAAGGAAAGGAAAGGAAAGGAAAGGAAAGGAAAGGAAAGGAAAGGAAAGGAAAGGAAAGGAAAGGAAAGGAGAAGGAAAGGAAAGGAAAGGAAAGGAAAGGAAAGGAAAGGAAAGGAAAGGAAAAGGAAAGGAAAGGAAAGGAAAGGAAAGGAAAGGAAAGGAAAGGAAAGGAAAGGAAAGGAAAGGAAAGGAAAGGAAAGAAGGAAAGGAAAGGAAAGGAGGAAAGGAAAGGAAAGATGTGTTCCTTGTTTCTGTCTTAGGGGAAGCAATGTTTTTATAGTTCTGTTCCTCAAAAAAGCCCAATCTGTGAACAAGGAAAGTAACTATTTGATTATCCATACAAGTGTAACCCTTTCAAAGCATCACAGGGGATTCAACCATTAATATCTAACAGCAGCAAGACTCAAGTATGCTGCTTTGGAAATCTGCCCTGCCATAGTTGTGCAGAAAACGTTCATATTAAAATAGTCAAGAAAAGTTTAGAAAACCTCCCCCATCATGAATATCTTGCATTGCTTTTTATATCTGTTTATTACTACCTTCTCTAAGTTAAGAAAAGTAAAATTCTTTTAAGCCAACATCTCCAAGGTGCATAGAGACCTGTGGGGAGTGCTAGGTTGTTGAGATGGCAATGTTTTAGTTCCTGTTCAGCTAGAGGAACTTGTAAAATTTTAAACTGGTACTTGCATTATTCCACTACATCAGCAAAAGCAGCACCTCATTTTAGGGGTCAATTTTCATTTACACCCCTAAAAAAATTCCCATTCCCTTCAATCTTGTGGCTCTGCATTAAAAGAAAAGGCTAGAAAGGCTTCATTCTACTGCTGGGAGTGGAATATTCTGAGTGGCAGATGGAACAGCTCCTGAAACAACTTGGTCCATGGTAAAGGCAGTAATTCAACAAAGGTTATAGAAAATATTAGAACAAATGTTATAGGAACGAAGAACTATCTTCTCATATACTTCTACTTAAATTAAAAATTGAAAGGCCTGGCAAAAAAAACCCAGAAAAAATTTACAATTCTTTTAAGTATAGGGTAGAAATAATTTTCTGAGGTCTTATAGGAGAGATTTTTATTTTCTTCTTCTTGTTAACATTATTTATTTTTATGTATCCTCAGAAGCTGCAGTCAAATTTCTCACAAAAATTACTTCCAACAAAAGAGGTTCATACTTCTGGATAGAAAACAAGAAAAATTCAGATCCAAATTCCTCCTTTACTTCCATAACCTAGGGCAACTACTGCTGCCTTTTAAAGTCCGCATGCTTCTCCTGTCCCTGGTGATTGTTATTAATAAAGGTTAAGGAAAGTGGTGATAAAGATCAATTCCCAACCCAGAAAAGAAACATTGACTGCTTCTTTCATGTCTTCCATAGCCAGTGAGCAGCTCCAGTTTCAAATGATCCCCAGATGTTTACTACTCCTGGTGCTCAAAAGCAGTGTAGGTTTTCTCCAGAGCCATGTTGGGTACTCCTGGTTATCCTGCAGATTTCAACCCCTTGTCCTCAGAAGAAAATGCAAAGGTCAGATAGAAAGCTTGTGTAGTGTAGAAGTCCCCAAGAAAAATAAACCAAGGATGGTCTCTTACTATTGGCAGCTTAAGCTGTGCCTCTGCACACGAATGCAAGGAACTCCTGCAGAGATGGGTATGGGAGCACTACAAGCTTGTCACTTAATTACAGAGATTTAATGATTCCAATAGAAGTGAAATGGCTGAGATTTCTCACAAAAACTATGCTGTTTTTCTGGTTCTTTACAGCAGTGTTTTCCTATTTCTTCTCACTCAGAGCTTGGACACAGGATAGTCCACCTACATTTGGAAAAATGATAGCTAACCAAAAAAAAAAAAAATTCCTCCTTAGATAATGCAGGATTAAGAATAATCAGAACAATTTTCATTCTACTTCTCTTTCCTTTGCACTTTGTCCTAATTAATCCCTGATGATGTGAAGACTTACCTTTACTAAAGCTTAGTCCCACTGGAAGCAATTATAGTGATAAAAACAGGTTCTTTCCAAGAGCTTGGAACAGATTTTTATCTGAAGAGCCCAACAATTTTGTCATTATTATAAGCAGGTAAGTTAAAGACAGAAGAAGAACATGCCATAGAGGACATTCAAGTACTTTACCTTCTTGAATGTGAACTTCTGCCCCGTTCCTCTCTCCTCTCATCTTCTGAGCAACATTGGCCAAAAGATTTAGTGCTGCAGAACAGCAGAGATGAAGAAAAAATACTCCAAACCCAATTTCTTACAGCTGCTACAGCATGTATGACTTAGAGAATGAAAAACAAAATGAAATAAAATAATGAAAAACAAAAGCCTCTAATCCTCATTTCAGGACAATTATTCTGATTGAGCATTTAGGTAACTGAGCCAGGCTCCTTTTTGATGAATGAGAAGATGCCAATATGACCTAATTGGATTAGTCCACATGGAAATCAAACATTTACATGTATTGTTACACTTCTTTCATGCCAAATAGGCAAGCTTCAAATTGACTTCTGTGCTCACATGTAATGGTGAGAATGAACCAAGTTGTTCAGTCTCTGCAGGATCAGAAACAAAAGGTATCTCTGAAAGGTATTTTGAACAGAGGATGGAAAAATTTGACCCTATTTCCTTTGCTGATAACTGAGAAGGTGGTAGGATGGCCTTGGAAAATGTGCTCCCAGGGGAAAGAGCAACTTTTGGGAAAGATCACAGCACAGTTCTCCCAGTCAGTGCCCTGGCTCAACATGGAGCTACTCTTTATTCTACTGCAAAAATACTAAACATCTATTTCTGAACAGAACAGCATCTAGTTCACATGTGAAACATTTTCATCTGCTAGCATATAAATGCTGATGAGTGTGAGCTAATAGTCTGGTCATTCTTGGGTACTATTAGCCATAGATTTGTTCAAATGGAACTGAAAATTCACTTATTCAATAACTCCTGACTACATGCAATTTTACTTTTGTCAAAGTCATGTTACTTGCTGAGCAATTTCACCCAGCTTATCAAAAACAGCTGGAAAGGCTCTGAAATGCAAACACCACAGCCAGAGGTCTTCCAATGTAAAGAGGCCAATCTTCCTGCTGGGAAAGCTGAAAAAGACAATAAAGTGCATCACTGAATCTCTATTTACCAGGGAAAGGCACATCTGTAAACCTTAAGAAGCAAATACAAATTGGAATCTCTCTTCCATAGCCCAAAAGTGCAAAAGAGACATTAGAACTATGCTGACAATTTGGTAATGTGATTTGCTGAACAGCTCAAAAGCAACTTAATAATTTCCACATTGTTTCTCCCACTTGCAATTCACTTGATTTCAAGTTTTCTTTCCCCATTTCCAAGTCTTTCATCTTTTTTGTTTTACATTTAAAGAAATCTTTAATTTACAGACTTCCCTTTCTTTGCCCCTTTCTTTGCAATCCAGCAATTGTTTGCCTCCCATTTCACCTTGGGGGAAGCAAATTTTCATAATTTGCTATATGGTTATACAGGACAAATGTGAAAATACATGGAAAATACATATAATAATTTCTGAAGTAATTTTTTTAACTTTAAGAATTGCAGAACTATCTTAATCTGAAAATCAATTTCTTTGATAGGGATTGTGCTTCCAAGAGAAATTCTATTGTTAATTAATAAAATTTTGCTCCAAAATACCAATAATTTATAATTAAACATGGCACCACTTGGTTACTTGTAACATCAAGGATTTCCCAAGTCCTCCTGGGGTAAGTTGTCTTAAAAGCAAGATGGACGTCAGAATTTACAGAGCCCTTGTGTAGCCACCCAGTGAGGACATCCAGGGAAGCACAACAGAGAGAAGCTTCCAGCTGCACACCTGCAGCCCAAGGCAGGGATGCACAGCCCCTTCCTGCCCTGAGAGCATTATACATTGTGCAATTCTTTGTAGGTATTAAGATACAAGGTCTTCATTCGCTCTTCAAAAGTAGATAAAAGCACATTTTAACTGGCCATGACAAGAATGAGACTTAACTGCATGCACAGAATTAAAGGGGATTTATAGACTTCCTAGAAAAGCATCCTTCTGTTTGTCCATCACCAGGAAAGGTGGTTACAACTCTAAGATACCAACCTGCAGAGACTGTGGAGCTTTTTAACTCTTCTTTCATGTCCAAGATTATTCATGTATCATTCTTAGGTGTTATTTTTGTATAGATTAGCTTGTGTTTTCCATCTGGATTCTCAATGAGACTGCAGCAGCAGTGTGACCTCAACCTTTTTTTTCTTCCCTTCCTTTTTGATTTTTTTATTACTTAGCACAGATTTTAAGATAGGAAATAACAGCAAGCTTATTGGGCTTGAAGACAATCCCTAGTGCTGCAAACTTTAGCTGGGGTATAGCTGTTAGTAAGTCTGTGATCTAATTTCCTAAAGTCAGCCAGGGAGCCCACTTACTCAAAGCAAAATAATCATTAGGGTAGATGTAAAATCCATGGTTTCTAAAATTAATCTCCTTTACTCCATGAAAGAAGGCTGTGAGGATTATGCATCTGGGAAGTTGCAAAGAGCACTCTACTATAGGTAGTTCTACAGACCAAGCTCTTCCCTCTTGCAGATTCCAAGAGCAGTGGGTTTCACCTGCACCATCTGCTGGGGAACTGGGGAGCACTGCCTGGGCACATCCTGGGGACACTTCATGCAGCAGGATATAATTCAGTAATGGCTTTTAGCAGTAAAATGGCATCTTTGAAACACTGGGGTTTGCTGGCATAGTCTGACTGCCTCCATTTGGGCACAGAGAGTGGCAAAGGAACTGAGCCCACAAACTGCTCCACTGTGTGATCCAACCACACAACTGCCCCTAAAATACAAACAGGGGACAAGTGTAGACACTGTCCTGAGGCAAACTGAAACCAGCTCAAACAGATGGACAAAAGTACAGGTGTCGGACACTCTCCTTCCACCTTTCCCACATTTCCTACTCTTGAGCATCCATTGAACTCCTAAGTATGTAAGTATGTAAGTATGTAAGAGTGAAGAATTATGTTTTGTGTCCTACTTGCAAAGTAGCAAATGGGAGAGCTGCTCGTTTGTAGGCAGATACATTTTTATTTCATCTGTGATAACTGCATCTCATCAAACCACACCTGACTTAACTATTTCCTTAAAATGTACAGATTTCTGAAATGGAGATCAGGAAAAGTTGAAGGAGCACATTATTGTTTCTGGTTGATTCTTCCTGCAGTGTTCTGGATGCAAAGCCACTTCCTTGTGTTTCAGCATGCTCTCTTACAAGGTAATATTTAACTTTCTTTCAATATTGTTCACCTCTGAAGCTGACTAGGAATAAAGCCCTAGCTGTTGAAAGGCTGCAGATAAAGTGAGTGTGACCAAAAGCCACCAGGACACAACCTGTGCCCTGGGCAAGTGCAGTCAGCCAGGACACAAGCCAACAGAAAAATGTGGTGCAGATGGGCAAGATGATTGCAAAATAAAATAAACAAGCTTTTACAGGAAGCAGAAAAGCAGAATGCTTAGCTTGTCCTTACACAATTCAAGCTACATTTGCCAGTGAACTCGCTTTCAACTAATAAAGATCTCCACTGACCACATTTTATATGAAATTGGAGAATAATTCATTTTTTATTATAGAAATGAGTACATGAAGTGCTTTGCAGGAGCTCATACAATCGGCTGTAACACTCTTGGCTTACTGAAGAGTTTGAAACAGAGACTGAGCATTTCAGCAAAAGTTAACCCAGCTCAAGAGTCCTTGAAATCGGCTTTTATTCATCACCCATAGATTATCTACTCTCCTGACTACTCCTCCTTTTCTGCACTATTATTATTATTCATGATTTGGCAGCAGCCAAGAAATTTCCCTGGGTTTCAGTGATGAAGTGCTTCATTTGTACTAATTGTTTCATTTACTTTAAAAGAACAAAGAAATATGTCAAAGCACATTTACTCTTCTGAGGCCACTTTTGGAAATCTGTTGCCAGTTGTTAAGATTTTTGGAACTGAACACTGAAGAGAGAACTTCCAGAAATATTTTAAGTCAGAGGAGCACATGGGAGACAAGGTGAAAAGAGCATCAAAGCTGTTGCGTTTGTGCTGCTGCACATTTCACTTGGATGTCACTAATTTTCCCAGATTGCCTTGGCAGATCTCAGGTATGACATGGATTGTACATCATGGGTTGTAAGAATGTGGTTCAGGTTAAGCATACTCTGTTTGCCCCGCCCAAGAATTGAAAATCATTATTTCAGTGTGTATTTTCCTTGGGCTGTGCCTGGACTGGTATCCATTTACACACTGCTCTCCAGTCTCTCCTCCCAGTGCCTGTGTGGCTAACAAATTAAAGCTTTACTACCCAGAGAATGTAACGTACCTTTTTATTGTAATTTTTTATGGCATTATTTCCTTACTATATCAGTATTCAACAAGAATGTTAGGCACCATTTGAATTCAACTATTTGAATCTTTCTGGAGACTATACAGTTGTTACGGGATTACAAAATAGACCTCTGTCATTCTTGAAGCTGAGCTTCTTGTCTCACTGACAAGCCACCTGTGATGCTAATTCTGTGATATGTTATAAGCTTTTGTGCAAGAATGAAAGGAGCTTGTTAGGTGCTACAAATGATTAACCATGAGACAAGCAGAAAAAATAAATTTTCACTCCTTTATTATTTATCAAATTTAAGACTAATTAGTGCCTGTCAAACTGATATTTAAAACCAGAGGACTTGGTTAAAACTTGAATTTTAAATGGCATTACTCTGAGAATTAGCCTGTTACAATACAGAGTAGATAAGTTCATTTGATATTTTTCTTTCTGCAGACCACAAAATAAATAGAATTTTGTGTCATGTACTTAGGTTTAGTTGTATAAATATTGCTCTTTACCTTGAAGCCAAACAGATTGTAGTTTTTTCCTTAATACTTGAAGAAAGCTGAGGAAAAGCTCTCATCCTGTCAGTTCTGTTTTCTCTGGGAATTCACAGTGAAAGTGTCTTTCACAAACAACTTGAGCTGTAAAAAAGACTTGAGCTCCAGCTCATGGTGTAAGGAGCAAAGAGGATTTTGGCACTCATAAGATAACTGGCACGGAGCTGTCCAGGTTCTCTCCAATGTCCACAGAAGATGTGAAATACTGACCAAGAGCAGGTGAGGCGAGCCCTATCTTGCATGGGTCAAGAAACAACAACAACAACAACAAGCTGACACTGATGATGGCAGGACCAAAACAAAACTCAAAGTACTTCAGTATAAAATCATCACTCCAGCAGCAGCCTAGCACCCTCCCTGATTCTAGGCCTGCTGGCCAGATTTCTCCACAGGGCAGAAAAAATATTATTGAGCACATAAATCATCCTCTGCCCCCAGAGTACAGCCCATAAAGTCTATTTATTGCAAAGGGAGCTCTGTGAAGGCAGATCCTATAACACCATGTTTTCAAAAGGTATTTACCAAAAGCCCGTGGCTGAAGTCCAGGGGTGCAGCTCAAGACCACATGCACAGGCATCTGACAGGCACTGCATTCCCCATGCCAAGCAATCCATCCACAGGAGTGAGCACTTGCTCCAAAAGAGCAAGATCTTTACAATCTCCTTCCCCACATCCCTCCATCTGTCCACCCTTCTCCTATTTCCCATTGCTAGAGGCAAGGAAATACCCCACTTTTCACTGTAACTTCTCTAGGTCCATGATTTCCTCCAGTTTCCTACCATCAGGTTTACTCAAGGCAGCTCCCTCAGATCAACCACCATTTTCTGACAGAGCAGAACCAAGAAAGAGCCCGAGGCTTCAGTAAAACATGCTTGTCCGATCTCAAAACCTTGCTGAGCACAGGTTTCTGCTTTTATTTACTACTCACATTACTCTAAGAGTTCCAAGCAAATAATTTCCAGTACTCTGGTACATGACACTTTTGTGCAACTTTTGCTCCAAGTCAATGGGTTTTGTTTCTTTACCAATTTTAGACTCTCTTTACATCTCTTTGGTTTTTGTCTTTCTAGGCAAATTAACAGACCCCCTTCACTAGAGTTTGTCAATGTTTTTGTTTTCCTTCTTCTGTGTCTTTTGTACAGCCTAACTCTTCAAGTGGTGTCCCTTGACTTGATTCCACACTGCAGCTTCCTTCACATAGCATTTGCAATGCTTTGATCATTCTCTGCCCTTGCCATTTTGTTCCCCCACTGGGAAACACAGATTTACACCAGAAACTTTCCACTCTAGGTAAAGGGGCAACTTTCTCCTTGGAGACAGACACTGCCTGTCACGTTCAGTTTTACATTTTGCCCTGTTATTGACATTGACAATGAATGTTGGCTACTTGTGGAAACTGGGGACATAATTCTCACCATAAAATTTACCGGAGTAAACTCAACCCTGCAAACAAATTGATGCATACAAGGGGAACAGTACAAAAGCTACCAGCAGGGCACAGGTTTATTTTATGCAGATGTACAGTTTGCATGTTATGGGACTCCACAGCACTCAAGTTTCCAATAACTTCTCTTTTTGCTTGACCAATTTTGTTCATTACTTACAGGTCCCTGCAGAATTCTGAGCTGTTATTACAAACATATACATTACAGAAGGAACACGGCCTGACATGCATAGCTGTTTAATAAGGTTTTCATCAGCTGCTTTTACTGACATTTTTCATTTCTCTTAAGCCCTGCTTTTAATGTCTCAGTCTTCATTTGATACTATGAAACAAAAGAAGTGGAATATTACGCAGAATGTGTTCATGGCTGAATATCAAAAGAATCTCACAATGCACTTGAAGCATGAAGCCTCTGTAGGCAATTTCTGTTCCTGTTTGCATATGTAATCTAGACTGGAAATGCTTTCCTTTTTTCCTATATCAGATCAACCCCATTAAAAAAATCTCAAAGAATTGAAAATAATACTGAGTTATAAGTCTAACATTCAAAAATAAGCATGTCTGTTTGCATAAAGAATTTGATGAATTTTTCCAAGAACTGCACTTGTGAAACAGTCCACCTCAAGCTGATGTTCAAAAATCACCCATCTCAAAGAACATGAGCCAAAACAAAGTGTCCTTTTATCACTGAGGAGTGATTGTGAAGTTCTAAATTTGAATTATTTGAGCCAATAAGGTTGGTAAAAGAGAAAGCAGTTCTCTATCTTACCAAGATCTCAATAAAGTGAGGGTCTGATGGCTAATTAAGGTCCATTAGGACCTGAGGCAAGTTTCTTCTGGCTCATATCAAAAAAGTACATTTTTGGTGGGGCTACATTTACAAAAGAGGGGTCTGTACTCAAAATCAAATTGTTTGTTATGATCCAACCATTAAAAAAAAAAAAAAAGAAAAAAAAACCCTGTTAATTTTCTCAACTCACAGGTCAATACTAGTGCTGTCTCTACATCCCTGGCAGCCAAGCTTTCCCAGTAGAAAAGAGATTGAAAGAAGATCTAGCACATTTTTTCTAGACATTTTTCTGCTTTGGTGGGGTGTAACTCTTCATGAGATGATCATGATATAAAGGGAGAAAGAGAGTGAAGCTTAACAGCCTGTGGTCAAAGGAGGTGAAAAGAAAGTTTTCCTAGGGATGCAATCCTGCTGCAATTACACTTGTGCTCACTTCAGTGGATTTCTATGAATGGCCACTCTTACCACACCTCTCTTTTCCTCAGCTCACAGCTGAGCTCTGCTGCATGGGGCTGGCTTTGTCCCAGCTATGCTCTGCCTCCAGCAGCTGTGATGGATAAAGGATTCAGACACACAACCCCCTTTCCTGCATTTGGGATATGCCACAACATTCTGGGCAAATTCAGTTTCTTTTTTGGATCCCCACAAGTATCAGCAGGCACTGTGAAACCTGAGCTGCCTTTGCTCAGATCTGATACCCAGCACTGCCAGAAGAGGGTTCTGCTGAAGTGTTCTGGGCACTTTGACAGATTGAAAATGCCAGTGCCAGCATGGCTCAAAAGAATCTCAGAAGTTGACTGTTGATACAATAAATGTGAATATATATCCAACAACAGCAAACAACAACAACAAAACAAACAAGCAAACAAAAAAAAGCTGTGAAGGGTAGGAAGGAAGCTGGGAGAAAAAGACCAGACAGGCTAAAACATTTGGAGTTGGTGCTCAGTACTGGAAACATTGCCTAATTGTTTTGCCATGAGCTCTGCATTCATAGGTCATGCAGGATGCTGCAGAGCCTGTCTGCCTACAGATATCTACCCAGGAATCTGCCCAGATTCCTTTTAATATCTGGGGGTGATGATGATGCTGGCCATACAAACACCTACTGGACTTTGTAAGTCCCATCCAGTAGCAGGCCCTTGCTTTAGGGCCCCGTACCAGTGTGTAATCAGAAATAAGTGCAGTAGGTAAAACACCATCATTCAATAATCCAAAAAACACCCATCATTCAATAATCCAACTAGATTGTAACAAAGAGATGATTAAAACAAGGCCCAGATTCTGCTTTGATGGTCACTTACTCAGGAAAGGAACAATTCTGAGCCTCTTTAGCCTTTGTTAATATAGATATTAACAGTCAGATCCTAGATTTTATCTGCCTAAAATGGAGCTCATGTAGTTTCTAGGAGTATTCAGTGACGCTATTTGATGTCACTTTGTTCATTTATCAGAAGCAGCAATTTTTGTTATTAAATTTTAATTTGCCATAGCATCTATGTAAGACTACTGCCAACTACCAGGTTTTGTATATGTGCTAAAACAATTCTGCTCCTACAGTCAGGTCCAACTCTTATTAAAATTAAATGGGTATTCTGAGCATGTTTTGAGTCATCTCTGATTATTTTAAGTTTTGATTCGTATCACCAGACAAAAACACCCCTTAACCTAAAAATAGCCAAGAAATATATAACAATTATTTTTTTTAACCTGCAATTTGCAGTGACATTAACCAATTTTCCAGAGCTGCTATGTGACAAGTATGCAATTACATCTGACCAGTGATAACCACAGACACAAATAAGACACATTTTCTAAATGAAAATGATATCATGGGTGGTTTAGCTTCTTAGTCGTTTAGTCTAAAGGGACTGCTCACTTCTCATCACCTTCACTCCTGCTGGAAAGCACAATCCATAGCCAGGTGGGAAACTGGGAGACCTGAGATGGCTTTAGCCCCTGTACTTCAGCCCATGGCCCTCATCTCCTGTGATGAAAATGACAACACTGAGCTTTCCTCTTTAGCTCAAGTAGAAACAATGGATGTGTTTTATGCCTGAAAACAGCTAAATATATACAAATATATAGCTAAATATATACGAAGTGCTACTCACAAATACACGAGAACAGTTATTAAGGATGGAACACTTACTAATCTCCAAGAAGAGCTTCCACTTCTAGTGGAGAAGTATAATCTACCTCCCTAATTTGTTTACCCCACAGACATTTGTCTTCCACCCCCAGCTTTATTTTAGGAATTAATGAAATCATTAAAAGTCTTTCTATGGATTTCAGTAGCCTGCAGTAGAAGACTCCAGCCCTGCCTCTGGGAGCTGCTTTCAGTTCTCTTGGCTAAAAGGGATTTGTTAGCTGTGCAGCATTACATATTAATTTATACCACCAGCTCTGACAGTCTGCCTGGGAGGCAGAAAGGCTGTAATTTAATATTTGAAGGTATATTATGTTCACTAAGTGATATATGTGTACATTACCTGACTGTAGACGTTAACAGAAATTAATTTTCATATAACAGAGTGCAGTATAAACTAATGAGAAGTAAAGGAATGCTGGTAACCACACAGTAACACAATATTCTCACACGTGCCCCCTGAGAATTGTTACCTCATACCCTGCCTGATAGAAGTCTACCAACAGTGGGTTTTGTTGTCTCAGGTGACTCACCTGGAATTAGTTAATGCTTCCAAGTGAAGCCAAGGAACATTTTAGAGAGCTCAGTGATACAGTAAATCCTTACACTGGATTTACAGTATTGGCATCACATTTAACTTTAGTATCTGTGGCATTTTTCCACATTAGGTATGAAAAATGACTGAGAGGTTACAATTGTACTCTAGGACATGCCCATACTTCAACTAAAACCTCTTTTTCCTCCTCTAATCCCAAAGCTAAAATGACTTTGTCTTCTGTACTGATCCACCAATACCTCAGGATAAACATGTATATTTGAAATTATATGCGGTAATATGCAAATTGGGATACCACATAAAAAAATCTACTGAAATGACACAAAAGTAGACAAAAGAACAAAAGATTCTTACAAATCAGACTGCCATTCCTATGGGATATCAAACACCTGACTTTTTCATGGCATGTTTATTCCTTCTTTAGTGTATGCTCCTTAGGACAGAGGATTTCTTACGGCAGCAAGTTCTGTAAAAATTTGCATGCCATAAATTTAGGCAAAAAGCACTGGAAAAGATGCCTGGGCCTAAAATCAATTGAAACACAAAGGAATATTTAGATTCAAGATGCTTTGGATCAGTACATGAGTGCAAACCACCTTTTGTAAATAAACATTTTAAAAAAATAATGAAATTAAAAAGAAAATAGGAATATCCTGTGACTTCCTTCCTTCCTTGTATTGTTCACCTGCCAAATTATGCACCTATATAGAGATAGATATATCCAGAACTTCTTCTTTCATATTGAGACATCACAGCTTGCTTAGTATCCTTCATACTCTCCCCTGTTTTGCTATTACCTCCAATGACCTATTTCTGCCCATTTTTAAGAGACCAAGTAATCCAACTGTACCTCCTGCCAACACCAGATCTTTACAAATGCATTACAGTGACTCTGAATTCCTGATTCCTCTCACCTTTGACTGAGATCCAGGCTTTCCAAAGGCAAGTTCACATTCTCACATCAGAAAAACAGAGTGCTCCTTGGATGCACTTAGGCTTCATGCATCAAAAGCAAACATCTGGCAGTGCCTTGGAAATTGTACTTCACCTTACAAATGTGAAATGGATTTTTCCACAATGTCAGAGGGAATTCACATTTTTAACAGCTTTGTGCTCCACTGGCCCCCCCCAAGAAGAAAATGTCCAGGTTTTATCAACAAGCACAATTACTGTATAGTCCCTAATTATAATTTTCATAATACCTGAAGTAATACACCTTAGTGTAGGCTTAAAAGCATGTACCATAGAAAGCATTTAACTTCCACCCACTTGTGTATGTATTATCCACATGACTGAATGCATGGAACAGAAGAGCACCAATGAAAAATTACCAGACAAATAACCCTCTAACCACTGACATGCATAATCATTTATTTTATAATAACTTTATGCAAACTTAAGCACAGCCAGTCTTACATAAGCCTTCAAACCTCTGCATGTGTGATCTGAGGATTCTCTGACCGTCATAGGTAATTTTATCAAGCAGTGAGAATTTTCAGAACTTCTCCTCAAAACAAAACTACAAAATCAAACTGAATAACAGAAGCAAAAATCAGTAAAACACTAAGACTAGAGTCTAAATATTATGGAATTATTTCCATTTTTCCCTGGCTGTTTTTTTTTTTTTTTTATTATTTGAAGAGATTTCACTTGGTGTAAAGTAGAATTTACTCTTTTTAGTCTGGAGCAGAACAAGACATTTCAATGACAAGAACTAAGAAGGCTGTCCAATGTCAGGGTTTATCTGCCAATTATCATGGAGGGCTGTGACGCTGATGGAATGTGAGTGCAGGTCCTGCCACTTTGACCACACTGCCTTTCCAAACCTTGTCCCAAACGGAAACAAAAACCAGTTGTGGCATCAGAAACCTGATTAATTGAGAGTGGCATTCTCAGCCTGCTGCTGGTGACCTAATGACAGGGAATTGCCCTGGAGGTTTAAAGTCTCGTGTCCTTCCCAGAGTGGTAGTCACAGATATAACAAACCTGTCCAGTTAAATTACATTAGCCAACCACTGTTTGCAAACGTGGGCATCACACAGGGCCTGCCCATGGTTTGGCACAGACAAGCACACTCAGCCCTGGCATCTGAAGCTGCTGACAGATTGCCAGCCCCTGGTGCAGATGGTGGCAGCTCGAGAGTGCTAATTACTGATGACATTAACGATGAGGTAAAGGTAACCTGTCTCTCTTTGGCTAATAAACACATGGAATGTGTTTCCTATTAATTTTTTCCCAGACAACAAATTGTTTCTTAGATAAGAAATTGCAGCTTTAATGATGGAGAGCAACAAAACCAAATGATCTGTTCTTTGGAAAAATTTGTTTTCCACTAATTGCTCTAAACAATCAATAAGAGAATTACAACTGGCATCCCCCACTGAGAACAGAAGCAGAGGAGTCAAAGTCAATTAGCTTCCTGCAGTACGATGCACTCAGATGGAAAGAGCCATTACAGCAGAGTGTAAAAGTCAAACTATAAAGTGTGCAGCTTCAGGAACAAAGCAGGCTCAGAGAGAAAGTCTAACAGAGGGCTTTTACATACCTGGGAATTGTTCATGTATCACTGCACTTTCCAGTTTTCCTTTAGATGCTTCAAGACAAGGTAAGAGGGCATCCTTGGATCTTGGGAGCCCGGGAAGGCTGGAAGTCCTCAGAAATCATGACCACGAAACATCTCAGCTACAGAATAAAAGGAGCAGATAATCAGCTCTGTTTTCTGTCTCAGTACAAAAATGATAAATGTGGAAAAAGCCAAGAACTCCATGGGGGCTAGTGAAATATTCTACAGGTGGCAGTGTAAGGTTTACAAGTGGACTCAGTGATGCTAGGGAGCTTTTCCAACTAAATGATTCTATGACCATCCATATCAGAAAAAAATTCAAGCACTGAGACTGACCTATTCTGCAGGAATGAGTTCTCACTGCTGTTTTATTTCATTTTCCTCAAAGCATGGAGTTTCAGATGTGCTTTTATTTTTTAGTAGTATTTTTTATTTTTTGGTAGTTCCAGTGCATTCAATTAGAAAGTAACATTTCAACATGCTTTGTGCTGGACATAACTCATTGGTGTGTTGGAAGACTCAAGTCCCCAGTATTTTACATTAATTCCTTGCACCCTTCAGTGAAAAAAATGCATATTTTGCCCTTGAAAACTGAAGTCATAGAGCTCTACATGACCCCCTGACTGACTTAAGTTCTCTTCTGGGCCAAGTTCCTCACTATTAGTAAGGAAGGCTCTGGGAAAAGCTTACTTGCACGACAGAGCTTGCCTCCCCCAGGCCTCTCCATCAGGACATTTTCCTGCACAATTTCCCTACAGCAATGTCGCTAATTTTATACAGAGTAAAAATTGCTGGCCACCCAAGAGCTTAATTAACTGAGCAATGTTTTCAGCAGTGATGTAATGCTGTTTTTGCAAACACATTATCTCCCCACTGTCTACTTTATGCTGTGGCACACAAAGGAGTCTGCTCACTTTTGCATGCAAAGGCATCCAAAACTTGTGTTTAAGGCCACCTACCACTGCTTTTCCATGAGTTATCAGAAACAGCACAGCCAGCCTATTGAGAAGTGAATAACAGTGAATGGCTGTTCAGGGCTGGGAAAGGTTTACACACATCCTCACAGCTCTCTTCATTCAGAGCTTGTAAATAACAACAGTGCACAAGCCCTACAGCCACTCTTTCAGCACCATGTTGTGACTCCCTCTCTGTTTCTTTCTACTTGCCTCAGGCAAGGTCAAGTTCTAGTGACCTTTTTTGGCCACTTGATATAAAACTGGCATGTGTGACCTCAGTACAAAGCATTACATACCTTGTACAAAGTGGATAGTACAGTCTGTAGACCATCAAATTCCTGTGACTGGGCTTAGGGTGGTTTGTCTACATACTGAGGACTAATTAAGTTTTGCCGAAAGGAAAAACAAACGTTTTGTTTTGTTGCAAAACACTACTAATTCAGAGACTATTCTGTTGCAAAGCAGAAAAAGGAATGAAAAAAAAATTACCATATTTAACAGTTCTCAGCTCTTCTCCTTGGCCAGGATTCTTGTGGAATGAAGGTAACATTCCTCCACAACTGTATGCATAACAACAGTAAGTTAAGCCACCTGTATAACATGGTCCATTTTCCTCTGCAAAAGAGAGCATGTGGTGCTTGGAACAGAAACTTGATACAGGAGGAAACATCTCTCATACAGATTCTTGTTTACAAAGCCACTGACAAAATTTTAAATATTGCTCCGAATGCCTTGCTTACTTTTCCAGCAGAAATGTTTTTTTTTCCTGTGCTAACACAAGACAGATTTCCATGGAATGCCAGCTGAGTGCTAACATTTGCTCTTTACAACATATCCCTCTACAGATGAGACCAAATTCTGCTTTCCTTCTCATTTTGGCAACTACTGTATAAGCAACAGTTGCACTGTGTCATTCGAAATCACAAGTTTTGCTTAGAATTTTTAGCATCTATCTCATGTTAGACAGCTTTTCTTCCTTAACACTGGGATCTTCATACTTTATTTACAGACACAGAGGGTGGGTTTCCAACAAAACTTAGGTTAGTTCTCACTATGCAACTTTTGTTCTTCCTTCACACACGTGAAGTGTTTCCACAAATGAAAGGAAATCTCTCCTCATACTTTTTGCTCATCTGGGTCGCCAGAAATGCGCTGTGCAAAATGAAATTCCTGCAAACTGAACTCCAGTTAATCCCTCTTCCTGCACTCTGCTTCACACTTTGCTGTGCACACAATGTGGTAATTGCTTTTGCTTGACTTGTTCCAACAGCCATTTTCATGATGTGACAGCCAGGGCACTAATATATTTATGCCCTTTGTAATCGGCCAGCACTGTTTGTAATTAGGTGCAAAGTTAATTAAGTGCAATACATCTAATAACTGCCTGCCAGTAACTGTAAAGTCTGATTTAGCACATAAACTGTCAAGGTGTCAGAATGGTGTGCTAAAAAATAAGTTGCTAACAGAGAAAAATCCTGCTACAAGCCAGAGAAAAGCAGTGACAGTGAGTGAGCTGAAGAAAGGAAAAGCTAAGTCAAAACTTTACTATTTCCAGAATGGGACATGAGCCACCTGCATGCTGATAAGTTGTATCTTGCTTAATGGGACAATAAATTGAAGTATTCTTTTATTTGCCAGCCACTGTCTTCTCCTATAGACAACCCTTTCCTTCAAGAGCTATACACATGGCATAGAACTTCTTAAAGTCTGGAAATAACAGTAAAAGAACAGATTCTATTTTTAATAATGCATAAAAATGGTTATAAGCCAAAGGATCTCACTTCATGTTCACCTAGTTTTGTTTCTTTTATTGCATAAAACACAGCTTTTCTTCTACTGAACCTAAGAAAATATTCCATATTCTTCCTCTTCCTTTAACTCTGATTTGCTCAAAAGTTCCCAGCACCTCCATCACCATTTGGTATGAACTGCAAAACGTTCTTTTCCTCACATTAAGCATTCAGGGCAGCTGCAGAAGGTAAGTGTAGCTAGTCAGCAGGGGCAGAAATAAAATCCCAACAAGTAAATGACACAAATTCTCGACAGAGAATAATGCAGGATGAGCTGTACATCAGGTTAGAAGCTCCAGGGAGCACAACTGCTGAGTTGCACATGTACCACAGCAGCACAAGGTACCTGCAGAGTTCAATAATAATTTGATTATTAACACACACACAGATGGATGAAGCTCACAAAATTTCCTGTAAGATAGGAAGAAGGACAGCATGGGCAATGTTCTGAAGCTTTTTTAGGCCAGCAGATACAAAAAAAATGATGGAGTCTGTATATAGAGTGGATAGCTCAAAAACCTGCAGAGATCACCTAAGTTTAAGGGCAACATTTCTACCTCCAAGGCAGTCGCCAGTTAAGCTCTCTTTTTAAAATACTTGACAGAAATTCATGTCAGAGAAGTCAATCTTGGTGGTTTGTTATTATGAACTGATATCTGATCAGGGAAATTATGCTCTGGATTGACATGAAATGAATACTGCTTGTTGTGTGGTGCCCAATGACAAAGGTAAATGCTAATAGCTCTGAAATCCTAATGAATGCCAAAGTTCTCTCCCGAGCTCTGATTAGTGCTTGTGCTGTGCAATTATGCGTTTCTATAATTACTGTGAATTACCATCATGATATTATTATTCTCACATTTTCTATTCCTCTGAAATTCTCAAAATTTCCTGCAGCTAAAAATGGATTTCATTTGCATTATCACAAGCTTTGATTGTTTAATGAAAAATAATTCCATGCAGACTCTCATGTTAAATTGTCCATTTAAAATTTTCCTGTTATCTAGATTATGTTGAAGTGTCCTTTCCTTCCTTTATCATTTCCTTCTTTTATCACAGTCACTGCCCTCACTTCATGCTACATTTCAGAGAGAAAGAAAAAATGGAAGACATTTTTACTCATAGCCTCATCTTTTGCCTGGAAGTCCTTTTCTCTGCATGTTCTCTCTTTTCCATAAAATTCTTTATTTGGAAAGCTTAAAATGAAAGGGAGAAAGGAAAAAAAGAGCTTACTTGTCAGGAAAACGTGGTAGCTATGCTAAAATCCCATTTTTTTTTTTTTTTGTTTTTGATTGCAGTAAGGTCTACAGAATGATACCTTGGACTTGCATGTCAAAGTGAGTACAGTACCAGAACCAGCAAAATCCATTCAAAAGCCAAGTTGCAAAAACTGTGAAAAATGTGGGTTTGTAAGAGTATGAAGGAGCCTCAGAGGTGTGGAGTTGAATAATTTAAAAAAAACACCCGACAGACATGACCTTTGAAATTTAAAGGTATGAAAGCATCCCACAATATAAAGAAGTCACCTGATATTTGAAATATTTCTTCCTACATCTATCAGTGCTACATGAAGTGTGTGTATGTTTAAATAGGTGGACAAAGGAGATAGAAATAGCATCTATACTTATACTTCCTCTATAAATTTAGGGGAAGTCTGTTAACTTTTTCTTGGTTTACATTGGAAGTTTTCATTTCTATTACAACAAAAATGGAAAAATCTTTTGACCTTTGCACAGTTTCAATCATTTCCAGAACTGATATTTATATTTCTCAGTCTCTCACCATCATTTTTCTGCCTTTAACATGAAATCATTCACTACAGTATTTCTACCAAGCACGAATCAGTTATTTTTCAAGCAGATTAAGAGCAATTTTCTGATGTATTGAGAAATGATGGATTAGAAGACAGCCTAGATAACTAAATTTATATTATGTGCTTCGCTACATACACGCAAAACATTATTTTCTTTTTTTTTGTCTCCCTTATTTCTTTCCAACCTTTTCCAACTGCTTCCATTTTCACCTCATATATGCATCTGATTTTCCTTTCACATACACAATTCTCCTATGCAAAGTGTTAATAGAACACGTGTGGTCACGATTTCACACTTGCAATATTCAAATAGCTTCCAACTTAGTCATAGGAAGTTTGACCATGTCCATATGCACACTTAAGGAGATGAAAGCCTGGATCAGATGGAAAACAACCTCTTTTAAAAAACCAAAATTCTTACGTGAGGTTATTTATGCTTCAATGATTTTTTTTTTTTTAATTTTCACCATGGATAAAAACAAATGGAAATACTTCATCTCTAACTTTATCATGATGTGGGGGAAATTGAGCCCACATTGAGCATCTGCATTTGAAGGCAATGCTGCAGCAGGAGGATTTCATAAGGACAGCTAAAGAGTGTTGGGTGCTGATCAGGGATGTGCTCTCATGAAACCACAGCTCCTTTCCTCTGTCTATCAGCATCACCAAGCTGTTCCCATCCTTCCTACTTGGAGCACCATCCCAGTGGGCTGTGTAGATGTCCTGATGGTGACACACAATCCTCTGTGACCCTGTCATAAATCCCAGTTCTGTGTCCAAGGTCATAGGCACAGCTGTGACACTGATCACAAGATTGCCATCTTGCACACTTGAAGTCACACTGAACTATGCAGGGCTGTAATTTTTAAGTTATTTTTAAGTACCCAAAACAAGATGGAACAAGACAGGGATCAGGGATGGGACACTGCCCTTGCCAGTGATCCAACCTTCTGCAACTGGAGCCACTATAAACGCAAATTATTAGAGAAGCTCCCACCCATACTTCATGGAAACTTCCACTCTGCCACCCACATGGTCACTGCCCAGTCTTACCCCTCATATGGGAAGGTCAGCACAGATTCTGCTCATTTCAAAATTTTTCTTTCATATTACAGATCAGCTCCAAGTGCCTAGGAGAGGAGCTAATCCTACACACATGTGCCTCTGGTGAGATGGCAACTGTCCCTGGCCAAGGAATTAACACCCCTTTTAAAGTTATCCTCTTTATTCTGAGCTTCCAACAAACAAATCAAACCCAGCATTTAGCAATGCATGTTTCACATCACCAAAAGCCCTTTCAGATCTCAAAGCTGTACACACTGTCTGCTGGAATGACCCCAGGCACTCTGTGACAATTGAATTACAAGTGACACCCTCTTTCCCGCCCCATTGCACTGAGTTACCTCCACTGGCTACAGAGAGGACTCCACATGCTTTCATGCAGCCAGCAATGTGCTGGACAACAGCAGAAACGTATTATTAAATATTTCTTTTATCTTCACTTACAATAGCCACAGATTTAACCAGCCCACAGATATTTTCCGTTAGAGTATTGCAGCCACGAGGTTCCAAGCCTTGGAGACCAAAGGGGTTTTAGGTGGTTATAACTCTCCAGCCACTTTTATCCAGCCCAACCCATTTTATCCACAAAACCTTGAAGAAAATACCCAGTCACAAGGCACAGCACAAGATGAAATGCACACAGTCATCTGGGCTGCTCTGCTCCCTGCTAGACCTCTAGGATATCCCACATTGACCTTTCACTACAGTTTAGATCTTGTTTGAGGAAGTCAGAAATATTCCCTGTGATTGGAGAGACTGCAGCCAGTGAGCTGGGTGGTCCTCTAGAGTCTGGGGCTTTCTGGGCTCTCAGGAAGTGATTGAGCTAATCCATCACTGAACTCAGTGGCCTGAGCAGCCATACTGCTGCACTATCACTGCAGTGTGGAGGGGTTTCCTTTCTGGAGCACCTGGACTGGCACTGAGACTGGATCCTCCCAGTAAATACATATTTGTCTGGCTTTTAAATTATCTTTGTATTACTTTGTGCAGTGCTTTACCTGTATGCAGGAAGCACTTTACTTCCTTCCCTCTGGATGCTCTGCAGAGAATGAAGAGCAGCCTGAATGCAGACATGGGAAGAAATTACACAAAGTGCTGCATCCAAATCCCTTTAAACATGAAAATGATCTGATGGGTTCACATCCATTAGCACATGGTTATTCCATTTATAAATTCTTTTAAATCTACCTGACTATGGCTAATGCAGTGACTCTGAACTGTTTTGTGAATAACTCATGGGGATTTGGGAGAGAGAGTTCTAGTCCAGGATCTGCTGCTTAGCTCATACAGAGTCTTGGACCAATCATTTTCCTTCCTTGGTTACTATTTTCGATTGCAAAGTACAAAATTATTTAAGCACAAGAAGCTGTACCAAGAAAGTTATTATTATTATTAACAGATACCTTTCTTTTCAAACTCCACTAAATTGCAGGAAGGTTTAAAAACCATAATCAGCAAAACCCACTATTTGTTTGCACTAGGATGGTTCTACCTGTCATCAAGTAAACCATATATGAAACCATGGCCAAACAGCAGTGTTTTTTTCCAGGCAGCTACATACAAGCCTGGAGGGATGCATGAAAAAATTGTCACCCAGTCTGGCTAGAAAGATACCAAAACACTTTGCAGTTGCATACAGCTCTAAAATTCTTACTTGAACAACTAGGGACTATAAGGAGTAATGCTCACAGCTTCAATTCCCTGGATCAAACAGCTGTGAAGTCAGAAGGAAGCTCCTGACTGGTTATTTGAATAATCCTTCCAGTGGCAGTCAGACACACAGCACATACAGCCGTGGCTGAAGCTGTGCCACGCTCAGGTTGGCAGGGATAAGATCTTCCAGACAACCCAAGTTATGCTGGAGATGGTGGCCCCAGCTGCCTGCTGACAGAATGGCACCACAGTCACACACTTTGTTACTCAGCTCCCAGGCTGCAGTGTCAATCACAGGGCATGATAAACTAGGCCAGTCACTTAATTGCATTTCAAAATGGATAACTAAAGAATGTCATCTGTCCCAGATAAAACCTGGATTGTAGCCAGCAATCCATAAATCCCTCTGTCCTATCCTGAAGGCACTATGCAGCAACATTTTGGAGTCTCTGAAATGATCTTTAGCACAGAGATGACAGATGAGATCCTGTTGGGCAAACACCACTGGCTACATGACTACGACACTGAAAGAATACTGTGCCAGGATGTGAGCAGGACTGAAGATGCTGCTAGCTTGAAGGTGTTTGTCTGCTTGTCCTGCATCACATTCATCCAGCCCAAATATTGGAAAGCAGAAGTTTGCAGCCTTACACACAACCCAAGGTTACACAAATGAACAGTCGGTAATCACAACCAGCACACTGATTGTCTGCCTCTGAGAAATAGCTGCAAGCAAACAAGTGCTAAAAACACTTACAGTCCTCCATAAAATTAGTCATGATCTTCCCATGTAGAAAAATCCCAGGTAGCTATTTGATCTCACCTTCAAATAGTTTTATAGTTTAGGGGAAAAAGCCTTTTGCCTTGATCTAGCTATCAAACAGAACCAATAAGAAACTTGCTCTGTACTACTGCATCCAAACCTGCATTCCAGCTGGGATCTTCACACACATAACACAGTGAGCTGGAATGTGTGAGGGTTTGTTCCATCAGTTCGATTTTTTAAAATTTGTATTTCTCTCTGTTTCCTGCAGCAACTGCTCTCCCGTGTAAAATGTGTAGATATCACACAAGGCAGATTCAGGACCAGCTTATTCCTAGATTGTGACATCCCAGCTCTTGGCTTTCCAAGCCTAGCTTCTATCAACCGTTTAAAGATGAAATCAAGTATCCTGAAATTCAGAAACAAAACCTCTTTCTTGCGTATCTACACACACTATCAGCATCTTTACAGTATTTCGAAATGCCATTTTAACACCGATGGCCAAGTGCCTTTGAGAGCCAGGAGAGGTTTCCTGGACTCTGGCACCACCTACTGACCCGGGAGTAAAAGCGCCTGGACTACGACAGCAAGAAAGGCCCCATTAATCAAGGAAATACACTCCGATTTCTTCTTGCAGTGTGAATATTTCTATTTTTTCATCAGCGAGTCAGCTTTAAATTACATCCTTGAAAAATATTTTCTTAGCTTCTCATTACTGTTGACATTGATCAGAGTGCAATGATATAATGTAATAGGATCTTTCCAGTCTGTAAGATAACCAGTACAAATAAACAAAAAGCTGCTTGCACTGACTCTGCAAGCAATTCTTCAGCACACAGACACCGAGGAGGAACGAGCTGTTTAGCTGTTTAGCCAGGAATGTACTTAGCTGTGCAAAATACATTAAAATATGAATGCAAAAATAAAACCTCACACAAAGGTTTAGTTTAGAAAACAGTTTTCTTATTCTTGCCTTCCTAAGTACTTCGTTTTTCTAGACAGAAAATATTCTCCTTGCATTAACAAGGAAAGCATAAATGATATGGGAATGTACTTTTTGATTAATATTTAGGCTGAAAATATTTCTTTGAAAGAACAAATGGCAACTTCTTATCTGGATTTTAAAGTTACTGAAAAGTACCAAAGTTGAGTTTCATAAGTTTTTGCCACTATTGAAAATAAACTATTCAAACAGAGACTATTTGTACTAAATACATTTTTTTTAAATATTGAAAATTACTCCTAAATGCTGTATAATTTTCAGAGTTATGTGGAAAATATTTTGCCTTTGTCTGTATGAATATACTGACCTCACCTAGCAGGGAAACAGAATTTAAACTTCAATCAAAAGGCACAAGGACAACTAGGGGTTACAGCAAATTCTGAAGATGAAGACAGAGGCTGGTAAGTAAAAACTGCTGCAGAATAATAAGAATTGATCACCTGTGGCTCTGGGGAATGAAATGAAGACAATGAATACTGTCTTAAGCTTGCTGAACATTCAGAAGAAGAGAGCTGTCATGCTTACAGGGCCCACTGATTAATGCTTGGCTTTAGTGTAACATAAGATTTATTGCATTTTGCCTTAAGTGGGTAATTGAGTAATCCCTCTAAAAAGCAATAATTTTCCCATGAAGTTCATAAAGTTAATACACTTCAAATCTCCAAAGAGCAGAAAAGAAAAAGCTCCACGTCTACCTCTAGAAATCACTGGACATAAATCATCATGCACAAATGTGACTTCATAGAAGTTTGTTATTACAGTGTTTTACAGGAAAAAATAAATAAATTATTTTAAAATAGTGCCTATATACACTCAGCACAACTGGCTGGATGAACATTGATTCCTGATCTTTTTATACCATAGTAACTTCATTGGATCACTGAATATAATTCTCAATTTATATGGACTAAAAATTGAAACTGAAATGATCCTGACTCAAAATCCAGTTGTTAGTCTTATGGGAGAACAAGTTCAAGCTTAGATTCTTGAAATCAATGGGAAAATGGGGAAAAGGAAAGCAAATTGATATTGACTGGTGGGGTGTTTGGGGTTTACAGATGATATCCTATAAAATGCATGTAAGGCTCAGACACTGAGCCAAGGAAGCAGCACTGTATCATTAGGAGTCACTGCACAGAGGGAGGATGAAATCTTTGTGTCCCACAGTGCAGTCCCAGAGTGAAGATCCTGTCAGACCAGAGGAAAAGCAAGGTGTCCTTTTCTGGTCTGTCCTACTTAAACCAACTTGAGGGGGTCCAAGAAAGACTATATTCCATAGGGATGGATGTGTAAGTGTACAAAGCTGCAGGTTAGACCAGCACACCAAAGACATGACACTTAATTTACACAAAAAAGAAACTGATAAAAAAAAAAAAAAGATTAAGAGCAGCATTTGGAAACAATGAGGTGATCAGAAATTCTGCCTCAGATGATTATAACAATAAAGGAATTTGAACTCAGTGTCTTTCAAAACCACACAAAGTGAGCTGAAACACATCAAATCTACTAACACCAAACCTACCCAAGTCCTCCAGATGACATACTTAGAAAGTATCACCTTTAGAGCATCAACTCTTACCACACTCTAGTCTTCTCTTGAGAAAGCACTGAACAGATACAGGTTTGGAGAAGAAGAAAATATCAAGCACTTAGCCACACCTGAGGATACCTACAGCATTCTTAATATTGAACACTACAACAAAGGTAGTGAAATATTTCAAGTTTCAGTTTCAACTGAAATGTTGACCTCTGCAGGCCCCAGGTAATGCTAGAGTTCAGAGGTGCAGAATTATCCACTGAACCCAATCATGACCACAACCATTCCAACTCAGCTCCTCAGTGAATGCAAACCAGTATGTTCTGGAGCTATGCTGATGGCTCCATGCACAGCCACAACAGATCAGAACCTGGACTCCAGGTTTTCATATCACTTTTCAACCTCTGGGTTCCACCTGGCCATGACAACACAATGGCCTTCTTGCTACGGCGTGCACCTTACACTTCCTGCATTACCCTCAGTGGGTTACAGCTGAGAAAACTGTGATTTCTTTTGCACTAACGAAATGATTCTCAGGCTGGATTGCAGGGATACAATGCATTTCAGACATTCTTCTTCCCTGAATTAATGCACATGGGGCTACTAATGCAGTACTTTTGACAACAGACATCTTTTTTGATGGTGCACTTCATGTAACTTGCCTTCACTAGGAACACCAATGGAAACATTGGAATTCTCTATTCATAGGTTTAAGTTTCGCTTTGCACCATCTGGCAATCTCAGCCAGGTATGAAGTAAATTATGGGCCTCCAATAAATTTTCAGGACATTCTCTACTACTTAAGACTAGATAAAAAGCACATTTAAAAAATATGATATAGACATTTTGAATTTGAAAGCAATGTTATCACAACACATAAAGTAAGACAATGAAAGAGGGAGGGCACATTTTGGTACTGATGTGTACTTAGAAAGAATAATGCTTTCATCCTTCAGCCAGTTTTAGCATGGTACTGCCTTGGGAATTCTGTGCTAAGAAAAAGGCCAGATGGGATGACATATTGGCCCAACAGCTCTCAGGGAGTAAAGGGATTTGGGGTTGCTCCTATTAGAGTAGATTAATAGCATATCAGAATGGCTATGAGAAACAAGGGAATTGTTGGCTGAAGAAAAGTTACTCCGTCTTGAAAGCAAGCAAGCAGCATGGGCTGCCAGTGAAGCAATCCTGAGTATAAGGCATTACACAAGTGATTTCCTTTGCTATGGTTTAGGAATTCACAGTTCTTACCCGTGTTGGTTGGAAACATGATAAACATTGATTTGGGTTTCCATAAAAAGTCATTTCAGTATTTCCTAACTGAGTAGAATTGCTTGGACAAAGTGTTATGCCATATTCTTCAAGGATGGGCCTGATTGGATGTGAAGTGTTTGGGATGCCAAATTTGCATTGTTCATTAACTGAAACACATTTGGTGTCAAATTTAGGAACTGTGTTAACAGAGCACGGTGTAGGAAGGTCTGTTCCAGACAGCACAGCAGATATTAACAGGGAAACCTGGAGAGGGGAAGTCCATGACCTCTAAGCAAATTACAGTGGGGCCCAGTGGATGGAAGTTTGGAATGGCTTAAATATTTTGAGGGGTGAGGAAGGGGATTGAAAACTGGGAGTGAGATAGGAAATCTTGTCAAAATATTTATGTCCCTGACCTAGGCAGGTTAGATCTTCAGATGAGAATCTGTTTGCAACCAGGGGCAGCTAATAAAAAGTAAAATTTATGGTTTTCTCATCGTAAACGCTGCCCCAGATGTTCAAACACAAAGTACATAGGTTCACCACCAAACCAAATGCAAGGAAGAAGATCAATAAAACAACATCAGAGTATCCTTTTACTGGTAAAGGCAGAGTATTTGTCTAAAGAGCAAACAGTGTATGATATCTCAAGTGGCTCCTTAAAACTCTTGCCATAAAGTTATTGATGATGTTAATATGAGAATTGCAATATGAAGACCAAAGACTGCATTTTTTACTCTTCTTCTTTACAAGGGGAGAAACAGAGCAAGTCTTGAAACCTGGACAGGACTGACACTGTTCCTGAAAGGTTATGAGAAGTTCATTTAATAAGAGGAAACCCCTAAAACATGAAACATAGACTCATGATGTCCTTTTATTTGATCTGACACAATGCCACGTGGACTTTGATGCATACTTCAGCAATAAGCTATTTTCTGAATTTCTGCACAGTGTGATATACTACAATTATTGTACCTGTGACCTCAGTGCTGTACACCACACAGTCCTTGGCTTCACCCTAAAAGCTGATTTTGAGGCAGACATTGCTGTATCACATTTTATTTTCACACAGACATTGCTATATATTCTGTACAAATATGATTAATCACTGAGCACTCTTTATATTCTACAGCCAAAAGCATCCAGCGCTGTAACTGCTGAAACGCAAGATTTCCCTTGCTGTTTGCTGAGCAAGTCCAAAAAGCCTCAGTCTTAGCTGAAAATGCCTGTTTTCAGTTGCAAATAAGCTTTCTGCTATTATTCATAAAGTTTAGGGCTCAATGCATGATCATGCTAATCCTCATGATAAAACAGCAATAAACTTGCAACCACTAAGAAGGTGCGTGGTCCCTGCAAACAGTGAAACCTTTTTTCTAGGTTGGTGAATGTTTTTGTGGTCCAAACTTTCAATTTTTTTTTTTTTTTTTTAATATTTTCCAGCAGAGTTTTCTGTCTTTTTTCAGTTCTGAGGCTTAGGAACTCTTCATTACATTCTACATAAAACTCAGCCTTCCCTGCTACTGTTTATTAGCTACATTAGAGAATTTGTGCTACCAAATATTCAGAGATCATGGATAATATACAGATTAAGCACATCTTGCCTCTAGTAATTTTCTGAGGACACCATATGCCTGGTTCTCCTAGATGGCTTTAGCTGACAATCTAATAAGAAAGAAAGATTACTTCTTATTCCCTGTGAGAGACTTTAAGAGTGTATCTATGGGGGAAACAGCATTGGAAGCACATAAAAATTGCAAATTTTGGTTCTGCTTTGCAAAGAAAATAAATGGAAGTACTTGCCATTTGCTGAAAAGCTGCAAATAACCAGACTGAAAAGAATTAGAAGACTTCTCTAAGATTTTTCAAAGCCATGTTAGAGGACCAAAGGTTGCAGAAGGCTGAGCAAACCATGCAGGGATGAACAGCATTCCATGGCAGCGGTGTGAGGCCCCAACTTTTGTAACATTTCTGACATTTAGCATTACAGGATTATATTAACAACGTTTCAATTGCTAACAATCTGTCCTATGATTGCTCATGTGCATGATGCATCCATCATTTATGTCTCACAGTGCTCTCATTGGCCATAAAAAGGAATGCCAAAAATTTAGGACAGGAAGCCTGATTAATTGTTTTATCCCTGCTGCTCTCCTCTATCTACTGCTGTTCAACACATGAGAAAATCATCTCTGCTCAGACCCAAGGTCCACAGCTAGCTGAGTAGCAGATGCTTAGAAAAACAAGGTATTTAGGGATTTACCCTCTCAGCCACTCAAGAACTGCCTGCTAGCATCTGCTCAGGTGCCTCTTTTCTCTTACTGGAACAAGTATACTCAAAGTGGAGTTCATTTCTCTGGGACACACAGAAAAGGATGGGGATTTAAAGACAGATGAAGCCTACAAAGAAGCTTAGCTACAATCCTTGTGCTCAGGGTTACATAGTAGCCCACCACACTGGATTTATTCCTACAATGCTTTCTTTGAGTTTCAGCCTCTCCTCTAAACAGCAGTGCAGTGCCTCACTTGGACAGCCCACGTTTCTGGATCAAAATTTACTGCTCTTCCTTGAAGAACACTGTTCTTTGTAATGTCACTTGTAACAATTGCATTGTTAGGCTAATTTAAATGTAGTCCAAATTTCACTTCCTTTCACATTCCATTTTTGCTGAAATTTGAAAGTAGATGAGACAAATACAGAAACTTCAACGGGAATAGTCTTGGGCAGATGGAGGAAACCCAAATGTGCTCACTAGAGCAGGTCTTAGTCAGAGTCAAAAGAGTCCAAAGGACAGATGTGTTCTTTGTTAATCCTCCAGGAAACCCTTGTGATTAGGAACTCCTAGATCTCCGAAAGGCCAGCCAACTAAAAAACATACATTCTGCTCCAGCACTCAGAGTACTCCATTTGGGAGAATAAGAGGATTGCTTGGCCAGAAATAAGAAAGAATAATGTAAATAAGGTTATTATACATAAAAATCAGAGTGCATGCCCTGGAGGATGGGAAGATTTCAGTTCAATAAATCAGCTAGGAAGATCTGGCAAAATTCATTGTCCAACTGGCTTAGAAATTGAACAAGATTACTAGGGCAGCCATTTCTTTAAGAAGTTTAAGGAAAAACAGAGGTAGATTCAAGCCAACATATTAAAACACTATGAAAGGCAAGTGAAAGCCATTAGGAAAGAACCTGAAAGCAATTCACTGTGACCCCCAGAGAATATCAGCACAAGGGTGGAGGAAAACCAGAGATATCCAATGAGAGCTAACAAATAAAAGCATCAAGTCATGTGGAATGCAGAAAGCATTCTGATTTTCCTGGATTTTTGCATGGATGAAAATAAATGTCTCTATTTTCCATAATTCTATCATTGTAATTTCTATAACGTGTGATATCCGACACTGCATTTAATCAGCAACATTATTTTAAAACTTCTCTCTTATTAACAATTATTCGTATTCCTGAGGAGATTCCAGTTCACAAATATGAGGAACACAGCTGCTGCCTCTAAATATGGAGAAACACATAACAGCACCAAAAAAAAGAAAATTAATTAGTCAACATTACAATTATTTCAGCACACCACCTACATACTTGCTTTCAGTATTTCTGCAGACCTCATGACAAAGCAGAAGCATCAGAGGGTGAAACCTCTCAAGTGCCTTGGCTAACTCATGGGGAGCACCTTCTCAGCATGGAGCACATCTCAGAAAAAAGTACAAGGTGTTTCTTTGGAAATCTCTGGGCAAGTCAGTTCAGTGGAAGCAGCAAAGCAGCAACTGCAGCAGATGAGAGGAGCTGAGCTGCTGACCCCAGCTGAGGGTTCATTCAAGAACAGAAGCTGATGGAGAACAACAAAGATTTCAGTCTGGACTGAAGGAGACACTGAATGCCCTTGTTGAGAGATGACCCAAGGCTAAGTCATAGAAGTAAAAGAGGAGGAAAAAGGGCACAAAGCCCTGCAGAAAAGGAGAAGGGAACAGGAGAGGATCTGCTTATGATGTGCTGAAAGAACAGATAGGAAAGCAGCAGACAAATTGGGATAAGATGGAGGCAGGGGAGCCATACCAGACATAGTCTCATGCAGGCTGGATGGGGTGCCAAAGGGAATGAGCAGGGACAGTGACCAGAGAGGCCAGGAATGCTGGATGGAGCTTCAGTCATGTAGAGTTATGAGGCAGCTGCAACAGCCACCAACAAATACTTGGCTCAAATAAGCACCATATTTAAGTATTGGAACCCAGTAGAACAGAATGGCAGCACAGTAAAGCAAAATCATCTCTAAGGACTGAGTACTGAACAGCTTTATGGCCCATCTGTGAGAGAACACAGCAACTGAAATTATATGTGGACAGTAGGACCCTGGTTACAAAAAAAATTAGTAATACTAATGTTCTCTCATTATGCATACTCATCATCCTGAATGATTATATGTTCATCACATCATTTTCTTGTTTTGATTCTTCAGGGCAGCAAGATGAAATATTTCTCTCTAGGACATACCACTCTTCTATAGCTACAATCTTCCTACCTCAGTTGACTCAAGAGCTACAAGGAGTAGGGAGATAAAGAAATTCAAATTCTTTTTGTTTTTTACTCATAGAGGAAACAATTGATAACTCTGCCTCCACATTCATCCACGCTCGGTCCAAGGGCAGTTCTGTCACTGCACACTTATCAAAAATTGACCCTTTCTATGATGGTGATTTTTTTTCAAACACCACTGAGTGTTTTGGACAGAATAATGTTCACACCAGCAGTGTAACTCAAAAAAACCCACCCCCGTACTGATAATTACAAAATTACATCAGCTAACACATCACTTGGTAACTCTTTATTTTGAAGATCCAGAAGAGATTTGAAGAGTCACAAGCTATGTAACAGACTCAACTTTGCATCTGACACTTAGCAAAACTGAGACTCGGTTGTGACCCAAGGGAAATTGGAATTTCACACCTAAATGGCTGCCCAGAACAAATAATCAACTTGCCTACAGTCAGATCTGATGTGGGAGGCCCTCTCCAGATAAAATGATGAATAATCCCAAAATTAACAGAAAAATGTTTTCATTTACTTATCCACATTCTGACACTCCATTTTTTATAACATAAATAAGTGCAGAAGTTATTTTAAGAAAGGAAGTAAAGATTACAGGGGTCTATGAAGAATTACAGAGGAAGTAAAATATTTTGATCACAGGATTAATTTCTGGCTCATTCATTTCAACATTTAGGTCTTTATCATTTCAGGTGTAGCCTGAATTAATATAACATGTTTAAGAAAGAAACTCATGTCAGATAAGTGTTATCTGCCAAGAAAGTGCACTTTTTAAATATTCTTTAGTGTGCAAAAGAAATATTAGATTTCCATGAACTCATTCTTATGTTCTTACTAACAATTGTGGTGGACAGCAAGTAATACCAGAGTCAGGCCAGCACAGCGGTAAAATATGTGAACACATCAATTTATAAAAAGCAGCATTTGGTTACTATTGTTGCTTTTGAGGAGCAGTCTTGCCAGCTGTCACAAAAGGCATAAACAGTTCATAATCTGTAATGGTTCCTCGGACAGCTGCAAGACCATAAGGAACCAACTCTGATTCCTGCAATGAAACACATTATTTCAGTCCAAAATGGACAGATAATTTAGAAAACATATTCCAAAAATACAGCAGAAAATAAAGACATTTTAAAAGACTCACGGGATTCCAAGCAGATAAAATTCAAATTAAAATGCTTATTATCACTCATTACTTTCCAGAACCTCTCCAGCTTCCTGTCTTCTTATAACTGTGTTATGCAGCATGTGAAGGCCCCTAACAGCCATGGCATAAAAAAAAAAAATAAATAAACACAGGAAAATCACATAAATATTCAGACTACACAACATAGCTGTTCAGAGTTGGTGTTTCCTTTTGCAAGAGCTTGTGCAAACATTCTGCTCAATTTCATATCTGTGGGAGTTTACATCCCCCACATCCAATTTTCAAAAACAAACTCTCACAGAGCCTTATTCTCATAATAAACATCCCCAGCTACATCTCACTTCAATTTTCCATGGTACTGAGTTTAATAAAAGCTGGATTTAGCACCATTATTTAGACAAGAATTGTTAAACAGTTTCTTGTAAAGAATCCTTCTTTTCCATCTGCACAAAGTGAGGCACGGGACTGAGTGTCTTATGATTCTTTGCACAACTATAGAAAATAAGATATTTTCTAACACAAGGCATCTTAAAGATTAGTTTAGTGATTCCAGCATATAAACCCATTCTTTTGCAAGGGAAAACCCCCACTGTTTGCAATAATGCCTTCTAGGTGTAGTATCAAATGTAGGAAAAATGCAGCACAACATTCAGAAACATTCAGAAATATTTCATTTCTGTGAACAAGGGTCTAGGATTGAAAGTTTTCTAGCATTATGATGAAATTGAAGAAGGAAGTGCTTTAGAAGAGCTTATTTTTGACAGTATGCACATCACAGAAATCAGTTTCTTGCGAAGTATCACATCACACTGTATCACAAGTATCATTGGAACTTTTGTATTCATGTTTGAACAAGGCTACAGGTCCTGCTTTTCCAGCCTTTTAAGTACAGTAGGAAACACTAGATTGTGTTTCTTTTAGCAGAAACTTTGATAACAGAGCCCTGTCATGCTTCCTTGCTGAAGTTTGCCCTGCCTTAGGCGGATCTGGAAGGCCATCTGGAAATTAGCAGTGATTAATTAGCTGTGAGCCTATGAAGTGAAGAGGGCAGATGAAGAATACAGCACTTCATTGCTCCCAGCCCTGCAAGCCCCACCATCCAATGCCTGATCCATGTCAAGGTGCCAGGCTCTACCCAGGAAGACTGAGAAAGATTCAGATTCAGGAATTCTCCACAGCAATTCTCTTACTTAAGCTGCTTTTTCTCTCAGCTCTGTTCACAACGTTATCAATGGCAACAAATGATGTCTAAAAGCCACAATGGAAGGGAGCAGCAACAGAGTGTTTTCACCAGAAGTCTTTCCTATCCACAGAACTTAGACAAAACTGTCTTGGTTTTATGTTTATCACTTCTAGACATACTCCCAAATGAAAATCTGCATAACACTGCAGTATTATAAAGTTGTTTTTTTTTTCTCTAACAACAGCATTTGCTATCCCTCCTGGCTCTGTGCTTGCACACCAGATTCCCTTGTCCATGTCACAGACACACACACGTGTTCACGGCCTGTGACTTTCCAGCCAAGACATGGAAGTCATTTACCAATATCCCGGTCCTACAAGCATCACAAGTGCAAAGCAGCAGTTTTAGACTGAGAAGGGGGAAAGCAATTCAGTTTTACCTCCCCACTGAGCTTTCCACTCACCATCTCTCCATACACTCTAAGTGGGAAGGACAAGATGAAATTAATATCACTATTGTTATGTAAAAAGCAAATTATTCTGTCATTCTCTCCCTATTATTGTAAGCTACTTTTACTTAAAAACTAAGAAAGATAAGCAAAGAGGTATCAGCTTTGATAAACAGCTTTTCTGGCACAACAGCTTGAATTTAGGTCTCACTTCTTTCAGATTTATGTATTTAATCTGTATGCATGAGCATCACTGGAAACTGCACTTCCACAGGTTTTCCAAAAAATGTGGTCATAAGTAATGACTTATAATTAACTTAAGATCAACAATATCAAAGTCTGGCCAGGAGAGGGCTGGCTAAGAGAGGGATGAATAATTACAGTACATTTACTATTACTGTTGAGACAGAATTTAAGACAGAAGTTCTTCAATAAAAGTTTACAAATATTTCATTGTATTTCGGTCCATATTAACATATAAGGCTCAGTACCTGTTCATCAAATTCTTTTTCTCTTTAAATTACTTGAGAGCCCCTGTTTTGAAACACCAAACTCCTGACTAGGAACGCTAAAAAAGCTATCTGATATCTGCTCAAAGAAATCCTTCCTTCCATAGTGAGACCTGAAAGCAGAGATAACCACCAACTATTTTGCTATCAGCAAATTTGCTGTGCAATTTTCAGCTTGTCAAACAGGCCACTGACTAGCTGTTTCAAACTAAATTTTAAATATTCCAGGAGGAGCCCAAACGTAGAGCAAACCATTATACCTAGTTTGTAAAACCTTTCCAGCTCATCACTATTTTCTAAGTGGATGAGTATAAAGATCTTTTTTTCCCAACAGGATAAATGACATAGAGACCCAAATCTGAGTGCATCCATTAAAACACTTGAGCTTGTGAATTTTCCATTACAAGGTGAGATGTTCGAGACTTTTGCTAACAGTAAAACAACAACAAAAACAACAATAATTATAATAATAACACACTAATAGTAATAACAGTAATATATGTGTATGCAAAATGCTGTTTACTTTTCCCTCCTATTCTTCTTTCCTCTTCTGCCTTCTCCAAACCCTCTCAATGCCCATGTCTTGACACACTGAACTCCCCAGGTTAGGCTGCTTTTGATTTGTGAGGAGAGCTACAATGGTTAATTACAGAGCATGGTCTTCTGTGCCTCAAACATTTTGCATTTATAGGCTCCTGATATAGTCCAGAGCAAGAGGCTAACCCACATTTAATTTGTCCAACACGTTTCTGGTTAAAGTTCCATCAAATGGGTGGCTGGAATCCCTCCGATTCAGCTGGAAAAGTCACTTTGAAGGAGGCGTTTATTAGCAACATTTGCCTCAGCTACAACAGGAGGCCCTGAGGGCCTGGGTAAGATCAGTGCTTGCCCATAACAGTCAGACTGGGCCATTCCCCACGGGCTGAAGTGTCAATAATAGGTTAGATATTAGTCGGAATTGATTTTACAGCGGGTATAAAATCAAAGCAGTGAGGCCGGCGCTCCGCAGCGCCCTGGGGGCGGCCCCATGGCCCCGGGCCCGGGGCAGCTCCTTGTGAGGAGGGACAAAGGGACAAGGGGACAAAGGGACAGGGCACACCGCACACAAGCCCTGCCCTCCTCCTGTCCCCACGGCTGCTACAGCAATTCTGGAGAGTGTTTAATCCCCTCTGAAGCTCACATGAAAAGTTAATGTGTGTGTGGTTTTGACTGCAACGTCCCAAACCAGAATATCGTTAGCTCACGGTTCTTTCAGCAGTTCACTCTGAAAGGCTCTCACATGAACACATTTTCAGCAGTAGTGTGAAGGAACATGTTAGGTAACCTGTAACTACAAATATTTATTTCTCTCTTCCTGCCAAAGTCCCTCTTGTTCAATACAACCATTATTATCCTTTCCTGATTACTTCATTGTCCCAAGAAAATTCAATGGATATTGTTTTCAAAAGCTTTCTTGTTCAAATGTTTCACAAAACTAAAGCTCCTCATTGGCAACCACCTCTAAAATTTAGTCTAAGTCTTGAAATGCTCCAGGCACTTTGGAGCCGAAGTCTCAGTGAAACTCTGATACAGACACTTTCTGAAAAGAGACTAGCTCATAAATCACAGAACACTGTCAAAGAAAGTGAAACATTTTTACATTTTCCCCGTTGTAATCAGGTACAAATTCACTAGTCCAACTGCACTTACACCCAGCAATATCAGGTGTAAGTTTCATCCACCCTATGGAAAACCTTGAATGTCTGAAACTTCTTTTCAGTTCTTTTTCTTTTGAGAGAATTGTGTGGATTCTCGTATTTTAGTTTTATTTTCCATCTTTATTCCCTTCTGTCTTTGCTTCCTTTACAGCCTCCTTCTTTGCTTTTACCAGTGTTTCCATCTCCATTTAATACTTCATCATGGTTCCTTTTGCACAAGGCTTCAAAAATTATTTTTAAGCATGTTAGAAACAGGAAACTAGGACTTTAATCTCATGGTGAACACTGTATTTGAAAAAATAAAAGCCAGACATCATCTAGAAAAGATGGTACATGACTCTTGTTTCCTGCCTTACTGTTCTGTCTGGGTGTGAGAGTAGAAACTACAGTGCTCAAAGGAGGATCTAGGATGTGCATGGACTGATGGATCCTGGACCCACTCCTCTCTTCATGCAGCCCAGGCCAGAGCTGACATTCTGGGCTGTCAATGCACACTGCTGGCTCATGTCCTGCTTTTCACCCACCCTTTCCAAGAGCAAAGGAAAAGCTGGGCACTCTCTTCATGCATTTGGAAGTCGCAGGGATAAGAACACTCAAATCTCTGTCATCCAGCACTAATCCACACACTTTAATGTGGTCTTTCTTCTCATGCTATGCTTGTGCAAAGAAAAGGTGCCCTGTACTTTCTCTGTTTATGAGTTGCAAACTAATTTTTAAATCTTTGTGTCAAATGTGCCCTTACTCAGTAGCAGAGACCATTCTCAGGCTCTTCACATCTTACCTACATTTTATATTCACCCTCATTCTCTTCCCTAAGCTGTCACTGAACTATGAATTGCTGGGGAAGACCTTGATAAATTTTCCTCACTGTCAGCATTAGGCAAATTTTGAGGAAGCAGTGCTGGTGTAAATTCACACCTGACTTTAGTGCTACAGTCCTCAGCTGGCATCAGAGTTGGAAGTAAAAATGGCTAATTTCAGTTTCACAGTTATGATACAAGTATCCTCCTCCTACCATACACTGAAATCAAAATAAAGGTGTCCCAACTTTTGCCCTCACTGCCCAGTGCCTGTCCTCTACATTAAAGGAACAGCCCTGATGAGACCATTATTTGATTTACATCATCACAGAACCAACACTTTCAAGAATTATTGGAGATGATTTTTGCTGTGTCCTTGGTGCTCTGCTTTCTGATGAAGTGTGCACAGCACACACATCTGGTGTAACAACCTGAGGAGAGCTGTGTGAGCCATGTGGCAAGGGCTGATGGAAAAAAGAGACCAGGCAAATCTTCTGATTCTGGTCATAGCCAGCACCAAGGTGGGGTAATGTAGTTAAAGTACGTGATGTTACATGAGTCCAGACACAGCAGTGTAAAATTTCATGCGCCACAAGAAATGCTGAACTTCAGTAGGTGAAGCTTTTAACAATCATGTAACATTTCTAAGAAAATAATTTACCAATATAACCCATGATATGGTGAAACTGCTTAGGCTTCTATGTCTGGTTTTTAAAAAATGTACCCATTTAAACAGATTTTCCCACTCTTATGAAATGAAGCTGCTAGGCTGCTCCCTGGGATGAGGATGTCTGATTAACAAATCTCTGAAGACACATTTCATTTCCACAGCTATCCCTGAAGTACAGCTTTGTAGCCAATTTTACACTTAAGTATCTCTAAATATGATATGAGCTGGTTTTCAAGCTAATAATCTAGCTAGGGATATTAAAGCAGTTTGGAGTATTTTGGTTGAAGGAGATAAATCAATAACAATTTCGAATTGTGTAAAACCAGTGTATTTAGATGGGTTCTAAACTAGTACTTTAAATTATTAATGCCAAGACTCAGGCACAGCTTTTCAAGCTTTCAATTTGATTTCAAATATGTGGGGTTTTTTCCTTTTTCTTTTTTTTTAAGAGGAACAGGTAGCAGTGGTGGGTTCTGGTATTAATTACACAGGGAAACAGAACCCCTGAAGTAGACCTGGTAGCATTTTAAGAATCCAGCTATTGTGAACTCATCTGGAATTCATTGGGCTACCCCAGGCCATAATAAATTCATGCTGCATTAGCAGTAACATCATATGTACACTAATAGATGTTCTACTGAGATCAGTATTGTTTAATTGACTCAAAGGATTACTTTAAGATCAGTTTTCTTCAAACTGTATTTTTAACATGGCTTTTTCCTGGAGCACAGCTTCCCACAAGACAAAATGATGACATCAGAAGAAAAACATGCATAAGAACACAAAATCAGACTATTTTTTTCTCCTTAGGAAAGATACAAAGAGCATTAGAATCATAGAGTGTATCCCTCATATAAACAAATCCATGTGTTTATTTATAATTTTCTCTGTGGGAAACATGACATTTAAACATGACATTTAACTCTCCAGAAGTGAACATATGCAGATTTAAGAGAGGTATTAAGATGCAACTTTGTCAAAGTGACGTATCTTACTTAAACTCAAAAAAAGATGCAAACTGTAAAGAAGTACTGAGCAGAATCACCTGCACATTTCTGCTTTCTCATGCACACTAAATAAAAGAACACAAACAACACGCAGAAGACTTCACTGGTAATGGTTGCATGCTGGGAAATGGTAATTAATGGAAAAACAATACCTTGGTTTACTTTGTGTTGGAAAGATGTTCTTAACTGTTTTCTGTGTCTTGTGAACTGTATAGAAACACTGATGTGACTGGTGCTACCCCTTAGCAACTTAGACAGACATAAATCTGTATTTCCTTCCTGAGTCAGCTGCTAAGGTGGACAGGCTGCTCAGCCCTCAAGGCTCAGAGCTTTTTAACAGAATTATTTCTCATCACTTGATGAGAAAAAACCCCCAGGTCTTCCGGGGTGTAGCAGTTGGGCGTCACTGAATAAAGCACAAAAAGTAAAAATAAAGTTTTTTTTGCCAATGCTAGGCCAGAGCAGCACTGAAATGCAGCCACAGACAAGGACACGTGGCTAAAAGGAGACCTTGTCTCCTGACAAACGTGTGGGCACAAAATTAAAAGCACATGACAGGACTTTATTGACACAAATCTTGCTATTCCAACTTCTATTTTTACTAATTCTCCTCTGGATATCCTGAAGAAAATAAGGCATTTCTGTTTTCCCCCTATTTGAAAATAGCTTAGCTCTTCTAATCTTTTTCCTCTAAAGAAAGAAACCACAGCAAGGAAGTGGAAAAAAAAAAGACCCAAGAGAGATAAATAGAGAATACCAGGATTTGGCAATTCTGCTTTTCTCAGACAGAATATTCCACCCATGGACAGCAAGCCTTGGAAGTCATCAACTTTCCTTAAGTCAAACAGCTGCACCTTCTTATTCCTTTATTTCAGATTATCATCCTCCCTGATTCTATCAATCAGCTCTTAGCAGATTTCAGGGCTGTGATCACAAAATAAATAGTCTGAAGACCACAATCAGGATTCACAAAATCTGCTCTCTTAGGAAGCAGGAGTTAAACACTCATGTGTCATGTATATATCCATTACTGAGCCATTCCTCAAGAACTTTAAAGCTCTGCCAGACCCCTTCAAACATTTTTATCAAAACAGCAGAGGTCAAAAAATTGTTAGATCTCTACAGTTTTCATGAACAGGGAGAAAACTTACTAATGTCCATGTGGAAAAGAAATGGTGTCTCCCAATCCTCAGAAGACATGAGATAATTTACCCAGGGGTTATTATGAATGTCCCAAACAGAGGAAAAGGTTGAAGGACGTTTGCAGCTTAGCAGATCTCAATCAATTTCTAAGCCATTTTAATTGTCCTGTGCATTTTTTAGAATCAATTTCCTACTGTCTCATTTCTCATTCCAGATGACCTGGCAACACTTCCAAGAATGCAGCTCTTTCTCTTTAGCAGTGACTTTAAATAATCAGAAGGCAAAGGAACATACATGCATTTAAGGGAAGTGTAACAGCAATGAATGCTGTGGCTTTACACTGATCACTCATGACATTTCTACACACAGAAATCTGCAAAAAATGCTCAAGTGTCCCCTGGGATAGCCTTTGTGTAAAAATGGGTACGTTGGAAGTTAGAGACAAACTGGTTTTTATACTGAGTTTTAAAAAGCCAAATTGAGTTAATGGGAATGAGAATGGTTGTCATTGAGACTTGCTTAATATGGCTACTACTATAATTCAGATTTTCATAGCAAAACAGCAAAATGGACATTAATAGGGAGTGAATAGTGAAAGAATCCCAACTTGCTGGAATTCAGTTTTCTTCTCAGCAAACTCAGCCCTTGTGTAAGAGTTGCGAAGGCACTGGGGATTAATTAAACAGCATAAAAATGATCTATTGAACATATGGACACAACATAGCCACAGAACTTGCTAGTATTTACTAAAAACTCATTCACACAGGAAAAGGAGACCTCCTTTGTGGAGCACATGTGGAAAAGACCTTGTTCCAGTGCCCTCCCAAGGCACATCAACAGCCAGGGAACAGCACAGCTCGCCTTTGAAGGCAAATATTCACAGGAGATTCACTGAACTGGAGGGAGCAGAAACAATGCAGCAGCCACCAATCCAATGCTCTAAGGAGACTTGCACATCTCTGCACAGCAGAGAGCAGTGAAGGGAGCCCTGCACCATCTAACACATTGCCATGCATCAAAGGGTCATGCACTGCTGCTGGCACTGGACCCCAGCTGCAAGGACCCTGTACAGACCCCCAAGGCTGTTTTGGGACATGTACCTGCTTTTGTTAGTAAGCCAGCTACTGGCATGCAAGGAAAAGGGGCTGCATTTTGTGGGCAGCTAGTGTGGGGCTGTTGCAATTGTATGTATAAGTGCACCTGAGTCATTTAGTGTACAATACATCCATTCATTAAAGTACCCATTCTGGATAAGTTACTAAAAAGAGAAAGCTCAAGTTACAAACATCCTCTATTCTTGTTGTTTCTGGTGAATTACTGACAGACATCTGGCTCCTCAGGTATTGTGCCAAAGCATATTCCCATTTTTATGAATGCATCCCAGTTTCACTGTTTAACTAAGTGAGCTTGCCCTGCTGAACATTCCCATAGGGGAAGCACCATTCCTAAAGGTATTCTGATGTGGGTTGTGTTGATGAAGTAAGGCTGAAGGCTTTCCCTGCTTCATAAGCACATGCAATATTGTGCTGGCTGTGTTCACTCACCCAGCTGTACAGAAGAGAGGCTTAGACAGATGATGGTCAAGCCCCAAACCCCACTTTCATAAAACCAGTTAGGATTCTTGCCACTGCTGAGACAACAGAAAGGTGAGAAGCTCTGTTCAGGGCTTTGCTTTCTTAGACAGAAGCAACCAAAGATGTCTTCAGTTTACCAAGATGCCAAACTTTGCTGCCAACCTTGTCATCACCAAGTACTGAAAGCAGCAGAACCACAGCGCTGTCACTGACAGAGAAAGGTCACTGAGCCTAACTCTAGAGAAAAAAATTAAAGCAGATGCATCTGGCAGGGTTTAGTCTTCTACAGATCCCTGAGGTTTCCCATTCTGCCAAATTTCATGAGAAAATGAAGGGACTTGGAGGCTTTCTGTGGTGTGTAGGAGACAGCTGGGGCTATGAATGCTTTAATGCTGCCAAGGCAACAAGATTGCTTAGTGCCAGAACCTTCATGCCCAAAGCCAAAGCCTGTAAGGTGCCCATGGTGTAGAAAGCCCAAAGGAAAAATCTGCAATGCTTGCAGACAAGTGAAGACACCAAATTAAAACTACCAAATTGGGATTTTGAGGCTTCCTCCTTCAAGAAAAAATCTAGTCAGTAAAGTTCTTTATACAAAGCTTTCCTGTCACATTTTTTAAATGGTCTGGATGATGGGGCAGGGTTACCCTCAGCAAGTTTGATAATAGAAAACAGGGAGGAGCAGCCAATGCAGCAGAGAGCCACGCTGCCGTCCAGAGGGAGCTCAGGCACCTGGAGAAATAGGCTGACAGGAACTCCATCAGGGAATGTGCAAAATCCTGCACTTGTGGAAGAATAGAAAAGCCTCCATGCAGCAGGACATGCTGGAGACCAACGAGCCAGAGAGCAGCTTCCAGAAAAGGATCTGGACACCAGGCTGGACATGAGGCAACACACAGTCGCCTATGAAGAAAAGCTGAGAGAGTTGGGACAGTTTAACCTGGAGAACATCCCCATCCCTAAAGATATCCAAAAGCCATGTGGACCCAGTCCTGGGAAATCTGCTCTAGATGATCCAACTTGAGCAGGAGGGGTTGGACAAAAAAACCTCCTGAGGTGCCTTCAAACCTCAACCATTCTTTGTTTCTGTATCTCCTTCAAAGTGCTGGAAATAACGTGTGTTATGAATAAGCCCACGTTGAATACATGTGTAACCTCCTTTCTATTACCTGGAAAAGGCATCACAGAAACAGGAAACCACCACAGCAAGTGTGTGTGTGTGTGTAGACACACATATGGATACATATATAGATATATAAATATAAAACCTTATGTAAGATAAAATACTGGAGGAGCGTGTAAGACAGTAAATACAAATGAGGAACATTTAAAACCTGACTTGCTTGTGACTATTTCACTTCACACAGCATGTAAATTTACACATTTCCTACTTCCTAACATTATCCAGAGCCATGGTTTTCATTTTCCTCAGATATGGACAGATTTTGATAATTTATAAAATTGGCCAGCAAGCCAATGCCAATTTTAGTATATACATGATTTAGACCTGCTTTTAGTTCAATTGACATTTTGCCTATTTAAAACACCAAAAGCTGGCCACTGAGGAAAAAGCACTCACTTTTAACAGGATCATGGAAATATTAGCAACAGCAGTCCATAAATCACTAAACATGATTTTTAGATTCTCAGAGAATGAACAGCTAGTGTGTCATATAGAATGGAGATTTGATGGGGAAGGAATGTGTTTTTCTGGGAACAATTATTTTGCTTCACAAAAATGAGTCCTCTTATAAAGGGCATTCCAATTCCAACATAAGCATGGTTTTTAGTGTTCCAGTTAATAATACAGTAAGGCAAATATAAGAAAATTCATTCTCAGGCATGTAAGTGAGTAACAGCACCTTTACCAAATGAAAACAGAAAAAGACTGACCCCACAAAATTTCACCTTAGTGCTGCTAAAGGTACTGATACCTTCATGCTACAAATCTCAAGGGGAAATAAGGGAGACATGCAGTTCTAATGTCACACTCCCAGACCATGTCCTTGTCCTCCACTCAAAGACTGAGAAAAGAAAGAGGGAAAAGAGTCATGACAGAGCTGAGTGGGGACTGAAACTGCCTACTCTAACAACACCAAGAGTGATTTAACACAGCAGAAATACTCTGCTGTATAAAGGAAAACTAATGCAGCACGACATAGGTCAGTATTTTGTTTCTGACAAGCTTTTATCCAAATCAGGCCATAGTAACTTGCAGTCACTATCACTTAATAGTGAATAGTGACTGAAAAATGGTTCAGGAGCCCTCTGCAAACTAGAACTAAGTCAAGTTTTCCAAAACTCTTCTGAAGCCACCATGTCAAGAAATGGATTGTGAAGATGAAAGGTGTGCACACAAACACAAGTCACTGCCTTGTCACAACAGCTCAGACACCAACTGCTCTGTATCTAGCAAAGGAGGTACAGCTGGTTTATTTGAGCCTTTAGATATTAAAAGTTGGCTAAATCATCCTCACTCACAATTCATCATCTTAAGAGATGGGGCCTTTTTTCAGGTAACTTAATTCTTTGCCAAAATCTTCTGAGGGTGTCAAAATCCCACACAGCCAGTAGTTTCCCATTCGTGATTTCTCCACGTTACTCTCAAGTCACTCATTTTCCTGTTCCAGTTTATACTGACTACACATCCCTGAATAGCCCTCTCAAGCAAGGGTGGCTGATGAATATTGCCCAAACACTACAATCTTTTACACATCTATGTAATTTCTGATACTATGACTACTGCAACCCCACCTTGAAGTACATGAAACTGAAGAATTGAATTTTTTACTGCATGTTTTGATGTGTTATACAAACTTTTGTTTACAACACTTGCCCAACTTTGGCTTTACAGCATCCTGTTTAATGTTGGAGTAACATGTCCACTAAAGCTCCTTTGCTACAGGTTTTTGTTTCAGTCTAGGTTCAGTTTTGCTACTATCAGCATTTTGAAAAATATTTTTTATGAAGCTGCAGCTGAAACAGGAGATGGGAATGATCACGTGGATGTCCTCTGCCATCTGCAGAGAATTTAGTTGGATTCTTTTCCCCTCTTTATGAATAACAGTTCAATTTGTTTGGTAAATATAATGCAAAATTTCCAAGGGTAACGTGTAAAAACCTGCAGGTCAGCACAGATTTTTACAGCTTCTAAATTTGTGTGCAGCCTGGTCGGCCAAAACATGCCCAAGGACAGAGCAAGGTTAAGGCTGCCATGGAAAGGGAATCTTAAACATCATCAGAGTAATGCAAACCTCGTGTGTGGCAGTAACTGGAGATGGAGCTTTGGGCAGGCAGAGCTCAGCAGTGGGGCCAGCACAGGCAACAAGCACACAGGGTATGTCATCCTGCAGCATTTCAGGAGATTATTGAGGTAATAACAACAGGAGACAAATACCCCTCATTTCTTATAACCATCCAGGGCAACACATCTTTGTTACCATTTCCCACTAATACTGTTTTATGGGTTTTTAACACAGTTTACAATGAAAATGTTATAGAAAGAAATGTGACTATCAAAAAAAATATTAGAAAAGGTTCTCCATCACAAGTTTCATTCAGGGAAAGAGACCCCACTGTTTAAGTTTTACAGGTACTGAAAATCTCATACAAAGTGAAAATATATGGAAAACAAAGTGAAAGAAACACAAAGTAATTTGACAGCTGGACTGTGGTTCTGCTCTCTCTTTGCCAGGTTTGACCATTAAAGCTCAATCTCTTTCTCTTCCCTGCTGTCTCCAAATGAATTTTCAACTCCATTCTGTTCTGTGGCACAGTTTCAACACGGGATAAGGAATGCTGCCCAACCAAACCAGCTTAAAGCCTGGTGATGGCAACACTTCCCTGGGCATGGGAGATGAGGCTTTGGATTTCCTCAGGTTGTACATGCTACTGACTCTCAATTTTCTCAGTGTTAGATGACTGTTCTCATATCATAGTTTTAAATGAGTGTGGGCTCTCATCACGGTCAAACCTCAACAAAAAAAACCCCAAAACCAATAGAGACTCTGTTTGTGAAAATAAAAGGATGTCAGTGCACATCTCCATGGTAGAAGCTGCAGAAACTCAGTGTACATGAGCTTGGCAGGACCATTAAATCCTTTTGTGGAAATTTGAAATCTACATCCAAACTGATTAGGCCAAGTTCATACAAAGTTCCAGGTAAGCAAGGATGGAAAAGGAGAGTGCTGACTCCCAGCTGCCACAAGGGAATTTCCTCAGTAGCCAGAGTGACCTGACCCTTCAGGTAAGAATCTACCCATAGTCTACCTTCCACTGATGTCAGATTACAACCAAGGAGTGGCTTACCTTGAGCAATAATGCCATGTTTTCACTCAAATCACATTTCAAGGAAAGAAGACTAATGAACAATTAACATCCAAGTGCTAGTCACATTACCAAGCCATCTGCTTCCCATTTTTACACTCCTAGCAACATCACATCATGAGGTTTGGATGAGACCATCCACTGTGCACGAGGCACACGTAACTGCTTTGAATTTGAATTTTGAAATTGGACTTTCAAATGTTGTTATACCCTTCTCTAGTTTTTCTCCTAAAAATTTTGCTGGTATTGACCAACAGCAAGCAGTGAATCAGATGTCCTTCTGGGCTCATGAATGACTTAGAAAACCAAGTGCATTTGTTCAAATTGTACCAGCAAATCCTTTCTTCACATGTGATACAGAATTTTACAAGCTTTGGTTTGTACCTGGTACTTCCCACACTTACCTCAATGCTGTTCTTGTGCAAAGACAGCTTCTTCAGTGGCTGTTAAGCCATCAGTGCTAGCAATCAGATATTCTCTGATTTCCAGATAAAGATATTTCTAACAGTTCATGTTACTTCTGGACTGCTCATGTTTGTTTGTGAACCAGCAGAGCAGATGAGCTCTGACTGAGGCACACACAAAGTTTAGGAGTCAGGCGTTGTCTCCATGCTCTGGGATGAGCCTTCCCAAGGAAGCAGCGTGCACTGAGAGCTGCAGGTATGGGGTGGAGAGGAACTGCTCAGGGTACAGTCCCAGCCCATGTGGCCTGTGTGCTTCATAAAAAATTTTACATCATTTCATTATTATGACTCACTAGTGACAATTTCTTCTTTCTTTTTTTTTATTTTAATGGTATACGTAAATTTCTCAAAACATATGGAAAAGGATGTTTTTCTTGAAATAAATTAACTTCATTGAAGAATTCCTCCTACCACATAGGAATAAATATCTTTAGAAAGTCATTCTTTGCCATTTTCTGTCCAATACTTTGGAGAAAGATTTTGAGTATTTTTATGCCTGTTCTTAGTAACGATCATCATTCTGCCAACAGGACACCTAACCTGCCTGGAGATCTAACTGTAGAAAAAAATGCATAAAGACTCTTCATTTTCAAGTGGAAATAAAGGAAATATGAATATTTTTGCCTCTAATATTTCTAAAGCCAATGACATGCTTTTCACTATGTATTTCCCTCTTCAGTCATCAAAAGTCTCAGGCATTATGTAAGCTGCACTTGTATTCCTTGTTGCACAACCAACTGAACAAGCCCATCATGGTTATAGATCAGGACTGACACGATTAGAAAGCAATCACAAAGCAACAATGCCCATCTGACATGTTGCAACCACACAACAGAATCTATCAAAATTCCCTGTGGTACTACCAAGGCATATTTATTATCCTACCAATCTTCAGGATCCTGTTCTCCTCAGTTTCTGATGACCAACCAAAAGTCTCTGTTGATAAACCTATGAATGATAAATCAATGTTCCAGGGTACTTAAGAAGGCTCATTTTGAATTTAAAGCTAAATTTCCAGTAATACTGGCTAAGTAAATCTAAGCTACCTGAGAACTCCCTAGTTTTCCACTGATTTATTAATATGAAAACTTTAGATGTGACAGGAGCTACACTGAACTGGACTAACATTCACCTTTCAAACTGCCAACCTTCAGGTTGGGGATTAAGTAATGATGAGGATTAAGCTGTAAAGAGCAGGATTCAGTGGATTTCACATACCTGTCATCAGTGTAACAGGACATCATCCAGCACTAAGAAGTTCTCAAGGCACAAAAAAGTTTAATAAAGTCCTGTTCTTCCCAATTCTGAAACAGGATTCCTATCCTCACATGAGAGGTTTAAAGATAATAATTTCACTGTTAATTTGTCTCTAATGCAACAGCAACCAAAGGTGAACTCGAAAACTGGGCATTAAGCATCCCCTTGATTCTGGAACAATGATGATAAAGCTAGAAAAAGGTGTAAAACTAGTCAAGTACCTAACACTAAAACCAACCCATTGCACCTCCAGCAAAAACTGCAGGGGTGCAGATATCGCGTGTGCCTGCTGCCATCTCCTGGTCGTTCAGAGGTAAAACCGTCACTAATATTAACTCTTTTTCCTTTAGAAAAATGTCAGGTCTTCGAAGGAACGCCTTCCCCAAAACCGGAAAAAGACACCACTTTATGTTCTACAAAAAGAGATTTCCAAAGTCTCAAAATCAGCAAGAATTTATTTCACTGTACAAGGCAGCCACAACCTGGACACAGCTACTTTCAGGCTAAATAGAGTTCTAACATTGGATTAAGTAAAGAAACATCAAAGCTCTCTCATAAAAGAAAGAAGTGCTTACCTGACTTATTCTAATTTCAAAATACATTCAGCAAATTAACTGGAAAAATTGCCACGTGGCATTCAAAACCAAAGGAAGTCCCTTTGGAAAATCTACTCATCACATTAAAAGTTACAGTGCAGATTATGGGCTCATACTGACTCATTTTAATATCCATTTCTTCTCATGAATACTTAAAGTTCAAGACAATCTTTCACCCCTTTGGTGAAGGGCACAGCATTGATATTTGTAATAATATTCCATGTTTTATGTTTTAAAAATAGGATTGGCCAACTTGAAAAGATTTTATTTTCACAGCTGACAAGAGGCACCTGTACTTACCCTGCAAACTTTGCTGCTACTTTCATTTGTTGAAACTTTCATTTCATAAGCTGTTTTGCTATTCTGGAGAGAAGAGACCTGTGCACATCCTCCTGAAGGTTACAAGATAAATAAATAATGGGAATGAACTCCACAATGGATTATGCCTCCTAGTGTGCTGGATGACTATGGGAATGTGACCTGACTTGCCTTAAAAAAAAAAAAAAATGAAGGCCTACCAATGATTTGGATTCCCCATGGTTCAGTGACAATTGCCATGGGGAAACAATCACTGAATGTTGCAGAAAAGCCAAGCTAAACACAGAACATTTCCTTTCACAGAAGGAGAATCAAAAAAACCATGTCACAACATCAAGCTGTAATTGAGAAACTGAACAGTGACTGAAGAGTTGTAAGAGACTCAAATTAAATCCAACCGGGATTTCACATTCCTTATGAAAATGAAGGTTTTATCATGAGATAATTAAAGCAAGGATAGCCAACTCCTGGTGTGCCAGCAGTAAAACCTAGCCTGTCCTTCTGGTTGGTGAGAGTCCCTTGGAGCAGGTCAGGAAGCAGCCAGTCCCACACGAGCCCCTCACCCTCAGCAGCATCCCTGCAGGGCTGCAGGTCCCTCCTCCTGCTGGGCACCCCCTGAGCACCAACTGCAGGCACTGCCATGGAGCATGGCCAGGAACACAAAGAAGGACTTGTGTGCATGTCCCATCACACCTGGCTGGGCCATGTCACACAGCAGCTGCAGCTCACTGACACCACAGAACAAACAACAATTTCCCAAAGCTTGGCCAAACTGCACAAAATGCAAAGGTGTTGGAGAAGGGAGCACACCAGGGCAGAACCTGGTGCCAATCATGGCGCAGCACCAGAGAGAGAAAAGTGACCCAAAACTCTGAAATGCCAGGTGCAGGAAGCTCAGAGTTCTACGAGAGGTCACAACCACTCTCAGTGCCTGCCAGGTGAATCTTGGCAGCAGCAATGAAGAAGCAATTAAGTCTGCTGCTGATAAGCATATGCACCTGTGTGTGTGCAAGCCATCCAAACTGAAACACAGGGACGTCAACTTGCTAAACAAGAAACACCTGGATTCCTTTCTTCTGTCTGGTAAAACAGCTACAGGAGAAATATCTTAAATATTAACCAAAAGCTCTACTATTCTTGCCTGGTCTCATGCTTTCAAGTTATTCTATTTATCACAAGAATGAGCAGCTCTCCAAAAGCAAAATGGACAAGAAGCTAAGTGTAGGAAAAAAACCCAGAGGGCTGTAACCATTTTGGGATAGATAAATAAAAGCACTGTAGTACATAAGATTTTAAGCAAAATAGCTGATATTCACAGCAATCCAAGTTCTAAAAGTTAAGCTTTTAGTATATTTCCAAGGTTGTAAAAATGCTTCCATTATTACAACCTTGGAAATATACCACTCTTACTCAGAAAATATTTTATTCAGAAGAATTATGTATAACACAATCACTAGTGAACAAGATCCAAAATAAATTTCCCATGGTTAAATTAAATTATTCAGACCCTTGCAGAACTTCAGGACTATACCATTTGTTTTAATCACAGCAGCCTGACCCCTGAGGAAAACCATGCTTCCTCTTGGATCCAAACTGGAACCAAGAGAAAGCCTAAGCTCTTGTGAAAATGTGTTTTATTACAATAAAATAAGCAATCACGCCATCAGTTCACTCTCTTAGCATTTGGCCCACTGTACTGTGTAATGACCATGTGGTTTTTATCCTCAGTATAAATACTTCTGGTTTGAATGCAACTTCATTTTAAGACTGTTCATTTTGTTTCTTTCAAGGGCAATATGGGTATCTAACACAAGTATGCCTCAGATGATGCTTTGGAAAAATCACATTTAGGGAATAATTTCATTTGCAGCTATGCTGTGCCCAGCAAAGCCATTAATTTTCATTTTCTTGCCTATAATTGATTTTATAACCTAACTAGCTGGCCACCTTGTTACTATCCCAACAAATCCTAACTTCTCCACTTCCTATTATTAACATAGTTCAACATTTCCTTGGCTTGCTCAGCCTCTCTTACCTGCTAACCTCTGCCACAGCTCCCTCCAGGTGATGGCCACTGCCGGCTGCCACATCTTCCTTGGTCACCCTGTAGTAACAGGACTGAAGTTGTTCGACCAAGTAGCAAATTCCCTCCACCAAGGCAGACCAATAACCCAAATGCTTCTTAACCCTTTTTTAAAAATTATTTCTGGAATTATTACGGATTGAAAGAAAAATTGTTTATCCTACTTTCCCACGTTCACCCCGCCTGCTTCTTCAGAGTGCTTGCAGAAAAGTATTTTTTATTTAAAACAGCAACTGCTTGACTTACACCATGAAAGCCACCAATAAATAATAAATTAAGGATTTGTTCAATTCATAACTGGAAAGTACCATTTTTAGGCTCGTAAAGTCGAATAATCTTGGAAACGCTGAAACGCAGCTTCGCACAGCATTCCCGTGGCAGAGCAGCTCACTCGCTCCGTCCCCGCTCCACGCTCCCCTCAGCCCCGCCCACACACGCAACGGCACGGGCAGCGGTCGGGCAGTTTAACATGGCGGAAAAACCCCTTCTTTCCCGCCAGGCAGCCACGGAAGCCCGCAGGCTGCCGCCCGTTTTTCACGGGCAAGGGGCCCAGGGAACGGCAATTCCCGGAGGGAAGGCCGCTGGTGTCGCCTGAGGCGGTGCGCGCCCCCCTCAGCGGCGCTGCGCGCGCGGGAAGGGGCGGGGCCGGGCGGGGGCGGGGCCGGATTCGAACCGGGCGGCGGGGAAGCGGCGGCCATGGCGGCGCAGCAGCAGCTCGGCCGGGAGCACCAGGGCATCACCCTGCGCGGCAGCGCCGAGCTCGTCGCCGAGTTCTTCTGTGAGGGGGCCGCGGGGACAGCTCTGCGAGAGAGGGAGGGAGAGAAGGAGGGTGGGAGGGGAGGTGAGGGGGTGGGAGGCCGTGTCTTGCGGAGCGACATGGCCGCCGGCTGGGGCCCGGGGTGGGTGCGGTACACATCCCTTTCCCTCTCCGTCTAAATCGTGCAGCCTATGGAATCAACAGCATCCTGTACCAGCGAGGCATCTACCCCCCCGAGACCTTCACCCGCGTGCAGAAGTACGGGCTCACCCTGCTGGTCACCACGGACCCCGAGCTGGCCAACTACCTCAACAACGTGACCGAGCAGATGAAAGGTGCGGGCCGGCGGCCGGGCCCTCCCTGCGGTGTCCCCGCCGCCGCTTCTCGCCCCTAAGCGCTGCCCTGGCTTCTTGCAGAGTGGCTGTACAAGTGCATCGTGCAGCGCCTGGTGGTGGTCATCTCCAGCATCGACAACAGCGAGGTCCTGGAGCGGTGGCAGTTTGACATCGAGTGTGACAAAACTGCAAAGGATGACAAGTGAGTACCGGGGCAGGCACAGGATCAATGCCATGGACTTGTGCCTTCAAACCTTTCTCAGTGCTCTACCCTCTGCAAACCAGTCATTATATAACTGAACACACAAACAACAATAAAGGCAGAGCAGCTATCGCTTAACTTTTTCTAAAGTGTCACTACTACTCTAAAAATACTGTAGCAAACTACCAGAGCTTAACAAAGAGAACTGTATTTAGAGGAAACTGTCAGCACAGTAGAAGTTTCAAACTTCTCTTACCAGAGTTTTCTTATTTTTCCAGTGGACCACGGGAGAAATCTCAGAAGGCAATTCAGGATGAAATTCGCTCTGTCATCAGACAAATAACTGCCACAGTAACCTTCCTGCCACTCTTGGAATCTGCCTGTGAGTATCCCAAACTGCACTAAAGAAATAAAATGCTTTTGAAAAACCTCAGTAACTTTCCAACTTTAGAAAATATTTTCTGATTTTCTGAGGCTCTTTGACTATTACACATCGTGTACCATCAGGTTTGTGAGACAGTACGTTGTTAGACTGAGATCAGGACAGAACTCTGGGTGGCTTAATGAACTTGAGGAAATTAAATATGTACGCCCTGAGGAATACAAGTTTTCATGAATAATTTGTTCCTGTGAAGTGTTATACAGAGCTCATTTCCACAGCATTTTAACACACTTTAAAAAAATTTACAACACAATTTAGTTTTTGAGAAAACTATAACAGCCTCATATGAATATCTTATTTTAACGATTTTTTTTTTTTTTCACATAACTAGTATCAGGGTAACTTCTGAAAAGCTTGGTCCTTGTCTCAAGTTCTAGAAGATGTACTTCAAACCTGCCATCTCCTTATGGTGAATTTGTTCTCCCTTGCCCCCAGGTGCCTTTGACTTGCTGATCTACACGGATAAAGATCTGGCAGTGCCCGCAAAGTGGGAAGAGTCAGGCCCACAGTTCATAGCCAATTCAGAGGAGGTTCGGCTGCGCTCCTTCACCACCACAATCCACAAAGTCAACACCACGGTGGCTTACAAGAAGGATTCTGTTCCCTAAGATGCAGGGGCAAGTTTTGTCCTGTCACCTTGTATAGTTCCTGTTCATCATGCAGCTAAGCTATGAGCACACCATTACTGTCCTCCTGATAAAGCATGACACAAAGACAACATGCCTGTCTGTGAAAATGTGACACTAGACTAAGTTGGCATCATTTCTAAAGAAATTTTAAGGTCATAGTCAATTTGTACTTAACTGTATGAGATAATCCAATAGTGTGTTAAAACCACTGCCTCTACTAGAAAAACTGCCTAAATTTGGGATTAGCTGCTAGAATTGTGTTCAGATCCTGTAACTTTGTATTTTAAAAATATTTTTAAACTACACTCTGTTAGCAGTTTTAAATTCTCTGCAGCAACTAAAATAATCTCACTCCTAGTGTGCCAGTTTTCATGTTAGAAGCCTGGGCTGTTTTATTACCAGAAATAACCCAAAGATGAATCATCCAAACAATTCTTGTACTGCTCTACAATGGAAGCAGCTGTTTATCAGGAAAGCTTTAAAGACATGAAACCTTCTATCTTAATGACCACTGGGCTCTAGTTCTGGGGACAAAGTTGTTCTGTGTACGTCTGTAGTGTCTGTCTAGCGTTTTCTATGTTTCTATTCTTGTTTTACAGAATAAAGCTTCTAGTTTTATAGTGTTCTCTAATTCAGAATCTGCAGTCCTTTGTATTTCAGATGGTTTTATGAATGCTACATCATGAAACAGTTTATAACTGCCACCCAAGTAACATCCAAAAGGCATCCTTCTTGTCCTGTTACTTAACTGTTTCCTTCCTGAGTATCCAAGTGGTGTGGAGTCCACAGGAAATCCATTCATGGATTAACAGTTTGCCCCCACCTAAGTCTTCAAATAACAGTTTAAACAGTCACAGTGAACTCATGACAGTGCCTTCTGTATTTGTTGAACATCACTGGACTCTTCATGTGTCCTTACCCATTTCTGTAGTGGAAGAAATTAGGGATTTAAATATCTGGAACTTTCAGACTCTTCCATGGTTTTCTTCACTTGCTTCACTAAATTCATTCCAGCCAGAGTGTTTGACTGGTTTTTCCACTCTTTTACAGTGATGTAGGACCTTCTGTTATATTATTATAATTTCAGAAGTTTATTTTAAAAACATCGATTACATATACCTCACCCCATGACTGTATTACAACCTTTTCAGGCTTTCCTATTTCCAGGAAATAATTCCCCCCAACAGTTCCAATCCAGCAGATGTTTAAAAGAGAAAAAAAAAATAAAAAAAGTCTTGCCCAAAAAAGGGCTCTTAAAATCAGGAACACAAACCCCTTAATTTTTTAAAAATAAATACAATCTAGGTACTTAAAAAGTGACATTATTCACTGCTAGGGCTTGTGCTGCAGTAACAGAAGAATACCTTGGTGTTTTCTTTTACCTGTCAGCACAATTGTGACTCCACTACCCCTTCACCCCCAGAAGCAGGTGCACATCAAAGAGTGAAGTCCGCAGTAGTGAGCATAAAACCACTTATTTTACAGAGATGCAAAAGTGAAATTGCTCCAAGAAGCTCATTCTTGTACCAAACAGAATTTATCTTCTTCTTTAAGAGGGGCCAGCCCAAAGTCCAGCTCCATCATCATCATCATCTTTGTGTTTCTTCTTTTATAGAGGCACCAGTCAAGAGAAGTTGCATACAGATCACTCCACGTAGATAATGTCCATGAAAGGACCATGTGAAAAGGAACAGGTCATAGATCCTGAAGTTTTCACAAAAACCCTGCAGAACAGGGAAGAAAATAAACAAGAAAGTAATATTATCTCCCAGGAACCAAGCCTTCATGGAGGTGTCCACCAGCATGTGCTGATTCCTAATGGGACCCACACTCTTGATTACTTGCCCCTACTCTGAGGTCACTTTTGCAGAGTGACCATCAGAAGCAAGGGAGCACCCCTTTGATCTTCAATGGCAGCTGGTTGTCCTTAGGACAGGGAATGCAGGGTGAGCCTCAGAAGCAGCCCAGCAGGCACTGCTCACCTGACTAGTTGAGCTGACGGATGAGCTGGTTGATGGCATCCCCTCTGAAGCCAGGCTTGCCCATCTCCTTGAGGAAACCCACTCTGTTCCGCGACGCGTGCCGAGCCACCGACAGATGGAACGGCCACAGGAAGCTGGTCACTCTCCTGAAATACTTCCCAGTGGAATAGATTTCATGAATAAGGTCTTCCAGGCAAATGATACCACAGCCCCCTGCATAAGAAAAAAAAAAAAAGAAGAGATGTCCAGCTGTATCATCTTTCCCCACACTGACTCCAGAATTGCCAGACCTCCAGTTTGGCAAGATTTTGTCTCACCCTTTCAGGTCAGACTGTAAACTCTCAACACCTAACTCTTTTCTCCTTAGTTTCCTCACCCTCTTCCTCACCTAAATGTTCCTCTATCAGCATGTTGTCTGTCAGAGGTACCCTCTTTTTCTTGATCTTGGCTTGGCCTCGTTTCAGGATGAGCTCTCGTACAGACTTCAGGTTAGGCTGTCTGTACAGGAACAAAAATCAGATTCTGTAACAGAGACACAGGATGAAGAGGGAAGCCATCCCACTTCTTTGTGCAGAGGTGGTAAAGTAACAAAGTCATGTCAAGAACAATGAGAACAGAGAAAATAACAAGTTTTAGACATAAAGCTGATTAAGTTGTGACCATTACTGGAGAAGTAAAGAATCTGTGATAGCAACTGGAGAACCCAATGACCCCCAAGTCAGGGGAGGGGTACATACCCCCACGCCACGTAAGGCTCCACAATCCGCAGCATCTTCAGCGACAGCGGGCTCAGCTTCACAAACACACCGGTGTAGTTCTTCTTCAGCCGCAGCAGCTCAATCACTCTTCTCACCCTCTTGGTCACCCCCTTAATGCTGAGCAAAACAGAACTTCTGAGTAAACACATTTCTCTAAAGGCCTCACATCACCTGCAAGGTGATGTCTGGGCTGATCCCACTGCCTTGGTGTGGAAATGACACAACAAAGGGCAGCAATAAGGGAAGGCTCTCACTCCACAATCCTCACGACGAAGGCCAGCTTGCTCTCCTGAGGCGCTGCTGCCGGCCCAGGCCTCTGCTCCATGCGCCTCAGGCGGGTGTCATCCCGCCGTTTGCGCCATGAATCCCGAACAAACGTCTCCAGGCGCCTGAACTGGATCTGCTTCCCCTTCTGCTGCTGCAGACAAAAGGAAAACAAAGTGAGGTTTACATCTCAAAGGCCAAACGAAATGCAGAAGTAGTGAACAATGTCCTTACAGCTTTGGAAGCAATAAGACAATAAATTTGATTACCTAAGCCCAAGGGAGGCAGAACTGAGGGACAACGCACAACTGTTATTTATGAACAGTGAACAAAGAGTTTTTCCCCAGGAAAAATATAAATTAGGGAAAAGACCAGGGAAGATTTCTAGGCATAGCTACACACACAGCTCAGCAATGACTGGAAAAGCCAGAAACAACATGTGGGCAAAACAGATGCTACAGCAATACCCCAGTGTGACTCAAAATTACCTTTCAAGAGATAGTAACTGCATTTAAAGTCAGTTTCTATACTGACACACATGCAAGAAAAACTTCAAACATTCAAGTAACTATTAAATATTGCTGATTTAAACAGAACATCTGGCTCACCTGATAAAAAGTCTTTTCATTATTACTAGGAAATGGAAAGCTCGTTTTTAGAATTAAACAGATGTTTAAATGTCTCTCTTTAGCTTAGGAATGAGTACATCCACCAACACTTATAGTGTTTTCTCATATGAACAGGACTTGAAAATGCACAGCATTACACAGTTATATTTAGGATACTGCACTGGTTAAACGAGCAGACCACTTTACAGTAAAGAATTTAATGTTGTGTGTCTTCTGTTCTATTTCACCTCACACATCACCCATTAAATTCATTTGAATTTTCAAAACAGACAGACCTAATAAAAGTCTCATCACTAAGATTCTTTTTGCAATGACAATCTTAAGGAGTGGCAATTTAATATTACTGCTTATGCTCCCACCTTGGAAATACAGCAAGTTACTGATGCTCTTAAAATGTAAACATGGTATCAAATAAAAACGGCAGGAGTTTTGCACACAATCCCACAAGATTCACTGGGAAAGCTTTAAGACAGACACCTACTGTATTAGCTGGGGTACATCAGAACAGGCCTGAGATTGGGAATTAGAAAGGTCTGCTGTGCTCTGCCAGTCTGGAAATGGCACAGTGTGCACAGGATGTGTGTGCACTAGGACATGTGCGACCCCTCAGGCAGAAAAGGCTTCACCATGACCTATGCTGCTCTAACAGAGAAATAAATCTAAAGGCACCCTCAGAAAAGCACGGCTTCCATGCAGAGTTTCAACACAAAGGTGGTTTCAGTAAGCGAAATCCCAGGGCAGCAGAGACAACTCAGTAGCGCTGCAGTTTCCCACACGTGGCTGCAAACACCTGAGCACCACTGATCCAACAGGAACAACTCACAGTCTTGCACTGATTTGTTTCGGTGTAATAACCTGTACAATTCTGTCCTCTTTACAAGGCTCAAAGACTCACGGAGAAGAGGTTGAAGGACTCAAGCCCCCCTCGGAACTCCGAAGACGATCCCTGCCCACCCGCGGTGCTCGGACACCCCCTCTCAGGGGCCCGACCACTCGGACGGAACTGTGACTCCCTGCGGAGGAGGACGAGCTGGGGCTGCAGGCCCAGGCTCTGTCGGGACCCTCCGTACCTTGCGTTTGTTGAGCAGCGCCTGCTTGGCCTGCGTGGCCTTGATGGCCAGGTACGCCTTCCTCTTCTTCAGCAAGTTCTCCGGCACCAGCGGGATCCGCCGCCTCGGCCTGCGGGCGGGACAACCCGGTTACAACCCGATCGCATCCCGACCCCTCTCGGGCAGCCCCCGTGGCCACCCGCAGCCCGCGGATGGCGGCGGATCCCGAATGCCCTCCATTTTTCCCTCTATGCCGCACTTACTCCTCCAGCTCCGCCATTTTGCCGGGTCAGCTCTGCGCATGCGCGGGGCCGGGGCGGGGCCATGGCCGCTCTCCCTCAGGCGCCGCTGGCCCGCGCGGGGATGGCGGAGCCCCGGGAAGTGCCGGACCCGGAGGGACGGGACGCGGTGCTGGCCGGCCCTGCACTCGCCCAGGGGCATCCACAGCCGGCGAGCCCGGGACAGGAGCGGCCGCGGGGACACGCGGTGTGACAGCCGCATCACCCGCAGGGGGGTGCCAGAGCCTCACGCTCAGCCGGTGGTGCTGGGGCTGTGCTCCTGGTGCGGGATGGAGGAGCGATGTGTGACTTCTACGCTCTAAAATAATTCTCATTTCCATTGACCGCGGTGTCCTCTCACCGGCGGGGAGCTCCAGCCCTGCCGGGAGGTTCGGTGGTGCCGGGGTTCCGCTGCTCGCCTCGGCGGTGCTGCAAACCTTTACAACACTCCAGATCAGCCACTTCTGTTTTGACACCTAAAACGTCAAAATCTGCATTTAGGAACTCGATCCCAAATGCCAGGAAGATCAAGCCGTCGGTGAGCAAACCCTGCTGTCGTATCCATTTTTTGGATACGAGAGTTAAAATAAACAAGCTTATCAAACAGATAATCTGAGATTTTCCCCATAAGTACACAAATTTCACCTTATAAAAAGAGCTGCAATCCTTGGTAACTCACAACAGAGCAAGTTGTAAGTTACCAGGGATTTAAATTTACAGATGAACATTTAAATGTACGGATGAACGTGCTTTGTTTGACAGGAGGGAAATGTAGACAGGCTCTGGGGTATTCCATCATTAATGGCCAGGAAACAATAAGTCAGTAAACATTTGAAACACTGTTGCTATGAAATATCTCCCAGCACAACAGCATTCTGAGGCTGAGTTGCTAACCAGTGGTTATATAGTTTTAATGCATGGATATTCAAATGCCCCTGTTTGCAGGGATACCCAAGAAAAGGGTTCCCACTTTCCTAGACAGCAACCTGTTGTACACTGGCCTTCAGCACTCTGAGCTTCTGCACACAAAATTTTAGGGCTCCGATTCCAAAAGACAAGTCAGGAGATGAAGTGGGATGTCAGAGGTCCATGAAGCTTCTTATTTTCTCATTCCATGGGTATGAAATGCCATTAAATTTATTTCAAATACCACAAAATCTTTATTGATGCTGTGTGCAGTCTCAAAACAGCAAAAGGACTTTAAGTCCATCACTCTCATCATTGAACTATGCCCCACTCTGAAATCTGTCTGCAATAAATTCTTTACAAAAAAAGCCAAAGAAATTATATTTTGTTTATTTCACTGCTAATCTAATATTGGGAATATTTAGATAAGGAAGTGCCTTGTGATCTCAAATAATGCCTATTTTCAGACCTTTTAAGAAAAAAGTTTACACAGTTTTGAAAGATGCCCAGAAACTACTCCATACACACACTCAAACCAATAATTAATAGAGAGAAAACCTGGGTGATCCAAGATTTTCTTTCATGAAAATAACAATCATAAGGAGATAGACTAATATTTCATTAAAACATTTTGGAAAATCACTGTGGATAGAAGCATGGGCTTGTTATTTTCAAAATAAGCTTCCTTAACACAGGCATTTTTTCAGAAATCCTGCCAATTCACTGCAAAAGGAGCAATGTGGGTATAATGAAAGATGAGACTAACATAGATGTGTACCCTCAGTTTGTGGCAGCTAATATGTCAAATTGAAAAGCCTAAAACATAAAACTTGTCTTTGTGTCTCCCTAGAAAAAAAAATTAAGTGGAGCAAACCAATTCATTCTTTAGTGCCACTAATTTATCAGCATAAATGGAAAATATTCCAGTTTCAAAAGCTCAATTTTACAATAACTGTTGTAAATAAGTCCGTGGAAGAAAGTCAGGCTATTAATAAAGCCCTGGCACTACCCACAATTATTCTCTCTGGAAATTAGATCTGGAGTTTGAAGTTACAAATATTAAATTACAAAATATCTGTAATTTATATGTCAGAATGTTCTGACATAGTCTAAAAGAGTGGCAGTACCTATTTACAAGTTTCCAAAGTGAAACATTTGTAAGAATTAAAATGTAAATTGATTTTCTTTTACTTCTAATGCACTTGTAAAGGCCTGGCTAATGAACCTGAAATAGAAAAACTGTTTTTCAATTACAATAAACAGCAATGGAAATAATTTATTTTTCTGTGTTGTCTATAAGAGAGTGCACATAGTGGCTGCAATTTGAGTGTACAACAAATTTAATTGTATCTTTAAAGAAAAGTGGAGGTAAAAATAGACATCATTATATGTGGGCTCCACAGGTCTCCATGACCACTCTCCTTCTTCCACAGGGATGAAAAGCTGCATTTTATTTGGGAGAAAGACCAAATCAATTATGTCTGAGATGAAAGACAGTGAGAACAGAATAGGAGTCTCTCCCACACTCAGTAATTTGGAATCCTACCTCCTACTAGATTACTTTTTAATTGAACTTTTGAGATAATTATGCCATTTAGGTTGTGGAAGCATATTAATAAGTACACCACAGCATAAAGTATTCATAAAGATACTACAGGCTGGGGAGCCATAAAAAGAGATAGAAGGCAATCACCTAATGAGGGGGTTTATCATGTCAGTGTGGACAACTCAATAGGAGATGCTTTCTATGGACAGATAATGTTGTCTGTCCTAACCCTCATTGATTCTGATACAATGGTGTGGCTGGCGGATGATAACTTTTATTCTTTTTTAAAAAACCAAAGCATTTGATTATTTTTATTTTATGGCTCCAGTTACTGACACAACTACATAATATCCTTTTGCAAGTTCAGTCTTGGAGATGAGGGAAACAACAGAAACAGAAATGGATTAAAACATCATAAGTGAGAAGTGACCTACAGTAATTCATATGAAATCACAGCAAAGAAGTTTCACTGGTTTGCAGCAAGGCTGAGCCCTGAAGGAAGGTGTGGCCCTGAGTGCTGACAGTGCAGTAGGGCTATAAAGGTCCTCTCACTTTATTGGAATATTTGATTTTGCCTGCAATTATTAGTGCCAACTCCCCAGTCAAGATAAAGCTACAGAGTGTCAGTATTTGGCCAGGTAATACCAGAGAGATGGAGAAGGAGGGATGTCAGTGGTCACCTGTAGCTCTATCCCAAGAAGGGGGCTGTGTCCCTTCCCACAGCAGAAACAAAGGAAGGGAGGAGGAACTCGCAGGATTCTCCTCATGGCACAGCAGATGTTACAAGGCTGAGTGCTAAGGCAGTGAGACAGCAAATAAAAATCAGTAAATTAAAGTGCAGCAATGTTTCACTAATTTTTCTATTAAATTGTGGGCTCAAAGTGAAGTAATAAGCTTGGGAGTAGGATTTTGGAATTATTAGAGATAGGTAAAAATATCAGCTTAATGCTTAGGACAACAGAACAGTAATTGAAAATTATTGCAGAAGGTGTAAAGAGCAAAGCAGAAACTGATTCCACAGCATAGCTTCTCATACCCACCCACATTTTGGATGCTTCAGCTTTGGTCAGTCATCTTTCTTCCATCTGTCCATCCCATACCTCCACCTACCTTCCCCCAGGACAGACCTGGAAAAGATTCAAAGAAAGAAGATCAAACAGGGAATAGTTTCCATCTGTGGAGCAGTTACCATAGATTGGACCGGCCAGCTGGGAGAAAGGTGCCTGAGGGAAGATAAAATAGTCAGTAAAAGGATAAATGCTGGGATAATTGTTCCCTCTTTCTTTCAGCACAAGAGGAAGAGAACTCAGATGAAGGTAGCAGGAGGCAGGTTCACAGCTAATATTTTGGTATTTTCAGCACATGAACTTGTATTGAAGAGCCAGACCTCTTAGCCACAGCAGGAGTTACATATTCCAGCCATGCATTCCCACCCACCTGCCCCTTCCCCAGTGGATCTGGCCTTTCTGCTAGCTCAGCTCTAAACTTTGCATTCAACTGAAATCTATCCCAGTTTAAATTTGTCCTTGCTATTCTAGCCCAACAGTAGGAAAGGCAAACAGAAATCAGTTTCTTTGCCTGCATACAGAAGGGCTCATTTAATCTGAATGCTCTCCCTTCTCCCCTGTTCAGCTGCACTGTGTCCCATTTTCCTGCCTTTGAAGTCCATCCTTTCCAGTCTTTGAAGAGCTCTGGATAAATGAATCCTGTTCCTGCAGTGATCTGTTATCAGCACTGTCTAAAAGCTAGACGAATGAGGCAGATCTGCCAAAAACCTGAGGAGAGGTGGAATAAGTGAGAAGGGAATCAGTATCTGTGTAGCTCTGGGCTGCACTGCCCAGACCACAGCTGTGGGGAGCAGCTGCAGCAAGCAAAGCCCAGCTTCTTGGTTCCAGCACCCTGGAGCATCACTATCCAGCTGTAACAGTGATCCATCAGCTGGCAGACTGAGACTGCAGGGGCACTCCATCACTTGGAAAAAGGGGGTATGAGATGGGGGGCACGCCCCAACAATAAACAACAGAAATCCAAAGTAACAGTGCTGCTCCTCTGGGCTGTGCTCAGCAAGACTTGATTCCTCCCCAAGAGTTTTCTATAACCCCTGGGGGGATCAAGGCCTTTCTGTATCAGATGCTGCATTCTCACATCTGAGAGAGTTTCTGACCCAAGAGACTTAGGAAGAGCTCCTGAAGAAACAACACATCCTATTTCTAAACCAGTCAGCAGGATAACAAGCCTGTCTTGCTAGCTACAATTTTATATCCACATATTAATTGTATTGTAAATTTTTTTTGTACATTGTATAGATAAAGTAAAAGATTCATCATCCTTTTTTTCCTAATTTTAATAGTAAGAATAAGCTTCTTCCTGTGAGTACACAAACCCAATAGTGTAAGAAAACACCCAGGTGCAGGTGTGCTTCAAACAAATGTTAATTATCAAAATTACCAAGTAACTGTCAAAAGGTTAGTTGTCATCTTATTACAGGGGTTCTACATTGTTGTCTCCTTATCACAAAAGTTCCAGACCCTCTTGGTGTTCCTGGTAGGCAGCCCCTCACAGCACTGACTCTCTCTTCTTCACACAGCAACTACCCAACAGCAGTTCCCTTCTCACCCAGCCACCCCACTCTTTTACAGCACTCTTCTTCTCATTGCTTACAGCTGTGGCCTGTTAAAATCAGGCCTGTTACTAATATTTGATAATTGGCCCAGCTGCAACTCCTTAGGGGTAAGATTACTTTCTGCACAATCCTAATTTTTCTTATATTCTATCCCCCTACAAATGTTAATTCTCAAAACAGCCTCTCCCACCTTGGCACCTGACACACTCAAGTTGTAGCTAAAAAATGCTGAAAAACACATGCTCTTTTTTTTCTTTAAACCAATTTTGTCAAGGCACTGCCTTTTATGTAAGAGTTGGTGCTATGTGACGAGGCAGAGCTGATTAGGCAGGTAGGTTTTATCGAAGAGGAGAAGGCTCTTAAATCTGCAGAAGAGGGAAGAACCTGACCTACTTTGTGTATACCCTGGTGCTTTTATTTCAGCTGTTTTCACAGTCTTCCTAAATTCCCCATATAGCCAATGTAGAAAGGCTTTGGGTATTTTCATAGACCCTAATTTAATTGCTTTAACTCAGGTTTCAGTATCTCCCTGTCAAAGAAAAATCATTCCTCACAGCCTTTTAGACAGGAGATGGAAATGAATACCTTCAAACTCACTACATTCCCCAGTCTTGAAATCTGTACTCAGAAACACTTTAATGTGAAGAAATGGGAAACGATGACTTCTGCATCTCTCATTCTCTTCAGCTCCAGACTGGCTCCCTTTCTGGGAGATAAGCTTGAATGAAAACACGTTATCTGCAGGATTCAGGGTAGAGATAACAAGGTGCAGGGTAATGGATTGACCAAATGCACTGCTGCAATGTGATTCTGCTTCTGGTGTCAGGAGAAACGTGGGCAGGAAGAGGTGCCCATTCCAAGGCTGGGGCTGGAGCTCAGCTCCAGGAATTTACCACAGCTGTTTCCAGCTCCTGGCAGGTCAAGCCCTGGCACTCCCCTCTCCTTCCCTTTGCACCCTCATTTCTATGTGGAAAAAGTGGATGTGCAGGGCAGGAAAAGGCCAGGAAACGTTCCTGCCACATCCTAGTGAGGCCTAAGAACTGCTGACTACATTGCAGCACAGACCTGCATAGCCCAGGATGTGCTCTGGCCCCAGTATTGCATTTTGATCCAGAAAAGGATTTAATTCAAAAAGGTCACTTCTTCATGGATACTTCAGAACCTGGAAGCCACTGCTGGAATTCAACCCTGTTATCTGTTTGTAATGATCTGAAGACACCTGGATTTAGTGGTGTTTTATTATTGTTATCATTATTATGGATTACCCACCAGGTTTCAATAAAAATACTTCAGATGATGAATAGCTCACGAATTCCTAACATCACTTTAAAGGTTTGCTTTTCTGAATTTGCATTGTGGAAGTGCTCCCTTGGGCATGTGTTTTTTTGTTGCTGATTTTCTTCTCCAGTTTACAAGACACCACATCTACAAGTTGCTTTCTGAATAATCACATCTACCTTTGAGGTGTGGACACTTCTGCCAGAACACATGGGCCACTTCCACTGCTTTCTCCTTCTACAAACAGAAATTCACCAGCAAATTAATGTACGGTTTCCCATATGGAGCTAAAAGGGAAATTTGGGGGATTTAGTGGAACAAATGGAAATATTTTTTTCTTCATTCACCCTAATTAAAATTAATATCACTTTGGCTCCAACTAACCCCAGTGACTGTAAGGAAATGAGTAGCTCAAAGCAGCAGCTCGCAGAGCTGAGATGCTGCTGCACATATGGCCCGTGTGATCACAGACTGTTCCTGACAAGAGCCCAGATGGGTTACAGCAAGCAGACACAGCCACGCTTTAGCCCCACTTGTTGCTGTTGCTAACTTGTTTCTCAGGTTCACTCTGCTTCTAACTGTGACATACTTGTCTCTAGTAGAGGTGGCCTTTGAGCCATAGTAAAATCTATGTATTGTATAAGTGGCTTTGCCCCATCCTAGTTGTTCTAAATGGGCTGCAGCTGTGATGTCCTTAATTGGGCAGTAGCTGTGGCTAGTGAAGATAACTGGGATAAAAGGGGGTGGGCTGGCTGGTTAGGGAGAGCCTTGGTGGAGCCCTGGTGAAGAAGCAGGAGTAACACTGCTGTGTGTGAGAAAACCACCCAGAAGGTATGGGACTTTAAAAATGTGATAACAATGATATGATAATAACAAGTGGTGACCCCAATATGATAGAAGATAGGACAGCCATGAGCTGTGGCAGCCTGAGAGCTGGGACTCTAGAAATATGATAACAATGATAGAAGATAGGACAGCTGAGAGCTGTGGCAGCCTGAGAGCTGTGAGAATATGGCCTTTGAGCAAGGAGCTGTGTGTGCTGTAAATGGCCTTTGAATCATGGGGAAATGTATGTATTGTACTTTAATATCTGTATCGTGTTTGAATACCTGTAAGTAAAAGAAAAGGGGGAAATATAGTAGAGGTGGCCTTTGATCCATAGTAAAATCTATGTATTGTATAAGTGGCCTTGCCCCGATCCTAGTTGTTCTAAATGGGCTGCAGCTGTGGTGTCCTTAATTGGGTGGCAGCTGTGGCTAATAAAGATAACTGGGATAAAAGGGGGTGGGCTGGCTGGTTAGGGAGAGCCTTGGAGGAGCCCTGGTGAAGAAGCAGGAGCAACACTGCTGTGAAGAGCTGTGTGTGAGAAAACCACCCAGAAGGTACTTGACTTTAGAAATATGATAACAACAATATGATACAACACTTGTCCATTGTCTATTTTCACCTTAGGCGGTCCCTTCAGCTCAGCTAATTCCCCAGTGTTTTCTTGCAACTCCTCTTTTAATGGCACAAGTTTTATTATATAAAGAAGCCTGATCAAGAACTGTGCATCTTTAACAGGTTTCTCCAATTATATCACACCCTCACTGCAGCAGTGGCATTAATATCGCCTTTCACACCTCACAGTCCTTTGGGGAAACTGCACTATCTGCCAGTAAAACCTTTCTTCATGTTGTTCCCTAAGTGATCACTGAGTGTCTCACATAAATACATGCAACAGGAAACATTCTTCTTGTTCTTTTTTTAACTCGAATTTGAATAGAAATATCTATTTTGTTGTTTGTATGCTTGATAGGTTCTGTGGCTGCCGCTCATAAGGCGTGAAATATTCTCTTTCATCCCTTCCAAATTCTATTAAAATCTAGTGCTTAAGTTACTATTCCCCTGAGCTTAACCCATTTTAATAAGTTTTAGAGGCTTCTTTGGTTTCTAAAATTTATTCTCCATCTCCTAAATCTCTTTCCTTGCTTTAGCATATGCTTTGGAAGACACATGCCTAGAATATATTCAGAAAAATAATTACCAGTGGTGCAAATATAACAGTTTTGCTTTGTTAGCAATTCATTTGATGCTGCAGTTCTAATGCTGGTGTTGAGCAGACGTTAAACATGGCAGAAGGTTTATTCATGAAGCATGAGAATATCAGTCTATTGCAAGCCAGCACACTTTTTTACCTAAAAAATACCAGTAGCTTCTTATATTTCTGTATTTGTGGTATCAGAGCTCTTCATAGAGATTTCACACTGCATTGACTGGAGAGAGCTCCCCTTCCTTCCAGAAGTGCATTTTAAGCTGAAATAGCAGCTTTGGCCACATGTTCTGACAAGAGAGTGTATTTTGTTACTTTCTGTCATCAAGTCTTGGATCTTTATTATGCTGACTGTAAAAGGGGATAAAAAATAGAACTATGCTAAACCTTAGTTGATATAACACAAATTTAATAGGGAGCAATTAAAGCAGAGCTAAAATAGAAATGTGCCCTTTAGCCCAAAACTTAATGTCAGCTGAACTCATGTTCTTTCCAACATAACAGGAGGCCATGCTAATTCTGTAAAAATGAACTTTTTAAGTTACACTTACTTAATAGTAGCATTTTCATTAGGACCAACAAAAAAAAATTAAAAGGAAAAAAAGAAAAAAGCTTAAGATTAAATCTTTAAGCAAAAATATTCCCACATATATTACTTGCCTAGGAAATTATTCACTCTTAAAAAGCTATTACTTATTGGGATAGTCATAATTCTTTGTGAGCTTTCTTTTTTTCATTTTGGTTGTTTTAAACATGTTACTTTTGAGGAACTTGGTCTCATGATTTCACTGAAATCTGAGTTAAACAGTTTCTTGGGAGAGAGTTTATGAGACAATGAGTGCTGTGGTTTGTGTTAAATTAGGTGTGTGCAACACAAGTGATGCCATGATCAACGTGACAGTTGGACACAAAGATCCCATCTCCACAGGTGGGCAGTGAAGTCCCAGCCTGTAATGAACAAATTTATTGCACACAGTAGGTAAATATTTGTTGTACCAAGTCTCAGAGTTGCTCCTCTATTATTTTTTCCCCAATCTCATTAAAACTGGATTATGGCTTAATATTGCTTTATTGTCTGCACTCTGCCTGCACAGCAAGACTGTTACTTGAGATTGTGAAATGCTTCCACACTGACACAGATGAAAATGACTCTCAATTCTTGTGGAGGCAGAACAAGAGGAGAAATAGATGACCACAGAAGCCTGGCAAGCATGAAAATGATCCTTGGCTTTCTAAGTGGGACTGAAAATTCAAAAAGGGACCAAGGAAGCATGGAAGAAATAACCCTAGAAATGCATCTTCACTTAAAAAATGTTACTGCACCAACTTAAGAAATCTTTGCAACAAAACAAGCACTGGCAAAAGAGCTCTGTTTCTCCAGAAAAGGTCTCCACTTCTCTGAATGACTCAAGGGTTCACTTGCAACTGAGGGAAAACCTCCTGTGGTGACCAGTTCTGAGCACTTTATCACCAGCTCTAGGAACTTCCCATAATTATGCTCTGCAGGTAAATTACCATCAACATAACAAACACAGCCAGACATTAAACATGAACCGAGAAGCATCTGGAATCTTTGAAGAGACAGAAAAGGTAATGTGATTAGAGTTGCTCTGAAGATAGCTATGAAAGTACTTCCTGTTTGAGAGGATTTTGCCCACACGTCGTCCCAAGAATAACACCAAACAATAACTGATATTTCTGCAGGGTCTTTGGAACAAGGAGCTTACAGAACAGAAGTGGAATTCTTTCCAGTTACCCAAGTTTCTTTATCATTTATGATCAGGGCCTCAAAATCAATGGTCCAGCTTGAAGCTGTGCCTCTTGGCAGGGCAGCATGGCATTCATGTCGCCCGTGGCAAAAGTTGGGAAGACTGTGCCTGACAGACAAGATGCCCAAGATCATTCACCCACTGTGATTTAATCTCTTGGGGCTGGTGCAGGGAGAGCTGCTTCACTTCCTTTGCTTTTCACACAGGAGTTAAAGGCCACAGGAGTAAGACCCAGATCCATCTTCTTCCTCCATCTCTTCCCAGCAACCAAATTTCAAGTCACACTCCTATGGAATGCTGTATCTGTTTGAGAGCAAATTAATTACATGCACATTAGAAAGGTGAGCAAATTAAAATCCTCTTGCTTTATATATTTGTGTCCTCTGTTGAATTTCCTGAGAGAAAATGGACAATTAAAACTGCACAGAATTCCTTAGGAACTGCCAGTAGCCGTGTGAGAGCCAGCACATGGATGTGAGGAGGCAGCCAGAAGGAATAATTCCTTGTGAAGGAATAATTGAAAGGAGTAACAGGGAGTACCATATGGCCACAATGGAGATGTGGCCACAGGCAGTATGGAGCCAGGCCAGCAAGGGCCACACGTGCCAACAGCTCTAGGAACCACAAGAATAAATCCCTAAGGAAAGAGTAGCTATACCTAGGACATGGGCATCACTCAGTGAAGAATCTGGACAGAGAAATCCTGGAGGATTTTGCTGCATCTGTGCAAGATAGTTCTGCAAATCCAGCTGTGAGTGGCTGGGGACAAATCAGGGTTGTTCATCTGCCTCAGCCATCACTGTCTGCAGTGCTGTTTTTAAGCTAGAACACTTCTGTGGGGTTTGTGCTAAAGCAAGGATTCTAACTGGCACATTGACAAGACGTATCTTGCTCTGATGCTGTGACAGGCAGTGTTGGACTATTTATCTGTGGGCAGCACTGCCAGGAGCCCCTGCCAGCTCAGCTTTAAGGGCCCCATGAGAGCTGAAAAGATGGTCTTGTTATGATACATTCCTGATGGGAAAGGAATCTTCTTCCAGGTCCAGTCCAGACACACCAGGGCTGTTCAAAGCCTGGCCTGGAAAAGAAGATTAATGCTCCTTCACACTGGCTTGCATGTTCTTTTATATTACCACATATCTAGAAACAACACATTTGACAAAATAAACTCAACTTTAAAAAGCCAGGGGTGAGGTGTTTATTGTTAGTATGTCCTTTTACTCAGAGATAAATGGTTAAACTCTTCCCAAAGCATCTGAACACTGAAGACAAAGCTGCTTTTGTGACAGCAAGTTCAGTGAAGATTTGGGACTCCACTCTTCTGGATACTGAATTCCCTTCTCTGAGCTTACAGCCAAGAACTGGACACTGGGAGAGCCTAAGCCCTGACTGTACAGCAGAGGTAAAGCACTGCTTACCCACTATATAAGGAATAGATCTCCAGGTCTGCAATCTCAGCAAAAGAAGGAAAACTTACTAATAAAAACTATAAATGCAGAAGTGTTTATGGGACATGTTATATAACACTCCTCTTCAAGCTTTGTGCCTTCCCCTGTGCTGACAAACACCATGAATCATTTTATCTCTCTGCCTCTTTAGATTAAAGGGAGTCTAATTTTAAGAACAGAAACTGGGCCAATTTCTTATGATTTAAAGCTATAAATTAGCATTCATATGAGCAAAGAGTTTGCATCCTGTGCTGTTTCCTGTTTCTGTCCTACCTTCCCCCCCCCCCCAAAGAATATCATGCTTTTTTTTCTTTTTGCAGACTAATGCTGGAAGCAGGAGTAGTTCCACAATTTCAGAGTGCACTTAAGAGAGAAAAAATATATTTTTCAAATGCTTTAATTGGAGAATTACACTAAAAGGCTTAAGTAATTTTTATGATGGTTGAGGTAATAGATGGCATCTGCTTTTCTCTGCAAATAAATGTCACATAGCAAGCCTACAATCCTAAAAGATGTGAACAGCTGCTAACCAAAAAGAGGCCAGAAGTTGCAGCGGAACAAAAAGCATTTTCTTAATATATTGTAAGGAAGACAGTCTGGCTTTGCCTGTTAACACAACGAGATGATATTAGATCCCCATATAATCCTCAAGTTGAAAGAAAATGCAAATACAGGGAAACCTCATCCCAACCCATCCGAAAGAGTGAACACAGCAATGATGCTGCTGTCTCAAACACACCCAACTTCCATGACAAATAGGAGACAATAACATATGTTTAGGTACAACAAGGGGTTTTGCTACTTTCTCCAGAAAAAGGCGTGTTTTGATAAATAGAATTTCTACCTCTGGGCTTTAAGGGCAGTTTGTGTAAATAGTTTGATTTCTAGTTGCTGGGTGCTGTGCTGGAAAGGAAGAGAGGGCCAGCCACATAGGAAGCAGCCGACAGCCGACCGTGCTGTGGGAGTGCATCCCTGGAGTACATGCATGGGAGGGAGCCAGCTTTGGAGCACTGTGAGAGGTTCAGCTGGCAGCACACCAGGAACATTTTGCTCCCAGCTCAGAGTGAGTATGGGAAGAGTATTGGAAAATAGAGCACCTTCACAAGATGTCATTTCTCAGAGTAACTAAAAGCTGTCATGGCTTGAGGGAAGAATGTAGGGGGAAAAATGGATCAGGAAAGAAAGCCTAGGGAAAACACAGGAGGAGAAAGAGTGTGAAAACATGGCAGAAAAAACAAGAAAAGGGGGTTAGAGTAGGTGGACAAATTAAAAGAGAATAAACAGAAGAAAAGGAAAAGGAATAGAAAGGAGAAAAAGATCAAAGACCTTGGAAGTGGAGTGGATCAAAGACTTTGGAAGCGACCATGTTTGGGGCCCAGTGGCACTTGCAGGGAGAAATCTTTATCTGGTCAACTCAAAGGGCCTGCCTGAGGTGATTTTCACCCAGCCAAGCCTTATGTGAGGTTTTGCTGCCCACATGTGTCAGGGTCTCCACACAAGGAGCTCCATGAGGGAGAAGGTGTTAGGGCTGGGGCAGGGTCTCAGCCAGGAGGGGACACCCAGCCATCTGCACATGTGTTTTATAGGTTATTCCACTGTGCACCACAGTCCTACCCTTTCACAGACAGCACATCGGCTACTCCCAATCTACTCTGCCTTTGGGTCCCCTGTTTTTCATAGGACCCATCTCTCCATCTCTTCAGGGGATATCTTTCCTTTCCTTACTATCCCTCTTTCACAGCCTGGAAAACTCAGCTTTAGAGATGAAAGGAGAGCAGCCCCCCAGTATCTAAAGGAAGCGCAAGCTTGTCTCTCCTCCCTAGGCTGTGGGGAGCACTGGTTCCCAGAATAAGCCCAGTCCAACAGGGAAAGCTGGGCTGAGGCAGAGCAATGCCTGGTGTCTGCTGGAGTGCAGAGCCACCCAAGGACAAATCCATCTTGCGGTTGTATTCAAGGCTTCAAAATCCGCTTTTGTTTCCATAAGGAATTAAAACAAACTCTTTCAAACGTTTCTATGACACAGAATTGTGTTGAAACATCTGTTTTCCAGCTGAAGATATTTTTTATTACTCTCTTAGTTTGGATATGACCAAGGACACTGTCCTAGACCCTTCCAATCAAATATTTTGTTGTGAAAGACCATGGCTGTTTTAACTGACCTTTTCCTCAGCTCACTGCTCAGATATGATACATACAGAATGCCCAGTGAGTAACTGAAAATTTTCTTTGTCTCTACTATGTATTTGTCTACAAATAAACTACCTTACACTCCCTAAATATTGAAAAATACAAAGAAAGGTGCCATTTATTACATTTTAACCGAAAAATAATTTGGCTGATGCATGACTAAAGGATACTTCACAACCTCCTATTTCTTTATTCAAGGAAGAAAGGAAACTTGAAGCATGTTTCAAGCTCTGTTTCACAAGGGTTAATTTAATTCTTGGCAGTGCAACTCAAAATTATTTTAGATTCAAAGAAAAGCTGGGCTAGAAGAGAAAGAACCAACTTGCAGGAAATGCAGCTTTTGGGGTAAGACCTGAGCATGTTGTCTTCTGAGCTGCTGAAAACATTCCACATAGGAAAGGAATACTTGGTATTAGGGTTCCAGGCAGCACCAAAAATATGGAAAATGAAGATTCAGTGGGGGTATAAAAATACATTTCATGCTAATTATTTTTTCACTTATGTTTCACCTATAGAAGTAATTTAGCTTTGTAAAAACCTTTTTTCAAAGGGTCTGTTTAGGTATTCACTGTTCAAACCAGCAATATTAACCTACTTATTTTTTACCGCTGTTTTAGTTCTAGTAAAATAAAAAAAACTATTGTATTTCAGATTTGTAAGCCTCCAAATGGAAAGCTGCTACATTATGATGGAAGTTATTTTGAAATATATAAAAAAAAAATATTGCTAAGGATTAAGAATCTGCAAAGTAGTGAATTGAACTCCTGTTTTTTCTTATTGAGGAGCCTGAACTTTAAATTTCCACGGCTGTTTTTCTTATCCCCTCATCTGTGGAAGTCTTTGGAGTCCAGTAGGGATTCTAAGGATAAACTGAGTGAACATTTTGTCTTTGCTATTTCCTCGGAAGAAGAGAACATAACTTTAGATCAGTTCTGTGATCTGTCAAGTCATTTGAACATAAGGAATAATATTAAACATTTCCCAGAGGAAAACAGATTTCAAATCCATTAATTTGGACAAACTGTCATTGTGTCTTCTTGATGTCAAATCTCATGTAAGAACTTGATTTCAAGAATGGTCCTTTGTGGAACCTGCTCAAGGAGTTGGAATTTGAACCGGACAGAAAGAAATGTTTAAAAGCGACGCCGTCTCTTTGGCTGTGGTAGTTTTGAAGAGCGTATTTTAGTTGTGGAAAAAGATAAATAAATATTTTCTATTTTATTTTTGATAATTTAGCTTTCAATTGATCATTTATAACAGTAGCCTATTTCCAAACACCTATCCATACAGCTTTTGTTGAAGCTTCACAGCCAAGCTGAGCTCACACAGCGCTGGGCAGCTCCTCCTTGCCCTCATGCAGAGGCATGGAGCCAATGGAAAAGAGGGAGGAAACCAGCAGGAAAACCAAATGCCAGGCTTGCTTCTTCCCTTCCCCTCCATGGCCAACTGACACCACACAAACACCTCTTAATGTTACCTCCACACATACAGCATTCCTAGTGCTTCTGCTGGGAAGTGCCACAGCAGCAAACAGAACAAACCAGCATCCCTAAGAACGCAAGTGGAGAAGAAGTCTGGGCTGTGCCTTAGGACCACAGGAGCACTGGGAAGAGTCCCTTCCCCACAGGGGCACAGCAGTCACTCACCCACATCCATTGCTTTCTTCCTAGAGTGTCCCTGCTGGGACTGCATGACTGCCACAAGCTTAAATCTTGTGTGTCCCACACAATATTCCTGGCAAAATCTTCCTTCTCAGGGGAAAGTGTGATAGGCAGATAGATCAGAGATTGATTTTGGCATCCTAGCCTAAGCTGAGTAAAATGGGGAGATTTAAAAAAAAACAACAACATAAAAAGCATTTTAATTAAATAAGTGGCAAATTTCAGGTCAAATTTCTACCTAGATCTCACTTTCACAAAAAGATTGTTCAGAACAAAAGGCTTCTGTTTTTCCTTTGTGTGCACTCCTGCTACTGAAAAAGCCCAAGTCAAGATTTCCAGACCTGAGTGCCCAAGCTCCTAAGTGAGAAGTCAGGCCCCTGTAGCAGTGTCAGGAATTTGCAGGTGGCCCCAGGCAGGAGGCAGTGACCCCACAGAGAGGCAGCTCTGGGTGCCCCAGGTGACTCTGCCCTCTGCCAGGCTGGGCCAAGGCACCCCTGCCCCAAACCGCTGCTCAGGACAGCATGGTGCCATTTATTTTGGCTGCAAGGGAAGCCGAAAATAAAGAGCCTAAGAGATGTCAGAAATTAATAACTTCTTAGATCAAGGCTCCAACCAGTTCAAAAAGCTTTTCTGTTGACAGTAGGTTGTTTTCAATGCTAAGAATGAAGTATTTATCTTTATCCTTTGAAGCTGTGCCATTCATACCAATAAAGACAAGAATCCTGAAAGGGATACTAACTAAAACAAAATGCCTGTTCAAAATTAATATATTTTTCTGTTTGAAACCACATTGTACACAGAGATCCTTTGGAGCACTTTAAAGACAAAAGCAAGAAAAATAAAGAAAAAACTTGAAACCATTCTGTTCCTATGCACCAAGCAGTAATAAAAAAATAGAAAAGTTATGTCAAAATGAACCACTAAATGGGTACACTTTGTGTAAATCAAGCCAATACAAATTTCATAAAACTTTCCTTGTTAGAGGTACAAACCATCCACTAAAAGAATAACATTGTCAGGTCATAATATTATCATTTGCACTGCTCCAGCTGAATGTGAAGTTGCCTATTGCATTGAAACAACAATATCAGGTATCACAAGGCCCTGTCCAGCACCATGACTGCACACTCCATGAAGGCAGCCTGACTGGGAGGTGAAATCTTAATTACAGAGGTACTGCTGAGGTAGTATTTTCTTCCAAGCATTAGGTTACTGGTGCACTGAAACTATTAAAAGGGCATCTACAAAAGTGAGTATCAGTTTACTATGGTTTCCTAACAAAAATAATAATTAATCCTTGCACACTGTGCTTATATGTGGAAATTTAACTTGGTCATTCAGGTCTTTATATGGCATTTAGGAATGGGTTAGCCATTGCAATAATTACTTTGGGGTGTCCTCACCTTTTGGTTAGTATCTGCTAAACAGCAGCATATTAAAAGTAGCTCAGATTATGGATGTCAAGATCAAGATCAACAAACAAAGCAAGACTCGTTATTAAATTCTCACAGTGCTTTTATCATCAAATTTCAGAGTCAACAGACTTGTGAGCATCTGGCAGCTGCACAAATGACAAATCATGACACAAAGCCTTAGCTGATATCACATGAAGCTGACACTCCAGGGCATGGTGAAGGTCACAGTGGCAATTTATCAGGAGTGTAACTCTAGTTGTTTTCTGTCATATTTAAGTATTTGGAATGTTAAGATAAAGGAAGTGAATGCTGAGGCTGTTCTTGAGCATAAAAGATAAAGCATGTATAGGGATCAATCTCTACCTGCTTTGTAATTTCCAGAGAGGTCACAGAGGTTATCACAGGTCTCTGCCTTGTGCCAAAAAGTACCAACTTGTTATTGCATTTAATCTGGAAGAGATTTTTATGAAGTGACCCATGTTCAAGTGCTCCCAGATATGCAGTGGCAGGTTCTGACCAGAGTGAGAGATGTCTGAGTCAATTTTTCTTCAGGACTGCAGTGACTTAGGGCCACGTTTTGAGAAGAGCCTCATACCCAAGGACTTTCATTGAAGCACCTAAACAAAAGCATTTTATGTGGTTCATGACAACACCACAGTTGCTCACTTTAGAATTAGCTTGAACAGAGATCCACCTTGAATCCCAGTCCCACTGCTTCATTAACCAATCATGAAAATAAGGATGCATCTGGAGATTTCCCACAACTCATCCTGAAGTTTTCTGCTCCTGTCTGCTGCTGTCATTCCTCATTTATGCAAGGACAGAAGCTCCCTGCTTCTGTGCCTTAAGGCATTTAGTCATATATCAAAGCCTTTTTTCCTTTGGCAGCCAAGAGAACTCTTGAAAGATACCACCATGGGAATCAAAGTAGGGCAGCAGATAACTTGAGGTTGTATCATAATGTTCCAAGGCCACTGTTTGTAAGCTTGGCATTAAAAGATACAGTAAAACTTTTCATAAATAGCTGCAGATGATCCATTACCTCACTGGAGCCTAAAGCACTCGCACACATTGGAATGATGGATCATTTATTTTCCAAATATTTTCTAATTTTATGAAGAGCTTCTATAAAATCCATAATTTAGGTATTACAAACTAATATACTCTTAAAAGGAAAGGAGGAAAAAATGTCTAAGAAAATAAAAAAATCATTCACAAATGAGCTTGAAAAGGTATCAAACTGTAGAAAGGCATGCAGTGCAAAAGTAATTTACTGTTTGCACTGGGGTATAAAGATTAATATTTCAAATATGTATGAGTGGAGCATTCCACAGTGTAAACTATCCCCATCCACAGAGTGGTGTTTGTCCTATAGTAACACATGGAAAGGTCAATTCCTACAGTGTTTGTATGGAACAGATTGAACACAAGCTGTTTGAAGAGAACAACAAGTTTGAAGGGCTTTTCATCTTCAGCTGCTTCTAAAACATGTCAGCTGCTGGGGTTGTTGTGTTTTATTATGACTTTCTGATTTATGCCTTCAGAAGAAACCCATTACTTTTGCAAAAAATGCAATGATGTGCCAGCTCCTTTGAGCAAGAGAAGTCTGCAGCATGAGCAGGAGAGGAAACCGTGAAAAAAAACCCACATCTGAATTCAGCTGGTTTCTTATGCAAGGCCATAGGCCATAGCTATTCTCTGTTAAACAAGAGAAGAGGAAAACTCAGGCCTATAATGAGTATTATTTTAGAGAAACTATTTTTCTAGCTATTCCAAGGAAATATAAGAGCTGAGGATAATTAATGTCCTCATGTCCACAGAGATTCACCTGTGCTTGAAGGTAAATACAACCTCAAAGGCAACTGGACAGCAGGCCACTAATCTCCACCCCTTTTGATCCCAGCAGTGTGGAGAGGTACCAGCAGAAATGCCCAGAGCCTGCATTTCTCCACAGAGTGATGAGGTTTTTATATGCTCTGTGGAAACTTCAGTGACTCCCTCCTACCCTCATCTCTTCATCCATCCCCACAGAGTGGTACAAAGCCTCTACTGTGGCTCTATTGCTGTTTTATTCTGTCACAAAGCCCCAGAGATTACAGCTGTTCCTTTGCACATTTTCTTTGGGGGCTAAATTACGTGACAATTTATGATGTAAACTGATGCAGAGAAACCTTGTTAGCTGAGGTGTGTCAGGAGCCAATATAAATATCAAAGCATACAAGTTGTTCCCTTGTTTGTGATATCACAGTGATATCTTTAATAAGGTCTCCTCAAGAAGCCTGAAAGCCAAACTCACACCCCACAGCACAAAGGGCTCATAGAAAAGACACTACAAGGGACTTTGTCATCAATTATTATGCGTGCTAATTTACAATAAAACTGCTTACTGGATGCAAGGAGAGGATGCATCAGTACATCTGTTGTTCACCATCATTTGAAGTGATGGGACTAATGCCTTCTAGGGGGGCATGTTATGAGTAGAAAAGCTGCCCATTTTTTTAAAAGGTTACAGAGTTCACAGGTTGGGCCAGTTGCTGCCAGAGTGGAGTTCCAACTGTTTGTTGTTGTAATCACCTGTCATTAATAGTTTTTCGTTAACTACCTGTTGTTGATGGTTGGGAATTCTCCTTTTTTATCCAGTAACACCCTGCTGCTTCCTGGAGGATGGCACCTGGAACGGTGAAGAGGGGGGACATTGGGGTTGGCATGCAAATTAAGAAATACCTCACCAAACCTAGCAAAAACCCCTAAAAACAACGAGCCAACATGGAATTGAAGGATGGAAGTGATGTCTAGATGTGAGGAATAGAATCCAGTGTCCGCTAAGACCCTTTTTACCCCTCACCCTAACCTAAAAAGATGTTGGCTGGACAGAGGACCTTGAATGTTGAACCAAACAACTGGGAATCTCCTGGTGCTCTTGTGAGGATGGAGCCCCCAGCGCTGCCCACAGAGCAGCAGACACAGCTGCACTTTTCCTCCTCCTCTGTGCCACTGCTGGAAGCAGCGGCAGTGTGAGCACAACCAGTCAGTTCTTCCCACCTGAGCTGGTTTTTAATAAAGGCATTAAAAAGGAGAAAGATCTCCTGCCCTATTTATTTCAGGGCACATGTGGCAAAAGACAGTTTACCCTTCAGAGAGATTGCTCTTTCATAGCTAGAGAACACTCTGGTACAGGGATAATTTTTGCAGCAGCCTTCCCAGCCCCTCCAAGAGCAGCCTTCCAGCACCAGCCTGCTGGGATTTGTCTGCAGGTGCCAGTGCCTGACACGGTGCCTTTTGTGTTCCCTCAGGGTGACCCTGCTTCTCCCAGCCCATGGCCAAGGCAGTGCAGAGGACAGAGCCCTGCAAAGACCTGCCCTATCCTGCTCTCCAGCTGGGGGTGGCTAAAGCTGGAACTCCATTGGCTTTCAAGCAGGCAGCAGGGACCATCTGCAATTCAAGCATGGCAGCACCCCAATGCATCAGCAAAGGTGGCTATTTGCCATTCAAACATCTTTTATTCAAAGCTTTCTGTTTTTCCTAGAGGTTGAATTATTTACTGATTCTTTTTAAATTATTATTTTATTTTATTTGACAGTTATCTCTTATCAAAACCTGTGTCACAAGGCAAGACATGGAAGTGAGAGAAATTTTGTTGGAGCTAGAGCAGAAAGTGTTTTTTCTTAATTCTTTCTTCTACTATATTTATTTTGATTAGCTTTTAGTGTTGAAAATTAAGTTGATTTGAGCAAATCCATTGCTCTCCTGCTGCAGGGAATAGGAGTAAATAGAAGAGTTTATCTTTTGGAAGCAGTAAATCCAGATCAAGAGGGGCAGCAGAGACTGGTTAACTTCTGTTTCGTCTTCAAAAAGTAGGATTTTTTTTTTTAGTAACTGAGATAGTTTCAAAGAAGAAAATCTCTAAGAATGTATGAAATTTCAGACAGAGGACCAAAAAATTCCCTCTGTTCCAAGGATAGAGATGAGAGCAAATTAATATTACTTTTCCCTGTCAGTATCACAGTCCACTAGAGCAAACATGAGCAAAATGGAATCTAAGGTGGCTCATGAATTCAGGATTTCTACCATGACCTCTCCCACACACCAGGGAGCAGCAGCAGCACGGGGAAAGGAGGCAGGAACACCCCACTCTGCCAGGTGGCAGCTTCCTCAGGGCCAGTTCTCTGCAGCAAAGAACCGACTTGGGAGTGCATCAGCTCATCAGCTTGCTCAAAAAATACCAGAGGGAGCAACAAAATTTCTCCTTGGTATTTTCAGACAGCATCTCTCTTGAATAATGCCACTTTTACTTCCAATCCTAGTCAAATATGCCAAAGTATGATATTTGACTGGGAACATAATCCACTGGCCAAGTCTCTCCTCGTGGTTTTATGGGTCTGCTGGAGAGATTTAGCTCACACCAGCACCTAATGGCCTCAGGTGAATAATAAGTGTACTATCCCCTCATCCAATACTTGGTTTGATGGGCAAAAGTGATTTTGTGTAACAAGTCCTGGCAGAGGATCTGCTTAAGAGCTTACTTATCTCATGGAAATCTAAGTAAAAACTCATTGAACAAAACCCCATTTATAATAATGATTTGCATTAATCAGTGACTTCACTGAGAAGATATTTTAAGAAACAGTCAAAATAGCTGTGGGTAGAGTAAGTACAGGATTTTGTGACAAAAGAGAAAGGAGAATCATGCTTGTTTATTGTATATTCCCACAAGAACCTTCTCCCTTGGTAAAGATCCCCATATTAATACATGTTATAGAGGGGTGGAAATGCTGAGCTTCCGAGCTCATTACACCAACCAAACTCTGAAATAGCCTCAGCCCCATGTTTTATATGGACAGTGAATGCTCCAACTCACCCAGAGTCTGCAGACTGAAGTGAAGACTGAAGAACAGAGAACAGAACAACACTGCAGTTACACATTTACTGCTGGAACGGGTAGAACTGAAAATTAACACTGATAAACTCTTTTTTTAGGCATGTGCCTCTTTATCTGGGTCCAAAGAAACATCAGAGAGGAACTTCTGGTTAGAAAACTAGGCCAGAACTAAAGTAGCTTTTCAGTTTGCCGTAGATGCAAAGTAGATTTGATCAGATTGCTCCTTTTGGAATATCACACAGGATATCTTTTACTTTTGTGAGCTGCTTGTATTATAATCAGTTTGCCCAAGGATTATCGTTTAGCATGTATAATGTCTCACAAAGTGAAGCTTTCATCTTTCCCCCAGATATGATTGCATCTCCCAGAGTTTATATCAAGGCTAACAATGTCATCTAGATTAAACTGGAAATAAGAAAAGTGCCTTGAAAAGATGCAAGTCTATAATTCCAAATTATAACGTCTCTAATTAAGGGAAACATTCCCTATGGGTAGATTGTTGCATGTGATCCTACAATTGGATTTCCTACACTTTCCAGAGCATTTGTTACTGCTCACCACCATCCACAGCAATGTGGCTGTGGAGCAATTCAGCACAACAATGCACTAATTTCACTGTACAAACATGTTAATCCTCTACATTTTCATTATGCAAGTGAGTTAAAAACATTTTTTATTTTCTTTTTCCCATAAAGGTTCACTGCAGTTCATTTACCTTAAGCAACACATATATTTTACCATGCCAGGGAAGGACTGTAGTCCCTTGGCTCCAGGGAGTGCACGGTGCCAGCCTTGTTCCCACTCCGAAGCCCTGCTGACTGATTAGGTGACTTCAGCAAGTCTCTGAGGTTTTCCTAAATTTCAAATATATTCATATTTCCTTGACCAAGGGATTTGCTATTTCTCTGGAGGTTTCCAATTTTAGATGGCTCTGTAACACTTCTCAAATATTCTCCAAGAAAAACAGGGCTGTCACTCAGAGAGGGAAGTTTCTCGGTGCATGGAGCACTGCTGAGCTGAGGAACACTTGTGATTCCATGGAACAAATGACAAGCCATGGCATGGTGAGCATTTCATTGGCATAAATTGACATAAAACAGCATATTTCATTGGCATAAAATAGCTTCATCCTGCTAAAGGAAAGAGCTGCAATTACCTCAAAGAAAACTTTGAGTGCTTTGCGTCCATATAGAATTTGTCTTTTCAATAGATCAAGCAGATCTTTATAGGATTCCCTCTGTAGACCTGTTATGGACAGGAAGCAGTTTCTGTTGTAAATTAAATAACTGAAAACTGTAACAACTGAGAGCTCCTCACAGATTTCAGCATTTTCTCTTGCTAACTTAAGGAAGTCTCTTCTGATTAAATAATCAAATTGCAGGGGCAGATTCTTCATTCAAGATCTCTCAATCAATGACCAAATAGGTCCAAGAATTCCATTTTTCACAGGTAAGCAAAGGAGGTTATCCAATTGTATTTGTACACACACACATGCACTGGCACACAAAGTTGGAGCTTTGGGTGCATGAACTCAGAAAGGGAAAGAATGGTAAGCAGGTTCACCTTTCACTATTTAGACCTGAAATATTTGGTTCTTTGTTATCACTAGTCCACAAAAACATGATATAAAATTGCAAACAAAACATGGAAAGAAACAGACTCATATGAAAGAGCAGCTAGAACTTTGTTAATTTTTTTTCAGCACACACCATGTGTCTACCTCTCTTCTTCAGGGATCAGAAGTACAAAAATAGAGTGAGAAGCACTTATTCCACTATTCCTTTCTTGCCTGAAACCAGGAAACAGTGGAAATCTCAAAGGAAAGACCTTTTCCAACAGCAAACCTTTAGGTATGCTTCAAGCAGAGAGTTTTGGATAATTACCTGTCCCTGAGCCAGATTTCCCTAGCAACTCATTGAACCGTACCCTGTGTCTGATCACTGATGAGTACAGCTTATTTTTGCGTTCATCTAGGTGAGCATTTCTTCCTTTTCTCTAAATTTCTCAGAAAACACAATAGTCAGAAATACTTGAGAGATCGAGGAGTCCAAGACTCCTGAAAATGGGCCCTAGGTGTTTGCTAATTGATTTTTTAAATGAAAATCCTAAGCACTCAAAGATTACCTTTTAAAGGATTTTATCTCTTCTGCATGCAGAGCAGTGCCTAGTGTGGTTTTCATAAAATGGCTAGGTAACTAAACTCCTTTAGAAATGTTTTTCTTGCTGGTTAATTTGTTCTGAAGTCACAAGGAAATCTTCTGGAGAGTGATTTATATCAATAGCTATCACACCACTGAAGTCATCCAACCTAATCATCCCCAGAGAGCTGCAACAATGAGAATTATAAATAGCAAAAATATCCTGGATATCACCTCCACTATTTTAAAAACATTGTTTTCATAGAGAACAGTAACTAAGAAGAAATCTCAGGACATCAAGTATCAGAATACGTGCACATTTGTCACTGCCAAGAGGTCTTTCCAGGGGCCAAAGCCATTTAATGTTGCAAAGTTGTCACAGTGGTCAGTACATTCTCTGCCTGGCTCCTGGAATCTCTCTCATCATATTATGCAAGGGGAGAGCTGAAACTATGTTGATAGATAGCCTGGAAATGCAGTAGGTTAGACAAGGTAACAAAAAGCACTGTCCTAGCTCCTGGATAAAAGGTAAATTGCATTCAAGTAGTTGTTTATTTCCAGCCTGTTTGCAGATGGACTCATTTTGCCACTTTCTGCATTGCAGTTTAAGGGTTTCCAGGACAGACTGACCTCTACAAGGTCTCTCTATTTGTTTTCCAATCTGCTTCCCCACACAGCACAAATCCAAAGTGCCAAAGTTCTATTATCTATGCCTTAGATAATAGAGATAATAGAATATGCATTGTTTTAATAATTTAAGCATTTCTTTATTTTGGTGGAGTTCCACATTTGCCCTCTCTGATGAGTACTGCCTGAGAAAAGCTGGGATCTTGGACCCTTTTCACTGTTTTGACAGTATTCAGATGATCCTCCAAATCCAGATAAAACCAACCAAAGATCTCCATACTTGTTGTTCCTTACATTATTGTATATAGTTTCTAATGCAGACAAAAATTGGAGTGGTTAATCAGATAGCATGGAGAAAGCCCTAGCTCCATAATGTGTGAAAAGTTATAAACCCAAACTTCAATATCCAGGTTGGAATTTCTTCTTTTTTGACTTGTTAATTTTTTTTTTTAAATTAAGTTTGGTAGAAAATAGTTCAGTCACTTTTGGAACAAACTTAGTGTGGGGTGGTTTCACCACCATTCATATTTTTCATCTGTTTTCTGAAAAGCCATGGTGATTTATAAGAGGAGCTTTAAACCTGGCAGTGAGACAACCCCCGAGTGAGAATGGTTTCTTTGTCCCCAGGAAAATCCATTCCTAATCAGCCATGTTAGAAGTTACAGAAAAATCCCAGTTGGTATTTACAAAGGTGAACCACATTTTGATTTTCTGAGTGTTTCAACAGGAGTGTGCAAGCCCTGAGCCTGCTGAGCCTCTTGTCCTGGGCAGGTACTACACAATCAGTAGGCACAGCTCAGGGCAGGTTCGTCTTGAACAGAGTTTTTGTTTTCTTACAGCAAAACTCTGACAAAAACAAAAAAGCATAACAGTGAAGGAAAAGCGAATTAGGAATTAGTTGGGTATTAGAGACTCCTAACATTATTAGACAGCATTAGAGCCTTTGAAAGTCAGCCTGCACAATAATAATTTCCCTAGAATTTAAGGGCTTATTCTCCAGTTGTTCTAACTCAGCTCTATTAATATCACTGGAGTTACATTAGTTTGCCCTGACTAATATCCTTTAGTTATGCAGACAAGCAAATAAAATTACTTTAGCTGTTCTTTTAAAGTCATTCCCAAACACCATCTGAGAGGCTCCCTCGGTACAAAAAACAAACCCCAAACACAGGACCCCGACACAGCCCTGAACTGGCTGCACATTCCATATTGAGGGTCAACAGGAGTTTCACAAGGATACCCTCGGTCACTGCTTCCTCACAGCCACTTCAGAGGGAGGGGAAGAAAGGGTTTGAAAAACATTCCAGATTTCAGCCGAGTTTCTGTAGCTGTGCAGACACAGGAGTCGCTGAAATGTCCGGAGGGACAGCCCCAGCAAGCCTGTGACCTTCTATGACAAACCGGACTATGGCATTTCAGAAGGGATTTAGCCGGGATTGTTAAACATGTGCCAAAAAGAGAACTGCTTCTTGGGTTTTTTCAATCAAGTAGCACTATATTTGGACTGGAAACAGCCTGTGGATGAGCAGGAATAACCATTAGAAGGCAAGCGAAAAGTTTCAAGCAGATACTACGGTCAAGGAAGAAACAACGCGAAGGTATCTGGGCAAGTTTCCATACTGACTGAAGCAACACTTTTCCCATGACATCAGACTCAAAACAACCAATATATTATAGTCCATATGTTGATTAAGGAAAGCCCAAGCTGTGCAGAGCCATGCACCAGCCTTCAGAACAGCGGCTGAACAAAAACTGGATCGCTTGCAAGCCATGGGAGTTAATCAAACAAATAAAAAGCCTCAGGTTTTCAGGATAAGGCACCTGGGTCAGACTTCTCAGCACAATGAGGTTGTGAATCCTGAGGTAAGACTGAAAGCAAACTGCCTGGATCAAAGCTATGCAGTCTGACTAGATGACAAGGGCAATGAGTAAACAGTGCTTTGAATATGCAGCAGCCAAAAGGCTCAGAAAACTGTAAAGTTGGTTGCAGAAAACGTGCTCAGAGAACCTGGAGTTCTCTACCTACCTGAGGTCATATGGCATTTGCATGAGAAATTTGGACTTTGGAATGGTTCACAGTCAGAGTTCAGAAGAGCTTTTGGCAGGTTAAGCATGTTCCCAGTAAGATGATGCTGAGGATAAACATGCAAGAGAAATATATAAATGCTGTTTTCACAAGAATAGTGCTGCTTTCTTAGAACTGCCTGTATTTTAAGGAGGGAGGCTAGAATGCAGTCCTGATGGGATGCCAATAGAATCCATCGAGAGCAGTTCGTAAATCACACAGCTCAGCAACTGAAAAGGACATGGTACATTTTCAAATGTGAAACAAGAACAGAACCATGTTCCTCAGGAAAGAGGTACTTGTTTAGCATGTATTGATGCTGTTTACAAAAGGATTGGGAGTTTAACTCTTAGTGTAAAATGGCCTAATAACATAATAATTAGTGCATGCAACTGAATTCACTGAGATATTTTATCAAACCTTGAAATATCTGACCCATTGATACTCTGTAATAAGGAACAGGAGGGCACCTTTGATCTTTCTCATGGAATTTAATAAGTCAAAATTAGAAAAGAGCCCTTTCAAATGAGGACAAATTTGACTAGGAGGATAACTAGGCAAGTTGTTACATTTTAATTGTATTTTAACAAAATTATCTAAGCTCATAAGTTTAATAGTCACAACAAATCAGGTAATAAAATGCTGCATTATTGTCACTGGTAGATTAAAGTGGCAGAACATAGGTTTATAGAAGTATTAAAGGAAAAGAGCATTTCTTTTGTTTGCATAGTACTGAACACATTCACAAATCCAGCAAGAAATGCCTTGCTCCTTAGCCAGACATGCAAAAATGCAATTCACTTAATGATTTTTTTTCTATTTTAAATGATGGATATAGTTAAGAGTTGTTTTCTAGTTCTGTACATCCATTTTTATTCCTTTATACTGTTTCCCAGTGCTCCAATCCAGGAATTACTTTTTTAGTGTCAAACCTCACAGTGAAAGCCTCAGCTAAAAAGCCCATCTATGTAAACAAGTTTGGCAACCACAATTCTTCATCACTCAATTTGGGTCTCAGAAGCCATTTCCTTCAAGATAGATCCTTGTCCACAGGGATCTTTAGACAACAGTAGACTACTAAATTAATCCCAAGTGTTGTCAAGAAAACAGGTACTGAAATGTGCTGCTTCCAAATATCAGCAACCCTCTGGAGACGGCTGCTACAGCAAGCTGTTATCTGTCAGGAAGATCCAAGACCCTCAGCATTAGTGATGAGCTCCCACAGCTCTGTGGGCTTCACTGTACATCTGCCACAGTTACTTTGGAACACACAGTCTTTTAAAAATTGAATTTTCCTGCCAACTGAGGTGTGTTAACATCTGCCTGCTTCTGCTGTGCTGATCATCAGGGCCTAAATCCTAAGGGAGCACTTAACAGCTTTCTTCACAGATCTCTCAGTTCTGCTTTGCAGGAAGCAATGGTGGCATATTGGCCAAATTTGTTGCATGAAAAACACAAGGGTTTTGAAGAGGAAGAATTGCACATCTTTATAAGATTACCTAGATTTTAATTATCTGATTTGGTCTCTAGGTCCAGTCTGAAACCACTGGTGTAGAAATTAAGGACCTGCCATTGTTCCGTACTCACTTGCAAGTTGCTCAGGGTATAATGCACATCAGTGCTTCTTTACAACTCCAAATAAACACAAAAGGTAATAACATTGGGTGTTTAACAGCTTACCTTAGCATATAGCTAACAGCAACTTGGCTTTCACTCATGACATCTATCCTGTAGGTTCATGAAATTCTAGAAGAAAAAAAAAAGTAAACTAGTGAGGCAGCCTTCCCTAATCCTTAGGAAGCCATTCCTGTGAAACTATGGAAAACAAATATGGGCAGTCTGACAATTATCAGCCACAAAAGTTATCTTTTAGCCCTTGCTCTTGATTTTAAATTGCTGTTGTACATTCCCCACAGTGTGAAGAAAGAAGAAGGGAACCCAGCCAGACCCAACTGGGAAGAAACATTCTGAACCTGGTGACAGGCACTTGTGTGCTAGACTGACAGGTCAGTCATGTTCTCAACAGTGCTACAGTTCTGGGCTTTGGTGCTTAATTCCTGATGTATGCATAAGGGATGCAAAGGTAGAAACAGACATGGTGCAGTTTAACTTGCATTTACTGCACTGCAGTGAGTACCCACTCCACAGGAAAAATCTACCTTTCTAGTCTATTGTATGATTACATTATTTGGATCTTGATTAGGGTCTATATGAAGCACTGATCACTATTACAAACACTTTGAACAAGCCTTCTCTATGTTCTTATTCCAAACTCAGGCAAGTAACCTCTGCTCATTTAACAGTAAATTGTTTCAACCACAGCAAGAACCTTTTCCAGTATTAATCAGCACAGATTACCTCAGCATTTGTTTCACTGGATGCATGTAAAACATCTCTGTGACTTTCTTTTGCTTGCAGTAGTTACCCCATCAGCAATTAAAAACTTTCGGCTCCACAGATCACAGTTTCCATAATCTACGTAGAGATTCTGTGAAACTTACTTCAGTGCAAATGCCAGTATGATTTAATAGAAAAACCAGAGATTTTCACATTTCATCTCCTTGTATATTTTATGCATGACCGCTTTTCAGATAGAATTTATTTTAGCGTAGGAAAAGCAATTGAGTGGCAGTAAAATGTCAGGAAACACTGGGCAAAGAAATGCCCTGCTGGGCTGAAGCAGCTGTCAAACATGTCTTCTCAAAAATCCTGAAAACCATGTTAGCTGCTACATCTCAGTTTTTGTGCACCTCAGCAGTTCTTCATTCTGGCTGGAAGCATAAGCGGCTCACAGCATTCCGAGTTTGGCCGTAGCCACGGCATGCTGGAATTGTAACACTGTATTCTTTGGGGTCTATTCAATGCTAAACTAAGTTTCCAAATGTTTCTTGGCTCGGCAGCCATTAACTGGACCTTGAACTTCCCCTTTGTATCCAGTGGCGGGGGGCTAAACCTGCCATCTGTTTTGACAAATGTTTTCTATTGCCTCTGCATAGCTGACACAAAACAAGCCATATTAGAAGTTTAAATTCTCTTTCTGAACCATCAAGAATTCTCTAAGTCCTCAGAAATCCCATCTGAACACAGCTAATTGTAATTCTGTTTGCAAAAGATTTTAGCTTGTCATGAGCTGCAGGTCTTAATATCTTCCTAGCTCCATATCACTTGTTCTCTGAGTGTCTGCCTACTCTTCATTCCTTTGGAGCAAAAATCTTCACTGAGTGGAAAATCATAGCTGCAGGCATTCTGGGGGGAAAAAAGCCCCAAAATTAAAAAGAAGCATTCCTTCTACTTGTGTCTTCTTCACTTTTCTCCAGCCTGAACAGTCCCAGCTCTTGGCACAACCAGGAGAGTCAAAGGAGCTTGATAAGGGCTGCAAGTTATGATATTAATAAACAAAGAAGGTTTCCAGAAAAAAGTAGTAATGAAAAGCTACAGTTCTTGACTTTTAGTGAGCTTTTCTAGATTCTGTGGAAAATATGTAATAATCAGACACAATTGGTCTTGCATAAATTGTCCTACATTATGTCCTACATAAGATGTGCATTTAAAATATTTCAAATGGAGCTGAATAATTAATTGATGCTACCATTACAAGAGAATAAAGGAAAGATGAAAAAATAAGGATGCCTTGCTAAATGAGCTAAGTTTGAGCAGATGAACCATGTCAGCATGGAAAAATATTCTTATATCATTCATGTCACACATAACAAGACATCCTACCTGTGATTGCTGCCGTGTGCCACAGAGCCACTGTGCACATGAATAAATCAAATGCTATGCAAGACATCCAATTAACTTCAAAATATTTGTTTTCAGATCTGTTTCAGATAGGAAATTTATCCACACAGATGTAGTTGTCACTTTTTACAGACTGGATTGTCACTAACAGATCGTAACTAACAAAAACCAGGAGAGCAATATTGCATATCCTTTTCACATGGAACATCTGGGTTCCTGGTCATACTGTAGGTTCAGCCATTGCATATGTGCCAGGAGTCTGTGTGAAGGGTCCTGAGAGATTCCCAGCCTTCCCCTGGCAACCACCCACCCCACCAGGGCACCACAAGAGGTTTTGCTCTTTCCAGATGCAGCAGTGGTGTCGGTGCCATCCAGTGGTGTCGGTGCCACCCCAGAAAGCACTAACGGTTTCCAGATGTTGGCTCACAGGGTGCTGACACAACTCTTGCACCATCAGAGTGTCACACAATGATATTATGAGAAGTTTCAGAAGCATGGGAGAATTTTACAGAATTTGGAATCTGTAGTGGCAAGAAGAGCAAAATACAATGCTGTTGTAACAGGGAACTTGTTCAGCATTACTGCCTAGGATCTTGTCCAGATCAGGCTGTGCTGCAGCACCAGAAAGGGAGCAATCTTTGAATTCACTGTGTAATTTCTAGCATTAGTTATCATTCCTGAAATGCTGTGTAATTACTTAAGTAATATCATGAATAAGTATTAGTAGCTAGGTCTGGTAGAAAATGATACATTCATTTTATATAAAATAGTGAAACTGCATTTTCTCTTTCAATGTATTTAAACACATCAATTTCCTTTCTGAAGCAAAAATTTTTTCTATGTTTGTCTTTCCCACTTGTCTTCACTTACAAAACCACATTGAGAGAAGAGAAAAAGAATACAGGAAAATTTTAAAACTGTTCTTATCACTAATTCTTTAGTAATAATCAGATCAAAATATAAAATTTTCTTTAGGAAAAAAAAAGACTGGCAAACATAAAAGTATAATCTAGAATTTGAAAATACAACAACAATAGTATTTAAAGACTTGAGACAGATTTTAAGAGGACTGATTGAAGCTTCTCCTAGCATATGTGAAAAGTTTTAGACCCTGGGAAACCTGCTATTTTCTAGAGATATCATCTCAAATATAAAGAAGAATATAAGGAGTTCTTCACTTATTCCATTTAGAAATTATTCCCTCATCTGAAAGCAGAGACAACAACTCTGTTGGTATGCATGACAATAAAAGCAGCTGCTGATTTGTGGCTGTATTTGTATTTAAAAAGATGACCATGTAACAGCCAGTAAACAAAAAACATGAGAAGAGGAGGGAAGCTCAGTGATAGTAACTATAAAACATTTAAAGGGCAAAACTAAGAAGAAATATGATTTGATCTGTTTTAGTCCATCTGACATTTTTATATCCACATTTAACTAACAGGTCATTAATATCCACACAAATGTAAGCAAGGGAATTTTGAGCCGAGATGTCTTGTTCAAAGCAATAAAAGCTTTATTCACACTCTGCTTGTACCTCAAACATTTCATAACTTGGCAGCCCTGAACAAGTACTCTGAGAGCCGCCAGTCCAATTGCACAGAACGGAATCAGTCAGCATCTGTTCAAAAAATCCTTGCTCTGCTATGGAAAAAAGCAATTATCATTAAAGTTTTTCCCTCAGAAAAATCTGGCTACACATGAGGGGAAAAATCAGATAGCAAGCTGAGTGCAATAGGGAGTTTTAATTTTCCCTTTTTGCCTTCTAAGTAGAAGAGATTCCTTCTAGTGAAGTCCTTTTGCAGATTATAACTTCCTAAAGAGCCACAAGAGGATTTACTCATCCAAGTTCCCTTAATACAGTCCTGTCCTATCCCCAAACATTCTTAAATGCTGAGATCAGCAGATAGCAAGAACACATGTCAGAAGAGACGTGTTCTTTTTCATTCAGAGGAAGATAACAGGGAACACTTTTTCAAGTTAGCTATTTGCAATTTGTCAGAAAGTCTCAGCTTCCCACTTCAAACAATGGTTTCTGCAGCTGAATTTCTTTGTGCAGACTGTGCTTCATAGAAAACAGAATATAGCAGAAAATAAGGAGGATTAAAATATTACAGCAGTATTTTTACCAGCATAGTATTTTTAATAATTTTTTTCCATTTTCTTGACAAATCAAAGGGGAAAACTTGTTTCTGTGATGACCATATTTTAAAAAGAAAACCAAACAGAATGATGTTTTCCCAACCCTAAATCAATTTGTAAGGAATATTTCTATAAGCTTTGCATTTAGGCATGACTAAAGTTGTGATTCTCACAGTACTCATAAGACTAAAAATGTCAGTGTTCCAAATATATGCAATGATTAAATCTTCAAGAATGGCTTCAGTGACTTTGAGGTCTCCAGCTCTGATTTTCACAGCTTTTTATTCTAAAACCAGCACTATGGAGCTGGTGCTGGAGTGAGTCTCATTTTGAACTGGGCTGAAACTAGTTAAGGTTTCTTTTCTTTTTTTCCCATGCTAAGGGAAGGATCCTACAGTACCTAAATATCATGTCATTTTATGGCCTGTTGGGAGAGTCACAGTGTTTTCAGTGGAAACAACAATTTTAATGCAGCAATTTTTAAAAATTAAAGATTATTCCTGAGGGTCTTTAGCACAATATGCAAATGTCTTTGTTAGTATAAAATACACTGTGTGTACACAGAATTACTGTAATACAGAGTTGGATCACCAACAATTCAAAGAAAAGGATGCACAAAGAAGAAGCTGATAGGAGACACAGGCCTGGTTAGGAAAGCCTGACTGAATCAACAACATGACTAATGGTGTGAATCTCAGAGGAGAACACATTTTTGAGAAGTGCCACTTTAAAGGTGAATGATGAGAGCAGGAAAACTGATGACTTCCTTTGTCAAAAACATCTCTGAATGCCCATGCAAGCAGAGAGCATTTTCAGGATATATGAAAATCAGATTGTTTTCTGGGCTGGCATCAGTCACTGTCCGTGGATCAGGCTGTGGGTTGTGCGTGCCCTTGGTGAGCTCATCTTTCCACAACTCCAAAATATGTTTTGTGATATTGTGGCCGTAGACATCCAGTTCAGCAAATATTATTCAAGGTCAAACACTTTGAAACAATGTGGAGACAGCCACAGCTATCAGAAAAATCAGGGTTTAATTACAGACTGCTCACATAATTGATATCCACATCAGATTATTTTGGGTCCATGACTTCCCTTAACATTTCTGTAAGGAATGTGCTCTGTTTAACAAACTTAACTCATAATCATTGATTTCAGTTTTGCTTGCAAGCCCTCTTGAAAGTTTGACTGCACTACCACTTGTACATGCATTTTCTCTCTGTTAAATGCTAAATTAAACTGATTTGCTTCAGACAATTCCTGAGGCTAAATTTCTGCAAGGCTCTGGGCTTTCTCTGTGTTAAAAATTAATGGCCTCACCTACTTAAAATCTAAAGTGGCTTTTAGTCACAGGAATGTGCCAATGTTATCACTTAAATAATCTCTTTTCATAGCATTTACCTTCTGGTGTGTAATACGTATGACACATCACCTGTCTTCTAATTTATTAGCCTAAATATAACAAGCTTTCCCATCTTTTCTTATGCTGTCAGATCAGCTGGTAGATTCCATCAAGCTATCTTTAATATTTCATTTTTAAGTTTTTCTACCATTTTCAGTTTCCTGCCAGGTATCTAGAATGAGTTTTGTAGGTAAAGTCTGTGGCAGGACTTTTTGTCTGTGGCACATGGCAGAGTATAAAAAGATCACCAGTCCCAGTCAGGAAGAAACAAGACAGCACTCAGACTTCAGGATCTAACTGAATTCAGAGTAATATCAATAAGTCAAAGGTGAAAATAAAGTCATCTCTTTTCTTTACAGAATTTATCAAGTCTTATCCTGAAAATTGTTGCCCCTCAGTTCTCTTGCTGTTCTTTGAGACATGCTCCTGCAGGAGAATATTTTGTACCAACTGATGAGCTCATGTTGAGAGCAGCCCTCAACAAAATTTCCAGATGGCATATGAATTATAACCTTCTATCATGGACTTAACAAGCCGTGGGCTGCTGGTAGTTGTCACTTCCAGGTTTCAGTGCTGTTTATATGCCACTAATAAAACGTGCTGTTCTTCTTAATAACAAAGCAGAAAATTTTAATTTTTAAGGGATACACTTGGCACCCTATTTTCCTTCTCCCTCCTATTACATTCCTGCTATGACTCTTTCCTGTGCTTTTCAAACATAATCAGCAATAGGTCAAATCTTAATATTTTATTGAGATTTTCTTCATACCCTTTTCAAGCAAAATTCTTTGAGGGAAAAACTACATGCCAAAACCATTCTGCTGTATCTGTTCATTACTGAGAAAAGATTTTTTTCCTTTCATGGTTATTATTGTGAGGCAAATTCAGAGTCCCTTGTGAATAATATGTAAAGAGAATGTGCACAATATGAAAATGCATTTAATGTTTTATTATATTTTAGCTGCCTGTTAGGTATCTCACCCCAGCCAGCAATTTATAATCATGTGCAAGAGGCAGCTTCCTGAATTTTACATAGTTCAGAAGTAGCAAAGCAGAAACAACATGGTGAGGGCAATTACTTTTAAATAATATTAGAGCAGAGCTTAGTGGATCAGTGCAGCATCTGCAAAGTTCTGCACATTAAGAACTGCAAAGCCTCCAGACGAGGCTCTGAAGAACATGAGCTACATGAATTCAGCCTGTTAATTGCAAAGCTTTTATTAAATTAGTTGTCAGATAATTGTAAAGCAGACATTGGAGTTGGGTTTTCTAGAGTTGCTTCAGAAAGTTCAGGGTATATAAAATAAACTCTGCTTGAGTGAGCAGAAACAAGGCCCTGGTGTCAGCAGTCTCAGCCCAGGACTCCTGTGCTTCCCCACAGAGTTAATGGGAGCACTCAGCACCTCAGGCTGGCAGGAATGTGCTGCCTCCCATCCTCAGACCTGTCCCTACGGATGAGGAGGGCCCGAAATGTGAGTGTGTGCCAAGAGAGGTGAGGGTGCTGAAAGGCACTCCTGGAAGGTGAGGATGTGCAGATCTCCCATCAGCAGCATTCAGGACAACAGGCCAAGGTCATCCTTCACAACCACAAGGCTGCCTGGCCAGCCCATCTATGGATGGGATCTCCAAGGAAGTCACTTTAACCTCAAGGCCACACGTACAGCTATAAAACATCCACATGACCTGGAGGGAAGGCTCTCTCCCTCAGCCTTAAAGGCATTTCCCAGCACAAAGTGCAGCTGGTTGGGGTTTGTGCTGGGAACAATTTGGAAGTTACAGTTTGAAAAGCCTTCACTTTTTATAGCTATTTGAAAAGTAAATGCAATTGGAACTCACCGCGGAGAGGTCAGCTAACCCAGCAGTGTGGTTTGCACGCTTCCTCTCGACACACATCAAAGGCAAACCCAAACAAAAAGGCTTTTCTTTGCACTTATAATTGGCACTGGGCAGAGGTCTGTTCTCTTCTGCAGGCCCCTGAAAGAAAAGCAACCTGAGAATGCAAGCTGGAGGCAGACAATTCAAAAGAAGCCGTGCACCCCAGCAGCTACACAGATGCCTGGCATGGCAGTGACCCCTCAAACTGATGAGAAAGTAGAGGGGAGAGGCACATTCAGAGCAGGTGACATCAGCACAGCCTGGCAGCTCCAGGAGGGACAGTGACACTTTGTCACCAAAAGCATCCCTCTAACAGCCAGATCTGCTCAAGCCTTGGTCTCCTCACCTACATGTAGGAAAAAAGAAATCCAGGCTCCAGGACAGATTGTACACCATGGACTTGGATCCCTCAGTTCCAAGAGGCTCTTTAGGCTCCAACTTCATATTAAACCTTTTTCTCAGAATGTTAGTCATATTTAAAAGGCAAATACTGCATGAACGCAGATGAGATTCCAACATGCTACAGCCTTCATGCAAAGTTGAAATAAAATCCCAGTAAAGCTAATTTTGAGACTGTCTCCCTCTCAGTTTCTGGGAGTAACTCCTGCTTTGCCTGTAGAAATCTCTTCTCTGACTCCATGCACTAATACAATTGGAACTATATGTATGTTGCATATTAAGATGCATGCACAGTACATTCCTTTAATCACACATAAGCTTCCTGAACTGTACTATTTTTCATCTCTTTTTTGAGTAAATAATACAGAAGAAAAAAAAAAAAAAAAGCTGTGTTCTTCCAGTGTTTTGGAATGTGCATTTTGGGGTAAGAAAGTATTATGTTGGATTTACTGTACTTTGGTACTTCTGTCTCAGTTACTCAGGATCAGACCCAAATTCCCCCAGCCAGGGGGAGGGTGGGAATCCCAGTAACCCGGGGTTACATGGCACAAATGATATTGAATTTACAGTTGGCTATAATCAAACAAATCCTACCATCAGTAAGACAACCAATCACTGAAGGATACTAACCAAATTCTGTATTTTCTGTGAATTAAATCAGCCGTCCTGACTTTGTTTCCATACACTGGCAGATGTTATATGCCTACTGAATTGGTATTATTTGCTTTAAGTTACAGCATTTGGTTCTTAAGGGTATTTTGGAGCAACTGCATTCAGAACAGCACAGTGTAAGTTTTGGAGTATTTTCCATAAGGTTAATGATTTTAGTCAGAATTTAATTCCTACAGGAATGGTGTTACTTCATTTAAGAGGAATATCTCTGCAGCAGCTCTTCTGGCAGAGACAGCTCCTTCAGGAATCTCTTGTTTCCATACATATTGAGTCAGCTTCTCTCAGGGGTCAGTCCTGCAAACTCTTTTTGGGCCTGGGGAAAGCAGTGTTCTCTTTCTTTTGGACAGAAAATTAGATAACTATAACCCATTTCTTGATGTTTTTTGATAATTTAACTCCTTCCTTTTACATACTGATTTTTTCTCACATATTTTTTGCTGTGAACAGGCTGTGAAATATTTTCTGCCTTCAACACACATCACAGGATAAGACTTGTCCTTAGGAGAAGGAATTTTCAGACTTTCACATCCTATTCAAACCCCTCAGATTTTCATGCAAGTAGCTTCAGCAACTACTCTGATAACACCAAACTTCCTGAAAAACATACCAGCCAATAGAGAGAGGTTCCCCAAAAGTCTCATTCATTGACCCTAAAATTATCATTTCTCTCACTCTCTCAGATGTTTGAATCCCTACATAATCCAAATTTCACAGAGCAAAAGTAATCCTGTGCTCAGAGGAAAGCAGAGCTGAAAGGTCAAACAAATCTCAAACTATGCTGCCTCAAGCCTTTCTGCTTCCAAAGGAGTGGCTAATGACTTGTTCTTTGGGAAGACTGGAAAGAGCTCAAATATGAAGGCATGATTAAGAGAAGAAAAATCTTCCACACCAATTACAGCTTCCACTCTTTTGGCCAGAATCCATAACCCAGCTTCCAGGGGCAGCCCAGTGACTTTTCAGCTGCCTTATGCTCCACAGGGTCAAAAGGATAGATGCATGCTATCAGCTTGCTATTTCATAAGCTGGAAAACAGAGAAATTGGATGGGCAGGATGCCTCGGAAATTCTTTTGGAACATAATTGGCACTAAAAGTTTTCCCAGAAGAAAATGATTCAGGTTTCAAATTTTTCTGAGATTGAGGACTGCACACAAGCTATGCTTCTCTCCAGCTCATCATCACTATGTCTCCAATGCCATCACAGCTTCAAAAAACCTTCAAAACACAGGAAATTAGAATTAAGTAACAAATTCCAGTACTTTTTAAAGCACCATGCCCTGCATGCTCTCATTTGGCAGCCTGCAGCTTTCCAGAATTTGTTAGCATGCTCTTCTCTCTGCATTTGTCTGCTGCCTTTTTGGCTGACACAGCCAGAATTGCTCACATCCATCCCAACAGCATCCAAGGAGTTCTCCAAAGTGAGAGCTTGTGCATTTACTGATGGTTGCCCAATGATGAGAGTTTCAGATCCTGACCATGCCCTAAGTGCCAGGTGAGTGAGAAACACGTGAATATGTGGTGAGGGCATGAGAATTTTAGTGAACAAAGATACACAGTGACAAGGCATTTTACTGCAATACTCAGAGCTGCAGGAATAAATGCAGAAATCTGAGAAGGAAACATCAGGATCACTGTTACAATTAGGTGCCATCCATCTTTCAGGTTTTGTCACCAATTCAGTGGATAAAAACCACAGTTCTTATGATTCTCCTTTGTGCTTCTGTAGGTTTTTTGCTTTACCTCCACATTACTTGATCCCAGGAGCAGTTCAAGGGTGAGGCAGGAGGAAGGAGTGCAGAAAGTATTCTAATGGTTCCAGCTGGAAGAACAGCCCCTCTGAGAAAACATCCATGTAGCTGCTGTAATTTGCATTAGATAACATCTTGTTTCACAAAACTCGGTGAAATGATCCCATTTCATTGATGTGATAAAAAGTGATTGGAATCACCCCTGCCTTTTTCTGCATGGATCATGAACAATAAGAAATTGGGCCAGTGTTTGAGGTTTGACAAGCACTTGCTGGTTTTTCCCTCACTGGCTTTATACAGCTGTGATCAGCAGCACGTTAGGGAAGAGTGGAGCCAGTACAGATATTTCCAGTTCACCAGCAGTAATTAGATCTGTGAGCATGAATATAAATCTAAAGACCTGACACTCAAATGGCTGCTTCTGGGCATATTTCTATTTACTGTCTCAAGAGCCTTCTTTAATCTCTTCTAAAACTGTATATCTCACTCAGATTAAACCCTGGGACAAATTCCTTGTCTTTCCACTTCACACCCATGGAAATGATTTAGCTGCATTACACAGCAGTTCCAAGGACATGATCCACAGATATCAGAAATGGCAAGAATTTACCTAAGTAGCAAACACCAGCACAGCCAAGGTCACACACACCTTTAACTTAAGTGGCTGCCTTCACTTTTCCCCTTCAAGCAGACAACCAAATACACAGTTTGCCTTAACAGAATTGAAGACACAAGTGGAATTTCCTTTTGGATTTCCTTATTTCCTCACAAAAGCACTAATACATTATTTCTCAATTACATTCTGTATTTTGGCACAGTTTAACAGAGTGGGAGGACAACAAACTTGGGTCCTATGAGGGAGGAATACAGCAGGCAACGATCAGAACATGGATGTGACTGCAGCCCTTTGCCTTTTTTTTTCAAAGCAGAAGTTTGTCAGAAATAGCTGGGAAATGGATAGTGAGAGGATGAACAGCCTGCAGGAAGACTCATAAGCAGGATAAACAACATAATGGAGTCAATAGCCAGCATGTTCTGCTATTTCTTTATCCATATTAACATTCCAGTATTGATTACCCGTAGCATACAGCACATTTTACAGAGTAGCTCCAGGAGTCCTCACATCACAAACACACCTCTGACATTGTCCTGAATAAAAAGACAGATAAGCAACTATTCCTACAAAACAGCAGCAGTGGACCAAAACAAAGCTGAAGAAAATAAAGCCTTCTAGAATATATTTTAAAATTGTTTTTGAAACAAGGAATGTTAATACATTAATCATAAGTTAAACTTCAAGTAAAAATACCATCAAGGAGTGTTGGAAGCTCTAACATCTAATATTTTAAGTAAAAGGCAAAAGGAAACTTTAAAGTTTAAGTTGGAATACAAATTTGCTTTGTGACTTGGGGCCATGTCTTGTCTCCTTTGTGCCTCTATGAGCCCAGCTGGAAAGTGTAATAATAAATTAAGAAACACAAAAACAAAAAGCAGGCCTGCAATGAGATCCAGATGCTCCATTAAACTGCTGTTCCCCTTAAACACCTTCCAAACCATAGCTAAATAGAAATAAGCCTGACAGCTGGATTTTAGGCATGCCTGTGAAACCATGGAACAGTCTTAATCTGTTTTCCAACAATTAGAAGCTGCCATGCCTCTTCAGGAACTGGAACCACATCAGCTTCTTCTATCCATAACAAGGTAATTAGAACAGAACTACAGGGATGCCACCTCAAGATTAAAGGATCACACACTTCATGATTGTCTGTTTGTACAGTAACTTATTGTGTGGTTTACCTTGGCCAGGCAACGAGCACGCTAAGACTGCTGCGTGTTCCATGAAATTCAATCTTTCCACTGTTACCATGTCTTTTCCTGCCTTTTTAATTCCCTGTCCTTTCTGAACTTTCTATGGGGTTTTCTCATCTTTACCTGTTTAGATCACACCATTTTGGCAAAGGCAGGGTGCTGTTATACACTTACAAAATGGTGACTGGAGTTGAACCTGGGCATACAAGAAATTATGCTCAAGAGTCATTATCTTAAGATGTTTTAGTCAGACCTTTAGCTGAATGTACTTTGGCAGCACAAAAAAATCAGCAGAAAATGGGAGAAAACTGTAAGACTGCCATGTAACTAAAGACTGATACCATCACAGACACAGAAGAAATTAAACTTGCATTAGTGGCTGCAACACCACTGCCTCGTGTCTGTGGTGTTTGGCTTTGCTGCAGCAACTTCTTCCCAGTATTGTTTTTGTAGGAGGCATTTGCAGCACACCCAAACACTAGATTCCTGCAGAACATTTGTCAGTTCTGCTGGCTCAGAATGCCCTGGTAGGATCTGTGAAGAACACGACATGAGGCTCCTTCAGAAGCAGTTTCCTCTCAGATGTTCAAGGACATGCCTGTGAAACCCTGAGCGCTGTTGAAGAAATATTCCACAACTAATGAAAGTGCTCAGTTTAAGTGTGACACCTACAGAAGATTGTCTTCCTGCAAATGGATAAAGGGTTCCCAGAGCGTCCCATAAAATGAGGAATTCCTAATGCTGACCTTACTGCAACTTGGGAGAAGGGCTGCTGAGCTCTGCTGGTGTTCTTGAATGTTATTTTCTTGCCTCAATAGAAAAAAAAAAACCAAACTAGTGAATAACTTTACCCCCTTTCTCTGAAAAAGTTACAACCTCAGCATAGGCCAGAAGCAAATATGTCTCAGAACTCATTCTTAAATTATCATCATCTCTCTTCTAGGTGAGCACAGTGCTCCACATGCTCTTATTTCTTATTGCTGGTAACAGGATACACTGGCTCCAGGAGATTTCAAGCTCAGCATAACTGCACATGATAATTGCCATTTTCTTTAAAACATCCATCACCACTTCAGTAGATTATCAGGCTCACAGCTGAAATAACAGAATGCAGTTGCTTCCCAAAGGACACGGAGAGTGTTAAAACATGACATTGCTAAGTGGCAAATGACAAAAGACAACCAGGGGAATGGCAACTGGCTCACACCACTGGAATGAAAAAACTGCAGCCACTGCCAGCGTGCCGAGATCCTTCAGAGGCCCTGAGGCATGTGTGCCATAGGAATACGGCTTCATCCATGCAATTCCCGGGAGCAGGGGATGGTCCTGCCGCGTCCCCAGGCGCAGCGCCACGGCTCATTGCCACCTGGTGGCTGAGAATGTTCAATACAGCCCACCTCGACTCCTGGGCTTTGCGGCGTTTCAGGAGGGTATTTCTAAGTTTACTCCCTCTTACAGATCAGGGCCTTGCCGTGGTATTGCATGGGAATGCATTAAACACCCACAGCAGCTGGATTTCTGTTTACTAGAAATGTCTAAGATAGCACGTTGCTAAAGTGATTCACTGCTTCCAAAGCAATGTGAAAACAGTGTAAGTTTCCAGCTAGGAATGACGTGCAGCTAAGCACAGCCACCTGAACTGGGACTTGCACTTCAGCAGTTGCCTCATGCTTGCATTTTCTCACTGAAAAATGTTATAGATTGTTCAAAGTAAGGTCACAGGCATTTACTGAGAGACTTTCATCTCTGCTCTGCATATGGCTCACTAACTTTAAATTAAAGTGAAAGAATAAAATTGATGCAGGCAAAAAATGAGCTCCATTTTTATCATAGCCTGAATCTTGACCCTTAGAATACAATACAGTTTTCTTACAGCATCCTAAAAATTACTACATACCCTTTTGCATCTGTATTTCTCAAGCTGGCTTACCCCTAACCCACTCCATCCAAAACTGGGCAGCTGGATTGTTGTGGCCTGACAATTGCCAGTTCAGATGCCAAAAAAATGCCCTTTAAAAGACAAAGCCAGATGTGAATACTAAATTCTGCAAGTGTCCAAGTGAAAATAGTAAAATCATAGGCTTGACCTTGTTCCACCCATTCATTTTGGGCAGAACTTGCCTAGAAAAGTTAATGGGTTTGACCTCAGTTTCAAGGGATGAAGCTATATGATGTGGAGCAGAGCCTTTGATGTCAGTAAAGTTATGCTTGATTCACCCCAGCCTAGCCAAAGTTAGAATCTAGCCTGGGGGTAAAAACATCTTTTAAATTAGCCAGGCTAGTCCTCCCCCGTGCAGGTTTGCAGCTGCACCACCACAGTGGCTGTTCTCCTTTTTCCGTGACTTTGAGTATTTCATTGTTTCCTCCTGATCACAGTGCAGGAGAGATGCTCAGGGTCACAGTTATCATGGGACAGTGAAGGGAGCTTTTCTTACAGATTTTTCATATGATCCCCTTTTCCTGCATTCTCTTCCAAGTGTTTACATCTTCAGCTGAGCAGAACCAGGGAAACCCACTGGGTGGGACAACCTACATTTTCTCCAAGTCTGGAAAGTCAGCGAGTAGCTCTGAAGTAAAAAAATATGAGAGATGAAGATACAGGTTGTATTTACTTTGCTGATCTTGAAAATCTGGATTCTCCTGCCAGCCAGAGGAATTAATGCAAGCCTAACTATTCAGGGAAGGAATAGATTAGTGACAGAAGGGGTGATGAAGTAGGAGTAGAAAAACCCCCTAGATCAAGTGAAAAGAAAGCAAGTTCATTATTGTTTTCAACTGCCAAAATACCTTCCTCTACCTGCCCCTGCTGATAATTTATTAAATTACATCCCACAGTGTTTTTTCTCCCTGTGGAACCACACAGAGCATTTACTTGCCTTTGCCTTGAAGCCCCAGCTCAGTGCAGGAAAGCTGAGTGTGCTGAAAAAGGCTTTCAGGCACACACTGGCAGATGCACAACTGTTGGTCACAGCACTTGGGGCCCAGCTCTGGTCCCAAAGCCTTTTGAAGGCTGCCTGGGAGCTGAACTGAGTGGCTGCACTGAGCACATTTCCCTGGGGCTCAACAGAGAGACACTGGACAGGCTGGGAAACCTCGAGTCAGACACCAAGAATATGACTGCAAAAGGCCATGAGCATCCTGTTCTAATGTCTACATTAGCCTTGCCTGGAGCAGAGGAATGGGACTAAATCACTTCCTGAAATCCCTTCCAATATAAATATTCAGAGATATTACCAACATCTTAAAATTTCACATTTTTTAAAGCATTAGTTAAACACAAATAGCAGAACGGAACCTCTCCAGAAATAAGCTGTGCACTATTAATAAGCATATTGTAATAAAAACTTTAAGTGAGTCTTAAGTGACCATTAAACACATAATAATGCACTTTCCTAGAGACAGCAATGAAATTGAGCACTAAACACCACAGGCAGAACAAAATCATTTAGCAAAGATGCCTTGAAAGTTCATTATTAAAATAGAAACAAAGGACATTTGTTCTCTCTACATGGGGTGCCATACAAAGAGCTCATTCCCACATTTCTGCTAGACACTGGTTTAGCTGAAATTACCTCTGTGTTCAGGAGAGCAGAGGTACATATAAAGCTTCTTAGAAGTTGCAGGAGAGATCTATGCCTAATAGAGAATATTGTAGTATGCTTACATGATTTGTTTGCAGCTTTTCCAGTTAGCAGCACAAAACACCAGCTAGACAATGAGGAAGTAATACCATAAAGAATATTGTTTTCCGGCCAGGTAGACAAAGTTCCTTTTGTGATACCATAACCTTGATTTGTTTGCTTTATCACTGCTTGTGTGCTCTGCAGCTCTGTGTTATCAGACTTTTCCAATGACTGGTGTGACTTACAGCATTCCTGCTGTAAGCACAGATTCATGGATGAAGCATACTTTCGTTAGTGGAAAAGTCTATCATCAGTTTTCTCAATTTATGTTGCTTTGTTTCATGCCCAACACAGGCCAGTCAGTAAACAACTGCTTCCAAAGATGGGCAGACACCTGAGGGTGGCAATGGACTATACTATTTATCTCAATCAGACAAAACTCATCTGTCTCAGCCAGAAAGGCCAGTATTTCTGTGACAGAGGTTTCAGACATACACCCCATCCCAACCAACCAAAAGTTCCTGCTGAAACTGAGCTACATAAAATCAAAGAACAATTTTCAATTTGATCAGCAGATGCATCAAGCTTTTTCCCCCGCGTGGTGTCTTGCCTATAGGTCTACACCAAAAGTGAGGTAATGTACCTTGCACTTCCAACCTCTTGGTCTTCTTTCTATAGTAAAAGTCCAACTAGCCTTAACCCAATAAATAAATATTTCCAGCCTTGCTGCCGTCTCTGTGTCCCAACCAAGTGCAATGACATCACAGCGACAGCTCCCGGCACTCCGAGATGATGGGAAAGTATAAACAGTGCTCCATCTGCAGTTCATTTGCTCTCCCTGTGAAAAAGGGACCAAAACAAGCTCTTGACTGATGGTTGGTTTCCATAGTTTGGTGGCAACAGCTCTGCAAATGAACTATTTCAGGCAGGAGCTGGTGGCAGTTATTTGATAAAACACAGCAGTGCTGATAATACATGAGGGTTTTTTTAATGTGGACTTTGTAAATGATAGGATTCAAGGACAAACTTGTCAGGTCAAATCTGCCCCAGGTGCTGAATGTGTAAAAGCTGAGAGGTAGAGATTACTGCAGGGAAGATTAATGGCACTATTAACATGACTCTGTGGAGCTACATAGCTCTGCTCAGAGAAAAAGTTTGGGTTGCAGGCATAGTAAATGAAGTCTGGGTATGCTCTAGGCATATTTTTATTCCCTTCTGTGTACAGAGATGTTTTATTTCAGAGTTATTCAAATATACTCAAGCTGTATATGTGAACTTTAAAAATTACCACATTTAAAAATTCTTTTAGCTAATGAATCAGTTACAAGGTAAAATCAGCAGAGGTTTGCATCAAAATATCTTCTATTGAACATTATCCAGCTAACCTGTACTGAAAGTGCAAAATACAGCAATATGTACAGCTACTCCCTGTAACAGAACATGTCTTCCATGCTGCTGCAATGCAATCACTGTGTGATATTTTCAATTATTATAATTTCAAATGGGAGCTCTGATTCTCTTCAGGAACACCATTCTATAGCTCATCAGGTGTGAAGTACTCCTGTATAGAGAACAGACATTTTGTGTCAAACAATAAGAAGACTTGAAGCCATTGCGGACAATATTCTTTCCTTCTGAAATCAGCCAAGACTCTCCTCATTTCAATACTTGCCTCATTTACATTGGCTGAAGGGATGGCACCCAGGGGAGGCAGGGCCACCCAGAGAGAAGGGCAAAAAGTTTTTTGTTCCTCTGACTTTAATTCATCCTTCATTTACAGCTGGCCCTGTTGCTGCCAATACTGTCAAGAAAACTTTTGAGATCTGCTAAGAGGTTTTAGCTCATCTTCCTGTCATTCAACAATATCAGTTTCAGGGACAAGAAGCAGTTTTGGGGGAAAGGGGATTGTGAGAATACGACCCAAATGTTCCTGAGTTTAATAGTAAGTTCACCAAATGCAGTTCACTGAGCCTGAGCTATTTTTCTGTCATCCCTGAGTGTCCAGAGATGGATAAATGATTCAGTCAAACATAAACACAATAAATTTTGTAATCTGTTGAATAAAGGAGTCTTTTTGTTTTTTTCCCTGATCCTGGCCTGAGGTTCATTTGGGGTTAGTGGAAATGCACTGTGGTTAAAGCACTGCATATCACCAGAGCAACATCCTGTTCCCAGGTCAGCCCATGAGGATTGCTCCTTGCAATCGGTTTGAAAAGTTCCTGAATATTCATGAGCTTTATTCTCTTCAGATTAGGCTGAACTCTTGCACTAACTCTGGAGACCAGGCTGTGAATATGCACTACTCAGATTTCCCATCTGCAAAATGGCTTTCTTTACATCACAGAGGCATGAGAAGCATAAATTAAATTACTTCCCAGGTAGGGAGGGCTTTTGAAGAAAGGGGTATGTGAAGAAAGGGGCTGTGCAAATTCACCCAGTGTGTGTAGGGGTTCTTGTGCCTTTTGCCCCCCACTAGAAGCTACTGGCAGGTGATGTGTCCATAATTGTATGGCAGGACTTTACTTTTGATTCAAGCTGCTTCTATTTTGGAATATTATAGGAAGGTGAAGAAAGAACCTGGTGGTCATTAAAGTTCAGTTCTCCATTTATCTCTCAAGCACCTTGCAGAGCTCCTAATTGAAAGCATGAAGTTCTGTACTAATTCATTGAAATGTTCATTTTAGAGCCTTTTATTCCTTCTTTTTCCAGTGAGCAATGGGAATTGCATCTTGTGTTTTTACTAAACCTGTATTCATAATGGCAACCCAGATATAATCTCTCCTTTCCAGCTGGTAATTGCTTGTTGCAATCCCCTTGGACACACCAGAAATGCAGGATTAATGAAGGCAGTGACAATATTAAGCCCTGTGTCATGTTTTGTCTGGGTATGAAATTTCAGGATATCTGCTAAAACCCAAAACGGCTGAGTAACTCCATCCGCCTCTCCTTTCCTTGTAATTATTTACATGGAACCATGAGGAGACAGCATGTCATAATATCCATTCATTCTTGCAAACCCCAAACAAGGAGAGAGCTGAGCCAGGACTAAGTCAAACATACAGAGAAAGAAACAAGTACATCTGGCTGGGGATAAACAGCCAGCTTTTTGCTTCCTCTCCTGGAAACCTTCTTGAGTTTTGTTCTATCTCAGTTTATCCTCTCAGAGATGGAATGGCCTGCTTTGGCATTTGTGTAGCAGCTTAAAGCATCCTCAGATTTGGGTGTCATTAAAAACTTTTTAAAAAGTTCAAAATCAAAAGCAGAACTGATTCTCAGAGCTGACAACCCACTGCTGTATAGATGAGCACAGGCTGAAGGAAAGAATCCTGATTGTATAATCAATTCTCCATCTACAAAGCCAATACCAACATGGGTGAGAATGATGAGCATTCCCCACTGCTCTTCTAATGTTTGAAGCACGCTGCATTGTAAAGAAAGAGAGCTTGGGGAAATACACACAACAAATTGAATCAAACTGGAAATGCTGTTTGCCTCCAGAACAGACTTGGGGAATTGTTGTTAGAAACCTTAATTTATTTTATCTGTCTCCATGCCATGGTAACTTGCTGTGTATTTTTAAGTACAATAAAAAAGTTCAGTTTATTCTTCTCTGAAGTTATTCTAATGGAGTCAGTCATCCTCTTTTAACAAAACTGCAACAGAACATCACAAAAACATTTACTGGGAAGGCTGAAGAATGGTAAACAGAGAGAGGCTTAGGATTTAATAGTAATATTTGTCATATTTGTCATAGATGAGTAGGTACATTCAGTTATTTCTACTGACTCTTCTAATCCTAAACTTATGTTCCAGACAGAGTTCTCAAAGATATTTTTACCAAAAGGAATGAATATTCTCAAAATTCACTCAGTCATATAGAAAAAACTGTTACAGAAAGGTAAAAACAAAACCAAATTTTATCTAATGTTTTAAAGAAAAGGTTTCTCTGATTGTAATTGGTTATTCTACAATTAAATCATATACAGCAGGAACAGGAGGGGTATTTACAAGGTAAATGCTACTAGAAAAATAAAATCTAAGTATCAGTGGTAGCTTTCAGTGTTGGTATATGGCGTTTATTTTGTTAATTACAGTCAGTCAATTAGCATTAACTCACAGAAATTAATTTTGTAATTTTATGTTTCTTAGTTATAGCTCTCAGCTTTCTCCTGGCTGTGGGAACTGAGCTTTCTTACAGAAAGGATTTCCAAAGGTTTCCATAGTTCACAAATCCTGCAGCAGCATCTCCATGTCTGCTCAATTACTCTACAGTTTAACTAAAACAGCATTTCAAGAGAAGGTGAGAGTTTGCTTTTGCAGATTTCCTCTGCACATCTGCCCAGACTAAAGCCAGACTTTTTTTGCTTTTAGCACACAGGCTTGGAAATAAAAAGCTTGATAGTCAAAAGGTCACAAATATGAGTGCTTTTCTAGAACCAGACCTGTGTGGATAGGCATTCACATGTACATAACTCTTCCAAATTTGAAAGAGCTCCCAAATGTGTAAAATTAGGAACCTTTTTTGTCTGGTGGCCTTGAATGAACTGGGCTTGGCCATAAACAGGGACCAAAGATAGAAGTTAACCATATTGGGAGGTTTTATATTTTTTGTGTAAGAAAACTTATCTTTCAGCTACATTTACCCACCTCAAACAATGAGATCACCACAAATGTATCTGCCTGCTTTGGGAGTAAATCAGACACTATTTATATCCAGAGCTTTGAATTTTTACAGCCTAGTAACACAGGACAAGACAAAGGAGATAAAAGAAGGAGAAAATAGTTCATAGCTTTCTGATAGTTGGTGCCTTTTCCCCATCCTGGAAAGTTTCACAAACAACTGTTGCTTTTTGCTTTGTTGGTATGAGATCTCATTCTGAAATCAGTGATTTGAAATTTGGCTTGAAGACACTTCCCAAATCCGGTATTAAGCTTTAATGATGCAAGAGTAATGAAAGGGCAGGATAGGCATAGATTATGGTAAATAAACAGTATGATGTGCCAGGAAAAATGTGGAAGGGAAGTAATGAAAGACAAATGTTCTACCAGGATTTAGTGAGTTCCATCTCAGACTGGCACTAGCACAGTGAAGTTCTCCCATTACAAATTCAAGCAAAGCTGCAAGAAGCAAAGTTGTGAGCTTTACTTTTGTACTGAAAATGTTTTGAGAAGTTACTTTTCAGGAATTTATCATAACAAAGAAAAACTACATTTCCCTGCTTGCACTTTCTCATTGTGCTTTAAGAAATTAAGGTAAATTATTCCAATTAGATGTTTTTCTTAGGATTTTTTTTTTTCTATTTAGGGGGAAAGAGATGACTGTTCTGAGAAGGATTTAGTGCAGGCATTCAAGCTGTGCTGCAGGAAAGGGTTAGGAGCAAGTGAAACAGATCTCGAATGTCAACTCATTCTCTTTTCATTGCAGTCAGGCTTGGGTAAACCTGAGCAAACTGAAGTGTGTGCATACACACATCCTTCTGCTTATGGAATGTAAAACTCCAGGAGAGCTGAAATATTGTGACAGAGAACAAATAAAGAATTGTATAAACAGATTTCATTGCACTTGGTAGTCCTCAGCTCAAGCTTTCGTGTATCCACATAGTGCCAGCCCCAATAAAGACAGCATTTAACAAAACTGAATGCCAAGTCCAAACCTAGGATCCAGTTACATTTTAATGTATACATAAACTCTGGATGCAAATATTTCATTGCTAATCTGGGCACAAAACACTCAAGATCTGACCCTCTTGCCCAGTTTTCTGCAGATCAAAGAATGCCCTAAACTTGTCATTATTATTTTATAATTCTCTTAATTAAACTCAGAACAAGCTGGAGCTAAAAGGCCATAATTTAAGTGCTTTAGACCACGGAGATGCAGCTCTGAGGAAAAGTGTGTTTTTATGTTGCTAGGGGAACCCTTAATGTGCTATGGCACCAGGAACTTTTGGAAAAACAAGAAATGAAGCAGAAGTAAGTATTCGGTAATGAAAAACACAAGAAGATTAAATCAAGGTCTAGAACTCCAAAAGAGGGAGAGCCTCAGCATTTTAAAGAGTCTTTTTGAAAGAGTGGTATAATGTCTGTTTAAAATACTTATTTAGAAAATTTATATTTAGTTATTTCAGGGGAAAGGTTAGACCTGAATTATTGCCAGAGATTGCTAAAATTAAAGGATTAATGGTGCTCTGAAGAGTCTCAGATGTCTGATGTCCAATCCATGGAAAGGTGTGGACTGGGCTGTTCCACATTTTCTCAGAAATCCAGGAATCCAGAAAAAGTTTTCTGAGAAAACATTTTTCGCAGAAATTCAGAAATCTGAAGTTTTTAAACTTCTGAATTTGTTATAAATCAGATCTCAAGAAATCTGTCCATCTTACATGCATGGTTGTGCCATTTTGTACAGTAATCTTCTCCCAGGGCAATACAAAAATCCTTTTCAACTTAAGCTTAACAAAGACTTTCTCCATTTCTGATGGATTGAAACCACTGCTCTAGACCAGAACCAATAGTTATAGGGTCAGGGGTTCAGCTGAGCAATGCCCATTTATACCCACAGAGTACATAATCCATAAAAGATGGAGAAATTAATGTCAAGGAAATGAGTTTTTGTATAGCTTGAATAGGACTGTGTGAATAACTGAATTTTTGGCCAACTGATCACACTGTGTCACTTAGTGTCACTGAAGAATTAAGTGAATATACCTAAACCTAATCTCAAGCATAGTTTGGTATTCAAAATTACACTATCTAAATTTTGAAACAAAACATTTTGACCAGTCTCAGAGAAATCTACTTGCTTGGGTCAAAACTATTTGAATAAACAGCCTGAGGTTACTTCATCTTTTCATTGCCCTGACATTATTTTGCTGCATATATTTGAAAATATTACCAAATGGATTGACAGGAAAGCCATCCTGATTCAGAAGTATTTTATATCCAAATGATTGACATAATATATGTTTAATCATACAGGAACTGAGCACTGCTTGATAGAAATCTTCCTGTCTCCCACAGCATCCACAGCAACAATGCTAATTTACACCAGATGCACATCTGGCCTGGCCTGTGTAAAGAAGCTGTTGAGGTGGAAATTTAATATTTAAACTAGTACAAACCTACAGAGTTCTGCAATAAAATTAAATTTGGGTAAAGGATTAGTTACTCCTTTCATTATCTACTAACGGAGGCTTATTTTTACAGCAGACAGAAATTGCAAATTATTGGAAGAGATATTTTTGCTGCTAATGCAGTGTCAATGTCATTACACCCTGCAACCTCTGAAGTGGGTGAGTGACATAGCTAAACATGGTGACAGAGTGACCCAGCACCCCAGGCTTCCTCCCTTCTTTTCTACAAAAGCTGCACACAGCCACATACATGAACTCTTTATAGAGAGATGAACTTCAATATAGTACAATGCCCTGAAGAAGTCATAAACCCTGAAAATCAGGGAAGGTGAGAATAGAAATATTTACCACATCAGGCTTTTTATGAATCAAGGGTTGCTGAAGATACTTTTGGGACCAAGGCTTGAGCTTAGCAAGTTTTTAACAAAAAATAGCTTTTGCATCTGTCCCTTTTCCTCTCCAACTTCTCCAGTTCTGCTGATTTTTCCTCCTCCTTCTGCTTCCTTCCTTCTTTTTATCTGGATATAAGAGGGAAAGGATAAGATGGGGCTCAAATTATGACTTTTCTTCTGTATTTGTTTCTGTTTCTGTTTTCAAAAAGTGGGACAAGCCCTGAGGGCAGGTGACTGGTGCCTCCTCAGTGACTGAAGAGGATGTAGAAGGGCAGCATGGTTGGCTCTCTATTGTCCTGCCTTTCCTAAGCAAATTTTATGTTCCCCACCTTTAATGGGGTTTGTCTGGCCTTGCTGTTGATGGGGCTGAGTGATCACAAGTTTTAACGTAAGACCTGAAAAAGATAAACAGAGTAATAGAAATATTAAGCAGCCATGTGGTTTTCCTTAGCTTCCACCTGACATTCCAGAGATGTAATTAAATTTCTCCAGTTTTGGCCACTGCTGGGAAGCGTGATGGAACAGAGAGGGATCACTGGAGTTTGTGCAGTCCTTGCCTGACCTGAGGCACAGCAGTGTGAGAATGTGCTGGAAAGTCCTGTAGAGAGCCAGAGGATCCAAAGAACAGTCTAGTGCATCTGCACTGAACACCTACAGTATTCTCCTCACATTATTTTCCTTGGATTAGTCTGACCTTTTTTCCAATGTGATGCCTGTTCGATAATGGGGGCATTTAGATAACAGCTCTAATCAGCCTTACAGCCCCTTCTTTTCTCTGTAATGGTCTCTGAATGACACTGCTTCCACATCCACCTTCCGTGTACTCTGAAAAATATACAGTGTGGAAGGATGGTGGTGGGAGAAACAAAAGGCATTCACCATCAGCAGGAAAGGAACAATTCTATAGATATTTATTTGTTAATCTATCTCAGTCTCTATATGCTGTGTTATTGCCTGCCTAATGAGTGAACCCATGCAGAATTAGTAACAGACTTCCCAAAGCTTGGGGATGAGGTAATGGTGCACTGGAAGTGTGACCAGCACAACTCTGAGTGCTGCAGGACACTGCACATACTACACAACAAATTATTTATGCACTTTCAGCAACAACAGCAGCTGAAATTTTTACAGGGATGGTGAAATGCTGGAATATGAGTGGTTTGATGTCCTTTCTTAAGAATGGATTTGAGTAAAAGACATCAAAGCACAGACAAGGACTTCATTCTGTATTAATACCCCTTTGTAACCAGGTTTGAAATATCAGCTGTTACTATTCTTTTTGGTTTAATAACTTTTCCTTACATTGTAGGCCAGCAACTAACTAATTAGCCCTAGATTTGATAAGGGATCTTCTAGCACATATCCCTATCAGTGTGTCTCTTATGACCAACTATCAGGGAACATTCAGCACAACCTGACTTCACAATTACAGAAACCTATTTGGGATATTAAAAAGCCGTCTATGCCCTTAATTCATTAAGATGTATTATTTTCTTGGAGTTTTGAAAAAACCATTGAAATATTAATGGAAAAATGTCTTTCCTTTTGAATGTTTTGAGCAGTTATTACTCTGTTAGGAATATCTATGGAGCATGATCAGCATTCAAAGTTCCTTTTTAAACAAATCCAAAATAGTTCACCATAATACTAAAAAGTCTGTAACTCAAACCTGGTAATCCTCAATCAAAAAATTATGGAATGATCCTGATTATGGAAGATTTCTGCCAAACAAATAGAATAGAATACAAAACATCTACAAAAGTTATAAAGCAGAATTGACCTTGGGGACCATTTGGTTAATTTTTCATGGTATTTTACCATGTTTTTATGCTTCATTAGTCCCCACGACTATGGCTTTAAATCTGTGCCCAAGGCCGTAAGAGTGAGTATGAAATAATGAATCTAGGTCATGTCAGTGGACAGGACCAGACAGGAAATCTATGTAAAATGCACCCAATTTAGTAGAGTTTTCAGCACCTTCTATTATTGAAAGCCATGAAAAAAGCAGTAAGTTACAATGAAGTTACATTCTGGCAGATTAAATATGCAAACTGGATGCTCAGTACTCTCACTCTCAGCAGATGGCTAAAGCATTGCCAGACAGGCCATATAATATTCTTTTTTATTTGGTATTTCCAGATCCTCTGACAGAGATGTCCTTGCTTTTTAGTAGAAATATGCCCTGTGGAAGATTTTCCCCTAAATGATTAAGAAAGAAAACTGTCTCCTCTGAAAAAACAAGCATTTGCTGGAGGTACTGAGAAAATGGCCCTCCAGTTATCTGAACATAATTCCAAGAACCAGTTCCAAAGTTTGGGTAGTGGACCTTGTGCACTATCTAACAGCTTGGTTCATTCACCTATTTCAAAACATATATTCCTTAGAGAAGACAATATTTTGTCCTACTTTATTATAATAAAGCCATAAATCACAGGAGATTACTTTAAAGAAAAAAGGCACAAGAAAAAAACACAAACGAGGCATAAGGCCTAAGCAGTATTTTGCTCTGTATTCTATGTTTACATGGCAGCTATACTATAAACACCAAGTATGCAATTCCACAATCCTCAAAAGAAAAGGCAAGTGACCTGGTTTTAATTTTAGGTTTTCTACATTTATATCTGGGAACTGTACACTTCCAGGAATTATGGGTTAAGTTGAAGGAGAAACAGGAGCAACTTGCTTTGCCAGTTTAAAATAGAGTCCACTCATTTCAGGAATAGTTTCTTTTTCACATGCTGAGACTTCTCCTGAGGGAATAGCTCACTGATACAGTAAGGACAATAGGAGCAAGATGTCTTCCTACAGTGTAAAGTCAGAACAGTAATGACTAGACATAAAAATTTGTAATTTAATGCTTTGAAAGAACAAACATTTTGAAAGCATGTTTCTGAAATACATCTGCAAAATAACTTGTCCTTTTATTCATTGTTCCATGAGACTCATGGCACTATGTTTTATGGTTGCTCAACTCCAGGCCCAAATATTTTCCTGCTGAAAACCAGGCAAATTTTTTGGCAAAAAGCATAAGCCAAAGCCAGTGTGGAAAGGATCTCCAGCATGGATCCACTAAAACAGTGCACTGCATCTCTGCAAGTGGCAGCAGCAGTGACACATTATAAACATCCTTCCTCCTGATCCAACGTTGCTTCAAATGAATTGAGATTGTACTTGAGGTATATGATATTTATGGTAAAAGCTTGGAATCATTATTGTATATTTTTCAAAACCCATGAATAACTTATCAACTGCTAAATTGATGGCTTCTGTGCCTAAATTACATTCTATACCTCTTTTGGAACAATTAATACTAGTGGTCATGGTAGTTCCAGAGGAATGGAAAAGCTGTGGAACAGCAGCTCTCGCAGAAACAGACACAGCAATAAGGTCACAATATATGCAGGGAGCAGCCAGCACTGGGCTTGCTGCACAGTAAAAAGCAGAAAGAGTTTCCATAGGAAATGGAAAAACTCCCAAAGAAATATCTGTTAGCAGAGAGCAAAGAAGGTCAGCCAGGGCCTCTAAGATCCCTATTTATAAGAGCCTACCCCTGAGTCCTCATTTGTGAAGGTGGCTGTTTTTAATAGGAATGACAGACAAAGGTCTAGTCATATCACACAAGGAGATTTGTGTACACAAAAGCATCTTCTGCACTTCCTTTTCTTTTTCCCAGAAAGTTTGGAGATTTGAGCTATGTAAGATGGATGAATGAGGACGTGATCTTGTCTTTGGAGTTTACACTGCTCAGATTAAACTGAGGATATTTTCCAAAAGCATGTGTTATGTATTTAAGAAAAGAAGTTCACCGTGGGGTGATAGAGATCAACATTTTTTTTCCTGGAAGAAGCTTTGTTTAGTTTCCATTAAGTAATGAGCTGCTAAAGGATTTGCTGCTACAAGAATCTGCAAAAAAAGACACCTTAAACACACTACAGCAAAGTATTGTCCTGTGGGACAATTCCATGGTACAAATTGGTGCCAGTAGGCATTCCATCACCGAAATATCAACTAGAAATAGCTAAACACTGAAAATTTGTTCCAGAAACATTCTTGAGAAAATTGTTTTCCTGAAATACATAATCATGCTTATTTTCTTACATTCCAGTGTTTTTACTGGTTTGGTAGTCTTGACAGGAGGCATGAATCACAAACTCACAAGCAGATAGTGTTTTGCATTCTTTTTTGTGGAAAATTTGGGCCCTAATGGTATTTGCAAGATAGACCAAGGGAAGATGCAACATGAAGATTATCTATTTGAGTTTCATTTACACAAAAATGAGAAAATTGGATACTTCTGTGGTTAGAGTTGTAACGAAAGTTGTGTCAAAAATATGTTCTTTATTCTTTACTTAGCAATGTAGTCATTTATTTTATAGAAACAATTATTTTGACTGGAATACTCTATGAAGCGTTCATGACTGAGAAGAGAGGGGTGGTGGAGTCAGCTGAATTTCATTCTGAGGAATTGTTGGTCAATATACCACCCAGCCTTTATATTACAGAAAGCTTCTCTTTGTTGCAAAAAGATAACCAATGTCAGCCCATATGAAATTTTTCTGTGCTCAATATTCACAATTCAGTATCTGAGTTGTTTGCTCAACTTTGTTCCTTGATATTATTTCCTCTTCCTGACCGGATAGCCTTCTGGACTAAATTAATTTCAAACATACTCCACCTCATCATGAAACTAATCTCACTTTTAAGTCCTACAGTCACTTTCTGCAAACACATTGTCATGACATGCAAATAAAAATGAGTGCAAGCATTTGCTGGGAAAAGGATAAATACTTTCCTGTAATGCTGTTGCGTTGCTCCCATCATCCCATCTCTCATAAAATATACCAGCAGTAAAAAAGTGATAAACAATTGGCCAACACTTATCCACTTATTTAGAAACAGTTTCTTGGTGAAGATTTGTGATTAAGACTGTGCATGTGTCCTCAGCTGTAAGGCAGGATATGTATTTTATCCAGCCACACAAGAAGATCTCATCTTTAGTCCCTATTTGTGGAAGTAAATTGGGCATGATGCCAAGCCATAGCTCCCTGCACACACACTGCTCTCTGAAACCAGCTCTGTGAGGAGCTCACAGCACTGGGCTGGGGCTTACAGGAATCTTGTAGGGCCATAACAGCAAGCACAAGAACCAGCCCCAAACACCAAAACTCCACATGGGCTTACCTACAATTCTATTTGCTCCAGCCTTGCTGAAATCCTCAGATTTCAGCTCAAAATGCAGTGAGCTACAGGCTGACAAAATAAATCTGGCTGGCTTTGGGTTTGTGTTTCACTGCAATAGTTTGGCCCTCAAGACACTCCTAGGAAGACATCAGGTTTCAGGGCTCCATGCTGACAGCCTAGCCTTTCACACAGGGACAGTTTTCAAGCAGTTTGAACAAATAACTTTGCAAAAAGAATCTAGATTAAAAGAGCTCTTCCTTGCAAGGGTGTCACAAGAAGCATGGTAACAGACCCAGCTCACTGGTGCTGGAAGTGCAGAGCTCAGTTTGTGACACCTGTGTAACGGGAACAGCACTGCTAATTTACTCATTTGCACAAGGATTTTCCTGGGTGAGAACCAATAGATCAAGTTCCACACAAATTTAGTTCAGGTCACTCAGTATCACTCCTAAACCTCTCTCCAGGACAGAAACACAAGTATTACTTGTAAAAGGGCCATGAGCATTTGTACAAAGTCTGGGACTCCTTCACCTCTTGGCTGTTCTAAGGGCTTGCCAAGTTGTAGGACTAAATCTGATATTCATATAGGAGACAACCTGGAGCTGAGATCTCTGTTTCTGCTTTGAACTGGGGTATACAACTCCGTCCTCCAGAGACAAAGTTTCAACATCTGTCAAAGAAGGTCCAAAAGCACTATTTTTCCCTAAAGGGAGAATTACAAAGTGAATTAGTTAACACTTAGAAAATGTTTAGGGTTTCAGGAAAATAAGTACCATGGAAATGCAGGGTGCTGTGATCCCCTTCTAATGGAATATTTTATCATCCAAAAGTGGCAATTTCCTTACAAGTCAAACTGTGTTCCAGTGTAATTCCACGATATCCTTAAAAACAGACACCACAGGTTTTTCCTTGCATTTTGTACTTCAGCCAGACAATCCTCCACTCCTTCTGCTTTGAAAAGAATTGAGTACAGCAATGGTTCTGCTTCCACCCTACAGAACACTTGGAGTTTTGCACTTCACACTTGGGCTCCTGCTGTATAGGAAGTTCTACTGGTGACAGCAATGAAAGGAAACAGCCCTTCCGAGTTGTGAACTCCTAGGTGAGTTGCCTTTGTTTTCCAGAGTCAAAGCATGGTATAAATGTTCTAAATTAAGAATCAAAGCATTCCACATCTCTGAGTACATGCATAAATTAAAAGTAGGAGTTTATAAAATACTTCAAGACCTTAAACAATAGGTGGACACCACAGCCCATTCCACAGTTTTGGACTGGTCCATTACCATTTTATGTACAGTTGGGCATATATCTGATAAACACCCCTACATAACTGCACTTTTTTTAAAAAAATAAGCACTTTACATGTTAAAACAAAGATGTAAGTAGCAGGGGGCAAATCAAAACACCAAATGCAAACACTTGTAAATTTTCAGAACTTTGAGATCTTAAAAGAATTTGCATTCTGGATCCAAGCATTCTCATACTGACCTTGAATTTACTGGATGGCTGGAGACTTCAGAGTGGATGAAATCCAGTCAGCAAATGTTCCAAGTTTCTAAAACTCAAATACTTACCTGAATTTGAAGTATATAATGAATTTGTCTTCATACAGTAGAGACAATTTAAGTTGCATTTGGTACTCAACCATTAAATTATGCAGACTTTTAAAATGCACAAACTTATAATAAGTACCTCCAGAGCATTCAGAACAAAAGCATTCTATATGTTTAAGAAGAAACTAAACAATATAAATTATATTATTTTAAATGTGTGCTTTCAAAGGTTCCCCTGTTTACTGCATATTAAGAAATTTTTTTCAAAATTGTATTATTGAGAAATAAAGCAGAAAGTAAAACTATGAATCTTAGATATTTAGCATTCACTAGTTATGTCTGTAATACTGTCTCATATCACAGCAAATTAGGGAAAAAGGATGCCCAGTGGGAGTGCAGAGCTGGAGAGTTATGTTCCTTATCAAATGGGAGCATGTATCAAATGGATGTTCCACTGGGGTCTGTCCCAGTGCTGGTCAGTGCTTTCACTCCTTACCCAAAGGTCACATCACAGAACAGGCTTGTTTGACCTAGAGACAAAATGAAGTCTGGTACATTCCCAGTACTTTGGAGGTCACATAGTTGTGACAAACTGGAGATACAAATGGAAAACTTTGTACATTTTTTGACTTCTACGAGAGTGAGCCACAACCTCAGGAATAATAACCTGCACAGAGAGAAAATATGGACTAGCTGAGGAGGGAGAAATTCAGATAGAAAAGAGCATAGAAATGACAGCTGAGCAGACAGGATGGGAGTTAACAATGTCATGCTGCTGCCAACACAGAGTGTCATTCTGGAATGTGGAATGTTTGCAGAGGAACCCTTTTGCCGGAGCAGCACTGATAAAGCTTCAGCTGGATTGCTGTGGCTATGTCAGGGACCACACTTCAGGGAGTCCATGCACTGGTCAGACACAGTCCCAAACACAGCAATAAAAATGATGAAGTGATCTATAAATTATGATTTAGGGTAAAATATTGGAATAGTGGGATATTTAGCCAAACAGACTGAGGAAAGCCTTGATAACAGTCTCTCAGATATGTAGAAGGCTATTTTATATGTCTGCAGAAGTAACAAGACAAAATTCAAGAAATACTCAGCTTACATCATCAGAAACATTTTGTAATGAAAGGGTCATGAACAGCAGGAAAATTTGACTGAGGTTTTGTGCATCTCTACTGAAGATTTCAAGGCAGGCTGACAAATGTCTGCCAGGAAGCACCCAAAAGCTTCTGCTTTTGTCTTGTATAAGGTGATTTCTTATTCTTTCCCGCCCTACAACCCTGTGGTTCTGTTTTCTCCTTATCCTGTTTAATTCAAAGCACTAAAAGCTCTGACACACACCACACTGTGAAATACATTTGATTTCAAAGAGCCCAGAATACGTTTCTTATCCACCTTCAACTTCTACTTTCTGCTGAAGGCAAAAGACAAATTATTATTGTTCTCATTCACCAATTGTTTTAGTGAAATTTCAGTTTCTCTAGAAACTGAAAGGCTCAAGCCTGTGGGATGTCCTGTGGGATTGTTGTCCTAAGTCAGATAGAAAATGAAGGTTAAGAAGAAGCAAACACATACTTGCTGTTTCAGGAAGTGTGTCAGTGTCTGGCAGCTTGCTCAGAAGGCTCATTATCTTCTATGGAGAGACTGAGCTGTACGTGTTTCATTCAGGCAGAAAGACAACAGAAAATTAAATCTTGAACGCTGCCATAAATATCTCCAAAACACTGTTTGTTGTTTAATTTACAATTTCAGATGACTGGTACAGCTCAGACTGAAAGGACAAAAATGATGCAAATAATCACAAGAACTAAGAAATGCCAACAACGGAATCAATCTTTCTGTGGAGATTTTCTGAAAGCTTCATAGAAAAGTTGGACTGTAGGGAAATATGTACTTTTTTTTTTTTAACCAGGCGGAGTTTTATATCAAATGTTGATCCACAGCTCATTTGGAGCTATTATAGGGATTAGGTGAAAGGCATAAGCTGTAATTACAAGACAAACCATGCCAAGCCAACATGGGCAATGTTCAGAAAGTCATGCCAAATGACATCCCAAGCACACAATGTGGAGAGATTTGCCAACAATTTTAATTTGTGAGAAATTGTCTCAGTATTTTGTTTCACTTTGAGAGTAACGTTTTTTAAAAATGTCAGCCAGTTACACAGGGGCTGGCTGCAGTCCAGGGGTGAAACTGTGATGAAGAGGGCCATTAGTGAAAAATGCCAAGCTCTGAGTTTCATGTCATTAATATTTATGACACAGTGTGAAGAATCTTATTTAAATGCCACTCTGTGTGTGGGTTGGGGTGAAGGAAAAGAGGGATGCTAGGGAAGGAGAGTTACAGTATTTATACTAAAGTGTGCAGGCATCTTGACAAGGAACAAAGACCTCGACAGACACTGGGTAGCAATTATTAGTCTAATGTTTGGATAGTTACACTTTAACTGACCTCTGATTTTAATGGCATAAAATTCTAAAAATTACTGTTCTGTCAAGCTGCCAAGTAAAATGTATTTAGATGGGTATTTGGAAACCAAATATCATTTTTAACCATCACCTATTATTTTGGGCAGATCGCCTGAAGTGGACTGAACTTCAAATATTTATTTCATGCCAGCCTGCTCGTCCTGAAACTGTGTTGTGATTGCAGGCAGACAATATGTTTTGTTCAGTACAGCACTGTAACTCCTACCAGTGCCTGCTGAAGTCCTGGTTCCAAAGAAGACAAGTTCCAAAGTGACAAATTCCTCCATTTGCAGAGAGTGGGATAGAAACTGTGCTGCCAGGGAGTGCTGCCCTAGACCCTTCCTGGGTCACAGGAGGTGGTGAGGCACTTTCACACCCAGAACTTCCATAAGCAATGGGGTTTGTGCACTTACTAGATTCAGATTCAGATTCAGATTCCGAATGTGAGTTTCTCCACAGTGAAACTCTGTCCTGTTTGTGTGACTGTCCTGGAGCCAATGCTCTGTGCTCTGTCACATGGATGCAGTGAGCCCCTCTCATGTTTTCATAAAGCTCACATAAGATTTGCATGAACTATGTAGCGAGTCCTCGGCTCCCCGTTTTTAATGCAAATTGTCTCCTCCTCTTGACATAAATAGTCTGTTTTATATCCTAACTTAATTCCTACAAACTGCTGTGTTTTTTCAACTTATGTTGTTATGTCAAGAAATAAATGAAGTGCACTGTACACATCATATTTTTCACACAAGTGTCTGGCATGTGTATTGCTTACATAAAAATACAGCATTGTTTAAGAAAGAGAAAATTTAGAGGGAACTGGTATAAGAGATCCATTTTTTTTAAAGCAGCAATTCCTTGGAGATGATTTTTTTTTCAAATTACAGTATTTCATAGACTAAAAAGAAAATCACCAAGTGAAATAAAAGTTACCATTTTATACAAAGGAACACTGCTATTTGTAGCACTAAAATATAAAATGAAATACTATTGGAATTAACTGCTGAAAATTTATTTTAATATGTGCTAACAGAAATTTGGTTGTGCACTCTGTTACCCAGGAAATGTATCAGCTTTGAAGTCACTATCTCCTGTTTCTATTCAGAGAAGGTCAAAGCTAAGGTTCAGCAGGAATCCAGGAACTTTTAAGGCAAGGATGAATTAACTCATGTGGCATGTTGTCCTAAATTATTGCTTTGTAACTATATCCATCTAGAGTATGCAGTAACATCCAGAAGTTACAGATAGGTGATTGTACTTTGTGTCTACACAATCAGCCCTGAAATAAGAAAGAGCTTGGTTTCTCATTGACTTTTAACTGGTAAATAATGACTGTGGAGAAATTCCTCCTAATGAATTTTAATAGAATTCTCATTAGTGGGATATCCCCTTTTGCACTCCTCAGGCATCTCTTTAATATATGAAAGTCAATATGACTGACTTTCATACATTTGCCAGCCTCATATCAGGGTCCATATTGATAAATATAAAAATGCTTCTGGTCATTCTAAAAAAACCTCAGTGGAAGGACAAGGAGCCCTATTTGATAGTCCTGGGAGGGCCATGCTCAAGAGGCAGTGAGGATCAGGGCTAACTGGAGGGCTCACCCAATGCTACTACACCGCAGCAGTGTAAAGCTAAAGGGGAGGCTGCCCAGCATCTGGAACTGTTTAGCTTTTAGTGAGCATTTTCTACTGAGCACAGAGATTATCTTATCTCCTTTCTACCTCAGTGCAACATAGAGACGTGTGTTTCAACACGGTCATTGTCAGTGGCATTGCTACATTCACACAATTGCATCAACCGAGTTCCTCAGCATTTGATCCATTTCCTGCAAAGAGGGAAGGTCTTTGACTTCAAGCCTAACCAGGGTGACTGCAAGCTGATCCCAAAGGTGCTGAACACTTATGATCAGGACATCTCCAAATCAAGAGCTGAGGTGAAGAGTTCAACTAAGAAGGTCCCTGACTCCCAAGAGCTGTGCACCTCCTGGAAGGCACCGGGCCTCTCCAGCTGCCCTGGCCATTAATGTGAGCTGAGGGTGCTCAGTATTCTGCATTACCCAGCTATAAATGCATTACACTTAACTGCATAATCTCAGGGATAAGGGAACATCTGTCATCCAATAGCAGCAAACACCATCTGCTTTTGTATCACCATACTCCTACTTACTTGAACAAATGGAGCTCAAGGCTCACTGGGCACTGCTTAAGAAAAGCAAAATGTATTTAGACTTGTTACTTTGCCCTTTTGCACATTTGGAATAGCTATAATGAAAGGCTTTGCTCACAAAAGCTTTCATTACAGTAATTTGCTCTTTGTGCTTTCTCTGCTATAGTTTCAGAATTATATCATTTTTCTCTAACAAGCTCATGGAAACTATCCAAACTAGTTATGAAATAACTCACCTCCATTACTCCCAACCTTAGCCAGTAGCCTTTTTCAAGATAATATCATGAGTCTTTCTTGATCTCTTCATCTCCTGCCCAGAAGAACGGATGGTCCAGCCTTCTGCTTCTCTTTGCTGGTACTAAAAGAAAAGAACGCAAAGGCAGCACAGTATCAGGAAAAAAACCTTCCCTGGAAGACCTCTGGAATTTTGCCAAAAGAAATTTACAACTCAGTTGGTTTGAACACTTTGTACTGTTCATAATTTATTGTGACTTCTTATTATTAATAATTTTAATGTCTGGAGGAAAATGAAATTATACTCTACTGCATTGTGGAGTCAAATTTTAAAGATGTTCAAATTATCTGACTAGATAATTGTTCCTCTTCTGGCTTTTGACTATGACTGTTCCTTCTGTTACTTGATTAAACAGATAGCAGAGCATGTGTCCTGGTCTGAAGTAGGAAATTGTTCTTTAGGATGCTTTTGGAAATCTATCACTTCTTCCACTACTCCAATGTACTCTAAAGGCAGTTAATGATAACAATTGATGCTGTGCTTTCCAAATTTAGCCCTCAAGGGATTGATGTGCTGAGTGTCCCCAGAAGAGTACTTGACTGGAAAATCAAACTTAAGGACAGGCATAGAAAAGGATGCTCAAGTAGGCCGAATGAACCAAATATAAACACAGCTCCAAGAACTAAGAGGAAATTAGTGGAGAACTGGAACGGCTCATAAATCTAGAGAAACAAAAATATGTTTGTCTGGAATCTTGGAAATCAAATTCAATTTGTATCTAGTGCTTGGCTGAACTTTCAGACAACATTTTACAATGTTTGTCATTTGCTATACAATTTGTACATTTTGTTATAATTTATAGAAACAGTGTCTACTTGCCTAAATAGGTACAGAGGCAAGGCCTGTAGACAGGTTTTGTACGTATTTAACAATTTACATCCATGCAAAAACCCCCTGAAAGAATAAAACATTTCATTTAAAATGCCTTTAAGCTCACAGATCAAGCTTTAAATGAACAGCATTTCTAAAGCCCCAAACTCTTCATCAGAGTTCCACATTCTCATCTCTGTTCTCACCACAAAAATGAAAAGTGACATCTCAAGGTAATGTTGAATATTATTTGTGTCTCACAGCAGCACTTGAGAACCCGAATAACTGTTCCCACTGTATTTAGGAACTGAGCAGTATCTGTAATCCGAGGCTATCTTAGAGGTTTAGGTTATTAGCTCCTAACAGACTGGGGGTAGGAGGAGAAATAAGCTCTGAGAGATGAAATGTTAGAGCTCTATTGAATTCCAATCGAGCAAATGCACAACAGAACATGTTAACTCCTAAATGATCATGGAAACAGGAGCAGCCTCTGAAGTGCGACTCATGTACTTGTGAGTCATTGTTTAAAACTATCTGCTAAGTCTGGAGACTGAAAGAAAGCTTTGCATCTCCTTGCAAGTTGAAAGAAAGTAAGAATTTGTTCAAATTCCCAATGAGCACATCTGGAATAGTCTCCTGTATTTTGCTGCCAAATTTCAGAGCCAGACACTGTGAGGTTTCTCTGGTTTTATCTGCACCACAAGCCGTGGTACAGCACGGCCATAATTGAGCTGTTCCTGACCACTCTGCCCCAGCTGCTGAAAACAGGATCCTTATTAGTGCTGACATTAGTGCAAGCTTATTTATCTCACTCTCCCTCCGCTGGATTACTACCATGCTTCTCAGAATGTCTTCTCAGCCTCAAATTAAATTGCAAATTATAATCTAAATTAAATTGTTCTTCTTTCCTGGCTATCTTTGGTTTCAAGAAGGCCGTACTTCCCAAACAAACAGTACCATACGGCCTTGAAAAAGAAAGACATGGGGAGAAGCCACTGGTCTTCTTTCAGCTGAAAATCAACTGGATAAAAAGGTTTCTGCATGATCACACTTCTAGATTACCATCCTCTAATATTTTTTTGACATAAATCAAAGGTAGTTAAACCTTTAGAACCAGTACTTCAAAATAATCCAGGTTACTTTAAATGTTACTAAAAGTATTTGTTGGTTTTGGGTTTTTCTTCTCTAAATGAATGCTCTTTAGCACAAATTTCATTAATACCTTTGTCATCAAATTATAGGGATCAGTAACCTCTGCTGAAGAAAAGGCAAGTCCGGATGAGAAACTTTAATGGATCTGCACTGGGGGGCATTAACCTCATTGCTGCAGTTTGCTGGAGCCTGAGCAGGGCCCAGCTCAGCAGCCTCACTAAGGATTGGCTGACAAAAACAAGCCCTGCAAAATGGGATGTAAAACAAGTCAGGAAAACATCCTTTACAAGGCTGCATGGAATACAGGCTATTCCCCTGGATGACTTGCCATCATTAACCATTTCATTAGTATTGAACCCTGCAGGGCCTGTGAGTGCCCACGAGCACTCTCCACTGCTGCACAGCCACCAGGGTATGTTCTACATGAAACATGTGCTGAGGCTCTGCCATGTGGGGCTTTTCATTGTTTCCCCCTAAACAGAACATTTTCTCTGAAAACCTTTTTTGCTTAAGTTCCTGGAAAGAATTATAGGGTGTTTTGCTTTTTCTTTTTCATAGAAGACAAGGTCCAAAGTGACAATTTCATTCTTGCAGTGGGCAAAAGGAATTTGAACTTGCCCTAATAACTGAGTACTTTAGAGGAGTGTTCAAAAACTTTTGAGATAAAGATACAGATATAGATGATATACATAAGAGCTTTTCCAGACTTTTCAAAAGACTTAAGGAGGTTTTCAGAGATCACATGCTACTCACTGGTAATGAAATAACAGCCTCTCTTTTCCTGCTGTTTGCAACTGATACAGGCTACACCCCTTTCCCTCTTTCTCTAATGTCCCTTATATTCTTTTATACCTATATTACAAAAGCAAGCAAAGTTCTCTCCTGTACATGCCATAGGTGGATAATACACTTTTAACTGTCCTTGCTGGGAATGTCAAAGCAGGCAGTGCAATCCTTCTTACTTCAGCAATAGGAATAAACCCTTGTTTGACAGTTTGCTGATTCCTAGATGATCTCTTAGAAAAGATAAATTGCGAACTTTCTCCACTTCCAGTCACTGACATATTTGCATAAATCAAATGAGAATAAATGGAAAAATAATGATTCAAAATCAGACATCAGTGTTCCAGCGTAGAAGGCAAGCAAAATATAACCTATGACAAAGTAGATCCCACATGTTTATAGTGCAACTTCTGGCTAAATTCCACTGGATGACACTGACAGGCTGGTGTTTCAAATCCATGTTCAGTACATGTGTGATTCATTTGTTTCAGCCATATGGGGTTCTGAATTTTTATTATGAATTAACAAGATATTTTCAGTAAGAAATAAATAACTAGTTATAACAAAAATAATCCTAAGGAATTCTGACTCTTTGTCTATCAGGCCAGTAAAAGTAGCCAATTAGATAAAAATGGCAGTAAATCAGAAGGAGCTAAATCCCTACTTACATCCAAGAAGGAATTGCACTGCTGGAAGCCCTGCTCATGTAACTGAGATCTCAAGCCACTAGAGAATTCAGTGTCTTTCTCTGGTTCACAGCTCCAGCTTTCCCCCCTCTTTCCATGACTGTTTTATTTCTGGTCTGTGCACAGCAGCCATGTTAACCAATTTGTAAGGTGGAAACTGTTGTTTTCCATGAAGAAGCCAATTCAAAGAGCAAGCCTTTGAACAAGAGCAGGCAGGGTGAGACTGGAGTTCAGGCCCACGCTAAGCCACTCACCCTGCATTCTTCCTGCTGTCCTGGTGTTATGAATTTGAGAGTTATGGAGAATAAGGTTCTTGAAGCATCAGAACAAATATTCTTGATTCCAGAGGGTATCTACCTACTTCATTAGATCACATGGATAACACACATCTATACTGAGCTCTCACTGACATCACTACTTCCTCTGTGGTAGCAAAGTTCTCAGGGCTGCTCTTAGGGCTCATCCACTGTATTAGTCACTCAGAGATACTCAGACTGATGGACACATCTAAGTATTCCCAAGACAGCACTGGAGACAGACACAAGACCATTTCTGTAAACTATTGTGGGACAGAAGCAGTAAATATGTTATTTTAGAAAAAGCTGAATCTGGTGGCTCAAGAAAAACAGTAACAGCTCTTAAAGCAAAATTGCCAAAGTGAAATAATACATCATTCAGATTTGGTGCTTCCTCACAGTTTTGATGGAAATACCACTTCAGGTGCAAATCTCCCAACGAGGGCAAAATGTCATCATCAACAAGCTTCTCCTTCATAGTATGTTTCCATAAATACAAATAAATCCTGGTGAAATTACTCACTCTAAACATACAGTACAGGGTGAAGAGGAGAATTTGACCCACAAATCTGCTTCTCAGATTTAATTACTTTTGCAGTCATGAAGAGAATATGATGGTGAAAGGGACAGCAAAGAAGTATCCAGGTACCTCTGCAGCTATTTCTGCTCCCAAGCCTGTGATGCTTCTACTGCATTCTGCACTTAGTGAGGTCACTGAGAGGCACAAATCTGCACATCTTATCCTGTCCTGATCTCAGAAAGATGAAATTATGGGCCACTCCTTGCCATAAAATACCTGCCTTTCACAATTCCATCTCTTTTCCATCACTATGATTAATTTATTTCAAGGCAGCAAATAAGCACAAAACATTTTGCTTCAAATCCGCAAAAGATGTGGGATTTTCCTAAGGAAAACCAAGCCATGCAGTCCCAACACTGTTGATTAAAAGCACAACATCTACCATCCAATGCAGTTTATGACTTATGCCTTCTGTGGCAGGAGGGACATTATTTTGATAGCGGAGGTGATAAATTATGGAAAGAAATTAAATTTTTTCATCCAAACCTTTCAGATGTATCCTTAAATAACCCCCATCAGTTCTTCATTGATTTTCCTTTTTCTTTGGAGATTGCATTTGTGAGTTACAGCTCATCATTAACTAATAAAATTTTACTTAGACACAAGGTAATTGTAGCATGAAACATTCAAACTGATGAGATGAGAATAAAAAGTTAACAAAATTTAAATATTTTGGCTTCTCGAGACCAAATTATCTTTTCAATCACATTTAAAATCTGCTTTACAATCCCTGAAGTGAGAACTTCTGGCTCAATAGCCAAAAGTACAGATTTATGGGAATGGATATGAAAAATCTTCCAGATTAGTAAGCAAAGTCACAGGTTTATCCATCAAATTAAAATCTATAAAGTCTTGGCTAGCAGTAGTATTATGTAGCAGGCTGATATTATCTGAGACAGATATCTGGTGGAAAGAAATCATCTTTCTACAAGGAATATTCTTGGTGTTCACAAGACCTCTGTTTTACAATCACATTCCCAAAGCACTAGAAAGTTAGGGGAAGAGACAGGTTTCCTCAGAGAGATTCCTGTCTCTGGGCACCAGTAGCTTTTTCTTCCAGACAGGATTACCCTGTGGGAGTTGCATGAACTTTTTTTGAAGGACACAATTTTTGCTTCAGAACAGCTCAGACTGTTCTGAGCTGCAGGTATTTTGAAAATAAAACCAGGTTTCCATACAAGGTTAAAACTATTCCCTGAGACCTCTCCCACATCAGATTGCAGGAGCTGGACACTACTGTGCTATCGATACAGTCAGTATATTTTTCAGGAGCAAAATACAAACATTGAGTTAGAACACTTAATATAAGTTTGCTAAGTACTTTTACTTCCTTTCTTGGTCATGGTTCTGAGAGTGTTTGTTTAAATGAGGAGGAAAACTAATAGATTCCCCAAACTTCCCTCCACTGCCAGCAAATACAGAGCTCACCGTCATCCTTTGCATAACATGTGGTAAAAGGAGAAAAATACTCGCTGTGTGTCACTACTTTGCTTTTTACTTTTCCTATAAATGGATACTTATGGCCACTTCAGTTTTGTACTGACTCTTGTAGAGTCTTTGAGAAACATCTTAGGTCTAAATTCTGTGCTCTCATGAGCTGGCATTAATCCTGAGCTTTCCTACCAGCCTGACAGCAATACTGAGGAGGAGCAGGGACATGGCAGTGGGCTGTGGGACTGGCCTGAGGGTCCCAGCTTTTACTGGGGAGGTTTAGTCAGCCGCAGCAGAAGTGTGGTATTGAGAAGAGAAGGATGCCACTGCAGCCTCCCCTTTCTGCTGGGCTGTGCAGCTGCCTGCATGGGCACATTAAAGGCTCTTTGAAGAGCGAGCTGTGCACTGTGCTCTGTGGGTAACGATCTCGGCCCCAGCACTGACAGATCAATTCCTTTCAAAGCACATTCAAACTCTCACATGCAAATAAAAAAGCTTCTTTCCTTAACTTCTGGGATATATACCTTCCAAGAAGGAATTTTAATGCAGTGTGCACATATTATTTCCTACGAGAGTCATGGAGATACACTTTACAGAGATAAAGACAACAGTATTAACTATGCATTAACCTCATGTCCCTTTTGTATGAATTTCTGTGTCATCCTGGTGTGTCAGACATCTGTGAACGATTCTGCCAAAGCTCTGGAAGCTGGCTTGGAACTACCAGGCACCAGGGAAAGCATTCGTGCTCAGGACAGCAGGGTAAATGAATGGTGCTGCTCCTCTGCCTGTGGACCCCAGGCCATGCCAGCTGTTTGACAGGATGAACTGGAAGGCAGATCAATGAGATGCTCTGTGACAGAGGCCTTGGCACACTCCCAAACCAGTTTTTCTCCTTTCACTCCCCAGCTTTTATGCACTGCTCATATTGCTTCAGTTATTTAACTTATATAATCTGATAAACATTAATAAAGAAGCAAGTTCTCCTCCCAGCACTGAATTTTTTAATAATTTCTTTAGGCAGTGAGCTTACAGTCTGCTCCTTTGCCAGGGTCAGACAGCTCAGATTACACAGCCACCTTCCTGCATTAGCACCCAGGGATTTATGGAGAAAGTTTCTATTCTGCTTTGTAGTCAGTGAAAATCAACAGGACTGGCAGCACAACCAGCTTTGTTGTAATGACCTGTTCTGAAGGGAACATTGTTGTTGATTACTCAAATGTTTTTACCTTTAATGGTTTTCTTTAAATTGCTTCATTTCATTGTCTTGTGTTTAGCTCACTGGAGCTCACTAATCTGCTGCACTGAGGAAAAAAAAGTATCAGTTGTATTTTTCTCATTTTTGAAATAAAAACAGATTCAAACGACCCGTTTTGCCAACAAGGAAGAACATAAGTATTAACAAAGCTTATCTCATCATTTTGAAGGCATTTTCTTCTCTATTTACAGCTCCTTTTATTTGAGCTCCATGAACATTTGGGTGGGCAAAGCTGTGTTGGCATGAACAATACAGAGAGAGAATTTCAGGCCTGTAACAGAGAGTTGCTATCTCTGAATTAGATTCTTGATTAAATAAACCACATTTTGACAGCCTTAGAGTTGCCTTTTAAAGGTCAAGACATTCATCCAGAGAACAGAAACACCCTGTACAAAACACAAAGCCTGGTCCATGTCCCAAGGACCTCTTTAAGCAGCAGAGATCTGTGAACAGAAGACAGTGAGATCAAAAGGGGAGCAACAAACCAGAAGCAGCAGCATGGTCAGATAATGATGGCTGTTGCTATTGACTTGTGTCTGAGTGCTGCCAAAGAACAGGGAGATGTGAACAGGACAGGGTATTTTGCTCTTGCACAAGAGTGTAAGGTATTTGCAAGTGCTGGTGAACAATAAGAGCAAGAACAAAAGGGAATATGGTGAAATGTGGTGAGGACACCAGACACACCAGAAAAGAACTTGACTATAGAGCTGGAAGCTGCAAGGTCGACGTGCAGAGGGACATTTCTCCAATTTCTTCCAAAAGAAACTAAAATTAAGAGGACAAAATTAGGCAAGGTAACAAAGTTATGCTGTCTCCACACTCTTCTTGCAAGTAGTGGGTAAGATGTTAGCAGGGGAAAAGGAGCAAGAGAGCAGACAGAGTCCAGCCTGAAGCAAGAGAGCTGCTTGCTCTGGGAGCATCAGAATAAACCCAGCTGCATTTTTTCTATTTGTATTTTTTGGCTGCCAAGTTTTTAATATTAATTATGCTAATATTAATCATATTAACACCTTTGTGGGACTGTGCAGAGCACCAGTTGAAGCTCCAGCACCAACAGGCTGCTGGTTCTCTGCTGCCCGGATGCTGTCCCCTCCTGAGATGGTCACTGACACCCTGACTCTTGATGAAGGCATGAAAACGCTGTCTCTTCTCAACAGGACACCTATTTCTTTTGGAGGTGCTCACAGTACTTTGCTACATTTATCTTTCCACTAGATGTGCTTGATGCTGGCTAGTGAATTTGAAGGGTCCTGGAGTTACAGGAACTGATAGAGAGTCAAAGACACAGATAAACACACAATCTGAAAGATATTTCAGATATTTCACCCCCATCTTTTTTAATTACATTGTAGTAAGAGCTTCAGAAATTATTTTATTTTATATTACTATTTATGAGCACAACTCTGCTGAAACAGCAAGAATCCTGGGGGAATTATAAAAAAATAAATAAGAAAGAAGGTCTGGTTTTGAATGAGGGAGGATGTTTTGATCCAAAGCTTTCCTACTGAGATATGAAGGGACCAAACTGTCCTAGAATTTTGAGCTACTTTGAATGAAAAGCAGCTGGAACGTGCAGGGACCCCTGAAGCAAGTAAGGCCTGTTAGCAAATGGAAACAATAGCACTGTGCATGTTTCAGCTCCATGCTCAGCTGGGCTGGATCTGTGGTAAAATCTACTTTCTGCAAGCTTTTGTGGCTGGAAAGCACTTGGGAGAACTTGCAGCATTCACTGTCAGTTTTACCAGCTTGTTTAAGAACAATTTGTATTTATTTCCTTTCCTTATTAGTAATGATAAACATCATAGAATTCCAGTTCCTGTTCCTTTTGTTTCTATAGACATTTATATCCTTTTTTTGTTATACACTTTTCATTCTAAATAATTCAACCTCCAGCAAGCAATAGAATTACAAAATTACAGGAATGCTAAAATTTGTTTTACCTGGTTGCAATATTAAACTCCATGTATCAGTTAAAATGAATACTAGTCCATAGAAAATCAACATCTTTCAACCTCACAAAAAATTCAGAACCACCAAGAAGATTGATTTAGCTTTGTCTTGTTTTCTTCCTTTTGATGGTTTTCATTATGTACAGTTCTGTATTCCCTTACCTCCCCCGAGTACTTTTAAGTAGCAAAACAAGGTCAGACTTTTATTCACACACAGAGATCAAGAAATTAAGAGTCAGACACGAAGTACTTAGAAGGAAGAGCTGTGATTTATCTCCTACAAACTAACAAAAATATTTTGCCTAAGACAGAAATGCTGGAAGGATAAATCAATCCACATCTGAAAGGCAGAGAGCAGATTAAAAGAAGACATAAAGGTATCAAAAGAGCCGCTCTGGTCAATTGGCAATGACATGTTTGGTTTCCTTTACACTGAAAGAATCTGTGATGGCAAATGCTTCCTGATTTACTCTGGGTTTTCATGGCCTTAAAGTAAAAGAAGAAGAAAAGATGGGATTTAAGGGCCTGAAGTAGCTGTTTTCCTGTTAATACAGAATGCAGTCCTGTCAATACAAGTTTAATCAGCTGCGAGGTTTTCCTCACAAAACCCATAATTCAGCTGTCACAGAAAAAATAGATGTTGGCAGCTCTAATCAAAAGGCACACACTGCAAATTCTGATAACACAGTATGAATGAATCTGAAGTCTGTATAAATGTACTGAAGTCCAGTATTGCAATACTTCTCTGTCCACGCTTTTACCTTGTAATGTTACTATACTGGAAGTGTGTAGGCAGCATAAAATTCTCATAAAAACCAGAAACTCTTCTACATGTACTAACAAAGGAAAGCAAAATGGCAGAGATACGTCCCTCACTCACAAAATCCTGCTTTTTAGTCCATTTTGCACCTCTGTCACCCAGTCTCACATGGAAAGGAGGAAAACAGCAGGGAATATGTATGTGCTCAGTGCAGGATGAACTGAGGAGCCAGGCTGCAGCCTTCAAGCACTCAGCTGTCCTCACAGGCTGGCCCATGCTGTGTCACTTTTCATTTCCTCAGGGGTGCTCGTATTTCTATTTGAGCCATGAGAACACCACACAAACCTGTTTCCACATAAATATTTCACTCTGGAAATAAATAAAAATAAAATAAATTCAACAAGCTCAAATAAAAACTGGGGTTTTTTCAAGGTTCTAAAAAGAGACCAAGCTTAGAAGCCGGAAATCAGGAATGTCAGGCACAACTGGTAGTTCACAAGCAGCTGGAAGAAGTTTTAGGCTCATCAAGAGCCTCCTTAATATTGTTCCATATTGGAACACTTTAGCAAAATTATGTGCTTATTTCCATCCTGCTGCCCCCATATTTCTCACTCTTTCTAGCAGCTTTCTTCTCACACAGTTTGATTCTGCCCTGCTTTAAAATCTGCAGTGAATGCCTAAAAATGGGGTGCCACAGCAGTGCACAGGCAGGGCTGAACCAGCTACTTGTTTTTGGGGCTGAATGGCTGAGGTTCTCCTTCACCATGAACCCAGGGCAGCAGATTAAGCAGCCACCAGTGAGGTACACGCTGTTTTCAGATGCTCACAACATCCATTTGGGAGCAGAAGTGCCAAATGAAGTCTGCCACATTGCTGACACAACTCCTCCTGCCTCTCCTAGGACCTGGTGTAAGCCACCAGAAGTGAGTGTGTAACCCTCATGGCTGTAGAAAAATAGATCAAAAATCAGCTCCCTGTTGATTCAGAAGACTAAATGTAATACTAAAACCGAGGGACTCATTTGATGTCATTTCAGCTGTGACAGAAACTTTTTCTACAACCTAAGTGAAATCCCATAAACTTTCTATTTTGCTATAGCTACCTATAGTACAGTACGAGTGACAACTATTGCTGTCTTCACTGATCTAATGGAGGGACAAAAATTTAATAAAAAAGCTCATAGATGATGCAAATGATATTTGGATTCCAAAAAAATGGATTTAATTCATCCCTTGCATTGGTTTTACAGCCTCACATGAAGTACCAACTATGCTAAGGGCTGCAGAAACACATGGCCATGGAAAGCCCCTGCCTCAGAAACTTAACAGTGTGCAACCTGCCAGTGGTGAAATGTAAGTAGCAATCTCAGAAATAGTGATAAGTACCACAGTTATTGTGATAAGTGATTGTGAAGCCAAAAAATTCCCATAAAATTCTCATAAAACACAGAAACTGTTGTACAACATTAACAAAGGAAAGCAAAATGGCAAAGAGATATGATGTCCCCCACACAAAATCCTGCTTTTCAGTCTGTTTTTCACCTTTGTCACCCAGTCTCACATGGAACCAAATGTGAAAAGCTAGGTTCTTATCACAATTTGGACCCAGCAGCTCTTGTAATACTCACTAATTTCCTGAGAAATACAGCTTCACTTCTCCAGGAAGGCAGGGTGATGCTGACCCCATGCTACTTGATGGGAGAATCTAAAAATCCATTTCATTGTTTTGCTCTAATAGTTTTCTTCTTTTATTTACCAGAGAGAAACTAGTTACCACATATCAAAGGGTTTTGATAGCCCCAGGTATTCACATCAGCCAAAGCTTAAAAAAAAGAGACAAGAAAGAATGAATAGGTATTTCATTTCCCCACAATGAACTGTGGGGAAAACCTCTCCATGAGCCTGCTGATGATTTGGGATCAGCAAATTGTGAATATTCTCATTGTGAATACTCTCATTCAGATTCCCTTGGCCAAACAAACATCAACACCACAGATGTCTCTGGGGATAGGTATGAAAAGTGAAGGAGGACATGGAAGGATCCTGACTGTGCCATACCCCTCCAAAAAAAAATCAAATGGGATAGTCAGAAATGGACACACTCCTGTTTAACAACCTCTTTTCAGTCTGGCTGTTCTCATACATTTTCTTTTTGAGTATAATTAAAATTCTATACAAACCCTCCATTTTCATTTAGCAGTGCTGCAGTGAGCCTTAGTTACAAACTAATCTCTTATACATTTTCCTTTCACATTGTTCAAAACAGTGAAAATTTAGTGGTTGTACCTTTAGGTTATAATATCAATGTTATACATAAATAAACTCTATTCACTGTATTTACTGTTCAATTTTTTTGTTGCTCTTCCACAATGAGAGATTAACATTTTCCTTCAATACCAGAATATGTCTGTGCATTCCTAAAATCTCCTAAAAACAACTTTTATGTCCACTGCATAATACTTCACCAGCTCTGTGCCCCTAAAATATTCCTCATGCAATCCATTAAAGAAGAAATTCGTATGTTCACTACTAAGATTCCAAAATATCAGAACTAAAATAATAGCAGTTTAACAGGTATGAACCCTAAACTTAAACACTAAAAGATAAAATTAAAAAGAACCAAACAAAGCAAAAGATGTCCTGAAATTCCACATAAGATCCCCAAGACAGAGGAGAAGCAAGCATTGTTCCATTATTTAATAAGGAAATTGCAGATCATTTTGCCTGACATCAACATCAGGGAAACTGATGGAGAGGCTGGTACAGGAAGAAATCAGTGTACAATGAAAGGATGATAGTACAATTAACGCCAGTCTACACTGAAAATTAGTTTTGTCAGGAATAAAAAAACCTGCCTATTTTCCCATGAGACCATGAATTAGTTTGATAAAGTAAACTCCTGTAAGATTTCATTAGGGCTTTGGCTCACAAGTCTACAGGGCTTTTGATGAAAGCCCCAGCAATGTATATCATCAGTCTGGTCCACACTAAATGGACCCAAATCATACTGAATGATCTGAACAAAAAATATAAAATTATTGATGGAAAAAGCTGCAAATTACAAAAAGTTATAGAGATATAAATAACATGACGGGCAGACCCTTAATATAGAGCAATTAAGAATACTTAGTGAGGTCTGGCCTATATTTTAACATAGAGAAATCTAAGTTTTACATTAAAGGGACAAATAAAATCTCATTTAAAAGATAGGAAATTATTTTTGAAAAGGAGTTACTGTGAAAGAAAGAAATAGTACTAATAGGTCCAAGTAAACACATTCCCAGGGCAAAGTGTAGGCAAAATTATTCTTATTACCCAAGGTGGAATCAACCATGACACAGGAGTTGGTGCTACTACACCTCTCTGTGGTTTCAAAAAGATCATTACTGGGAGAATGTACTGAAGAAAGAGCTCCAGAAACCCGAGGGTTTTACTGAGAGAAATGATACTTATTTGTGATGATAAGGGGCCTTCAGAAACTCCAGTTGTTAGATTAATGTGTGAGAAGTTCAACAGAGAATTGTGATATATGAGTACAGAAACAGAAGAATGAATGCCCAAATTGCAGTGGTATGTACTTGAAAAAAATCGGACTAATTTTTCATTTATATCATTTGCCACTGAGTCTCCATCTCCAAACAACCACAACTAGAAAACAAGCCCCTTATTATTTGAGTCAATATTATCTGTTAGACTAGGTATAAACCAAACACTTCAATTTGAAATCACAATTACTAGTAAAAGTACTAGTAAGAGCAACTGCTAATTGAAAATTACTAAGTAATAGCTAAGAAGCTCTTTAAAAATAAGCTAAGTATCATTGTACATGAAGAAAGAGTTTGATATGCCATTGATAAGGGCCTGGAATGAATCTGCCCTACATATTTCCTACTTACCCTCCATCTCCCAAGCAAAATCCACCAAACCCTATGCATCCATTATTCACCTACATTTTCACCTACCTGCATCAAATCCAGTTATTTCCCAGTGATCAAACCCTATCACAGACCAGTGTCCTTCAGCAACCCTGCACTCAGCTTGGCCAAGTACACATTGCATGACAGGCACAGAATTCAGCTTGATAAATTGGAGATGTATTGCAAGCACAGGATGAAATTAAAAATGTTCAAGAGCAAGAAAATACAGTTAGGCAGAGGTGAACATACAGGCAGCACCTGAGTACATGGGAAGTGTATAAAAAAGGGAACAGAGAGTAAAGAAGTCAACAATATCAGGCTGTTGCCAAGAAGGCATGAACAAGGGTGATGGTATTAACAGGAACAGAGCTTGCAAGGAACCCAAAATATTCCTTCCACTTAATTGGGATTTGATCTGTGTTCAGATGGATTACTTATTCCTAGCTTGGTGAGATACTGCAGGAATGGGAGAGACGATCTAGGGAATGCCCAAAGAGAAAATTAATGATCAGAGGGCTGGAAAGCATGATGATCAAGGAAGAACAGAAAGATGTGGCACTACTTAACTTAAAGGAGAGAAGGCTGAGAAAAGAGATTTGCTAACAGCTTTCCAACTTATCCTGAGACTTCCAATAGGAATCAGAAAAAGTTAAAATTTGAGCAGACTGATAGATTTACATATCAAATACTAAGATGTCAAACTCAAATCCTAACTTACATTTTTCAGGAGATAAAAGTCTGACAGTGTTTTCCAGACAAATATCCATGCATTAAAAACAGCTTTGAGAAGGTGCTGCTTTCCTGACGTGAACAATAATTTTGCCTGGTACTTTGATTGACGCAAATGCTCAGTCACATTTAAATCAAAATAGGAGGAAGCTACTATTTTCCATGGCTTCCTGTAGGACATATGCACTGTTATCCCAGAGGAGAGGGCAGGTTATGCAATTGCTGAGCAGCTCTGGGGAAACATTTCCAGCAATTATTTGGAAAGGACTGAGAGAATAAATTTATAAGACATTCTCATCATTTAGTGTTTTCATCACTAAATAACTATTAGATGTTAAATGAATTGAATTTTGGTTATTATTTCACTTTCCTTATGCAACAGAATGGAAGGAGAATGGAAACTTGCCACACTAGTATTAGGATTCTTCCACTGCATATGTGTGAAAGTGCTGGCTAATAAAGAAGTGGAATAGTTTCCTCTGCCTTATCATATTCTAGCCTCACTGGCCATATAGTACAGTCCTAAACTTGATTTAGGAGCCAAAATGGACCAACTGTTTTCCAGATTTAAGAGATGGTAGAAAGACAGCCAATTCCCACTTCATAGCAAAGCTAAATGCTGCTCCAATTCATCTAATTAATAAGTCAGGCAAGTTAACAATGTTGACATCTGAAACATTATTTTTTTCTCTTTTAAAGAGAAATGAAATAGAATTATATTACTTTCAAATAAATTTAAATAAATATAGAGTTCTTTGAGCATAAATTATCACATAAATACTTTTCCTCTGGTTACATACTTCCTTATTATTCTTACTAATTATCCTGAGTTAGCAGAATTTCTAATTTATGTGCCTTGAGCATACAAACAACAACCCCACTTTTTTATCTCCTTACATGACAATATTTGCAAAACATCAGATGAAAGATTTCAGCCAAATAATTTTTCCATCCGCTAGTCCTGCAATAGCATGGCCTACTGACGGAAAAGCTTGCTGGCTTCAACACTGAGCTGCTCTCAGGCAGCTTCTAAACTTGAACTGGACATTTTTATTTGTGTGACATTACTACAAGCCCTTCTCAGGTTTAGAGCTACTCCACATCAATTCTATCCTCTGAGCTCTGGAAACAAACTGGAAAGCTGGGAGAGAGCTAAGATACACGGAGCTTTTTCAGAGCGTTTTGGAAGCCAAAATTATGGAAGACTTTTTCCACTTTGACCATTCATTCTTTGTTATGCTTGGCCTTCATCCCCTCCTGTCACCCTGAAAATGAAAACAACATGTTCATTATTATTCATGGAAATTCATCGGATACGAGGAAGGCATCCCTTTTTCTCCCCCAGCTGTTCAGTTTTTATTTCTTTTGGGAAAGACTATGCTATTCTTTGCTTGGGTAGCAATCCTTTGAGCTGCTGCTTTGCCACTGAGTTCAGCACTGACCACCTGGAAGATGATCATTTGCATTGGCTTCACTGATTCTTATCTGCAGGCTGAATAGGGGCCCCAGCAGCAGCAGCTGCAGCCACAGTCCCAGTTCCTTGTGGCACCGAGTACAGGAATGCTGGATGCACCTCAGCTGGCCTGGTATTTAACGGTACATGTTTACAGTGCTCCTTGGTGCAACCTCTGTTCCTGACAGGGGCCTACTGGATGTTACCACAGAATAAATGCTTATTTCTATTAGTGCTACTCCTAATTACATGAAATGAGATGCTATCTATTGCAGCTGACATAATTGCATTGACCATTACCTTGTTATTCTCCTATGAGACAGAGAGAAAATACTGTCCTACTTTTTAAATACTAGTAATTAAATTATATATTTGTATTTCTCCTTTTGTAAACAAACTCTTTCTGCTCTTAACAAAGAAGATATTTCCATGTGTTTGGTTCTTCTGCAATTGCTTTTTGAGACTGGATGAGCAGTACCATGATCAATATTCCATATGAGACCATTCAGGGAAGGCCATTTCAGTTACTTATAAAATCTGCATTCTATAATTGCATGTCTTACATTGCTATTATACTTAAGCATTTTAACACAGTGTCATTTTCCAAAACTTCTGGCTAGCTTAGGAGCTTTAACTGCCATGTCTACTGTGACCTCAGAACTCTTTTTCTGAAATGGTTAATGCAGAAATTTATGATTTACACAATGGGTTTATTTTATTCTTTTTCCTAACATACCACTCTTTCCAGGTTTTGGCACTAAACATCTGCTTCATTTATTGCCATGTTGTCTGTTTATGCAGTTTGCTTGGTAATTCTGCATTTCCCTGCTGAAGGCAAAGATTTGTCTTTGCCTTGAACAGCAGCTTGACTTGTGCTGCACGTAACTGGCTTATGCTTTACCTCCACATTTGCTCTCTGGTCACCATGCACAACATTTCCCCTGAGATTCTCTTTACAGCAGAGTAATGTCCATGTAAAACCTCCCTTTCTGTGTGCCTCATATTACACACAAACTCTGACAGCCAAAAGATACATGTGTCCAAGTCAGTGCTACACAGAGATGTGACACAAAGACATAGAAGATAAAACTTTTCCCTCGAGCTCATGGATAGGTTCTGAATTCCTCTGCTGTGAAGTTCCTGCTGCAGCCCCTTCTCAAGCTGCAGAACTCCACCTCACTACATACAGGAGACAGATCTCTGTATCAGAAGTCTACATACACCTGAAAGGGGGTTAAGAGCAGCAGAAAATATTTCATACAATAGCTCTCAATTGACTACAGAGGAGAATAATTTGCAGGACTCTGTAGATTCCCCTCCCCGGAAACATTCTGCTATTTGTTATCTTACCTTCAAAGACACTGCACGTGTGGCAGCACAGGAAGCCATAGATATGCATTAGCCTTTGTGAAAGGTGCATTGTGAATGCAGAGGATAGATTGCTATGAACATGTGCACGTGCACATCATAGAATTGAACTACAATACATGAAAGTGGTGCTCAGTGTTAACCAAAATTGCAGTCCCAGCTGTCTAATTTTGAGAAAGTAGGAGCTGTGCGTTGAGCATCCTCAAAGCTAGGCTGTGCTTATTCAGAGTCTAAAAGGGATCTAACAGCCGCACTGTAGGCATGAACGACTGTAAAACCAGGGGTTTAGTACTCGCATCCAGGCTGAGGTCTGTCAGAGATCACACTCTGACACTCGACAGCGGAACCCTCTAAAGCGACACTCGATCTGTCAAAAAGACACTTTTTCGAAGCAGGCGGGGCCGCGGTGGAGGTGGAGCCGGCTCTGCCCGCTGCGGGACCGGCGGCCGGGCCGGAGATGCGCTGGGGTGCCGCGGGCCGGGCTTCCTGCTGCCCGCACACCTGGGAGCGGAGCGGGGGCGGGGGCCGGGAGCTCGGGGTACCGCAGCTGTAAAGCGGGCCGGGACGGGCCAGGCCGGCAGCCGCGGCGGGAGGCGGCAGGGCGGCGGCGGGAGCATGGAGCGCTGCTCTCCCCCAGCGCCGGAGCAGGAAGCGGTGGAAGCGTGGCTGGACGATCACGGCGACTTCACCCGCTCTTACTTTGTTAGAAAAGCTACGAGGTAAGACCGGAGCGGCGGCGGATAGAGGCAGTTCCTTTTTTACAGGAAAACCTCGCTCTCTTCCATTTCACTTTGCTGCCTCCAAAGAAAATAAAAATAAGCGACTCCTACACCACCCCCGCCGTCCCCGCTCTCGAAAGAGCAAGAACTGAAACCACCACGCAGCAGCTCCGTCCGGCTGCCACCGAAGGGCACATGCGGCGCTTCCCCGCCGGCTCTCGCCTTCAGCCTCCGGTTCGCGGCCGCTCTGCGGCGGGGAGCGCCCGCCCGGCACCGCGAGCTGCTCAGGGAAGCTGCCCCAGCCCCAGAGCTCCCCGTTCTGGGGTTTTAGTTATTTATTTTGTGTTCTTCTCGGTTCAAAACAGACGCAGTTAACTTCTCGTGAGTAGTGAGCAACTAGGCATTTCCCCGCCCTGCGAAGTAGGGAGAAGCCTCAAGGAGCATCTGATGTCTTTGGGGAGGGCGGGTTATGTCAGTGCTCAGTCATCTCAAAACAAAGGGCTGCTCTTCCAGGGCTCCGTCACCCTGTGAGTTCATCACCTTTTTTGACATAAGGGCGGCCCCCGCAGCGAGGGCCACGGGTTAAGCGCTGCTGAGCCGAGGGTAGAGTATTCGAGACCGGAGCTCCGCCCGAGGAGGGGGCTCAGGAGCCCGTCCAGTGGGAAGAGCGCCTCTGGGACGCTGCGCCTTCCCCCGGGAGGGAGGCGGGGGTGCAGCCCGGACAGGGCGGCGGGCAGGCAGAGATCGCTGCCCGGGGAGCGGGCGCGGTGCCGGCAGGGGGCGGCGCGGGGCCGGCGGGCGCCGCCGCTGCTCGGGGGCGGCCGCTCCGCGCTCGCCCCTTCTCGGTGCCGGTTCTTACGAAGAACCAAATATTGAGGACCTGAAGAGCTCGTCTGGGCATTTCCCCCCCTTGACTTGACATGCTGCCTTTTGGAGATAAGACGAGGTATTTGCTCACTGTTGTCACACACTTCAAGAGCGGGACTTCAAGTTGATTTGGAGTAAATTCGGCTATTTTTAGAAGTGGAGTCAGGTTTCCATTTTGAATATTTTCCGATAAACAAAGCCGTGGGGGTGCAGAGCCCGGGCGATCTGCACTCCCACGGTATATCTTAGCGGGAGCTTGGGTTATTAAGTCCTGCAGTTGGCTCCTCGGACACGGCGTCTCCGCGGGCTCGCTGCGCTCCCGCTCCCGAGCCGCTCGCACCATCTGCTCGCCGCTTCTTCCCCGAGTCACTTGGCGGGGATGGGTGCATTCTGAATGAGGTTTTGCTGCTGCTGCTCCTCTCTGCATGGGATGGGGCGGTAAGAAGAGAAATCCCCATTAATAATTGACTCGCAGAGAGCTAGAAAGCTTCAGGGGTCACCTGCTCGCTTGTGACCATCTGTTAGGCAGTCCCCTTTCTGCTGCTGCTGCTCTCTTAGGTTTATTCAACCGGGAGGGAAAAACCTTTGAAATATTTTTTTAAATGTGTATTTATTTTTTTTTAAGGCTGTACATTGGTGCAGGATGCATAGATGGAAGTCGTTAACCTTGATGTTTGATCTCCCGAGCACCAGTGCATGGTGTGGCACTGAAGGGCAGCTTGTTTGCCCAGGAAATAGGGTGCTAGCAGCTTTGAGAAGTAACATTTTCCTAGTTCAGCCTATCACGCCTCCTTTGGAAACTGGATGTAGTATTGAACAAATAGGAATGCTAATTAATAGTAACCACTGTGTCAGATTTGTTTTCCCCATGGGCAGGATGGGTTAGCTTTTTTTTTTTTTTTCCACTCTGAGGCACAGTTTTGCGTTTGTGCCGTTCTGAGAGAGGCAAGTACTTCAGACAAAACAATTCAGTGAGTCTCCGAGATAATGCCTCTGCAGTTAGAGAAGGGTTTGCAGAAACACTGTGGACTTTTGAGCCCTCGCTTGGCAACAATTCTGTGATGTTTCTGAAATGACGGAAACATTGCAATTGTCTCAAAACTCTCTTCTCTGCTGTCTTGCATAGAATGTTCTTTGTCCTTATTGTATAAATAGAAAACTATATTTAATAAGGAATATCTCTGTTATGTGTAAGTTTGTATTTAGAAAGACAAATGACAAATTACTTCACTGTATGTTGATACAAAGATGGTAACATGTAGAGCTGAGTGGTTTGAAAGAACAGCTGTGCTTTTTAAAGAGGTTTAGTGTTCCACTTGGTAGTGTTATTTGGGGCTTGAAAAAAGAAAATCCTAGCATCTAATACTGTGCTTTGTTTTAGCTGAATCTTTGCAGCGCAGCAAACACTGAACAAAGACTATGCTGTTAATGTTTTGCTACTTAGCATTATATTTACTCTCTCAAGTAAAGCAGGGTTCCCTGAACTAGTTTCAACACTTTTCTAATCATAATTTACTGCTTCTCTTTTTTTTGTTTTGTTTCATAATATGCCAAAGTTCTCACAGGTCCTGGAAGCAATAGACTAAGAAGTTAGTTAATCTGGTGTTTTGCAGAGCATGGAGGCATATTCAGCTGCATGTTGTGAGGCACAATTGCTAAGGGATAAAGATAGTTTCTGTATCTGTTTCTCAACTATTTCTACATAGGAATAGGAAAAGATCACCTGCTTCATCACTTTTGACTGCATAATACAAGCTGTTTCCACTCACATTAATGAGCTTTGAATTAGAACCTAATTTAGAAATTTTATAATGAGTTTGAGTAGTTAATATATTTTTTCTGCAATTAATTAATTCCCACAGTGTTTGATATGGTAGTTCTGTTGGTAATTTCCAGACACAAAGAAGTTTTAATTAAGTGTCTAAAAAATACCTAGAAGATGTATGCTTTGTGATTTTTTTAAGTATGGGGTTAGGGTTCTCATCTCATATAATTGAATAGTTGCCTCCTGATCCAGTTTGCATAGGGCAGTTTTATATTAGTATCCATTGTTGTGGTTTGAATAAAAATTGTATTGTTTGGTGAGGTGGCACTTTTAAAAGATGTTTCTTTCTATTCACAATATGTTCATAAAGTGACAACTGTGCTCCCCAGCCCATGTGCTGGCTTCTTGGAGAGAAGGGCTGCAGGTTGTCAGCTTAACAAGTGTGCACCTGTGTTTCTCTCTCCCCTCCGATGTGTTGCAGAAGATGAGCACATTCCAAGGGCTCACACCTTGTATTTTGATCTGCAATGCCTCAAGGCTGGCAGTGGCTGCAGGAAGGCCACATCCCGGCCTCCTTCCAGGCTGGGCTCCCTTTATGGATATTGTCCGATAAAACTGCGTGGATTGACTTCCACGGGAGCAGTGCGGGGCTGCAATCCTACACGCCTGTAATCCAGGTGAATAGCTGGAGTCCTCCCTCCTCTGAGGAGGTGAATGAACTGGGATCCCATGAGTAGGAAGGTATGAAATCAGATATTTATTACTTTATCTTGTACCGGGCAGGTGAGTGGCATGTGGAGGCAATATAAATAGCTGTTATCTGTGAGGTGCTGTTCCAAGATGATCAAAGTGCAGCACAACAAAGGGGAAGTGTGTCACCGGCACACTTGGGAATGGGATGAATTTGGTTCACTCAGTAAGGCTGTGGTGGCTGACAAAGCTTCTGGCTGGAGAGTTTGGCACTGCACACCTAAGGGTCAAGAGGTTTTAAATGCCTTGCTCCTATGAAGTTGAAGCTTTTTCTCTTTTTTCCCTGTGTCTTTTTATTTTCCCCTTCCCACAGTTTTAGAATTGCTTATCGTATTCCAGCTTCCCAGAAGCAGAAACATTTTCAAGTAAGGTGATTCTGCTTTGCTGCTGCAACTATGGTTGTTCTAACTAGATGATATAAAGGCATTATCTGCTGGGGTTTGGGTCACATTTATGGCTAAATTCATTAGCCTTTTTGTATTTCTGAAGTTTTGTCTTTTTACATTCCTTTAAAAAAAACAATGCATGCCTTGCCATGCTATAACATCACACTTATTTCAACCCGCTATGGAATATTTTTGTACTTCTGACTTCCTGTTTGTCCCTGTTTTAAAAATATGGGAGTAATTCTTAGTGCTCTTGGCTCTCAGAAGCAGCAGACTCCAAAACAGCAAGTTGTTTTTTTTTTTCTCTCAATTGGAGGTAACTGTGTTCTTACAGGCAGAATTTTACCTGATTCCCTAAATGTATGGTGTGCTGAAGATAAATTATTGACACAAATCCTACATGCCCTTCAGTTGAAATAAGATTATTTTGTTATAAATACATCTTGTCTTATTAGCAGGTTTGAGAAATATTTACAAATGAATTAAGGTGAGGTTGTATTTGGAAAAATAAATGTTCTTAACAGTATGGTACTTCGCAGTACTTCCCCGAGGATTCCAGAATTGGTGTTTACTGGGAAACTGTGCTAAAATTCAGATACTGCATTACTTGAATATATCAATTACATTTATTACTTGGAGAAAACTCAAGCACAGTTTTTTGGGACTCTTTTTTTTTTTTCTTCTTGATGGCTGGTGGACAATCAATTTCTAGTGTGCTGCCTGCGGTACTGCATTAGTCAGGACATTTGCCTTCTAGTCTCTGTCTAGAGGGCTTTTAAAAATGTCTTTCAGTGTGAGCCAGCTATCTGAAGTTCAAGCTCCTAAATATTCTGTGTCACAAGTGTTCAGTGCATTGGTACTGTGTGTGTGCTTATTTTTTCTAATTGAATGAAATTTCTGATTTTCAAAGATAAAGCTACTGGATGTTTTCTGCCCTGAAATGTGCTGTAGCCTGTGTTTTTTTCTTTAAAAGGTGTTGCATACCAAAAAAAGTAATAATCCTAAAAATGCACAGGTATGAACTCCTATAAGCACTCCTAACATAAGCTTGGTGAGTAGATAGTGGGCTTTGAAGTTCCATGATTGAAGGACCCCAGTAGCTTTCATGGAGGCACAGAATCCTGTGCAGATAGTTGGGATATGCTGCAAGGGGACTGCATTTTCTAAGTTACCCAGTGTAAAGCATTAATGAGAGGGCTGCAGACCCACTGATTCTTGGGACCACGGCCTGAAACCCACAGGAAGCAGTGGTGTTAATGCAGGGGGTCAGAATATTTTCTCCCACTTACTTGGTTTTATTGGATGTTTACCAAGCTTTTCTGAGATCTAAGTACAGGGAAAAAAATCAATTTCTGTTTGAGTCTTGGAAAGTTTTCTTGTTGTTATAATGATGCTCATAGTATCCCACTTATAAATAATGTATCAATATCCTTCCTTATGCCTTTCATGATAACAGCAAAGCTTTAAGATGCTCCCAAAATATTTTAACTACTGATTCAGGAAGCTGAGGAATGTTACCAGTATTCACCTAGTTGCAAATGTGATTGACTACATCTGGCATTTGTTGTTGGAAATAAAGTGAGGTGAAAGCTGGAGTATTTTGGAAACGATCTTTAAAACGGCTATTACTATAGACTGAAGAAATTGTCATTTGAGAAATGATAAGAAACCACTTACTAGCAATTTACATCTTAAATTCCCCCAAAGCTCTAAGCTGAACTCCTACACAGTATCTTTGGTATGGTGATGAACAATTCAGCAGAAACTGTGAGTGGCTACAAGGAGAATGTGCTTTCACTCAGTTCCACTTGCCCTGTGCAATAAAGAAACAAATGGGTGTGCACATTAATTAAAATACACTGGTGAGTCTTAGAGTATGGGTACAAAATAAGATGGGGCAAACCACTCTGACAGTTTTTGCCTCTTTCTGTTTCAGGCTAACCATTACCATATTACAGTACTTTTGATCTTTTGATCTCCTCTGCAGGAGACTCAAGAAAGTTTGACAGCTTTCTTTGATTTCTAAGTTATAGAGGATCACGGAGGTTCTGTATTGGGTATCTGCTGAAGAACCCTCATGTAAAGAGGATATAGGCAATACATTCTTGACGTGAACTAATATGCTACCACCTACTTTCATTTTCACCCTTAAATTGTTTTGGTTTTGTCATGGAAAAATATAGTTAATAAAAGCACAGTATAGAAGTATTTCTTTTCCTTACTGGAAAAGAAACATACATAAATTTATATAGAATGCTTTCTCATTTATACTCGAAGAAGATTGACTTGAAGAAAACTATATTTTAAAACGGGCTTTAAATACAGAAGGAGCTATTTGTAAACTGCCAGAAAAGAAGCCCTACTCAAACAGCCCTCATGTATAACACAATGAGTGTAATTTCACATTGGGTTTGGCATTGAAAATATTGCCACAAAGTATATTTGCTTAGTAAAAGATATGTATTTTCCCACTTATTTGTGCATTATGTGCACTCACCCCAGCAGAGAGAGCCATCCCAGAGCCTCTGCACTTCAGTCATACTTAAACTCTGGTTTAGGAATTCAGGTGGAAATTAACCAGTGCTGAAGATTTATGTGAGGTCTCCAAGCACATGTTAACTCTTAATCCATTTTTCACTGAAATTACTGGTATTGTCTTACTGCTTTCCCAACAAAACCATTCGGTACCTAGTTATTGTTATTTTTTTTCTTTTTTTTTATGGGCTGGGAACAAGAAGCAAACATAGGGAAGAGAAATAAAGGTCAGGTTTTAGAATTTTAACTTTAATCCCTGAGGATTTATTCTTTCTTTCTTTATAGTGCAAGTAGAAAGTCTCTTTAGTGGAAGAAAGCTTTCTTGTAAAAAGTGAAGCTTGAAGTTAGGTTATTAAAGAAAACTTGAAAATAGCCAAGAATAGCCTATCAGTGTTAGTTTTCCAATTTGAATACTTTTGCTACAAGTAAAGCCACCTCTGCCTTCTATTTTTTTAAAAATGAGCATTCAGACAAGATGAAAATTCCATCGTTCTAAAAAGTTATTTCAGTCTCTCATGAGCATGGTTTGAATCAAGCATTAATGTTCTAAATTAAGACCTGTATTCAAACAGAAGTCATTTGTGCCAATTGAAATGTTTAAAGCTAAATGTATGCTAATATATTTGACCAAGTTGTGCTAAAAAACTGGCACTGTTGTATTTCATATTCCAGAACTACTTGCCTACCACTGTGAGAAATGACACCTCCAGTAACTGTAATTGGGAGGGGTTTAAGGAAAAAATCTAGTGTTTTGTTAATCTACTATTTTAGTCAGTTTGAAAACATTCCTTTTACCGTTTACAGTCTGTTTGCTGTTTTCATCTAACGAGGCCTTATACAATTTCTTTAAATCTTTCCACTGCTAGAAAAGAGACAAAACCACTTAGAATGTGATTGTGAAATTGGAAATACTAGAAAGAAAATGGGAAGGCAAGTATAATAACCAAGCAGCTTTGTATTTCAAAGTCCTTTGCTAAAACTGAATCGTTTTGGAGTTTTTGCTAATGCTTTAAATGATTTCTGTGACTAAATTATGTCAAGATGCTGGAGAGAAATATTAAGACACCTAGTAGTTATTTAATGGAAGGCAATTGATAAAACAGTTATGAAGTTTAGCTTGAAATATTATTGATTTCAGCACTGTCAGGATTAGGCTACAGGAATTCAGACACTTGAAAGCTGGCATTTTCTGGTAGGGACGTTTGTAATCCCTCTGCAGAAGTGTTACCAATAACTGCTGCTTTGAATGAAAAATTAGCAGAACAGTTTGGAGAAGCTAAAACAACTACTAAAACATCATACATGGTAAATATGAGTGGTTTGTGAGTGACAGGGAAAACCGGGAATTATTTGCTGTTTCATTGAAAACTACTTATTACTGTGTTCTGTTATGGAACTGCGAGTGTTATGCATTCTTTGTGCAAGGTAAGTAGCACTCAGTTTTTACTGTTGTTGTCGCACCTCAGCGTTATTTATCTTTGCATTCTGTTTTTTGTACGTTTCCACCAAAGGTGCCAAGTAGTTGTGCTGAATGGTCACATTGGTGTGTTCTTACATAGGCTATATGTAAGCAAGACAATTGCAACCTGGCTGTTAAACATCTCCACTAGGTTGGGTTGTTGTTTTTTGGGTTTTTTTGAGAAGTCTGCTGTGTACTTTGAAGATGATCACAATGAAGCAAAGATGGGTACAATAAATTATTTCATGTTCCTGGTGTATGAGTAGCATAGTCATTAGTGTTGTGTCAGTATGGTTTGATGCACACGGCACAGGAAATGCAGCCAAGTCCTCTTCAGCTCTACACGTGCCTTCCTGCATGACCTGGCTCAAGACATGTTGCTTCCTTGTGTCTGCGTTTTCTCAACCATTGATTTTTTTGTTTGTTTTATTGCCTATTAATACTGAAAACTTCTTGCTTTAGGGACAGGTCTATCTGTGCAGCAATTAACAATTCAGGGCCAAAGTCTTAATTCTTCTGAAGCTTGCAAGGTCTCATGTACTGCAGATTACTTGTTCTTGTATATAAGCAGTGACAGAGAGGGGAGGATCACACCATCTTTTTTTCTTTTTTTCTTCAATGTTTTGCCTGCCATTGCATTTTTATCCCCTTCTTAGCACTATCACTTAAAAATTCCTCTCCAGTTTTGTCATCTGCTGATGAAGTCACCGGCCAAATTCAGCAGTCACTACTGTCATGCTTCGTAGAGGAAAGATTGGATTTGGCTGATAGGAATGACTAAAAATTGCTAACTTCATATTCTACTATTCCTGTTCATGAGCTGTGGAATAAATTGTCTTTCTTGAGTGAAGGCTCATATTAAAGGGTCACAGTGCAGTAAAGGATGCATTCCAGTCGTGAGGCATGTGGGTCCTGTAGCTCTTCAACTCAGTGATTACCATGGTGGGATAGAGACACTACACTGAGTTTAACTGCATGGATCACTGTGGATCAGTATCTGCTCCTGAAACCTCTAAACTAAAGCTAGAGTCTTGTCCTTACAATCAGCTCTTGACAATGCCAGTGCTTACTGAAGACTCTTCCTATGAATAGTCCCAAGTGTTGGTTTCTTCCTGCAGTCCTTTCAAATAACATCTTAATTGTACATGGAACTCGGTGCTAATTTCCAGGAGCCTCACTCGTGGCTAAGGACGTGTCTAGTGTCAGATATCTGCTGCGCTAATTCTGTGCTCTGAGAGTACTTGAGTTAGCCATAATACCCTTCTTGTCATGCATTGTTAAATAGGCCTGAGTGTCAACAAGCAGACGCATGTCAAGGCACCTAGCGATTTTAAATTGAGTTAGAATACGTCAGCTCATGCGAAATGCTGGTTCTTCCACTCCTGTGTGTAACTGGGTGAGTAAAAGGAGCTAAATAGTTTCCTTGTTAGAAGAGGCATTTGGTAAAGGTCACTGAACACTGTTCTTTTTCCAGTTGAATTTGAATGGCTTTCCTGTTGCCCAAAGTAAAATACTTAAAGCATGGCTTTCAACCTCAAGCCTGTTAACCGGTTTAGTTAAGGATTTGTCGTTGGTGTTAATCTAAAGAGCTTTCTGAGAATCATGCAGTATGTTGGCAAATTATTGAACCATCACCCAAGAGAAATCAAAGGACATGAATATGTTACTCATAATTATGCAGCTTCACATACAGCTCTGTTCAATGTTTAAGTGCTTCATAAACAGTGCTGATACCCAACAAGTAGTTCAGTTCTTGTTCAACATTATTCCTTTCATGTGAAAGGTATTACAGCTGTGTTCCACATCCCTCAATAACCTCCATAAGAAATGGAGGTTATTTTATGCAGTAAAAAGGCAAGAGGGTAAAAAATTAATGCTGTCACGGCCACAGTTTGAGAACAGGTATTAGCATTCAGAGTACATTGTTCTTACTGATTGCTATTGCTACACCATTAAGGCCTGGGGAAATCATAACACAACACTGAAGAATAAACAAAATGACAGGTTTCTACTGATAAATTAAATTTCTGCTGTAGTTTTTTCTTTTTATGCATGAAGGGTAACAGACTCTTTCTCTGCCTTGCATCTTGTATCAACACATCAGTGTATGTAAATTCAGTGTACATCAAGAGAAGGGAAAAGGATAGCTTTTTATATTCGCCTTTCCTCAGGAGTCAGTAGGCAGTGAATCAGATTGCTCTGCAAATTGCAGTTGCCCAACAACAGCACAGGTTCATTTCCAAACATGCCTTCAAACATGCTCATTTTCAATTACACGGCTTCTGAGCCTCATCAGTCATTGGAGAACCCCCTCCATCTGGTACCATGTCATTACTGCTACTTTTCAATCTTACCTTCCATTAATGCCAGTCCTCAGTGCTCAGAAAGGAAGTCAGCACACATGTGAATCTGGGTCAAGTCAGCAATCTTCTTTAAAACTATCAATTTTCTATACCTACCTACTTCTGTCTGAGGTTTAAATGCCTCCAGCTGGCATTTGCAAGTTCCTTTCTGCAGCATTAGTGCTGGATGATAGTTTTGTTTCGGAGAAGCTAAAATTTCCAGGTTATTTTTTATTTTGAGGTGATCAGAGTAAAACAAAAAGGGCCCACCAATAATGCACCTGCTAACAAGAGTTAGCTGCACTGATTTTAGAGGTTGTGCTGTATTTACATACAGATTTTTGTATCTTTAGCTTTTTAATTTTCTTAAGGATATTTTGGGTCATTTTAATTGAAAATGTTTATTCTTTCTCATTCAGTCTAATAAATGAAAATTCTAAGTGTAACCAAATGCTAGGTTCTTATTTTGGCTCTCAGTGAAACAACTTTTGCACATGTGACACTGTCCTATGCAAATCATATTATGCATTGCAGTAATGAATGGTCACAGTTCCCACATTTAATGTTTATCCTGTTTAAGTAATGGAAAGTAATATTGTTGAAGTCAAATTTGTTATAATATATTAGTTGTTCTTTGCTTCACTGCAAGAAACACTTGCATGAGGTTACTGCACAAAAATAGGTATCACTGCTTTAACTAAAGGAGGATCATTGGTTTTTATGAATTCAATTTTTTATAGCATTTTTTGTTTTTTTCAATTTTTTTATAGCATTTTGTTTTCCTACAGTTGAGGTCTCCAAATGGCAATGGAAGAAACTCTTTCAAGCCTTCCTAACAGAAATCAAATTAGTTTCCTTTTGTGGATGGCTTGCTATTAAAAATAATATTGTTGGACTTTAGATTTTAATTGATCACTTTGCTGTGAGTTAAGGGCCAATTGTGTTTGCAGTATTGCATCTTACAGCAAAGATAAAGGCGTGCTCTAAGGAAAATAAGACAGTGCTTTTCATATGTAATGTACACTGATGTGTGTAACTGATCAGCAGCTGACTAACCTGACTCACTTCCATGGCTTCATTCAGCTTCACTCTTCAAATTCCTGTGGTCTGCTGAGTAAATAAAAAATATCCCAAATTTAAAACATGACCACCATGAAAGGTTTCCAAAAGATCAGACTTGTTAATAGGATTTTTGCTGTTCTGAGGCTCAAATGTTATGTCATATAGCAAAAACCTATTTCTTCTGAGATTAGGGCATTTGCTGTGAGGAATCCTTGACACTAAGCAAATAAAATAAAAAGCCTGGTATTTAAAAAAACCCAACCAAACAAAAGACAAAAAAAGCCTGAAAGAAAAACCCCCCAGATTTCGGATGAGAAAATGATATTGTGATAAAAAAAGTGGACTCATGTTATGATATGCTGTATTTAGTGAGGACATTTTTAGGGTTGGCTTTCTAGTACTAAGTTAATTTGAGAAGCACAGTTAAATACTAGAAATGCATGGCATTTTTTGATTGGTGGTGAACACTTAAAAATACAGTTTTAGGGTTATTCAGTATTTGGAGTTGAGTTAGACAATGAGTGTCATCTGCAAGGAAAGGAAATAGGAGAGATGCATGAGAATAGTCTGTTCTTATTTTGAAAGGGGTTGAATTGGTAATAATAAAGTTTCTTTGTTTTTTAAGCAAAGCTTTTATGCTTTGCGTCCAACTAGTATTTTTTATTAACTTGGAGGGCAAGGAGGTTAACTTTAAAAACAGTATATTGCAACAGAAAAATAGGAAGGACTGCTGGTGATTGCAGGTGATTGACTGAGAGAATTAAAGTTTGAAGTTCTTTTTAGAGGTTAAAACCAGAAAGTTCTGTCTTCAAATGAATATATATATATATATATATATATATATATATATATAATCTTATACAGAAATCCAAATCATCTTGGGAATGGAAAAGACTGGAACATTTCAGTCACAAAATGACGGTGCAATCTTCTGATCTGTACTCTGAAAGCCAAAGCATAAGTGGTCGTTCTCTGCCCTGTTCAGGTATGTCCTCTAGGCAAAAATAGCTTTTTTACGGGGCAGAAAATGTTACTGCTTAATCTGGGCTAAGTGCTGCATAAAATTGGAGAATATTGATGTAGAGGAGTCTAAAGGTGCATCAGTATCCTCTGTGTGAAAAGGTTTAGTTATCCTCTCATGGTGCTAGCTTCCAGTATGTGCTGGAGGATTTTCAATTCACATCATTTGCTGTATTTTTGGTTTTGTTTGACAGAGAAATGGTTAATGCATGGTTTACTGAGAGAGTTCACACCATCCCAGCCTGCAAGGAGGGAAACAAGTCCCAGAGTGAGGCCTGTGCCTGTCACCAGCCTGTCTGTGCCGAGACCACCAACTCCGGGACACCAGCAAGGAAAATCTCCGCTTCTGAATTTGACAGACCCTTAAGGCCTATTTTTGTCAAGGACTCAGTAGGAGTAGTGAGCTTCCTCTCTGGCTCTGACAAGAAGGAACAGATGCCTCTGCAATCTCCAAGGATTGAGACCAGTGCAGGGGATCAATGCTCCAGACTATTAGAACTTGTGAAAGATATTTCTAGTCACTTAGATGTCACAGCTCTTTGCCATAAGATCTTCCTACACATCCACGAACTGATCGCAGCCGATCGCTACTCCCTGTTCCTGGTGTGTGAGGACAGCTCCAACGAGAAGTTCCTTGTGAGCAGGCTCTTTGATGTGGCAGAAGGATCCACCCTGGAAGAAGCTTCCAACAACTGCATTCGCCTGGAGTGGAACAAGGGCATTGTGGGTCACGTGGCAGCCATAGGGCAGCCTCTCAACATCAAGAATGCCTATGAGGTAAGCCAAGGAAATTGGTCTTCAGCAGCTCTTGAAAAAGTAGAAGCTGCTACATCATCAGCTGCTGGAATATTGCCATTTTAGTGCCTGTATTTGGTGCTGTATTGACTTGAAGTGGCTGAGATGCAAACTTGACACTGGTTTTGGTTATAATACATGTATTATAGATACATGTGCGCACAGAGACATGAAGCTGGGACTAAAGAAATCAGTTCTGTTGAGGTCATTATTCAGTTTTCAATACTGAGGTGAAAAAATGAAACAAGCAATCTCTCATAAAAAAATCACAAACCACATTATGAGACTGTTCTTCTGTGGGCACAGATCTTTTAGTGTATTACTGCAATTTCTTCTTGATGATAAAAGGTAAACTAGGGATGGTTAATCCATGAGCATATTTGTTATAATGATGGTCTAGGCTCAAAAACAAGGCTTCTCCTAGGGCTTGAGTTTTTTGTTGTTTATAGCAACAGTCTTAATCTATTGGCACTCATGTTCCACACAAATGCTTTTCTGTTGTTACCACACTGATAGGAACAACTTTATATAACTATTGGCTGGTAATGGAACCTTTGTTATCCTGGGTTACAGTCAAAAAAAATGTTAAACTTTTCTTAATTCATAAACCAAGGAAGGAAAAGAACCGGTCTTTAAGCTAGTAGTCTAAAAATAGCTTTTTTTTTCTTGTATCAGGATCCAAGATTCAATGCAGAAGTTGACCAGATCACAGGGTATAAGACTCAGAGCATTCTCTGTATGCCAATAAAGAATCACAGGGAAGAGGTAAGTTGTAGTCTTGGGATCACTTCATGTAACACTGTTTCCAGTCATGCTGATGCTTTAAACTTTCATTAGCTGGCAGTCATCATCTACCAACCATCTTTTTTTTTTTTAACAAGACTGCTTATGTTTGTTTAGACTGTAGTTTTATCTTATCTAGTTTAGTAATGTAAGCCAAAGGCAACTGTCAGGAAGACTTTAATTCCCAAATGCAGCAGTAAAATATATATATATATATTTAACTCCAGAAGTGCTGTTCCTACTTCCTGTACTCAGTATCTGTCAGCATTGAAGTTCTCTGCACACTTACTGGTCTATCTCAAATTGTGATTAAGTTACTGTACTTCAGCTTAGCTTGTATCTATATTGCTTAATTCAGAGGGCACAAACTGGGTTTTATATTTTTATGAAAACCTGATTATTTTTACACTCTCTTAACATGGTTCCTAATTTATTACTTATGAGCTAAGAGCCTGACATCAGGCATTGAAAAACAGTGTCAATGTGATTCAGAAAAGTCATCCTCAAGTCATAACTTAAATCATTCCTAATTTGAAACAATGTGAATCTGCTCACTGAACTCTTGCCCATATTTCCTCTCCATGCTGCATCTCATGGGAGCTCTCTCATCCTGTCTCATCCTATTGCAGTCGGAAGAATTTTTCCTATGGGCTAACAACACCTTCTTACCCTGACTATTTGAAGAGTGAATTCAGTGAAGTCCATGAAAGCCAATGAATGGGGAAAAGAGGAGATGCACTCTTTGGGAGTAAGGAAAGTCTGGTTGGATTTTCTTTGATCCTCACTGCAGTGGCCTTTAATCAGTTCTAGAATACTCATAAAATATAAGGCCCTCCACACAGTGTGTCAGAGCTTTGAAATGGGGATTTCTCTCCTGGAATTCATTTATTTTTCAGAGTGTTCATAGTTTGCTTCCAGAAAGCTCAAGCTCCCAAAAAGAAATGTTGCCAAGATTGATTTGAAGGCATCATACCTTTTTTCTGCTCTTACATCTTTCACTCCTTTTCTAGAGTGTCACCTTGACTTCTACTGCATTGAACCTTTTTTTTTACAAAGTAAATTTATTAAACTCCTGCATTAACTTGTTTATTGAATCTTATTCTAGCCAACCCAGATGATCAGCCGGTATTTCCTTTCTTCACATTCTGCAAATTTCAGCTTAAATTTTTTGTTCCATTCTTCCAAGGACAGCACTTGATCCTTTCCTCCTCCCATTCCTGCTTAAAAGTCTTCCTCTTTCCCCCTGGCAGCAGTCACTGCTGGCCCTGGGCCAGAAGATGAACAAAGCAGATGCCATGTGAAGAACTGTCAGGGATCAGTGGTCCATGTCAGGCTGAAGCAAGGCTTCCAATTTCACCCAAGCCATGCCATTTTCTTTTTGTCAAATGGAAAGAGATGGTATGCCCCACAGAACTGGGTACAGAAATGAGCTACAAAGCCTTGCTGCCTGGGGAGTGTGGAAGTGCTCAGTTCTCACCGGGTGCTGGTGATGGGTGGGGAAGGCATGAGAGCTGCAGTCTGTTTATCCAGTCCTCCATGACTGAAGGGCTGAATAAACCTGCAACGGGCCGTGTCTTTGGCCAGCTTCCTCCTCCTGAGTGCATTAGCAAGCGGAAATGAAGCGGGAATTTGTTTATTTTAACAAGTTCAGCCAACCTGAAGTTTGAGGAGTCTTATACTCACAAGCAATAACTTGAAGGTGTTAAACTGTAAGGTTTCTCACAGGGAAGGATGGCAGTTACTAATTTTTTTCAGAGTTCTACAGTCTCTACCAGAACGTTTCTCTCATTCTCACTGTAACAAATGACTGACATGCTTTTGGAGAGACACTGGAGTCAGTCAATCAGTCCTTAATTTTCCATTTGCATCCTGCTGCTTTTTCTGTTTAAAAATCCCCCAAACAACAGAACCAGAACATTGGTTCCTCCCTATTAAAAAAATAAATAGATAAAATTTAAAAATTCCCAAAGCCCATCTAGAAATATTGAGGCTTTTGAATGCTGTCTTAGCCCAGGATGTTAGCAATCACAGTTAAAAGATGATTCTGGAAGACATCCAAAAATAAATACTGAGAAAGAGGAGCAACTGGGGCTTTCTGTTTGTTTGTTTAGTATTAGTGCTATTTTTTTAAAACAAAAGAGTCAGTAATTGAGAGGAGGAAAATCTCATGCTGATTACTAAATCCTCTGGGCCTGCTGAAGTACGGAGATTTTTCCAGTAGATGTTTTTCACATTTGCCTCTATTTCCACGAGGCATGTGAGAAACCAAAGTCTCATTTAAAAATAACAGCTAGTAAGAAATTCCATAAATGAAAACAATTTGATTCACAGAAGAGCTCAGGGAAAGGACCCAGGAATTAGTAACAATGAGACACATTGCAGTGCAGTAAGAGGACTTTACCTTTGATACAGTTTTGTAGACACTTGTAAACAAACAGTCATTTTGACAAGATTGGATAGGGAATAGACATCCTTAGTCCATTCCTCAGCTTAAACCAACTTGTGGAGCTTTCCAGCAGGTTTGGGATACCTAGAGAATGGATGGTTTCTGAAGCACAGAGCCACCATAACTACCACACAACATCTCCAGGAGTGATACAATTTTCTGTTATTGCTGGTTTTCTTGTTGTTTTTTTTTTTTTTTTTTTTTCTTTGAGCTGGGCATCTTAATTTTCACAAAAAGCAATCTCAGTTTATATTATACTAAAATCGGTGGGTTTTTCTCATATGGAGCTTTCAGCTGACTTAAATGAGACATCTCTCTCATGCTGTGAGCATGTAAGACTGAATTTCCTAGTAATTGTCTAGGGAAATGTTGGCGGTTTTTTTCTGGCAATGTTTACTCAGTTGTTTGGTTTGTTGCTTACTGGGACCTATCTCCTGTCACAGGGAAGCTTTTCCCAAAAAATCAGGGGTCCTGCTACTTACAACAGCCTTTGAAAATCACCTGTTAAATTTTATGGTGTAAAATGGGACTGGGTATGTCACCTTTAGCCAGCTAAGTCATCTTCTCCCTCAGAAAGCCCTTCAGATAGCAAGTCCCAATCATTGTAGGATACAGCAGGTCTAGCCAAGCTGACTTTAAACAAACTCAGTTCCAGCAGCAATCTTGCTGCAGCATTATGGAGATCAGTAATTTGCTTCTTGGATGGATTTTCAGCTTATGCTGAGACACACATTATAGTAGCCAGACTTCTGCAAAGCATGGAGGCTGCTGCTGGCATGAGCGATAGAAAGGGATGTGAAATTTTTGTTGATAAAAAATGAAAGTCTGTAAATACAGTTCTGTCACTGCAGGATAATTTTATAAGTTTGAATCCAACCTCTACAAAACCAGGAGAGCAAAGTAAAGTCAACACTGCTTTGTCTTCTGTAGTGGGTATCTTCTCTTATCAAAAATGTTATTTTTCTCATTTCTGTTACTATTCTTTGGCTTTAATGTAACTTTCATGTGCCAGCAAAGTAAATAAAATATATATCTCCTTATGAAGCAATATTAATTACATCAGAAGTCAGCTTAAGTAAGACCTACTGAAAAAGGCACCACCTGCCTGTAGAGCTGGAACAGCTTTCACACAGTTAGGGCTGTGATTTTAATGTGCAAAATATTGCAACATGAAACCATCCATAGAAAATCCAGAGCACAGCCATGAGCATTAAAGCCATCAGTTGTCACCTACTGGGCACTCAAAGTAGCCTGCTACTTTCAGAGGCAGGACTCAACTATTGCAAGAAAACAGTAAAAATTTAGTTATCTGATAATTAGAAGAAATCTCTCCTTGTAATGTGGATCAGGATTTACTAAATTGGAAAAGTAGCACAGCTAGAAAAGAAAGGTTAGAGAACAGGTAGAGCACTGGAAGATCACCTGTGTTATCAGCAAGAATACAATCAGGAACGCTGTGTTCAGATGTGGTAAAACACAGGTGGGTATTGAATCAGCAATTGCTGAAAGGTTTGTTCCTCTTTGGAATAGAAAGTAAGGGAACAATTCCATCATCAAAATTGCTTTTTGTCTTTGTGGTCTATGTCTGTATTGTGTGATCTGAATGGAAAAGAGCAAAGTACTTGGTTTCTGGTCCAAGGGCAATTTCCTTCTGCTCACCCCTTAAGCTCTTTCAACAGAGCAAACCTGGAAGAAGGCTCTTGTTGGGAACTGCAGGACTCCTCTAGACAGTGTTCTATAACCCCACCTGCCTAGTCCAAACTGGAGGGAAAGCTCAGGAAAAGGAGCTTGGAGTACTCCACAGTACACTGCTCACTTCAGTGATTAGGCCATCAACTCACAAGTGTCAAAGCATAAGCAGATCCTAATGACTTCAGTCTTTCCCTTAGCCTTGGTTTTCTTCAGTCCAGAGTAATATCTTAAAGCTTTTTTAGTTCCCTGTCTAGCTGAGCCTAGAGCACTTGATCACCTTTAATTCAGTTTTTCTGCTGATGCAATCATAACTCCCAGCTGGAGATCAGATTTGGCCTATTATTTGTGATTTGTGTAGAATAAGTTTTAAAAATGAGGATTTGAGTTTCATGCTGTGCTTAGAATTCTCTAAAATGCAAGTGTATGTTCTCCATAGCCCCAAATGCTACCACATGATTGACTTTTGTCCTAATTACATAATTACTTTAGTAACAGGAGCAGATCCTCTCGAGTTTCCTACATCTTCTCCTAATTACCTGGTTGCAGGCAAGACTCCAATGGCATAAAAATGCCCCACTGAAGTTTTTCTCATTACTGTCTCTGCACCATATTCTATGGAATTCTGAAAAGTGCACTGAAATTTTAACTGACACAAATGAAGCCAGAATTTGGGACAGTTTAATTTTTAAAACTGTTCATTTTGTATGAAAAAGAAATGGGCACAACAACACAAAGTTGTCTGGAAGCTTAGAATGCCACTGAAACAGCAACTAAAATGAGAAACATTTGTATATGCATAAAATTTTCATCCTAATCAAGTCAACATGGATTTTTAGGTTTTTTTCTCCTCATTACATCCTTCCCCTTCCGTTAAAATCCTTTACTGGAGGACCTTATCAAAGATCTAAAACTGGCCACTGCTCTTGGAACACCTGCCTTTGTTAATGTATCTGAAACCTGGAATGATGATGAAAGGAGCCTAAATAGTCTTTTTTTTTCTGTATTAATATGGTCCTTTTACTGTTTTCTTATCGCTTTTTTTTTAAGCACTGCAGACTTTCCTTTCATGGAGGGGATGTATTTAAACAACCAACATGAAAGCACTCACCTTTTGGGTGAAAAGCCTCTGGCCTTGCTAAAGTTGTCTTAGCTCATGCTGGATCAAAACTGGAAAAAAAAAAATTAAATCCACACCCAGGAGAGACAGTAGCATGAGAAGAGGCCTAAACATTAACCTCTGCACATGTAGGTGAACATAAAAGCATAATAACTTTTTCATTCAAAGTCTGCCAGAGGAGCATACAGGCTGGTGGTACACCGTTATTACAGAAAGGAAGTCCACTGGATAAGAAATATTCCTCACTGAAGTAAGAGGTTGACTGTGGGAAAACTGGGGTTGTATGGAATGGAGCTGACTGCTGAACTTTATTTCAGACAGACATTTTTGAGCCCACAGTTGGCAGTGATTCATGTTAAAGAACAATGGCCTTACTTACAGCATCAGAATTTTGGGAATGCTGGACTGAGAGATAGTAAATTGTCCTCTTTTCCATTACAAAAATAAAACCACATGTCTTCCATCAGTTCAGCAGTTACAGCTTCACCATGAACGGTTAAACGCAACTTTTTAAACATGCTCACCACACAGTTTTCCTTTGATAGTGTATATCCTAAAAAAGCAAGATTAAAAAAAACTCATTAGCATTTTGCATTGGTTTTACACTATTACACTTCAAACAAAAAAAGTTCTTTGCAGCTTTTTCTATCAGTTGTTGTAATCATGCTAAAAATCTGAAAATATCTAAAAGCTTTGCGTTATACTTTGTCAGATTAATAATACCTTGTCTCAAAAGAAATGAAAACACAGAATTATATTAGGGAAAGGCTAAGGTCTTCAAATCCTGTAATCTAGGAAATGTTTCTGCATGAGAGAGTAACATTTATTATCCAACAATTTGATTCAATAGTGAACCAAGCGAATACCTACAATGATCATTTATTATCTTACATAATTATGCCTGGAAATGGAATTCAGTGCTAGACCCCTAAAATTAGCTAATTTCTCCATTTTTAATGCACTAGGTTGTTGGTGTGGCTCAAGCAATCAACAAGAAATCTGGAATTGGCGGCACTTTCACTGAACAAGATGAAAAGGTATAAAAGCTTCATGTTTGTCTCTTCCGTTTTCATAGGGGAAGAGACAAATTCCTGCTACTCAGAAATTTTTAAGTTATTTAAAATTAAACATCTGTGAGAATGTGAACGTTCCTGGAAATACTGCAGACATTTTTCTTTATGAGGCCATGAGGAATGTGGCTGTGAAATAATTTAATTTCTGGATCACATGTCATGTATCTCTGAAACACAGGCCTACTCTACTGAAATGCATTGTAAAACACTTTCATAAATTTCAATGGACATAATTTTTAATTACTTGGTTCTAACTCTCCTGGCAAGCCCAAGAAACACAATTTGAACAATGACATTTGTGGAGTGACTGTCTTTTAAATACCATGTGACTTCTCAGTATAGCATTTGCAGGAAAAGAAAAAGCTTCAGATAAATTATGAATATATGAGAGAATCAGGAGAGCAGACAATAGAATGGATTCCTAATTCTCCCAGTGTGGTTGCATTCCAAAAATTTCCAGACTTCACGTTCAGATTGGCAGGGCAAAGCCCAGGCTGTGCTCGGGCTGAAGAAGTTGACTTAACAATCAGCAATAAAAGAATCAGAATTTATCCTTTCTCTTTGAAAAATTCTCCTTTCAAATAAAATGTACACTGAGTATTTGTAGGATATCAGAATTAATCCCATCCTGAATGAGGAAAAACCTGTGGGTTTGCTATGTTAGAAAATCTTTCTTTCCACTTCACAAGAGACTGAATTCCCTCAGAGAGGCTGGTTTTCTGTGGTCAGTTTTTCTTGCTAAAATATGCATTGGTGCACAATTATTTTTTTCCTTGAAGCTGCTTTTCAGATGACCCCTACTTGTACCAAGATAATGATCTTCAGATTTTAGCTAAATAAAAGGAGAAGGGATTCTTGAGGACATAAGTAATTATGAGTAGCTGAAAAAAACCCAGATCCTGAACGTGCGGTTGCCAAAACCAACAAAAATATCAATTAATACTTCAGAGTGCAAACAAAACGTTGCAGTAGCTTATCTTTAATAGAGTTCAAATGCTGTGGGACATTATCTCTGTGAGATGTGGATGTTCATTTGTCTCCAGGATTTTGCAGCATATTTGGCGTTCTGTGGAATCGTTCTTCACAATGCGCAGTTGTATGAGACGTCTCTGCTCGAGAACAGGCGCAATCAGGTACAGCCAACAGGTTTGTCCAGGGATGCACAAATCAGGAGGGTTTGCAAGAAATCAGCACCTCCTCTTCCTCCTTGTGATGTGGTAGTTATTCCTTGGCTGCTTTTAATCCCAGTGACTGAATGCTGGGTGGCTCTGATAAAGCTCTCCTGGGCTGCACTGGGAAGAGGCTGGGTGCATTCCAGCTGGGCTGTGAGAAATGGCCTGTCTAGGGGAAGCAGGTAGAGTGAAATGTCAGAAAATCTGTTCCATGTTAATCTACTTTATATTGCCTGTAGTTATCCTGTGGTTCGCCATATGTATTTAACAACCAGAGGTGTCAGACTCCAGAAATTACAGGGAGGAATATCCCTGTGGAATAGCAGAGGGCATACAGACTGTTCCTTTAGTATAACAGTCACTAACCATGTTTTCAGTAATGATCAACTGGAAAACTGAATTTCCTTCTGATTGCTATAGCTCTACTTTGCTGCCGACTTGGTTTTGATGGGTTATTAATGCCATGGCCTTTATGGGTGAATATGCTTGCCCTGTATCATGTGATAATGTTTCAGAGAAAAGACTAGTCAGCAGTTCTTTTTAAAATTTCCTAGTAGGTCTGAGTTTCCAACTATCAGTGTCTGTAAATTGGTACAAATTTGGACAGTTTATTAAATGCTTTCATGTTTCCTGTGAGGAAAAAAATATGAGCATATATGAGCAGCTAAATCTTTCCAACAGCAGCTTTGAAAAACAGCAGAGTGTATCTAAATGATGTTTTCACCAAATAAGTTAATTAGGATCTGTTAGAATTACAACCAAGAACAACTGTGTTCAGAAGTCTTAAAAACTCAGTGGTTTGAGAATGTGCACATGAGCCATAGGAAAATAGGTTTCCTAAGGGCAAGGAATTGTTTTCTAGATTTCACAGGTTTCATTTGACCTATTAATGCCTAAATCTATTCTGCTTCTCTGACTGAAAATATCAGAGAGCTGATAGTCTGATATTTCTATTTCTGATATTATAAAAAGTGTCAAACTGGCTAATACTGACTGTTACCTTGAAATCTGTGAGAGCCAAAACTTACTTCTGGTCACAGACATAAACATTGACTTCCTGATTCAGGGAAGAGGAAGACTTAAAGACATAAGTAACAATAGTGATTGCATAAATCAAAATTAGTCACACCCTCACAAATTACCTTTTCTTCAGGTGCTTCTTGACCTTGCCAGCCTGATTTTTGAAGAGCAGCAGTCTTTGGAGGTGATCCTGAAGAAGATAGCAGCCACTATAATAACCTTCATGCAGGTGCAGAAGTGTACCATCTTCATAGTGGATGAAGATTGTCCAGTGAGTATGTTTATTCTGTCAGAAGGCAGAAGTGTTTATTCCCTGGCAGTGAGGTTGGCTTCCCTCCATTCTCATATGTTCTCTTGTCATTTCATTTTCTATCATTTCCTTTGTGGCATCTGCTCAGGTTGGGTGTTGACATGAGAGGTTCTGGCTTTTATGTAATTATAGAATTTCTGTTCTGACATATCAGTTTGGCACAGCTTGTAAATCTTCTCTGGGTCATGAGTAGAGATTCAAGACACTTCTGTGATACCTAAAGTTGTATCAAAAGATACCCTTATGGTAGGATCCAGTATGCTTGATGACAGATGTGGATGAAGCTAATTTTTACACTTGTCTGTAGTACAGAATAGGCCTTGATAACTGCAACAAGGTTTTAATGAGCAATACTGTTCTAAATAATGACAACCTTATACACCTGTGTATTCAAGCATCCTCTTGATATTCCAGGATACATTTTCTAGTGTCTTTCACATGGAATCTGATGAATTAGAGGATTCAGCTGAAAATCTGAAGAGGTAAACCAATTAATTCTGACTTTTGTTCATCCTAGGAGAATTCTGAAGAAACTTAGGCTTTTAATATTCTTTTCATAATAACAGAATTATTTCTGCTGGATCCCACGTATTACTGCTATTTTTATAGAGCAGCTTTTCCCCTTAAGTGGGCAGAGACCAACTCTCTTGCCTTAAAAAGGTCCCACTGAGCAGAGCAGGAGTAGGGCTTGATCAATTCACTTTGCTAGTCTAAAAACATATTTGTATTTCAAGACTAAGCTATGGAAATGCACAGAGGAGCTGCCCTAAAACTGATTTCAAAGAAATCTGTGTGGATGACTATGTTATAAAGGAGACATATGCAAATTAGTAGATAATAACCAAAATAATGCTTTTAATCAATTATTTTAATGATTATCCTCAACTCATAGATAAGGAAAATTACTCAAAGAATATGTCTGACTAAATCAAAACTGGAGCCCTAAAGTTCTAACGCTCACTCATCTTTGGGAAACCCCTAAGGAGTTCAACTGGGAGGAAAAAAAAGAGATAAAGAGCTGAATTAAAATACCCAGATAAAATACTTCCCAAAGTTAGCCTGAACCTCTCTAGTTTGAAGTTTGAAAATTACTCAAACAGTTGTTTCAAATCCTGTCAGAAAGAGAGACAGTTGTATATAAAATACTCTACTACAGCTATTTTGTGCAGGGAGCAAACAGATTTTGAGCCCCTTTGATGTTGCTTTGCAGTAAATATTTATCATTAAGCTTAATTCTCTATATTAGAGAATGATGTCCAAAGTGTGTGATTTGAGCAACTAAAAGCTGTTGAGCTGTGTTACAGTTTTAGACAGTGTTCCACCAGAAAGTACACATGTACAACAACCTGGTAAGATCACAGGTGAAAAAGAAAACTCCTCTCTAGTCCTCTTCTTCTCTATAAGAAGGGAGCCTTCCTCCTCATTACCCTTTTTATGGTGACTAGTTAATGGACTTAAAATATTATTTACTGCTTGCATGGGCTGTCAGAAACTTTTCTCACATCTGATAGGGAAGAGGAGTCTTGGAGGCTTAGCTGCCTATCAGATGCTTGTTCACGAGACAGCACAATTAAATACCTAGGACTGCATTCAGTCAACCACTGCAGTTAGAACTTCTGCTATGCTTGAAGGGCACAGTTTCAGGCAAGAGCAGAAATACAATGACATGGATTAGATGGGAAGTATTACTTTACGTAATATAATATTTCAGGCTTGTTATGCAATCAAGGACACTGAATCAAGCCCCAAATCAAATTGTTTTTCAGAATTGTGGGGCATTGCCTTGTATGTGTGAAATAACAAAAGAATAATTCCTCTCCTCCAGCCCTGGAACATCCTTACACCAGGAGGATAACGAAAATCAAGCCAAGTGTTGGAGGGAAACTACAGGAGCTTAATGGGAATAGGTTTATAAGTAGGGTATATGTCCTCCTCCAAGGCAGGCAAAGGGTCCAAGAGAATTAAAATACCTTAAATAAATAGTGGCTAAAAAAGTGGAGGTGATTGATTCTGTAAAGATGCTTTATGTCCTGATTTGGAATAGACAGTTCTATTTCAGTAACAGAACCTCCATGTGACTGTCTTTACTTTTAGAACAAATTTGAAATTAACTTAGCAGCAGAAAATTCACAAGTGACACCTGATGAACTCTCTTGAACTAATATGTGAATTTCACCCAACACTGGTTTTTCAGGAGTACCAGATTTGTGAATGCAGTTTGTTTTCAAATAGTTCTGTTCATTTCTGTATAAACCCAGCTGTTCATTCTTTATCCTTCATCTGTGTAAACTGTAGGGAATTGTTTATTTCTTCAGTTTGGTGTTCAGTGTTAATGTTGTTGAACACTAAAACATGGTGGAAAGCATGCACCAATCCATGCTGCACTTTTGTGATGACAGCTGGATTAGGATACAGGATTTGAAGTCAACTCCATTATATATCTACTGGTTGTATCTATATATCCTTCTCTCATATAGGAAAGATATTCCTATTACCTGCTTAGCCTAATGAAATTACTCACTTTTATGCAAAGCACATAATAATAATGTTGTATCCTTCAGGGACTATGACACAAACAAAATCAATTACATGTACGCTCAGTATGTGAAGAATACGATGGAGCCGCTCAACATCCCAGATGTCTGCAAAGACAGAAGATTTCCATGGACAGTACGTAAAATAAGCTTAAGTTTGAAATTCAGAAATGGAAAATGTTTTTCTGTTTAACTTTTAAACCTTTTTTGCTTTCCTCTTATTTCTGGCAGGGTGGCTCCAGTTAAAATGGTGTAAACACAGAGTGAGTGTTGGGAGGCTCTCAGAAGTTCCTTCTTTTTTATCCTTTCCTTTCCCTTCTCATTCTGGCAAAGATGAATGTTATAGATGCAAGTTCTTTGTTGTAGTTGAGATGAATCAACTTCACTTTTCTCTGGGAGCTTTTGCCTAACACTTCCTCAAGTGTGAGCTGGTGATGCAGTGGATGACTGAGCACAGGGATACTGGACAGTGAGGAGGGAAGGTCACTTGGCAAGGCTCAGGTTCCAGTGAGGTTTGCTTCATGGTCATCATCAGCAAAAAGCAAATTTTTAATTACGTATTTTCCCATATTTTCAATGCACAAATTAGAAATATGTCTGCTCTTCCTGTTTAAGCCTGTTGACAAGAGGGGAGAGGAGCTACTGTGGTCCAGCAGATGGCTTTTTACCAAAATTTGTTCTGAGATACACAACAAAATGATCAGAAAAGACAGTGCTCAGTGTGATTGTTCCAGTAAGTGGAAAGGAGGAGCAGGCTCCTGGTGGGGAGCTGGGTTGTTTCCCTTTCTTTTCCTGTGCAAGGCTTCTTGGATGTTCTGGAGTGGGTTTCTGGGACAGATTGAGCAACACAGGAATTGAGTTCTCAGACTAAGCCTGTCTTATCAGCAGGACTGGAAGTACAGACAGAATCCAATGGATATACTTTATGGATTAATAACAAGATGATGATTTTGAAGACATTTAAAAATAAAATTAATACCTTGAGAATCATCCAAACAACTGTTTGTTGGAAACAGGCTGTCCAGTAGACTTAAAGTTATTTTGATTCTTTTCTTTTTCCTGGAATTCACCTTAAGTATTAAAAGAGGACTAGTGCTTTTAGAAGGAATCTGGAAATGTTTTTCAGCAACACAGACACTGCTCGTGCACTACTGCAGAAGCAGGGCAGTAGGATAAATGTTTTGAAAGCTGATGCACCCTGACATGAGGGAAATCCCAGGTGTTGCCAGTGCCCTAGAAACCTTGGCTTGCCTCTTTCTTTGGAGGACATTCAACAGCGCACTTACCTCATGAAAATCCTGCCAAGATACTCTCTATAGCCCTTGCACAGCAGCAGACCACAAAGCAACAATATAAAAAAAGATAACCTTTTGATCAGAAATATTAGCGTGTGCCCATTTCTTTTGGTGCCACACACAATTGGAGGTCAGACCCAATGTACTGCTCAAGAACTGCCACATTATTCACGGGGCAGTCAGAGCAGAGCTGTGCCCTTTTCTCCCCAGGTGTTTGAAAAGGAGGCATTATCTCTTTGTTCTATCCTTCCTCTTCCCAAATGAGTTCATCTCCTTCTGTTGGAGCATGGGACATGCTGCAAAGTCCTGGGAAGAGTGCAGAATGCTGACCCAGCTGTAGTACTTTTCCTGCCTGCTGTTTGTGGGCAAACTCATTGATCACCTGGTTGCTCTTCAAAGGAAGATGTAAGCCTAGAGTAGATGTAGAGCCCAGCTCTACAGCTTTTTCACTTCAGCCACCTGAAAAGCAGCTTTTAAAAATGTAACTGTATTTTTCTGTTTGTTTAACAGAATGACAATGCAGAAAATCTAAGTTGGAACATAAAGAGTTTGCTGTGTACACCAATAAAAAATGGGAAAAAGAATAAAGTGATAGGTAGGTATCTTAACAAAAACAACGCTGTACATTTTATAGATAAATTTATGTGCTCCACGATAAAATCACAGCAACGTGCAATCTGAAGCCAGGAGAGAAGATCCTTAATTATCATGTTCTCAACTAGTAAGTCTATTGCAACCATGAATATAAATTGCTCACCTAACAAGCTGCTAAAGAGTAGAAAATGAGTGTCAGCCTATGGGATCAGTAAGCCTCACAAACAGAAAATAAAATGTACTCATTCTTAGATAGGAGAATGGATCCAATTTCATCAGCTTGAAAAAAATTGACAAGTAAATATTAAGAGTTCCAAGAATGACTTTTTAATGATCTTGAAATAATTTTCTTTGAGAATGATGGCTAAACTGCATGGCCCAATTTATAGAGTAAATTTGATGTCTTTTTTGTGAAGACAGATTTAGCTTTTTAACATCTGAAGCAGTACAAGAAACCTTATCTTTATCTAATGGAGTTCTCTGAAATTTCTTTTGCTATTAGCTTCTGTCATGAGTTCTTTTATTACTTTAAATATTCCAACAATCCCTAAAAGACTAAAATGAAGACTGAACTGTAGAGCTTTAATTAGGGATATTTCACCATGCTGTGAGCTATTGATAAAACAGTTGCATCTGCTTTTTTTTTCTATTGAGATTGTCTATTGAAGTTCAAACTGAAAGTTTCAGTCAGGCCACCCATTTAGGTGGGCTTTTCAAATCTGAGTCATTCTCATTGGGAAATGTTCTTTGAAGTATTTTATGGTTTCACAGCTGCTTCATGTTCAATTATTTAATAGGACAAGGTCAAGAAGTTTTCTTTGGGATAGTACCCAGAAGTTCCTTTACAATACTACAAAGCATGTATGACTATTATTATAAGTCTGGTTTCTTTTTAAAATTATTTTTAAGATTAGGATGCCCCAAACCAGAATTTAGGAAGTGGGATGGGGGTAAGAAAAACTGTCCACATGAAACCCAAGCAAATCTTACTAGCAAGAAAGATGAAAAGAACTTTATTCTCCTGACCTGTACATTTCTCAGGTATGTGATAAAAGCTTTACAGAATCCTGCTGTGATTTTATAACTCTGTCCCAGTGAAAGACTTTGGAGTTCCTTAATTTGTAATCAGTGGACCTCTCAGTGCTTTGGGGAAGCTTTTGAAAGAGGTTAAAGAGTTTTAAGTAATACACAGTATATTTACTGCAGTTCTCTATTTTTTAAAGAGACATTTACGTGCAAATACTGTGTCTTTTAAGAATTCATTTACTTGTGTGGCATATTCACTGTCTTAATCTTGCATCACTGTCGCTATGGAAATAATTATAATTTCATAAACTGTACTAAACAGAAATCTGAAGGTCAGATTTGTGGGATTTTCCTGAAGAGTTTTGTAAATCAGCTTCTTTTTTCCCAGGGAAAGTTAATCTTGTTTCTTATTTGAATGAATTCTTTTCTAATGGGATTATGTGATTCAGTGATCCATTCCTTTCCATCTCATTCCATAAAGGTTCAGAATTCTGTTTGCTGTATTCAGATACCCCAATCCCTGCCATTACACTCAATGGTTACAGTCTTGGTCTCTTTAGAGGAGACTCTGATACTAAGTTCCTCAAACAGAATACAATTTGGAAACAGGACAATGTTCCGTTGTCACCAGACATCAAAACTTGTGAGGCTAACATTCTTCTAAAACCACAGTTTGTGTGTGCTGCATTTTTTCCTTAGCTTTATTATCAGCTGTAACAGGGAAGATGCACACATGGTAAGTTTTTTCAGAATTTTTAATTTGCAGCTGGGATATCTTGGCACTTGGCCAGGAAATGCAACTTTTTTGCTCATGGCAGTGAGAAAGCATTTGGAGTCTGTTAAGACAATACTCATTGCCAAAGAAAACATATTCTTGTAATTCAGCTGCTTTAATTAATATTGTGATCTTAGCAGGTAAAACCGAGGGCAGGTGTGTTTCTGAATTTCTCCCTGCTCACTTTAAACTGCAGCAAGGTGTGGTAGAAGCTACCTGTCAGACTTCTTCAATGACATGTGTGCAGAAAGGCCCAGAAATTCTTAACACAAAATTAATGAATGTAAATATCAGCACATTTGAACCTAAGTTGAATTCAGTCAGATGTTTCTCAAGGAGTTCAGTAGTGTTTGCAAGAAGCTGTAATTCAACCACATCTTCAAAAAAAGGTTGAGTGTACTTCAGCTTTGAACCTCATATTGGGTATTCCCTGTTTAGCTCATTTACTTGAAAAAAATCCTAGTACTGGCTCAAATGAGGAAGTGAAAACTCTGTGTACCACTGTTCTGACTTTGATAAATGTTCTTTTGGCATGGTTGCAAAAATTTAATTAGCCTCCAAAGGACAAATTGTCTTTAGGGATTATATCAATCTAGAATAGTATTAATAATAAAAGTTAGGATGAAAACGACCCTTGAATTTGACAGGACAATCAAACCTCTAAAGCCCTACATTTTTGGTTTACAAATCCTAATAAGTACTTTTGAATTTATTATGTATATATAAAATTTTAACATTTATTTTATAATACATTGAAACTGCACTTTAGGGGGAAAAAAAAAGGAAAATCCTACAAAATTCCTATGTGTCACATGTTGGTGGTTTATACTGTAGGATTATCTGGCCTAAACCTAATTCCTGATAGTGACATATTCTCTGTATTACTTCCTTTCATTTTTGTGTCCTGACATAGGAGTTTGCCAGCTTGTGAATAAGATGGAAGACAACTCGGGGAAAATCAAGGCTTTCAACAGAAATGATGAGGAGTTTCTGGAAGCATTTGTCATTTTTTGTGGCCTGGGGATCCAGAACACACAGATGTATGAGGCTGTAGAAAGAGCCATGGCCAAACAGATGGTGACACTAGAGGTGAGCCTAAATCTAGGTGGTCCTTAATTAGCCCCAAACAGATTCTAATGTTCCCCAGATCCTCTCTGTTCTGCATGTAAGAGCAGCTACTCCCAGGGACACTCAACAGAAATTGTTATCCCTCAGGAGAGCAGCATTTGGACTGTTGAGTTGCTCAGGAATTTTCTGCTTGTTTCTGACTCTGCCAGCAGACTCTTTATTTGGTACTGTGTCCTCACTTTACTGCTGAGATTGAGTGAGGAGCTGGAGGCTCTTGCTCTCCACGAGGCTGCACACTGGCAGCACAGTGGGTGCGTTCTGCTGCATAGGAAGGGAGAAATGGTTTGGCAGATTAAGGGGTTTCCTCTTCTTGTCTGAAGGTTTTGGTGATGATTTTGGCTCAGTCCTTCAGACAAAGCAGTGTGAGGAGTTAACTGCAGCACTATTGTAGGCTCTCAGCAATTTCCTCAGACTCCATCAAACCATATCAAGATGAACATCATCTGGTCACAGCCTTTAAATTGGTTCCTGTTAAGCTTCACAGCTGAAGAGGGCTTTAGTCTGAGAAACTGAATTACTCAGGGGTGATAACTTGAAGCTGAAAGTGAAAAATGTGTAGACTTTGGATCTCCTAACATCCATTATGTAAACAGAGTGTTTGCAGAGCTCCTAAAATGGGATTATGTGCCCTGTGGCCTCTAACAGAAACATTACAGTTCTCAAATAAACCTGTATTAGGTCATGTTAAATAAAAAGCTTGTAAAACTATTGTCCAAATAATTTGCTTATATGGCAAATTAGCAATTCTGTCTCCAACTATAGCACTTCATAGATGCTATAAGAAGTTCCAGCCAGATTATAGGTTAGTGTATTAAACGGGTTCTTTAAAAAAAAATAAAACTCTGTAACATTTTCATGTCGTATGTTCTCAATAGTTAAAAATCTGAGCTTTTTTTTTTTAATTTAAAATGAATGTATTGTCTTTTAGACTTTTGTGCCAAGTTTCAGTTAGGGTAAAACTTTCTTTCATGTCTGAATAAACTCTTGAAAGAATTAGTATGGCTATAATGTCAGGCTCATAATAAGAGCTGCTTTGTGCATTATTTGCCTTTGAAAATGGGCCATGAAAAATTTTCAAAGAGAAAATCAGATTCTTTGCTCTTTCATAGAAGCTATTTATGTTTTCTTGGCCTAATTATCTCAAGAAGATTCTGTGCTGTGGGAGATTTGTGAGAGATGCAGATATCTCCCCATATGCATTCAGAAAGCTTCCCTAAAACTGGCTCAGGCCCTGCATGGACAGAAAATTTCATCATCAAATGCAGTGGAATGCTGGAAAGTCTGCTCTACGAAAAGTACCTTGTTATCTCATGGCTTTTTTCTTTGTACTAAGGGCTGCTTTTTCTTCCTATAGGTTCTCTCATACCATGCTTCTGCTGCTGAGGAGGAAACGAGGGAGCTGCAGGTAACAGTGGTAATTGCATTTTTTACTATTACTTTAGAAATACTGCTTTAGTAGAACAACCAAGAGCAGTCCTGTACATAGATGTCAACCTTAAAGGGGCAGAAGCATATGTTCCAGAAATAAAAATGACATTGAAGCCCATACTGATGGGTTCCTGAGCTGAATCACATAAAAGGGAAATATTATAGTGTCTACAGTGAGAGACAAAGCTGGCCAGAGCACTGTGAGACCCAGACCTGTGCTAACTGATTTTTCTCAGGAGTTTGAGACAGTCACTGGTGCAATGTCAGTATCAAACTCATGATTAAGTATTCCAGAAGCAAAATGTTGAGAACTCTTCTTTCTGCAGCTAAGTCTGAACGCTGTATATCTTACAGGTTTGGTACCTTTCAAATATCCCAAGTATGGCTGCAGCTTTATGGCCTTACATATAAATTCTGTATTGAATTTTTAATGCAATGATTTTAAATTTCTTTCTAGTTGCTTTTCTGTGCAGTGTCTTGTTCTGCTCATGTTAATTCTGTGTTTTGAAGCCACTGCCTAAGGAATAACTACAGCTAGGATTTCAAGTGCATTTCAAAGCACAGCATGTGCTTAGGTTCTCCAAGCCCTCAGCAGCTATTCCAGGGAAATAGCATCACCCCTGCTGCATGAAAACAAACAGGAGGGATGGAGAGGAAGGCAGGCATAGGGGACCACGAGCTGGGTAGCATGGGATGGTCTGGCCAAGTGACACAACAAGGTGTGGGAATAAGGATATTTCTAGAATGGTGTCACATGGATTTTTGAACCTCAGTCCTACCACACTGCTGCTCATCAATAACGGGCCATGACAAGACCAGAGTGCAACTCCTCTCCTAAGGTTTTCTCCTCAGGGCTTGTGATGAAACCTTTGTGGTTCCACTGTTACTGCTCGATGAAACAGGACCACAGCAAACCTAGAACTGGGGCAGTGTCCACTGGCATGGCTTAACTGTCCACAGCTTCCTAGCACAGTCCTGGCCTGTGTCAGCCACTGCTTCTAAGGTGATACCAGAGCACAAGCATGGGCCTTTTATTTGCACTCATTAAATTTTTAGTTTAGTTTTTATTTTTTGCATTCATATTGTCATATAAAGATGGCCAAAATAATGTGAATTATTTTCTGGATATACCTTTTGCTTCTAAATAATCTGAACATATATACTTATCAGGCAGTTGGACTAGAAGATGGTTATAGGGCTTTTCCAACTGGCACTATTCTATTCTATTATCTGCCTTATGGAGTAGGCTGCAGTCAATTTTTTTACTTTAATCATCATTTCCAAATACTACAGAACTGTCCTATTGTATCAGTCACCTCCTTTGAGCCTGAGTACTGTCTACAACCTGTGTTTTATCATCCAAAGCAGATGAAACAAAGCAAATCTCTCTGTAGTTGCCACACAGTGGTCCCACACTTTCCATTGACTTCTTTTTGCTGCCAATGTATTTACAGAAGCCATAGCTCAATAAATTGAAATTAAAATAGCTGATGAACTTTCATACTGTAAAACAGGAGGCAGAAGGCTCTAGTGGTTTCATTAAGTGAAAAAGGAAATAGTTAATCTGGTTAAACAACACTATAAACTGTCATACAGTGCAGGGTTTTTATATTTCAGCTGAAATGAAACTTACTGCTGTGGCTGTAACAGGCAGAAGATCAAGGAAGGGAAAGATAAATTATGAATGAAGTTAGGTGTGAGGTGTTCTTTTGAGCTCCTTCTGTGTCCTTGCAGCCCCTTTCCTAGTGAAACCCCAGCCTGCAGTTGCAGTTTTTCAAAATTATGTCAGTAGCTTTGCTGAACAGTTGCATTATTTACCACTGAGCATGCAGGCCTTTCATGTGCTCACAGCTGAAATCCCACATGAATCCAAACAGGGACATAAAATTAGTGGCAGAAGAAAGGTGCAAAAAGGGTGCATTTTTTCCCTGTGTCAATACTCTTTTTCATAATCTTCTGTGACTTCCTGATTCTGACACACAAGGGAGAGGACAGGAACAGAGGCTGGCAGACACAATTCCATGGATTTGCATGTTACATGTACTAATGTTGTAGATTATGACAAATGCTTCCTTTTCAGTTCCTCACCTTCTGGGACACAGCTGCCCACACTGGAGAAATGTTTTCCCCCAGAATTACAAAGAGAAAAAAAAACACAAAGGTTTATTTCCTTCACCATTTCAGATTTACCTGATTTTCTTTGGACCACACTCATACTGAGGTGAAATAGCTCTATAGCAGTAGCACTGAGAACCCCACCTTTTATTCTACTGCAGAAAATGATACTACATTTTGTTCTATAGTATAAGATTTAGCATTTATTTTGTAAGTATGAGAGTTAATATAAGACTTAGCATAATCTCCACCTGGTATTTTGAAGGGCAACAGATATAAATACTCGGTATTTTGCAACTAGAAGTGGGATGTAATACATGGAGATATTACTGACAATGAAAAACTCAGATTTAAAAATATGCAGGATAGCAGGTGTATTGTGTACCTTGTAGTTTCAAATTTCACATTGAAGGTTTATGGTTGTATGCAAACTGCACCAAAACCACTGACCATGGGTTTTAAAGATTACTGATCACAAATGAACTCTCATTTTTTAGGTTTCTAGCCCTGAGAAAGCTCTGCCTGTGGACGTGTTCTGACTCCCATCGTGCTGAATGTGGATTCTGTTAGCAAAACTGTTTTACTGACATCTCTTTCCTCACCATTTTTAGAAAAATGCCAACAGTTACGGATTTTGCTGTCTGCATATCCATAAAAACAAACATGTAACTCTACTGCCTTATTTTCTCCTTCTCCCAATTTCATCAATACTTTTGGTTACAATTTGCCTCTGGTGATTTAGACAACCAGACTGACCAGGTAATTCTACCCTTGTTCTCCTGATCTATGGAAAAGTGCTTGTTAAATCCAAGGTAATGTTAAACAAGAGAGGCATGGAGAAGTAAATGTGAAGCAATCCTCAGTTTTCAGTATCACATGAAGGTAAAATTGGGTGTCTCTTTTTAATAAGTCTGTTGAAGAAGCAGGTATTTGTTCTGCTCTCTGCCCCAGCACTAAGCTGTGTTCTCTCATTCTTTTCCAGGCTGCTGTAGTGCCATCTGCACAAACTCTCAACCTGACTGATTTCTACTTCAGTGACTTTGAGCTGTCAGACTTTGAAACAACACTGTGCACAATTCGAATGTTCACAGACCTCAACCTGGTGCAAAATTTCCAAATGAAACACGAGGTATGGTTGCTGCCAAATACTGCCCCCACAGAAAGAGGCACCTTAATTATTAGGAATTCAGAGTAGTGAGATGATCTCACTGTAAATAGAATTGGACATCTGTATTAAAGAGTAATTAGCAAACCAGGAAGGCATATGAAGAATTGGGGTCTGTCCTGAGATTGGTTCTACTGAAGGATAAATCATTTTACAGTCTATCATTAATGGACTGGAAAACAGAATACTGAGGAGAGAGAGGATAGCAACTTCTCAGGAAGTGAAAAACTCTTACAAAGAGGACAATAACATTGTTCACTATGTCCATATGAGGTAGTAATTACCTTAGTCTTTCCCTACAAAATAACAGATTAGGAGGAATTTCATGGATATGGAAATAGTAAAGATTGAAGCAGATGATTACATAGATGAGCTGTGAGAATTTCCCTAAAGGTTTTTACCAACACATCTGTCAAAGGTGATCAAGACAAGTAAAATAGAAAAATCTCTTCAGCCTCTTCCACTGAGTGCACACAACATATATTTGTAGAAACCTTCATTTCTAAATACCTTATTTTTGCTTTATAACATTTTCAACAAACCCATCAAAATTTATATCAAAATGCAAGATCAGTTTGTAGGGCTTCATAGGCCCTACAACATTTCTTTAACATTAGTTAAAGAAAGCATATATTTATTGTCTAGATCAGCAGTTTATAGACCAATTTAGATTAGTAGTGTCCAAGGGCCAAAAGTGCTCTATTATCTAATCTGATCCCTTGAAGGTCCTAGTGCTTAGCTTCACCTCTGTACTAAGGTGAACAACCTTAATCCCAATATCAAATTACTACCTGACCTTCATACTGTCACTTCCTTACAAACAAAACGTAGGAAGAAAGTGTGTGTATATGTGTGTGTCTGTATATATATATAAAAGTATATAACCCATAATTTCTAATACTGTTGAGTAAAACATCCAGGACATGCTTTCCTCCAGCATAAAAAAGAAAATACCCTGCAATGTAGTAATCTTTCTATCATACTTATTTGCTTTCCAAAGTCCAATTCTGCTTGGGTTTTGGCAAACTGATAGGAGGGAAAAGCTGTCTGTTTATTTTCAAAACAGATCTTAAGCAGACTCAATAACTAAATAAATTTTCTCCATCAAATATGATTATCAAGGATTTTTTCTCCCAGGTATCTCAACATACAGTTTCTGAATTAACAGCAGTGCTTCTGACATTCACATTTAGCCCTTAGCAATAAAACCCCAAACCCACAAGTATGGCACACTCAAATAGGTGCTGTACTAGTGGATGTAAGCCTGTTCTTATCAATGTTCACAGTTACAAGCGTGTTAGAGTTGAACTTGAAATTGAGTTAAATGGATTTAGTTTCTTTTTAGTAAGAGAGTTTTCAAGTGGGATTAAGAAAGTTTGAATGTATTAGAAATCTGTTCTTATGAAAACACATTTATGTGATGCTGTTTCTTAAAGGTTCTCTGCAGGTGGATTTTAAGTGTGAAGAAAAACTATCGGAAAAATGTTGCTTATCACAACTGGAGACATGCCTTCAACACAGCACAGTGCATGTTTGCTGCTCTGAAATCTGGGAAAATTCAGGTACATTTCCAGTTCCTCTATTAAGACAAATTCTCTAATGATGCACAGCTCTGACTGTCAGGTCAGTAAGATGTTCATCATTCCATGGTATTGTCAGTGGAATCTTCTGCTGAAGACTTCTGGCTATGAGGGCTTGGTTTGTGAAACTGCTGCTGTGGTTTTTGGTTCCCTGTTTCAGTTAAATCCTCTGGAAGCGGTTATCAGGATGTTCCCAACGGGAATATCTCTAATAAGGCATGTACATGGTTATGTCCTTTTAAAATTAATGCTTATGCTACAAGCAAGTCAAAAAAGTAGAGAGAAAAAAAGGCTGACCCATTTTCAGGATGTTTCCTTAAAATTTTCAACAGGAATTTTTAAAGTTCAAATGCAAAGCTGAGTACAGCTTTAGATACATAACAGTACATAAAAACATCGAAAGAAATATTTAAATGTTCCTTCCAAAGCTTTTGAACAAATTTTCAACCTTTCACTTAAAAAGACACCTAATAATTTAAAAAACAATGTAATCATTCTGATTAGGGCTACATGATTCTCTAAATAAATAAAATACTGATTCTATATTCTTGCAAAACAGGCTATATGTTTTGGTTTTATATTCTTTTAGGAAACAATGTTTCTGTTCATTCTGAAAAAACATGTCTTTAATACATTTGTATGTCAAAATCCAATACCAATGAGGAAGAGGCATTTCTTTCCTCTATAAACTTTATCTCACTAATGAAAATGACAAAAGGTGCTGAAAGAGACCAAGGCAAGGACATCCATCTTCTCTCCCTTTTGGAATGCATGTGGTAGTTTAGCTCTGTGTGCGGTCGAGCAATCTCTGATGATCCTGATAGTTTGCCTGCTATTTTTGGAATCCTGACAGTCTCCACTGCAATTTCCATAAATTGTTTATTCTTAACTACACTGAATTCACTCCCTGCTGATTCTCATGTCCTAGATTCTGGAGTCTGAACAGCATTGAACATAATTCAATTTTTTTCTAGTTTAAGGGGAAAGGCAAGCACTGGGAGATGCATCTTCCTAGCAGAAACATAAAATCAATCATTTCCAAACTGAGTTGTCTTTTGTGTACTAAGAGCAGTTCTCATTATTCAGAAAGCAGATGTAAAACACATTGTAGTAAATAAATCCACAACTCACTTGTGGCATTACTTTTTGCATACAGAGCAAACTGACTGACTTAGAAACGCTGGCTTTGCTGATAGCAACTCTGAGCCATGATCTGGATCACAGGGGAGTGAACAACTCTTACATACAAAGGTAAGTGGGTCTGAGAGAAGTTAAATAAAAACAAGTGAGTGAACAAACACTAGCACAGAACTAAATTAGGTACACCCTGACTGCTTTGATGCTGTGGAGCTGTGCAAAGGAGCAGGTTTTCACAAAGCAGAAAGCGTAAGAACAGGCAGAACCATTCCCAACTTCTTTGAAGTAGATGCACCGCCTCTGTTGCTGACTAACTATGATGGCAGATTAAGTGAACTCTTTGCTGTGCAGGGACAACGTTTTCCTGCTCCCAAAGTCCCCTCCCTTATTTCCCATCAAGTGACAGCAAAAGGCTGCAGCTTCCAAGTGACAGTGTGTAGGAAACGTGCAGCTTTTCAGATCACTCGCTGCCCAACTCAGCTGCTCGCTTCTTGTCCAGGCCCACGCAGCACTGAGGTCTGCACCCCTCTGGTACAGAGGGGTCTCCCCATTGTTTTGAATTCAGATTGTTTTACTCTTGGTTTAGCCATGTTTTTCCAGAATTCTAAGTTGTTTAGAATAAGTGACATAGTTAAAATCATATTAAAAATGTATGGTTGTTTTGCATTGATTGTGGGTTATCTGTACTCTTTAACTTTGATCCAATCTGGAATTACAGAAAGGCCTTTACAATACAAAAAGGCAAAATATATTTAAAACACTGAAAAAATATTTTTACTAAACAAAATATTTTGGCTTAAAGTTATCAGAATGAAATATCAGAACAAGACTAAAATTTTCCCCATATTTTCAGTTTTAACTAAAGCTACTTAAAATTTATTAGTAGTTTGAAATCTGCCCAATCAAGTGAATTTGGTAACACTTCAAATAACATATGAGTCTTCAGCTGATTTCAAGTGTGGCTTAAGGTGATTCCTGTGATATGGCAGTGTGTCCTGGGAAAGAGATGGGCAAAAGATACCTAGAAATGTGCATCATCTTCTGGCAGAGCTGGAGAATGGTCTTGAAGTGACCTGTGAAGAAGTGGTCTGCCATTCTCGCTATGTGTAAAGTAAGATAGTAAGGGAGGAAAAACTTGTTTAGGTACAGAATACTGAAAGGCAGAAAAAAAGTAAGCTGAAGCAGAACTCTTGCATTTCAGATGTATGTGTTTGGAGTAACACTGATATGTAAAGGAAAAAAAAACAAACTCCACAACATTAGAATAGTGATCTTTTTCTAGCTTGGTAATAGAGGATTCCAGCAGTAACTGTAGCCTCACAGCGATTGGAACTAGTTAGCTATTTTTTGCTTTATTTATTTAAAAATAAATTTCCTGGAAGACATCTGGAGACGCGTCATCTCCTCTCAAAAATGTCCTGGGAAAGTGTCATAGACAGCAAAATCTAACGTTTACACATGCTGTAAAGCTGAGATGGCTATAGCTTAATAACTCCTTTCTCAACAGAAAGTTCCATGATTTTTTTTTTTTAAACCTAAATACAAAAGTTATTTCTAGGAACAGATCCCTTTTGTTTTTTCCTTTGAAGCAGGGAGGGTGGATATTCAGTGTATGATTTTTTTCTTAAGCAGCAGAGTTTCAAAAATTGAAATGGTCCTGGCAGTAGAAGTTACAGAAAGGAAACTGCTTGAAAGCCTTTTGGTATTTATGCAGGGGGGTTATTTTCTTTTTGCTCCAATCCCACATGCAAAGTAGGAAGCACAGAAAGCTGCATAACCACATCCCTATGCTCAGAAAGCCACGGTGTCCTTTGGCCTGGAGTGGGGGTTTGACTGAAGTGCCTCTACAGAAGTCAGAGCTGAATTTATTTCCAGCCCCAGTTAGGGTCTGCGAGTACTAAGCAAGCTCTAGCTTGGAGCAATACTTGGGAAGATAACCTAAGAGATTTCTCACATATTTCTCTCTCCAGTCAGGATGAACTCTGGGACACAGAATATGCATCCCACTTCATTCAGTGGGAATTTCACCCAGCATGTGTTGGCACCATCCTGTGGTTTGTTTCCTTAAAGAAACACAAGAGTACATTTGCTCTATGCCCCTTTTGTGGTGGTCTCAGAGGAGGTGCTGGGCAGCCAGCCCATATTCCTCAGGGGCTTGCATCCTTTAATCTTCCTTTCTGGGTTTTTGTTTGTCTTTCCATCTTTCTCTCCTCATTTTTGTGCTTCTTAAATCCCCAGAGTCTTCTCTTATGACTTTTATTTGAGCCTCTGTGCACTCACTCACACGGGGGCCCAATCCTGCAGCCATTAAGTCTTGTGAATGGTCTTTAACCATACAGAAAATCGCATGGAATTATATGCTAAAAGAGCTACTGACATGATTAAACATTTGTAAATCAGATTATAGTTGGAGTAATAGATCCAGGATCATCAGCAAAATAGACTTCCAAAAAAATCCAGATTTAGCTGAAGAGACTACATGAGCAATGTGGGACCAGGGGTTGAAAATTAAGACAGAGCAGCAAAAACCAAGAACTGTATTACGCAACAAGGAACAGGGAGAAATTGGAAATCCTCAAGAGAGGAGTTTCTCTATTTTGACTAAAGCTACTCAAATGCTACTCAGTTTAGAAAATAGAATTTGCTATTTAAGATGCTTTTAAGTTTTGCACTAAGGTGTTTTTAAGTTCTGTACCTACACAGTTTGGTTTCCCGCTGGATTTTTTTCACTGCCTGTAGAACAGTCAACATCACTGTTGGCCTCCAAGCAGTTTCCCTTTTGGATTTTACCCTGGGCAAAGGGTAGGTAACAATGTTGCAGTAGTTTGGTCATGACAAGAGTGGTGATGAAACACCAGTATAGTTACTAACACAAGGAAATTACTTGATCAACATTTTGGGCCCAGCACCATATTGCACTGAGGTCTGCAGGAATTTTCCTATTAGGTTTGCATATTACTTACAGGCTCAGCAGCTGAGCTAACTAAATATGACAGGTGGGTTAAGAACATTTGGTTTAAGAGTATTTAAGAACATGTTGCAGAAACCAAAACTGTCTCCTAAACTGTGCTTGTGAATGAACTCTTCGTGTTGCCTTTGCTTTCTATAGAGGAACTTTCATTCCTTATGTAACCTTTTATTACATTGTCACTCCTCGCATGCAGCTGGTCTCTACACGTAGAGAAGGCAGAACACCAGAGCTCTAAGTTCTCTGACAAAGGAACAGCATTATCTTTTTATCCATATTCCTACAAGGTGAATGTTAAAAGGGAAGTTATATCTGGATCACTAGTATGTTTGTCTAATTTGACTTCTCCATCTCTTTCCTCCTCAGAAGCGAACATCCACTGGCTCAGCTGTATTGCCACTCAATCATGGAGCATCATCATTTTGATCAATGCCTTATGATCCTGAATAGTCCAGTGAGTGCCACATTGCTGTGTATGCTGAAGGAAACTATTTTACTTTCTATTTTTAGCTTCTGGATAGAATCCCACCCTTATATGTTCTAAAGTGCTCTTTATTCCTTTTTGGGTAAAGAAAGCAAATGCAGCAACAGGGAAATCACAGTTCTGTTGCTGAGTGCTACCAAAGCCTTCCAAGTGCTGCCTGATAAGGGAAGCCTTGCTAACATCCTTCTGAGTACCTGCTTCCTTGCACCAAAGGAAACAAAAGGCTTTGTGCCATTTTCAGGACCTCTTATGAACCATCAAACAAACCCCAGTCCTCCTTCTCGTTTCAAAAACATTCCAGCCTACACATACACAAAGCAGCCCTGATGAGACCAAACCAAACACTGCTTGTGTTGACATTCCAAAGTGAAGCCAGACCTAAGTTTAGTAAATATGCAAATAAAACTACATTCTTCTTGTTTGATGCTATTAACTAATTCTCAGGACCAGTTATTTAGCATTCACAATCCTTCCAAAGGACTGCTCCTTTTGTGTCACAGGTTGTGGTACTTCTGGCATCCTTTGTAGTATAGCGATCTTTTCCTATTCAGGTAGGCAAATATGGAAAAACAATTGAGGTGAGTTCCATTTCACCTGCTCCGTACTGCTTTGGTTTAGTAGGGGGCTGCTGAGTTCATACTTTTACTTAATAACTTATTTATGCTGCTTCATAAAAGGAAAATATTTTCATTTACTAGAGGTGTATGGGCAGGTATGGGAATAATTCCTCTGCTTCAGGGAGGGGAATGATGAGGAAAGAGAAGCTGTGATACAGCCAGTGACAAATTTAATTTTAATGAATAAAATGGACTTAAAGGCTTTGATGTTGCTCTGCTTACAGTTTCATTTTGTAATAGTCAGTGATGATGAGTGATGATGTTGCTGCTCTGCAGCTTTCTGCCATTACTTGGGAAGACTGGAAGTTTTGTTTTTAAACTAGGCAATCTGCAAGAGGAGGGAGGGTAAAAGAATGACCTCAGATATCAGCAAGTAACTCATAATGATTTGGTGACTTAGAGATACTTAAGCAAACTGGTGTGCTGTTGCCCTTTTTACTGATAGCACTGGTTTTGGTTTTTTTTGTAAAGGGAAATCAGATTCTCAGCAGCCTTTCCATTGAAGAATACAAGGCTACATTGAAAATGATAAAACAGGCCATTCTTGCCACAGACCTGGCACTCTACATCAAGTAAGTCAGAAGAAACTTTGGCCGAATAATCACTGCTGGATATTAGCATCATGTCAGTGTCCTGCAAAATCTTTTGTTTTAACTTCTTTTTAAGGAGGAGAGGAGAATTTTTTGAACTTCTAAGAAAGAAGCAGTTTAATATGGAAGATCCCTCACAAAAGGAGCTATTTCTGTAAGTAAAAGCAGAATAATCATGAAATCAGTTAATATTACTGGGTAGCCAATTTCCCATGCCATGTTGCTGTGAACTTGATTAAACCTAGCAGGTCTTTTTGCCCTGGGCCTGTACAAGCTGGCATTGCCACACAGATCACTGAACTCCCTGGGTCTGAAGTACTAAGTGTGCAACCTGTATAAGAAACTTTGTTAAATAGCATGTGGTGTTACATCTATAACTTTGCTCTAATTTCACTTGTTTTTCTGACTTGATGTTCCTTGGAATTCTATATTCTATTTTACCAGTCACTTGACTTGGTGGCTACATACATTTCACAGAGAGTAATTTATGCCTTTCTTTCTCTTTGTTCTGCAGAGCAATGCTGATGACTGCTTGTGACTTATCAGCCATAACCAAACCATGGCCAGTTCAGCAACGGGTATGTGTTTAATTTTTAAGGTTTCCTAAATGCAAACTGCATTAAAGTTTGTTTCCTCCACCCAGTCCTTACTGCAAAGGCAGTGGTGGAATCCTGAACTGGAGTCTCATGATGTGTGTGGGGGCTAATATGATATATCCTAAGGAGAGATAGGAACTACTCGTTTGTAGGTAGCAAACAAACTTTTACACCTCTCAATGAGTGAAATCTCTTACAGATTGCTGAGCTTGTGGCTACTGAGTTCTTTGATCAAGGAGATAAAGAGCGGAAGGAACTCAACATAGAACCCACAGTAAGTGGCACCTCTTGCTCAATGTGTTTTGGAAACAGCGCTTAAAATTTCTCCCACTGACCACACTGCAGGACTAGCTCCTTCCCTGGCCTCCTAGAAGCCAGTTTTGTTCTGTGGTTCCAAAACACCAATAGTGTGACGTTATTTCTGAACCAGAAGAACAGACAGGATTATTTCCTTTAAGTCACTATTACTAACTGGCTAGGAAATGCATTCCTAAATTGGTACCTATATGTAACTATCCAAACCCAGTAAGTTTGCCTGCATATTTGGGCTCTGTCAACCCAAAGCCAGTCTCCTGAGGGAAGTCATGCAGTCCAATTCCCTTCCTTCTAACACCTGTAATGACACCCCACTGTGCTGAGCTTGCTGTGCTCTTTAAGGTGCTGCTTTTTAATTCCAGACTCTTTGGTTTTGGTTGAGTTTTATATTGAATGCATTTAAACACAGAACTTGTTCTCTTATTATCTGCAGGATCTAATGAACAGAGAGAAGAAAAACAAAATTCCCAGCATGCAGGTTGGATTCATAGATGCTGTTTGTTTGCAGCTGTATGAGGTATGGTGCCTAAGGAAGAACAGGAAATATCTGAAACCAGAGCTGCTCACTGGTAGACACAAATTTACCATTAGAATAAAAATCAAATTAAAAACTAGCCCCTTAGTTAGAAAATATTTTTTATATTAACATGGTTCATTATTCTGTTGAAGAAATTATTATTTTAGTATTTATAATTTGTCTGATTAATATGTTTTGTCACAATTTTTTTAAACCTAGTTAAAATGCTGTGCTCTCTGCAATTGATGTTATGTCCTTGGGTTATATTCTGGATTATCAAGGAAAGTCACTAATGCTTTGACCTCTAGGGAAAGAATGGTATCCAGGTAGTGCATTGATAGAAAGTGTTTACAAGTTTTTAAGAATTCAGAATTTGTTATACAAAATGGGATATGCTATGTATAGGAAATTGACCCAATTTTACCAATTTTAACACTTCCCAACCCATTCATTTCTTTCTCTCTCATCACACACCAAAGCATTGCATGAGATAATCCACTGAAATGCTTTTTTGACCTGGTCACAAACTGTATGAGAAGCTGCTTGGTCAAATACAGTGTGAAAAACAACATAATGATTTCTGGGGGTTTTTTAACTCAGTACAACATTGGAGCAAAGGTCTGTTTATTTGACCTGTACCGAGTATTTTAGAGAAACCAAGGTGAGAAAAAGAAAGGAGATGAACAGAAAACCGAATACTTAAGAACCTTCCAGTGCAAGGAACAGGATGATTACTTGAATTTTTCCCTCTGACACAATTAGCTTTTCTGAAAAGAACACACATTCACCAGTTCAAAGGAAACAGGGATAGAGAAAGGGAGCTACTAGCTGCTGTCCCTGAAAATGAAGTGCTTCTGTGCTGTAGAAACTGTCAGGAAAATAAGGCAGCCTTTGCTTTGAAGCCTCAGAAAACTGTCTCCAGTAGGAGGTAGGCCGTTGAAACAAGACTGAGTGTCTCTGCAAAGATACAGATTGGACAAACAGAAAACTTAAACAGAACGCCTGAGCAGACTTGAATGCCCACAGTTCTAGAGCCTGAACATCTATATTTCTTCCTATTAGAGGGGAGCTTTGCCTTTCTATTTATGAAAAGATCAGAAAAATTGGAATCATTTACTCTAAAATGTGCACTGCTGCTTATATCTACAGTTACCAAGCGATCCTAGTCCAAACTCTACCCAGCTCTTGTGTTAACTAACCAGTGCATTTAATGATCTACAAGTCTTCCTCTAAGTTCAGAAATCTGAAAAAAATATGAGATGTGTTTCATTCTCCATTTTTAAATTAAAAATTGAATACAATTTGTTTTCCACGTTTTCAATGCATTTCAGGCCCTAACACATGTGTCAGAGGCCTGCTCCCCTTTGCTGGATGGCTGCAGAAAAAACAGGCAGAAATGGCAAGCCTTGGCTGAGCAGCAAGAGAACCTGATTAATGGAGAAAGCAACCAAGGCAAACGGAACTGATGTGCTGATTTCACCACCGTAAGCCCAAGTTCACGTAGGAGACACAGTAATAAGAGAGTACTGCATTTTGCTAAACACTGTATGAATTTGGCTTATGTTTTGCCACTGCTGTATTATTTTTTCCACATTTCAAGACATAGCATGACTGTGTAGATGCCAAGATTATCTGAAGACAATATGTTTCTCTTCTTACATCTGACTGAGATGGAAGATGACCTGCAGGGGTGGTTTTTGCTACCCCAGCCCACAAGAAGGTACTGGTGCAGGCACTGACTGTGCCCGAGAGCCTGTTGCTTTACAGATGTACATAGTTGTTTAGTGATCATGTTGTGGCCAGTATCTGAAAGACTACTGCATTTTGCACCTTTTCTGTCCCTCCTCCCATCTTGCTGTGTTATGTTATAAAAATATTGAGCAGTCTTGCCTGGTCTATTTCCAGAGGTTCAGAGGAAAGACTAGGACTCACTCTGGGGAGCCTATTCAAAACAAACTATTGCTAACCTCTCTCAGACAGCAGAACTGGGCTCTGAGGTGAAAAACCCCCAAATCTGTGCACCCAGTAGAGTTTGCTTTTTTCCAAATTAGATGGATGTCTTAGCAAATGTGTTATTGCAGCTGAAGAAATGTCTAAGACCCCTGTGAATGACTAGGCAGCCAGAGTCTCAGGTGTGGTAGAGGTGTCTGAGCTCTCCATGTCCAATGGAAACTGCTTGAAGACAGATGAAATATCCCAACAGAACTGACAGGCTGCCATGGAAAGCTGCAAGAAGCATGCAGAGAAATGGAAACAAAGCAGGATTGGTTTTGTACGCTGGTTTTAACTTCATTTGGGAGTTGATTTTAACATCATCTAACCAACAGACTGGATCACAGGCAGAAGGGAATGACTGCAAGAGGTGAAAAGCTGAATCAGAATGATGCAGGAAGGGCACACTCCTGGTGACCACCAATGACTGATTCTTCAGGCCAGTGTTACTATGAAATGGCTATGACCACTTTGAAGAAAGTTTTATGTTAACATCTCTTAAAAATCATTTTAACATTAGTTTAAAATGATTAATCATAGTGTCTTGAAGAAATAGGAAAATAATAATACCAAAAGCAAAAATGGCCAAGAGTGCTATTTGCCATTTGTATGTGAGGCATTAATGTTCTGTAAAGTAAGAAATCAATTAACTTGCACTAGTAAAAAATAAAATTGGTGCATTATTTAAGTGAAGATAAGTAATAAAAATGGTTTTGAATTGGAAACAATTATAGAAAATATACACATTGGACAAATCCCAAAAGAGGAATACAAGGAGAGTACTATTATTTAGATGGACAGGATAAGGAGATACATGCCAGTAGTCTAAAATGCATTAGCAGCACACATAACTTTGGCTGCACAGAGACACACAAAATGTTCCATTGTTTTAATCTGTAATCATTATTTTTTAGTTAAAATCATCATTTGGCAAAAGCAGCACATTTGGCACTGGACTTTTAAGTGTGGGAATTTAGTTCTATCACAATATTCCAGGAAATTCTAGTTAGAAACTGCAATAAATTCTTCTTCCCAGGAGATTGTCAATCCAAGTCGTAAGATCTGGTCAAAAAGGGAAAACTCACCCTTTCAATTTCTTCATTTAGACAAACAATGCCAGAAGCTAAGAAAAGATGAAGCAAATGTTTCAAAATGTTTGATGATACTAAGTTAGAGTTGATATTTTTTTAATATAGAACAAGGTATTCTGACAGTCAGCAGTATTTCTGACACACTAAATTATTTGTCACTGATTAAGTCCTATCTCAGACTTGTCTAGTGAGGACCAATAATAAATGATTGCAGCTGTGAATTTGAAAACATTTTAGTACAGAAGTATTTCTCCTTATTCTGTCCCAACAAATTAAAAAAAAAAAAGGATGGATTGCAACACTCAGAATTCTGCTGTTTTGCAGTACTCTGTATATGTATTTCTGTGCATACACAGTATGCAGGTGACAGCAGCCTGACCCTGCCAACACACACCCCCCCAAAAAGGTTTTAGGTACTTCTGGAAAAATAGAAAACTTTGCTTCAGGATTTGCATAGCCGTTGTATAGTCTTTTTCTTGAGTGCTTGAGATACTGAAATATAATTATTATACTGATGAGATACATATTTAATATAAATAGGAATAAAATATATGTATATAAAGGTGTATTCTTGCTATTGGTTTGGACTGGTAACTCATGGTGACAACACAGCAGATAAGTATGATGATATCACAGTGTAGTGATGTAACTTTGACATGAATATTCCAGTATTTCTTTGCTATATTTTGTGTTCAGAAAGCTTTATTATAACTAAATTTATAAATGCTATGAAGGAGTGCTGGATTTATACCTTTGACTTGAAAAGAAGGGCATGATGTTACATTTTTTTAAAGGTTCACTTAAAATGAACAGTTATACAGTATGTGCATATATTTAATTATATATCTGTACACATTTATCCCATAGAATCTTCTCCACGATAAATGTTGGAACACATATATAAATACAGTTCCTAGTAAATAAACATTTAAATATCATAACACACCTGTATCTGCATATATTTAAACAAAACCAAAGCCTTTAAACTACTGGTTTAAGTACCTTAAAAGCATAGAGTGCTGTATTTCATGAGATTCAAAGCCTTTACATAGTGTTTTACTCTGCCTGAAGGCAAAATCCAAGTGTGTCATGGCTTTGTGTGACTCAATTGCAGAAACTGCTCCCTCCTTTCATAATGTAGATAGGGGACAATATGGGAAAAAAATCCAAACCTAACCTGGCTCCAGCAGGTTTCCTGCTTCAAGTTCACTGTCTGCAGAATTGAACCTTTTGAAAGCCAGCTGGTGGATTACAGCTATGCAGCTGTCATTTATTTCATCATGAGCTGTGTATCTCATTATTTCAGTCTGATCTCAAAGACATGATACTGTCTAGCTGTAACAATCAGAGTGGCTTACACAAGAAACCAGCTGAAATAGAGTTTATCCCTTTGACAGTTCAGCCTGAAGTCCACTGAAACCATTGTCACATTTGAGATTTCAATTTCTGGGTACAAGAATTTGTTCCACTAATTCTTATTACGTCTCTCAGTGAGGACAACTGAGTCAGTATCCTACTTGATCTCAGACACAAACATAATTTCTTTCAAACTCATTCCACAGCACAGTTTAATTCTTGAAGTACACTTTATTTCTGGATTTGTTCTGAAAAAAATTACTTGTGTTAACACACACAAAATTACTGATTAACCCTACCTCTTCTAATTCCAAGTAACTGAATTTTCCAAGGAATTAGCCACACATGCAATATTAGCTGAGGGCCTAGGTTTTCTATTCTATCATACAGTTAAAGAAAGTGAGGGGGGGAATAATGTAATGCTGACTTTGGAGATGGTGTGAATTTTTAATTAAGAAGCAGTTTATACTTAAGAGCAGATTACTCATATTCTCACTGTGCACATATACAAGTGAGCTACTGATAAAAGGAAACAATTAATTTCATTGATGATCAGCTGATTTCTCCTCAGAAGAGAGAACCAAAGCCTCTTTATATGCATCACCCTCTGACAATTGCATGCATCTTTTGATTGCCAACCCCACACATTTTACCTGGTAGTGGTATGAACTGACACATTCAGGGCACTTAACTAATCCATACATAAAGTTTGTCAAAATTAGCAGGTAATTGATTTTCCAGCTCATTATACAGAAAGATAATGAAGAATCAGGTCTAGGCCCTTAAAATTAGAGGAGTGATCCAGCTGCTGTCCCTTCCAGTCATGCATAAAAACATGGCAAAGACTTTTTATGGAAAATATTTGCCTTGATTATAATAAATTCACATGTTTTTATGAAGACCTCATATTTCAAGCAAATTAATATAGTAGCATTAATTCAGAGTCCTATCTCTGTGATACTGCGGTTTTTTTCTTCATGTTAAATTACATGCAGTTTACATTCCACAAGGTTTTAGCTTTATTTCCCAGTTCCCTGCTGTACTTTTTCAGGGGCTTGCACTAATTTAAAACATAAGCTTGAACAGCAGAATGAGTTTGGGCAGAGTATGGTAAATAATGAGAGCTGAGTTTTTTGGTTTGGACTTTGCTAAGAAGAAGAAGAAACACCACAGACTCTGTGCTGGTAATGAGTGACACTTGCTAAATGCAGCAAATTGTGACAGCAGGATATTTCATCTTGGTCATTGTGAGGTGAATGCCATGTTTCTTCTCCACATAAGGAAGGTTGTTTGCATACAGAAACTCAAATCTGAGTACCAGTGTTTGTAAATGTGTATTTATGTGACAATGCTCTGTAATTGCTGGTTCCCACTAACTCCCACAGCACGAGCTTGGCATGCCATGGCCTCACGCATGCTGAGATGCCCACCTGAAGTCAGTATTGTGATTCCCATTTACCTCAGGGGAGCTGGGTTGTGCTGTATAGAAAGTGAAAGAATGGGTCAAATCCATCTTTTCTTACCTGTGAAGAGGGACCAAACCCTTATCCTTGGTGACAGCTGCCTCACTTGCTCTTTGCTGGTTCAGCTATTGCCACCGATGACCAAGGTACCTTACAGATGTAACTGAAGTTAGAATTTGAGTCCTCTTTGTGTTCACATGGCAGACACCTGCATGTGTCTCTTAAAGAATGTAGTTTGAAATGCACTGTAAATAGTTTTAACATACATTCCTATTATAGTTTAATAAAACCCTTAATCACAGTCACTAGTCACTGAGTTTGTCCATTTGTATTCTTCTATCTTTTAAAAATACCTGAACAAATATATAGTTTCTGGGCACAGTATTTTTGTACTAGGTTAAGGGATTTCTCTGTATATTATGTTTGCCTTTAAACACTATTAAAGTCTTCTGAATGTCATGTGTTCTCTCTTGCTTCTGTCCATTGACTTAGAACAAAGCTAGTTACATTACTTAAGAGAATCATTAGCCCTACTTACCATACAGCTGCTAGAGAACATAAGGGTCAGCTAATTTTCTGTGGTCAGACTGCTGCTTATAACTTATTTCTTCATTCTTCTCTTTGTACTGTTTTCATGCTTTCTAAAATAAAAAGGATTGTGTCAAATTTTACTGTTTGTTATATTACTGAGGTGTAATTTTTAATGCCTGATTCAAATCATTGCTTCTGTAAATTTGTATTTCATAGCAACTTTTCTAGGTCCTAGAAATCCTGAAGAGAAAAATATCCGTTAATATCAAGATACTTCTGAGTACTACTGAGATCAGCCAGCAGTAAAGCAGTTCTTGTTTCAAAACCACAAAAAAATCATTCAGTGCCACTGACCACTAGAGAGCACTGGAGCTGCACCTCCTGAGAGCTGTCAGAAACCCGTTCATTTCTGATAGAAAGCAGAACGAGCAAATACAGGAGTTACACAGAGTGATCCCTGATCCTCTGCCCCCACAGATCAGTTCCTGGGGGATAACAATTGCAAGAGAGATAGAAATAGTCAGCCCAGTGACTCCAACCAAACTGTGGAAGAAGTTTTTTTTCTACAACCAAAGCCTCATCTTGCACAAACTGCTGATCCTAGAAGTAATTCTGGACCAGTGGGCTTCTTGGCATTCTCTCTTCTTTGCCTATTAGGTCCTTCACAGCAACACTTCTGGCTCGACTTTTTTTAGCTCTAGGCAAAACCAAGAACTATGTACACCCCTGACAAACAGCAGGCTCATTCAAGAAGCTATGAAGGGCCAGATTTAGCTCAGCACAAAACACAAGCCCTGTTTGCTCGAACCAACTGCAGTTTATGAGTGAAACTGCACAAGTGCCCGTGCAGATCTGCAAACATCAGGTCACCATTTGCTGCTGTGACTACAACATTTCCACCCCCTCACAGCCCAGTCTGCTGCTGCTCAGCCTTCCTGGCCTGCTGGAGGCTTGAACTCCCTGCTGAGAAGTGGCAATGTTTGCAGCAGGAGCACTGGGATCCATTCCTTACCCAGCCCTGGAGCAAGGGCATTTTTATTGAAGAGGTGAACGAATATCACACAAAGTCTTTCCTTTCTTGCACAGATGTAATGCCTCAGTAACAAATGGAAAAGACAAAAGCTTTTTCCTCCAGCCACATTTTCAGCAGCAGGTGGTGACAGCTATTGCATTCCACAATCCCATGAAACCTCCCCTTTAAGACTTGTAGGAAAAATCTCACATGAGTTTGTTCCCACAGTAAGCTTTAGGGACAGACTTATGGAATCTGACAGTCACTGTGCTTTAGAACAGCACCATTTCTTAGCACACACAGAACTTTAGAACAACTTCATTTGAAAAATACCCCAGGTCACTGGCGTAATACCCCAGTTCATAATGGCTGAAAAACCCACAGTTTACACAGGCTTCTCTTGTGCACCACCATCAAATTCTGGGAGTAAAAACCATGGTTCAGTCATACCAATGGTTTACATGTGACACATTTGCATAGAAGCATTCAGGACACTTTTATTGTAGTAGTTAATGAAGTCACTGGCAATTTATTTTATGATATATAGAGCTTCTTAATGAAAGGAAAGTTCATTTTACAGATAAGTAGAGGGGTTAATTTGGTCAAGGTCACATGGAAAGTCCATTTCTGAGCTGGAAAGAGCACCAGAACCTGGGTGTCTGTTCTGCTTTTACATAAGACATATGATGCCCAAACTAAGAAAGGAATTTTAATCTGAAACCATCTTTTCCTTTTGCAAATACAAGTATTTAAATATCTTAGCTATACAGGGTGCTCCCTTGCTCGAGAGCAAGATACATAACATTGCACTTCAGAAGAACTCTGAAGCTCACTATTTTACAGATTAAATTAGATTCAATATATCCACAAAAAACTTTTGTGGGGTTGGGAGCTATATTATAACCAAGAGAAAAAGTTCACAGTTAATAAAAAAGTTATGTTGAAATGAGCTAAAAGTGCAGTTCAGATTTTGGAGAAACTGAAATGACTGATGCAGACTTTCAATACTGTACATTCTGAACTCACTGGACTATAACTTGACCCCACTCTATGATCACATTTCATATTCTATAAAAAAGAAATTTGGTAATACAGGAAAATTCAGATATAAATTTAAATACCTTAGAAAAGCCAGACAAAAAGCCCCACAGGACAACTGGCATATCAGTCTCTGTGTGGCAAGTGTCAAATGGCACTAATACTCAGAGATTCATTTCACCTTTTCTGGAAAAGCACACTCACTTTTATTAGTAGGTGTTCACTGTCACCCTTTTTCACTGAAACAAGGCCAGATTCCATTATTCTATGTAATCCTAGGATTCATTTTAGCGTACAGAAACTGACAAAGTAAATACCAGGGTTGTTACTCCTTTAATCCTGAATTTCGCTTCCAGATTTTTTCAGCCTGGATCTTATTAACTCCTGCACTTCAGTTCTCTCCAATTAAAAACTCTCAAAAAGGCAGCACTTTATGGATCAGAGCCATTACACAGGAATTAGAAAGCAGTGGCTACAGACAGTTAAGAGCAAGCTTTAAAACCCACAGCCCACTACTAACTAATCACACAGATGGATCTATACTCACTGGAAATTTCTAGGCAATCCTCAAATGCTCAGTTCTTGTGCTGAACAGATTTCACATTAGCAGCATCCAGGAGATTCTCCTTGAACCAAAATAAAAGCAGAAATTCAGCAAACAGGCAGCTGGAGCAGGACAACATCTAGCTCAAGCAGGATCTAATCCTGCTGCAATGCAACACTCAACTGCAATATGTATTTTGAAATTATTTATCCAAGACAAGGCATTAGTTAGGCTCCATCAAGCTCCTGGTTGCTTGGCCACCCACTGTTAGGCTTAAATTGGCTTTACTGGCATAGAATTGACTATTTACCACATTGATATAGAATTGAGCATTGTGGTTCAAATGCTTAGTGAAACTTCCCAGCAAGGGATCCATCTTTGCAAGACATAATAAAGACTCATTCAGTAGAAAGCACTCCTAAATCCTGCACAATCTGCATGGTTTTATCAGGGATTAGTCTCCTGTTATAGAAATTAATATTTCCATGAGTGTATCATGTTTATGCTGGCACCAAGCCTTAACCAACCCAACAGTTCTACTGGTCTGGCTAATTTTAGTCAGAACAACTTGAATACAAGCCACAAAACAATAAACAGGGGAGATGAACACAACCCACTGCAAAAGACTTTTTATCACCCTGATCTTTGGAACTGCACTGCCATCACACTACACCTTGCTACAATGATCACAGATTGGCACGACGAGGTTGGCATCACCATATAAGTTAATAATTTCTTGCCATCCACCTCATCTAAAGATCAAACTTCAAAGTCAGTACGTTTGTCCATTTGCAGTGTTCTGAAGCTGGCATGTTGGAGAAAGCCACAAAGCCAAGAACACACCCTCAGCTTTTAAAACTGTCATGGGAACAGCAATACTAGACAACAAGATTTCAGTGCACCATCAAAGAAAATGCTGGAGTTCTGCAAACCACACAAGGAAGAGAGAGACAGAAGAAAGAATAAGGTTGTGGAATGTCCCAACTAAGAAAATCTACAAAACCAATTTTAATTGTGATTTTAGAAGGAAAACCAGCTACTATAGGAGGACAAAAGAACACTAAATGACGCGTAGATTATATGATTCTAATGCATGTGAAAAACCAAAGTCATATTTTGCCATATTGAGCAACTCACATTATTTTAGACCTTGATTTTCTACTAAATACAGCAGAAGCTGCACTACAAGCACTGCCAGAAGGAACCTTTCTGCAAAGACTGTAAGGAGAGTAACCAGTTTTGTTATGTAACACATTGGACGAACTGTAACTCAGCCCTGGGTGTTTAGGTGCATACACTGCACAGTTCAGGTAAGACAGCCAGTGATAACAACAAAGGTCAAGATACACACCAGTGCAATAAAAACAGATAATCTGACTCTCAGAATAAAGTCTGGCCATTTTCTGAGCTGGCAGATGGGCATGCATTATTGGCACAGCACAGGGCATCAGCTACAATATTTTTTGAGTTATTCAGGTGATCAAAAACTGCATGAAATTGTGGGGAAAACCTCGATGTGAAAACTACACACAGAGACCTAACTGATGTTGTGAAATGCACATTGTGAGGTAGTTCCCTCATCACCCTCAGGAGCAAACAGCCTGAACACCTTCCATCTGGCTGTTTTCTTCACTGAATATGTTATAATGAAGAAAATTTGCAGATGCTGCTAAGAATTTAAACAATATATATAAAAAAGTGATGACATGAATAGAGACTACCATCCCAATTTTCACTGCTCAGTGTTAGGACAGGCAGCAAGAGGAAAGTTTTCTGAAACAACCTGCAGACATTCAGTAAATACTCTGCCCCACGCTTGTTGTGCTGAGCAGAGCAGGCCCCAAACAAATTATAATGGACAAAGTAGAGACTTGTGTTTGCTTTGTTGGGTAAATAATATCATCTCCAGTTGCCTGAAGACTCTCCCACAAGCTGGAAGGTGCAACTGAGATAAAAAATGTCAAGCAATGCTGTTAGTTTAATTATTACTTTCACTAGACACCTGATTTTTATCCCACATTGTAGACAGAATGAATGGATTAGCAATTCTTATTTGAGATGAGCAGTTAAGATTCTGTCATGATCTGGGGGCAAGAGGAGAGATTCAGCAAGCAGGGTGGTCAGGACTGGGAATTGGATAAGTAACAGGAAACCTCTCCTTGGAGAGGTCAGTGTATCAGTTGAGCTTTACTCAGCCTCGTCATGCAGTAAATTGCCCTCAAGATAAGGCAGAGGATAAATTCCCTGAGCAGAGCCTGGGCCCTGCAGAGCAGCTCTCCTGCAGCACAGCCATGGCTTTCGACGGCACGTGGAAAGTGGACAGAAACGAGAACTATGAGAAGTTCATGGAGGCAATGGGTAAGGCTCAGCTCTCCAATCCCTTCTGCAGGAAGAACATCACTCAGCTGAATACAAACTGCCTGACAACTACCTTTGGGCCATCCTGCCCTTTCATTCTTCTCTGCTCTGCCCCTGCATGTAATCTCAAAATATTCTGAGGTCGGGGGGAAGATGCTGAGAAATGTTCTGGTTTTAATTACTCTGCATTAATCTTAAGCAATTCCAAATTTATTTCAGCGGAAAAAAAAAATCTCTACGTCTAGATTTGAGGAAAAGGCTCAGACAACTTGAATGGATAAACTTTAAATCTAATTCTATAGCTGGACTACTATTTTGAAAACATCAAACCAATTTAAACATTCAACAGGGAGGAAATAATCATTCTACAATTTCAGAGAAACACTTGATTCAAGTAATTCTAACATCCTAATATTTACTTGAAGTTTGTACAAAGTGTGCATTATATGGACATAAACCTAACTACTCCAGTTAAGGCAGTGATTTGTATTATATGTGTACTAGTGAACACGGCCTCAATGAAAACTGAAGGACAAATATTTGAGTCAGAACCCTGGAATAAACTCACTTGGCCACATGAAATTGATTTAAAAAAAGACAAATATGATGCTCCAGAGGTTTGGGGTTTTTTTTTTCTGATTTATGTTAACTGATTTTTTTAGGTATTGGCATGATGAAGAGAAAGCTGGGAGCCCATGACAATCTGAAGATCACCATCCAGCAAAATGGGGACAAATTTAATGTCAAAGAAGCCAGCAACTTCCGGACCATCGAGATTGAATTTACTCTGGGAGCCAGCTTTGACTACAGCCTGGCGGATGGGACCGAGCTCACTGTAAGGGCCTTCCTGCACAGTTCAGTATTCCCTGTGTGACAATGACTCTGTAACGTGCAGTTTCCAAATGAATCATGTGTCTTGTGAGCTTGTCATTTCAATTCTCCTTCTGAATCACATGAAATTATCCTGAACGTGACTGTTCAGGAATGCTTGCAGCTTATACAGCAAAGCATAAGGGAGTCTTCACTGTTAAAGGTTCAAGACTGTACCATGGATCTCAGGGTTCCAGAGAGCCCAAAAAGCAGAGCAAGTAGCAATTTTCATAAGGTGAAATCCAGGTGATTTGCAATTTTACTTCTTCTAGTACTCAAGTTCACCACCTAGAGTGGGTATTTGTAAGAAATTACAAATCTCTGTTGATATAATTATTTAAAATTAAGTGTATTGACCAGTAAAAAACACCTAGGTTGGCCATTACGCATTTAAATAAGCCAAGGGTTTCATTAAAATTTCATTTTTACAGCCTTGCTAAAAAGCATTGTTACACTGTTTTAATCTTTTTTTCACTTTTAAGCATTCTACAGCCTTTAAACCAAATCAGTGTCCTAACTGTTGCAAAACATTTGGGCTTTTTTCCATCATAGGGTGCTTGGACCCTGGAAGGAAATAAACTTGTGGCCACATTTACCAGAAAAGACAATGGAAAAGTGCTTAAAGCAACCAGAGAAATCGTGGGTGATGAACTCGTTCAGGTGAGTTAAAAAGTCATTTACACACAAGTTTGTAATAGAATCAACAGAAAAAGTTTTAAAGGCTTTTCTAAAAGTAGAAAATATTTTCTTCAAGCCAAATAACTTCATTTATCTATAGTTAAAATTCTCAGCTGCCTATAAAGAATTTCAAACTCTCTGAACCATAACTGGGAAATGAAACTTTGCAATTCCAGCCACTGATTTTTCCTTCCTAATTTTTTAACAGACCTACCTATACGAAGGAGTTGAGTCCAAGAGATTCTTCAAAAGGGGCTGAGCACTTCACACAGAACTGCACCACAATGAAGGAACAATAAAAGACCATTTTCTACACATCCTCTGCATGGTTTCCTTTCCCTTTCCATCCCCTCACACCACCTCCCTAACAGTAGTTACCTATGCTGAAAACATGGGCTAGTTCTTCATGTTCCTGTTTTGCCTCGAATGAACAAACTCCCATTACCAAACACTTTTTAAAATGTCTTCTGTACCAAGTCCTACTGAAGCGCCACAAAGGCTGCAGAAATTATTTTGCATAAGCAGAACTACAATATTTTTTGCACAAGCTCTCAAATGGAAATTTAGTTTCCTTGCAAAGGCATTTATACTGAGAAACAGTTTCTCTGTGCATTTAATATTGCGCAAAATTATGGGAAAACCAAAAATAAATGAGATAGTACAGATGGGGACGAGGCTTAAAAGGGAAGTACTGTCATTGTTTTGCCCCAAATGTCTAACATACTTCATCTACCACACATGCTTAATCAATACTTGCTATATAAAGACAAATCCATCCTTATTTCTATTGACAGAACTTATAAAGGAAAGCTGCTACCCTTAAGTGCTTGTTTAAGAAAAGTAAGCTCTGTTTAGAAGCACCTGCTTGCAATCTCTTAATAAAATCTCTTAATATCTCCTAATATTGAGGCTAAAAAGGGGTAATAGCTACCAAGAGAAAGGTTTTGTTTCACACACTCCTGGGTTTCTGATAATTCTTCTGGCCACAAAAACGATAGCCCTGATTTCAATATGGGAGTGCACTGGAAGGACTGAGGGTGGCACATCCCAGGTGTGAGTGTGGCATCACGTTGTGCCACTTCGTTTTTTTTTTATTTACTCCTGCAGCTGGGTGTTGTGCACATAAAGCACAACACAATACACTATCTACATGAACTTTTCCACTTTCGTCCCGTGCACAAGCTCCGACTAACCTTAAGGAGTGTATCTTAAAACAATTTTAATTTTCCTAAACTTCTTCACAACAGGATTCCCAAAAGGTCTTCTAGTTTTTCTCAGAGCATAATCTGCTCTCCATGAAACCGCATCGGGAGGAGTTGGTCAATTTTTATTTCCACACAAGCCCCGGCACAGGTGACAGTACTGACCGCCTGCTCTTCCGCAGTGTCCGCATCTCACCTGGCAGGGAGCGGCAGCCAGCAGCGCCCGGGAAGGAATGTCAGCCACCAGCACTGCGGAATCCACATCAAGCACCGCTTATCCCAAAAACAGACGGACAAGCAGAAATACTCTCCGCCTCCAGCGCCTTTACTTCAAGAGCCCACCCTACAAGGCAGAGCCTGAGGCGGGGATTGCAGGGCTTTGGCCGGGGCGGGAACGGGGAGGCGCTGCGTGAGGGGGCAACGGTGGAGCTGTGCCTGAGGCCGGGATTGCGGAGCTTTCCTGAGGCGGGAATAGTGGGGGCTTTGGCCGAGGCGGGAATGGCGGGCCGGTGCCTAAAGCGGGCATTGCAGGGCTTTGGCTGAGGCGGGGATTGCGGTGCGTTCCTGAGGCGGGAATGGGGGGAAAGCTTTGGCTGGGAGGAGCGGGCCGGTGGAGCGGGCCGGTGCTTGAGGCGGGGATTGCGGGGTTTTCCTGAGGCGGGAATGGCGGGGCTGTGCCTGAGGCGGGGACTGCGGGGTTTTCCTGAGGCGGGAATGCCGGGGCTCTGCCTGAGGCGGGGATAGCGGGCTTTCCTGAGGCGGGAATGCCGGGGCTCTGCCTGAGGCGGGGATAGCGGGCTTTCCTGAGGCGGGAATGGTGGAGCCTTGCCTGAGGCGGGAGGGCCGGGGCGGTGCCTGAGGCGGGAGGGGCGGGGCTGCCGCGCGTGACCCCGGGGGCGTGGCCGTGGTACGTGCGCTCCGTTCCCATTGGCCCCGCACCCGGAAGAGCCGCTGGCGCCTGCGCGGTGGGGCCGCCGCCCTGCGTCCCCCTTCCGCCGAGGAGATGGAGGCGGCGGCGCGGCGGCGGCCGCGGGAGCCGGAACGGCAGGAGCGGGAGCGGGAGGATGGTGGGCGGGTGATGTCCCCATCCCTATCGGGACAGTCCTACTGGCTGGACCTGTGGCTCTTCATCCTCTTCGACCTGGCGCTTTTCCTGCTTATCTACCTGCTGCCCTGAGGGCGCGGCCCAGGTGAGGAGCCGCGTTCGGGGGCGGTCGGTCTGTCGGTCGGTCCGTCGGTCGGTAAGCTCCGACGGGCTGTGCCCCGTGGAGGAAAGGGTCCGCTTCAGGAGCGGGCCCTGGGAGCAGCCTCGGCATTCCCACAGCCCCGCCGTGAAGGAGCACAAATTCCTCTCAGGAAACTGGAAATTATTCCAAACCACCGTCAGCTTTGTTTATTTGTTTGCGAGATTTATTATCCGCCGTCTGTTCAGGAGGTGTAATTGATGCTCCTTCCATGTCAGTGTGCTCTGAAAGGCTGTGCAGCGCTGCGAGCATAACCAGACCTTTTCTGTTCCCTGTAGGGCCATCGCCACCGAGGGAATTCTCACCTATTTCGCACCTTACAAACACCGGCGGTGGAGAGGAGGACAATTTGTGCGGGATAACCAACAGGGAACACGGCTCCACTTGAGTGTGGGTGGAGGAGGCACATTTCTGTACTGTGCTATACCGTGATGGAGCTCTGTGTGTCACAAGTGTCACTGTTGGGTTTGGCCTGTGTCCTGCTCGTGTGTCCTGAGCCGTGCCTTGGAGATCCCATATGACAGACTGACTGTGCTTTGTGATTAGTGCCTAAAGGTTTGTTGGGCAGACATAGAAGTGTGCACTGTGTGAATAAAATCCACTGAAAGAACACCCTGCAGAGTGGCTGAGAATAAAACCCAGCTCTTCTGTACACTGAAGTTGTAGCTCAGACCTGTGCCCTCAACAGATGAAGCTTGGCCAGCTGTTCTGCTTCCAAAAAGTTAATCCTGATGGGTTGATGCTGGTTGGTTTTCTATAATACATCTCTCGGTTTATTCTTTCTTTACTTTCAGCAGTTACTGGGCCCTCTGAGGCTCAGTATTTATAGATACAAATATACACATATATAAACATGTCAGTGTTTAACCCAGCAGCAGTGTCTTGTCCTCACTTTCTGATTAAGATAAATCGGGTTCTGCTTTCCTTGCTAGAAACTGTGAAGGAGCTTACAAAAGCAGCCTTGAGTCACTGGCAGATGACACATAAAGATCCCTCCTCCTCCCCGCCCATGGATGGTATAATAGACAGTGGCAGGTAATTAAAAGGTTTCAACATCAATTTCCTCTGTCTCACTAGAGGAAGATTTTCAAACTTAAAGGAAGGAGTCTTTTGCAGTCTCCAGAGAAAGAAACAGGAGCTGAGCGCATGGAGTGAACTTTTTGCCAGGGCACATTTGGGGGAAGCATTTTCAAGCTGTGGGTGAAGGGGATTCAGTTTTCTTTAGCATTTTTCCCTTGGGAATACTAATTTGTAGTTCTGAGAAGTACAGTCCCTGCCTGGTGGTTGTTTTTTTTCCAGGAGTGCATAAAACAAAATAACTGGATTGCAGATACTTGCAGTGCTGAGTGGTTCAGTGTCTTCTCACACAATAAATGAAAATGGCCCAGAATGAGGTTAAATAGGATTTGAGATGCAAAAATAGACAGGTGCTCTTTCTTTTATTTTTATTCAATTGTGAAGACAGTTTTGCTGCTGGCAGTGGTTTGTTCCATGTGTCAGCCCTGTGCTGTGAGAACAGAGATGCTGTGCGCTGCTGGCATTTCTATGGCTGCAGCTACCTGTGAGGTCAGGGTGGTTTCAGAGATCTTGACTCGAGGTGCACAGGAGCCCTGAGCTGTGACTGCATTCTCACAAACACCACAAGGGGAGTTGCAGTTTTTCCTATCAGGCATTAAAAAGTTTAATCTATTTAACAGCTTTATGTACAAATACTTCAGAAGATGAATTTTCCTGTTCAGAAAAGGTGACCAGACCACCATCTCCACAAAAACTTTGAACCATCAGTTAGCAGCATTATCTGTCATGTTAAAAATCTAGTTCTGGACAGCCAACTTTTTTTGGTTTTTTTAAACAAGAAACACAAAAAGAACAGACAATAAAGATTTTAAATGTTTATCTTGATATTTTGAACAAGTAGAACTTTACAAGTAAATATTCCTAAAGACTGAAAAATATATTAATTACAAGACTCATTAATTTCTTTACTGTTACAAAAATTGTCTAGGCTCTTATACAAATCTATAGCTGGGAGGGGACATTTATAAAAAAATAAATAGGCACCCTAGGTAAGTTAAAACGAGTTATCACATATTAGTTAGCAAATATTACATACATACATACATGGAGTGCAGAGGCAAATATAAAAATGAAGGTGCCTTGATTAGCTGTCTGTTTAATCATGAAATACCTGGTAAACATGGGTCACAGAGGAAGCTGTCTGGTGAGATTGCTCCAAGCTAAGCAAGCAAACTGAAGTACACCTAAGTTACTGCAGCTACTTTAGAGAGGAGTTTACCAGTTGTGCTTACTGGGAGCAGAGTTCATTGGTATCAGTAAGAGGCATTCATATTGCTCATGGTACAGAAGTATCAACATTGCTATGCATGTTTAAAAATAAGTGTTCTGACATCATTCACAGTTGTTGCTGTGCTATCCATACATAAAAATACTGTCATTTCAAATACAAGAATTTTTTTTGTTTTTTGCAAAACATAATTTTACAAATTATACATTATTTACAAATTCCAATAATCTTGGTTTTTACATGGGTATTAGAGGACAGTTGTACTTAACTGGCTGTGTATATTATGTAACATGGCTAGGTGAACTAGAAAAGTTTAATTTACAGGTTCTGAAATCTCTCTTAAAAATATTACAAGAGGAATCACCCAAATTCTTACATTTTTAGTGTTCTTCTGTATTCAATTTATTTTCCTACAAAAGGATCATTGTTTAAGTTGCTGTTTACTAGCAGCCATACAGAAACATGCATAGTATTTTCACTATAAATTCTAGAATTCATTTCTTCCCCAAGTGCTACAACAAATTTTGATCAAGAAGGTAGAAAGGTTAATCTGAGATACCTGTTTTGTTGCATATATATCATGTTCCAGTTCTACTGTACGGTACATGTTACTTAAAAGAAAAAAAAAAACTGACCTTGCCACAGAATAACCAAAACTACTGTTTAAATGTTTACCTTGGATAATTGTGCTAAACAATTGCCATGATTTGGTTGAACCACTAAAACACATGTACATAAGGTTATGAACATGAAAAAAAGCTTTTCTGATTTCTTATTATTTTCATAATAAAAGGCATTGATGTTTAGGTGTAATCAGCAGCACCCCAAGTTAACACTCCAATGTCCAATGTGAATAATGGAAAAATTTTACCTTTTTAGGTTGTGCCAGGCTTTGCTATGCTGCCTCAGCACTCAGTAGATGGTTCTGTGCACTGATTTACCTAAACAGATAAAAGCCAAATAAATTTTCCTCCTTGTTACTGAGATAAGTCAGTTTAACAAAAGACAAGGTAAATTCCAGAGCTGCCAAAACTGGAGAAGAGTGATAGAGCAGAGAAAGAGGAACGTGTTCTTTCCATGCTCCCTTAGCCACCAGTCTGGCTGCACATTCAGCCTGACCTGCTAATGCAGACCATATCCATGTGTAGGACTGATCCAAATGGGAAAACATGTTGGTAAAAAAAAAAAGAAAAATGAAAAAAAAAAAGTCAAAATGTGTGATCCCCATGAACCTGGAAAATAAAGGGAAGTTTAATAAATAGCAGCATTGACTTGGCATGCAATTGTAGAATAAGTCAGAACTGAACGTAAGTAGGAATTACTTCTAAAATGTTACAAAATTAATCTGTCATAGTTGCATAACTCCGTATTTAAAATTAGCATCCTATTCTGTTATACTGGTTTGTAACTTAGGAAGTTAAACTTAATAAGTTAAAGTGTACAGCTTAAAGGAAAAAATCTGATAAACGTGTTTAAAAATGTACACTAACAGAGCAGAGGTATTAATAGGAAAGCATTACTGCAGTTGACTTCAATTCCCTTTGAAAGTCTAATTTAACACTTGCAAACCAAAATGGTTTTTAAAGAAGTATTATTATTAAGGCTTTTCAAATAAAAAAGAAATCCTCTGGGTAAACTTGCATTAAAGACACTTGAAGGTTTGTGAAAGCACAGACTACGAGAGACATTGCTTGAAAAAACCATGTCACCTCCTGCTACCTCTGAGGATAAATACTGCTCTGTCGTGACTTCATGTACTGCATTAGTTGTGGTAGCATGCTTCTCCCTTTTGTTAGTCTAAGAACAGTGACCACAGCCTGAAGGAACACTTCATACACTGCAGCTAACCACATCTTCTTACAGAGTTAGTGACATCCAGCTGATCCCACTGCTGCAAGGTGTGCACGCCCAAGGGACCACATGGATACAAACTGAAGACAAGCTGAGTAACAGAGGTAAGCATTAAGGCAACTAGAGTAACAAATCCAAGAACCACAAGGTTAGCACCTCTTCTCTTTGCCTCTATTTGCATATTTGTTTGAACAGTCATAACTCCTAAGCAAGTATAGCCAGCTGGGTACCTGGTTACCACACACACACACAGATTTGAGGTTGTGCCCCTTTACAGACATCATGAAACGCTGAAGTCACATCAAGGTGTGGGCTTCTTGAAGAACCTATTGACTGCAGTGTATTCCTTCTGCATTTGCCTTGTACCTCTGTTCAGGGGTGGGATGCCTGGGCTCCAGAGTGGCAGGGTATGTGGCATTCAGATCTACTGCAGCCGCTGGAGAATGCTTCTCCTTGTGGAAGCTTCCACTCTCTGTGAAATACAGCTTGGGTCTCTGGTGGTACTTGAGCCTGTAGGTGTCAGTCATGCAGCTGTCTACTGAGAAGTAAGTGGTGAGGGACACGTTGTCACTCCCATCCGCATAGGCAGGGCTGGGTCCCGTGTGGCGAGATCCTTTCTTCAGCATGTTCTCAGACACGGTCCAGAACTCATTAACTGATAAGCGAGGTGGAGAATCCGGCTTATGAACAAACACTTCGTTCCCTGGAAAGGGCTCCTTGAGCCTTTGTTCAGCTGGGACTGCACTTGCTTCTGCTGCAGACTTTGAAGGTGCACCTGTTTGCCTCAAGGGACTATTTCGCAACGCTTCTGTTGATTTCACCTCTGCTAGCAAGTTATTCTCTGATCCTGCCAAAGTGCTCAGAGCGTATTTCTTTGGGGGTAAAGGGGGAGGAACGTTCTGGTACACGGCTTCAGGCACCCAGAGGGGATCTGCCCTCCGGAGCAGGTGCCCCATGTGGTCACTGGGAGGGACGGGTGGCACCACCGGGATTTCCTGCAGGCCCTGAGGCACACAGGGCACCAGCCCCGCCTTGGGGCCCAGAGTGTGATGGGACAGACTCCTTGGGTGGTGGGACTGCGGCTGGGCAGGGGGGGGAAAGTCGCTGTGGATGGGCTTCCTGCCACAGGCATTGTCTGGGAAGGGGTGGGGCACGCTGTCTGCACAGAACACCGGCACGTTCAGCTTCTCAAACCTCTCTGCGTGGAGCCACTCGCAAGGGCTCGGCTCGCTTGCCTTGTTCCTGCTGTCTGACTTCACAATCTCTTTGACAGCTGGCTGCAGAGCTGATGATGGGAAAAATTTCCTGTTGGTCTCAGGCATTTCAACTCTAAAATACAAAACCACACAGGATGTGAGTATCCATAAAAACATATGAAAAGGCTCAGATAACGGGGATTTTTTCAAATACACTCTTGGTAAAACTGCTGAAGTATTCAAACCAACAAGAGAGTTAGGATCTGTTCAACAGGATACAGCCCTTGGAGTTGGATTAAATTACTCCAGAGTGCCTTTCATTTGAAATGTAAATGTGCCCCAAGAAGGTAAGATAAATTCCTTCAACATTCAGGACTCCACTCTCTTCTAAACGTCCTTGTGACTCTGATACATCCTTTTTCAAATACTGGATGCTACTTTAAGTTGATAGATTTGTATTTACATTCTTCATTTTTAGGAGATATTGAGCACTTAGAGTTCATATTAGAACAACAAGATCCAGCAGTAGCTTCTAAACACAAATAAACTCTTTTCCCCCTTCCAGGCAAATCTTTCAAAGCTTTATGGTGTGACTGCACTAATCACAAATTGGTTAATTACTGCATGTAGCATAAAATTCCAAACAGGAAAATGTTAAATCCCTCTGTTTCTGGTAAGATGGTTTCAAACCATCTAAGCCAATTGGTGACATTGTCAGCATCAAAATTAAAGACAGTGTTTAGACTCATCAATTATGCAAAATTCAAAAGGAATTGCCTGTCAAAACTATTGAGTGCTTTAACTTGTCAATGCTTAATATTGATTATTGTAACATAACAGAAATCAGTATTTCTTAAACTATTACAGAGGAATATGCCAGTACTGCTTACCTCTTTACTGGAGGACTGGGCACCTGCACATGTAATTCTGTTGGGAAACCAACATGAGGATGAGGTCTGTAGTTAACTTCAGAATTGATCTGGTCTTTCCTCAAATCTGGGGCTAGAAAAAAAAATATTTCATAGTTAACAGACGTAAAATCCAATTCCTTCTTTGTAATTCCTCAGAGATTACAGAAACAAAGAAAATACAACAGGACAATCTCTTTCAAGATTTGAGATTAATCAAAAGAACCATTTTGAAGATAATCTGCACAGAAGGTCAGATCTTAGAATTTGGAGGAAATTTTCTGCATTTTCTTGTTACCAGGAAATAGGTAATTATCACAATTTTGAAGTCCTGTAGACATATTTTCAAGATCACCTTAATATTTAATCTGGGTAAAAGCACATTTTCAAAGGAAGCTTTTCTTAAAAGGGTGTTTATTCAAACATCCAAAGTAATTTAAATGACAAAATAAAACTATGACTTCTAAAAATTCATTATGTGTTACAGTAATTAAACAGAATGAATACTGCAGAGATGGGGTGTGGTTTAGGTTGTTCTGTTTGTGGGTTTTAGCAGCTCAAACCCTAGAGCAGGCTATAAGGCTCACAGAGACACTGGGCAGACAAAGAGCACGGTCACCCACGTGCCCCAGACACACAGCACTGAGTGCCTGGGCCAGCACTACTGCACTCCCACTCCTCAAGCTCCTTTTATTCCCAGGCAAAGAATCCTTCCCTGAAAATACACAAGTTCTGAGCAAGGCAGCTCCTAGTGAGCAGGAAATAAAGGAAGCATTGAAGTGTTCGTGTCAACACCACACAGCATAAACCACTCACTTGCTAAGTGACAAGCAGCAGTCTATTTGTTTAGAGACAGACACTCCACATCTTCCTAATGCCATGATTAGCCCATTAATATCAGTCACCTGCTCTGAAGTCACTCAAAGGAATGGCTTCTTATTTTTATTATTATTATTATTTTTATTAATACAATGGCTTATTTTGGCTGTGTACAGACTACACTCATAACTGCTACACCTATTTCACTTGTTATTTCCTTAAGTTTTAAATATTTAAAGTCTTGGAAGTCTTTAGACTCGTGAACATGTGAGCCAAAACCCCAACAACAGAGCAGAACTGAAGTGAAAACTGTGGGTGTTGCTGTTGGGTGACACTTGTTTTGAGGGTCAATATCGGCCCTATGTTTAGGTGATGTGAGACTTTTAAAGACATGAAATCTTTCACCAAGAACACAGGTAGCAGAGGCTAAAGCAGCACACAGCTCAAGAGACAAAGCCACCATAGGGCTTTCCTCAAGTCTTGAGATGAAAAAAATTTAAAAAGTCATAATAAACAATACCACAACCTTAGAAATAACATTTATGGGAAAATATTCTTACTAATGAGCTCATGCGAGGCACAAGTAATTAACCTGAGAGTTCAAAACAGCTTGTGTGCCACGGAGCTGCCTAGCAGAGAGATAACCAGCACTGAGGTAGTATTTCGCTCAGAAATGTTTCATTCCGCCGCAGGCTGGGATGATTTCCCTGCAATCCCGATTCCCGGAGGAGCCGGGAGGGGGCAGCAGAGGCACATCCAGCCGCGCCAGGCGCTCCGTGCCCGCGGAATTCCAGCCAAATTAAAAATAGATGTGTTATTTTCCTTCTGCTGACAGGACAGCCATGCACGGCTAAAACCAGCTGCCGGCTCGATTGGGAATTTTGGCTCTATGTTCTCTGCAAACCTAAATATGGGACTCACAAGCCCTGCTCGGCTGGAGCCCGGCATCCTTATCAATGGGTCATTAAGAGCTGAGCAATAAACGAAAGGTAATTGTGTTCTGATATATAAACCAGTCTGCTTTTAAGATTTACAGACATCTATTTTCACAGCTGGGTAGTCAATCCAGATTTTCAAGAGATGAACATCCAATCTACAGGTAGCACTAGGCCCACAGACAGGACCAGCAAGGTCTTGTCTAATATATCTCCATTTACACAGACAGAACATGTGCAAAAATCTACCAAGTCCAGCTTCTGTGGGGAAAAAAATCCCAAATGAAAATAAACACAAAACTCCAATGGAAACCTCCAACAAAAACTGAACTCCACATTAAATTCAGCTTCCTCTTTATGGGTTTTAACTGCATGCTTCCTGGAATTTTTTTTAAGATTTCCTAAGTTGTCAGTAAAAAAACCCAGCAACAAAGAAGAATACTTATTGTAACAAATATTTGTGGGCAAATTCCTCTCTCTTAGCCCAGATATTGTCTGTATTCAGTTGAAATAACAGGCAAACTTATTGGAAGTTTTGGAAATGTGGAATAACAGCCTCTCAGTCAAGGAAGTAAATATGTTGTAACTTGTCCAAAATGCAGTATTATCTCTGAAATACAGCGAGCAATCTTCTTTTTAAAAAAGTAAAAAGAAATCCTTTTATTCTAGAAACTTGACTTTTGGGGCAACATTCAGCTGCAAAACCTTTCATAGGTATCTTTATTTTATCATTTGAAGATACCCTAGTAAAGCCTTTATTTGTTTCTCTTTCATGGTAAGTAAACTAAATAGCTACAAAGCTTTAATTCTCTACTCATGTCTTAAAATGTGACATTAATGTACATTGACTGCACATAAGGGTAAGAACTGGATTTCCTTAAGAGCAGCTGCATGTTTTAAATTATTACTATAAATGTTCAGTTTTCCTAAGCATATGAGCTGTCTTCCTGAGTTGTGGTTGGTTTGTGGGGTTTTCTGATGTGACTCATAAGCAAAGGCAATTTGGCTTCTTCTTACACACTAACCAGATCTTCAGAATGATTCTAGATTTCAGTTTGAGTTGGCACATGCTCCTGAACTGAACAATGGGAAAACCATCAAAATTAATAATCTTTCTTTAACTTCCAAAACATGAGATTGGAAATCTTGCCCTCACACTGTTCATGTCTCAGGTTTTTCATACTCAAAAAATTTTGCCTCCTCAGCTCACGGATTCCAAACTTTATAAACACAAAGTGATTACTATAAATAATGGATACTACCTCTGCTTACTCAATATTTACATTTTCCTGTCAAAATCTGACCACACAATTTAGGGATTGGCTTTGTGGGACCTTTGTTTCAGTACTACAGTTATCCACTGCTAACTGCCCCTGTAAGGAGCAGCCACTTGCTCTCCCAACCACCATGTGATCCAGCTTATAATGTTCTGACAATAAGTTTATTTTGGTTAAGTCAGGGACAGGATTCCACAAGTGCTGAACAGTAACCTCATTCAGCTCCAGTAAAAAACAAGGAGCTGCTAAAGCACAGTTACACAAACAGTGGGCATAATTAGAAGTCCAACATTATTTCCATAAGAAGTTTTCCACACAAGAAAACCACTCCAACTTTTTTTTTTGGAGTTGCCATGAGAGGCTAACAAAGATTTCTTACATTCCATTCCTCTCTCAGAAAGGACTGAGCATTTGTTTTTTTAAAGTTCTATTTTCTGGGAGTTCTTCATATTCAGAGGTGGAACACAAGGTAATATGCCTGATATATTACACAAGGTAATGTACTGATACCTGTAAATGACTGCTGTTGTCCTTGCTAAAGGTGTCCTGACACACTTTTTCACAACCCAAAAACTGAGTCCAAATAAACTCTTAACCTCACGTAAATGTAAAATTATCAAATTCTTCACATCTCTTTTTGGTCACTTCCATTAGAATTACTATTTTCTAAAATGGAGCTCAATACATGCAATTTTTATAAGAAGCTTTTTAACACATATCTACTGAATCAGAATAATTGAATAGGTGGGATCCTATCACCAATTTCTTTATGGTATCTTGGAGGATCACATAGAATCACTATACTTTTTTAAAGAAAATGTAGGATGCATGTTGAAAGCTTTAAGTAATCTTAAATCTCTCCAGAGAACAATTCATTGCTTTAACCCACTCATTTTTAATGCCTAAAGAGTATTTAAGTATTTTTCACTGTTTTTTTTCCCCCTTTTTCCTATCCAGCTGTATTTGATAAAAATGGTATAGTACAGAACTAAAGCAGAATAAACCTCATGCAAATCAGATCTTTGCGTTCCATGCTACTCATTTTTGGTTGTTTTTTTTTTTTGTTTCCTTGTTTTGGGTTGTCAAAATAAGCAAATATGAAATTACTTTTCTTTCTGCACTAAAAACAAAATTAGAAAAAGGACAGAGAAGGTAGAAGTGGCATGGCAACATCCCCACCCCCACTTTAAGTCCTAGGAGAAACTATACTATACATTATTTGAAAAAAAGTATGATATCTATAAAAATCAAATGTTTCCTGAGGAAGTGGCCTAATATTTATTGCCCCTCTTTGTACAAGCACCCTCCCATTGTTTCAACAACAGCAGATAATGATTTTGGCTGGCCTCAGGCTGACCTATAATATTTATATACCAAGGCATTTATCAACTTTCTAAAACCCTAGCAGACATATTAGTATGTAAAAGGAAGTAGACTTCCTTATTACAAGTGTTTCTTCCTGATACTGCTTCATATCTAGGAGGAAAACAAATGGTGCCACAGTCCACCCAGACATTTAAAAAAAGTCTTGCTTAGTATCCACCAAGAAATCTCCTGGAGAAGCTTCTGGGGAACCCACAGGGAGTGAGCCAAATTACCATGTCATCTCTGGTAGGGATTTCTGGGGTTTGGGGCTGGGGGGAAGAGAAATTCTGGTATATCTACAATAGTTTTTGAAAACTTCATTTTTATATGGGTTCTTACCATGGAAGCTTCTGTTCTGCTGGGGTACTGAATGTACCACACTGTCAGCTTTTTTGGTTGGCAAGCTCTGTTCACTGTAACAGAAGCACATGTGTGATTACAGCATTGAAACTGTTAAACAGACACCACTGGTCACCTAATCCAATTTATTTGTAGGTATAAATATCTTAAGTGTAACCTGTTAATCAGCATTCCATCTTGTCCATTTTCCTAATTTGATAATTTGCTATTTATTAATTCTTTGTTTTGGTAACAAATATTATTTCAAGTTTTGATTGCCACTTGGTATCTCGTTCATAGGGATTGTCATTTGATTTTTTCCCCTAAAAGTTGAATAGAACTGGAAGATCACAGCTACAAACCCAAAAGGAGAGGGAAAAAAAATTATCAGAGGATTTACTAAATCTTGCTGGCTTAGATAAGCAGAAAACATGCATTACTAATCCAGATAAGAAGCTGACAAACACTCTGCCAATTTCTACCTTCTACAGGAGTAAGGCAGGGAAGAAGATACATGGGGGCAAAAGTTCAATTAAAAAAAAAAAACTTTTAATAAAAGGACACAAAACCAAGAAAAATACTGAAAGAAATATGAGGAATGAAAAACAGTAATATTTCCACTTTCTAAAAGGACTTTCAAGTCATTTATTTGTATTTTTGGGGATTTATGAGACAGAGTCTGAAAGGTTAGCAGGGAACTAGTAGGTATTGCCAGCCAGTTGAAATTACCAGTCATATAAAGCATGTGTGGAAGTCCCAGGAAGTCAGTTGTATTTTGATAAAGTATGATTCTTTCTTTCTTTGACATTGTTGTTGAAACAACAATGTCAGCAGCTTCTTAAAGAACTACACTGTTAGAAATTTATCATATTCTCTCTCACAAAATGATACATTTGGGCGCCCCATTGTCTCTTGGGCATGCTTAAAATGAGAGTTTCAACTGTCCAAAATCACTGTTTGAGGCAACCATCAAACACTGAAAATACAACCATGAGTTGGAGCAGCTTTACACGTAATTATGTCATTAACTAATGAAAGCCCATCAGGTTTTTGCATAGTGGAATTTTGTACAATTTGGTGGGAGGCACAAAGGGGAGAATGGCAAATAGCAGCATATGAAAGGGCCTTGGCCTTTCTCTTTTCCAGTGAAATAAGTTGCCATGAAAATATACATTTGAAAATTTCCTTGGATCTAGCAAATCAGATCTATCAAAGAGAGTTGGGCTTGGGCTCCCAACTGTGCTCTTCCATTTAATGTATGCAAATTAGATTTGAAAGAAGAATGGGTTATAGAAGGATCTGCATTCTACACACAGTTTGAGATACACGATACTGAAAACTGCATGTGGAAGGATTATAACTTCCTATTTCAATCATCACATAAATTTAAGTTGGAATGGACCTCTTCAGATCATCAAGTCCAACCAGTTTAATAACTTTATACTTTTCAGCAAAGATTTATTTCAGACAGGTCAATCAATTACCAAGTGTTCAATACATATCTGATGTGATCTAGAAAACTGAATTTCTGCACTATGACTGGTAACAGCACCCAAAATTCACCTGCTGCCACTCCCATCTCCTTGTCAGGGCCTGAACCAATGTTACAGGTGTGATTAAAAGGGACACTATTATTCCACAGCGGATGGAAAGTTACACAGTCTAAAATCTTGTAAGTAAAGGAGTGTAGCAATTACTACAAATGAACACACCCTGCCCCTCAGCAGGGCTTAGCAGTTCTGGCTCAGTGCCTCAGTAACTGGCTCAGTGCCTCCCAAAGAGAACCAGAGTGAAGGTAGATTGAACATTTAATTGCCCACACCCTTATTTCTAGATACACTTTAGCTTTCCACATACCTGACATCAAGCAAGTTTCAATGCATGTTTTCCTGGATGGTTTTGGTTTTGAAGAACACACAAACGTTAGAACAGGTTATTTTTCCGTAAATGCAACCTATGCAAGCTCTAAGAGAACTAGCATTACCTGCAGGAAGCACTTTCCTTCACATTCTTGGCATCTGCTGTATTGATTCCTTCAATAACAGGGGAGTCTGGATTTGCAGAGCCGTTGCTGATATGGTCACTGCTTTCATACCCAGATTCTGTCCTCTGAATTTGCCAGTTATCACCATGGATTTTTCTCTCTGTAAATCCCTTGCTTTTTTCAGCATTCCCTTTTCCCTCAGAATCCAGTGAACTTCGACTTCCTGTATCCTGTTTTGTCTCATCTTCATAGATAGTCATTAAACCCTTCTGCATTTGGTTCTCCTTGGGCCAGTGGTTAAAGCCCCGCTCCTTTTCATGCTTAGATTTACTGCTCAGGTTTGCTTTGTGCTTTGGGCTGTGCTGCTTCTTCTCAGTGTCACTGAAAATGCTGTCTACATTCAGTGTCTCTCTCATTGGTTTCCAACCTTTACTCCTGCTCCTCATACTTCCTTTGTCCCTGGAGTCCTGGCTGGTGTCCGTGTCGTAGCCAGTGACGCCATCGCTCCGAATCCTTGTCACTGCTTTGTCCCCTGCAGGAGAAGGTTCTGGTTTGTTTGATCCAAGCCCATGTGCAGAAAGCTTTGCCTGCTGAGGTGCTTGGCTCTCGTGCCTGTAGGGGCCCCTTCCCTGGCTGCCGTAGATGCGCTGATCCGCACAGTGCCTCAGTCCATTGCCGACTGGAGGAGACCCTGACTTGGCACTGGAACGCTCTTCCCCAACCAAGTCTGACAAGAACAAAAGGAAAAAACTTCCATTACAGTTCTCATTCATGTTTCATAGAATGATTTGTGTTGGAATGGACTTCAATGTTCATCAAATTTCCCGCTGCCTTGCCACAGGCAGGGACACCTTCTACCATAGCCCCATCCAACCTGGCCTTGAACACTTCCAGGGAGGAAGCAGTCATTTAACTGATATTGTTTAATGTTCTTACAGTGTCTCTACAAATCCAGTATGTGTTTTAGCATACTGAAAACTGGGAAAGTGTGATCTTACAGTATGGTCTCTTAAAAGGAGAAAAAAATCTGCACAAGCAGCATTGATGCTAAAAGTTAGTTAATCCATTGGTTCTCTGGTTATATTTTTAAAATGTACCTCTTTGTCTCCCAGACTCTTTCCTTAGTCCTCTGTCTGCATCTTTCCGTACAGATGTCAAGTTTTTCATGTCAGCAGCTTTCTGGGCACACTCTCTGGATAAATCCTTCAGCCTGTCCTTCTGCTCACTGTATCCTAACTTGGCTGCAAAAAATACTTCTTGTCAAACATCCTTGCTCAAAAGTCATTCACCACCAAAACACATAAACATACTTATGGAGTAAGATTTAGGTTTTAGTGTTAGGACTACATAAACTGACTAATGAATTGTTTGACACAGATTAGGAGTGTGTGATTTCTTTCCAACCATAAGATCAAGTCCATTTACATCCAGGACTAGAAATCATGCTGATATCAGAGTATTCCTGGGGAAAAGTGTACTCAAGTAGCCAGTGACCAACAGAGCCACACCTCAGCCTCAGGTCACTGATGTGCCTTTTAATCAGCAACATCACTGGAAAGCTCGATAGTGTTTGAGAAATGGAACAAGGCCTCAAGAGCCACTGAAGTTAAAGCATAACAAAGGTAATAAATATTCTGCATTTACAGCCCTCTCTGGAAAAGTTAACATTCCATGGCAGATATTCAGATATTACTTAAACATTGAGAAAATCTTTGAATAACAACTGAGTCAGTGATGGAATTTTTTCCCTTAGAAATAGTTCTAGTCCCGAGGTTAGAACCCCCCTGAAATGCTATCAGCTGAAATGTTTCATATAAAACACATCTGGTTTGGCTTTTTGGGGGTGGTAGTAGGGAATACTCACCTGGACCTCTACCACCACTTGCTTGAATATGGCTTCTAGTGAATGCTGGATTATCTGGCTGAAGTTTTTTATTACTCCTTTGACTAGTGGAATCTCCAATTCCATTCTCTTTCACGTGGTCTGATTTAGCAGCCAAATGCTTTTCAAATCCTATGAAACAACATATTTTTCTTTAGAAATAAAAAGCTTCCTAATTTAAATTTCTACTATGTAAAATTTTAAAAAGAGACAGCTTTTTCATTCTGGATTAAAAAGCCAGAAGAGAAACATCACCAAAAACCACACTACATTTCAATAGACTAGGCATTAAGGTTCTCTAATATTTTATATACTGCCATATTTATAGTAGTAGCCTGCAGTGAAACAGGGTCCTCAATTCTTTGCTGCCTGAAGTAATCTATGTTCTATTGCTGCACATGTTGTGAAGAATAACATGTCAAAAGCAATTTTCCTTTTATTTAAGTTCCTTGTAAGTTCTGCTTAGCATGAAATTAAAAAAGCCAACCTGAGACAGCAGTACAAATTACAGAACCAAAAGACTGGATTCTTTTTCCCATTACCCATTAGTCTCAATTTGTATCCCCTTATTAACAGGTCTAATACTAAGTATACACACTAATCTCTTTTCTTTTGAGACTCTTTGGATAATTATTGATAACAGTATTTCAGAACAAAGCAGCCAATCCATTTTTTCTCCGTTATAGTGCCCATTTCAGAAATACAAATGATACTGTTATTAAAAAACCCCATATATCTAATTACCCAGGTCTTCCCCATTTCCTCCTGCTGCTTTGCATTGAGACCAGTGAATAATCTGCTTTGGTGCATCTTCTGGAGACACAGCTGTGCCATCTGGGTTAGCATAAAATAGCAGCAATGGTTGGAAGTGACACCGAATGCACCTGGACACCACATCTTTCCATTTTGTTCCAATCTAAGAAAAAACAAAAAAACAAAATCCCAAAACTTTATCAACAGTGCTGAACCCAAATATGGAAAGAGTAATTCACTAAGCAAGAGACACCAACTGCCTAATTCCAAATGTACATAAGATACAACATTTTAGCACAATGGGTTGCATAAATGGCAACAAAAAGACAGAACTAGCACTGTAAGGGCTAAAAATCAGATCATGTTACCTCTTTGACATTAGCATCATCAAACAGCACCCATTTGCAGCTCTTGGTGTGAAAGGCAAAGGCACAGTAATGTCGGCTCGTGTAGCAAATCATTCCCACCAGGAAGAGCTCACTGTTTTTGGCATTTTCATCTGTAACCCTATAAAACAGCTGTAAAAATGATTACGTATTTTAAAACATGTGCAAAACACAGCCTCAGTTTCCTGACCTACTGCTAGCATTTCACCAAGGCAACTGTTACTTAATGTCCTGTTGTATTATACAATTTTTCCTGAGCATAAATACTCATTTTTGCACTTACTATGTCTACTTTGACTTTTTTGGGGTTTTTTGTGTTTGAAAGAGTAAAGTATTAATGCTCTGGAATAATTCCACAAATTTCAAACTGATATTCCTAGATTTTCAATGAGGAAGTCTCCTGATTAATCATTGTACTTAGGGACAAAACACTTCCAACAGGACCTTTTCCTCTCACAGAAACTACATCAAGCAGCACACTATAAAGAACTGTAAAAGTAGATATAAACTTCATATATTTATATCTACTTTATGTCAAGTTAAGTCGCACTTATAAAAAGTACATATGAATATCTCTATTTTTTATATATTCACGTATACATAAAATAAAAAGTAAAATGAAATTCTAGAAAAAGCAAAGAGTAAGTTTTAGGTCAGATACCCCTGGAAGATAAAGTTGTGTTGCCAGATTCCGCATAACCTCTTCTGTCAGGTCGGAGTGTTCTGAATCCCAGACCAAACCGATGGTGACAATCTCAGGACAATTCATAAGAACACGACGAATTTTTATTTTTTGACCACAATTACTCTAGAAAAAAGGAAACAAAAACCATGATGGGAAGGAAAACAAAAGTGCCCAAAGGTGAGTCACAACACAAGAATTAGTTCAAAGAAACAACTCTGCAATGTCTTTAATCCCAAAATTTAGTTATGGTGTTTGTTCCCAACAATTAAAGGATAACATTCTTCATCATAAAAATACTTTGATGAAGACTACAGCTTACCTTCTATATTTAATCAATACCTCAAAACAAATCTCTATAACTGGAACAATAAAACATAAGTGTAAGAGCTTTCTTTGCCCTAAGTTGACTGCTCTGAAGCAGCAACTCCACCCTGCTTGTAGAGGAATACTTCTGGCCTGATTTAACATCCCAAAAAGTTCTCCCTTGTATCCCCAAGTCATGAAACATTTTTGTTTACTTACAGGACACTTTCTGTAGTCATCAGCAGTATTTGCTGCCTGCAGCAATTCCGCAAACATTTCTGGCTTGAGACGCTCATGCCTCTCCATCATTTTTTCTACTTCATTACTGCAAAAAATAAATTACATACCTATGGATCTCCCTTCTAAAGAGTAACAGATTTTAATTAATTGTATTGTATAACTAAAAAGAAGACACACAGCAGTAAAACAGTAGAAATGCAAATTTTTTTGTCAAGCCCTCTCTACATCTTGATTTGAAATCCAAATGCTGTTTTTGAACAGTATTTCAAAAGGACATTGCAACCAAGAAAATCCATATTAATTTTTAACACTTAAAAGTTGGGCATGCTTTTGCATATTATTAGAAGGGTGCATATAGAAAAATGAGTAACAAGAATAAAATACATTTCTTACCACAGGGCTGTGGTGGAAATGTAACGCACAAATTCCGTAAAAGGCAATGGATCTGATGATGCTCCACAACTGCGACACACACACTAAAAAAAAAACAAAAACAACTTTTGCTTTAATTTACTAAGGAAAGAGAAAACAAGGTATTTGTTAAACCAATCAAATGAAGGCCTGACCTGCTCATACAGGGTCATAGCAAACTTCTGGTGAGAAATGCAGGACTTCGAAGTGCACATATCTGTTTCACTGTTTGGCACTAAGTGGAAATGAATCCTCTCAAGGATATTTTCCTAAAAAGAAATAATAATATAAATGTAAACTGAACTGATGAAGTTAGAACACATGATGAACATTACAATGTAGTACTCCAACTATGCCCCTTGGCTCCAAAATGCTGTGGCTGCAATGAGCTTGTCCTCTGAATTAGCAAGGCCATTTTTTCCTTTTGTCAAAAACATCAAAGGTAAAGGAAAGAAGTGAATCTATTCAGGTAGATCAGATAGATGATTCGTTCAGGAGTCCAAATGCATTTTGAGTAGATGGAACAGTAATAAGAGGCTCTCTTTCATGACTGCAAGATCCCAAATAGCCTCTTTCAGGAGTTTTGCACTGGATTTTCCTACATATGTGAAGAAACCTCTAGCAGGTAGGAATTAATTTGTGGATACTCCCAAAGGATGTCCAAAGCTAAAAGTAACTGAAGCAGCAACCATATTTCCTGCCCCTCAAATCCATGTCTGAATGTTAATACTGCAGGTGTTTCATGGTGAACATTTTCACTGTCTAACACAGGAGCTTTTAGGAAGTTTTCTTTAGCAGACTTCTGTGACATCTGGAGTCACCTTTAAGGGTCACAGCAGTGGCTTGTGTTTTTCAGTAAGACACTGCACTGAAGCAGAAAGTAACTACAGGAAAATCTTGCAGTATTTTTTCACTCTTGGGTAAGACAATGGAAATCTCTTCTGCAGCAGAATTCAGCAATGCGCTGGCCAGTTGTATTTCAATAGCTGGTGACCCAATACTTCAAGGAACAGACAATATATTCAAATCCATAGGTGCTTCTCCTGAGAAGACAACTTTTCTCTCCATCAAAATATTTTGGAGAATGACTCAGAGTTCATCATCAGCTATGAAGTTAAGGGAGCAAAGTATGGAACAAATGCAAGAATACTCCATCGAGTACTCCATCTTCCTTACCTGACACTGTTACTCCATGTGTCTGTTGCCCTAAACAGGCATAAAGAAGCTCAGCAGGATTATGTTATTTAAATCCTACCCACGAGCCTGGAGCTAACAAAACCCCTAAACTAACTCTGCTAGAAGTCAACTCAACCCTCATGAAGACACTTACAAAGCATTCTGCTGCATCATCCATGAAGCCCAGCTGGAAGCGCTGCTCATCCTTGAAGCTCTCGGCGAGGGCGTGTCTCATGTTGTCCGACGGGAGGGCTTTCTCTCGGCTGTGCTGGAACTGGGAAAAGATGGCCTAGGAGCAAATGCAGAGCTTACTTAGCTTCATTAACCACTTGGCTAGACACTGTGCTTCTGCACAAATGCATCAGTTCTTGCATAAACATGTGAAATGTTCATAAACACAATGCTTATAAATTTCAAAATTACTGTTTTCAAGCTACTACATTTGTATTCTGCTGATTCCTCTATAAGAAGTTATGGTACCAAACTAAACACTGAACCTGTAGAACAACAACATACAAATACAAAGCTAAAAGTGATTGACTTGAGCTCCCAGAGGCATCACAAGCCCTGTTCTGTAATTATACAGCTTTTTTAATTTGGCCCCTGGAATAGCCGTTCATCCAGATGTATCTCATGTCTACAGACAGAGTATATTTCTTAGGACATAATGTAATACCACTCATGATTCACTAAATAATGTGATATTTACTGCTTAGGAGGGGACTATATCTTTATTAAAGTTATGAACCTCCCATAAATTAGATAGAATGCCAATAATCCTTGCTATGAAATTAGCTCAGTGCTGAACCAGTGCACACAACACAAGAGAAAAGGTCAATATCTGCAGTTCTGGGACATGATAATAAATTGCACTTGGTTTTTAATTCATTTCCCAGAAGAGAGAGTTGGCTGCTACTTTTCTTTTTGGCAGGGATATCCATCCAAGTGAGCTCATCATTTAGCAAGTAAAGGAGGTTGATTCTGAAAGAACTGAAAGGTAAAAGCTATTAAACGAATTACAGATTTGCAGATATTTAAAGGTGTCTTCCCCAGTCAAGAACTCTAAGTCAAACTTTAGAGAGAACCTAAGAGACTAATGACAAAGCAAGTCAGGAGAAGCCATGTAAAACATAAATAAGGATAGGCATTCTTCACATTGGCTTCCTATGGTTAAAATCTGTTGGATAGAAGGCAAAGATAAAACAGAGAAGCCAAGTTTCACTGCTAACAAAAAGTATTGTTTTAACCATGATGCCTTCCAGGGTGTCTCTCAAGTATTTAATCTTTCCTCTCAAAACAAAAAGCAGGGACTACTGACAAATATTACAGCCATTACTATCTCCATGCAAACATTCAAAATGAAGCTTTTAGCAGATCTGCTTTCAAAGCATTTATCACTCCTTATTTTGGCTGCCAGGTCATTTTTTGTTATGCAACATAGTTTTATATGTCCAGCTAAAAAAAAAAAAAAAATACAAGCAGTACAGATAAGGAGGTGTGCAGACAGGTATGCTCAGTTTAGTGGCCTGCACAGTCCAAGTTCCAGAATTTACTGGCTATGCTTTTAGTTCATAGGAGAAGCTGACAGAGATAAAATATCCTTCATTGTTAAACATATAAGAAGGGTTACAATAGCCTAAGAGCATAAAAAGAACCCCAAGCCAACCAAAAAATCCACTCAAGTCACAAACAAGTCACTGTTTATCCTCATCCAGTGTATATATTGCATGGAAATTAACATGTCCAAGATTTTGAACACAGAACAAACAGAATTACTCAATCAGTGTCTTAAAGAGACAAGAAAGCAAAACCAGTAGTGTACAGAACAGCAGGGGACAGACCCTTCCAAATAATTTAAGCATTCTTTTTTGAGGCGAGTACATAGGCCATTGAGTTAAATATCACAAATACATTGTTAAAAAAATAACTTATGCCATTCTAACCAACTCCAGAACCCTGCAAAATTTCTTTACATACAAGAAAATATTTCTCTAACAAACATTTGTTAAACATGTCCTTAAATCTAAATTGCTTCTTTACAAAAAGAATTACTTGGTCACCCAGGGATAGGTATGATACAGACACACACTTCCAAAAAAATAATTTAATTTGGTTTTCCCTCATTGTGAAATACGATTTTTCCAGAATTTTTAATCTACCTTTAAAGCGCAAAATATGCAGGCATCTCCTTGACACACGTGTCCAGTTAAACCTCTTAAACTTCGTCGAAATATGTCAAGTTGCCATAATACCTGTAAAACCAAAGAGAAAATCAGTAATCAGTTCTGAAAGTTCTTTGCTTACACAACATACAGTAGATTTTAATAGTTTTTTTATTTCACATAACATACAACTTAACTATCAGCATTGCTGCAGGAAATGTGGGTTTTTTCCATTATTTGGTAACTTACGGAGGTGGAAATGAAAGTTTTACATTCAGCACTTAAAATTTAGATCTGTCTTTTAAACTTTTTAACACAATGTATTTTGGAGAAAGAGCTGAAGTACTCTCAAGGAAACAAGCAGCAATGTAAACCCCGTACAGGGACTGCAGCAGTTTTCTTAAAGCTCTACATAAGAGTTAAGTCCTATATGATATTCTTACAGTCTCTTATCAAAATGATTGCTGAAATACATTTGTTCTTCCACAGATTAAAATAATCCTGGTGCTTACTCTTATATGGGTAAATATCCCACAAAAATGTAATAACAGCTTGGCTACACCCACTGCTTTCAATATCTAATGTCTTGGGTACACATGAAGTAAAGCAGTTCAGAAAGTTGTCCATTGAAGAAATAAAACCCCTAAAAATGAGTTGTCAAGAGGCACAGTAAGCCAACAGCTGCAAATTCAGGGGGGAAAAGATATCCTATCTATAAACATAAAAGCTAAAATGAAATAGGATGTGTTGGAAACCAAAAGTCCAAAGCTCAGTTCTGAAGGTGGAGCAGAGGTTAAAAGAAAAGAAAGGAACACATTCTTCCTTGTAAAAGAGCAGTCACCAACCATCTGCCCCTGCTTGATAAACAGCACTGGGTTGTGAATTGTAGGATTGTCTGAAAGTAGAACTAAAAATTACTTAGGGCTTCATTTTAGGGCACCTATGTGAAAATAGCAGAACTGCAGGAGAATATAGGTCATGCTGCTCCCATTGGATGCAAAACAGCCAACACTCCACTAAAACCACAGTACAATTTTATTTGAAATACATACAGCTACTATACACACCACATAGCTATACCTCTCACATCTCCAAGTTTTAAATCCATGCCAATTTTAAGTCTTCCAATTTTTAGGAAGACTTTATGAAGTCCATGTCTATTAAGTCCTCTGCCAGTTTGAGAAATCATTCTGTACAATTTAAAAACATTCAGATCCAAAATCTGAGCATTAAAAGAAGTACCTTAGAAGGTAGAATTCTTAGAAGAATTCCTCTTAGAAGAAGAATTCCAAGTCATATTTCTTGGGTACCAAGAGCATCTCCTATTCTAATTCCACAAATCTTTGCTAACATTAGAATCAAAGCCCTCACTATATGTGCATATTCTGATATATCCCAGCATCACAGGCTTGCTCATGTGCTGATTCTGAGAAAATGAGATCTTAATAAAAATAGTGTCCTAGTCAATACAAGCAGTAATTGTTGACCCACATAAAAATGTGTCATATCAATTTTCGAAGTTATTTTGCTATGCTTGACAGAAACATTACTTCTAAAATCCAAGAAGAAAGTTTTAAAGTTCTAACTCCTACATTTTCAAATACAAAAGGACAGTTTTTCAGATATTCTTGATGCATGCAAATGAAATTTTGTGCAAAATAAAATATTAAAACTTTCAACACTTTACAGCTAAATGCTGAATAAAATTACCTTCATAACAGTGTCTTATTCCTACAATTGCCATTTTTACTTCCCACACACACTCAGGAAAGCCTACTCAAAAAATGTTTAATAGATGAAGTTTTTTCTTACCTGAACAGCACTATTAAGAAAGCAGCTGTTTTGTCCAGGTTCGTTTAATAAGCCTTTTGTAGGGGCCAGGGACAGGATACTTCCAGGCTGATAAACTTTTCCAAGGTTACCCCCAGGTTTTCTTAGGAATTTCACCCATGCCATTATTTTTTAGAGTTTATAATCACAATGTTCACACTTGAATATTTAAGGATATGATGGGTGCAAGGCAAAGAAGGTGGTTCTACAATAATATTTCTAAAGTCATGGCATTCCATTCAATTCTGTGCAGTTGTAACCATTCATGGGCTTAAGTCCATTTTCCATGAGCAGCTGTGAGCCATCCCTCAGGAGCAGTCTCCCAGTAAAAATACAGCTGGACAATGTTTTTAACCTTCAGTCTTAAAAAATAAATAAATAAAGGTGTCCAGTTAAGGTTAAAACATGTTAAAGGTTGTTAGAATACAAGTTCTTATGAAGCAAGTTGCACAGTAACTGACTTCTTCCAGGGATATCAATGAAGTATTACTATAAATCATTAGCTGTATTATATTGAAAGTTTATGTGTGTGTGTGTGTATATATCACAGGACTGGAAAGTTCTTGTCAGGTATTATACTCCTGTTCTCTCATTTTGTTCCATCTTCTTTTTACTTCTAACTGTAACCCATGAAATATATTCCAGTTTAGAAGATGTCATGCTTATTGCATTCTCTTTCCAGTGAACCTGAAATAAGAAAAAAACAGAAATTATTGAAAAAAAAAGAAAAATCCAAAATGTTAAAGAGCTTCCAAATTAAAAAAAAGATCATGGCTAAAACAATCTCTAAATCTAAAAGCAAGATGAAGTAGCCAGGAAAGAGAAGAAAACATCCCCACCTAATAATTGTTTTTAAGCCATAAAAGTTATTTTTTCTATCATAATCTATTATCTTCTAATTTCTTACACATCTCTAAAGATCAAAATAAAATTGTTGTAAAGATTCTCCTAACAACCTGCAACAGCTTATAAAAAGACCATATAATACATGAGTTATTCAATCTTTGAAACTCCAGGTCTAATAAAAACATTACCAAGAAGTAAGTCATTTTATTCAACACTCAAAAAGCTATGCTGGTGTTTATTTCAATTTTATGGATGGATTGTCAGTACTCAGCTTTCAGAAGTTTCTTCTGCCTACCAAACACTACATAAATGTGTCATTAACCTGGCTGCATTCTCAAAGCAGCCAGAAAAACAGTGCTAGAAGCAAGGCAAGAACATTCTGGTCACTGCCCCAATTCCAAGATTTTCAAATTGCAACAATAAGGGTTGTTTCTCCAGCTCTTGAAGGAGCATGTTGAAGGTTAAATGCGTCTATTTCCAGAACATCCCCACAACCACATGTACAGCCCAAGCCGTGGTCCTCGCACAACAATGGATTATTCTGTCTGTTTGGCATTACTACATCACCCACACAAACATTTGGGTGGAACAGAACAGAATAAATTTAAATAAACCAACACAATTGGGGTTACATGTGTGGGAAAGAAAGAAGAAAAAAAAAAGGGGGGTAAAATTTGGGCATCACATTTCAACAGAGATATTCACCTCAGATTTCACAAGCATGCGAGATACTAAAGACGCATTAGTATGCTTCAAAACCTGCAGCTCCTCACTACAGTTTTTTCCACAGGGTAAGCTTAGCAAGATTAATGAGGAGTACTAAAAGACAAAAATTAATTGTGTAGTTGGAATACTGTATAAACTGGAAGAGAACTTAGCTCAGAACAAGCAACACCACATTCACAAAAAAACCACTCTACAGCTCTCTAATACTGCACAGCTGGGATATGTGGCTTTCAAAAATACCCAGAGGAAGTCTTGCACCCCTAAAACCATTCCCCTTTAAGACAAACATTGGCACTTGCTTGTATTTAAAAATAAAATCAATAACTGGAACCTAACCAAAAGTCTCTTTTGCCCCATGAATAATCAGATGAGTTCTGTTTGTTTACTGATGTTACTGTATCTCACCCATAAGTAATTTGATTTAATAATACTGGAGATAGGAAGTGTGATTTGTGGCAGCACTGAGCAAGGAGTCTGAAATGTAGCTGGAAACTGACCTTGACAGAACATCATGTAACAATTTTGTTTTCTTTATGTTCATTTCAGTTAACCCAGAAAGAGAATAGGAAAAGAAAATGTAGCTGGAAATGTCTACCAGCTTCAGATCTTATTAGAAATATACAATCTGTTTGGGAAACAAGAGCTCATCCAGAACAATTTAGGATAATGACAAAGAGCATTCATTTACTAAGAACTTGCAGGAAGTAATTTTCTCTTGCATTTCAAGGATGCCCCACAACCAACACTCCATGCACCAAGCATTTAACTGTTGAACTGGCTGTGAGGAAAAGCTATAAATACTCAGTGCAAGAATTTAATGAAAAAGTGTTTCTGGATTAGCTCTGTATTACTGTCCCATTGCATTAAAAGGCTTCCTGCTGAATTTCACATCCACAAAGCTGTGAATACAAATAATTCCATCTATCACACAATCTTACTCTAATCAATTGCAGAACACATTAATTGCAGTTTTCGTATGCAGAAGTTCTGCTGCATTAAATACTAAGGTTCATGGCTTCTCATTCATCACTAAGAGAGGCACTGTAGATGAGCCTTCCAAGGGTGCCAGGAGCAATGGGATTAATTTGTCATCACAGCCTCTCCATAGGGTGAGAAAGCTATAGTAGCATTTTGGTTTGAAACTTATATTGGACAAATATCTCAGTTTTGATTTGAAAAAAAAAAAAAAAAAGAAAAAAATAAACAAAAAAACCCCAAAAACAACCCGACAAGAACATGATTGCTCTGCTGACAAACCTGTCCTCTTCACAGATGGCTCTGTAAACCAGAGAAGTGATGCTGCTGATCAGTTTTGGTTGCTTCACCTCCCATGAGTTTGGGTTAACTTTCAGGGACTTGGACCAGACTCCCATAACCTAAATTCAATAGTCAATAGCACCATAATTAGGACCTAAAGACTTCTTCTTGTCTGTGGTAAGCCAGTGCTGCTAAGGGCACTGTAGCACTCATTAACCACTGGGGTTTACCAGATCTTTTTAAGGTGTGAGTGACAGAGCCTAGACCATCAGTCAGGTGTGGCTGCCCCATCCCTGGCAGTGTTCAAGGGCAAGTTGGATGGTGCTCTGAACAACCTGGTCTAGTGGAAAGTTTGGAACACAATGATCTTTAAGGTCCCTTCAAACCCAAACATTCTGTGATTGAACCATACTGAGTCTACAGTAAGTGCAGTTTTTCAGGAAAGGAGTTATTTCACACAGTGTTACTGACATGCTGCAGAAGATTTTTAGCAGCTAAGAATTAAAGGAATACTTTTACCCTTCAGACTACAGGAATTGATTGTGGACAACTGTTCTCAACCAAAGACACTAAGCAAGGGCTATAAGCTCTCAAACCAATGTCTATTTACCAGCCTAACTCCTTCCACCTTGCCCAATTTCAGTCACTGTTCTTCAGTCACAGGTGATTTCATCAAGCACCTTGCTACCCTTGGCTGTGCAGCCTTACAGGACCAAACACATGCCTGTCAAAAATTCCTGGCACTTGCCTTTACAGCTTCCAGAAAACAAATCCACTTGTCAGCAGACCTGTACGTTATCACCTGCTTGCTTGGTACACCCCAGCACGTAGCTGTGCCTGGCACAGACCCTTTAGTTTAAGAAGCAGTGTCACTAAAGAAGCTTAGAAATCAGCGCAGCTGATATTTTGCCTAAACAATCACTTTCTACAAGCACATTTGGGTTTAAGCACCCCTGATATCCATCAAGATAAAACTGATGGGATAAACAGTTGGCTCTGTGAACACTGGAACTACCAATGCCTGGGCTCTTGGTAATTTTCTGCCTCATGGCTGAGTTCGTGCAGTTTTCTCCCTAGCTGGGGCATAAGCCAACTCTGCTCCTCACATCATCTTACAAGGTCTCTCTCTTCCAGCCAGCTGCCTCTATTCATGCACTTTCTAAGTACATAATCATCTTTGAGGCTTCTATCCCTTCTGTCAAATTGAGTGGAAACCTGCCAACAAGTTCAAAAATTGTTGACTGCTTCTATCCCCGAAATTTGGCCAAAGAATAGTTATTTACATCTCCTCAGCTTCACTTTGGAACAATTCTCAGTGTGCTGCACAAATTACTAATGGCAAACCTTGCTCGTGCCCAGGGCTGGGGTTGCTGTTAAGCCACACAGCATTTTGCTTCTGCTTGCAGTTCATGCCTCTGTGCTGAGCCTGGCAACCCCACCCAACACAGTGACAACTCTGGAAATCAGTTCCTAAACTGATGTAACTTCGGAATTTATACACAAGACAAAAAAATTGCGAAGGAAGAGCGATGAAATATATTATGAGGGAATAAAGCTGTGATAGGAAACCACTAACATTCTCTGCAATGAGCCAATATTATTAGGACTGGGGTTACTGTCTCCTCCTTAACAGAATGAAATTCATCAAAATTTCAACCACTTGCCACTGCAAGAATTGGAGTGCTTTCCTCAGTTCAAAAGGTTGTCACTTAAAATTGACAAATTCTGTTAACTGAACAAAAATCTGATTTGTATTGTCACAGTGCTGGAGACTGTAATGATTTTCCCCTACATTTGAAGAAAGAAACAAACAGTGAAGCTGCTTTAAAAATGCAGAAAAAGACCAAAAATTGAAAGAAATAATCTCTTACACCCAACTCAATGAGGCTGAATCAATTTTTTGTCCCCTGCACAGATCCTGTGCCCTTCCACCATGTTAAATATATTTGTCAACTGATCTCATCCACCATAAAATACATGTAAATGTTTTGAGTAGCCACCAGTCTTGGTCCTTGGAAGATGTCACAGAAATACATTTACAGGAATGCAAATTCCCACTATTTTAAACATCGGAGAAGGAGGAAAACTCCATTAACAGCACACACTTGCAACACACATGAGAAGAAACAAGAAAAAACACTACAAGAAAGGGCCAATACCAGTATTTTACCATTGGCTGGTATTGGTCTGACACATTCTTTCTCAACAAGAAAGACACATTCTGATTCAACAAGCCCTCAAGACACCAGAGGAGCATTTGATGTATCTCCTTTAGAAATTCCTCCAAACAATCCCTGTAGATTTCCAACCCAGACTTTTTCTTTTTTCAGGATCTCTATTGTCTCTTCTGGAGCCCTTGCCTATTTAGCTGTCCCTCCTACTCCAAACCACTGCTCCTGCAGGTCACACGTCTCTGTTTGCTTCCAGGATGGAGAACCAGGAGTGTAGATGCTATCCCAGACAGCTTTTGTGCAAGTGCACAACTTTTGCTTTAAGCTGTTCCAATAAAAATTTTCCTGTTTGCATCAAAAGCAAAACAACAGGTTCACAGCTCAGCCTCCCTCATCTGTCACAAGGAGAAACCGACTTTAGAAATAGCTGCAATGGGAACTCTGAGTAAAGATCTTGGAGAACACAAATTCCCAGCCCATGACATGGGCCAGCATTTACAATGAATCATCACACAGACACCACGGAGAAGATTTTTGTTTCTGTGCCTTCCTACTGCTTTACATGTGATTATTCAAAGGCTACAATGTACCTTTGCCTGAGCCTCAGAAAGATAGAATGTATCTTTACAGTGATGCTCACACTGGCCTTTTTGTCTCAGATTAACTGCCTTGCTTTTCAGTTTGATCTTTCATCATTAACAGAAGTGCAAAATGCCAAGTTCTGCTCTGCCTCAAAAAAGCTTTCTGATTTATTAAGTCACCAGGGAAAAAATGCAAAAGTGAGTTACAAGGAATGGTAATGTCAGCATCATCCTTAAACCCACACATATTTTATAGATTTGTCAAAAAAAGAGTTAGAATGTCTGAATCACTACACCTCATATATTTCCTCATTAACATATCCTGTACAAACCTTCCTACAAACACTTTGCTCAGTCTGAACGTCTAAAATCCTGATCCAGCCTCAACCCAACATCATTTAACCTGGCCCCAACAAGCTCCTACTTGATTCTGCTCCAACCATGAAGCTTGTGAGGAGCCCTGTGAATGGGTTTTGCTCCCACCACTACATCCCACAGTGACTAAACTGTTTTACTCTATCAAGAGGCAAGGAATAAGCAAGGACAGTGCCAATACCCTGACACCTTCTGGGTCACATATGCAAATAATTTTGTCAGTAGCTCATCATGCATACTGTATGGCCAAAAAAGATTCTGCACTATCAAGGCTTGATATGAAAGTCAAGTGCATATTTTTCCTGTTTTTAATGTCAACATCCCACTGGTCAAGAATAATAACTTTTGATGCAAGTAATTTGATACTCCAAAAAAATAACTAGTTAGTACTTCTTGCTTTCCAACAACTTGTGAGGGGAAGAAGGGATTATTTACACTTTGACAAGGCTAATTTACAGTCAGATTATTACATGAGGTCTCACTATTCTGACACCAAAAAACACCCTTTCATTCTATAAGAGCAGGTAATCATAAAATGAGTCAAGTGATTTTCCATTGCCTTGGGGTGGAAGGGCATCATGAATCAGGCACAATGCTGTTTGCACGAGTAAGTTGTTGTTCTTAAAATAATCCTAGTAGCTTCAAAGTTAAAAAAGCTTAAGTGTTTCAGTGTTTGGTGGTTTTGGTAGGGGGTTGCATGAGCAAAATAAAGCACTAAGTAGAGATATGTAAAACTCATGCTTATTCTGGGAAGGGAAAAATGTAGGTTGAAAGAACAAGTCATGGTTCCTCTGAAAAGCTGATTTAAAAACATTTGCATTGAAAATCAAAGTAAAGGATATAGGTAAACTTAGACCTGATGCTAAGCATATGATTTGCATATATTCCCATACACCTACCCACATGCCTCCGAAACTCCATCTGTACGAGAACACACAGCAAACAACTCCGCCACCGAAACGCTGCAAAGCGATGAAATTTCAAAGAGCCCCAGCACTACCTGTACTGGCATTTCCTGTTCCAGGCGGACAGCCTCTGGAAGCGCTCCTGGAGGGAGAGCTCGCTCGCTGGCTGCCGGGCATGTGCCGCCCGCGTTGAACATTAACCGCGCTCCGCCGCTCGGCTCGGGGGTCCCGCTCCGCCCCGCGGCCCCGGCTCCGCTTACACAACGGCGGGGGCAGCGCCGCCCGCGGCCCCGGAGCTGCCGCTGACCCGCACCCACGCAGCCCCGGCAGGGATTTAACCCCGGCCGGGAGGAGGAGGCTGTCCCGTGCCCCGGCACTCCGTCCGCACCTCGGCACTGCCACCGCCTCCCCCGCCGGGAGCGCGGCCACAACCGTGCCCGCTCCCCGACGCAAGCCGACCCCTGTTGCCCACCGCACTTTACCCCCTGTCCCGCGCCCGCCTCAGTCCCCGCGGACCCCCGGCTCACCGGCGGCTCCTCACGCAGCTCCTCTCCCGCCCCCTCCCGGCGGCGACTCCAGGCGCGGCCCCGCCCTCGCGGCAACTTTTACTTCCCCCGCTTCCCGCTCCTCCTTCGCGCTCCCCTCCCCAGCCCGGCGCAGCCGCGCCTGCGCACTGTGGCGGCAGCCGGGGCGCGCTCCCGGAGCGGTGTCCCGGATATTCCCGAGCCGGGAGAGGGAGGGAAGGAGCGGGGAGCGGCGATTGGAGCCCTTGGCCGCGCCCTCCATCGGCGCGCCTGCGCCATGCGCGCGCGGGAAGGTGCGCGAGGCCGGGGGGCGCCTGAGGGGCGGCGATGGCGCCTGAGGCGATGGGGCGGGAGCGGGGCTCGGATCCCGGATCTCCGCGTCCTGCCGAAGGTGCGGGGGGAAATGCGGCCGGGTAAGGGGCTGTCACAGACCGTCCCCGCCTGGTCTCGGTTCGAGGGCACAGGCGCCCTCGGTTGACAGGGCACAGCGGTTGCCCCTCACGTGCCCCTCAGTTGCCCCTCAGGAGTCTCTCAGGTGCCCCTCAGGTGCTCGAGTTTGGAGTCAACAACCCGTTCAAGTGAGCGCGGCGGCGCTTGTTTTTTCCAGCAATTGTTTTCCAGTTCTCATTCCAGGATATTTGGCCGTGCACGTTGGCTTTCCTTGAGATGCCCGTGGAATAGCACTGGCACGGAGTGGCTTGTGAGCCAGAGCCCACACAAGCGTACGTCCCCCTCACAGTTGCGTTTGGCTTCCATGCGGCCTACAAAGGTCCTATGTGATTATTAATTTATCTATCACCTGCCCCAGAGTCATACCCCAAAGCTGTGTTCCCTCTGATTTTTATCTAATCTATTATGTTGGCCAGGGAGTGGTGTTTCCTTTTGTTATTTGAGATAGGAATTCCGTATCCACAAATCTCATATTTCTAGTTGCTCAAGTACCTTTTATATTCCACTATTATGTTTTTTTTCCCCGGATAAACATGTAGATTTCACTAACACAGTTCATTTCTGGGTTAGCAGTGGTATTTTAGGTGCTACCACACCCAACATCAGTCCTTGGCACATGCTGATGGTTACAACTTGTATTTTTTGTCTTCCAATTGCCTTTCTGATAGTCTTTTAGGAATGAAAAAGTGCTTCTGTGCCTGAGAGCATGTTCAGTTTTCCAACAGCATCTTCTGCAATAGTAAATAAAATAATTTCCCTGTAGAGTTCCCTTTCTGCATCTGCTTCCGGTCATCCAGATTGCAAAATGACTGTGTGGAATACGAGGCACTGCATCAAATTAGCTCACTGCCTTAAATACGACATTTTGTTGTTCTTGTATCCCCTTTTTTTTTAATAGATAGATTTTCCTCAGATTACTTTTTGCTACTGTTTCTTCCATTATACTGCCAGTGTAAAAGCCCCACTAGCAAAGCCATTTTAGCAGGTTCACTCTCCAATGTTTTCCAGCAGCTTTTTGATTTGGTGATTCTTTGGTAAGATTTTCATTAAGTTTTCCGGACTTTTGTCTTTACATATATATAGAGATAGCTAGATAGATAGATCAACAGATAGATAGCCACATTTTTCAGTGATTTGTAGAGTCATGTTCACAAACTGGAATTACTTACTGCAGGATTTGTATAAAATGTTTTTTCTTGAGGCATTAAGATGTTTTCACTGGATTATTTTTAGTTTTTGACCGATACAATTTTTTTTGTCTCTTGTTTTCTTAAAATTTCTTAGAATCTGTGATTTTTTAAGGGAATTGAATATCTGATCCATTGTTCCAAGATTTATACAGTATCCTGTCTCTACTTTTTTTGCATACTTCTTTCTTAACTGTTTATTGAGAGATACTCACTGGAAATTTAAGGGTAAAAACCTGTGGAAAGTCAGTGTGTTAACATGGCAATTAAAAATCTAATTTTGTGTTTGTGCATCTTGTTATTGTACACTTATAAAAAGCATTCTCTTATTGTTTTGGGTGGTGTCAGTTCAGTCCTTGATCCCTGCACTGCTTCTCTGCAAAGCCAGTCAAGCAAAGGCATCTGTGTGTCCCAAAGTGGGATTATGACCTCATTTTGATATTTTTGCTTTCCCTGAACTCTGCTTTTCATGTTTGCCTCTGCCCTTTCTTCTTTCAGCACGGATTTGTTTTTGCCACTAATCTTTAGAAGTCCCTTAGGATTTATATTGGTTTCTTCTATTCCTTTTTTTTTTTTTTTTCTCTCTCAGAGTAAGTGTGGTCTGTGAGCTTTAATTATAATATATTTTAAGGTTCTCTAGCACTGAATGTTAAGAGAGCAGTTCAGGCAGAGGGTGACACAGGTGCAGCACAGGAAGCCCTGAATGAGGTAGCAGAAGAATTTTAAAATTAGAATAAATGGCACAAAACAATGCTACCAGGGCAAATGATTTCCTGCTGCCTTTTGTGGCAGTGCAGGATATGTGCTGGGCATGATGCAGAAGAATGTTTCTGTGGGTTTATGAGTACACTTTGGTATTATTAGTGAATAGATTGTTACACCAGAGAGTTGATGGAGAGCTGCAGTGGTGCTACATTTGAGGGAGAGGGGTTGAAGCAGGAGCACTCAGGGTGTGACACAAAACACCAAGCTGGGAGGGAAAGGAGGGGAAACTTGTCCAGATCCTTGAGCACATCCTGGGCACTGGGGTTTGCACATGTCCATCCAGGGTAAAGCACATTTGTGGATAGCTACATGCCAAAAGAAAAGTCTTAACATAGTTAGGAGACATCCAAATGTTCAAAGGTAATTGCATTAAATATTTTTCCTCAATGTTGCAGGAGTCACACAGCATTTTCATCACTGACTGAGCTACAGATCTGTGTTTTACAGATGCACACAAGGGTTTATTTTGGTGTTTGTTACCATTTTCCTGCCTGGGGTCATCTTTAATCTTGTTGCCAGTGGCTTTTCTGTAAATGTATTCTGACTTCTTCCTCTGAAATAATTATATTTTGTCTTTTTTTATGTGCATTTTTATGAACATTTTCATACCTGTAGCTGTACTGAAACACCTGTTCTCTAATTTGTTTCATATTTCTTACTAATGCTTGGAATATGTTTACAACAATCTTTTCAATCAACTGCTATCCTCTCCATGTTCAAATGTTTCATAAAAAATTATGCCTGCTCTGATTCTTCTTGGAAGGGTAGAATACTAAGGTTTGTGGGGTTTTTTGAAAAATGGTTAAGCTATGTTTTGAATCATTGGTTTTGTCATTGTTGCTCTTGTCTTCTGCATGGATCTTGCTCCTTCTTCATGAGCTGTTCATCATGTGAAATCAACTTTGTGTACTTAATGGGAACTGTGTCTGCACTTATTGGAGTATTTTGCAAAAAGTAAATTAGCAAATTATGTGTAAGGTCTGAGGCAGAAAATTCCATAAGCCAATGCAGAATTCAAGGTGTGCTTTATTAGCTGCATCTTTCTATGGAAGTGTTTTCACTGCAGTGAATTCAGCACTACACAAACCTGCCTGTTATGGTGCAGTGTGTTTTACTGGCCTATGATGAACAATTTTGATGTGATTAAGTTCCATTTAGCACTGACTTTGAGACACTTATGGGATAATGCCATTTTAATTGAAAACATGTTTCATTCCAGTGCATGGGAACTGCTGCCGTGTTGTTGTGAAGTAATTACTGAGCTCTGAAGAGAGTGTTTGAGGCTGTGCTGCCCTTTTCAGGAGAAAAAGGATAAAGAGAATCATTCTTCTAGAAGAAAATGTAGTTTGAAAGATACCAGGGGCACTGGGCCCTATCCTGCATAGTCTGTAGCAGGATAAAGTTTCATTAAGGAAGGTAAGGGTTACTTTAGAATATGTGCACATTCTCTAAGCCTTTGGGGTGTTGTCAGATCCTATGTTTAAACAGTTCTGCCTGAGGAGGAGGAAAAAGTCTTTCTAATTCCAAGATGTTCTTGCAGTTTGCTTGTCTTCAGGAGCAGTGCTTTTCCATTGAGTGATTGGCTCAGTGCCCTGCATAATTCTGCAGGAGTTAAGGAAAACACCCTGGTAGGATGGAGTGCCATAAAGGTGGAGAAGAACCAGAGAAAAGGTAAATAGTATTTTTATTATTTGTGCCATCAAATAGCAATCATATGCATTTGCTATGGCTTCTGAAAGGAAGCCCTTTAGCCCAAGTTCTCTAGGCTGTATGCTCAGCTGTATTGCCACAAAATGATCCAAAACAAGAGCAGAACACATGAGAAATATATCTTCAGCTTGCAGTAAGCTACATGAGGATGTGTTTTCTTATGGGAAACTTCACCTAACTCCATTCCAGTGCTCAATCTTCCCTGCCATGAACACCTTATTCCCACAACCTTTCTTTTAAACACACTCCAGCAGTGTTTTCCTCATATAGTCTGTAGCAGCAGTCACATGAAGCTTACTCATCCAATTGATCTCATTCCCACATCCTGCATAGAGCCTAAAATTTATACATGTAAATTGAGGCCATTACAAGGCATGAATGAAAGGAGGAGAAAATGGATCCTGTCTGAAAAAAAAAAAAAAAAAAAAAAAACCAAAAAAACACATCACTGGCTTTTTTCATCTTGAAAGCTCCAAGTGAGGCTTCAGAAGCAATGAGAGTGTTAAGTGGTGGTTTATTTTAGCTAGGTTAAAAACACTGCCCAGCATTTCTGGTCAAGTTTGATCTTTTTTCTCCTCCTTCTCTCACTTAGCTGTGGACACTTTCATAGAGCACAGCCACCTTTTTTAAACTTATCTTCCTGTAGGTGCAGAAATAAACACAAGATATTTTCCTCTTATTCATTGTACACTGGCCTGACTATACAATTTTTCCTGGTAGCTTTTAAGGGCTACAATGTTCAGTGGGGTGGCAAAAACAAGTTCATTGAAGTCATCTAGGATTTCACCCTTAGAAAAAGAAACATTGGTTTGCATTCTTCTCCAGACTTTTTGATGATAATGGGCCTGGAACAAGGTCTCTGTGTTCTTGATTTTTTTCTTTCTTTAGGAACAAGGAAAAGGGTGGGGGTTGCATAAGTCTTGCAACTGAATATTTTTCCTCTTGGATAATCCAGTTTCCAGTCCAATAATCTACTTCTGTGGAACAACAATGTAATAGAATAGTCTAAAATAGGAAAGGATTTCAGTTTTTAAAGTTAGTTGCTGAAACAGTCAAAGTATAAGAAAATTCTGTTTTTCATGCTGTACATATCTGACAACTGTTAAAAAATTGTGTCCTCATCTGGATGCTCCTGAAAAAATAAAGTTTCCCTGATGATCTTTGTTTATATTGCATCAGTCTTCAACAATCCTTGCAAGTTTCCAGGTCTCATTTATTGCTTCCTCCTAGCATGTAAACCAATAAGAATGGAAGTCTGCAACAGAAAAAGAAAAGAAAGAGCTCTGATCCATACAGAAAACTCCTGTGGTTGAATGAAACTTTCAGGGTGAAATCCAACATGAAGTAAAATGAAAACAAAAGAGAAGAATTTAGTGAGTATAAAATCAGAAGTAACATAGTGGCTGACATTACATAATATATTTTGTCTCATTAAAAAAAACCACATTGAATACTTCAGATAATAGAATGCAAAAAGTATTTTGTATTTTGTCCTGGGTGAGAAACTGAGCATTATTTGATTTGAAATACATGAGTTGAGTCCCTTCCTCATGCACCTCAGTCTGTACCCAAGTAAAATGTAACAGGTTTAAAACATAGTATTTAAAGATGGTGGTGACTTCTTAGAGAAAAAATGTGGAAGTAAATAGGATAAAACTTTTTTTTTTTGCCATAGACAGATCATGCCAGATTTGCCTGCTTTCTTTCTGTGATGCAGTAACTGCTTTTCTAAACAAACTTATTACACTGAAGAAAAGGGGAATTCTTAAGGTAAGTGTCAGATGGGCAAAGAAATAGCCCAGAGGAAAAGGTGGCAATATGTTACAGTTAATGACAGGGGGAGGTTGTTGGAGCTCTGTCTGAAAATTGATATTGAAACTGATATTGTTTAATTGTTTCATTTGTGATCCTGGCACAAAAAGTGTAACTTGCTAATGAGCTCTGTTGACATGCCAGAGTTGGGAAGCAGTCCCTGTGGTGTGGTGTCATACTGAACTAATTGGATGAGCTCGAGCAGTAGAGAAATAAATGGGATAGAATATAAAGTACAGGGTCGTGTGTTAGAGCCTAATGGGAAAGGCTCCCTGATAAAAGCTCAGAGTTTGTTGGATGGAAGATGAGAGGATTTTAAAGAAGTGGGTGTGCAAGCCAAAGACAGAGTGGCTGCGAGTCACTGATTGGATGCTACTGTGGAAAATGTGAATCCAGTCACAAATAATTTCATCTCTGTAATTCTTGTACAGATAAAACAGTGTTAATGCCGTGTGTTGTACATGGGGTCGGTGAGACCTTAAAACAGAACAGATCTGGAAATCTACATGCAAAAAATGGAACTTAAAACAGTTGTAAAAATATGTTTTAAATCCCTACTAAATGAAAAGAGTGGACAAGAGACTAAAAGGACTTGAATTTTTTAGTTATTGAGGTGTCTGAACATTGCTAAAAGAAAATGTCTTGTGCAAAGAACACATTCTAGAATAGCACTTTCATCTCACAGAACTCTAGAGCTGCAGGTTGCTTTACTGCTTCCCACTGATGCTTTCCATTTCCACATTTTCCTTTCTTTCTGCTTATTTTATAAGCCACATCTGAACAAATGATAAAGTGACATCACTAAATATAAGGAGAATTTTCATTTTGAGCTGTGTGTGGTATTGCTTCCTTTTCAGCATTGAGACATTAAAGAAATGGATTTGCATCACTGCAAAACCCAGATAGGAAATAGACACTTCCATTTTAGTTCAGCTTGCTCTTTTCCTTCCTTTTTGTACAGCGTGTTCTTGTTTTTACCTTTGCCAGCAAATAGTCAAAATGTTCTCATTAAGGACTTGAGGAATGACATAGTGCTGGAATTCGCTGCCGGAATTAGGCCTGACTTGGCTCCTTGACGTACAGTAGGCCAGCCTAGGAAGAGCCTGTCATGCCTCAAATGTTTGTTTATAATCATTTGTAGTTATCTTGCATAGTCATCTTTCAGTAATCTGGAGGGTAATGACCACAGTAAGTACTGTTTCAAGTTACTATTTGCCTAGATTAACTTGGCTCTGCAGAGAATCTTCTCAAAGGAGAAGGAAGTGCAATGACACACACTAGATTTCTGCATGGCTGCCAGCCTTCCCCCTATGGGGACTGGGTATGGTAAGCCTTCTAGCACCCAGGGTCTCCTTAAGATTTGAAATTTTTAACTTTTTTGTTTTGGAAGATGACTGTCCATATGTCCTTCAGAACTCTAGAGAAATCCAGTTCTAAGTTATACCTTCCATGCAAAGCAGCCTGAGGGCTTTCCTGTGCTAATGAGTACAGCCAGCTCTGAACTGGCAAAGTTCAAGCTGTTCTTTGTACAAACACCATCGAATATTTTAATCTCCATTTGCTTTTGAAAGAACAGTTGGCTCAAAATACCAGGGCTTATTTTCACTCTTACAGTGATTTATAAATCCTCTGCCTCTTGCAAATGTTATTTAACTTTGTCTCACAGTGTCTTTGTGCAGTAGGGAAGTATTGCAAATTCTGGGCCAGATATTTTGGATGAAGAGTCTGTGCTCAATTTCCATCTGAAAACAAAAGGGTTGTGAATTCATCCTGAACTTAGTTTAAAGTTTTGTCCAAAAATAACAGTAAGAGAAGTTATTTGGACTTTTTAATAGCTAAACTTACATCTTTATTTTAAAAACATCAAATACTGATTTGTTGATACTTTTATTAGTTAGAGCCAGTCCATTGTAGAGTGAAATCCAGTATTTCAAGTAAAATGAAAGTAGAATGTTATTCTACTTGCAATGCTTCTTGCATTCATTTTACACCCTAGCCAGGAATATTATGTATGTACTCATGTAAGGCTATTTTTTACTTTCTATATTTTACTATGAAATTCATTCTTCTACATGAGAAAAAAACAAAATGCAAAAAAAAAAAAAAAAAAAGGCAAAGCAAACCAAAAGTAACACAAAACAAACTAACATAAAATAAAACAGAAAAAAAAGCAAACAAAAAACCAAAACCCCAACCCCCTAACATACAATAATGAAATGAAAGGTTTATACAGCCTGCATTGATATTTCTATTTTATTAAAGGGAAAACTGAGGAATAAGTTTTGTATGTTGTGTCCTAACCTGACCTCTCTGTATAGGATCAGGACTCTTGCCAAAGGTGTGGCTGAGGTCAGGCTTTTGTGTTCCCTGCAGTTCTCACAGGAAACCTGTTCTCACACAGCCCATATGCTGTGTGAGAGGTTTAAGTTAGGCCTGGCTCTCTCTGGTCCCAGTTTACATTTAAATGTCCCCATTTCCATGTGGGAATTTAAATGTCCCCATTTCCATGTGGGAATTGACTTTGCTTTCACTGCTCTCCTAATGGATATTTTGATGTAAATTAATGAACATCAGTACTAATGGCACGTGCTAGAATTGACATGGTACTTTAATACATGGCTTTGGGGAGATGGAAAGTATTTCATAGGACTGACATATCCCTCTTTCCCAGATCTTTAACAGTGCCCAGTAGATGATATTTATAGAAAGAAATGGGATAAATATGGAGTGATCTTTGTAACACACTTCCTATGTTCCAGGTGCAGATCCCATAGTAGCCATTATCCATAATAGGCATAGTTACCACTATGAAGTTGTTTATGCTATTTTGAAGTTATTAATAGTTTTTGACCCATAGAATCTTATAGCACCAGGTTCCACAACCAGGCATTTCTTGAAAAACTATTTATTCTGTTCATTTTAAAGCTGGTTCCTTACCATTTTATTAAGAGTCAGTTTGTTCCTGTGTATTGTTCCCTCATCATCTTTTCCATACCATTTGTGGAGACCTCTTCATAACTTCCTTTATTTGTGTTGAGATAGTTTAATTACTGTGTCCTTGCAGTAAAGTTTTATTTGTCTTTTTGTCTTCTGAGTCTCCTCTATTGTACTCTTTAACCATGATAACTTTTTTTTTTGGGGGGGGAGAAGGGTTAGAGCTCTATAGTAGCTTTTCCTTGCTCTGAACACTTACTCAACAGGCTGTTTAAAATAATACATTATTTCCTTGAAAGGATTTCACCCTTTCAGTGCCTTCTTTATTTCCTTTTAGTAAGAGTAATTTATATGCATTTTTTTTTGTTTCTTACACTGTATCAGTATTCTGACAGCATTTCGTAACTTTTTTATACTCTATATTCTAACACCCAGTTACATAACAGCTCTGTGGCAAATGCACTATTTATAAATCATTTAGATCACTTTTTATTTGGTTTTGAACAGTGTGTAGCCTCTGGGAATAATGAAGGAGCCAGTGCTACGTGACTTGTCAGCCTTATAGGGATCTTCTGTGTTTCTGTCTAGTCTGCTTATCATTTATGGGCCTACCAATGAAAAATACTGATCTAACATATATGGGGGTTTATGCTTCACAGTCTTAATGTATTTCAGGAGGGCTGTTTTATCCTCTTGGTTTAGCTGCTGCCCAGAATATTTTGTGCTGGTTAGCAAGGCCATCAAAGAGCTGAGGTAGGGTGCAGATTATTCATGTCTGGTCTGAAAATAATTTTCAAGAGATCTAATTAGATAGGGGCTCATTTTCCCCTGCATTTCCATGTCATTTCCCAGAGTATTTCTAAGGCATGATTGGGGTTGTTAGCACTTCACCATATGTAAAAATGCAAAACAAACTACCTACATAGCTAGGCCCAGCTCTGTGATCCAAAACATCCATTCTGATGCTGAACACATAGTATGAATTCTAATTGCAAGTACATATTTGAGATTAAATAAATACCATGTAGAAGTTCTGTCTGCACAGAGAGCAGTGCCAAGAGCTTTCTTTGATTTCATTGGGAGTAGAATTCTGTCTCCAGTGTGTTTTTCCTGCTTCTGATTGAGACAATGTGCATTAAATAATTTTAAACACAGGGATACTTTGAGACAATGGAATAATAATTTATTTCCACAATTGTCAGTTCTATGGATCATACAGGAGGGAAAGCAGCCAAGATGTGCTGACATATTTCTGACTTCTAAGAAGGGAGCATGCTGTTATTTTTTTTTTCCTTCAGAACAGACAGTGCAGGCCATGGACTCTGATTTTTCATGTCAAAAAAGGTTTAAGATTCATATGTTTTTAAAATCCTTTATAGTCATGGAGCTATTTAAAAGTGTACCCCTCCTATTTACTTTTTACTTACTGTGATCACAGGGTATTTTGTTTAGACTGGGAAATAGCAAATATATTTTCTCAATTCAACACATTTTTAGTGAAAACATTTAAATTAATTTTTGAGTTCCCTTTATACTGCTGCAATGGGTATCTTATTGTAAATAAAAATGAGACCAAAAAAAGCCTTTGGGAACTAAGACTTTTAGGCATTTTTATAATATATTTATTCTCACCATACTTCTGACTTCTCACCATACACTTCAGTGCCTTTCTCTTTTTGAAGCAAATACTAGTCTTGTGATTAAATGTACATGATGTTGAATGCACATTTCCTGAAATATTTATAAACTTGTGCTTGCTTCTGTTTGTGTAAATCTGTTACTTGTGTATTTTCCCATTCAATCTGTCCTTGCAGCTGTATTTGTTACAGCTAAAAGAAGCCTTTAGGAGCCCCCCTGCAGCTTTCCTTTAGTTATAGGATACACTTCAAGTGCAATACAACAGTCTAAAAAAATAAATGCAGGTCCTAAAACCCAGTGAAGGTAACAGTGGACTTCTGAACTCCCAGTCTTACCAAGAGATGTTCCTTTGTGGCAAACAAGTTGGATTTTGGCAGAGGGATTTGTTTATTGCAGTGGGACTCGCACAATGAGGCTCCATGCAGGCTGATGCAGCCAGGGAACATTCCTGGACACTGGCACTGGCTCCTGCGTGCTGTTGAATGCTTAGCACATTGCACAGTTAACACTCTCCCAAACCCTTCCCAGCACAGCTCAGGAGTTCCGCGGGGTCTGTTCCCAGCAGGTGCTTTGGCCAAGCCCCTCGGGGCAGGGAGGTTGAACCGTGTGGCTGCGGACTCCTCCCAGCCAGCGGGGCTTCCACGGAGCCCATGGCCCCTGCGATGGGCTGGTGTGCTTGTGGCTCTCTGCTGCCAGAGCTGGGGACAGGAGGCACAGGGCTCCTACCCTGCAGCTACTTACTGACTGAGCTGAGAGGGGAATCAGAGCTCTCTGTTTTGCCTGGACACGGCTTCTCTGAGAAGTGTCAGACAGAACGTAAGGACTGCCGGTGCTTTCAGTTGTTCAGACCATCAGTGTCCACAGCAGGCTCAGCGCCTCTCAAACGTCTGAAGCCTCCTGAGCCCGTTCTGCTCCGCTGGATCCACGGATTGCCATTATGTGTGCTGTGTAAGAAGCAAGGTGGCACACTCTGCATGTACAGGTTGTTTTTGCAGAGAATGCAGTAAAAATGATGTATCCCCTCTTCACAGTTCTCACTGTGTGTGTGCTATGCACCAGTTTGCTCATATTTCTCTTCATTTTATGAATGCTCATAAAATGCTAATTCCTCCAGAACTTGTTTGCATTACACCTCACCATAGGTTTTTTTATTTAGCCTTGCATCTTTAACTTTGAAGAATTTGTATTTTTGTCATTGTCCATTTAATGGTTGTACAATATGCACAGTTAAGATCCCCAAACTAATCCCTTGCTAGGAACTTGTTCTCAGTCAATGAGGTGGAATTTTTTAAAAATTTATTTCTTTATTTCCTAAATTTGTTCAGCACCTGTACATTTATTTGTGAAAATTGTGTGACAGAGTAAATGAAAGGAAATGGATGGCAAAATTTCCTTTGCCAGCTACCTGCTTTGAAATGACATTTGCAAAACACGTATACTGATATTTATAAAATATCAGAGCCTGTCAGTATATCAAGAGCAAGGACTCTCTCATGCTTTTAAGTCCCAGCATAGATGTAGAGGGAAAGGTCTATGAAGCTTCCTTCTAGTAAGAAAAACATCTGTGGTAACAGAGCTTGGTAATACTATTTTTGTGTGTTTGACATAACCAGTCATTGCTGGGCCTTTTTAGTTGTGAATAATACAAACATTCTAGACATCCAGGAAATACCTCTGTACTGTTTCATCCCACTACGTAATCCTTGTCATTGCCAAATTTACTGAGTTTTCTGTAAACAAATCCAGGTGACACAGGGACTGATGTGCATCATGACTGCTGAGGAAGAGTCAGAAAGGAGGAAAATGGTCTGAACCTGCTGTCACTGAAGTAATAGCACAATTCTTACCTTGGGCCAAAGGCAGGTTTTGGGAAGGTTGAATTGTTAGAGTTTATCTACAGTATGCAGGACTTGGGGTGCGTTGAGTGCAGAGTTTGCTTGGCTGTTTTCCCTAAATTACTGTACATTTCAAATCCCTTGAGAGTAGTGTCACTTCTTTTTTCGTGGTACACCTGCTCTTAAATGACATACAGATGTTTCAGAAAGTAAAAGAAGAACATGTAAACACAAATAGAAAACATCACTGTCATATTTTCCAAGTTACTTTATTTAGCTCATGTTTACAGATGAAACCGGGTGCCAGAAAGGAGCCACTGCATCCCGCGTTATTAATTATACTCCAGCTTCCAAGGAAAAATTTTATCAGTAGCCTTTAGTAATATTTGGACCAAAAATACATGGATGTGCAGCTTTGAGCATTTTGTACCATGTAGGGTGCAGCCTCTCTCACAGGTCCTCTGTTTCTGGAACAGGGTTGGATTCTGCAGGCTGAATGAACACGACTGGGATATTCTCCGATGTCCATCCTTTGGGAGTCCTGTTGAAGGATCTTCTGGCAGCAAGAGGGTTTGCAAGGATCATGAATCTGGGATCGTTTAGCATCAGCATATTATAATCTGGTACCTTGAATTTAACCAGCTTTGATGCTCTCTCAAAACCACCAAAGGGAGTGGCAACTCTGTAGATATCAAAGAAATAAAAGTTAAATGTGATTTTAAAGATACTTGTTTTCTTTGCCTCCCAGAAGCTGAAAAGAACAAATTTTTGTTCCAGTTTCTTGTTTACATTTTCAAGCTTTGGAAAAAAAACATTCTGTTTGTTTTTCTGGGAAATTCTCTTTAAGATCTGATTAATTTCCCCTTAGATAGAGCTTGCAGCCTTTTCAAAAATTCAAACGGATGGAAAAGCCAAGAGAAAAAGACGTTACAAGAAAACCATGTAATTGGTGAGTCACGGTTACTAAACTTATTTTGTTGGTGATAAGTTGATAAGTCTGAAACTGTAGCTCAACACATTCTCTCTAGCAAGTAATTAGTTCAGAAACTTCTCACCCCATTTTCTCCTCTCCTCAGCTGCTTGTTCCTCCCACTACACTGTGTTTCAGCACCATATTGTTGTACCAGTTAGAATGTATGTGGGTTGTGCTGTAAGCTTGGGTCACTTCTGTCATCTGGGTTAAACAAATACCCTTCAAAACAGAGGAGCAACTCAAAATCCAAATTATTTCAGCAATCTAGTTTATATCAGTATGCTCGAACAATTGTGGCAATACAAGTGAAGAGGAGTGGAGCTTAATGAGTGAAGCAGAAAGGAACAGCCAGACACCAGGCTCTGAAAAGGAGGGGATGGGTGAGGACTTGATACACCAGCTTTGTTTCTGAAGAAAATGTTAATGTAACTAAACATTGAAACACTGTTCAGCCAGTATTTTTCATGTTATTTGAATGTAGATTTCCCCCCAGGCAGTAAGCCTGAGAAACTGGAATATAAGGAATACTAAACTGGAGTTGACAGTTAATGCATTTGCAAATACTTTATAACAACAGTATTTCCAAATACCTTCCTTGATCTTCTGTATTTACAGGTTTCAGACTGAAAAAAAACCCTTGAGTTTTCCTGTCACTTCTTCCAGGCTCCTTTGGACAAACAGACTATGGTATGTGCTCTGCATTTTGATCAGCTGCACAGCTTTGCTGGGATATATTCTAGCCAGTGAAGAGTGTCAGATTTTTAAATTGCACAGGAGAACCTGGTTTCTGCAAAAACCAAACATGTTATAGCATGTTTATGGGAAAATGAATTTTTGTTGAAATGGAATTTCACCAGCCTTGGTATATTTGGTGTGTGGTACAGAACAGCAGATCTGATGGAATATACTTCCAGTGGCTCCAGGTATTTTAGCAGAAGCCCAGAGAAATTAATACCAACAGAAACTAAAAGAGATCATTTGAAGATCTGTTCAGGATTTTCAGCAGGATAAACCCCCTAAGTTTTGTACTAAGAATGAAGTACATGCACAAAAGGAGAGATTAGTTCAGAAAAATGAATTTGTGACATGAAAGAAATGGTACTGCTCTCTCATTACATGGATGATTCACTGCATTTTGGTATGAGCAGCATTTGTTGAAGGGGATGGTGTTAACTCCAAAGCATCAATCCTGGGAGATATAAAAAATCATGCAAGCTCTGGGCATGCATCCTCACTGAGAGAAGAACACTGCTTTAGATTAAGCTCTAAAAATATGTCTCAAATGATGATAAGACAAGGTGTTGCAGCAGCAGCAGCCAGTTCAGGCATTAAACTCTTTTGAGGTCAATGGAAATTGTTTATCCAAAGTTGGTATCGAGCCTGTGGTATCAAGTTTTTCTTGTGGAGCTGTCTTCTAGGTCACAGTGTCAGCCTGGATCCTGTGTGATACCGATTGAAATAATTGCTTGGTAATTGGCACAGAGTGAATGTAGCAATCTACATCTCACCGGATAATAAATATTGTTGTAATTGCTGCCCTAATTACGATACACATTCTCACATTGTTGTGATGGTTAATTATCACTGATGTGTGTATTAAAAGGGTAATCAAAATAAACAGAATTGTAAGTTTTATAATTTGCAAAATAATTCTGTTGTTTAAAACATCCTCTTTGTAGTATTTATGGGTTTTATATAGAGCATATTCCTGTATGTAACAGAAACAGGAGGGCTTTCCTTGGAAATTCAAGTATCTTTTGTGGCAAAATACCCTCCCCCATAGCTGCTATACAAAGTCTGGCCTCAGAGAATTCTGCATTCCTGCCTTATAGGCAGGGGCACATGACAATTGACAGAAAGGAGAGTACAGTAATTGGCTAAGAGATGTTGATTTTCCTTTACAACAGCAGTAAATATGGTCTTGTGAGCAATAACTTGTCTGACAACCTGGTGTTGTAATGACCTCTGTTGTGTGCACATCAGCTGTGCTACTTGAGCTCTGATTCATTGTATAGAAGCCTAAATCTCATGCCTAAAAAATTCCAGTAGTCATTGCTCATAAGGGCGGAAATGCTGGTTCAGAGCCATAGGAAATAGTGCCAGGAAGTGTAACAGATTGTTTAATATTCACTTTGCATATTCCTAAAAAGTAGGTGCTTGATTTAAGAATAGCAGATACAATCATGTTTGTTTTACCTGTCATTTTAACAGGAATTCTTTTTCATTTTTTACCCTTAGTCTTTCATATTGAATATTATATTGTCTCAACATAGGAGACTGCTTGCAGCTAATGATTTGGGAAAGTCTGAAGAAATGTTTTAACTGCATTAGATTAGCACCTCTGGTTACATAATCACAAAAAAATGAGTTTCACATTTTAAAATGGGATCATCATTCATAGAACATTTTGTTTATCATTAATTCTGCAAAAAAATGAGATGTAGGAGGAAAGAATCTGACCCTGCAAAATGCTCAGAGCTTCATGAGATCTTAGTGCAAGAGCTAATGCTAATTTCACAGAGGTATTTGGGTGCTAAGGAACTGGCTAAGCACCCAGCTCCCACTAATATCACATCCCTTGAATTCCTGGGAGACTCTGGATCTTAGTACTTTATAATGGACTTCAAGATCCGTGAATCAATGAAAACAGATCCCAGTCTGGATGGACTGAATTCCTGTAGTGCTTTTGAAAGAGTAGTCTTTGGGAATTGAGAAAGCTGAGTAGAATTTTTCTGGTAGGAGAGGCAGAACTAGTCTGACTTGCTTGTCCTATGTGAGTAAGATGTGGTGCTTTGGATGTTACTCATAATCCTACCTTTGACATTTTATCCAGCTCCAAGAAAGCAGATGGAATAAAGGTACTAATTTAAGTAATATTATAAACTCCTTAGCAAATGCAGATTCATGCTGCTTTCCCACAGATTGATTACTTGGTGCTTCCGTACTGGTAAAAGAGACAAGAAATTTTTTCACTAGCAAATGCTTCCTCAATCCAAATAGGAGTGAACCTCCAAGAGAAGCCAGATGGCATGGTCTGTTCTGCTGCTTTTCTCTGCTAGCACAGATTGGTTTTATCTCTGAGGGGGAGAAAGAGTAGCCTGGTGTGCACAGTGTGTTCAGAGCCCCTCTGAGCCCCACTCCCCTCTGCCCAGTGCTATGCTGTCAGAGCACCTCTGCCAGTCTCACAGACAGCCCTGCCTCCCAGCACAATCCCTCCTGACATTCCCTGCCACAGCTCTTCCTCTAGTGATCTGCAAGGTCCCTGCAGCTTAAAATGAATACTAGACTCCAAAAAATACCTCTACAAATTCCTTATGTGTTTTTAGAAATTCCTTAGTGTTATAAAAATTGCACTGCTGCAGGGTCCACAGTCACCTCTTCACTGCTGGACAGTGGGGAAAAAAATCTGGATGCTGTTTAGTGTTGAAGTGCTTTTATCTGTGAACATGTGCCTCACTTCCAACACATCAGACCTCCCCACCTGCTCAGGTTGTGCTGCTTTTCCAGTTTGTTGTGTAACAAGGAAAGCTGAAAGGAGCCTGAAATGATTTGAAAAGTCTGAGTGCCACTTGAACAGACGCCAGTGAATGAACCGGGAGGGATCCCAGGCCCATTTCCCTTGGGAATCCTATGGCTCACACTTGCTGCGAACCACACCCCTCCTGACTAATGGTGACTGTAGCAGTGCTCTGCAGGAGAACAAACACAATGGCGCTTTGCTGGTTGATTAAGCAGGATGGAAAGCCTAGATAGATCCCCTCACTGATAACAAAATGGTGCCATTATATCACACTTTAATTGTTTAATACACTATAATTTGCTTGCTCTCCAAGACTGCAATTAAGCAGGCCAAGGATGCTGTGACCTAGATGCACAGAATGACTTAATAGGATTCAGACACAGAAGTCCAGGTAGTCTTCTTCTGCTGGATAGCATGGCATGGCAGTGTGCTGTTTTAAATCCCATCATCACTCTCCTGTGCATTTTTAGGAGTGTAGACATCGAAGTCATGGCTGTGAAATCCTCTCCAAGAGACGAGTATCTTGAATTTTAATTTTTCAAATACTCAAACTTTTTTTGAATCTGCTAGAAAACATAAGTCTGACTGTAGCATGTAACTTTTCTAGGGCTATCAGGCATCCTTTTCTATTGGATATCAGGTTTTTTCCATGGAAAGAAGAGTTGTGATGGACTATGCTTATATATTTTTTGGTTTGAACTTTACCAGTTTCACAGTCTGGATCTGGATTATGTGCCAAATTTTAGGGTTTTATGGCAGTTACAAGAGAGGGTATTGACTTTTCCCTTATAAAAATGCACATATGTTCAAGAAATTCAGACTGCTGAGCCTCACTCTGCCATGTCATACGCAGAGAAACTCCACATAGAAAGAAATCCAAATAGTTAGTGTTGTGAAGAGGGCAGCTAACAGAACACAGGGCCACAGAGACAGCCTTAAAATCCACAAAGAAGCCATCAGACACCATCTCAAGACAGATATCCTCCCTGGTAATGGAGTCTCTGTGCCCTGTCTGATGCTGTCCTTCACAATAATGACTAGCACCTCTTATGAGAGGGAGAACTGATTCTGTCTTTATGCATGCATTTGTATCTTTAGCATTTTTCCTTGGGCTCTTTTTTTTTTAATTTTTTTTTTTTTTTTTTTTTTTTTTTTTTTTTTTTTTTAGGTTACAATAAGCACAGTACATGAACTGTGCTGTTACTGTTCTGATGTTGGCAGCTGTGGCACTTCTCTGGCTTGCATTTGCTGTTTTGTCTGCTGAGGAGAGTGTGCCGCACAGACTCAGTCATTAACATGGCAATGTATATTGCTGCTAGGAAATCAAAGCTAATGCAGTGTCTGCAGTGCCAATTTTGATGCTGAAATGTGCAGTGTTTTAGTCTTTGCATTCCTAGTTGGGGCCCACATCAACATCAGGAACACAAGTGATGTTTGTGGCATATTTCTCTTAAGTTTGTATTTGTAGGGGGATAGAATGTAATTACATAAAGGTAGTATATAGAAAGTAATTATAGAAAGAGTTGCAGCTGGGTTAATTATTAAGGATTAGGAGCAGGCCTGACTTTAACAGGCCACAGCTGTGGCTGATAATAAGAGTGCTATAAAAGAGTGGGTTGGTTGGTTGGTTGGTTGGCTCAGGGGAGCTGGAGTTATGTGGTTGCTGTGAGAGGGAAGAGTCAGTGCTTAGAGGGGCTGCATATGAGAAACATCAAGGAGGCACAAAACTCTAGCAATGTGGAACATTTGTAATGACAATAGAACTCTTGCAATATAATAACAACATGTATTGCTGTGACCAGTTTTGTTTTTCAAAAGATTGCCGTCAGGCCTTCTGAGGAGGGGTTTTGGTTTGGCTCAGCTGTCTGAAACTCAGCAGGGTTGTCCATTACTTCAATAAATAAAAGTAGTGTAAATGGAATGAAAGAAAGCAAAAGGCATGAGTAAGAATTTGCTTTCAAGCTTTAAAAACCCGGTGTTGTCCATATATCCAGTTCTACTGAAAGCCATGATACACTAGTTACTCTGTAAGTAAAACAATGTTTAAGCTGTTAGTTTGTTGTCAAATATATAAGAAATGTTATACTACAATAACAGAGAAATCTTCTAGTTATTTAGTGTGAGGGATTGGTTGTGGGATAAAGTTCATTGCACCATCGTTGCCTAAGACAAAGCCATGTGAGTTGTATTAAAAAAAGAAATGGAAGAAGAGTACTTTGCATTAGACAACTTGGAAACAAAGTTCTGACTGAGACATGTGACAATACTACACTTACTGAAGTCAACAACAGGCACCCTGAAAGGAATTTGAAGCTCATATTTCCCATTTATTGAGTACACTGAATCACAGAATCATAGAGTGGTTTGGGTTGGAAGGGCCCTCAAAGATGATTTAGTTCCAACCCACTGTCATGGGCAGGGGGACCTTGCCCTAGACCAGGTTGCTGAGAACTCCATGCAGCCTGGCCTTGAACACCTCCAGCAATGGGCATCCCCAGCTTCTCTGGGCACTGGATTCTGATACTGTCTTTCTTTCAATATTTTCAGCAATTTATCTTGTGTTCCTAGTTCTAGCGTTTGAATTTGGGCCCATACTTTAGAGATAGACTAATTTGCTCCTTAATGCTCTTGTTTAGCACTTGCAATCTCTGTGTGTGTTCATGTTTATGCATACACTTGCAAACATCGCTGGTAGGGTTTTTAAAGCTGGTGGAAATATTTTATTTCATAGTAATTTTCCTCTGGTCAGTGAAATTCCGTGTTTATTTAGGATTACCTGTTAAAGCTCCTGTAGTCAGGCAGTTCTGGCTTTGCTTCAGGTGCAAAAAGTTTAGGATATAAAGCTTCCAGTAGTTCTGGATCATCTCTAATGGCTTCTATCCAGGGAGACTGGTAATACTTTGGCACAGCTGTAGTGTTGAACTTTTCAGGAGGAATTTCTTTCAGTGGTCCAGAATATCCTGCAATGTGGTCAAGGTAAAATGATTATAATGATTCTTTGTGTTTTCTGCTTCCTTGCACCATCCTGTGCAAGCAGGAACTAACACAGCAGAACTTCTCAGTGAGTTAAAATGAACAGTTGGGCCAAGTCACCAGGCTGGAGCTACACAGAAATAGAGACCAGGCAGGGCAAATTTGTAGCTTTTTAGACAGATAATTCCTCCAAAGTATTCCAACTTCTTTTGAGGCTGAGTTTATTTTGGTCTTTTTTATAAATTTGCTTCTATTGTAAGCATTTGTTTGAAACCGGAGAGTCCTTAGGCTAAATTAACAAAAAGATTTTAAAAGCAGAATGTTGATTAAAAGTAAGATAATTCTACCTCTTTGAGTGAAATTTTCCACAAGTACATCTAGGTCTCTAAATGAATGCTGTTTCATTCTATAAGCTTAAACCTCCCCATGGCTTAATACCTACTCTGACCAGACCTTTTTTGCCTAAAGAAAGGCTTGAAGATTTCTGTCATGTCTTAGCAATGGAAATTACCTCTGTTTGCATTGTGTTTGGCCAAAGGATGCACAGAGCCTCAGCAGACACCAGCAGAGCAAGACTGACCTAGTTTACATGGACTGGAAAAGGTCTGCACAAAACATGCATTGAGTAATTCTGAACAAAGAATGAATTTGTAAAAACCACGGTCTGCTCATGGATAATTCATAAACAGGAAGAAGGGCTATATCACTGAATAAATTAATTAAAACAAATTAGCCTTCTCTAGTCTTTAAAGAATACAGAATAAGGCCTTCTTGTAACTCACTCCTTTAAATAAAGCAAACAGTACCCTCACAGTTAAGGATTTAAAAAAGAACAGTTTATGCAGCCAGAGGCAAATTCCTTTCAAAGTTACTCCTCTCTAAATGGTTCCAGCAAAATTTAGTGGCTTCAGATTTACATTTATGGATAATTAAACTACAATGGATAGCTTGCTGACTGTTGAGCAGAGTGTTGCATGTTGGAAACAATGGTTTGACAAAGAAAAATCAATATATTCATGTGATTTTAAATCAAAGGATCTCTTTCTCAGTGTTTTTAAGACCTGTACATATAGGAGCTACCTCTCTTGATATTGTTATGTTTTCAGTTTAGAGAGAAGTAGTACAAAAGGTATATCAGATCTTTTAAAAATGAACACAAGCAACTAAGAGCATCCCAGAATTTCTGGGAGAAGTTCTGATTAGTTACCTGACTCAAATGTGTGTATTTTAATATTAGTCCATTATCTTCTAATTGAAGATACTGCCTTAATGGTCATTTATTTGCTGTGCAATGGGGCTGAGTGCAGTCAGTGTGTGCAGTGTTACCTGGGGCGATGTTGTCAGGGTGTGGAGGGCTCCGGGGGTCAGGTGTGTTGGGAGGTGTCATTGGGGCGTGCTGGGGCATTCCTTCCACACTGAGGCCATCCATTCTGACACTCTGCATGGGCTCTCCACGCTGTGTTCAGACAGGAAGAAATAACGTTTGAGGCAGGGCATTCTCTGGGAGGCTGCACCAGTGCGCTGATTTACAGCCCAGATCTGATTTCCAGCGTGCACAATACTAAAGCACACTGTGCTGCTGTTTGGTAGGGTATTCCCTTCACACTTACGTTGTCCAAGTAACCAAAAATGAGCATTTTTTGGTCACTAGACACTAGAAGCTGTTCTGTGCCATACAGAGCCCCCACGCAACCCAAAGGGTCAAGAAATTTGGCAAGTTTGAGCCCTTTGATCCTTCAAAGCATCTCTTCCCATATCAGTTGAAAATTTGCTGCATTTGTTGCACTGCTTTTGTTTGGGATTGTCTTTTCCTTTATTTGTAGTAGAAATAACAACTTCAGTGCAGGTCACTTTCTGGAGATTCATGATATGCTGTTATTTTCCACCCTCCTATTGGGATATCAGTTCTAAGGAAACATCTGAAGGCTTAATCATTGTTGCATAAATATAGAATTAGAGTCTCATAAGAAGTCAGCATCTTATTTTAGCCATGACACATAGGCTAAAAGCAATTTAAATATAGACTGGTTTAGAGTAAGAATTTCTTGAATAGGAAAGCAAACAAATAATACTTGTTTAAACTTGAAGTAACAACAAAAAAAGATCAAGGCAGAATGTTTTCTAGTCATCCTGAAATATGTTAAAAAGATTAACTTTGGCAGGCAGAACCCTAAAGATGATGCAGACACCACCAGCGGTGCTAAATAGACACTTAGGGGAGGGAACAGGAGCCAGAGGCATCGTTTTTTCATGTGTTGGAATGTCATACTGACTGTAAACCAATTGTACTCTGTGGTTTTGGGGGGAAAAAATGGACTAGAGGGAAATGGATCAGTCAGACTGTAGCAAAATCATGGAATTGCATACAGCATTCTGACAAGATTGATGGTGTGCTCAGAATTTATCTGTGTAGCTTCTAATACTCAATAGTATTAGATATAGATGGGCTTTTCATGATAGTGTTTAATAGATGGGCTTTTAATTATAGTGTTTAATAATAGCCTTGGGTGCTCAGTGGAGTTGTTCAGATTTTTTATATGGGATTTCTTTTGTGCTGATTTATTTTAAAAAGGCAGATTAATCAAAGCTCAAACTGGATCTCATTTTATCCCAGTGTAATTTAACTTCTGTTGAGCAAGTGATCAAAGACATTGGAAATAGCCATACCATATGAAAATAAATGTAAATTTATTTTCATGTCTACAGGATCTCATTTAATAAAATACAATTGCGTCATTTCTTCTTAGCCTCATTCTAGGATATTGCTTTTATTTTTCCTGAAACTAAAGTAAATCACACACAGTGCATATCATGAGCACCAAAGGAATCTGATGTAGAATCACCAAGAAGCCATTACAAAATACTCACATTTCTAGGCTTGCTTGCCACGTAATGATAATTTTCATATGTGTACTTGTCAGATCTCCGCTGGCGGCGCTTGAAGAGCCTGGCCCCTCTGTTACTGAGCGTCGACAGCTCCTCCACCATGATATCTCTGGGTGTGCTGACCTTTTTCCCAAGGTTCAGGGTGGGTGAGACTGCAATGCCATGGGTGAGTACAAACCTCTGTTTGTCTTAAATGTCTGATATTCCATGCTCTGCACCTGAAATCCAGCAACTTCCTCATGCATACTTAGTTAACACATAGCACAGTGTCGCATGGTGAAATTAAGCCTTCTTCCCAAATTTTGGAGGAGATTATTGAACACCATAAACCTGTATTCTAAAAGATGATAAGCACCTCAAATTAGATCAGGTCTATAGTGTCCTACACATTATATTAATAGCAGGCTAGCAAAAACAGGCTTCTGCTAAAACTGGGAACAAAATTCCTTCTGATCCCAAGTTCCCACATCAAACCTTCAGTTAACTTTCTGTGTCCTGCATTGGATAGATAAGAGATAATCCCCTTTAAACACACCTACCAGTTCCTATTAAAAGCTATTTTTAGACTGACTTTCAAAATAAAGCTCAAGGTGTGGAAAATGAGTCCTAACAAAGAATTACATCATACTTCTAGAAATTGATTCATTTAGGACTTTTTGGGTTTTATTATCTTTAAGGGGAAACTGAAATACTGGATGCATATTTCTTTATTCAGTACTTGGGAAAATTTCTTCTATGTCTTTATTCACATCCTGTGGAATTTGCAAAGGAAGATGCATAAGCAAGGAAAGGGGAGATCAATCAGGACTGTAAACAGAGAATTCCGAATGTCAGAATTCCTATGGTCATGTTCATGATGGTGCTCTGAAAGCTGGGACACTGGTGGCACTGAGCAAGCTATTGCTTAGTGACTGAACTCTCACTGAATGTCCTCAACCTAGAGACAAAACTTCAACTTTAGAACACAGAAACCTAAATGCTGAATAAACTATTTTCTATTTATTAATTTTTGCTTACAGCATTGCAGAATTTAAGAAATATAACAATAATGACATTCTATGTTTCACATATTCTTATGGTCTTCAGGATTTAAAATTCTGAACTTTGACATGTATTTTAATACATTAAAATGAAATGAGGACACATTATACATAATATGTATTCTGTTAGCAGAGTAAGCAGACAGGAGGGTGAGTTTGAAATTAACATTACAAATTAATTAGCTGCAGAAGGTGCCTAATGCCAAAGTCAATATTGCATATGAAGGATTTTGTTTTTAGTAAATGGCATGTTCAGCCTGGCATGTGTCTCCTAGTAACTTTATGTTGGAAAAACAATGTGATGTGCTGACATTTAGGAAAACTTAATGGAGACAAATATATTAAATATTTAGCTGAAGGTGGATGGACAAGAGTTTTCCACATAGTAAATCAAACAAGTAGATGGGCCCTGGAGTGCACCCCTGTTGATCCATTTCTGTCCATACCAATTTCAACTGAACGCTTGCAGTGGATTTCAGTGGAACGAGAGCAAGTTAACTGGATCATGAGCTGGACTGTGCACTTCTGCTTTAAAAATGATGTGTGCAAAGAATCCTAACAACCTCCTGTTATTCAAGAGCTAGTTACAAAACAGAGCGTTCTTAACATGGGAGAAAATGACTCAGCTTGCCCAGTGTATCCCTATCAGTGGCTGATAGTGGTGGGATTTTGGCTCTGACATGGAGATAACTGTACTGGTTATTGGCTCTTGGCCTGAAATTTAGACCTTAAGTCATATTTTGATTTTATCGTTTCTCAAAATGACAGCAGGGGTAGAGACTGCTGGATGGTTTTATATTAGCAAGAAGAAAGAAATTGACCCCACAATTCAGCAACACTTTGGCATAGAAAAGCTTTTGTTTGTACACAGAATGGGGAGCTTGAACATCCTCAGAGACCAGGGAGCCAAGGCAGCTGCAGAGCTCTGTCCAAAGCACTTGGGATTCTTCTGGGACACTCTGGGTGTTATCTATTTTGGGCCTTGCTGTTCCCTTACATACACACTGTTCTTGTTAATGTTAACTGAAGGCTCCAAGCTACTTTGTAACCCACAGTTGTGTACTCTTGTGTATCCAGGCAGCATCCCAAAATCATAAGTGTAAAGTTCATTTGAATTCCTGGCCAACTAAAATCTAATCATCTGTCTAGCTTTATGACGTGTCTAGGGATAGTTTCAGTGTCAGTGCAGATAAGGTGATAGAGAATGAGAGAAGGAGGACATTTAGGGGGTGATGGAAAGAGAACATTAATGTCTTAGATGGACATTGAAAAATAATATTGAAAGTTTAATTCATAGTTTAATCTTAACCTTTTACCTTCATTTCTTCAATTTGCTCCTGCCAAGTCCTTCTTGTCCTGTGCTTAAAATCACAGCAGATTGTATTTAAATATGATTTATATAGTCTCTCCTACATTCATTACCTAATATTCCTTTAATCCTTCAGTTTACAATCTTCTAAATACCTTGATCTGGCCTATAAACTTTAATGACAAATATTAGAAAGTGTATTTGTTGTAGTATCAGAAATAAGGTCTCTTAACTCTATCAGGAAAGACAGTTAATCACATAGATACTGTAGAAAGCATTTAAGAAATAGTATAGAACTCCATGTGGGATATAAGTGGTGAACTCCAAGGGCTTCCTTAAACATATGTATTTATGTGCATCCAAGTAGTCTTAGAAATGTTCTTATTGGTCCAAGTCTGCCAGTGACAAACCCTGGGCTTGAGGAAGTCGCTGTATGCACCCACTGATTTACTCATGCAGTTTCTCTTTGAGACTGTAAGAAGGTTTAAAGTTGGTGTCTATTCCTACAGCATTTTATGGTGTGTCCACTTTCTCTAAAAAATAGGTCATGTCCCACAAGCCAACAGCAGAGGTGGACTTTCAGTCTTCACCAGTCTTGCCCAGAGAGTGGTGATTTCAGACACTGGCAAAAATCTTGGCTGGTTTTGGAGTCTACCACCAACTCTTTCTGCTATGAATGTCTTTTAATAAGGAGGTGGAGAGTCACAGTTTACCTGAAAGCGTTATAATAAAAAGGGTCTGAAATAAAAGTGGAGTAGGAACGCTTACACCATTCCAAGGTGCTAGGGTTTATGGTACAGAGCCTTCTGTTATTGTGTGCCTGTGCTGTCAGTGGAGAGTTTCACAGGGCTGGGAGACTGGCTGGAGCTGTACATTTAGTTTTGATGTAATCACCAGCTGCAGGACTGTCATTAGGAGTAGTGATTCCAAGCCCAGAGACACAGCAGTTCACCTTCTAGATCTCAAATTAAGCTCATTGAATTAACAATTCAGAGCAATACAAAATGTCAAAAATTAGTTAAGCTGAATCTAGTCAATTAAATGCTGTATTTCTCCTTGGTTTTTCCAAGGCTTGTTCAGATTTGGTCCCAAAAAACTGGCTTAAATTTTGTGTCACCACAGCTTTGGTTATCTTTCTCTTTTCTATCTGGCTTCACTGAACTTGTACAGTTCTAAATTTCAGTCTCTTATCACACCCAATTCATGGACTTTCATTTTCTGTTAACATATAAATATCTCAAGCACCCGAAGAAGAGGTAAAAATAGAATTTTACTAAGAGTTAGAATTGCCTTCAGTGGCCACATATCACAGCGTATCTTGCAGGATAAGCTGCCATAACTATGAGTATGAATCTTGACAGCAAATCTGATAATACGTAAATAATAAAAGGGAAGATTATGTGAGGCAAATGTTAAGCATCAGCACAGATTATCCAAATACACCAATGATTTCAAGGGCTGTATGCTACATTTATTACTATTGCTATGAATAGTAGCAACATTTACCATGTGAAATGCCTGGTTCCAAACAAACATATGAAAGACTTTTTTTTCCTTTTGCCCTGAAGAGCTTACAGGCTATTTCAGGCACATGTAGTGCTTGGGTTTACAATACCAAAAAAAAAAAAAAGGGGGTTGTAATGAAATCTGGAAGGACAGACTGGCTTTCAGATTTGAGTGCATGTTCAGTGGAGAATTGACACAGGAAAGAGGTATTTGTTTAGGAATAGAAACTTCAGGAAAAAACCTCTGGAAATATCAGAAGGGGTAGGACCAGGCAAGTAGCTTCGTGTTCTAAAAATTCTTAAGTCCCTCGCCCTACCCTTCATGTAATCACAGTGGTCATCAAGTGAGTGCAGAAACCATCCACAAATTTTTAGAAACAAAAGCCCACTGGAAAGATTTTCTAAACTGGAATTCCATGTTTGATATTTCATCCCATGAAAGTGGTATAACTTTCATAAATTCTCTGCAGCTCTCTATGGTTGCAGCTAGGCTTGAGGGGTGCTTATCACTTTTAGAAAATTGATCTTTTATGTAAATAGTAAAACAGGCTTCATGAGCAGGATTGGAAGGCTCTCCAAAAGCATCCAGCACATGCCTAATGAAAGCCAAGCAGGTTTGTATTCCCACTGGAGTTAATTGCTTCTTAAGGTGTCATGCTAGAAGCATAACTTCACAAACCTTTTCAGAAAATCAAACAACCTTCCAAAAATTGTCTGCATTTCCATCAGTGCCACTACAGAGAAGTAAAATTTCTGTCAAATAAGATTATTTGGTGGCTGTGCATTAGAGAGAATGCCAAATGCTAGTAAAATGTGTTAGTTACAAAGACAAGATCTGAGAGGAATAGAGATGTGAACATTTGTTTCAAATTTTCTTATCAATTATATAAAAAGCAGAGTGAAACAGAGCAAAAGAACCTAACAAACCAAGAGGGTACAGATCATTATGTTTCTTAGATGATAGCCTTTTAATGTGGAATGAAGTCATGTTATTAACCCCAAATAATGTTCTGAAAGGCTATCCTAGCAGAATGTACATCAGCTGTTAGATTACTTCATTCCTCCACAGCAGTTGTTCATCTGAAAATAGCTTTCAAATGAAAAGAGGCAACTACAAAAGGATTAGTTACCATAGGCAGCATGATACTCCCACAAGATTATTTATGGCAAAACACCCAGAGACAAAGCTGTAAGAGAGTTAAACACTGTGATTAAAAAAAAATGTATTAGGGAGGGCTAGAGGACATTGCATATGCAGTAAACTGGGTTCAGTGCTATACCATTTCTGTGTATTTCATCCATAATGGCTGATGCTTGCTCTTTCCTCTCTTTGGCCAGGGCAGAATCTGATAACATTGTGATTTTCTGATACGACTTTTCCTTGCTGCAAAAAACCAACACATTTTTATTGTTGAGCCAGCGCACACAGTTTGGCCAACTTTCATTTCCAATAGCCTGTTTAGAATGGCTGAACAGTGAAGTCAGGGGTTTCTGCCTGAGAAATACTGCACTGCAAAATGCACTGGCAGTTCTTGCTTACAGACAGATGTTAGGACATGTTTTGATGGATAGAAGATTCATAGGAATGGACTTTGAGTTGGTTACATAAATTCTTCAGCAAAAATCAGTGTCAGTGGTATAGGCCTTCTCACATCTACTTGCTATACCTCAAGATGTAAATTCCTAACTAATTTTAATTTACATCTTGGTTTATGTTTGCAGAAATGTTACATTTTGAAATTTCTTAATCTAATAAAGAATCTGAGGAATGAAACTAGTTCTTCTGGCATCTTTAAAGAAGGTGCATTTCTGACTAAGTAAAAATATAAACATCTGTTAAGTTTCAGAGTCAAGAGGTTACATAAATGTCTTGTATATGACAGTTTGTAGGACAGACAATGTCAAAACATTTCAGGAAACAATACACTTACCCTACTGTTTTGTTGTGCAGATAAAAAGCGATGTCAACCCTTTAGCTGAGGCTTCAGAAGTTAGTTATGCATGGGGATGACCTGCCTGGTCCTGGATGGTTTGTACCCTTGTGCTGGGATCTGCATGGTACCTAGAACTGAGACAAACTGGGGGGCTGATCCTCTCCAAAGGGGTTGGCATCCAGCTGACATCAACCAGTTATATATAGAACCAAACACTCCAGCCACTCATATCTTCCTGGCAAAAGAGGAGAACAGAAAAGATTCGACTGCACCCACAACAAAGAGAGGTTATGTCCCTTTCAGAGCTTATTGAAAATTTGGTGGAATGCCCCCCCTGATGTACAGATCATCTCCTCATCTTCTCTTCACCCCAGAGAATTATAATCTGCATGTTATAATTAGGAAGGAGACATTTAAAAAGAAGGTGTTAAGTGTATAGATAGGCAAGACTATAGCAGATGAGAATGGCATGGGCTAATCCTTCAGTGAAAGATGAAACCCTGCTCCTGTAGGGGCTGATGGCTAAAGTCAGTGGCAGATGGCTGATATACAGAGGCTGCTCTGCAAAAGAAATGAGATTTTCTACAGCCTGATACGTGCTAGGGAGTAATTGCTCCACAAGCACACGTCTTACAAACTGTTACTCAAAATCCCTTCACTTTCTTTGAGCACTGGGGATAAAAAGCCTTCAGCAATTTGAAGCTCACTAATATCCAGCATTCCAGGATAGTGTTGTGTCAGTTTATCAAAGAAATGTGTGATTTGTAGTGCACAGATATTTCCAGACAGCAACCAACTTTGGACAGAATTAAACAGCAGCAGAAGAGAATATTCCTCCCTTGCCCTCCTGTCTGAATGCAGATAGATGAATTTTGGGGCAGCAAAAACAAGGTGAAGTTCTTCTGTTTCTGATTTGGATTTTGAGTTCTAGGAAGTTCCTTTTTACAATGGAAAATTATGGAAAATGGAAAATTATGATCTAATTTGTCTTGGAGGATTGATCAGAAAATTGCACGTATTCTGACTTTAAAGGGAATCTGGAGAGTAATAAAATAAACCAACACAACCTGCAGACCTTTTCCAGCAAGAAGCACTTTGAGGTAGATAATATTTATGTGACTGATCCAATGTCCTGAAAATCTGCCTGTCCAACTGAAAAACTGCATTGTTTTTCCCTCAAGTTTTCTATTCCCTTTGCTTAGCTTTGCAAAACATATTTCTGAGATCCTGGCCATCTCTGCCCAAAAGAAATGTTCATTTTAATCCTCACCATCAGAACTGACCTGCTGTTATGGCTGATTGGTGATTTTTTTCAAGCTTTTGTGCCTGGATCAGACACTTTTAACAGTACTAACAACCATGGTCAACCAAGTCTTGGTTGAATCTTACCTATTCAACTAACAACTTTGAATAGTCTCAGTGGTTCATTACCAGCCTGCCAAATAACACTGAAGGGCAGAAATTTAATGTTAAACTAGCCTGATGAATTGGGGGGGGGGGGGGGGTGGAAATCAAATGCCATTCAGTAAAGCCATATCCAAAAGCAATTATAAAGTGGGCATTCATCTGATTGGCACTGACTTAAATGCTTAATCCAGGAGGAAATATCAAGAGACATCCCAAATGGTATAGTCTCGTGTTTAGTCTGTTCCAATTCCCATTAACCAATTATTTAATACAATAAAAATACATAAATGTTATTGTTTTGAAACTGAGCATTAAAAAAAACTTTGTAGCGTGACTATCCTAGAATTTAATTCACTACTTAGTAGTGTGTGAAGATTTTGAAATAGAAAGTAGAAATAAGCATGTCATTGCAGCTGAAATAAAGAATGTCTATCTGTCATGACTGCAAAACTAGAATTGATCCTGTTCAATGCTGCTGTCTTTTATAATGCTCAAAGAGGGTCAGGACACCATAAAATACACCAAGTTACTGAAACATCTTTCATATAGAATTGTGACTAGTAAAATGTTGATAATTATTAGTAAAAGCTAAGGAAGGTGAAAGAATTACAGTGCCATAAGGTGAAAGAATTACAGTGCCATGTGACATCATCTTAAAAATTAAACCCTGCATGTCAATGAGAAGAACTATTTTATTAGTGGCAAACTAGGATGTTTAGTCAGCCTGGTAACAGAGGCAATATTTTCCTATCTTCTTCATTTAGGGCATTTTTATTTAACCAAGTAAGACTTGGTTAAATTGCTTTTATGTGACTAAAAGACTTTTCCTTTGGGTCTGGTCTTTTCTGACACTTTGTGGGTTCTTTCGCACCACACTGCTTCCTCTAAATTGCATAATTGACCAGAAAGGACACCTGGGCTGGCAAGTGGAAAAAGCCTGAACTATCTCTCCCTCATTTTCTCTCCTTTTCCATCCTTTGCCTCTTCTCTCATCTCCACAGAGACAATTTAAATGCTGAATAAAGCCCCAGTTCTTAACAGGTACTTAAATTCAACATGAGGCTGTGACTGCCACTTCATGCCGTGAATTTAAAGCAACGAACTCCTCGGGCTGTTCATGTATCTGTAGTGTATAATCCACAATATGAGCAATATCTGTTTGTAAAAAGAGGGCTATAATTACTAAACAATGGCAAAGTTGCTGTTCAATTAATGATGAAGCTGATGTTTCTATATTCTGTGTCCATCTGTGCTTCAGACAGCGATTTACAGGTCTACCTTATTGTAAAATACCTGGTTGGAGCCACGTAGGCATAAAGTGCCAACTATTGCTTTTAAAAATTAAACTGGTCCTTTTTTTTTTGAGATAAACTGCCAACAGTTGCTTTTTTCAAATGAAACTGGCCCCCATAGATCTAAGTGTGCTTGTAATCTTCTTTTTACTTGAATTCTGAAACTAGGCCTCCTACATGTGTTGCAAATGAGACCGAGTGCTCTGCTGTCATAAATTTTCATGAAATGCATCTTGCAGTCTGACTGAGGCAGTACAGGGTTCCCTATTTCCACTTCTAAATTCAAAAATATTGGAGTCAAAAAAACGCCCATTACAGAGTTATCTGAATATCCTTCTCTGCCTATGAAAATTGTGGGAAAAGCATTTTTAAAAAATAAGTCCAGTTTGATTTTTTGCTTAGGGATTTTTTTTTCAGATGAAGAATGAAGTATTTTAATTTCAATTACATGCTTCATTGGTACTTTTTCTGTAGCTACATTGAGCAGACTAACTAAAGATATGAGGTATTGATGTATTCAATAAGATATAATCAATAATTTGATAGGCTTTTAAAAATATTGTTATTGTTGTCTTTCTGTTCAGGATCCAGACAATATAATTTTTTTATCTGGAATTCATAGGAAGGCATTCTATGATTTAGTAATCTCATTATCCTCAAGTTTTTTTAAAACAAATGGGAAGGTTTATTTTGTAGAATTTACATTTGCCACATCAGGCTCAGTAACAATTCACATAAAAGCCTGAGAAAAAGTCCCCTTGTTTTACCTGCATTGTCTGTAACAGAAGAAGGCCTAAAGGAGGATGACAGATTAATATTGCCCTTGCTCACAGGCTGTCAGGCTGGTTTAATTATCTTAGCTGTTAAATAATACTTCTCACTGAAATTCATGGTTCAATAGGTACAACTCATTAGAGACTGTGCTCTGTGTTTGACTGAAGTTAAATAATCTGTGAAAAATAGGAGAATTTCTTCAGTGGCATTTTTTCCATGCTGTGGGATCTTTCTGCATTTAGTACAGACAAATGAGAAATACATTTTCTGTGCAGAGGTGGGGATGGAGCTTCATTTTTGGAGGCAAAAATCCTGTGCCTCTACTCTCCCTGAAAGTGGGAAACCTGCCCCAGCAGCCTGGGGCTGGGCTGCTGCTGTGGCATGGCTGTAATCCAGCCTACGAGGACAGCAGATATGGGGGGACTCCTCAAGGTTCATCACTTCCAGTTGTCTGCACTTTCATGCTTCATTCCCAGTTGAAATAGGCATTTTAAGAAAACATAAAGCCGACAGCCTGATTTAATCCCCAGGGCTCAGGCCACAAGCAGCAGCCTGTGCTGTCAAAGACTTAATCAGAGCCAGCAGCTGGCCAGGGAGCTTTATTTCAGTATGTGCATGTTCTGATGGTCACTGATTGAAAACTCCTTCATTTCTGTGGGTGGTCCACCTCACTGTGAGCCTGACATACTCTTTGGGGTTGTTTAATTCTTCCATCAAAAGGATACAAGTCTTCTCCCTGCTTGCATCAACATTGCAGTCTGACATTGTGTCACCAGCATGGAGAGTGCTTGAGTAAGGGGCTCTAAAAAGATCCTTTCTTCTTAAATACTGCAGGGCATGCACATCTTTCTGGCAGGTTCATGTTTTTTTAGAGATAAACCCTTCTCATACTGCATTCAATTCCAAATTCTGTCTCCATACTTAAACAATCTATTTAGATGCCTTCACCACAGGATTTGGATACCTGAGAATTTTATTTTGTTATTTTTGATGTGGTGCTGTGATTTTAAAAGGAAACATTCCAAATGAAATAGGAGTTCAAAGAAAAGACTGACTATTCTGCCAAGTTGTTGAACTTCTTCTGTTTGCTGTGGAGTGCCAAACGTCAAACTGGGAGAGTATCTTGGGGGGTTTTGTTTTTGAAGGTGAAGGGGGAAATTTTAGTCCAAAATACATGTCATAATGGTTAAAGTATGAAGAATATTTTTAAAAGTACTTGAAGATGCAGATCCAAGGCAAATCTTGCTGTATATCTGATTTTTAAAATGAGCTCCACTGATACTATCAGATCCGTGGATTAGTTTCATACTTATTTTCCTAACTTGGTATTGACAAAAAATTCAGAACCAAGCCATTCAGAATTAAGAACTATCTTCTGGACAAAGGTTTATAAAGAATGGGTGGTTTTAACTGCATTGTGGGGGAAGTACATAGTAACTTTTGTCTGGCGTGTGTTTCAGACATCTTTTCAATTTTCTGAAAAGAAATTATTGGAAGGCTCAAGTTCTTATGAATGCAGGAGCTGGAAATAAACAAACAAAGCAAAAAAGCCTTAAAATTTTATATTAAATTCTGACATCTTAACAGCATTGCTGTTCCTTACTCAGAAAAAAGCCAAACTTGCTGCCTTCATATGCATTGAATTCTTTTCTCTCTGTTAAGACAGCTACCAGCTTGGCTTGTGATGCTGGCACTACACATGATGCAAGTATCTTGCTGATCTAACTTCTATAATCTAAGTAGTTTGAAACTAATTCAGAGAGGACAAGAGACTTTTGTTATGAGCAGGGTGAGTTCCTTCATATGTGGTGTGTAGTTCATATGTTTGTTTTTAAGTCAAGACAGTGTGAACTCCTCAAAATAAACAAACAGGAGAGTAAAATGCCGCCACTTAAAATCAGCCTTAAAGTGGTAAACACTGGTAAACAAAGCTGAGAATACTGGGGGTGAGGGAAAATAATTTTTGGTTTAAAAATAAATAAGCTCCTGATCCTACCGGTTCAATTTTGTGTGTGTTTGGTCTACTGATCACTGGGGGTTACAGCTCCAAAGCAAGACTGGACTAATTGAAGCATGTTCAACAGAAAAGTAACCTGAAAGAGCAAATAAAAGTTTGTAGAGCTAGAAACAAATTTGAACAGAAATAAGAGTATTTGGACTATTATTTTTACATTCAAGTATGAGTACCATCAAGCCCTGTGTTTAAATATGGTTTATATAACTTTTCATGCTGAAATAATTTTAAATTAAGCATAAGTCTGTCAAGCTGAGAACACCATGTGAGTGTAAAGGCACAGAGGTTGAGATGGAGTTATGGCTAAGTAGGAACACTGTTGTGCACACACAGGAACTGTGCTAGCAGGAAATAGTCAATAACATACCCCAAGAAGGAATCAGCTGGCCAAGTGTTTCCATAGGAAAAAAACTGGCAGGAAAGTAGCCTTATATTAAAAAAGTAGAAAACAAAAACAAATAAGGTGGAAAAGCTTACTTTGGTGTTTCCCTTTTTTTCCCACACTTGAGAAAGAGAACAGTTATTAACATTTGGTTGAAAAACAGGGGTTCTGGCTGCCAGCCAAAGGCAGCCCTGCTGTGAAAACATTTCTGTGGCTGATACAATACCTTATGGTAACCACTGTCTTCAGCAAGGAGTGCTCTACAGCAGGGTAACACAGTACCTGTTTTATTGCTGATGTGTTTCAGCTATTGTAAACATTTTTTCCTGAAGCAGTTCTATTAAAGAAGCATTTTGCTGTACTATTTCTGTTTCTTCCTCCATTGTTTCATCCTCTGTACAGCTCATCATCTTGCCTGGGACCTCTGCATAGAACTTCAGTGGACTTCTGGCTTGACTACCAATGTCAGGCTTCCTTTAGCATCTCAGGTTTCCTTTATCACTTGCTCTAATTCTTTCTCCCAGCCAATAAACTTACTGGGGTGTGAATTATTCCATGTGTATTTTTTGTTCTCCAGAAAGGACAACCTGCCTTCTTGTATAATAACAAACTTTATATAAAGAGTAATTGTATCTAGAGATTACCATCTTCTGAAGTAGATTTTTTTTTTTTTTTTTTTTGCTTTTGGTGTATTTGTGTTCCAGGCAGAATCTTTTTTCTAAATTAAGAATATAATCTAATGTAACTTCTATTTACTTATTTTGTAAGGCCCTAGACTGTATCAGCATCTACTTTATTATAACCATTAGATGAAAAGCACTTTTCTGTTGAGGAAAGTAGCTCCCACAGCCCCTCACTGGACTCACAGCCTGGAAGCCTCTGCCCATGCTTCCATGATAGAGAAAGGATGAAGAGACAGTTCTCTTTGAAGAGTGGCAGCCTGCAGTAGAAGGGACATGGATAATTTTGCATTCTTTTCTTAAGTCACTGTGTAGGCCATAATTCAAGTTTGAAGGCTGGCCCCAGTACCCCATAAGACCACAGCTAAAAATCCCATTTCTTCATGCAGACATGTGCACGAGTGTCTAATCCTGTTTCACAAGAAAAAAAAAGAGAAATCATGTGATACTCCTGTGCTGCCCTGAGGAAAAATTTTGTGAACATGGCTTCTAATCCCTAGAACTGAAGTGAGTCTGTCCTGGAAACTTCAGCACGGTTCCAAGAGAAGTGTCATCCTAGGTAACAGTGGTTTCTTTCCAAGACACTTGTTCCTCTGGGTACAGTTGCTATTTGTAAGTGATTCAGACTAATGTCTCATAGTCTGCAGGAGCCTTCAGTCCTGACACAGGGCAGCTGTGCTAACCTTGCTTTATCCTCGGGGCTTTGGGGCAAGGCAGCTCTGGGACTCATTGGTGTCACTGAGTTTTAGGCCTCCGTGTCACAGGGATGATACTGTTCTTTTTGAGATGGGAATATGTGATGCAGTGGATATTCTGGTGTTGGGTATAGTAGCTTTTGATGGACATTTCACCATAAATTAGAATAAATTAGGGGGAATTGATTTGTGATTTAAAGCCATTGAATTTTCCCTCAGTGGCAAAGCTGGCGTTCTCTCCAGAGATGGCAATTCATGTCTCCTTTCAGAGACATGAAGCATATTTCAGTAAGTACACATTACATAACTTGTCCCACATTTCTTTCTCTTTTTAGTATCCCAGTTTGTTATGAAAAATTATGCTCCCATTAATCATTATAGCCACTCATATTTTTCTGTGAAAATAAATCACCGTCCTCTGCCCTTCCTGCACAGGAACATATTTAAATCAAAACAAGGATATGTCCACGATTGGTTCAGGGAAGGGAGTGTCGGCTAATGTGGCTTTGCTGCTGCAGAAGGATGAAAGCAGGATTTGTCTCTGTACTCAGTGGATTGCAATGCTGTGTGGTAGTGTCACTTGCCAAATAAGATTTCCCCTTTAGCACATGCAGAGCTCGGCTGAACGTCAGTGGAAACTGTGAGCACTCAGCACAGGGGCACCTGCGGTTGGGTCCTGAGGGGAACATTGAACCCTCTTTTGTTCCTCCTGCATGTGAAAACATTTGGGCTGGCAAAGCTAGAAAGCATCTATACTACTGGGAGAAACCAGCAGGCCTCTAAATTCCCGATTTAGGTTGTCACCAGCTTTATTGAGACTGTTTTTAGAAAGCATTTAAATCGAGGTGTCCAAAATTGCATATGCAACACCACATTCAAGCTACAGAGCAGGGGGCTGATTTTAAGACATTTAGGCATTTACTGTTTTCAGATCTCAAGGCTTTTGCAAAGTCATTTTTATTTACATGCTTTGAACATGAATTTAGGGACCTACCTTATCCAACAGTGTAAATATAGAGGCTAGGCTATTTTTAGACTTCACAATGTGATACTGGGTAAAAGGACTTTTGAAGCAGAGATTGCTGGTTACCAAACCACAAACCTGGACCTACATTTTTCAGTAACTGTCTGCTTCTCTCTATTCAGGACATGTGAAGCCTTGGAGAGTAAGTTAAAGGCTGTAGATGTAGATGATTCTCAGGGAACAGATCCTCTCTTGGGACGTCAGTTCCTCCAGAGAAGAGGTCTGAGGAAAATTCACCCTTAGGACAGACTGAGTTTTCTTTTACAGTATATATAAGATGTTATTTCTGTATTACTTGTACAAGGAAAATCAGTTCCTTATTTGGCCTCTGAAGAGAGAGAAATTTACTTTGGTCTTCTGGAACAGCACAATGCTGTATTTTGGAAAATGAATATACAATACAAAAAAGACAGAAATTTTAGTGCAAAATGAATCAGATTCATTCGGACGATTGACTACTTAGAAATTAAGCTTTTCTGCTGACCTGTTCAATTTTGGCTGAGAAATTAAGTCCTTTCATAGTGAAGGTAGCAGAAGTAAAGAAGTCATCCAAATAAACTCTGGTCATCTTCAGAGCTGACAATCCTGTGACCAAAGCAATGGATGTTCCCTTTGCAATCATGCAATATTTGCTGACCTTATAGGCATTGGGTGTCAGTTAACAGCCAGGCTTGTGAGGCAACCTGGATGTGTTTTAGAAGCCTTCAGATATTATTTGTTGAATAAAGTCAGAGAATGATTATTTATTAGTAAGGGAATAGTCCTAAAACTCTAAGTCTGCCTCTGGCATTTGTGAAAGTTCTTCTCTGGGTGTTTTTCACAGGCAGACTCAGTATTAGCAGAGAAGATGTAGAGTGTATTGCTGTTGTAATTTTTTCCCAATAATCAGAAATGAAATGTAGACCTCACTTTAAGATTATAGTCTGGCTGAACTTGTTTTCTGTTTGGTGCTTTCATTATCAAAGAAGGTTCAAAGTTTCTCTCCTGTCACTGTTAATTTTGCTGAGGAAAAATACGCCCACCACCAAAGTAGTCTCCTTGTGGGAAAAATCCTCTTGGAAGAAATTCAACACCATTGTCACCATTGAAACAACACAAACTATCAGTTTGATTTTGGGGCATTTTTTCCTCTGTTTCACATGTAGGGAACTGATTTTGGCATTCAGCAGTGCAAATTGTTAGCAACCATCTTTAGTGAATTTTCCCTAAATGGTAGTGATGTTGCTGTTCTGCTTTGAGGCATTTCCACTGTTTGGTGTTTTCTGGTGCACCCATTAACTTTGAAGTTAATTAGAATACTTCATGGCTGAAATGTAGAAAGCCTGTAGTTCAGCAGATGTTCTTTCTATAAGTTAGCACAAAAGTGGTGAATTAGAAGTAGTATTTCTTTGTTGCTGTGTCATCAAGACATGTCATGATCTTACCTTTCAAAAATTTGAACACTGTTTCCAAACCCATTTCAAAGGCTCTGCTAGTCAATGAATCTGAATACAGCGTCTTTAACTTAGGCAAGTATAAATTTTAAAACTGTCACATGTCGCAGTTGCTTTTTACCCCCAAATATACCTATCAATTTGACCCTTTTAAGTGCAAAATATTTCCATAGTTTTCATTGTGTGGAGCACATCTACTGTACTACTGTGCACGTGTTTTAGGGATAATATCTGTTTGTGATTAATTCTTGGAATTTTTCCCTTTTTTTCCCCTTTAGCTGTTATTGGAGTCATGCAGAAAAGATCAGTGAGCAGGTTGCCACAGAAAGGATGTATTTTACAGGATATTTGGAATATACAATCAATTTACAATAGGTTCGACGCTATTCTTTACCATGTGAGCAATGGTGTTGGAAGTAATACTTGCTGGGTTACACCATCATCAGTCTGCCCCTTTAATTTTTTTAATAAAAAGTAATTTTCTGCTTCCAATTAATTGTGACCTCACAAAGCTCTTAAATACAAAGAATCAAAGGCCAAGTTTTGATCCATAGTTCCATCTTTGCAAGAAGAATTATTTTAAAATGGGAGAAGGAATATTTCACGCCTGAAATGTGCTGTATTTTCTCTTAATGTTGCTCCCATTTCTTTCTTCACAGATTCACTTAGTTTAGAGGCATTCCATGACTAATGGGCTTGCTAGATGATTAGCAGCAAACAAAACTCCTACCATCTCATATTTTCCCCTCTACAAGAGTTCAGCTATGCCATAGATATTTTCCATTCTTACTCTTGATGTTCTACAGATGTGGAATTAAAACTCCTCGCACTGTATGGGAATGCATTGTGGAATTAGACATGTGTGTTTTACCCTCCTGAGTAATTTCTCCATTACTTGAGCTGCCCTAAATGTGGGCATTGTGCTCAGTGGTGTAACACTTGCTGTACCAACACCTTTATACTCCTTAATTCAGATAAAGCTTATCTGTCAAATCAAACAGAAGCTGCCAACATTTGCAGCTTAATTGCTTTTCCAAATTCCTCTTTCACTTAGAACAGTGAACAGAGCTAAAAGAAACAAGAAACTATTGTTGGCAAAGTTCTGGAGTTGTGTTTATAGTTCTATCCCCCTCAAAAAACACACTGCAAGAGTAAAAGTCATTGGTGGAGGAATTAAGGCTCTTTGGGGAGTAAAACTTCCAGAAATGTGCACTCAGAATTGCACTAGGAATAAAAGATATGTATAGTATATTATGTACACACTTAAATACCAAGGCTGAAGGTTTTTTCCCAGGGATGGATTTATCTTTATGCTATGACATTTGATTTAGAGCAAATAGCCATGCTCTGGTGCAATAGGAAAGAAGAGACATGGATGGGTGATTAGGGACGACAGATCTAATATTTTTGCTGTTCTCCCTGAATTGTGTTTATGGTTAGAACTTAAAGTAAACAGTTATTTAGCACTGCCATGAAAGTGGATGGTAACTTGGGCCTGTGTGGCAAGGAAGCTGTAAACAAAGTGTGTGTGACTTTTGCCTGTGCACATAATGCATTTGAATCATGCCAACTTCCTTCTCTTTCCCCCAGAGACTATGCCTCAGTATCTTACATGGAAATCACTGGAGCTGGTGGTCACGTAATCACACGAACTGACTCTACATTTGTTCATTACCTTTAGGCTCGTCCTTGCTACTGTGCATTCAAGGAAGATTCTTTAGCAGTGCTTGTGTTGCTTTCTGTTTGTGTACTTTCTGTCTCTCTTTTCCAGGAGGTTTCTGTTTCCAGGAGTTAGTATTGCTAGTCCATTAGCAGAGATTTTTTTTTCTTTAAGCTTTTTGTCCATAAAGTACTTTGTCTGCACACTGATTTTATCTACATTTATTGTTATGCCATCTGCTAAGAAGAAGTTAATTGTTAACTCTACTTTGTTGAGAAAGAAGTGGCAAGTTGGTCAAGTTTTGCTTACTCATTTTAAAACTAATCACAGTTTCTTATTTATGCAGTTTTCAAGGAGGCCCTAGAGAAACTCTTGCACCATCTGTCATAATTTTTCATGTGTGTCACCTTTTCCCCAGGTTAATAGAAGTGACTCCTGACATAAACTTGCCTTCATTTGGCGCCTTTGAGTATGGCTGAGCCATTCTTTTCCCTTTAGTGGCAGGGTTGATCCCCTTAGTAGCAGCTGAGTGTATGTTTTACATTACTGTTGGGACAGATAGAGAAACAATATGCGCTCCTTAGTAACAGACATCAGACTGAAGACATTGCCAGTGGTGATTTGGCAATAGCTCATGGGTAGGCTCATGATTTAACAGGAACTTAAGATTTGGTTCCTTTGGATGGGTTTTGTTTGCTTTGTTGCAGAGTTTAGGTGAGACTAGCATGGTGACATGGGAGAAGGCAGGGGCTTCTGTTATGGTAAAAAATGTGGACTCCCCTTTAATTCTGACATTTTAAACTCATCCTTCTACTGCCCTTTGAGGTTAATCTCTGTTCACTCAGCTGTGGTTACTATGAGTAAACAACTCCAAAGCCTTACATTCTCTGTCATGGGATTTGGTGAATTTTGTCTGGCAGTCTGGGCCATAACTTGATCTGTCTCTTGAATTACTAGATTGTTTCTTCAAAGGACCTGGAGCTCCCTTCCTCTTCCTTTTCTGAGCTGTAAGAATGTAATTGTGCTGCTTGTGAAGTATGCATGACTGCTATAAATAACCAGTGGATTATAGGTGAAGGTAAGAGCCAGGAATGTCCCCATCCAAGTGCAGCATTGCCATTGCCCCAACAGCCTTGGGCAGTGCACGTGTTCTTTCCATTCCAGGTTCTCTTCCATTGGTAAAATGAGATAATGACATCTGTCCACCCCGTGCTGCTGAGGTCAGGAGTAATAAACTACAGTCTGTGTGAGACTCATTAAGCAATGCCTCCTCTATCATCTGATTTAGCTCAAACTTTAAAGTTTTATGGCATTTGAGTTCCAGTGGACTGCTGATAATGACACTGCTTGGTGTCTGGCATCCCCACAGATCTCTAACTGTGCCACGGCTGCTCTGTTGAAACAGAGGCTTTGTCAGGGAGAGCAAATAGTATGGATTGTATGGATTGTGTACCATTGCCCTCTGTTGGACAGCACTAGGCTTAGTCCAACCTCTTGTCATCCTTTGGGCTTGCAAAACTTCAGAGCAATAAACCTGATAATGTTGTGAAAGTAAGCTTGAAGTGTTTAGTGACAAACTGACCATCCTTGTTCCAAAGATTGCACCAGTCCCTAAAATGCAGAGGGAAATAGAAGTTTGAAAACCTACCATGTCCTAGAATGTCCCAGAATTTTTCTGCTTTACTGGTAAAACATGATTTTATTTTTTTCCCTCCTGCTCTCTGCCTACCTCACATCTTCTGTGGCTTGTGAGCTTTCTGTGTATATGTAGGTGAGTGTTCAATATAATGTATTTCCTGTATTTAGTTTAGCTATGGTTTTTCAGGAAGTTTTTATGCTTTGTCAAAAAGTATAATGTATTTCATACACATTGTAGTATCTGCAAGACATGGTGAATAATGGCAAGAATTTAAAACAGGGAAGTAAAAATATGAAAGGTACAATCAAATTATTATCTGAGGGGAAAAGAAATGACAATGTTTCTTGGAAGTGCCCATAATCCTCATTGTGGTTGTGAACTTAGTCCTAACTACTTTTGTGTTCTCTGCCCTCCAGTACACAGTTTATGGCAGAGCATTCTGAGCAGTAGAAATTATTATAAAGGTCACAAGGAAAAACAAAGCTACTGTTGCTACTGTCTGAATGTTATCTGTTTGGATTGCTCTCCAAACCTGTACTCATGCTGCTGTTCATTTGAGGTTACATGCAGAGCAGTCACATCTAACTCCAGTAATAACCATCCAAAACACAGTGATCTGTATCTAATTCTGCTGGGTAAACAGCAGCTTATTAAAGTGTAGGAAGAGATGAGTGCTGGCCTGTTCCTTTGAGAAGCTTCAAGCTGATTTTGAAAAAGCATCTGCCTAAACTTCCATAACTTTATGGCGCCCAAAATAACAACAATCATCTCTTCACTGTCCTTGGGTGTTTTTTCTGGTCTGTTGATGATCCATTTCTCAAGTACAGAATTATCCAAACAGACCTCTGCAAGCCTAGGTGAGTTTGGAGTGATGTAAGGCTATGCCTGGGGTCCTGGGATCCAGTCCACCTATTTTAGGCATTTATTTGAGGATGGAGTTACTTTCTTTTTAAGAATGCCCCTTCACACTGGTTATACAGGAGGCCAAGATAGCAACTTGAGCCTCAGCACAGTCCCAGCTAACTCTCCATAATTCTGCACATGAGTGAGCGAGTTCCTAACAGAAGATAACATTTAAAAATCTGATTATTGCCATAGTGTTTTGTCAATCACATTTTGTAATTCTGCAGGCTACAAAAATCTACAGAACTGCTTACACCAATTCAGTGCTTGTAAATTTGTTGTGTTTTGTGGTGCTACATATTTCTGTGTGAGATGGAGTCTTTGCCCTGCTGGCATAAGTGTTAAATTAGTCAAGTTCCTGTTGATTTAACTGGTAACAGGATTCTGCTCCACGTGTTCCAAGGAATTCTGTTGTCCTGTTTTGTTCTTGGTGTTTCTTTGAAATGTGGGTTTTCTCAGGGCATACTGATTCAGTAGGAAGATTTATTAATTTCTACACTAATCTTTTTATTTTATTGCCACATGGAAAATCTCTTGGGGTTTTATACTGCCAAAGGAAGTAAAGAATGGTGAACTCCACAGAAAATAATCTTGAACTTTCACAAAATGATGAAATTATGTGCATCTGTGGTGGGGAATTTCTTGGAAACTGTAAAAGTTTCCAATATTGATCATCTTCTTCAAAATATTCTGTTTTGCATACAAGTAATTCTCCAGGGAGCTTCAAGTCCTGTGTTTGTATACAAACCATTTTATAGGCCATATATTTGAATTTAAATATAAACTGTCTTGAAGAGACCTAAAAATCAGAGTAGCTGATGTGCACCTGATCAAAACTGCTGTTTATGCTCATAAGCCTTCCTGTTAGAAAAAAACCCCAAAACATTAGAAATACCAGAGTTAAGAATATGCTGACTTTATATTGATTCTTATTTTTCAAAAATTACTGACTTTTTGAGGCTAAACCCAAGCACATCCATTGATATTAGGAAGTGACTAATTAAAATGAAAATTACTTTGGAATTGTTAATAATATAAAGAGTGGCAATTGTTTTATAGCTGCCACAGTTCTGTGAGGTTTTTCATGCTAGGAAACTCTACCAATACATCTATTATTCTGATTTAGAATTCTGTAAAGCTTCTTATTTTCCATTTTTGCCTTGGGCAAATTCTGCTTGTCTACAGCCTGGTTTAAATTATTTATAACATTTAACATTGTTTGTCCAGCAATTAGCATATCTTTCCTTTAGTTTCCTTATTTATAGGGAAAAAACTAGTCATGAACCTCTTCAGTATTTAGACAAAATTACCCTTGGGTTTTGATTTACTTTAAAGATAAAATTAGATCTGGAGGTTTATCAACACCTTCTTTTTGATACGTGTGTCAGTGTATTGGAACCTTCCAGCTGTTTGAACTGCAGCGCAGCACAGAATGTTCTCCATGAGCATCTGTTAATTGGCCATTACCTTTCTTCCTCCACAAACACCCCACAGCTTCGTGTGCACGCACACAAACGCTCCCGAGGTCATTTTGTTTTGAGTGTGAATTACTTGAGTCCTTTTTTGGGACTGAAAATGTGTGAACAAACACCAGACATTTTCCAGCATCTTGAGTGCTGTTTCTGACTCAGCAGCAACACAAGGCTTCTTTTTAAGGTCCAATAATATACCCAGGGAACAATTTCAAAGCACAAGTGTTCAGTTTGAGGAAAACCAGACACTGGCCTGGAAATGTCTGCCTCTCTGGACTTAAAATTCCCCATTCCATCAGCCTCACATTCAGTAAGGGAGAAATCTGCCACACTGGAGTCATTTTAAATGCTCTTAAGTGTTGATGAATGCACCAGAAAATCGAGGGCATTCCAAGAAACCCAGGGTACATTCTCTGCACAGTGAAACATCCTACAAAACCTATGACTATTCCCCTGGCAGGGAGATTTTTAATCTGTTGCCAATTACAGGACTCAAGGGAGTTATGTTAAACTGCGAGTGTGGCTTATGCTTCCTTTCTTTATGATGTATTTTAGAACTTACCAAAGAATGGAAATGTAGCTGTGGAAATGAATAGTACTGGGTCTCTTATAACCTTGTAAATCCTTTGTAGAGCAAAGCTCTTAAAATTGTGGAGCTTTTTCCCTGAGTTTTACATGCATTAATCATTTTTCTTGTACTGGGGACAAAATCCTGCTTGCTGTACAAATGCAAAAACTGCTTTGGGATTCATTTCATGTGTATAGTAAAAATCTGATCTGACTTTCCTCAGCTAGATTGTATATGCTGGCCTTATTTCCTGAAGAGCTATTTATCCAAATAGCCTTCCTAGTGTACAGACTGGGTTCACAATTTATTCACAATATTTATTTCACGTTTGAACAGTAAGTTTCAAACAATGAGAATACAGCAGTGTACAAGGAACTAAACAGAGGGTTAGGTGCAAGTAAAGTAGACAAGTACAGTACGTAGATTTTAGTTGCAGATTTTTGTGGTTGGGCTGAAAATGTTCAAACAATAAAAACTGTTCTGTTTGTATTATTTAACCTGGCTAGACTGTACTTCACTGTGTTTCCTTCCCCTGCTTAGTCAGTATGGAAATGAAATTCCACTAAATTTGATAAGTTGCCTTTTGACCTGATACTGATTTAAGCTTCTAGAAGCTCAGACCAGCACGAGGTCACTGACAGGCAAAGTCAGTGAATCTAAAAATGGTGCAGAAAAAAAGAGATTAGGCTTTACTTGGGTTCAGACTATTTAAACAAACAGAAAAGAATCTAGGGAAAACAAAATTGTGTTTCTCATCTGATTGGTCAAATCACTTTATTATGTGATACAATTTACATCGCTGGCATGCACTGTCAAATAAAGTGTCCTCTGCAATGAGCAAAAGTCTTTAGAAGTGAAAAGTCTTCTATAAAGATAACACAGTCTCTTGCTACTAGGCAGAAATGCAGTGTAAATAGATATTTGGTTGTGTTAAAGCACACCGAAATGAAAACAAACTATGAACAAGATTGTGAACTTCATCATCTAACATAACTAAGGAAACTAATTTTCAATTATATTGTGTATTCAAATGCTCTGCATGTTAACAGAGACACCTCTGAGGGTGAGCACAAAGCCAATGATTTAAAATATCAAGGGAATTTTTTCCTCACATTTACTGAGCAGATCTGTGCATTCAAAAGCAAATGTATGAAATACTTGCATTAATATACTCAGAACTCACACACAACAGTCACAACTATTTTATAGAAAGATGCTTTGCTAGTGGAGTAACAGGGTGAAGGACAGAAGGTGAAAAATGCTGTGGGGTCCTTCTAAAGCTCTGATGCATTAATATTTCATTTACTGGTCTGGTCCTGCTGCTTTCTTTGAAATCACTACATGATCTCAATCTGGATTTAGCCTGATTTCCTTCCAAACAAGGCTATGTGATCTGTCTGCATGCCTGCCCTCAGGTCTGCCCTCCCATTAATAACTTCAAAATTGTTTATTAGCTCCATTTCTCTGCAGCACAGAAACAGATCTCAGAGACAATCCATTGCCCACAGACTTTGTAAAAATAGACGGTGTCGGGGAGGCCAGATCCAGTTCCCAGTGTTGCTATTGAGGGAAATGCTGCACTGGAAAGTCATTCCATATTAGATAGGGGAGAATCCACATGGGAAAAAGAGCTAGGAAATCCTCAGCAGGAGGAAAAAAAGAAATCCGGAGTAGGTCATATTAAACACCCAAATTAATCTATGATATGATACAAAGCTACATGAACTCCAGCGTCAGGGATTCTCATGTTCACAGAAGTACTCAGAGATTAATTCCTGCTTGTGAAGAGAATGAAATTATAGGGCTGCACAGTTTTTGTTCTAGGGGAGTTGACAGAAAGTCAGTGGTCCTGTCTGAAACTCTTCACTTCCATGTTTGTTGCCTATTTGCGGTGGGGAGTTAGGGCTTCATCCTAGAGAACCTTTTCCTGTAAAGCCATGTGATCACAGCATTAAAGCCTTTCCAAGATCACTTGGTATCATAACTTTTTTTGCAATATCAACATTTAAAAACACTTTTGGCAATTTTTAATTGCATGTACCTTAAAATTAAGCACACATTTTCTTCTTATAGATGCATGACCTCAGAATTCACACCACTACTTTCAATGGGAATGTAAAAGATAGGTGTCCAATTCTTAGAATTAAAATAATGGTGTTGGGTAAAAATATGCTTTAATGCAAACTCATTAATCTGTTTTTCTTTCTAATGATGTAAAGGAAACAGTTAAAAGCAGAAATCTGAACTTAGCCTGGAAAGAGGAACTTGTTTTGCTATGGTAATATGGACCACAGGTCAGCAAAATACGTAAGAAGCATGCACTTTTCAGAATGTAGGCCTTCTGTGAAATGCATTGCATTGGTACTTACTGAATATCTAAGGCCTTGATGACCTTGAACTATAGATTTCACTGAATTTCAATTTGATTTATAATTTAACTGAAATTAAGTCAGGATTTGGCATGTACTTCCAGGGCAATAGGTTTAGCTGTGAGGATAAGCCCTCAAGGCTAAGGGGACTTCCACAGTCCCACTGGTGGAATATTCCCAATTGTGATAGAAGGGGACATAAAGAGACTCTGCAGAGAGACATCTATTTTTGCCTGTGTCGCAGGAAAAATTACCCTGATTATATGCATATATAACTCTGAGGTGCAAAGCTTATTTTCAGGCATATCATGGCAGCCTTGTTCATGTAATTTTTCTAAATCCCTTTTTTTTATTTTGGAAATTCATATTATGAAATAAATCTGTAAAGTGCTATAGCATATGATCATATTCTAAAAGTTTACCACTCTCTCATCTTCATTTCCTGACTGGTCAGAAAGATCAATTGAATTTTAGGGAGACTTCTGTTTGGATACAGAATTTCTGCCAACTTAAACTCATTAAGGCTATATTTTTTCCTGTAATTATTTGCTTTTAGGGGAAGTTCCACCTCAACTGAACTTGGATTTCATTTTCCTTTCTCCTTCATTTTATAATTGCTCTAAGTGAAAATTCTTTGCAGATGGGAATTTTTTGTGCTATATTTTTTCTTGCTGCATATGTGTTTTAGTTTTTTCTAATCGAATCCCTTCACTCACAGTGACAGCCTGACTGAAACTAAGAATCCCTTCACTCACAGTGACAGCCTTACTGAAACTAAGGAGAGTTAATAGTGCTGCTGCAGTACTTTCAGCTGACTGTGCTTGACAGATCCTTCAAGAATTCCCAACAGAATAAGGAGGATTGACAACACTTCGTAAAACTCGGGGTGTTCATTTAATGCTTTAACAACATCTAAACTACCCAGGAAGCCTGGAATACATACATTTTTAGCCACATATTTCTATTGTTTAAATAAGCTGCAAATGCAAGGAATGTCTCACCAGCAAAAATTACTCAGCATCCCTTCAGGTCCATCAGCATCATTTAGGTATAACCAACCACCCAAATATTTGCTCCTAGACTCACACCCTGCACCACATATCAGGAACCCTCTGCCACATGCCAGCTTCTAGAGCAGGAACTGTCCTTGCTAAACAACTTATCTATGTCTTCCCAACTGAGAATACAACTCAAAAGCTTTCTAAACATTGAGCTACCTTAGAAACACAAATAACTGCCCAGCCAGTTGGATTACCAGGCACTGGAGCAGTAAATGCTCAGCAAATAGTGCATTTCACAGAGAAATAAAGGCTGTTCAGCCTCTGACTTGTTTGATAGTTTATTACAAAAATATCTTGCAATCCAGTTTAAATACACTCTTCATCTCTTTTGTTGTTCAAGTATCATGGTATTGATCTCTATTAACAATGCCTCTCTTCCTGGTGTTTTGACATTAATTACAAGATGTAAAACTTCATTGGAACTGTCTTGAAATCTATCTGAAATGATTGCCTGTGTATGATTTCCTGTATCTACATATTGTGGTGTTTCAGGTACCATTGCCACAAATGTGTTTTAACTGTTGCCATAGTAAGAATATTCATGGATTTACTTTCTTAACTCATTATAGAAATGCAGTAAAAAACCATATGGCAAATAAGCCAGTGCTTCAAAGTCTTCCACTTCCATTAGAACTTTTGCAAATCTGACTATATTTAGTAACTTAGAACTCATGCCTAACATACTCAGAAAACCTGCAAGATCCTGTAAAATACTTCTTGGTTTTAAAATGCCCTTATTTTACTTTTTTTTTTTTTTTCACATTAGCTTAACTGCAAGCATTTTTGCTGTCACTTTGTACATCCTTGCTAGATTTTTGCATCGAGTACATGGATTGCCCCACTTTCATCTCCCCCCTCACCCCAAGAAATGCATATTTTTGCTTTTTGACAAACAGAACAATCTTAGGTGTAAAATGAGTCTATTCTAGAGGCTGCTAGCACTGCAGTCATGTGAAAACTGTGCTCCATTCAATTTTGTCTCCTCATTTTTTTACTTCAGACATCACCAGGCCAGCAAGAAACTTTCCTTCTCCAACTCATATCTTAGGGCTTGCTGAGCTGGAGGAAGGGAAAATGCCCCAGGCCCTTCAGCTGCTCATGTTGGACGCCTCCATCCCCTTGGCTGTGGATTGTAGTTTGAATCAGCTGTTGACAAGCAATAGTCAGACCTGGAATCCATGGACATTATATCGGGATCCATTGTGGAGTGCTGAGTGCAGTAGGGATACTGCAGCTTAGGGCCAGCCTGCGGGGCACTTGGGGCTGACAGGGAGCTTTTTTGGGGTGACAGAACCCCTGATTGCTTCCCTCCCAGTGAGGCTACGCTACCACTCGGGGCTGGGGGCTCGTAAGCAACTTTAAATTTCCATTCATCTGGTGGCTCAGGAAGCGTTTTCCTGCGAGCAGCCGACACTACGTTAGCAGCAACGGATTCCTGCATGCTTTGGGGGCCAAAAGCTTCATCCACTAGGCCAAGGGGAGATCTGGCTGCTGCTTCCCAGGGAGTCAGTCTCTTGCCAGGCTTGTCAGCTGCTGTGTCTGGCTTGCTGAAGTAATCAGGGGCAGGCTGAAATACAAGAGGAGAAGTGGGAGACATGGCTTGAGGGATGAATGAGGAAGGCCTCCCAGGAAGTGATAGTGAGCGGCCACTGCTCCTTCCCTAGGAAGACAAAATACCAAATACGGTTATTAAGCAGCAAGAAAGGAAGATCCTTCTCTTCACTTCCAAACTGGAACAAAAGACACTGAAGGCATGTGACATCCTGGCAGTCCCTTTTTATGTCTATGGGTATCTTTTAGAACTTTAATTTACTGGAAAGACAGGAGGCAGAGAAAGAAACAGGAACAAAGACACAGCAAATTGAATTTTTGAGGAAAGCAAGCAGACCAAAGAGAGACTTTTACTGAAAAAGTACAGTGGCATTAGCAACTGTGCAGCTTTCCCACTACTTAGCTGGTGTGCCTTGCTCTGAAAAGACCATTCTTAATGCAGAAGGGAGTTATGTTGTGACAGTTCTGTGTGTGTTTACAAGATTCTTTCTAACATTAGGCACAGCCTAATTTATTTGATAACAGGCTCTGTCTAGGACATCTCTCCAAGAACGTATCTTTGGCAATCTCCTTTTAAGAAAGGCTTTTCTTACTCAAAAATTATTAGACTGATCCCAGTTTTCTCTTTTTGGGGCACAAAAGTGAGCACAAACAATTAGAGGCGTTAATGCAATCATTCACTTAATACGCTTACATGACACTACTTTTGGCTTCTTTAAAAGGCAATGCCCTCGGAATTTCAGTACATTCCGACCCACTTATAGGAGCAATCCATTCATTTTTGACAAATCCTAATCTTCTTAGTAATGCAGCACTTTGAAACAGAAACTGTGTTTGTGAGAAGGTTCTGCTGCAGCAGCCATTTGGCAGCGCACAAAGCAGGTACAGCCTGTCCCCAAGCCAGACCTGCTCTCTGTGTCACACAAATTACCTTGTTCTTACAGTTTCTACAAATGTGATTCCTAAACTCACTGATTTACACTCATTGATTCACGTCCTCAGGCTTAAATTACTTTAATTCTGAAATCTGCTCTGAAATTCCTGGCTCTTTTTGCCAGAGACTTTGCTAGAATTTACTCTGAACGACATTGCCCTGCATTCCTTTTCCTAATGAGCTTCCCACACTTAAATCACTGTAAGCATTAACTAGAGAGCAGCTAACCAGGTATGTGATCATTCAAGATATAGCTGATCTAGCAAAGACTCACATAGAAATGTCACATTTTAAATTTTTCTGCCACAGGACTTTGGTGCACTTAAGAAACTTGAACGACCACTGCTTCAGGTTTTAAATCATGTTGTAATATCAGCTTTTTGTATGAGAGATGGAAACTGAGGAAGAGACTTCAGATTTCATAATTTTCAGTCAGTTGAGTCATACTTAGCCTGAATCTCTTTTAAAAAGTGTAGTGACACTCAGAGGTTATGTCATGAGAGTTTTGACAAGTTTCACAACTGATGCTTTATGACAGGACTGTCCTGTCATCTCTTAGCTATGATCAGCTCTTTCCAGTTTGCATTTCAGAGAGAAAACTCCTCAACATTATCAATCCCACCTACACACCCCCCTATGTTAGAAAGTAATCAGATAACCCAAACCACAAGAAATTAGGTGGTTATTAAGAATATAAAGCAATTAAGAAGATAAGGTCATAGGGATGAAGTAGTTGATCAAGCAGGCCCACCTCATCAGTCTACTGGTGTAAGCTCCTCTCAGGAGAGTTCTACTGCGCAAAAGTTCCCCTTTTTCAATGGAAATATCTGTTCAAAGCCCTGTGAGTACTTTGTAGGTTTTCAGAGATGCAGAGAGAAATGATACTTTTTAAACAAGTGTTGGATAAGATATCTGTCTTTTCAAGACCTTTAGATGAAGATACTGTTGAGTCTGTCCTGTTCAGAGAAAAACTCCAGAGCTCATCAAGTTATGGAAGTATCTTTTTGGTGTAACCATAAGTTATAAAGCAGGAACTAATTTTCTTTGACAGTTTAATCAGAGAATGGTGAGTTATTAAGTGTGTTTTACTACCTTTTTATCAAAATGAATCATTCTATTGTATTATTTATGTAGAAGTCCTGGTCTGGTCTTCCATTTCCCACTTGATAGCTTGTCTTTAGAAAAAAAGGTCTGAGGACTCTTATTTAGACTAAAGACTTTAGGCTGGGTTTTAACTTTGAAATTCCAAAATGTGAAAATGCACATCAGTTTCCTCTAGCTTTTGTAAAGTAAGGATAGTCTCTGCTTCCTTGAAGTAAGGACTGAACAGTGTGTGTGTTTAACTAATATTTATCTTCTTGGATTGTGAGAGGACAAAACTGTGAAGGTAAACAGCATTCCAGATATTTCACCTGGAAGAAGGCTGAAGTACAGAGGAGGAACCTTGCAAATTCCAAAAGCAGGGCCTGAAGGAATTTGAGGAAGAGAAAACTAACTAACTAACTAACTAACTAACTAACTAACTAACTAACTAACTAACTAACTAACTAACTAACTAACTAACTAACTAACTAACCAACCAACCAACCAACCAACCAACCCAACCAACACACTGCTATGGTGTTCAGCCCCTTCAAGCTAACAAATTCTGGAATTAAGGCAACTTCCAATCACTAGAATTCATCATTCATCTGCTGGACAGCAGCAGCCAGAGATGCTAATACTTTCTAACATTTCCCCTTTATATTTAAATTCTGGAGATACATCTGTTGACAAGCATGTACTAGAAACAATGCACAAACCCCAGACACAATGAAAAACATGAAGTGTAACTAGAGAATAATTACTCTCCCTTCTTTCTACCTTAAGCTATAAGAAAATAATAAAAAGAGGGGTAGAGATTTTCCATTCTTCACCTCAGAAATCAAGGAAGAAGAGAAAAGTGAAATGCTACCAGAATTATTACTTTATCACCTTTTTTATTCCTATGACCTTGTGGTAAAACAGTTACTAGAATTATGCAGCAAGACAAGCTAGAACCCTCTACACTGATTAATTTATTCTATTCCAGTTCCTGGATGTTTTCATAGGGAAAGACCTTTTTCTGCAATAGTTATTGAAGGGAAAGTGATTCCTAAATGTAAAGAAGAGGAAGGGCTATTTAGAGTTGCCCTTTGCCATCAAAGAATCCTGTCAGCTGCTGAGTGCTTTAGGTGTCTGTGCAAATAGATTAAACTGTTTAGGTTAGTTTTAGATTAACACTGATTTTGACAATGCAAACTAGTTATAAACTGCTCACTGAAGCAAACATTCATGACACTGCAAGAATCTCTGGTAGTTATAAGATCTGTGTTAATAAAAACTAATATTTATATAATACTACTTCCAAAAGGAACTATTTCCATACATAAGCAAATGAATGTAAAAGCAGTACTTAGGTGTGTGCATGTACAGATCTAGTTAATGTAAGATGGATAAGTGTGACTGTCTGACTTTGATTTAATGATATCTTTACCAATTGTCAGGAAAAAATGGGTTATTTGGAACTTACAGCTATTTCAATTTTCCTCTTAATTATGAAAAGCTGCAAGACAAAAAGAACAGTACTTAGGTTCATGAATGGTGCAAATTTTAAAGGCAGGAGTCAGAAAGGTCTTTTTTCCTTTTCCAGGCTAAATAAGAATGTGTAGTACTACGTAGTGAAATGATTTCCCAGCAGCTGTTTTTGTGTCTCAGGTGGAACATCTCAGTACGAGAAACCTCTGTGTGTGTGTTTACAAACCACAACTGCTGTTTTACCAGTCAAGAACACAAAATTGGGTTGGGCTCTGAATAGTCCAGTGAAACTCTCTCCGCATAAACTCCTCCCTAATGAAGTCATTTGAAAAAGTTGGACCTTTGTGTCTAAGTCATTAAAGCAATTTTATTTTTGTCTTTTCATTATGGTCCAGGTCCTTAATCCCATATCAAAGCACATTAAAATCCAAGTTAACAATAGTGCCTGGATGCTGTTTACACAGAAAGGGACAAGGAGGAGGAAGCAGATAAAACAGTTGTTTTATCTCAAAAAGTGACTCTGAAGCCCAGAATGATGCATTTCTCCTTTGGCCTTCTATGGGCTTGCAATGGCCTCTCCAGTTAGAGACCAAACCACTGAGAAAATGCTAGGACAAAATAAATTATACTGAATTTTTATGCCTTTCAATTCTTTTCTTATTTCTGTTTTTTTAACATGAAAGAAGCACTTCAGTTTATTTAACTCAGCTGAGTATTGAAGAGAGACATATTGTTAATAATATTAAAGCTTTTTTTTTTCCCAAACAATTTATTATTTAAACTTTATGTAATGAAAATATATTTTCTCTCAGAAAGGCTGCCAGCTCTGCAGTAAATGCTACAGCTATTTTACAATTCAACTACCAAAAGTTTTGAAATAAAATGGGAAAATAATTTTTATTTGAAACTCTTGAAATATTTTACAGTAGACTAAAATAGGAATGAAGAAATTTGACTAATGGCTGGGGAGGGAATCTCACCTGTCTAACAACTAAAACCTTGTCAGTGGCTGTACTGAGACCAGGAATAAATTAGAATCACACAGTTCAGGCCTGATCTTGTCTTCCTCAAAGCTGTCTTGTCAGGGAGTGATTCTGAAACTTTATAGGGAATTTTAGAACTGGAATCTAATTTATTCTAAATTCAAATTGTTTCTAAATGTGGTGTTATTTCAGGTGAGAACAATCTTGTTTTCATAATTTGTATACAAACTAAGGAAGCAGTTACTGTCAGCCACCTCACATAAGTTTTGCGGCAACTCACATAAGATTTGTGACAAAATTTGTGAAAAGTTTTGCCTTTGAAAATAAAGTCCTTTTTAGCTGTCAATTAATTTTAGAAAAGGAAAGTAAATTATTAGATTAGGCCTTCACTTCTGCGAAATGCTTGTGTGCTTAAAAACCAAAAGACTGTTGCTAACTTGTCTTTTAACTTGATAAATTAGTTAGCTCATTTTGGACCTGTGCATATGAAAGAAAACCAGCTTTTCATTATAATTGTGTTCTCTAAACACAGTACATTTATGCCTACAGAAAGCAAATGTCTGAAACTTTTGGCCATAGGTGCCTTGTATTTCCTTGGAATAAACAGTTTATTTCTTGCAATGAACAATATTTGCTGCCACCTGCTGGATTTTACATTGCACAGCTACCAGTGCAAACTTGGCCCTGTTTTCTGACCTTTCTACCTTGAGATGTGGTACCCGTGCCTGCTTTAGAACTGGTTTGACACAAACCTTTGTGTCTGAAGTGTCCCATATTTCAGTGTAAATGTCCCTGTGTGTGAACATTCACGCTGAGAGCTTTATTCAGGCTCAACAGGAGCACAGCCTGTTCCAGCCCCATATCCTGTGAGGTATGAGTGTTTTATTCATTCATTCCTACAAGTATCTGGTGGTTTAACCCCCCTGTTACAGTGTACTCCATGATGGAATTCCAGGCTTTATTTTGGCTCTTAAAAAGTTGTCTTGAAGCAATGCTAGGGAAGTTGGAAGGTCAGCTCTTCCAAAGCTCTGAAATGAAAGCACCATTGCCCAGTGCTGATGCATTTTGATTAAATTTCAGGATTTCTGCCCCACCAATTCAGGGATTCATTTAGGAAATATTAGGGTTCTCTAACACAGGAGTAGATTGTAAAAAAAGGTGGTTTTGTGGGTTGGAATTCATAGCTGGTCACTGAGGGCTCCCTTTCTGGAATTCCACCTGGAGTCTGCCAGCTGTTAACACTCACAGAGGGATGTTAAGGATCACATTGACAGAGTAACTGCTGCATGTGCTGCTGGGCTCTGGAGATGCCTTGAAGTGCCTTGAACTGGACACCCAGGGCCACAGAGTGCCCTGGTGTCAGTGCTGCTCAAGCTGTGCATTATTTATTCATTTGTAGAATGCAACAGTGCAAAGATGAACCCTAGCTTCTGAATGGTTTGGGTGCCAGCAGCAGAAATCAGTAAGAAAATCATTCAGAATGAAAGGCACCCTTTGAAGAGTGTGCATTGAGTAAGGAATGGTGCTGAGCATGGAATGATGTCAAAACAAAGCAAAGAGCTGTTTGTCAGATGGGAATCCTTGCAATGATTGCAGATGTTCTGGCCACACAAACCAAGGAGATTGGATTAAGTTGACACAGGCAACAAGAATTCCAAGTGCCTCACTTTGCAATCCAAACAGCAGTGTTTAATATTGCTTTTCCCATAATTCTATATACACAGTGTCAGATGCTTGCATCAGTTCCACTTCAGCACTCTAGGGAGAAAACCAAGTGTACCCAGATGCCGGATATTTTGCTTTTGTTTGCAGTATAGAGCCATATATGCCAACAACAACCTGCATAGAGGGGTTGTGAGAAGAAGCATTCTCACAAATCAAAGCCAAAAATCACTAGCAGTTACTTATGGGTTTTGGGGAAAAAAGAATCCTTCTTTTAAAAACCTGAAAATATTTGTCCTTAGGTTTATACTGTATGGAAGCTTTTACTTATAAAATAAATGTGCTGAATTCTTTGCTTCTCAATCAGTTAAAGCTCACACTGAAACTGAATGTTGTGCTCCATGTCACCCTTTGTAATCCAATGTGCTCCCGTGATTGGGAATGTATTTTACTTCTGTAATGTTCCTCCTTTTCTTCTGTTTGTTGTATGTTTCTTAAAACCATTACAATCTGCTGTTTCAGATCTAGATGGAAACATCAAGAGAAACATTCCATCTGTTCAACAGTCCAGTCTTGACACCTATTTAGAAATCACCTGGTTATTTTCATAGCATCTTATCTTTGAATTGCCTGGAGTTATGAGGGGAGTCTCTGGTTTAAGATTTCTGTCTTTAAAATGTACAAAAGAATGAGGATTCTTGTATGAAAATGCTGGTTTTACATTAATTTCCCACAAAGGAAGCCTTCATCCAGATAGTTAAGCTGTAAATTCAGGAAGTTATTTCTCTCATAGCTGAGTTTTCTCAGCCTAAGGAAGTGTGCAGTTATTATATTAACCCAGGTGTTTGTGCAGGTTTCATGTGCACTGCAATTAAAAAGTTTGTCAAGATCATTACAATGAGGAATAGGTTTTTCCTTTAAATGCTGTAGATGATAACTGGAGACTTGATCAGCACACAAAGAAAAAGTCTTTCCCTGCCTTACTTAAGGAAGCAAATATTAAACCCATGGGATTATTGTCATATGGTTTGTCCTAGCTCATAAAGGAAGAGTTCAAGTCTGCATCTGTAGAGATCATTTCAACATAGAGTTTCAGGATTTTTTCTACTTTTTAAATCATTTGATGAAAACCTGAAGGGCTTCCATTAGTAAGCAACCAGCCTGAAAACCACTTGTCAAACATAACTCTTGAGTGATCCCAACTTCTCCTTTATGTAGTGGCATGCAAAAGTAATGTCTACTGTAAAGTAAGACCAGTTGTTGTACTGGGTACTGTCAAGTTGTGATGGGGGCACCAAGACTGCCATGAAATTACCAGGCTCACATATTTTCCCAAAAGATCTACCAGCAGTGAGTTCATTCAGAGCTTGTGAATCCACAGGGTTTTGAAGATCTTGTCAAGTTTCTTCATCATATAGTCTTTCCATTCCAAGCTGAGCAGAGCCATTATAAATACCATTATGCCAAGCTGTGTAATAAAGATTTGCACTTGCTGTGCCAAACCACCAAAGCAATCAGCGCAATCCCAGCTGTTTGACTTCAGGTACAGAAAGTTGCATCATGTAAAAAGGCAAGACTGGAAGAGAGAACCTTTTTAGAACCAAAGGGTTTGGAATTTTAAAGCTAGCAAATCTGGAAAAGGATCCTGGAAAAAAGAGAGGAGAAACATTTTGCACAGTGTTAGTTGTTGTCATTTCCCTGCTGTTCCCCTGCCTCACAGTGTACAGAGCATTCCCCACTCCAGAACAGCTGGAGCAGCACACAAGGGTCAGGCTGGTCCTTTGCTGACCTCTCCTCCTGGATACTTGATAAGCAATGCTCCTCCCAGATCCCATCATCTGGTGTGAAGTTCTCTTTATAACTGCTTGTCACCTTTTCTCAGAGTTCAACAAAAATAAAAATCAGGAAATGTCTGGAAATAGTCAGCTGTCTCTATATGCAGAGCCCCTCTTGCTGTTCTTTTACCTTCATTATTTCAAAATCCTCTGACAGGTACTTTATCTTGTGTAGTCACTCTTTTTTTATGGAGTTTTGTCCCCCCAGCTTGCCTCCCTCTAATCCCAGTACTATTTTCTCTCAAAATTTCTGCTCTGCCAATTAGCACTAATTTTTCTACCTGAACCACACACAAACTCCACACTTCCTGGGTTTTTTGGAGCCTGCTGGTACCTCAACCTCTTATTTTTTGTTTCTTCCTTAGGAGAAGAAAGCAGAAGAATGAGGCTTGCTTGTAAGACATGGTAATGTTTACATTATAAGTGTTGCTACAGGAAAAATTCATTGAAATCTCTTTCTGGTTGTTTCATAGTACATTATTTTTTCTCAAGCAAGAAAATGGTAAGAGTGGTTCCTCTAGAGAAGGGAGGAGGAGTTAAGCAGTTCTTAAGAAGAAGAGTTCTTCTTTAGTTCTTTAGTTCTGGTCGAAAAACTAAATTTTTTCTTTCATTTTTGCAGCAGAAATTTTACCTTTTTGTCTGAAAGCCACTCATCTCCAAAACAAAACTTTCCAATTCAGTTATGTAGCAGGATGTTTATAACTTAATTTATGATTAAATTGAAGATATATTAACCCTTGATTGAGGTAGCTGTTTTTATGAAAAGGCTGTCTAGAACGTGAGATCAAAACTGCTGTATTATAATACCTCCAGTCTGTGTTAATTAAATGTGTTAAAATAGTCATAAAACACATAAATTCCTCCTTTAATGTGAACATACTGGAAGTATTGTTATTGGACATGGCTTAAAATTCACTGTTAAATATGCTTCCATAGCAAAGATGACAACTGCATCTTGGCAGGCTGGCCATATTATATAAAATAATTCTAATAGCTTTTTCAGAAAACCATCTACAAAAGCTCACTGCCCTTTCCAAATGAAATTTCAGATGGCTCCTCTACACAAATAATTCATTTTCTTGACATTTCAGATACATTTGACTTTAGCTTTTCATCTAGACCCATGATAATGAGCAGCTCAGCTTTCCTCTAAATATCTGCCTCACGAGAGATTACATCTTGGATAAACCTGTAGGCAGAGCAGTCTTTTGAAACAGTAATAAGAATTAAAGACTTACCTGATTAGTGAAATGAGCCTTGAAGCCAAGTTGGATGCAAGTCCCATGTGTGTAGGATGATGTGTATATAAGGAATTGAATTCAAAGATGGGCTTTGAATGAGATTTTCAAAAGATCCAAACTGAGCTATGAGCACTAATGTCATTGAGACTTTTGTTTTTAACTCTAACTGGTGCTTTAAAAATCCTTCTGTCATTGTTCTAGGCCATATAAAATACTTGTATTTGAATGCAAATGGGATCAAAATTCAGCTTTTCATCATAGATGCACTTTGGAAGCTCCTGTGTCTCGGAGCCACATGCATCAATACCAACACTTGTGGAGGAAGGACAAAGTTGCCATAAGTCTCCTCCTTAGGGAAAAATATTCTTTTGGTGGTGGAGTGAACAAGTACAGAAGTATGATTATAATTTACAGATGTGCTCTACAGGAGGAGACTAAGCAAAAACAGAAAGGCAATATGAGGCTGATTGGATTTCTGTGTCTCTTCATAGCATTACTTACCTTTGGCAGGGGATCTTTATTTAAAGTAAATCCTGGTGTCTTAAAGTCTACCTAAAATAGTGTGTGCTACTCCAGATTGATCTTGGAAAGAGGGAAAGAAAGGAGGGAGCAAAGGGAAGAGGAAAGAGGTGGGGAAGGGGACGGAGGAGCTTTTGTATTAACAGACTAGCATAGGAAATAGTCTTCCCCCAAAAATAAGCTGTCAGTCTGTACATGGATGTGAAGCAAAAAAAAAGCTGCCAAACCAAAGAAAAAAGCCACAAACAGGCAGAGAGGAAAGGGACAAGTTTAATGATAGAAGAAAAGTACAGGTATTGACAGTGGAAAACAGGTATAATGGAGATCTCCAAAGGACTAAAATATTGCTACTTTCTATTTCCAGGTAAATGCAGTATAACTATTTCTTGAGTTTTCCAATTTTTTCCCCCTCTGAACATCCTATAATTTTTCTGAATTTTAAGGGGGAGATGGCCCCTTGGTAATTTTCTTCTAATGCAGTCATTATCCCAATCTAAAATTTAAAGGGGAGAGTAGGATTTTGGAGGTCCAAAATTCATAGGAGTGTTTTTTATTGATTTGATTAGAGTTTGAATTCAGCCTGCTTTCTGCATGTGCAACCAAATGCATTCTTCTCATCTTTGATTGCAGTTTGAGTTACCATCATGGGACCAAACTACAGAGATTTTGTTCATACTTAGGAATGTTTTCTTCATTGAAATAGATGGTTCTTCAAACCCTGCTATGATATACAAGGTCCATAATCTGGTCAGTAACTAGCTGAATGATAGTTTAAACAAATATACCAACAAATTCTGCCACCTTTATTCACAGAGTTATGCTTTAATCTTTAGCTTCCCACCTGGGATGGATTTTGATTCCCTTAGTTGTGAGAAACAGCACCTTGTTTTAGCCCTAGCACCACTAATGCTGATGAAAGCCATGCTAAACTACTCAAATATTTGCTCTAGATTTACTGCAGGATTATACAGTACATTTCAAGATCACAGACTCTTAGAAGCTCTCCCCAGTAGCAGTATTTCAATCCTTAGTCCCCAATATGACAAGTAAAAGATAAAAGCAAAAGACCAGAATAAAAAGATTTAAAGTGTGAAGAAGCACTGTAGAGGCCCAAGAGAAGAAAATTAAATGTGTACAAGAGGCCAGTAGGAAGACATGGTCATAATCATGATTTACAGGTAATTTCTGTGGCACAAAGTACTCTGGGAGCAAGAATCAGAATTCTACACTATAGGCAGCCCTCCAGTTCTCAGTCACTGTGCTTTCACAAGAAACTGGTTCATTGCATTACAGCTGCAAAACCCAGCTCACCTCTGACTGCTCAATAATTTTGATTTACATGCTTCTCTCATAATTGCTGGGTTCAAGGCAAACTCTGGCTAAAAATATGCCTGCATGTGGGATGTGAAATTTCCCCAAAATGGGAAATTTTAAGCAATTTGTCCAGCTGTCTTTCCACCTCTTTTTAGTCTTCATAACACTCCAGCATCTCTTATAGCACATTCTCTGTGAAATCACAGAGGCAATTCATGATTTTAGATCACAGCTGATCCACATAGCTTACTAGCTAAGCCCCTGGCTGATCAATCAGATTCCTGTGGAAGGACCTTTGAGCCAGGACAGACTCTGAGTGAATTCCATGAGGCTCTGTGCAGGCCAAAGGTCTATCCAGTTGTATTCTGCTAGTGATCAGTCAGAGTCTACCACTGTATCTATTTTATGCTGTGTTAATAATACATATTGCTATTAGTTAATAAGGCACTTCTTTTAAAAAAAAGCAACACCAAAGTCCTCTAATCCCTAGGTCATTAGAACACAGTTGGGGAGAGTAACAGGAAGAAAGCTGTTCTCTGTTAATTTGACATACCAGGAACATTGTTCACTGTTTCTATTGTTGTAGTCCTAAAGCAAAAACCTAGTGTCCTGCTCACTTCATGCAATGGCACCTCTCCATTTCAGGATGTCATATCTATAAAGCACCTGATAAAATGCATAAATGTGCTAAAAATTTTAGATCTATTTGGATTCCTTTAAAAAGTTCAAATATTTTGGACCCAGATTTGAGGTGATACATCTGACATTCTTAAGTAAGCTAAGGAATACCACTGGCACAGTCTGTGTGCCAGGTGACCACTGCAAACCAGTGACTGCAAGCAAAATGGACACTAAGTTTCTGCTTAGAAACCAGGTTTACTCTCGAATAACCGATGGCTTCCACACCTGTGCAGTGACACCAGCTTTCTTGGCTGAGAATTTTGGCCTCGGAGCAGTAAACAAAGAGGATGTGGTGGTTTCTGGCTTAGAAAAGGCAGAGTAGCCCGTGGGTGAGTATGATTCATTCCCTGGGAGAGAGGCGTTGGATGGGAACAAAGGCTGGGACCCGTAGGCTGGCACGGAGTACACCGAGGAGGGCCGGGCCCTCGTGGGAGAGCCAGCACCAGGTGGAAGGAAGGTGGGTAAAGGCAGTGTTTGCTTTGAGGGGGACAGCTTTGATGTCTGCTTCAGGGCAAGGCTTTCCTTAGGAGGCTGGAAAGTAAATAAAGATGGATCGAGTTGATAAGGTTGATGTTTCATGATATCCAAAGCATTGAGACCTTTCTTTGGTTTTCTTTTTGTGTTTTTGGTAGCAGCAGGGGCTTTAGAGGAAGGCTTGGTAGCAGCAGCAGGGTAAGATGGGCAGTGGATGGGATTATAAGCGACGGGTGGAGGTGCTCGGACGTTAGATGAATATTTCCAAGAAGCTGGTAAAGATGGAGTTGGAGATGCTGCTCGTGCCATGTTAGCCTGCACAGTCTCTGAATCCACCACATACTTCTCCATTCGGGAATGCCTCCTGGCAAACAGCTGTGCTCCTTTCCCACTCATTTCTGGTGGCATCTCAAAGGGAGGCTTTGTTTCTCCAGAGCTTGGGGTGATTGGTGTTGCCTTGGGGGCAAGGTTTGGACTCGCCAGGCTGGCCTGAGGCCCTTTGAAAGGACCAGCAAGGTCGAGAGTGCTTGGGGGATGGACGGGAGAATGAGGATACTGTGGAGATTTGGGTGGTGCAGGATACGCTGCCTGAGGTGAGGCTGGTGCTGGGAAAGAAGGAGGCTTGTTGGAAGCTGCAGCTGAAGGTGACCAAACCGGTGAAAGTGGAGAACTAGCAGAAGGAGACACCTTGAGTGAAGGCTTTGGAGCAACAGGAGGAGGGGCCTTTTGTTTAGATGCTTGAGTCTGCATGAAATTGCAAGCTTCTGCTCCCAAACTGAGGTAGTCTTCTTCAGGTCCTGACTCAAAACCAGCTCCGGTCCCTTTTTTGCCTTCTGCGTTGTGTACAAGGGACAACAGGGCAGGATTAGGACTTATTTTGGGTGCGTCTTTGAAATTGAACATGGGTTTGGAAGTGCTTCTTCTCTTTGCCTCCTGCAGTATCCCAGTTCTTTTGGCTGGCACGGCAATCCTTTCATCCCTGGACGCGATGTGTTCCGTGGGCTCCGTGGCTGCCCATGCGGGCGGGGCGGCCTTGCTGGCCACAGGAGCTGAGACAGGTCTGTAGAAAGCCTCAGCTGGTGGGCTGACAGAGCAGTAAGGAGGTGGTGCTGCTGCATCTGAAAGGGGACTGGTGACATTTCTTACAGGTGAAAATGGTGCAGCTGCTCGGTTTTGAACTCCAGAAGGGAAAGGTTTTGCTGTTTTATTCAAAGATGGTGCCTTTTGAGTTCCAGAGGACTGAAAAGAGAGATTTGTGCCAGGTGCTAAGCCAAAGCCATTTTGTTGTACCACTTTGCTGTGATTCTGGCTCACATCTGTGTAGCTTTTGCTCACACAGCTCTGCTGTCTTGATATTTCCTCCTCTTTTGATTGATAGATGGAAGAGCTCACTTTCTGGAAGTTCTCTGTCATGGTGCTTTCCTTGTGCTCCTCTGTCTGCACTGTGCTTGCCTTCATCTCCTCTTGTTCCGCTGTAATCTGATCCATCCTCTGCCGCCTCTTGGCAAACATGAGGGCCCCTTTCCCTGTGGTGTCTGCAAGCGTCTGCATCTCCTCTCCACTTTTTGTCTTCTTTTCCACCTCGAGCAGACCACTGTCCCAGTCAAATGTCACGATCTTGCCGTCCTTGTCAATGTCAGAGAAAAAATCTTCATCTATTTCTGACTCACTTGTTGCAAGCAAACTCACCTCAAAAGTGTTTTCCTTGTCCCCCTCTTCACCTTCACCCTCTTCCTCTTCGTCCTCGTCACGTTCCAACTCCCCAGTCCCGTAGCTGACTAAAGTGTATTTCCTCGCCCTTTGGCGGCGCTTTTTGAACATCAACACCCCCTTGGAATTGGGGTTGGGAGCTGCTGTCAGCAGCAGTGCAATGCTTTTACATTTAGATTTGGCTTCTTTCACCTGCTTCTCCGACAGGCTCTCACTTCGTCGGAGCCCTGGGGAAGGAATCAGAGTGCACAATTAATTCATGCAGCCCACCACTCTGCAAGGAGACTAACAAGTGCATTTTTCTGTACTGAAATTTATTAAATATGAAAACATTTCTTTTGTATGGAAAGTTCATTATACTTGAGTTTTTCTCACAATATCAGCTGGGTTAGAAATGCCATACTCAGCATGCCTTGGAGACACACCCATGCAAGTTCAAAGGCTACATCACTTTCCTTAGAACTCTCTTAGCTCAACAGGAACATTATACACATCTTTATTTCTAACATTGTCAATTTTTATTCCCAGGACCAACAGGCAGGTGATATTTTCTCATTTATCCAGCTTCTGGTCTGGTGTTTTCCAAATATTTGACTACAAGTTCCTAGGCTTACAGCAGCCGTTCCCAGCCAGGCATGCCCATGACTGCTTAATGTCCAAGACCAAACGAAACTGAGCAGATTCTGTCTGACAGTGGCAGCAGCTTCTGCCATTTAGGTGCTTCTTTTACTCCTGTAAATTGCAAACTTGCTATAAGTCAGCATGCTACTGTGTATTAGCTGTTTAAAAGCAAGTAGACATCCAGAAGGGCATACACAGAAAATATTAGCATTGACTTTCAACCCCTTTGTCCATAGTATGCAATGAAAGCAGGTTTCAGTCTTTAAACAAGCATTATTTGCATGAAATATAAGTTCTGTAAGATATGACATATACAGAATATTTATTTTGGAAATGTGGCAAGAGTGAATCCACATTTAAGAGCACAACCAAGGAGACTCAACTAACTTCTCAAGGGTATTCACTGGAGTATCAATGACAATATTTCCGAAAGCATAAGCTACTGGTTTTCTTCAGGTCATGTGAAAGAGGAACAGATGCAGCTGCAAGGCTGATGGATGCACTGTTCATCAGTGTGACTGCTTCTTCGTAATGGGACATGGAGCATGTCCCTCATGGGGCAATGGTAGTCAGGTGGTGTCCCTGCTGCTTTCCCTTCCTCGTACTCTACCACTGAACCTCATCAATTACAGCCTCAATAGCTCCTCCCTTCAAAAAACCTGGAATTTAAAGCCATTCCTCACTAAATCTATAGTCACAAGGAAAAAACATGCCTCTGATAAAAGTAAATTATTCAGTATCTTTTTCTGGCATAAATAAAACAAACTTTTTAAAGAAAGTTATGCCCTGTGTTTTCTAGTCATGATCCTTTTAGCCATGTCAGTAGATGGAGTCTGATACTTCTCCTATTAAAGACAATTGGAGTTTTGCCATTATGCCAGATGACTGCACAACTGGACCAATGGTCCTCACAAGAATCTATAAAAGAGAAAAGAGCATGGCACCCAAACCAGCAATTTGTAATATTTTATTGTTGGAGAGCGGCATCACAAAATCCTTGGCTCAGTCCTGCGACAATCCAATTGCTTACAATAGGAAGGTATTTTCCAAAACTATGGGTTTTAGTGTTGGAGTGCTTCCTATTCAGGTAAATATAATCTGAATAATATTTGCAGAGAAAATTTCTGCTAAAGAGATCATAATAAAAGTTCTTTTCTAAAAGTTTTTTTTCAGACTTAAATGCATAATAACTTCTCTTTTTGCAGAAAACATGCATAGTGCTTGCTGTACACAGAGCATTCACTAGGCTGGGCAATTTGTCTTTTCTAATGTGTAGACAGGTTAGTAGTAGTAGTAATAATAATAATAATAATAATAATAATAATAATGAAAAAATTGTAGTAAATCACTTGTTCCTATGCATAATGACCTGCCACTAGTTTATAAGAAACTGAGATTGTCATAGTTGACATGGAAAAAGTACAGGACTTCTTGAAAGAAGAGTTTATAATGTAAAAAGTAGTTCATTCTTTGTATTTTTTTCCTTTTAAGACAGGCACTGCAAGTAATTCCCTAAGAAATGCAGGCACAGTTCCACAATTGGTTCTGACTTTGCAGCCAAAATGTGAAGCATGTGCACTTTTCTTTTATACTTCATTTAATATGCCCAAAATATGTGGGTTGCATACAGACACTTAGGCATAAGTAACTGCCTAATCCACTTGCCAATGAGACACAAATGGTTATCATGCTAAAAATATGCTTCCAGAGGAATTAGCAGTGGGTTAGCAGAGGAGTTCCAACGCTGCATATGAAATAGTTTGTTGCTACAGTATCTCACTGCACACATTCAAGCACCTTTGACATACTGCTACAAAATCCCCAGACAGGATTCTTCACATTGCTGGGAAGGAGCAAGCAACCAATAGAAAGCTCCCAGATGAATAAAATAACAAAGAAATAAATAGATTAATTAATAAATAATACACCTCTACACCCAGTTAATCAATATTGCCTCCAGTGGCAAGTTTGCTTCCATGTGAACTTCTTGGACTCATTTTGAAGCTGACCTCTGGGTCTGGGAGTCAGGAGAAATAACATGTTCACTTTACAGTCTAGAGAAGGCTGACAAAACCAAAAGGATCATGTAACAGTTGTACACATGCTGGTGTCTGTCAAAATCTCTTCTGCAGACAACATCAAGCTTTGCTGCTAGACTTTTTTATTAACTTTTCAAAGCAGTGGCATGGCTTTGGTTTTAGATGATGCAAAGGACCACGCAAAGCTTTTGCTATAAAAGGAGAAAGCCACAGGATTCACTTAGACATGTGCAAGCAACTTGTTCTTTTTGTTAATATTTTACAGATTTACACTGAATATGAGTTAGAAGACCAGCAGAGTTCAGCCCTTTCAGGAGATGTAAGTATTTTTAGTTGGACAAAGTCATGAGTTAATTTCAAAGTGGAAGTCTACTAAGCAAAGTTATTCAGCACAGTTAAGGCATGGGTACACTCTTGGCTCATCACCAGGAGCACTGTATTACCCTGAAAAAATACATAAAGCAAGAACAGAAACATCATTTAAAAGAAAAAGAGAGAGGGAAAGTTAGAAAACTTCCGAAAAAAATTTCTAAACATGTTTTTTTCTAATGCATTCTAAATCCTGAAATTATATGCAAAGCTACAAGAGATGCCCCCAGGCAGTGCAAATATTAGATGGGACATACTCACTTGCGTGCCTTGCCCTGTGCTTGAGAGGTCTGTGTTCCTTTTCCGAGTGCTTGCTGTCTTCTCCCTGCACTGTGGCTTCTGCTGAGATTGCAAAGGAGAGGAGGGAAGGAGGTGCTTCTGACTGCCCTCCTTCCACTTGAGAATCTACACACCCCCTTTCAGACGGAGACCTGGGCGCTTCCTTCTCCCTGTCTGAGCAGTCCAGGATCACCTCCACCCTGGGGATAGATGGAGCTGCACCTTGGATCCTCTTGAACTCCTTGCTGCTAGAGAAGTGGACTACTTTGTTTGACCACTGGATGTTGCCCTCCTTCACAGCCAGGGGAACTGCGATGCGGGGGCTGCTCCCGCCCTGCTGTGCACTGGGGCCTCTGCCTGCAGGGGGGAACTCCTCTGCCCCCAGGAGAGTCACAGCAGGAGCACTGGTGGCCTTGTGGGCGTCATTTGAGAGGGACACCTGCAGCTCAACCATGGCACCTTCTTCTGCCACCCCTCTGACACCAGCCTCGTCTGTCACGATCACTTTAGGGGTGGCTATCACTTTAGGAGCAATTCTGTGGCTTTGTGTGGTCTCTTGTTTTGTTGCAGCAAAGTGTGTGTTGCTTTCTGCTGCTCCGTGGTGAGTCCCACTGTAAATCTCTGTGATGCATAAGTCTCCGTGGGGAATCTCTTGCTCTGTGTTCATTTGCAGTGTGGTGTTCTCCCCATAGTCCTCAATTTTTCTGTTCTCGTGCTTCCCATTTTCTCTTTCAGCGTTCAAGGTTTCATTTATTCCACTGGAGGATCTGCACATACATAAACAATTCAAGAAATTAAGCTGCTGTAAGCACAGCCATTGTAATTAGAGTTGCAAAGGCAATTTCTGCATAGTATTTCTCCACCCTAATTAATAGTGGCACCTTCTAGCAGGTCCATTTTAATGGAAGAATTTTCCCAGATTGTAGACATCTTAAATAGAAGCATCTTTGCATCTTTCAGAATTTTTCAACTTAGCAGTGCAGTAAGAAGGAAATTACATTACTCTGGTAGAGCTATGACCCCACTACTAACCTAAAATGTGAAACTGTATCATTCTTAACATCAGTGTGCTTTCACAGACACATTTTTGTTACAGAGTTTCCAGAGAAATGCTGCTGAGACTTGAGACAATACTTCTTCATATTTCACATGTCCTTGAGAAAACTGACTTTGCATGTCAGCACAGGAGTGGCCAAATTTTGGCTCTGTAGCCACTCCTGCAACTGTTTTAGGCGCCATCCTTACATGTGGTTCCTGTCCCAAATCATTCACTCTCTAAGGAATAGAGAAGTACTGGATAAGGATCAGAGGGAGGGAAATGAATATCTGAAATTCACATTCGAAGAATTCCTGAGAGGATCGTCATATACAATCCTTGTATATCATGGATTAATTTAAATATTCTGGGCCTATTCTGGTGATCTAGCAAAAAAGGGTAGTGAACCTGTACAGTATTTCCTACCTATTTAAAAATATACTATTTCCAACTGGAAAATGTTGTTCTCACTTACACAACCTACAATATATGTCAGTGTAGGTCCTTTTTCTAAACTATTCATTCCTGTGGCCCAGGTAAGATATTTGCTGCTCTTATGACACCTGGTGTACTCCTTAGCACTTTATTTATGTACTCTGGACCATACTGAGTACTATTAATTTGAGGAGAAACCTTGTCTGTACAGCAAGGCTGCAGCATGTTATTTAGAGCTTCTATCTGCTAGAAGGTAGCAAAGCACTTTTTCAAATGAGGGAAGTGGTAGGTGTCCTCAGTAAAGTATTAATATCAAGTACTAGGGAGGTTTTTGAGATCCAAAGCAGCCCTGGCTATTCTGAAACTTTGGAACCCCCTAGAAATCAAGGTCAGAAGAAGCAGCAGAAGGAATGAATCTGTCAGTGTGCTGAAGAAACTTCAATATCGCTCGCTTTTCAGGCATGCAGCTCACTGCTTGTGGCAGCCTGGGTCTGCCTCAAAGAGCATGAGACGGGTAACATCCATTTCACCACATATGGGGCTTGGTAAAGGTCAGGCAGATTTTCATTTAGGGAGCTCCTTGTGAGTGCTGCTGGATCCCATCGCAGGGTGCTGCTTGGATGATCAATTGTAGTGCTCCCGAGCACAGATAAATTACAGAGATCTGTAAACATTTCCTTCTAAGATATGGACTGGGGGCTGGGCCAGCTAAATGTTAGCCTTTATTGGTAGTTGAATGATTGTGTGTATGTGTGGGAGAGAAAGATTTCCACCTTAAAAGGCCCTTGCTACGTATGGATATACTTCTACTCTATATAGACATAATTGTGCATCCTGTGTCAAAAGGCAGAATACTGGGTATGATTTCTTTTTTGTAGTTTCACATTCTGTTTTGTCACATGATTGTTTCTGTTTCAGGCCTTTCCAGCTCACTGCAGGAACAACAGCCCTGGTGTAATTCCAGGAAGGAAGCAGAACTCCTAGAGTCAGCACGGCAGGGTTTGTCATAGGCTCATGTTTTTACTCTCTACATGGAGTATTTCATGTCGGCATGCACTGAGCACTCCCTTCTTCCCCCTAGAAATGTTCTCTCCAGACTCAGCAGTAGCCAGGAGCTGCTAACCCTGATGTGAGAAGGCCAGGCTGGCGTTTCAGTGTCTGTCCCCTCTCTGCACGGTTCCCGGATCCATCTGCTCAGCATTTGCCCAGTGTTTGCCGGGAAGGTCAGAGAGAAGCTCCCCCCACGGCATCTGGGAGTGCCCGCCCTGCAGGGTGTCGCTTTCCTCTCATCCTGTAAACCCAGCATTTTCTGGGCACTGCTGCTGGTCACTAACTCACTGTGGTTTTCACGGCATTGGGAAAACTTTTGGTAGACATCAAAGGCCAAGTAGCATTTTTAAAACTATTTTAAAAGCCCAATTTTACTCCAAGTAAGATTTGTAAGAGCAGAATTAGGTCAACAATTAATGCCTGTGAAAATCCATCCTTCATGCAAAAAATTCAGGGACTTTTCAATGCAAAATATTCTTCCCTGCTAACAAAAGATACTTAGATGTAAAGATCACCAGTGGAATGCCACTTAAATTATTCTTTCCTCATTCTTTCTAGCATTTTCTTGAGGTGGCTGCTAACAAGTGGCTACTCAGGAAAGGAAGAATTTTCTTCTCATTGCTCTCAAAGGATGCTAAGACACTTCCTGAGAAATCCTTCTGGGGGTTGTGCTGAGAGGGATAGTACCCACAAATGAGGTGGGAATGGAAGAGAAGTGTTTCAGTCCATTCTCCCATACCTGGGAAGATACAGACAGCAAGGACTGGGATTTGGGAGAGGTGAGCTAATGAGCAGAAGTTTAAAGATTCTCACAGTGAATTTTTTTAGAACATTTTAGTCACTTTCAGAGTGTTGAGCAACTCCAATTTTCCTAAAACTTCTGACATGGTTTCAGTCCATGAAACACTGAATTATATGTTATAAACACTCTGTTCTGGTTCTGATATTTTCTGATATTCTCATCTTTTCAGGACTTGCCTTGCTGTTCACCATGCATTCTAGCAGGGGCAATGGAGAGTCCCTTTCAGCTGCAGCATCCTGTGGCCTTCAGACAACTGAAATATCAGTTATGGAACAGCAACAGGCAGGAGTCAAAGTATGTGGAGCTATTTCTATGGCTGAAGAGAAGACAGCTGGTCAGCCACAAATATCATTCTTACAAGTGCAGTTCCAACAGCCACGTTATGAATTAAAAACAGAAGAATGCAACTATCACATGAGGAACACTCAGCTGCTCCCTGCTGAACCAGGAGCAGGAGCTGTGCGCTCTGGGGAAGATAAGATCTAATCCTCAGCTACCTCTGTCCCCCTGATCCTGTCATACTGATCCATTACTCAGCCCCAGACAACATGTACACACAGGCCATGAAAAATGTCTGTGATAAATAAAATGGGCACTCCTTGAGAGCATCTAGTTTTGAAGGCAGGCTGTCACTTTGAACTGCTAAGCACTTGAGGAAAGCTCCTTTGTGCAGGTTGCAGGAACCATGAGGAATTCCATATGCTGTGTAGACATCCCTGGTAGCCAGAGACAAGTGCCTGTTTTCAGCCTTTCCAGGGACACTGCTCTGGTAGCTGTCATGATGAATTCTGATCCTTTCCTGGTCCTGCCTGTGAGAGGGAGCTGCAGTAGCTCTGGGGGGAGCCTTAAGCCCTTACAAGGAGTGTGGGAGTTTCAAGAATTTTCTTCCTCTTCTTATCCCCACTGAAGGCAACTCAGAGTTCATCCTGTCTGAATTCACAGTCTGGGGAGAATGTGCTTTACTGTAGGTGGCTCTGAACTCAGGTTGCCTTTATTACACTGATGGCAATTACAGAACAGGCATTGGAATAGACTGATGTTCAGTGAGCAGTGATGCTGGCCTGCTTGCAAGTTTGCATGAAGCATCTCTGCTCTAAGAAACTCAAAGCATTTTCAAAAACTGAAATTCCCTCTCACTATTTTGCAAAGGCAGAAACTGAGACCCTGAGAGCTGTGACTTCCCCCACATCATCTAGTGAGGTGATAACAGCTACAGAAATAGAATTCATGACTTCCAGACCCTCTCCTCCTCCTGACCACTAACACATTTTGCCACCCAAGAAGACCATTTGCCATGTCATCATCGAGGCATATCTGGGTAGCACAGTTTCTCCATCTATACAGCCTTTGTTTTATGTAAGCCTCACTTCCCTATCTGTAGGGAATAACAACACTTCACTGCTTCAAAGGGGTGCAGGCAATAACTGAACTCAAGGCTCTGCAGTATGTATATATGGTAGTGGACACCTTGCAAGTATTAATACTTACATTTGGAGACTGTACTATTAATTCTGTGCCTGACTGCTGCTGTTCAAATTATATACATTAATTCCTTCAGCTCAAATTCTCTGTCTTCCTTTTCCATCCAAGCAGAGTTACAGACATTAACAACAGGACTATCAGAACCTCTCAGTATAAGTCTGCAAAATAAAGCCAGCATTTTCCAGGTGATTCACTGAATTGCACCAAAGCATCTGGAGCATTCCTTTACCTCTTGATAAGCATCTGCAGGACGTCAGTCAGGCTTTCCATCAGAACAATGATTTCAGCATAGGTCAGGTCTCCACAAGGCTTGCCATTGATAGACACCACCTCATCCCCCTCACACAGTCCAGCCTTGGCTGCTTTGCTTTTGCTGCGAACCTACAACAAGTCAAAGAAAAATTCCAAATTGCACAATTAGTGTTCATTTGAAAACAGCAGCAACCACGTCCTCAGCATACTTTTTGTCTGTGAAAAAGGACTGATAATATTGATCATAAACAAATTTACAGTAACACAAATTAATAACTTGCCTCAGTTGAGGTTAACACTATTCTGGCCAGTAATAATACAAAACCTGCTTTACTGAGCTTGTGAGCTAGGTGTCAAACAGGATGGATGAATTATTTTAAAACTGGGAGACATGGAAGTTTGAGACAGACAATCAATTGATCACAGTTTAGCAGAACTGCAAAAAACTGCCCCATTAGTTTCTCTGAAAATGAGCTGAAATCTGCACTAATATTGTAAAAGAAGAGTCTGTAAATTCAGCCTCTCTGGGCAGTGTATCAATAGCTACATGCTGGTCACTTTGTCCTTAGAAGCCCAACTGTAGTTTTAGTCTCCAAACTATAGACATCTGCATCCCTGGAGATCCTAAATCCATGTTTAGTCATGTGAGTAAGTGCCCTGATTTATTAAAGCACGCCTGTTATGGTTTAAACTTCCCTGTTAAGTTCTCATTCAAGAATCCTGTGCAGCTCAGTTTTTCATTTTCACTCCTTTTTCCACTGGCAGTGTGTTCTAACTTATCACAGTCTTTGCATAACAAAACCCAGACAGCTCTAACACCACTCAAGGTATGCCTACAGTTGATGGCTATTTTTGAAGTACATATTTGGCAAAGAGTGTGTTATATTAACCAGGATTCTTGCACAAGTCTATTTTAGAATGACATATACACAAAAAAGGCTGTCCTTGAGTTCTTTGAGCTCCATTTCTACCTGTTGGTGTGAGTACTTTGGCCTTATCCCACATCCAGTTCATTCAGTGTGCTTCCCTTGTTAATTCTCATAGTGTTTTCTTGAATTTTTAGGGAAGTAGCATTTCTACTACACTCACAGTGGCAGAGTCAGTTCCTACTCACTGTAGGAAAACTACTTCTGATATACTCTGGACCTGAGGGTGAAACTGCCCTGCAGACTCATGGAATTGTCCCAGATTTTCTTTTAAGCCACTGAGCTGGTACCTAAGATACATTTCAGAAAGGAAGTTCCTTGGAGTCAGGATGATGTGGGCCACAGCAGTAAGACTGCACATTTTACTGTGGCAGGGCCACCATGCCTATCTCTGCTGTTTCAATTTCCACATTCCTATATGTCACATTGTGGCTCTTGGAGCAGTGAAGGAACAGAAGCCTGGTGCATACAGAAGCCAGTTTCTACCTTGCAGAGTTAACATTTACAAATATGGAGTGGTATGCTGCTCTGTTTATCTCCCCTTGGACAAGAGCATAAACATCCTTGTGCCTTGGGAAGAAATGACACTTTAGACAGTGCCTAGAAGGTTTTGTTTCATATAAGAGCTAGAATTTGGGATGAGGTCTAGTTACTGTCTTTTTTTAAATAGGAGGGTATGCTATTAAAATTTTACAAGACATTCTTGGCCTGAATGTAAATATTTAATCTAGATGCCATGAAGAATTTTGAGTGAGCCTTTTTCAGAAAATCTATAAACACCCATTATAGAAACCTGTGAACTCCAAAATAGCACAATGTGATACCTAGACTGTGAGAAGAAAACTTGTTTCTCTTTCTTTTTTTAGTGTTTGAGGGACTCCTTGATAGCATTAAAAAGAAAACACAACAGACAAGGAGATAGATTGATTTTCTTTTCAAAGTTCTTAAAAGGTTTTCTCAGTCCATTTTTTCTGCCTTGTGAATTGTTGAGAGATCACAATTCTGAGAAATATAAAACTGCATGCAAAAACACCCTCCCAAATTTGAACAATATCTGTATAAAATCACCTCAGTATTAACCTTTTATTTTTTTTTTTTGTATGTTTCTGTTGGGGTAATAAAAGGGAAGGGAGAGCACCCAGAAGAAAATAGGCAAGGGCAGGTTATGTGGTAAATTATAGCAGGTTGCTTTTAGGATAGAATATCCCATCATCATTCATGTTATTTCAGCCTCAGCATAACACCCACTTACCCACAATATGTAGACTGCTTTGCTAGGCAAGCTGCAATTGTTTCTGGCTTTGTTTATTTGTTTTCACTGGAAACCCACAAAAATGAATAAAAATTTACTCATGTAAACCAACACTTTTCAGATTTCTGGGAAAAATAAATAAATAAATAAGAAAGAAAGAAGACCCACCCAGAACAACAACAACAACAAAATTCCAAGAAGATTTGTGGAAAGAAAGATCTCCCTGGTAAAATATGTGTTCAGTGGACAGTTTTCTCTCAAAGTTTTGGCAGAAAGCCTTTGAGGAGCTCACTGGGAAACAAAAGCTGCTTTTGTTAGCAGAAATGCAACTTGGTCACACAGGAGACAGTAAGAAACCTTTATCCAGTTCTTGGGGACTTAAAAGGTTATTTGCTGTAAAGCAGGAGAGATTCTTATAAAACCAGTGATTGCTCTTGAGTGCAGTCCTGGCTTTCTCAGGTACTTGTTACTTCTTTGTACTTGAAGTTTTCCTGAGGAAGAAAATGTGAGTTTCCCAATAAATTGTTTTGAATGGGATCTCACCAAAAAAAAAAACAACTCGAAAATATTTTCTTTGCTTTCCAATGTCTGCAATACCAGTATAAAACAGCAAAACTGGGCTGATGCTGTTAGTGCTGAACATGTCAAGATACCAGCTGCTAGTGGGCACCTTGAAGAGTTCCACTCCATTTTCAGCTGGTACTGCCTCTATTTCCTGCTCCCCCTCAGTCAGGACTCTTTATTTTTCATGTACCTGAAGTGAGTAATTTCTTTTTATTCCCAGATTTCTCCTGTATCTAGAATTTCCCACTATCAGGAGTGCTCTTTGATGATTAAAATGTCATGTGCTGAGCAATTCCTCACATCCACAGAAATATTAAACTTAGGAGAAAACTGTTCCATGCTATGTGAAGAACTTGGCCTGGGTGTTCACTGTTGTCTGAGCACCCCAGGCAATCCAGGACCCCATGATACCAGTTCAGAGGCAGCAGGGACTGGGGGCTGTCCAGAGGCTGCTCAGGAGGATGTATGAGGACTTCAGGTGGAAAATGTGAGTGAGCAAGGTCTGGGTGCTGTGCTGGCCTGGTGAGACATCACCTCCCAAAGAACAGGTACGTGGGGAAAGTGTAGGACAGGAGCTTTGGTGGTGCCTGTGGGATGCTGCTGGGGCTGGAGTAGCCATGGATGCTCAGAACATGGGGCAGTTCCAGTTTCTTCACCAGGAAAGAATAAATGGATGGATACACAGTGGCAGTGCTCTTGGGAGTGTGGGGAAAAGGTATTTTTAGAGAAAGCAAATGGGAGGGCCCAGCCCTCATCCTGTGTACACTGTAGTGCTTTTAATTTAAACTAGATCAAATCTTCTGCCAACTGGAGATTCCTTCCCACATAACTAGATCTCCTTTGATTTCATCTGAAAGCACTCCAGTTACAACCCAGAACTGTTCCATGCTATGAAACAAAGTATGGTAAATCAGGAATAACAGAGAAATTTGCTTCAAAAATATTATCCCAATGAAGCTAAAAAGCTGGAGTAGATGCACCTGTTACTTGCTGTGGCTACAAGTGGATGCACAGACAGCAACTGGGGCTCAGCTGACCAGCTGATGATTTTGGGTGCATGTTTGAGCCCTATAATAAGCAGATCAGGGTTGAGGTATGTTGAACCTGGTAACAAGGTCAGTGAGTTGGAGTTTAAAGTGAGGCAAATGGACTTGAGGACACTTTGCAGTCCAGGTTCTCTAATGGCACAATGAGGAATTATTAAGATTTTTTATCATCTTTTCATCATCTTTACCAGTGTTTTTTGTTAAGGATGATGTGCATCTTAATCTTGTCCTGGAGTTAATTTATTCTGGAGCCAGGAGTACAAACTTTTATCTGGGACGTGTCTAAGTGCTGTGCAGCAGGTACAGCCTGAGTGAGCAACCAATCTGAAGAAAAGAGCACTATAACCATAAGCACAGTCCATTTAGCCTAAAATTATATCGAATAAAATAAGACTTACGTAGCTTTAAAATATACATATATTTGCATTGCAAAATTCTGAATTTAAAGCAAGCTTTCCAAAACCATGAGTTATTTTCAGAATTATTTACTCATCCTTTTTCAGTTTGCCAGCAGCTTACAAACAGCAGAACAGGAAATACTGCCACTGCCAGTGGAAATATCCTTCCCTGCATTTCAGGCACCTTGTTCATACAGACAGGGTAGTTTCTTCCATTGAGGGGTCATCTCTGGAAGAGCCTATTCAGTTGGATATCCTGTCTGATTCCTGAAGCCTCCTTTGAGCTGCTGTTGCCCCTCAAGGTTTGAAGCTGGTTCCTGGAACCTTATTTACATGTGTGTCCTCAGTGGCAGTTTTGGGTCTTTGGCTGGCCTTGTGTTCTGCTGTGATGAAATATGTTGCCCAAAATAGCAAGGCTTACCAGGCAAGGGACTTCTCTAGATCAGTTGTCCCTCCTCATTATTGTTTACTACTTTAGTTATGTCAACTGCAAACTTTACCAGCAGTGACCTTTTTGTTTTCTTTTAAACTGGTGAATAAACATTAATAGCAAAGGACATGTCCTTTGGGTGCTGTTATACCCTTACTGAATAATGATTGCCCAGATTAATGTTACCTTCTCAGACCCAAAAACTAGCCAGCTTTTAAAGCAGTAATTTTTACTAAGTAGCAAACTGTGCTCTTTGATGTCTTGCAGAAATGTGTTTAATAAATTTCTATCTAAACCCTTTTTAAAGTAATCATTAACCTAAATCTTGGGATTAGTACCCTTACTGTTTAGAACTAACTAACTAACTAACTAACTAACTAACTAACTAACTAACTAACTAACTAACTAACTAACTAACTATTAATATAATGACATTGTTTAAATGTGCCTTGTGTTGAGTTATTTTTAATTGTTCTGTTGTATTGCCAGAGATATGAAATGGTAAAGAAACAGAGAAAATAGGTGTCAGTATGCAAGAACGTGGGGCTGGAGAGACACTGCTGCTTCTTTTGATGATCATACTGATATTAAAGCAGTAAGTAAGTAAGATGCACTCCTTTCACAAGTCATACTCTCTCTAAAAGAAATAACTTGCACTATAACTTTGACACCCTGAATACAGTTCTGATGTTTCTAAATCCATTTTTTTTTAATTTACAGTCAGATACTTTAATTTTGAGAGAAAGTATAATTAAGTTAAGAATCCAAGTTAAATGGGTTATGTGTCAGAAATTGCAATGAAGTCAACTGACTTGAATAGGCCTAGTCCTGGCCACAAAAGAGGTGGTGATTCAAAGTGATTGAAAAGACAGGAGAAGTGATGAAGTGATGAAAAATCTGAGCCATCAGAGAAAGTTTTATTCTGCTTGCTGACAAAGTGATAGATGTGAAAGTATCAAAGTCTAGTGGAACTCAGCTTTGCCACTTAACTAAATACTAGTTAGTATTGCAACAATTAAAGGCCTGCCTGTTAATTGCTGCAATAAATTTATCTGGCTAACATGTTTTTCTTAAATATTTTGAGGCCAGCATAAATAAAGTAATGTATTCACTACTTAGATTAATTTTATCAGACATTAGGTCATACTTTCCAGAAGTTATTTTTTCTCATTAATTGATTAGCTAAGTGTTAGTCATGAAGTTCAGAATCAGCAATCAATCAGTGTTTCCTGCAGACAGTATTTTAAAAAAATCCCAAAACCCACCAAAAAAGGCACTTCATCTCTTCTGTTAAAAATCCTACATCAAGGACAGTGGCTGGTAAATGTATTTAAAAGTATTTGGAAGTTATCTGTCACTCTAATAAAATGAACAATGATTTGCTATGAGAAGGAAGCAGAAGCACTCAGAGTGACAAATGTTAATCTATAAGTAGTTTGACTTGTATGAAGTTAGGGAATTAAAAATGAAGTTACAAATCAAATTAATTCAGCAACAGTTTATAAATAAGGCTCTAGGGCCTTGTTTGGCAATGGTTATGCATGCAGGAGTTCTTTAGACAGACAAGTAGCCCTCAGTTAGTGAGCTTTTCGGGGCTTAGATATGAAGGACTGTACAGTAAGTTAAGCCTACCTCCTAATGTGCTTGGGGTTTTTAGGCATCTCCATAGATCCTTTAAATAGCTCAGAGGCTGCAGGCTGGTAAACAGTGCTATTGCTAAATCAGAGGGGGTGATGAAGGGACAAGTTCACATCCCTTGTCTTCTCCATGGTTTCTGAAGAGGACTTCAGTCAGGTTTACAATGAGAACATCCAAATGTATTTCCACCTTAACGCTTTCTTCCCCATCCCCAAGCACTGCCATCACAAGTTATAATGTGGGCTGTATAAATAATGAGTCTTAAGGAAAAAAAGTGGCCCATAAATGAGGAAAATTGGAAGACCTTTGTGCTCTTAAATTTCTGTTTTACCATGTATATAAAGAGAAAGTAGCTGTCAGTAGAGAGATAGTGATGTGCAGACAGGAGTCATCAGATCTTCAGGAAGGAAATTGGAGCCACTTGTAAATTTAATGGAGTAATTGTAGCAGAGGGGTTCCTTGAGAGGTTTTTAAAGCCATATAATTAGGAAATATTCTTGCCTAGAACTCTTGCTTTACATCCACATAAATTCATTAGAAATACCAGGTTCTGGTTTAAACTGAAGGCATTTTTAGTAGGACAGGGCTCAAGCTTATGGATTGCATTTTGAGCAAAATGGGTAAAATGCTATTGAGGTAACAATGTCATTGATGGAGCTGGAGTGGGATGATTTACCTGGGTGTATGGATTCTGTATACAGACTCCACGATGGCTGCATGCATTTTACTCTTAGAAAGGGCCTCTTTGAGGCTGGCATACCAAATTTTAGTCTGCTTTTATTAGCCATGCTGTACTTGAGCATGAGTGTGCTGCATGATGTGGCTCGAGCTATTTGCATCTGTGCTGCCTGGAGGTGGCTTTGCGCCAAGCTGATTCCAGTTCTCATCCTCTCTGGACTGAATTTCTCTACCAGATAAGCTACTTTCTTTCAGAATCAGTCAGGGAAAAAGCCACAAAGTAAAAGCTTAAGACAGGGCAAGTTCCCTGGGATTGTGAGATCCAACTGCTCCCTAGCTCCTCTGAATGTATGGGAATGCAATGAGGAGCCTTGCCCCAGAGCTACAGCTCAAGTGCTGTGACTTCAGCTACTATAAATATAGATAATAAGTATAGAGACATTATGAGTATAAACTACTTTCCTATATTTTACCTTGAAGTCTCTGTGTCCCCTCCTTTGGGGATTGTATGCAGTATTTACACAGTAAGACTAGTGAAAGAATGGAAATGCCTGTCAATTAACTGGGTTAAACAAAGATGCTTCTAAGTTATCTCCCAAACAGTTTTCCTGAGAGCAAGCTTTGAATAATGAAGTATCTTTGGTTTGTAAGGTAAGCACAAAATATTTCCTCTCACCAAATTCTTCCCAGTAGCAGGACAATTATATTGGGAATTGGGCAGTTCAGCCCACTTTTTTCTCCTTCTGGTCTTAAAGGAAACCTCCTAGAGGCATCCACTTTCATGTCTATCTGTACAGGTAATTATCTTTCTAAATGGGTTATGAGACAAAATAACCTTAAAGACATCAAAGGAGAAAATAGTTAATATGCCCATCCATAGTTTTATTACTAAATGTTCAAAAAGCCTTTACAGAAGGGAAGGTAGAAAAGCCCTCTTTGAATGCACAGGAGTGTTGCCATTGCTTATCACTAAGATCATCTTAGAAAAAATTGAATGCTGGTATATTATTATAGTAGCTTATGGCAACACAGGAGATCTAGGATGCTAAGCAATGTAAAACAAAGGTACTTTTAAACTTTAAAATCCATGGATCCCATTGCAAAGGTTCTGGTTTTACTTAGCAACTCACAGCTAAAGCAGACTTTTATTCGTGGTTTGCTCATGTAGAAGTTCATGGGACATTTCTGCAGAGAGGATATGGTACCATATTGTTTTACTTTTTGATTAATTCTGTCTCCAGTTCTTCTGCTGGGCTGTACATGTGAAATCATACTTCTTGATTCTGGATCAGTTCAGTGACTGTTGTCTCCTCCTTCCCACAGTGTCAGAAGTACTTAAATAAAGGTTCAGATCTTCGCACTGTCTATTTGACAAATGCAGTTTGGTAGAACTTCTTGCACATTCTGTCGTGGGAGGGTTACAGAACCTGTTTGGCCATTTGTATATTGACAGAGCACTTGTGCCATTTGGACTCAGAGAGCAGACTGATCTCAGTGAGAAGAAAAGCCTGCTCAAATTCCCAAAAGCCTTGCCTAATGTACTAGTGTATCATCTTACTGGCTGTTGCCTTTTTCTGGCAGAAATCCAAAGTTAGCAGCTGAAGAAGAGATGAGATAATGACCTCTGAAATATTGATGTGGTATGCTGGCGACACAGCATATTTCCCAACAGTGAGCTTGGGTGTACGGCACTTAAAGTCTGCTGTTCATTTTGTACAGCAGATCCAGTGCATGGCCTTTCTTGGTGTGTACCATTGCATACTTGTAGCTGATGTGTCAAAACCAAAATTTTGTCATGCTGCTTTAACTTTTTACAGTGAATTTTTGCTATGGTGGAACATGTGACTAGGGGAGGAACGATGCCATAGCTTTCAGTATGGTAGATGTGCACTGATTGTTCTATTTCCATTCCCCTTTTCTTCTTGCACTGCTTGAGCAGTGACTGGCTGTATGTTTCCTGCCTTATTTCTGAGTCCTAACCAACTTTGATCTCTCCATGAACACTGTAGCTATGTTTTCATTTCTTCCTTCCCACTGTTCCTCATGCAGAGAGATAATTGCATTGTCAGAGCTTCTTTGGGATTGAGCATATAATGCACCTTTACTGAGTGCTTTGGTATAAAGGTAGAATCAAAAGTCTTTAACTGCAGTATACCTTATGTCCTGGAGATTAGAATTTCTATAACGATAAGGTCAAGGGAGAATAAATAGAGATAGAAAATTTCTTTATTATCTGCTACTGAACAGTTGGAGGCCACAAGTGCTACAATAGACAGTTCTTGTGCTAAGTATATCCACTGCCTAACCTGGGGCTGAGCTCTTGTCACTGATGAGCAGAGGAACTGCAATATGCCTGCAGTATTTGTACAGTTCCAAGACCATACACTGGGAGTTTCCAGTAGGAAAAGGGACACCTTTCGTATACCAAAATTGCAGTCAAAGCACCAGTAAATGAAAGGTAAAAAGCAAAACCTGCTACCTGAAAGTACTTACCTGCTGGTGCTGCTAAAAGAATGATGGTATATCATATATGCACACTGTTACAAAGAGAACATTTTTAGCCTAGATTTGGGGTTGCTGGGAGAAAATAGCAAATGTATGTGAGGTAACTGAACCCTTCAGTTTCTTAAAAAAGGAAAAAGAAATTAGTTTGCTGGAGGTCTTTGTACTTTCCCTGGTTTAGTCCAAAGCATGTTTGTGTAATTTGATGCTTTGACTTGTGACTTGCCTTTCAGATTAAGCAACGTTTTGGGAGGGGGACATGAGGGGCACGAGGGTTTTTTGGGGAGGTAGCAGTAGGGGGGATGACTGGCTTCTTAGTGACACACAGCCTATAAATCCATCCTGCTGGCAGGCAAATGAGCCACTCAGTTTACTGGTGTGCACTTGGTCAAATCCACTCATTCCTAGCCTCATATCCTGTATCAATTACTCTGTTCTGTGTGGCTCCCCTGTCTCATTTTCACTCCATTGGTCATCTGCCCAAATTCTCTTGATGCAGGGGGGATGGGAACAGGCAGAGAAGGAAAGACCAGGAGGGTTCTCATTACAAATCTGGGTTTGAGACAACACATTTAATCCTTAAAGCAAAACTGCTCCAGTGACAGTTAAAATGTTCAGTCTCCGCAGTCTATTCCCTGAAATGGTATTGTTTATTACAATCCCTTAACATTATGTCATGAGCTTGCAAATACATGAGCACGCCATATGATCATCCTCCCAAAAGGAATAGCAAAGGCAGCAAGAAGGAACAAATGCCGTCTTACAGGTTTCTGTTTCAGCAAGGGCTGCAGCTATCGCTGTCAGTGATGTCAAGGTTATCCTGAAATGTGTGCCCAGTGATGTATTTCTTGCTCCTTGCCTCACTGCTGAGGCAGCAATTCAGTCAACACCATGCAGAGGTAACTGAAGGCTTTGCCTCACTCCCAGTGGAGAAAGCAGCGGCCCCGTGTTTATTGTGGGAGCTTTCTGTGTGTACAAAGCTCAGCACAACTGGGCCAGATCTCAGATTACAGGGTAGGGGTCTTTGGTGGCTGTATTAGCACAAATGAGAGACTTTGTTCAAAGAAACCAAATACCATGAGCATCTGGTAAAGGCAGCATCTAGATAATATACATTAAGCAGTTATTGTGTTATGTACAAGCAAAGTACCCAATGCCAAATAATCTTCACAGGAAAGCGCAGTCTTCCAAGTCATTTGAGAAGTATGAATCAAACAGTGGCCCAAACTCAGCTGAAAGCTCCTTACAGGGGCTGTGTTCCAGCTCCTAGTGCTTGTGGTCATCTTTACCTGGACTGTTCACCTAAATAAAATTTAAAATTAGCCTATATAAAAATAGTCCTGTGTGAAAGCTGCTAGATTTATTTACCAGGGCTTCACATGGAACTCTACAACGTCATTCTCTCTTGAACTGTATCTATTCCTTCCACTTCTCAAAATAAGTCAGCTAGATTCAAGCTTCCCTACACTTCCCAAGAAAGTTCTTACTGCCAAATTTCAAAACTGCCTGCTTCACTGAATTTTCACTCTTCCTTGACGCTTCTCTAATTGCTCAACTCTTCATATCTGAGACAGGTAGTGTAGAAATTTATATTGACTAGTAGCTTTAGCCATGAGATACAGTTTCAGACAAGTCTCCCAACACTCACAATTTAAACAAACACTCAAAGAAAGCATGCAGAATCAATTACCAATCTTTTAATTTCCTTAGCATGCCCCCTGCTTAGGGTGTAATGTTTTGAAACAAGCTTTTAGAACTGAGGCAATCTCAGGCGACCCACCTTGGTGTTTAGGAGGAAAAGCTGTGCCAAAGCTGGCGAATGTTCTGTGGGCGCCAACACATAGGTTCATGTGAAGGCCTTCCAGTGTTGCCTGGCTGCAGTCCTGGACAGCTCCTGTTTTGTGACTCATCAGGAAATTTGGATGTTCATCAGCCTCACCTCTCCCTGGTGACTCAAATGAAGCTGGCCAGGAAAGGAGCAATGATGGCTCTGAGAGGGGATGAACACCAAGGATATCCAAGCCTGGAGGAGGCCAGAAATCTGGGGAGGTCAGTGGTCTATTTCTCCTCCCAGAAAAGGAGACAAGGTTTCTGTGCTTGTGCTGGAAGCCCTAATGATGGGGGAAATGGAGGCTGGAGACTCCTGAGAGATGTTTTTAAAAGCTCCAGGGAATTAAGAGACAAAAGTATTCCCTTTGAGGGCTTTCTCACCCGCCTGGGCAATAACACTGGGCAAGATTTTTAACCTGTGCTTTTAACCAAAAAATTAAAGCCTATAATCTGTCATGAAGATTTCCTTATCTGAGTCTCAATTTTTAAAGAATATTTCCAGAATTTTCCTAGTTTTAATTTTATCCATTTTATCAAGTTCTAAAATGGCCATAGATTGATTGATGCAAACTGTCACAAGCATTCATCTTTCTTTTTCAGTAGCTTAATCTGAAGTGGCTTTAACCAAAGACAATTATACACAGGAATAAGTATTTCTACTGAAAGGAGCACTTTGTCACCCCCTTAATCCTTTCTTGTGAAGGCAGCTCTTGAACACATGTGACAATCATGCAGGTTTCATGAAATGGACATAGAGCATAGTATTCATGATCTGTCTTTCAGCTCCTAAATAAAATCCTGTGTAAGTCAGGTGTTGGTTGGTGGGACCAACCAAAGTATCTTACAAGTAGAGCCTGAGACTTGCCCTGGAACTGAAGGCTGAATGAAGAATGAATCTCTCCCAGGGTAGGCTAGAATAATGGATTGATGCAAACTGTTACAAGAATTCTTTTTTTTTTTTTTTCAGTGGCTTAATCTGAAGTGGCTTTAACCAAAGATAATTATACACAGGAATAAGTATTTCTACTGAAAAGATCACTTCGTCACCCCATTAAATCCTTTCTTGTGAAGGCAGCTCTTGAACACATGGGACAATCATGCAGGTTTAAGATCAGTACTCACATTTCATAATTTGGAAATACCAGCAATTTCAAATTCATGTTAAGTATGCTTTCAGGAGAATATTACAGTGGTAGAAGGTGAACTATTTTGGTATGGCAAATTGCTAGTAGTAGTCAGAACACTGAGGAAATGCTGTTTTACTCCAACAGTAATTGTGGAAGCTGAGCCAGACTTCTGGGTCCCATGTCCAACTGTGGCTGTTGTCCTTGCACATTTGTGTCTGAGGCCAGTCTAACACAGAGGTGCTGAGCTCTGTTTAATGCTCCTGGACTTAGTGCTCCCAGGAATTAGACCTCCTATTCTTACAGTCTCCAATTCCAGCATGCTGGCAGAGTTGGCTTGTTTAGTCCCTGACTTTAGTAAGAGCAAGTTGTCAACATCTTCAAAGGCTGGATGAAGAGGATTTGTGCTCCCCCTGCCCATTCCTTTCTGTGTATTCCCAAGAGGAATGGCTGCCTGAGAACTGGAAAAAACTGCTCCCCTGATGTGTGAGATTTCTGTTTGTTTGTTTTTGTCCTGTTGTTCTCAGTGCAAGTGTTGGGCTTAACTCAGTATAGGATATCATGCCCAGCCAGGCAGTCTGGGAAAAGCTGGCAGTTGTGTCTGGGGGCAGGGGTGGGGGGCAAAGAAAGTGTTATTTTTGCAGAGCTGTAAATTCAGCACCTTTTGCCAGTGCTGCATCTTTTTTATATTGCTTGTATCTGAGAAGGTATTGCTGCAACAGCACCAGCTGCAAACAAAATCTTGTTTGCTCCAAGTTCACCACAGGACAGGTCATGCATTTTGAACATTTGCGGGACACTCGCAAAGGAAATACAGAGCGTGCTTTCCAAAAGCTTCAGCTTGAAATGCAACAGTTTCCTTGCTGCCTTGAGCTTCAATGTCAAAGAGATTCTATTTTTAGAGAGAGATTCTACTCAAAGAACTATATAAGGCTGTGCTGGGGAGACCATTCCTTTTTATTATAGATGAGAGTATTAGTTACTCAATTGGGAAGAAAAATTCTGTATAAAAGTGACAACCACAAAGATACTCTCATCTGGTTCTCTTTTGTGGGTGAGAAGGAACTAAGATGAAACCTGAAGACTCAATATTTGCTTTTCACTATTCCAGTTTCTCTCAACTTCTTGAAACAAGTGCTTTAGGCATTTAAAATGTCAGACAAGGCTCTTGATCTGAAGTGATGATGCAAGAGGGAAGAGATAACTCCAAGCAGAGTTTGATGCCAAAAGACAACTTGCTATGCTAACATGTGACAACACAAGGGGGAACTCCACAAATAATCAATGTTTTATTCATGGAGAAACTAAGTAAAACGTGATGTTACAGATTCACCCTTTACAGGTACATATTTATTAGTTATCCTGAGTACAAAGTGCACCTAAACTGAATGAGTGCTGCAGCAAAGCCATCAGAGACAGTGGTCAGGTGGGCTCAGAATAGTAGTCATAGCTAATAGCAGGAAAATGGAAGAGTATCTGAAGTTCTGGCTTTGCTAGGAAGCCTTCTTCTGAAGCTTGATTTTTAGTCACATAGAATCACCCAGGAAACACCTAACTCTGTTACCCTTAATCTCTGGCTTTGGAGAGAGGAAAAAGATCTGTACAGAATTGAACAAACTTGTGTTGTCAATTCATGTTCCCACTGTGATTTCTTCCACAGTTTGGAGAGGAACTGTTGGGCTTCTGGTCTGGTTGGACAATCATGACTTACAGACTGCTGGTGTTTGTTTACAACACAATGGTGTTGCTTAATCCTATTTGTCTCTTACAGCAGCATTTCAGTAAGAAAATGTTTCTTGTTTTGTTTTAAAGAAGTGCAGCCCAGGTGACACAGGTTTTAGCAGCTGTTGCCAATGTTAGCACAGCAGCTGGAGCCAATTTGGTTTTTGCTTGAGTAAGGACTCAATGAGGTAAGAGAACTAAATTAAGGACAGTGGATCCACTTCTTCTGTAGTCCAACACAGCTCCTGTGAGGAATTCTGAATTAGGGATGGGACTGAAATCATGCTGGTCTTACCTTGCCCAGAGTTTCTACTTCTGTTTTTCTATTGTCTGGCTAGCTGTGACATAACTTCTTTGGCTTTAGGGGAATAAAGTGAGGAACACCTACACTGAATGAGGGGTGAAAAGCAGCAGCTGGAAGTAATGTGTGCATTCCTGTAACAAAAGGAAAGACAGTGCCCTTGGGTTGTGCAGAGGGTAACACAGGGTTACCCTCTAACAGGCTAGGTGGTGGCAAATTGGAGTATAGGCAGCAATGGCTGAACAGTTTGAACGAGGGAAATTCTTTAATCCACTCAGTGCACTGAGCCAGGAATAGCAGGAGAAATAACATCTCTACTTTGACCTTTTTTTATTATTATTATTTTTATTCAAAAGAAATAAAATTACGGGCATCTAGAAGCACACAGCACACTGATCCTGCCTTATTATTAACAGCATGAGAAGCAGTTCAAGTATGTGGGGGCCCAGGGGCACTTTTGCAGAGTGATTGGTGAAATCGGCGTTAGTGACTGACGCCGCTGCGGCCCGGCCCAGCTGGCCCTTGTTGGAGTTTGGGGGCTGCGCCTGAGGGCCCGAGCTGAGGGACAGGGAGCGGGGCATGCTTCCCGCGCTTTTCGCGGTCCCGTGCTGCTCCCTGGCGGCCGGCGCTGAGGGCGCGCCCGCCGTCAGGGAATTGCAGGAATTCTGAGGCGTCATTCCTGAAAAACCTGCGGAACGCGGCCCTAACTCTGCTATACCGTCCTGCTAAAGGCCTTACGCGTTCTCCAGGAGGGGTCCGCACAAAGCAGCCCCCCCACCCGTACGGGAGTCGGAAGTGCCTCTTCCCCGTGAATTGCCACTGTCCCTGCCCTGAGGAAGCCCCCCAGAAATGTCGCCATGACCGTCCCCTCGTCCTTGCCCGTGTGCCCGCTGTGCCGGCTCGCCCTGCCGCAAAGGCGCGTTCCTCACTCGATCCCCTTGGCAGCTGGCTCCAGGCAGGAATCCCGGGCTGTCTTTCCACAGTTCCTGGACAGTTTCCTTCTGGGATTAAACAAATCCCCGCACTGTTTCCCGAACGAGCAACTGCCTGAAGGTTTGGTAATTAATTCTGACTTTTGCGTGCTGTGCATTCAGATGGCAATGAACGTTTTCCTTCTCGTTTTTTAATAACAGACAGAGATTTTGATATTGACAAGTCATTTCTTAAAATGTTGTACATCTGGTCAGTCATTTGTCTTAATGTGTTCTTAAATAATTTCTCCAGTGTGGTTTCCACTGAAATTTTCATGCTTCACTTGTAAGATACTGTTCTGCACTTGAATTTGTTTTTATTTTGTTAGCTACTGTCCTAAGGAGATCAGAACTGACAGTTGCTAAATAACTAAAAGCTTCCATTTGATCAACACTACCTTTTAAATAATAACATAAATGTATTACATAGTGTTTCCATTGGTAAAATGTAAGTACAAATGTCCATTCCAAGATAATAATAAAGGACTATAAGCGCCAAGGCACTTTTGGACCTGAGAAAATGAAGTATTAATGAAGCATCTTTTTTGTTTGATTACAGCAAGGTATATAATCCTGTATCACCTGAGCTTTTGGCATTGGTTGGGTATGTCAAAGAAAAAGCTTGAAACTCCTGAAAACCAGGGAGACACAACATCATATCTGAAATTTTAATTGTCATCAATTGATCATCTGAAATGGTTAGTACAGGAATACATATATGATCATTTTAATTGGTTTATATTTATATTTCCATTGCAAACTATTTTTAAAATATTAACTTCAAGATTTTGGTGCCAGTATAAACTTAATCTGCAATTTTTTCTGAAGCTTTGTTCCAATGTCTGTCTCTTGTGCCCCTCTAGATAAGCACACTTCTGTTTTCTAGGCTCGGTAGTCTCCAGTCATGTAAGACAGTAACATATTCTGCATGTTAAAAAGTTCCTAAATGATATATTGAGCCCAAGCACTTCTTTAGCACAAAAGAATAAACATTTCTTACTAAAATGCTGCTGTAGGAGACAAATAAGATTAAGCAACACCATTGTGTTGTAAACAAACACCAGCAGTCTGTAAGTCATGATTGTACAATTATTTCCTGAGGCCTCCTCTTATTAACTGAAGGTTAACTCAGCAGCACAAAATGCACAATGCTACAAAAACCAGCTGCACTGTGCATGTGTTTGTACAAGCCTGAATTTAGTTAAGGATAAAGATTTATTTGAGAAGCCACCAATTTCCAAAATATTGGTAAATATCTTACTACTCCTGGAGTCCTTTTCTGCTGCTGTTTTGAAACATATTTGCTGTGATACTTGCTCTGACTGTCCAAGAAACGAGTAAACAAACTGGGTAAAAGAAATTATATTGAGGGGAAATGCTGAATAGTTCTTTTTCTGTTGAGTACCTTTAAGTATTGTCTGATTGTACATGGCCATAAGTGTTTGTCATTAGAACTGAATATTTAAATACCACATATAGAGAACACCAGGCAAATGTAGGATATGGTTTTTTGCCTTTTACCCCACTATCCTTGCTTTTTTTTAATACAGAAAAAATATTATAAAAGTTTTATGGAATTATCATAAAGCATGCATATAAAAAACGTAACTGACACTATTAAAACCATACTTTGATGAATTTAACTGTCCCTAGCTTTAGAAAGTTCTGGATTTATCTGAATGGTGATCACCACCAGAGGGCCCCAGTCTCTCTTAGAACAAACCAGATTATGTATTAAAATAGGGTAGTGAAATTTGGTCCGTTTTGATAATTACTGATTTTTTTTTTTTTTTTTTTTTTTTTTTTTTTTTTTTTTTTTTTTTTGCTCCTGTTGCTAAGGTACGTACACTACACACACGCACGCGCGCGTGCTGTGCATTTGTACAATGCAATATAATGTGGCTAATTATAACAACAAACACCTGCACGGTAATGGAGTCTTATTGTCTTATTTTGGTGGAAAGCTTTGCCACCGGTGCAGAGTTTAATTGTGCTTGTCAGGTGAGCCTGATATTTTGTGGTGAGAGGTTGCCGAGTCAGCTGGCGCTGCGGCTGAAGTTAATCTGTTCCCTGACCGCTCTGTGCTCGTCTCAAACACCAGAGGGCAACAAATCCCCGCGGAAGGAAAATGAAAATGTCTGCTCAGAGAAAAATTATCATTCTCTTTCCATACAATCGCACTTGCTAGTCATTCCCTATCAGAAATGGCCACTGTAGGGCATACCCAAAGTAAGTTACAATAAATTACATATATGGGTATCATGATGTTTTGTTGGGTTTTTTGTTTTCGTTTGTTTTGTTTTTTTTTTTACTTGATAGTCATAATTCAATTCAAAAAGCAATTCAATAAACTAAGATGATTTTGTAAGTTAGTGTAACTTGAAGGTCAGAGTACTGTTTGCTACACTGCATATGTTGTTATCTTGATATATTGTAAAAAGGAGCAGAGAAGCAAGGACAAGGGAAAAAGAAAAGGAGATAAAGTCAAAATTAAGACTCAGGAAAAGGAGTACTACAACCACAAAAAAAACATTAGCTGCAGCTACAGTAGTGGGTGGCTTTTTTGTAATTTTCCATGTCTGAATATTTTTTGGCAGAAGTGAAATATGAACACTAAGATCTGTTCAGATAGGCTGAGGATGATAAAAAAACCACAAACCAACAAAACACAATCAATCAAAAAACCCAGAAAGCTTGGGACTTTCCTTCATTAAAACTCTTTGCTCCTCAAAGCTATTGACTTTAAAACTCAGCTTTGCAAAGAGGAGTCATTTGATGTGAAATATTCCAGCAGCTCTTTATTAAAAGACATAATTTCTGATGGAGGTAAGCACATTGATATTGCACATTCAAAGCATTGCAAATTCTTCAGCACCATTTTCAGATTTCTTAATCTCTTTTTACAGTCTCTTCAGATTAACAGTAAGAATCACAAGTTTGATCTAGCTGAGATAGGGACATTTTGTCTTTTTTTTTTTTTTTTTTTTTATCCTTACTGAGACCATTCTGATAGAGCATTCCTTATGCTTCTCTGTCTTCTCACATGTTATTTGATGGGAGAACATGAGGCTTTTCACCAAATCTCTCTATGCAGGAAAGTATCCCCATGGGACTGAAAATTGGCTGTTATCATTAATGGCAGATCTCCTGTGAGTTTCTGTATTTCCTTACACAAAGCATACCACAATTTATTGCCAGAAGATTCTATCTTTGATTGGAAAACTACTCATGTTGTACTCTGAGATACCAGGGAAGGCATTTCCTTACAAGCCTTTGAAGACATTTATCATTATTGTCTGACTTTGCAGGGTTAGATCCTTTGGAAAATGTTTTTTGTTTTGTTTGTTAAAGTAACATTCTACACCCAAGCAGTGTTATATACTTATGTAAAGAATGCCCTTTTATTACTTCTTTTCATGAATCCCTCACTGAAGCAAGAGTGTACACATATAATTGACTAATGAGACCCCACAAGGTGTGGTTGTTGGCATTGTCAAAGAGCCACATTCAAAATGATCTGGCAAGACAAAAAGTGGATTTTTATAGTTTGTTAGAGTAACAGAAACTGTTTCACTTGGAAAATGGAATTTATAAATCAAGAATTGTCTTGTGGACACCAGTTCAGCCACAGAGGTTCTGGGGGTGCTTAGTGTGGTTCCAAACTGACTAAGGGAAGCCTGGGGCAGGAGGTAGGTGGTGGTGTTTCATGTTGTCTCTTGGGTTCTTTCCTTAGGAAAGGAGGGAAATGTGATCCTGGGCCATATTAATAGGATAGCTCAATCTGCAGAGCATGGGAGGTCATTATTTATCTTTACTTGGTGCTGTGAGTACCCTGTTGAGTTCAGAAAGATGTGGGCAAATTGGAAAGGGTCCAAAGTAGATCAGTAACTATGCTCAAAGAGTTAGAAAGCATGACCTATAAGGAGGCTGGGGAGGAATTTACTGTATTCAATCTTTCTCTTTTGGGGAAAAAATCCCACAAAAACAAGACTAGAGATGGGAGGGAGGACTTAACCTCTTCACAGCAGGAAACTATTATATGGAAGGCAGGAAAATTTTTGGTTCTTCTTTGTAGGCTTAAAACAGCAAGAAATCAACTTTTCAGTGAAGAGAATGTGAGCTTATATATTCAGTATTTTTGAGGACAGTGCAGGACTTTGCTAAGTTAGGAGTCCTGGAAACTCCTTCACTGAAGGATTTTACAAGAGTTTAAGCAAATTTCTGTCGGGAATTGCCTATGCTGGTTTAATGCTCTGGGCTTGAAGCTGGTTTCAGTGAAGTTTAGCTCTGGCCACAAGTCCTGATTTATGGTGACTGAGGTTTTGACAAAGCCCCAGTGCAAGAGCTCATCAGTGTGGTTGGTAGATGGGAGGTGTTTCAGCTCCAATCAGTGGAGTACCAGCCCCTCAGGGCTCAAGCAGCCCCACACATCTCTGCTCAGTGCTAGCAACCCCCCAGACAATCTTGTGGGAAAGGGAGAAAACCAGCCAGGAGCTCAGGCTACAGGACCTGACTGAATGTGTAGTTGCCACAGACCTGGAAAGGCCCACACAAACACGTCTGGAAGGGTGCCCCAAACAGCCTTGGTTCATCTCAGCCATATTTTTGAGAGAAAGAGTGCCTGCAACATGAATGCTTGAAAACACAGAGCCACTTTACCTCTGTGTCTGAAAAGAAATAATGTAAAAGAAGGGGAAATGCATTCCTTCCTGGAATAACTTAGCACAGAATTGAGACTCCATAAGGCCCAGGCTGACTTCACTCAAGAGGGCAGTAGCCACAGGAGAGAGTGTGTTATATAATCTCTGCCATTCTTCTGGGGTCAGTGCAGAAGCTACACTGTGCTAGAGAGGATTCTGCAATCATCTGGAAAAGGTTACTCCACTTGTTGGTGGCTCTGCCAAGGTCTGGTTATGGAAAGTAAGGTTCCTGTAACTCCCAGTGCCTTTATCAGGCATCTGGACTCATCTGGCAAAAGAGATTTCAGATCACTTTTGCTATTGGGAGTGTAACTGCTCCCAAAGTATGGCTGAGATGAGTGAAATGTCTGGATGACTCAATGAACAAGTGCTCCATTTCTTTCCTGACCCAAGTTCATATCTAATACGGAGAGTCTGGAATGGCTTGGACGTCACCCTAATCCACTGCAGATGCTTGCTCACCTTGCAGTTGGAGGGTACTTAATCACAAGCCATCTGTATTGCAGAGGCCCTACACACTGAAAAAGAGCAGCTCAAGACTGAAACATTGAGGAGAGAACAGGCACACACACAAAAGTCTTCTGGAAGTCTCTTCTTGTTACTGTGTGTATGCAGTGAGATGTAGGAAACCCAAACAGTTCCTGACGTGAGTAATGTAAGGAAATTAACAGTTTGATTTAGCACTGCTGTCTATCCTCTCAATCAATTGCTGCATCTAGACTTGCCCTGAGCACTGTGGCACAACAGCTGTGCTGGCTTCCTGCTCAGACTATCAAGTACCAAAAGGGCAGGAGATTTATTCAAATACTAATGCCTTGTAGAGAGCCATTGGATATGTATAAACTATAGCTTCAGCTCTGAGCAATAAATATGGGAATGTTGTATACCACCCCTCAAGTATGCACGGATATGTGCGGATCATGAAATGATCAAATCTTTCCCTACAGTTAATTATGACTAATGCAGAGATTTGTGCTTCATCCAGATCTGTTCCCCAGGTTTTCCTTAAGGGAAAGTATCTATGTATTTAGAAGCATTGCATATGACAACAAAAGTTTGCAACATGCAGGATACATTCTTATAAGGCACCAGTCACTTGTCTTTTAATGCTTGCTTGTAGACCAGCTGGATATTTGTTATTAACATGTTTTCTCAAATCTCTTGTAAAAAAGCAGAAATCAAGGGGGTTTTGATGATTACCTTGCTTGGAGGAAGTTGGTTTAATTATATCCGTTGTCATTTACAAAGTCTGCAGCAGTTCTAACATGATTCATAAAAAATGAGACTTCTTATACTTGAAGATACACCTAAAAAAAGCAGTGGAATGGGAATTCTATTTCCTGTCCAATTCTGACAGTGGTTTGGTTTTTTACTTTTTTATTTCCTTTCTAAGCAATTTCTTCTCTGCCTCTGGGCATTATAGTGGTTTTGCATTCAGTGAGATCACCTACAGAAGACCCCTGTTTTTATCAGAGAATCCCCCTGCTTGATGATTATCCTGAATCATTCCTTGCTTTTTGGTACATTACAAAAAGAGGGAATAGCTGGAAGCATGCTATGCTGTATGGATTGCACAACCCTCATATGGCTCATCTGCTCTAATTCTCATGCTGAGGAAGATGAGGAAATCATCAACTAATCTGAACAGAGACACACACAAGGCACTGGAGATCACTATTCCTCTTACTGTTAAGGCCCTCAGACTTCTCTTTTCTCTACCTCTGCCTCTCATTTTTCTGTAACTCAGCTTTTCCATTCAAAGCACTAATGATTTTCAATTATAAATTGAGTAATGCCAACAGGAAATATGAGCAGTTCAAACCAGTTTTGACTGACCTAAAGTATTGTACTTAAAAGAGCTGAGAGTACTGCAGGTTGTGAAGTGAAATTTATTCCCTTTTTTTTTTTCTGGAACAATTTTTGTTCTCTGCACTTCATTCCTCTCTGTTTTCACACCCAAGTGAAATGAACTGAGAAACCTTATACCCAGATATTAGGAAGTTTTCTTACAATTAATCACTCTGAATAAGAAGCATCTGGTTCTGAGTGTACTAAATTTGTGGGAGAAATCATAAATGAGATGACATCTTATATCAGGGCTTTATCTTAACATAAATAATTCTTGTATTTCTTTTGGAACTCGGCTGTCCCCAGTCAGATATGAGAACAAACGAGACATTAGTTTTATTTCCCAGTATAAAAGTCCGTTAAAGCAATCTACTGGGAAAAGTGAGTCTGGAAAGAACTGGCATTGTCTCAGCTATTTGGGTTGTAATGAATTAAAAAGGACAAAATTCTAATTTTAGTAGTGTTTTAAGTAGGCTTGTGAGAATTCAAAAGAGGATTGAGGTTGCTCATTCTTAATAAAACAACTTTTAGCTGTGGTTTGATTTTTTTTCCTTAAGAAGCAGCTTAGATTATATAAATATTGATTAGGGCATGGGTACAGATCTCCCTGCAGATAAGGAGGTGATCAGAGGGCATTACCTTTGTGTTACTCCTTTTATCTCACAGGACAGCCTGAGAGAGATGAGTTGCAAGGGCAGGTCCAGCAGGGAGCTTGGCAACCATGATGATGGTGATAATCCCACATGTTATCTGTTCCCTTGCATGTTATCTGCTCCTCCACAGCAGATTGCACCCAGCAAGTCCCTGAGATGCCTTATTCCATTCCCTCATTAAGGATAACATGCTGGATTTGACATGCATCTGGAAAAAGCATTGGTTCTTCAGGCTGTATGCATGAAGAGGCAAGGCAAAAGCAATATCTTTGCACTCACCCTCTGTGTAATGGCAACCATTGTCACCCAGCTGTAGAAAAATGTCCCCTTCCTTAAATTTTGCTTGCCAGATCAGACATTTCTCCTACTTTCCACTTAACACATCTCTAGCTGTATTCTGTTGAATCAGCAATGTTTCCTTTGTTTAAAAGGAATTTGTCTATCCTATAACAAAACATTCCTTGTTGTTTTCCCTTCTTCTGTTTAGCTGAAATATGCAGCCTTGTTCTGCAAGCATGGACTCAGGGATTTCCAAAAGCTAAAGGTCAGCCTGAAATCTCACAGCATACTTACTGTACAAAAGCCAAGCAAGGAAATATTCAAGGAGTCTTTGGAGAGCATTATCCTAAAATATAAACTTAGAGTCGTGGCAATCCCATGTGCCTCGTGGACAGTATTTTTTTTTTTTTAACAAACGATGTTATTAATATGAATTTTCTCATATCCTGAACTCTCAAAATAAAGCAGATTTAAGAGATCATTTTTACAGTTATCCCTTTTTCCACAGAATGTGGCTGTCACATTTTATGTGACCATGTATTGACTGTTTTAAACAGGTTAGATTGTTGTTTTTATTTAATGGCAAAGTCAGTTATTTTTTCCTCAGACCATATCTTACCCTCAAATACCTTCTTTCATGATGTGTTCTTAAGGTAAGCAGATATAAATATTGAACACATGCTTTAATGTTCTATAATTACAGTGGATGTCTTAGCAGTACTGCTCATCCTATGTAATTTCCTTATCAGGGAACACACTGGGATCTCCCTGGTCTCAAATGGCTGATTTACCATGATGACAAAGATATTTATTGACATTTTTGCCTGCTTATTGCAGCTTAAAGCTATCAGGGAGAGTTCCTTTATGAAGTATAGAAAAATATAAGTGCATGGACACCCACACACATTTTCAGATGACTAATGCTGTTGCTGAAAGGAAAATGCATCCAGCAAATCTGCTTGTAATTGGACCTCACTCAGTGCTGATTCTTCCAAAGCTGGCTAGAAAAAGGTATACTAATGCCAACCAAAATTGCTTATATTCTGCTGTGAGAGAGTGGGAATTACTGTTTACTATCCTTAGTATTCTCCACAAAAAGATAAAAGTATTGTGAAAACTGTGAAATGTGTTCTTTCAGTAAGAAAATTGAGTGCACCTCAGTAGTACGTGGGCCAGGGAAATTGAACGAGGAAGGAAGATCCTCAGGAAACTGTTGCCTAAACATGTCACAAAAAATGGGACCCAGGTCGTTTGGAAGCCTGGTTCCTTGTGGTCTACTGAAGCTAAATAGCAGGGGAACCCATAAACTCTGTTAAAGAGTGAAGCAACTTAGAAAACTTCAAAGTCATGTTGTCCAGAAGTAGTCATTAGGTCACTAGTGGTTTTGGGGGATTTTTTTCCTTAATCTTTTTTTCTCTCCAGACAGATCAGATATGAATAGACGTACAGTATGGGGGACAGCTTGCAATGGCTGCAGTTGGAGCAGAATCCACACCTTGTAGAGCAGTTTCACATTCCATTTAGAATCCATAAACTCTTCTTTCCAAACTTTCGTTTTAGCTTCAGTTCTGTTAATTTTCTGTGCTAAACCAACTGCAGTTAGCATTGCTAGCTATGTGTATTTTCCTCTGTAACTCTGCCCTTCTGCTGCTCAGCACTGGGGCAAGGTCCTCTGGAAGGCTTCTCTGGATTTGTATCCTCAACAGTGCAAGGGACTGCTGAGCTCTGCTCAAGCCCAGCCCTTGAGTGTCCATCACTGCTACCCTAAAAGATAAACTGGTGATTGGCAACCAGAGCATGCCAGCCCAGCTCTGGGCTGCAGCACTTCTAGAAATCCACAGGGAACTCGGGCTCAGCCAGACCCCAGGCTGCCAGACCAGGCTTCATTCCAGCTCTCTTTGATGTAAAGGCACTGCCTGAACTCTGTAGAAAGCGGTACGTGAATAAGATGAGAGCAATAATTTTTAGTGCTTTACATCTATATTACACTTCTAAAGTTTAACAAGGCTCAGGCTTTTTATCTCTCTTTTTTTTTCTCTGTGGAAGACTAAGGTTTTTAACTCTTACCATTTTATCATTGTACATTTTTACCTACGCACTATAGTCTCCTGCTGCTAAAAATTCCTTCACTCAGCTCTGTTCTCCTCTTTTTCAATGTTTATTTTTTTATGTGGATAGATTCATTCCCGAGATATCTTGTCATCTCTTTGTGTATTCAATGTGATATCTTTTCTTAAATTATTAAACTTATGTCTCCTAGAAACAAAAAAAACCAAAACAATCATGTCTACATGTGTTGTAGAAGGTGGGAGAAGATGAGGGCCAGGTTTCTAAGCACAGGGTCTCCAGGCAGTTGATTTATTCAGTTTGGACTATGTCTACACAAAAATTTTTGCTGGCATAAATTTTATTCAGTTTGGACTATGTCTACACATAAATTTTTGCTGGCATTTTTCCACATTTCTAAACCCTACAAATGGATATCTAAACTCATGGCAGTGGAAACAACACATCTGCACCTGTCTGGCTCCAGGTTTAGCTGCAGAAACCTACCCTTTCCATTGTTGTTGGCACTAGGACATGTGGAGGAATAGAATGTAAGAGAATAGTGCAGAAGGTAGTCTCACACCTGAGGGGTTGCAGCTGTACTGATCACCAAAGATCAGGAGCAGCCCTGCCCTTAACAGGCCACAGCTGTGCCCAATGAGAAGACGAGTGCTACAAAAGAGTGGGTGAGGAGAGAGTTGGGGTTTGCTGGTTGTGCTGTGAGGAAGGAGTCAGTGCTGCAAGGAACCGCCCATGAGAAGTCACCAAGAAGGTATAGGATATGATTTTTGCAATATGATGATAACAAGGACACAGCATTTCCCCAGTGGCCTGTGTGAGGCTGCTGTGTGCTTTCCATTCTGTCCCATTCTTTAGTACAGACAGAGGTTTGACACTTGAAATCACTTTAGCAGGTTAAAGATAGAACTGAAGTTATGATTCTCATGTAAAAGGGAAAAAAAAATCCATGTGTTTTAGATGCTGAGAGGATTTTTTTTTTTTTTTTGGACCAGTACAGCAAATACCACCAGCATTAATTTGTAGAGTCTCATAAGGGCTTGTGAAAACCTCCAGTTTTGTGGCAACAGAATCCTTACAAAGAAATTTTTACTCCTGTTGGTTCTGTTTTGTGCTGCATTTCAGGACTGTAACTGTGTAACAGTTCTGAGCACTGTGGTTCAGCCAGCTGTATCAGCATTATTGTGAGCCTAAGCTGATAGCTGCTGTATAAATTAATGGTGTATATTTATATAAATCATCTGCTTGAGCACTCTGTGGGGTTATTGTAGGGGGATACAATATAAGTAAATAAAGGTAGTATAGGAAGTAATCTTACTCCCTAAAGAGTTGCAGCTGGGTTAATTATTCAAGATTAGGAGCTGGCCTGACTTTAACAGGCCACAGCTGTAGCCAATAACAAGAAGAGTGCTATAAAAGAGTGGGTTGGTTGGTTGAGGGGATCTGGAGTCAGTTGGCTGCTGTGAGAAGGAAGAGTCAGTGCTTAGAGGAGCTGCCTGTGAGAAACACCAAGGAGGTGCAAAACTCTAGCAATGTGGAACCTTTGCACTGTAATGACAGCAGGTTATGACTGTTGTTAGTTCACATCATGTGCCACTTCTGGCTGAGAGAGTAGGTAGGAATCAATGTTTGTGAGTTGTAGGTTCAGTCCCAAAAGATCTGAAAAACACATCTTCCAAGATTTTTTGACAAACCTTGTCCCTCATTACATTATCACAGCATAATGCTCCATGTTTTGTTGGTTGCTTATTTGTAGTTCCAGATTATAAGTGCAAATATTGTTGTCTGTATATTTTATAATTGCTCTATATATAGCTTGTGCAAAGATGCTTCTTCTACAAGCATAACTGACCCTAATGTTGAATAAATAAAATATTGTAGTAAATTAGCTTTATTTTTTACAGATGTTCAAAAGCAGGAGGTGGAGGTGACACTTTTCCTTCATTTAATTATAAACTCTGAAGTATGTGGTTTTTATAGTTTCACATTTCAAGACCACAAGCATGGCTGTGAAAACTTAAATTTTGCTTTCTCTGGGTCTGTCCACATGAAGAGCTTATATGCTTGATAATTGAATTAAAATGAACTAATACAAATCTCCTTGCTGAATTCTGTTGAAATTGCTCTGTTTCACTTAGTTCCGCATGAAAACTGAAGAAACAACAAAGCAATTTTATGCTTATTTAAAACTGAACTAAGCTCCTTCAAGCTTGCTTATTTGTGAAAAGGTTTGCACTACTCTATGAAATGCAGTGCTGAAGTCTGTTATGGATATTTGGCATTCCTTCAGGTGATCCCCACAGGAACATTTGCTTCCTACAGAAAGTGAAACCACAATTTAAAAAACAGTATTCAATTACTTTTCTGGTTTTAAGGTTCTTTTTATTTTTTTTAAATCTGGAATTTAATGTTTAGGCAAGATTACAAGCTCTGATGGAAAATTAGTAAGGCTGAATTACTTTCAGGGGCTCATAAAGGGTTCCTGTCTCATTACTCAATGAACAGAAGTATTTTTGCAGCCAGAATTTGAACTATTAGAGGATCAACTGATTTTTCTCAAAGTATTGTAACTGTAGTGGTTGCTTTACGATTAGGATTTATTATATGAGGAATTTGCTTTTAGCCTTGGGGATAATTAGTACTTCACAACTTTGAGAAAACATCAACACACATATGGACAGAAGGTAAATCAGAAGGCTTCTTTTTTGATGTTTTATCAATTAAGTCTTCTGTCTGTATTTCCTTATTTAAGGAGAAGTTTTACAAGTTTTGAGAGCAGGTGCTCAAGATAATTTCTGTGGCTGTGCTTAACATATCCAGAACACAAGATTTTGTTCCAGGTGCTGTAATTAGTCTACACTGGTTTAGAAATGGCTCCTTATTGCAATGGATGCACTGTGAAAGTCACAAAAGCACCTAACACTGTATGGTGCTCTCAAAGAAAAAAAAAAACAATCAGCATTAGTTTACTGACCAGAAGCTAGAAACAACTAGATTTTAGAAATGAAATACTATTATATTAGAGGATCACTCACACAGTATTTCATGTCTTTTGTACTCACTCTGGGTTCCTCTTGAACATGTTGAACATTTATGATGGAGTTAGGGATCTGCTGACACTTTAGAGATGCTTAATTTATTTATCTCTAAAAGTGCTAGGTGGGACCTTTTTTTCCCCAGGAAGAGGAAAGATGGATAAAAAAATGTACATGTGGATAGTAGCAGTAAAGCTGTTATTATTAATCAGTTTCCACAAGTGTCTGATGGGATTGAGGCATCTCCAGTGCAGTTTTAAAAACTTGAATTGATTCAAGGCCTGTATGATCAGAGCAGCTGCTTTAGAAGGAAAGAAAAGGATGTGGGGATTCAGATGGGAATCACAGAACTTATGATCATGAAAGATCATACCAACTTGCCATAAACCCTCTGTGAAAGCCTGAGAGAGAAAGACCTAACCAACAAGATTTTTGACCTCTAAACAAAAAGAAAACAGCAGTACTGAAGGTAGTGATTGCTCAGAGGGAAAGAGAATTCAGAAAGGGTGGTCTTTGTTGGATTTGGGTGCCCTGTGTCACTGTGATAATGAGAATGTGGCCGTGGTTTGGATTGTGTTGAAAAGTCTTGTATCATATTTGTTGATCTTGTCTTAAAATGAAGCCATAGTGGTTCCTCACAGCTCCTCTATAAGGGTTTTGCAGTTACTGGTGGTGGCAGTTGTGTGTTTCCTCCTTTTTTTACCCTTTTTTAAAATTTTCAATTCCCCAAAGAGCTTTGTGGTTTTGTTCTTGCATTCCATGTTCCTTTCTTTTCCTTCTCCTCTCCTCTCTAGCCAGCTACTTTTGGGAGGGGCAGGCATAGCCACTGACTTGCAGTACATTCTTTCATCTTCTTATAACCGTAGGGAAGATGATAGGCAGCTGACTTCTGTAGGAGGAGAGAACAGGAAATCTTGTCTTATAGGAAAAGATGGTTTTGTTGTTGGATTTAAAATGAAAATTACTCTGGTCCTCATTCACGAGGAATGCTTGTGATTGTAATAATTGTTTAGAGCTCAAACTGTGAGAGACAGACAATTTTAAGAAAACGTGACCAACATAAAGATGAGTTAGGGTAGTCTTAATGCAGGCTCTTTGTGTGTTTGAGGAAAGCAGAAAATCCACGAGTGCAGGGTTACAAAGATGAACTTGTTTCATGTGGTTTTAATCTAAGCTGGGCTGCCTGGAATTAAGGGTCACCACCCTGCGAGGCACCTTGAGAAGATCTGCTGTTTCAAATAAGGCCATTGCTGACATGAATGTGCACTGAAAGTTATGCTTTGTTAGAAACCAGGCATAACAACCAAACCAAACAAAACCAGAAAGAAAACCCACACATCAACAGGATATCTCAATTTGTATTTTGCAGTAATTTATAGTACAGAAGAGAAGGAATATTGTTTCATTGTCCAAGAAAACGAAAAATTTAACTTGTTCAGGCACATCTAATATATTACACAGTAATGACTCCTAGCAGTTCTGAGGCCAAACCACACTTGAAAAACTTGGCTGGATTTGTTCTCTGTTATATCCACTTCACCCTGCTCCCACAGCTGGCTGCAGCATCCTCCTTGCCTCTGCTGGCTGCAGCACAGCCCTGAGCTTGGGCTCATCAATCTGGTTCCACCTGAATGAACGTGTGCAAGCAGCTCCTGCACCCTCCGCGGTGCTCCCCAGTACTCCCAGATCCCAGACTGGGATACAGGGACAGACAAACCTACTTCACACTCAGCCTGACAGACTTCACATATGCCAGAGCCCTCTGCAGACCCACAGCTCATCAGGTACCACACACTTCCTCTGGCAAGAGCTCATTTTGGGTGTCTCAGAGGTGATGCTTTCTCTGCACTCTGATAGGGAGGAGATAAAGATTCATCACAACTGCATCTTCAGCTGATTGTAAAAAAGCAAATGTGAGTTTAGTGTGCATGATTTGGATCAGAAGTTAAAGCTACAGCTGTTTCTGTCAGTAATACTGCTACCACCCAGCATCATTTTTTTAAAAAAAAAGAGATAAAGATAACATTAGAAACCCACAGCTCCACGGTTTTGGTCTAGGTTTTGCATTTGGTTTAGTCTCTTGACATTAAAATAGAGTTGGACACAGCTTAATACAATGCAGTTTTACCAGGTCATGGGCACTTGTTCCCTTGTTGCATAGCTATCCTGAGTACAAATAAACAAAGCATTCAAGGTAGGCATAGCTCTGGATGGGGAGAAGGGCTTCAATGTTGTTCTGTAAGACTTAACTAAGCAGATGAAAATAGGTTCTGACACATTTATCCTGGGCTTTTCTGGCACAGAACTAGCCTTGTTTTTTGGCCAAAAATCGTGTCAAATTCGTGTTAGGATTAAAAAATGAACTCATCCGAGGAGAAAAAGCTCAAAGATAAGAGTGCAGTAACATATGACAGCACTCTGTGTGATCCTGCACCAATGGTTACTTGTCCAGTTACTTAGCAAGAGGATTGTTGGATGTCTCTGTGGGGACTGGAGCCATCTCCCCCACAGTGGCCACAGGAGATCTAACAGCACAGCTTCTAGTTGGGATTCATAAAGAAATTCCAATGTGCTTTGCCCCTTGCATCCTACAGAGATTTAAAATCAAGTTTGAACAGAGAACTGGAAGCCTGGAATTTCCAGTTACCTCTCTTGACACAAAAGATTTAATGATGAAGGACTATCATAAAAGGAGTAGGCCAAGAAATTGTCTAGATAGGGCCAAAAGGTAGTTGCACATTTAAGGTTATTTGAATTTAAATCTCTAGTGATCTTAAATTGAAAATTTGGATTTATGTAATGTGGGGGACAGAGAAAACAGAAGGAAAATACCAAACACCTTTCCAGTATTTCCACTTAATAAGCAAGGGAGCCCCAATGCCCACTGTTGAGGAATGGGATATTATGGGCCTGACTTGCACTGAGTAGCATTATGTTCTTAAAGAAGCCCACAAACCACTGCAGAGCACACCTGGGATCACTTGTTTTCCAAATTTAGCTGCACAAGAGGAATTGCTATTTTTTTTCACCCAAGCTTTGAATACAATCCAGTCGTTCCAAGCTTCATGCTTAGAACATTTATGTTGTGTGAGAATTTGATCTTGAGATTTATGTACTTTACTATGTTGTGTACAAATGTAGCAAATCAGCAATACTAACAAATTCTGCCTGAAAGGTGCCAGCATCAGGCTTCTTCCTTTAGGAGCCTAACAGAGCCTTTGCATCCTCCTTATGGACAAGCAGTGGAGCAGCATTTGTGCCTGTGTTCTCCTACTGCCCTTGGAATGAAGCTCATTGTCATTTTGGATCAGCTTGCAGTTACGTTATTGAATCCAGACAAAGAAATCTCGACAGAAAAATTTCCTAAATAGGACAAGATGGTTGCATGGCAATGCTCTAAAATGCAGCATGCAGTAGATTGCCAGATTGTGAGTATATTTTTGTTTTTCCTTCTGCCTGCCAAGGCTAGTTAAGTACTGAAGCATAACAGTAATAGCATCCTGTAACAGGATGTTGCTCTTTGCAAGCATCTATAGGTGATTTTTGCTGGGAACAGGCAACTTCTGTATTTCATATCAACACTTTCAAAGACGTGTTTGGCTGATGGTTGTTTGAATAGATAACATGTAAATTATTCAGTATTTCATTTGTATACTATTCTGTTTTGGGACACTTTGTCTGTAGGGCCATAAAAGTTCTTTTATGGCTGTCCCTGATGCTGTTTTCATTTGGGGTTTATTTGGTGTAAGGAGTAGAAGTAATACTAGGATTTTTCTGAAAAGCTTTAACCTTATTGAGAGAAATAAATTTGGCATGTCTTCAAAGCTCTTTCAGCTGTGCAGATGCCTTCTTGTTCTATAGTCCAAACAGTTTTCTTAGACCCCCCACCTGCTGGCTGAAGTAAATTTGCTCAGCTGCATAAATGAGAAAGAATTTCATACTGAGTATGTTTGAAGTCTTGTGAACCAAGTGTAATCTACTGTTATCATCATTTACATCTTCTTGTGCACACAGTGTTTGTAGTGAAGCAGTTAATACATTTCAGTTACTGTTCTTCCCTCTTTGATAACCCTCACAATCCCAGACTGAACTTTTGTATTCATCATGCATCAGGGCTTCCCAGTACCTTTACCTGGAATGGTTTCTTTCAAACCTGCCTGTTGAGTTCCCTTCCTTAAAACACCTGACAGATGAAGGAATGGAAGTGCCTGGAAAGACATGTATATACCATTAAACAGGGGGAAGCATAGTGGAGCTGTATCCCCTGGTAGAAATTACCAAAAAGACAACCCTAACAGCCCAGGTGATGTCAGAATTGATGTAGTTGATGTATGTAGAAGGATTTAGAAGAAAAGAACCAGAAAACAAAGGAGAGAGCAGAAGAAAATAGGGCCCAGGTTAGGAGTTAGGGTAGACCAAGCAATATGAGGTGTTTGAAGACAGCTTCCTAGACCAAAGTAATTATCCAATTAATTGGATAATTATCCAGTTACCCTTGTATAATTCAGGGGTGGAAGTTGTGTGCTTATGTGTCTGTGCAAAAGGAAATCAGAGGAGCACACTGTGGGTGTCAGAGCCCACAGAGGGATGAGGGACAGGGAGACATTAGATGAGGTTCTGACTGCAAAATGTGTTCAGAACTGATCCGCTTAACAACTCAGCTGTGATAAAGGCAGATTTGCAGGTAAGAGCAGTAGTTGGAAACCCAAATCCTAGCTATTTCCAGAGAAAGCTGTATCTGACTTATAAGTTTAGGCCCTGGGCTGTAATCTGGGACTATTCTGTGTGGATTCATAACTCATCCCTGCCCCTCATCAGCTCTTTGTAGCTGCTGCAATAATTACTGGAACCAGCTCTTCCAATGGAGCCCTTCAGCACGTTGCATTGCCATTAATCAGTTCTGCTGACCACATCACTATGAAAACTACACTTGGTGTTTCTGAAATGAGTTTGCTGGAGCAGTCCTGGGCCCAAGCCAAGAATTAGATCCTGGCATCCAAATGCCTCAAAATATATAAGCACAAAATATTACAGACTTCTCACCCACATTGCAGGAGTTTAAAATGGGTCAAACTAGGAAATTTGAATAATATTTCTGATTTTGTATTTTGTACTCCATCTTTAACTCCACTAGAGTGCACTTTGATTATTAGAACTTGTTGTTACCCTTGTTTTGTGCACCAGGCTATTTTTTTTTTTTTCAGAAATAATTATTGCTGTTATACACCAAGGTTTGAAACTGGCTGTGCTTTCTCTTGCAGTTTTGATTTTAGCTATTCTAAGGAGCATGCTAAAAATGTTGTTTTACAGCTGTGGCCATATCTTGCATGTGTACTGTCAAAAATGGACTAGATTGACATTTAGTAGTTTAGCTCCTGGCAAGAGCTGGATATTTGTCAGCACCACTAGTCCATAACCAAAAAAGGTATTAGTTGAAGAAAAAAACATTTCAAACAATTTAGGTTTCTGCTCCTGAGTGCAAAAAAGGCAGGCAAAAGATATTTTATATTATGAACATGGAGATTTTCCTCCAGCAGAAGTATTTGATAAGTTTTGTTCCATAAGGGTTGGTTTAAATTTAGGCTTTCAAAATACACCAAGTTGGAATTCTGATGGTGCTGTGTGTAAATTTGTGTTGCTATGAGCTGAGGCTGCCAACTAATGCATAGGAGAACTCAGAAACCAAGAGAGTGGAACACTAAGTGGAGGCAACAGCAGGAAAGGGACTTGGGGAAAGGACTTTGCTTTCAAGTTGTGTGCTTGACCTCTGTCAGTCATTTGCTCTGCAGTAGGAAAAATATAAACTAAACCATTGGCCTTTGCAACTTTGAGGAGGCTGCTTTACAGGAACTTGTCATTTTCAAGCCTTGAAGGAAATGGGAGCTCAACTGCAAATTCCACAGCAGTTTGAGATAGTCCATTTTTATGGACTACCACTACACTTCCTTTGGAGTCTTTTTTCATATACAAAATGTATGATGCTTCCTGCCCTGTCATTTTTATGAGATTGTTTCCTTTATTTCTTGTCATTGCCTTGTGTTTATCTTAATTATCCTTTTTTCTTTTAGGCAGGAAATCATAATTTGAGAATACCACCTAAAAGCCAAGGTACTTCTTTATTCCACTTGAAAGTATTTCTGTTGTTTTAGCTGAACATTGTATTATTGCCCTGAATATATGAGCTAGCAATCTCTTGCAGTAGGAGCTCTTCTCTAGCTATTGCTGTGCATTACTCAGTTTTTTCACTTAGACATGAGTATCTGCAAAAGCTGCCATCAGGGAAGTCTCAGCAGTAGGGAAATGCATTCCTGTATTGCTCAAAGAGCCCACTTGTCTCAACTGCAAGCAGCACTTCCTCACACCCAGTTTCTTCCTAAATCTCTGCCTTTAGTATGAAGTGCAATGGCTGTTAGAAATAAATACTAGGTGTTTGCTGGCTGATGAATACCTATACCAATGCCAAACAAATTAAATCTGCAGTCCAGGAAATACTCAGGATGCTTCCTTTTAAATCAAGAAAATTGCTCTCATTAAATCAATTAGGTAGCACTTAGAGGAAAATTGATCCAGGATATCCAAAGGCATTAGCAAAGTGTTGGGTTGTTTCTACTCCATTAGGGTTATATCCTGGTCAGGCTTGATCAGGATATTTGGAAAATCTGGAGCCATTCCACCAGAGGAGCCCTTGCCCTCTCTGCAGGTGTTCAGCAGGAGCCCTCAGCAGAAGGGGGAAGGAAGGGTTTGCTCTCAGTCCCGTTCTCTGCTGCTGCTACTGCTGGTTCCCTTTGATCACAAACCAAGGCAGCAGCTCCTCAGTCTCTGGGCAAAGCAGTGCCTTGCTGTATCTGTGATTCTGAAAGATGGCCAAGGTGGGTCCCTGCCACGTGTGCCAGCCTAAACACAGTCCCATCCTCAGCACATTTGCAACTGTGCAATGCAGTGGCTCATGTCAGAAAGCATGAATAGCTCAATATGGTGTAAAGAAATCTGTAAAGGCTCCAATTTCTGTGGTCATAACCCTTTCTGATTTAGGGAAACTGTTTATTTTAATAGTTCACTTTGTTCTACTGATGCACTCTAATTGAATTCAAGTGAATAATTTCCCTCTCTGCTGCCAGCCTTTGCCCTCCTGCAGCTCCCTGGCAACCAGGTCCAGGGCAGGCCTTTAAAAGAGGCACTGCAGGCTCTCTTCTGCAGCCTGTTGAAATATCACTCCCCTCATTATCAGGCAGAACACTATCCAGACTATTGTCAAGAATGAGCCTCCTGTCCCAGCTGGCCTCCCATTCCCAGCAGCAGGACCCTTCCCAAATAGCAACCTCTGAGGTCCCCACAAAGAACAGCACTTTGGGACAGCAGCAGCAGCAACAACAGCTTCACCCACATGTTTTTAAAATGTGAGATTTGTAAAATATATATATATATATTTTAAATCTATTAAAATAGCCAAATTCTATCATTTGTCTATCCACAATCTACTGCAGTGGTAAATTATGACTTTGCCTGGAGATCTCCCACCATCAAAGGTACCTCATAAACCATCAGCAGTGCATGTCTAAGCTCTACTGTAAAACCTGGGCTAGACTGTAAAGCACAGAGTCATTATTTCTGGGTTTGCAGAAAGAACTGAGTGCTTGTGACACATCTGTGAACTTTGTTTGGCCCAGGGCATTCCCAAATGGTCCAACATGAGCAAGCTGGAAGTGGGGTGAAGAGGGTTTTGAAGCTTTTTTTTTTTTTAAACTTGTCTTGAAGAGTGCAGGACATTCTAGATATGTTCAGAAGATTCAAATGCTGTTAGCCTCATGGCAGTTTGAAATATTCAGCATTCTCCTGTAAAATTCCTAGGAATAGGAGTCCAGATATGTCAATAGTCTTGCCAAATTACAGTTGTGATTTTGCTTTCCAAAGGTGAAACTCCCATTGAAATCACTTGGTCACTTTCTATAAACTTCAGCCTCAGTTGAACTAATCTTAGGAGAAACACTCAGGGAAAAGTTTCATAGTGCCTCAAGCATGAGAGAATAATAAAAAAATTTCTACTAGCATTTTGGGAAACTTTATATAAATGGACAACATTGGAAATGAACTTTGAGACAAAACCTACCTAATAGTCTGAAATTTAAGGGAATGTGGCTTGACTACAAGGGAAAAATTCCTTTATATTGTATATACACTAAGGGGAAGGAAAATAAAAATTTTATAAAATTCTCTTGCTAGATTAGCAATATGCAAATAACTAGTGCTGAACTTGGAAAGAAAATGGCATTTTTCCATGTTTTGCATGGAGCACCTGCTAAACAGCCAGCATCTCTGACCCAGCTATTGCATGAGCAAGCCTGCACTTTTCAGTGCATGTTCCTAAGATGATAACAGGGTTAACAAACCCTGTTAAAACTTTGCTTTATGAGACATAACCCCAGTTTCTACCCCTGAAAGGCAGGATACTCAAATGCTGCAGCACTGAGAGAAGTAGAACAGTAAGTGGCATGCTGAAGACATGATTTCATGTTTAAAACTGGGAAAAACTAAGATGAGGGCTGTAAGGAAAGGATGTAGAATCATAAACATTAACAGAAGCTTTTCTGTCCTAACTTTACTATTGTATCCTTTGTGGCATTGCAGGGAAGACAGTGCAGGGAATAATGCAATAATATTTCCTTGTGTTATTTGCAGTCTCCCCTGTGCACAGCATCAGTGTTGTTTTATTGGAATAATGTTATAATTGTTAACAGTTCAACTGGTAGTGTTGGTGTTTGGGGGAATTCCCAAGTACCTGAGTACATGGGCTGCAGCAGGAAAGTCCCACTGGCCCCACAGCTGAGTAGGAGATCATTCCCCAGCTCCATGTCTGGTTTTGGCAGCCAGTGATTTGCCGGGTGCATGCAGGAGCTCACTGCCAGACTAGACCAGACCAGAATAAAGTAAATTAAAATTTCCTTAAGAAAAGGGATTTCTGTCTTATCTATAGAACTGAAGCTAGGGCTGAATGTTTTAGTCTTTCCTGACCTTTTCCCCCTTCTCTTCTACAGTATTCGGTTGAGTTACAGCATTCTGAAAAACTTCATATTTTGCTCTTTCAAACTATCCTTATCATGCCCAAAAGAGAAGATAATTTGGTTTGGTTTTATTAAAAATCCTTTCTGAACTTTTTACACTGTAGCTATTCTTCCCAAATGACTCATACAATAACCATTCCCAGTTTGTAGTCAGTTCTCCAAAGAAGCAGCAGAAAAAAAGAACAACTTCCTTTTAAGGGAATGAGACCTGTTTGTAAAGATAAACCTCTTTCTGTTTCTATTTGAAGACATTCTCCATAACCCAAGAATTGATAGTTATAAAAACACTACCTACTTTATTTGGACTACAAAAACAGTGCTAGCTATAGAACATTGTTTAATGTTAGCCTAAAGCATCTGTATATTCACTCACACATAAGGTCATTGTTGAAACGACACATGCAACATGTCAAATGAGCAGCAAGTTTACCAGAAATCTGTAAGAAACAGCTTGACATTTGTTTGATTTCCTTTCATAGACTATTTTAAAATCGATTAGTTTAAACAAAGGAGTATTTAATATTTATGTGAAATGGAAACAGTTCAAGAGTATGTAATTGTATAAGTAAGCTAACAGCAATTTCTTTTCAAGTGCTGTATGGTTCCCAAAAGGAATCATGCTGCTTGAATGCTAGACAATACATATGCTCTTAGGATTTGGGAAAATATCTGCATGCCATAATTTGCTGTGACAGTCTATGAACCTCAGAAAGCCACTGTAATTTTAATAGCAGCTTTGTTGTGCTACTCCATTTCTGTCCCTAGAAACTGTAACAGGTATTTAAGTGTCCTCACTGGGCATTTTGTTCTCAGACCATGGTCTTGCCAGGCTTATTCCATTAGCTCTGCAACCAGCAAGTGCCAGTTTCTCTAGTACCACATGAAAAAAGAATAAAACATTAAAAAGTTGGGATTACTTATTACTTGGGTTTTTTCTCCCTTGAGGGTGAGATTACTTTGCAATCCAGGGCATCCAGAAATTTATTCTAATTTTAATGGAAGCTGGAACTTGGGTAAGCACCAGATTCCAGTAGCTGGTACTCTAAGGAAAGTTGCATTTGTCAGGAGAACCACAGTAAGTTTTAAAAAGTTGGGCTACTGGGATTTTTTTTTAAGATATCTGACATTCTTTTCAAGATATTAATTTTTAAAGTATAAAATGTGTGATTGCGTGCAAACTAAACTATTTCAATGGATCTGTTACTTCTGTAGGAAGGTAAGAATAGAGTTATAAATTAGTCAAAGGTTGAAGGGGACAAAAACCAGATATTAATTCAGGCACATAAGCAGAGATGAATTTTTAAAGTTGTATTGCCATCCATTTAGCTCTGAACCCCTGACACTATAGTTTATTAGAGAGGTGGAGACAACAGAATCCTTTGTAAAAGGGATTTATGTTACCAGAGGAGTTACAGCAGACTTTTTCTGTGTTGTTTAAATAAATTAATCAAAACCAGCAGGGGAGCGTCCTTGAATTACAATGGTTGCATTATTCAGAAACTGTAGATTGAAATTTTTAAGGAAATCCAAAAGGCATGGAGCTTGGGAAGGAGCCAGTTTGAGTTGTTTTTAATGCTGCCATTTTTGACAATTCTTAATATAAGAAGCTGGAGTATTGTTTCAAGCAGACTTTTGGCATGTGTTTTATGATTTTATTTCATTTTCTTCCTCTGAATTATTATTTTTATATATTAACCCAAACATAATATGGCATCTCTCATCCCAGATAGATCCTGAAATACTTTCCTGGTCTTTGTCTAAGATCTGAGCCAGCTTTAGGATATTTGCTAAGTCAAGGCTGCAGTTGCATAGACAGAGGATGAAATGCATCGATGCTATATCAAGCCCTGCCAGATGTGCTCCTTCTGGAGCTCAAGTAATGTTTTCCTAACAAACCTTTCACAGAGCAAAGGGATGCAGGCCAACTGATGCCATTAGATCATAGGCATGAGTTGGAACTGTAGTTGAAAATATTTTTTAGAAGTCAGATCCCCACAGAGGGTCAGAACCTGCAGGTGCACATTTCTTGTCAGGATCGCTGAGGGATGGACTCAGCAGGGAATGGCCTCGTGCTGAACACACAGTGTTGACTTTGTGTAGCACTGATTCTGTCAAGGAGGAAGGGCCTTGAAAAACACCACCATTTGAAGTGCTATTATTTATGTTGAGGCGCAGCTTTTATTTTTAGCATGGATGTAATTTTTATAAAACCATACTGCTAAATGTGACAGATAAATGTTACTGATGTTGCTGAATCCCTCAAATGAGTGAAAACTAGGACAAAATTCCTACTTGCTTAATTAAATTAAATCCTGGTCTCTTCCAAAACTTTGAATAATAGAAATAAGGATTAAGAAACACAACAGGAAAATGCTATGAGACTAAAAAATATTTTCAAATCTTACTCAGATGTTAGAATAATAATAATTTTAAAGAATTTTCTAAAAATAACAACAAAAGAAACAAGCACATGCAAATGCACAGGATAATCTTGACTGTATCATACATCTGGAAAATATAGGTGCACATGAAAGAGCTGCTTATTTTGAGGATTTAAGTTAATAACTTATCCTGCCCAAGAAGATTAACACGTGGCCATAAAAAACCTGCTTGCTGTCAGATTTCACCCCAACATGGTCATAGAAATATTCCAGATAGCCCAAGCTGTATTAGTCCAGCATAGCAGCATCCCTTCTCATTTTGTGTGGCTACTGTTGCTCCAACTTTGCTCCAAGATCTCCTGCATATTTTTCAACTATTAAATGATGCATCTGACTTGGCTGCATTGTTGTGGAATATCCAAGTAACCTTACTGTGTTTAAATCCTAAACAGTGCGACATCCTCATGACTCGCTTTCCTATGCAGTTTTCAGTCTAAAAATCACCAAATAACTGCATCTTGTACCAATTCAGAGGCACCTTTTGTACGTGCTTCTGAAATTAAGACTGGCAGCTACAAATCCAAAATCCTCTATGTGACGTTTCCCTGAGGAAAGTGTGTCAACTCCCAACAAAGGTCACATACTAACTTTAAACCAGGATCCAAAAGCAGAATAGGAAATGGACATCACTGCCTTCTCCTCTCAAATGCACTATGCTGCCTTCAGAACTTATTTCTGGGAGAAAAAGCAGTCTGAAGGAACACCTGGCAATATGACAGCTTAGGGTGAATTTTCCAAAGAGTGTAAGGAAGCCCCTGGTAATGTCTAAGTCAGCCCTGATCTGCAGCATTTTCCCAAATGCCAAGCACCAAACAAAAGGAGTAGATGCCAGGAGGAACATGAAGGCACAGGTATTAACTGGAAAGACATTTATATGTGAATTAGTTCTGTAATTTTGTATTTGTTTCCTGAGCAAGTGCTTCCAAACAATTCAAATGACTATGTACATTGAAAATTGATAGGTTGTATAACTCCTTATCATATGGCACTGATTTTAGCTTTTTAAGAAACTCTTATAGCCACAGTTTTCAGCCTGCTGGTGATGTAAGGAGTAATTTAAAAACTGACTGAAGGTCAGGAGTGACCTTTTAAACAACTGAATAGGAATGTGAACATGTACAGTGCTCTTTTTCATCTAAAGGTGATAAACTGAGTCAGATTGCCTCAGAAGACTTTGCTGACACCTCTTACTAATACAATTTTGAGAGAAAGCTCCTATTATATGAACTGCTGGTATGTCCTCAAGTTTCTCTGGGAAGCATACTTTTTAAGGATTGTGTAGTCTTTAAAAAGATGTCAGGGGCCAGCACCTCTATAAATTAAATTCAGTGTTAAAATCAGTGTCCAGTTTCCTTTTCTCACTATTATTTTGCCCTGAAACTTACCTTTTTCTTATTAACTTATGCAATTAATTGAAAAAGCACAGCAAAAGCGTTTTAATGTAACTGTGATGGAGAGGATTGTACATTCTTTTAGCGTGGGAGAAACTAGTCAAAACCAGCCAAGTGCAGTAGGGTCAGGATCTGTATTTGAGATACTGCTTTAGGGTGGGACTAAATGTGTTCAAATAATGGAGAAACTAGAGGTACAAAAGGCCTCTGTGAGCCAAGTTAAATGGCCAAAAGGAAACCCAAGCACATGAAAATATCTGGCCTGAGAGCATCTTGCAAATGTAAAGCTGAAGAAATCCAGAAGTTCATGAAAACTTTTAAATGAAACTAAACTTACTTGGGCCTAAGTGCAATTTTTGCTTTAAGGGACATGCAGGTATAACATGAGGTTATGTGAATTCTTATGGGTGGACACTGGTCTGTGGTTTCTGTAGTACCACAGACCTCTAGAAGCAGAGAGGATTTCATAACATATCCTTTCTTGTCATAATGATCTGATGGACAGCTGTTGGAAGAAGCTTTTTAGGTGTTTATCAGACAAGAGAGGCACTGCGTGGGGCTGAGGCCATAGCTAACTCCTACAGCTGTCCATCACTGGCTCTGCATCTGGCACATTAGATCCAGTCACTGAAATAAATCACATTCCTTGCTCCTGATGGAACACACCTGCCCACAAACATGGAACAGTAAGTATTTTTCAACCTTTAAAAAAGTATTTGGATCAGTAAAATGTTTTGGGGAAAGAATTGGTTTGGCTCTCATTTTAGGTGAGCTCCATTGCCATGCTGTTGCCTACAGCAACACCCAAACAGAAGGCATTTCCCACAAGAGGAAGGGTTCCTTCCCACCCTCTGCAGTTGCAGCTGATTATGCCAAAATGATCCCATTTCTGCCTGTCTATTTTTATCCCAGGGCCCAGCAGCTGCTGAACCATGCCATAGTTTAATTCTTCAGCACTGGATGATGCAGGAATCCGGAGGCCCAAATGCGAGTCTGATTTGAACGGGTCAGTGCATCTTTAGTTTTTGCCTGAGTCAATAGCACCCCATATCAATTTGTGCTAATTCCCAGCCTCTGCCTTTTCCAGGCCTCTTATGCAAATCAGGCCTGGAAGCAAACAAGCAGTGAGTGACCCAGGAAGCTGGTACAGGGCTGGGTACTACTGTTCTCAGGCCATGCATTTCAGTGCTCTGTTTGTTCATAGTGTAACTCTAAAACAATGACAGGCCACAGGCCTAACTACCTCCTCAGGCTTAATTATTGTAGCCTTTGTACTGTTCTCGCCAATGCGGAAAAAGAAGCATTCATGGGTCTTTCACTACATTAAGATTCATTGGATTGTTTCTCACTGTTCCTGTAAATATAGAGGAAGAAAACTGAAACAGAATGACAAGAGGTTTTAAAGTCAAACCCCTTCTGTAGTCACAATTGTGTCATGAAATCAGAAATGCTTTGGTAACATTATCCTGGGGATGTGAAAACTGACTTTAAAATGTAGCATATTTAGGAGCTGCATCAGGGCCCTTGAAAGGAAGATTCAACCATGAAAAATTTAGTTATATCACACTTGTACTACTGATCTGTTAATTTTAAACTACTTGAGTAAAAACGGGCTTAAGCTGCAAAACTCAGGTCTATTTCCAACACCGTGGCTGGCCAATGATGCAGTCTTGTATTTGGTGTACTTCATGTTAGTCTATTCCTAATCAAATTAGTAAAATGAAGAGCTAGTGTTACAGACTGAAGTCATGACTAAAAGTGAGGGCAGAGAAAGGATAATGAGGAATTTATTAAAAATACCATTTTAATATAGCTCAAAATTTGTTTTAAATTGGATGTGAGACCTGGGAGAGTCCTTTCACCTCCAGGGCTCCCAGCCCTGTCTACTCAGGCTGTCGTCATATTGGGCTGCAAGGAACTGAGGTTTGAGATAATATTTTTCATACTCTTTTTAACTGTTATTTCGCTGCATGTACACACAATATTTGTGTGTAATATTACTATTTAATGTTCATAATATTACTATTTATGTTCATAATAGATGCAGAAACACTTTTGTTTTCTCTTTAAAGGATTACAGCTGCTTCCTTCTTCTGCAATACTACTGAAATAATTTTTAGTCAGGTTTTTTCTAAGATCAAAATTTGTCCTAACTGTAGTGTTATGAAACCACAAGTCAAACCCTAGTACAAATTTATGGAGCCCTCCTTAAGGGGATTACATTTTATTTGTGTTTAGGGACTTACAAGTAGAAGTGAAAAGAAGATTTGGAATTACTAATTTGATGTTATGATTTTGATTAATTTGCTATTCTGTGATTCTTGACTTGGTTTATATACAAATTTTCCTGAGGGCATTAATTCTGCTATGTGGTCTGAGGGGAGCTGAGCCAAACAATACTTTCAGCTTTGGTAAGAAAACATTAAACCTCTCAATGAAAACTTCTCCAAGGTAGAACTGTCTGTATGTTCACTTACCTATGATTTTGGGGATTGTGAAGAGCACCATCTAGTGATAATCAATAATGTCAATATCACGAAAAGATGATTATTTAAAGTGGACTTAAAGGCACACTGCAAATTCATTTGCCAAGGGGACTGGGGGGCTCCAAAGGAAACAGTGTTCTAGTTGTGGTTTTCTAATATCAGGTACCTTCCCTCAGATACCCCCAAAAATGCACAATGCATCTAAAGACTGGCTTTGACTAACAGTATGAATACCATGAGATAACAACTTTAATACTAAAATTTTGTTTCAAAAGCTATGTAATCTTACTATGCATTCTATAATGAAACTCTCTACTTCTGTGAATGGCTTATTTTATATTGATCAGCATATATTATATTACTTATAGATATATAAAAGTATATATATAACATACTTATTCCACTGACTGACAATTTAGGTAAAATACTTCTAATATCCTAGATATCTTTTTTTTTTGGAAAGCCAAAAATTCTCAAACTTTGGTCTCTTTTTCTATGAATGATGTCTAACAGCTGCTCCTTCATGAGGGTCTTAGGCATTAAATAGCTTCACATGTTGGAATTTGCTTATAACATCCATGCTTAATGATATTTTTCCTAATTTGAAGGATTTTGCAAGCAAGTCTTACACTATCCATCCTGCAAGTATTATTTCAGCATGCAGAAAGCTCATTATGAATATATGATAATAAAGAAAGCTATTTATCCCTTTCAGATTACTTCCATATGCATCCTCTGTAATTAAATCAGTGGCTTATAGCAGCTGGCCTTTGAAGTGAGCTCTGCAGAATAGGAAAATGTAATTTGTGGAACAAAATGCTGATCACTCTATTCCAGCCACATCTGTTAAGCTCTAGTAGTGCAGAGATTTCTGTGCTGAGAGAGCTCATGAAAGTAGAAAATTTCCTGTATTTCTTTCAGTCCAAGGGAAAATCACTGGAAGTGATGGGAACTGTTCTAACCACATAACAAGATTTGAAGTCAGAGGCATTTTTTCCCACAATTTGCAGTGAATTCACTAAAACCGATGTTTAAGTAAGTAGCTGTACTTTTGTATTTAAATAGAAGTACTACAGAGAGAATGATAAGAGAAAGCAGAGCAAGAATTCCTGGCAGAGAAGATGAGAATTTATAAAGGTAAGTAGAGAGATGACTGTTTCAGTGGTGGTGGATGAATAAAGATGTCAGAACTCATGATGTGATTCCCCTTGATAGCTGTAGGGGGATAGAATATAAGTAAATAAAGGTAGTGTAGAAAGTAATCTTAACCCCTAAAGAGTTGCAGCTGGGTTAATTACTAAAGATTAGGAGCAGGCCTGACTTTAACAGGCCACAGCTGTAGCCAATAACAAGAAGAGTGCTATAAAAGAGTGGGCTGGTTGGTTGGCTGAGGGGAACTGGAGTCAGCTGGCTGCTGTGAGGAGAAGAAAGAGTCAGTGCTTAGAGGAGCTGTCTGTGAGAAACATCAAGGAGGCACGAAACTCTAGCAATGTGGAACCTTTGCAATGTAATGACAACAATGACAACAGAACTCTTGCCATATAATGACAACAGATAGCAGCACATCTTGGGAACACCTCCTATTACACAGGCACAGACAACAATTGCAGTTACTGTTGCACAATTCTCTATGGAGGTGCTTTTCTTACAGATGCCAAGCATTTCCAAAGGGATGCCACTTAAACTGTTGGAGACACATTTACAAGATGGGTGTGTCAAGGAGGTACAGACTTGTCCAGCCACACCTGTGCCTGCTGGAAAAGTGTCACCCCCAGCTGCCTGGCACTCCTCTCCCTTTCCTCCTTCCTCTCCTCATCTGGAGGCTTCTGCACTTCAAACCTGACAGATAAACTGCTCCTAGGACTGTTGCCTGAGCTGTCAGGCAAAATGAGGTGAGTGAACAAAGTCCTGAAATCTAAATTGTTTGGGGAATACCATTCATCCAACACAGGTCAGTCTGTTGGCAGAGCTAAAGAAAGCGAGAGGGCAGTTACAAGGAGTGCCTTCAACCAGTAAACATTTGCAACTGAGGGATATGGCCAATGCCTAAACTTGTTCCTTAGCTTACACTGATATATTATCAGTCCTTGAATTCATGGCTTCTAGTTTCTAGTGATGTCAGTCTACTCTGTACTATTAGCAATCATTTTTTTCTCTTACAAATAAGCAGATTGAAATGCCTTCAGCTCAAGTGAGTATCTTTGTCCTCACACAGACTTCCAAAAGAGATTGGAAAAGAAATATATCAAATAATTACCAAATAACTCGAATAAAAGTTGCATTATGTAACCTTGTTATCACAATACCCCAAATCTAAGGTGGTTTTTTGTTCCTTAGAAGGAAGTGACTTCTACTAGACACAGAAAGCTGTGCTAAACAGATCCAAAACAAAATCTCCTACACTCTTCCCAATGAGGATTTTTATTCATGATATCTGCTTCTAATTAAATAACTGCACTATATTATACATACTAATGTCTAATCCTTTGCCCTTTGAAGTCAATGGCAAAGTTCCCAATGAGTTCATGGGTTAAAAAGTAGCTCCTCTGTTAAGGCTTCCTTTAGTGAAATTTCAACTGTTAGGTTTTTAAAAGAGAGCTTCAGCTTTGCCATCTTTTTGCCATCAGACAACAAACAGCTCCTGATTTTCCTGTATTGCAGAGAGTGCTAAGAAAGGCCAATTTAGTCTGATTGAATTATGCTCCCCTGTCATTCTGTTTGCTTTTCTTTCTGTTGCTGTCAAGAGCCACAATGGACATATGGTGTCTTACATTATTTTTATTTCAGAAACTTTCTAGAAATTCAATATTGCAGCAATTTATGCCATACATGGTGTGTTTATGCTATGGAGAAGGTATCAAATGAAATCAGCAGTATAGAACACCACAGTTTATCTACTTTCTTCATAGTTTTGACCCATCACCAGTTCATCTGCTAATCAGTTGTAATATAAAACATGCTTCAAAACCCAAAGCATCCAGTTTGCTAAGTAGGACCATATTTCTAAAATATACTTACAAAAAGGCAAGTTCATAAAATAATGATTCCACAGCTACTCAGTCCAGGATGACATAATTCTTTTGAAGGAAAAGGTTACCCATGCATTCAGTGCCCAGTCCCAGATGTAGGAAGGAGATGTAAAACAAAGATCCTTAAAGGATTCAAAATCTATTTCTGTAAAGTAGAATGACAACTTGCAGACAGTTTCCCTGCTAAATAATAGAGGGACAGTTTGTGCTGTGCCCAGGACTGCAGAACATTGTAGAGAGCTCGGGGTCTAAGCCAGTTGTCTCTGGCAAGCTTAGAGTCAGGTTTTTATTAGAATTTACCTTCAACATAAGCCACAAATAAGACAGCCACTTTTCACTGTTCTTAGCCCTTCACTGAGAGCAAGGTCCTGAGGTGTTTTGAAGATTTTTGGCCTTCATGCTCAATACCAGGTTGTATTGGCAAGTAACCAAAACACAGCACTTTGATTTTGGTGCATACTGAAGTGTTCCAGTCTAAATGTGTGTTAGTCTGATCCTAAAATTCCCACTGACTGTGCCCTACAGATTCTAATGATATGGTGCAGATGGGATAAATTACTGAAAAGGGAAAAAAATCCACTGTGTAACTTGTGTACTTTAGATTTGAAATTTAAAACCTTCAAGCTGATATCCAGGGGTTTTTTACTGCCAGTTTTGTTCCAGCCAGTGCTCATGAGTACTGGTTGCAGTCTAAATGTTATCATTTCTGTCCGTAGCTAATTCCATGCACAGAATTGTTCCTCTTAAAGCTGAAGCTATCTCTGCTAATCCTTCTCTCTTTATAGAGTGCTAACCATTTAATTTATGAAATATGGACCCTTAAAGTAATTTCTGCTCTAAATATTTCTGCTGCAAATAGGAAGAACACTGAGTTCTGAATTTGAAAGAAAAACCTTCCATGATATGCATGAATTGTTAACTGTGTCCTCTTAAACAATCAGACACAATCCTAGAGGACTCTGTAAATCATATTTCCTGTTGTGATATTTTAATGTGAACTTGGCCAGAAGTCTTACTATTACATTCACATTCACAATAAGAATGCCATGGCAGAAAACACAGAACAATGACAAGTAATAATGTCTTGCAGGGTATTTTAAATATTTTCAGCAAAGAAAGTACAAAATGAAGCCAAGCTCTATACAAAGCAGCTAATCTAATTTAGTAGGGATACACTGTTTGGTTTTTTAGTTTGTTTAGTTTAAATCAGTGTGAATTATGGTGTTCATTCTATTCCATTGAAAACTCGCCTAGTGTGAGAGCTGGAAAAGCATCAGTTGGAAATAAGCACAAATGAATAATACCATGTATCCAAAACATGCTTGTATTTGGCTAAATACTGTGGGAAACATGCCAAAACCAGCTTGGTATGTAGTCCTGTATATCCAAAATGGGCTATACACTCATGTGCTAGTTCAGCCTGCAGCTTTTAAACAACTAGATGGTACTCCAGTGCTAAACATTTCCACTGGCACAATGGCTGGAATGCAAAAGCCTGGAAGTAGGGAACACAGAGCCCTAACCTTTAGAAGAACATGTAAACCTTTGTTGGGTAAGGTAAATGGATTTTTTTCTTCATTATCTTTCCAACTAGCACTAGCAGATTTTTCAGAAAAAAGTGATTTAACAGTGGTCTATTTTAGCTAGATTTGAGGAACCTTACTTCGTTCCTCTGTTTTGCAAAATGAATTAAGTTAAGCTCCAGAAAGCCCAGCTTCTTCCATTCTGTCAATGGAATTTGGTAATCTACTTAAATACAAGCTGAACTATGTCATCTAAACACATGCAAAAATCTATTGGTTATTAAATTGGGTCAAGGCTTGTAATGCAGTCAAAATCTTCTCCAGAAAAGATGGAGAAACCCACAATCTTCCACATAACTCCTTATGTGAAAGAATATGTAAATATGCCTTACAGGGTTTTCCGAATATCAGCAAATAGCAGCTTTGTCAGATGGTCTGAAGGGTGAATTTGAGAATAAGAGTCTGTCCAGGCTGCAAAAACAAACTATGTTTGGAAATGTATTAGCCAGCAAATTTAAACAAACAGTTTGAAATACAGGCCAAGTAAGGCAAGTTATGTTTAAAATCCTGTAGGTTGACTCTAAACTCCCCTCCTTTACTGCCAAAGTTCAAAAAGAACCTTTTAAACATGTTCTGCTGATTGCTATTGCATAAAGTTGTGCTGAAATCCTGCTTAAGATATCAAGTGATACAAACTCAGTGGGATCAGCAAGGTGGTGTTAGCTCAGTGCTGAGCCTTCCCCCAGCTTGCTGAGAAATGCAGTTCCAGCAGTACTGGAGAGGAAGATCCTGCTTTCACCAACCTCCTTTACCTGCCTGCAAGTGGGAGCAGGCAAGGTGGCAATTTAAGAGTATGACAACTTAAAAAAGGTTTCCTTCAACCCAGCAGCTGTGATGTTTTCTGTGGATAGTCCAACTGTTTGCTGATACATACGTTGCACATGTATATGTGACAGTGGTGTGTTTTGCCTTACCTCAGGATCCAGAGCATAACTGTGCTAACATCTCTCACTCCCTTATTTTTTTTTTCCACTAGACAAATTGTAGAGATCAACTTGATGAAAACCTCTTGTTGTTGTTGTTCTGTATGTGTCAAGTATTTTGGATAAATGCAGAGAAAAAGCCAAACTACCACAACATAGACCACCTCTGTTTACGTCCAGTGTTAAGTAATCATATTCAGATATTACTTTTCACACTGTTGGTTCAGGTTATTCCCAAGTCTTTGAGTTTCACTTTCTGTTTCAGGTTGCAATGAATCCAAAATGATGAAACTAAGACTTGAAATCTGAGCATGTTGATGGACAAGGGCACAAGTCTAAAATGACCAGGCAGCCAGTTGTCACATGCCATTACTGAGCCAAAGGTAAAGCTACAATTTGGGAAGCAGTAGCAGAAGCCTCCTTGTAAGCAACCATTCATTTTTACTTTTAGTACACGGGTCTAGATTTCCTTTGAAGTGCTTATAGGTCAGAGTCATGCAACTTGCCTCCCTTAAATATTAGAACTATTTGGTTAAGTTGCCAAACATGAATTACCAAGACTTTGACAGATACAAACAGTGAGTCCATCAAATTACTGTTTGGTGCAGGTAACAAATATGCTCAGAATAATCTACCTCTCTTGCAAATATTATTTAATAGAGTCATATTGCAGATGAATATAAATCTAATCATCTATAGGACAACTCCATTAAATTACCTGTTGCAGAAGAGATGCTTCTTTAAGGATATAACTTTACTGCTAACTATTGTTAAGTATTAAAAGGGAAAAGTCACAGGACTTTCTTTCAAATGCTAGTTCAGAAAATCAGCCATTATTTTCTATATATTTTAAATTAAAAACTGCAAAGAAATTTTCAAGAAAAACCACAATGATATTCATTTAAAAATATTCTTTGAAGTATCTTATGGTAAAGAGGAAAGGACATCATGCGTTGCTTAGCTTTTATATATCTTGAATACTTATCCTTCTAGGGTCACTGCTACACTGAGATTTCCCATCTCCTGCTTTGGGAAAGCCATCCTACAGCACAGCACTGACATGCTTTAGTGAAGGGATACACTCAACCACTGTTTTCCTTAGCTTTGGACTCATGATTAAATTTTTTTTTAAAAAAACATCAATTTATTAGATAACTTTCTTAGCACAGTGAGCGTTTGCATATAGTATTTAAAATACTTTATTTTATATTGCAGCAGTATATAGGATATGCAAATTCTTTTTAACTGAAAATAAGTTTTCATTATTTGCAACACTATTGGACTTCACAAAGTAAGTTGGTGTACAGAGACAGGGTTTAGAGGAGGAGAATTGTTAAATATAAATAAATATAAATTCTTATACATCTACAGAAAATTAGTCAAATTTATATCTTGAATAAGGGTTTGAAATAGACAAGCAGAATGATACTTTCTCATAGTTCAGAAAAATCCATTTCTTGCAATCTCACATTTAAATATTACTGAAAGTTCTTGAATCTAATTTAGTGGTTGTAAAATTATTTGCTGATGAAAGTTGTCTGTTTTGTCTGCAAAAGTACTTGTGAAAAAGTATCGTGATATTTTTTGGTAAAAGGTTTGTCTTTATCTCTCCATTAACATTTTGTTTGGTAATGGAAGACAATAATTTATACTGCAGGCAAAACTCATGGATTTTAGTGGGAATGCTACTTGAACATATGCTTTAGGAGCTAGGCAGAGGGGAGGTGGTTTACATATTCTTTATACATGTAATAAAACTATTTAAAAAGGCATTAAAAAAAACTGGTAAAAGCTGCTTCTGGCAGTGAGTGGCAGTGACTTATCCCATCAGCTTTAAAAGCAATGTTTCCTTTATCAAAGAGTAGGTAGTGTGAATTTGGGAATTTTGTGTCCTGACATATTTTAATGGATTATCTCATTTCCCTTCATTTCATATCCCTCTCCATTTTAGATCTATATCACAATCACTTCTCCACACATGACCAGTACCTGAGTGCCCTTCCCTCTGCTCTAACAAAGGTAAGCAACCTCTGGAGCTTTCCCTTTCATTCACAGGAAAACAAACTTGTACCTGTGAGGTTTTTTTCTAAAAATACATATTATTATTTTCTGAACGTGAGTATATATTCCTGGGGACTTTGTCATTAGAAAATATTATGTATTACTGAAAATACAATAAAGTAAGGTACAACTACCTCAAGTCCCAACCCAGTCTTAAGTGGCCCAGTCTAGGATGTGAACATGAAAAATTAAAAAAACAACTCACCCTGGAATAGACCATTTTTATCAGGAAAACTAATGTTTAGTCAGGATCTTGTGGGTTTTACTTTTGATTTTATGTAATCTAGGCCACTTGCCTTTTACCATTTTAAAGCTCTAGCTACAAGTTTTCGCTAGATGGCAGGAGTCTACTGCCATCTGTTCTCAGAGGCTTTACTTGCACCCCAACAGTTGCCCATTGGTAGGAAAAAAGTGAAAAAAATTTCAAGTTTTGTAACACATGGAAAAACAAACAAAAAACTTAACAGAAATGAGAAAAATTATTCAGACCCTCAATAAATCACAGTTTTGTTATTGGATATGATTAATATGATAGGCTGGAAATAAGTGAAAAGAATAGTGAAAGATGTTCTTTTCTTGACAGAGCAGCTAAAAGTACCTTCTCCTATAAAAGGAGGTCTATTTATTGTTTCTGCTGTTTGTGAAAAAGTTGACTGATACAGTAATTAAAGTTAAGTAATAACCAAGTGTATTGACAGCCTGAGAAAGTTACAGCTTAAATACTAAACTACTGATGGAAAGCACATATAAAAGTCAAACAAACACACTCAGTGTAGTGCATTACCCAGATACTGGAAGGAGATAAGGCACATTTTAAACTCTCTCCCTCAGTTTAACGAGGCAGAGCTCATGGGATGATGATCAGTCCCTGAACTCTTTCAGCCTCTGGTTTTTTGCTGAGCTCAGAGCTCTGAACAAAATTTGTCCCTCTTGTCTAAGGGAACAGAATGCAGCTCCATACAGTTACATAAGCCTTCATAACCGTGACAAATCTTCATTGTTGCACTGGAGTGAGCACTGATTTTTAACAAAACTACCTTTGAAAAATTATTGCTGCAAGCTGGGACTACCAGTTCCTATTTTTAATTTATTGTCAGCTTCTACTGTCTGTCTTGCCCTCCTTCTATACGTGCAGATAATTTATAAAGTGTCCAGTAATTTTCAGCATTGCTCATGAAATATAAGAGGAGATGTTTGGCATCTATTAAAGCTGCTTCTGAGACTGGATAACTTTCCAAAACCAGAGATAAGTCAGTGTAATGCTTTCCAGGATTCCCAAAATAGTAAGAACATTTTCTCAAGATAAAGCTGTATTTGTTCTATGACTAGAGTAGAAAAACTAACATAAATAGATGACTGAAGCAGCATTTCCTAATATGAGACTGAGTTTTGTGATGTGCTGAGTGCACTCAGAGCCAGAGAGCGAGGCAAGCAGGAGCTGAAAGGCACACATCGTGTCACAAGTGAAACATTCAGCATCTAACAAAATATGCAAGCTACCCAAAAGTAATAATCCTTTTTTATTGAAACTGACAGAATCAGCACCTGTAGAGTCTCTGCAAAACCCGTTAGCAAATTCAAACAAGCATCACAACAAGATCCACACCATTTCCCTGGAAGCAGGATGGATTTAAACAAAGTGCTCCTGTCATCCGTGCCCACAAAACTCCAACATCTTTCTCTCGTGCTCCTACCTTGGCGATTTGCAAAGGCTGCTTGTGCTCCTTGCCCCCTTGCAGCCTGAAGCCCCACGGCGCCCCTCCGCTCATAGCAATGCAGAGATAATCCCCTGTGCCCATTTTCTCGGTGCAGTTGGGCAGCATTCACAGGCGGGAGAACATGAAAAACTTGGCTTGCAGATGTTCAGCGAGCTGCAGATCCGTGTGCCGGGCAGAGCTGGAGATCCAGAGCACCACACTGTTGCTGCTGCTGTGTACTGCACGAGCAAATGCAGGCATTGAGGGGAAGGGAAGAGCTCCCTCGCCCCGAGGGCACAGCCCACTCTGGCGTCACATTCCGATGCTCAGCCCACCTTCAAAGTAAAGAAAGTGAACTTGGAGCTGAAGGGAATGCAGGCAGAGACTCTGCCGTGAGGCAGAGAAGGCTGGCTTTGTGAACATGATTATCCTGCCAGCTAAATCAAAACAACAGCAAAAAAGAAGTGTACGTTTCCCTGTGGCAATTTACTTTAGTAAATGGTGCCAGATGTTTTAAACTCTAATTTACCCATGTCTTGCATTTTTACTCCAAGCAGAATCTCAAGTGAAACACCATGTACATCCTCTGAATAACTGATTCACTTAGACTGAACTGGCTTTAGGATTTTCATCTCTACTCTGCATGTACTTTGTGCAGCACTGCAGGAGAAAAGCTATGTGATTTCCCTGTCATAGAATTGCTTCTTTTTCTAGTTCTCTCTGGCCTCAGTATAGTTTAACATGTACTGCAGTTTAGCAATGACCTGAATTACTGTTGGACCCTAATAATACCTGTTCTTATGCAGCCTGCTGCCTTTCCTACCAGAGAGGGGAAGGGGATTAGTAAAATGAAGTATCAGATCCCTCTACAGATGCTATCATGGATGGTTTGCAATATGTTGTTAAAGGGGAACCTTACTATGAGCACCAAAAAAAAAAAAAAAAGAAATTCAGTGGGATGGTTTAAGAGGTGACTGTTCTTCAGTGCTGGATGAATATTCCTCTAGCTGGGTGTTAAAAACTGACAGCTTTATCTCATATCACCTCAGCCCAAAGTCAGGTAGCCTGGTTTAAATCACATTGCATTTTGAACTATGCTGGTTCTAAAGGAGAGTTCAGCAGGTGAGCACTCTTTATGTCTGGACAAGTTTCTGAAAGAAACACCTTTTGCTTTGAACCCAGGGTACTGGGACACAGATTCTCACAGTATAAATTCACTCAAGTCCCTCTCTGAAGTGTTTCCACTTGGTTGGTTCTAAGCTGTCAGATATGTTGGGGTTACAGGAAACCCTCATCATTTAAATTACATGACTTTGCATCTAAGCAGCAGGTAAGCACTGAGGGCTTAAATCTATCCAGTGCATGTCAATTAAGTGACCCCTTGAATGATGCTTCAAAGGCAAAATATCAAGGTAGAGACAGGATCTTGTGTCAAACTAAAATATTCTGCCTGGAAAAATAGACTTTTAGAAGCCTGAACACTTCATTAGTCTTCTAAGACACCAAGGTACACAAAGGCTGGGTGGGGAGAAGATCTCTGATCAAACAGAGGAAAATGTCACTCTCTCAACAACAGGATTTAGTAGGAGGAAGAGTGCTTGCTTTATTGACTACAAGTCAACAGCTCTGGAGAAGCAAAGGTTGCCATATAATGAAATACTTTAGGAAAACACCATCAGAGAAGCCATACTAGGAAAGGAGATGGCCTTTAAAGGGACTTTGCTAGACAACCTTTGAGTGCAGACACCTCACTTGAAATAGTTGAAGGTAGCTAACTGCTTATTATCTTCTGCAGTGTTGATGTGTTGTGGTAGCAGACAGATTTTTAGTCTTTCTCTAGGCACAATCTTGCTTTAGACAAAATTCTCTCCTTTTAACCTAATGATGCAAGTATTTAAAGATTTTATGGCAATAAATCTCTTCAGTAAATAGCTGCAACAAATGCTCTATGACACTCTGTTAAATACAAAAATTAGAAATCTGTTTGAGCAGAATTTATCACATAATTATTAGTCCTTCAAATGTTACAAGTTTTTGACAAAATGCTTAATTACTGTTAGGGTGTTTTGAGCTTGTATTAGTCTCTCATCATTTTGGTAAAAAGGAGAATAATCAAATCTGATCTCTGCTTCTGAACTTCTTCATATACTTATTGGAGAAACCAAATTAAAGAGAATCACCCCTGCCTTTGGATGCTCACACGTGATGGTAATTTGTACTAGATACAGACGTCTCTGTCACTTTTGACCACATAACTGTACTGTGTATATTATTAGAACAGAACAACCTTGATTAGCGATTACTCAGCTGAAAAAATGACCAGTCAGAACACCAGGATCTGTGTGATTTTGTTGTATGATAAAACTTTGGGGATACTATAACCTGGTCCATTTAAGGTGATACAGGACTCTTCGCTTGAACTGACAAGAGCTGTGATCCTGATAGGAGACAAAAAAAATAGGAGAAATAACTTTTGTCTTGTCAGCATGTTGAGGGAGTTTTCTAACAACAATTTCAATCAAATTGCTGCTTTCCTCTAAGGGCTAATTTCTTGTTTGCTCTGCAGGAAACCATTTGAAGTCTGTAACTATTCCTATGATGGGGACACCCAAAGCTTCCTATGTCTTAATCTCTCAAAGAACATTCCCTAGGCCTTAACAATTCCCAGTTCTTTATATGAATTTCTTAAATGCTTTTACTGAAGCATGTTTTGCTTTTTAATATAACTCATATCCTTTTTTACACTCCTGCATCCTTTGGGATTTCTGAATGCTGGTCAGAAACTGGACATCAAGATTAAAGTGGAGTCCATAATGGAGTTTATGACTTTTGGTCTCTGTAATTTGTAGATCTTAAATAAATTGCATAAATTCTGAGATTATTTTCAAAACACACTGGAAAATTTCAAGCTAATGCTAACTACAGCCATTTAACCACTCCCACCATCTCCATTGTTTCACGAAAACCTAAAGATCCAGTTTTAGGTAACAAGTGATAAAACTTTGGTGTCACAAATAATCCTATAAACTGGGAAAATGACAAGTGGCAGAACTCACTCAAAATCTATCTGTGTCCAAATACAGGGAAAGCTTTGGCTTCAATCTAATCTTGTATGATGAGATCTGTATTGCAACATTTCCAGGTCAAACTTCCTCTTGCTCATCTCCCTTCAAGAACTGCCAGTCAAGAAACCCAGCACAATAGCCTGGATGAACTGTGATAAGGTAGGAATAGCCACACTTGTAGAATAGCCAAAGTGAGGCCATCTATCCTGAAATATTGTCTCTAATAGATGGAAAATGAAACATGGAAAACGGTGCATGTCTTTCCCCAGGGAGCCTCCACTCAAAGATTTCCTCAGCTTGATGTGGCAGCTCTGTACTTTGTAAGAGGAATTTCTCTTCCATGAATTCTGCAGTTGTTTGCTCTTGAGCCCACATAACTTTTAGTATCTTTAGTTGAGTGTGGGAAGTTATCCCTAACTAAATAGTGACATAAAGAATCACCTTCTCTGCCTTGAATCTGGATTCTGTAGGTTCATTTGATGTCCCCTGGTTCATGGATCAAGGCAAACTGTGACCAAGCAATCCCTAGGCACTTATTTTACAGACCTTTTGCACATCTACCTTTTTTTCAAAGAGAGAATAGAATAATCATTCTTTACTATCTCCACCTTTCATTTTCCTCATTTTCCTTCTCTACTTCCTCTTTAGTTCTAAGTCCTTTTTGAAATGAGGGTCTGCAACACCACATGTGCTTCAGGGAGCAGACAAAGTTGGGATTTGTGCAATAACACAATGATATCTATTTTGCTCTCTAGTTGCTAACCCCAACACTCCTAATTTGCTTTTTCAGACACTGTAGAGTTAATGTGTTCCTGGAATTACCTTTCAAAATCTTCAAGTCTTGTCTGTTGCTGCTTAGTTCAAAGCACATAGTTTTATATGTGAATTAATGTTTTTTTCCCCAATGTGTATCACCTTATACTTCTAAGCCATGTTATGGTATGGCTGCTTAGTTTTCTTAAAAGCCTTTGGTGAAGGAATTTGTTGAAAGCCTTTTGTAAATCCAAGATCAATCAGATCACCCTTATCCACGTGTTTTTTGATCCCCTCAAAGAGCTGCCTTATGTTTGTGAGGCAGGAGTTCCTTTTATGAAAACTGTTTGAACTCTTCCCAGATAAGTCATATTTATCCAGATGTCCACTGTTCCATATTACAGCTTCCACCTCTTTGTTTTGGATAGATATCAGGCTGACAGACTTCTTGTTTTCTGAGTCTCTCTTGGAACACTTTAGTTAAAAAATGGCACTCTCTAATCTCAGTAATGGTCAGCTATTTCAGCTTTGAATTCCTCTAAAGCTCTGTGTGGTCTTGGTGACCACTTCTAAGGTTGTTTTGCTTCATCTGCTGCCACTTGTCCATATATTTTCTCCTTGTGCTGTCATAATTTATGATACTGAACAGTTTTACTAAAAGTGGATTAATCTAAAATCCAATAATCAAGTATTTCTGCAGCTGAGTTCAGAATACATTGTTCAAATGTGAGAAGAAATAAGATATATTATTGTCTTTTCATCTAGCAATAAAAGCAAAGCTTTCATTTCACCTACAGTAGTATCCTAGGTCTGTGGATTCTTTAAAAATGCAAACATTTCCACCCATTCCTTAGTAATGAGGAAGAGACAGAGGGAAAGGGGATATCATGATCTCTAATTTATGGGCAGCATTTTACTGTAAGTACCCAGATGGTCTGGCTTCCTCCTTTTTCTGCATTTCATTTTCCTTTCATATCTGATTTTTTTCCACATTAAAATCAACATAAGCTAGTTCTCCAATAATACTTATTTTCACAGCTTTTTAGATTTAACTGTATCATCTGTAAACAATTTAACAAAATACCCAATTTATTGTGGAATGTGATTTTAGCCAAATGGGAGAATCAGCAGGGGAAAAAAAAAAAAAGCTGATGCTTATTTGCTTGGTGGGCTCTTGGTGGGTTTTGTTTGTTTTTTTTTTTTTTGTTAGTTTGGTTTGGTTTGGATTTGGGGGGCTTTTTCTGTTTGTTTTTGTTTTGTGTTGTTAATTATGTGGAGAAAATCCCTCACTTGTAAATATATAGCTGGTTTAATGGAAAAATTATAAAATCACAGCCATGCCACTAAATAAATCATGGCACATAGTCTCTTCCAAATGAAGGGAAGACAACCTCTTCCAATATATCCCTTCAAGTTTTTTTGTTTTTATGTGACTTTTGCAAACTGGGCAGTGTCAGACACCTCAGCACATGTTGTTTTCCCAAATCATTGCCTAATAGCATACCTTGTTTCATAGTCCTACAATTCAGTAGTTACATAAGGCAAAAGCAAATTTTGAAGGCAGATCTAAACATCATTTTCCACAAATGTTACAGAAGTAGAAAAATAAACTTCTGCTTAATTGCTACCCTTAAGTTTTTTTCTCCTGACTTAAGAAGCAACAAGGAACAGAGACACATGGAAAAGATTTAATTTTCAAAAGAGGTATAAAATGACAATGTGAATTAAATATATTGATGGAAGGTTCAAATGCGTGGCTCCAGCTAACATCCATTAAAGCTGATTCTCTTCATCTTTTCCCAACAAAACTCTCTTGTCCTACAAGACAAATTAATAATATCCAGATGTTTTAATTGCATGAGGAGCCTTGCAGCGCACTGCCAGATGGATTTGCTCACTGGAAGTACAGACATTGAGTGGCAAAGGTACCAAAACCAATAATACCAAGTTCTTAGTGAAAACAAATCAAATACAGAGGTCATAGATAATTCTTAGCTACCTATAAGGCTAGACAGGAAAACTCTGCTCACACTCATATTAGGCATAAGTAGTTCCTCGCCAGTAAAGGTAAAAAGTTTTAATTTTAATCCCTAATGTGGATTATAAGGCAAGGCACTGTACGATGAGTTGGAATTTTAGAACTAGCCCTGCTTTCTTGATTTTTTCCCCAGCTTCAAGACTGGCAAATAAAGCACAGTGGAAGAAGCACAGAAAAGTACAGGAGGGTATTTCTCATCATTCCGGTAACGGGGTGTCATCCTAGATTAGGAGTTTTGGATCTGTTGTGAGAGGGAAAATCCAAATAAATTGGCAAAAGAAGCCACTTTCCTCCAAAACACAGAAACAATGTTGTTAGCATTGAGCATTGCTGAATTATACAAGAGAAAATGGAAACTTGTGTAGAGAATGTAATTACAGTCCAATTAAGGAGCAGCTCTCAAATCATGTACACAGGGCCTCTGCAGCCAGAGACCTGCACCATTAAATATAAGACATAAGAATGTATAAAAAATGTATAGATAACTCAAAGAGACAAGAATTGGGGGAAGAGACCTCTCATGTTTCTTCGTGTTTGTCCTACCTGTTCCTACCACAGCCAGTCTCGGATAATCAGGAAATACTTTCCTAAACTAGCTAAAGAGAAGTTAACTTTTTTTTTTCCCCTGAACTTCTTGGAGAAAATTCTTTTGAGGTTTTCCTTTATGAAATGACAAGGATTTCAGATTGTGTCCAAAAATTAATTCACAAAATAGCTACAAGACTTTGTTGTGAGAGAAAGTAAAACACATTCACTGCAAGGTTTATGAACATGGGAGAAAAATTGTGATGCTGGAATTACTGTTTCTTATTAATCTAGAAGTAATGTTTTGGGCTAGAATTCATGTTTCCAGGTGCCATTCCACTGCTGGTTTTACTTATCCCTGTGTTTTAGCAAGTAAGAACTAATTTACTCTGGGGACTTGGAAAGACTCTTAGGTGTGTATTTCCTTTTCATTTTGATTCCCAGAAGATGGGATGACTACATTTTTGGCTTCAGTAGTTGGAAAAATTCTGATAAAAGCCTCTAAAGTAAAAAGAAAGCTATTTACATGTCATTTTTGTTCTGGTTTTGGCAGGGAGATGCTGCATCACATTCTTCCTAACAGAGCCTATGAGAATCAAAATTGATCTTCTCTGCCAAAGCTTGGAAGAGCCTTGAATGGAACACGCATGTAAGTAATGCAAGCAGGTGTTTCACTTTGCTCACCTCGCCCTAATGCTTCATCCTGCTCTTTGAATTGTCATTTAAAGGGGGCAGTTAAGTAACACAGCACCTTTTAACCATCTGTTCATCTGAAACTGTTGGATTTTATGGTCTCCCCTCTTCCTATTGAAAAAACATTTCATGCAAGTATGTTGGGCTACAGAAGTCCACCATGCCAAATTCTCCTGTGATGTACAACAGTGAAATTAATCAAGAGTAATCACATCATATTCAGTTAGAAAATATATTTTCATCATAGCTGAGATATGAATTAGGCCCAAATAATCTACTAAATTTTGAAATACGGTGTAGTGGGGAATTTAGGATTGAATACAAATATTTAAAATTAGTCTGATGAATACTCTCCTGCATCAGATTCCATTTTTTAAATTTTGTTTCCTGTTAGCAAGTGTAGAGGCAATTCACTCCCCTTGACTGGTTGCTTTGAAAGAGCTCAATTACATGCATGGCTGCAGTCCAGCAAAAAAATCAACTATTTTTGCATTGCAGTTTAAAGCAGGTATTGTTTCTTACTTGGAAGTCTCCTAAGAATGAATTTTTCCATAGTGAAAACAAGAACAGGAGAAGCAGAGAAAAACTGAGCTATAATGCAGTACAGGTCTCAGGGAGTTTGGGTTCTGTTACTTCACTGGAAAATTCTCATTTTTTGGTCTTGGCCTGGAAAATGGGAGAAATAGCTGCTAGAAACCTTGAGAAATGTGATAACTTCTGAAATTCTCTGCTTGGAGTTTGGTAGTTTGATAGTTTGAGTCCTCCTGGAGTATCCTTTCCTTCCCTCTTTCCTCTGTACTACAAACTAAGCTGTAGGGTTTGTGAAGCAGTTTCTAACACTCACAGCTGCAGGGAAGTGTTTTGCTCAGTGTCTGTCCCAGTGGGTCTGATGTTGGTGGTTCCAACTACAGCATCTGTCAAAAGGACAGGGCATAAAAAGTCACCTTGGCATCAAGTCCTGCCTGCAAAAGGCAGCCAGCATTGCTCACTCTGCCTCTGAATGGTTCTGGTCAGGCTTTACCAGAGAAGCAGAGGTGACACAACCAGGACCTCCTGCATGAAATGTTGCCTTCCATCCAAATGACTGCAATAGATTAAAAAGCAATCCAGCTATCTTCATTCCTGGCAATAGGAACAAGAATTCCAACTCTTTGATAACTAATTCCTTTCCAAGTGGAGCAGATTCTATTGGAAAAATCTTCCCTCCAAGAACACCTTGATGTTTAACCCCTGCTGATCCTGCAGCCTTGCCTGTTGTGCTGCATCTTCTTGCCAGGAACCAGTTTCCAAACTTCTCGGCTCCTTCTGCCTCTGGTTCAGGCCTCTGCTTTGGTGCTCATGTACTCTGTAGTTGGCCTTGACATGGATCTGTCTGTTTTCCAGACAACTGCCCATGTCTGCGAATGCTGAACAAGGGGTTTATGTGCCTCCACAAGGCAAAGCTACCACACGTGCTGTGACACCAAGCGTGGCGTGGAATTTTGCTCCTGCCCTTAATTTTAACTCCAGCTGCATGTCCTATCCCTCTGTTGCTTCTATGGTGTAAAAATAACATGATGGATTTTTTAAAAGAATAATTCTGATGTTTATTTTTGTTGATCATGGGAAAGGCATCAATTGCTTTATACTAAAGGTATCCATATAGCATGAACCCAGTATTTTTGGGTTTTCTTACAGATTACTTTGTGATCAAGACTAATATTTAACATTAATGGTGGAATAAAGCAGAAGCACAGTTAAAGTAAGAACACACATAGATGTATTTGCATCTTAAGTAACTCAATTAAATCACCAGTTTGTTATGAATAACTCACTCAGCTACTCTTTTTTTATTGCTAGTAAGTTTGAGTACTGCTGTATAGCAAGACTCCACTACTACATCAGAAATTTTAAACACAAGCAGGAAACAAAATGAAACCCAATGTAAATAAAGCTGCTTCAGATGCTTTTGAGTGTAAAAGTGAAATATATCAATGTTTAAGAAATTCCATACATTCAGCAGGTAAACACAGAAAGGCTGGTTTAACTTTCTGCTGTTCTTTCAGACTGGTGGCCTAATGTTTATTCACAGTTCTTTATAAGGGATACATTATTAATCAGATTGTACTAAGACCTCATCTTTGGTTTTATGTTAGAGTTCATTAAGTAGCAGTTACAGCAGGATAATCAAGTCTTGGGTTTTTTTTTGTTAATCACAGGTAGTGCAGTCTTCCACTCTCATGCATCTTAGACAGTAGTGAATGAATTTTAAAAATAATTGAAATTCCCCAACTGAAACATCACAGCAGTTTTCTCAGAACACCACATCTATCTCCTGTAAATATTCCGGATCAAGTTGCCAGAATGTTGATTTCATTAGAAAACCAAAATAGCAACAGTCAGTGAGAGTAAGCAGAGGAGTCTCACAGCTTGCAGGTATTGGGAAATCCAGAGGCTTGTACTAGCCAGAGAGTATTTGTTGGGAGAAAACAGCCAGTCATTTTTCTAAAGCACATTTGCTTTTGTAATGTGTGGCTTGCATAGAACTTACCACATGTGGACCATAAAGCATTCTATAAAAATTTCTGTTTAACTGAGTTTCAGGGAAAGAAAGTGGTTTTAGCTAAAAGGGATCTACTTAACAGGAGATCAGGACCTGGGCTTTAAGGCAAGTACCCTGTTCTCAAGACCCAGAGTATCTCCTGAGTAAATAACAGCATTAAGTACTCTTTGACTTGCATGTAGTTTTTCATGCCTAAATAGAATTTTTTGCTTTGCAGAAGTGCCAGCAAACTCTACCAACAGTCTCTGAGGTAGGCAGTGAATGCCCCCTGTGCTGGCTGGGTTTTGTCCTCTGGGGGAGTTACGGAGCATGGAGACAACAGGGGCAGTCATTGTGGATTTCCCAGTTGCCAGTGATGTTGAAAAGAGTTGGGGCAGGGAAGAAATGAAGCACTCCCAGTCCTCCCATCCTCTGCAGGATATAACAAAATCCAGCCATTTCTAGGGTAAAACAGTGCAACTGCTCTAAAGCTTACCAGCAACCAACAAAACATCCCAGTTCACAGCAGGGAATAAAATGTATTAATCAGTCTAAAGAATTTGCAGGTGAATTCAGACAAACAGAATACAAGTTCATGAATTGGAATTGGATTCACACCACTTCTCATCCAAAAATACTTTGGAAACTTTAATGAGCACAAGGTGCCAGGATGTCTTTATGCTGGAAGCAGCCTGAGGGGTAGCACAGCTTTACCATCACTGTGGAGTGGGAGGTCAGCACTCAGCAGAAGGGAAAAGGGAGATTCACTGGCATGATCCATGTGCTCAGCAATCCCTAATGGCCTCCCAGTGACCTCCTCAACTGGCCAGGACCCACCGTGGTTCTGGGTGCTCTGATCCACAGCCTGAGTTACCTTGGTAAACAAAAGCCCAACACACCAGTCAGGAGTTATTCTTCCTTTACTGTGGCCTGAGCTGAAATTTGTGATAGTGGACAGTCCCTGTAGGAAGTATCTATTAACATGGGGTACATAAAATATACAGCAATAAATGCATGGCCAGAACTTTAACATTTCTGTATTGTTTGTGCTGAATAACAACACCTACAGACATCAGTCTGGTATTCTGAAAACCCCTGGATGTTTTCATTCCCTGTAGGGCAGTGTTTAAAGGGTGCACTCCAATAATGTTTTCTAATTGACTTTGAGACTGTTGAATCAAAATATCAGTATTCACTTCTGCTGTACCCTCTTTCAGGTTTCTCCTGTGCTTAGCTTTTTATGTTAGAAATGTAGCTGAGTCACAGCACTGATGTGTTTCTTCTGGTAGTAGTGTTCTGATTTCTGAAATATTACATCTTTTCTTTTTCTTCATATAGCATTTTCTAATCTGACACATGATTTTTTGAGAGGAACAGAATTCATTCAAAGTTTCACTTTTTTTTTATACCAAAGTCCTTGCCTTCATTTTAATCAAATAATATTTTTAAATATAATTTCCATTTTTCTTGTAAAGCACTTTACACTGAGCAGTAAGCTGTTTTTCATAGACCTTAAATATACAGTAGGCAAAGCATTAAAGAAGATTTTAGTGAATATAAGAAGATAAGAAAACAAAGTATTTTTTAATGTAAATAGCTCTTGGGACTCTTCTGATGTGCAAAAGCAAACCTGTAGCTTGCCTGAAGGACATACAAATGAAATAAAAGAAGAAAATCAGTTTCAACAAAAAGAAGCACCTTTTAAAAGGTATAATCGTTGGAGTTTTATGAATTATTCCTTGTGATGAAATAGTCTTTACTTTAAAGAACATACCAAATATTGCCCACATCTTCCCCTAGGGAAGGGTTTGTTCTGATTCTTCCTTGCACCTTGTAGTGATGCTGTATTTTAAGGACATGCACTAACTGAACAGGTTAGGATAGGATTTAGGTTTCCTGGAATCACACACACATTGTCTTAATGGGCTGTGCTATGAGATAGAGACAGAAGATCTGCATGGTTTGCTCAACTGGGGCTTTTTATAGACCTCAGTAATTTCTGGGAACAGTCCAATCTCAAATTATTTGAAAAATAATAATAACAACTAAAACCCAAATTTTATAATGTTCTCTGGAAGATTTGAGGTAGCCTTCTATACAGCCTGTGTACTACTCCAAGTTAGGTCTGAAATGTATGAAATCACATTCGTTTTCAGCAGCATTGCATAGGTACCACTACGGATAAATTTTCCAACCTAATTGATTCTGTTAAGAAAGCTAATTTAACCTACAAGTTCATCATCGCTGACAATGATTGAGACCAAACCAGTCTGACTCTCAGATTTTATGGCAGAGTTCAATTAAAATTATTTAATACAATTACTTACAATAGTTTAGCAATCCTGCATTCTCATTTCATTCACATTCTCATGTGAAATTATATTCCAGACCTAAAACACACTTTAGTCTTTAATGATGTTTCCACGTTTCTGAAATTGAAAACCTTAAAATACTTTAAATGTTATAGGTGAAAACAGAAGATAAATCCTACTTGTAGTTCCAAACATGCAGACTGTGACATGCTGCATGCCTTTTGTCTCAGTGTGCCAGACTGAAGGAGAACAGGAGCATCCTTGCAAAAAAGAGGCTTCTGGATCCATTTCCAGAGTGGGCCTGAATTAAGGGAGGAACTTCCAATGCCATGGCTTCTCCATGGTATCTTTTGCTGATCTCATGTTTCAGTTTCACTGGAGCTGATTTCTGGGAGGAGAAATCTGATAGTGAGGATTCAGTGGCCAAGAAAGTGCAGGGTTCCTCAGTGCTGAGTTATCCACAGCTGCTCACTGTTAATAGCTCAGAGAGAGACACAGCAGGACTGCTGGGACAGTGGCTGCCTGTCTCCCTGGCAAAATAGGGAATGTCCAAACTTAAACCTGTATTTTCCTCAGTGGCATGGTATTTCAGAAGAGTTTTTAAAGCATAAAGCATAACTTTAATGTGTCTGTTACAACCAGGAAAAGAGATAAGGGTGAGGGCTGGAACTACAGCACAGCAATGATGAAAGGCATTGGTTTGCATCCTGCTTATGAAAGAGCCACTGATACCCTGCAGTATCAAAACCACAAAACCACATCCAGTTTAACCGATGCTTGTCACCTCTGGGATGACATTTTCCATTCTGATTAGACAGTTGAGAGAGATTTGGAAGCTTTTAGACTTCCCTTGACATATCAAATGTATTGGTTCTGATAACACATCGAAAACCAGCTTATATTATTTAGTGGTGAATCCAGCTCTGGTTAGCAAGAATGAGACAGATCAAGCCCTGTTCTTGCCTGCTTTGTGTTGCTTGTTGAGGTTTCTAGTTAGTCTTTCATGTAAAGGATGCCATTGTGTATCTTCATTATGATATCTGCTTCAAAGTTCCGGGATTTTTTTCAGAAATGAAATGCTTTGGACAGTTTGTTTTGAGCTCACAGCCATTACTGAGGTATAGCTCTAGGTAAACTGTTTAGTACTTTCAGAAGACTTAGTAAGGTTGTAGGACGAGGATAGGAAAGCCTCTGGAGCCTGAATTCCAGATACACGTGAGATATCAGCTGTTGTGGTGTGATTCTTGGGGCTGTCCTGTGCAGGGCCAGGAGCTGGATTTTGATGATCCTTGTGGGTCCCTTCTAATTCAGGATATTCTGTGATTCTTTGAGTGATTGTTTTTTTTTTCATCTGCCAGTCTGCTTTTATTTTACCTTAACACAATTATGTTTATTTGTGATCAGGAAGAAAAGTGGCTTTACAAATACATCTTCCTCATGTTACTTCCAATCTCTCTCATGTTACTCCCATGTTTCTACTTTGTTAATTAGAAAAACATTACCTATTCTGTAACCAAGGCAGCATTTTTAAATGCACTTGGACAGTAATTAAAACCAGAGTATGCAAACAGGTAAAGTACCTGCATCATATTTCACTGGAGATATTCAGGTGGCATAATTTTACATGCAGATATGCAAGATATGTATGTGTAAAATGTAGTTGTAAATATACATATATACATCTTCGACCAGGCAGCTGGCCACAGGATGAAAGGATACAGTCTTAAGCTGCTCTAGGGGGCTTTAAGTTTGCCATGAGGAAGAATTTCTGCCAGGATGGATAATCAGCCATTGGAATGGGCTGCCCGGGGAGGCGGTGCAGTCCCCGTCCCTGGAGGCGTTTCAGGAAAGCCCGGACGTGGCACCGAGGGACATGGTTTAGTTGACGTGGTGCCGTTCGGTCATAGGTCGGACTCGACGACCTCAGAGGTCTTTTCCAACCCGATTCCGTTTTTTAAGCACATAATGAAGAAAAACAAGTATCCCTTTAGTAACTGGGCTCCGTGTTTGGAGCGGGATGGATACCCCGGGCCGAAGGAAGCTCCGTGCCAGGCTGACCGCCCCGGGACGCCTTTCGTCCCCGCCGGGAGGGCACGGCCCGGCCGCGGGCGCGGCCTCGCTGCCCGCACTGCGCAGGCGCGGCCCGCGCCGGGCGGCCTCAGACGTGGCACTCGGGCGCGTGAGGCGGCGGGCGCGCGGCCGCAGGTAACGGTCCCAACCGGCCCCGGCGGCTGAGGGCACAGCGCGGGGACAGCGCGGGCGGCGGCGGGGCGGGCACGGGGCTGCGGCCGCCCTCAGCAGCGCCGGGCCCGGGGGCTGCGCCCGGCCGCCAGCGGCGGAGCCCGGCCCGGCACAGGTACCGACTGCCGCGGGGCGGGCGGTGGCTCCGAGCGCGGGGCCGGACCTGTTTCGAGCTTACGGCGGCTGAAAGCTCCTAGGCGATGGGGATAGAAAAGTTACACGAGTGCAAAGATGTAGTAAAGCTCGGCAGGCTTGGCAGGGAACGGAAAAAATTAGATTTTGCTTTCCTAGCTTGGTTGGCGATGTGGTACCGGAGAAGAGCCCAGAAGTAGGTGTGTGGCTGTGCTGCATGCGGTGTGTGCGTGCAGCGATGCTCGCCCTGCCTGTGTGAGCCCCTGCAGATGGAGGCGCGCCCCGGGAGGGCACCGCACCGACCCTGCCTGGGACGGGCACCGCACCGCTGCCCCAGGACGTGCTGGGGAGCGCAGTGTCTCCGAACAAATACAAAGTTGATACTTCTCCTTCAGGGAGCTAAGGACTCGAGTTTTGTTTCTGTTGTCCTACTTCTGCTTGCGCGTAGTTAACTTTTACATCTTCCCAGAGAGAGCAGAGCGTTGCATAGGTGCAGCGATCCTCTGAAAAAGGTGACAGTCTATTCGGTAATAGAGGCCAGTTAAATTCTGCAGCTGTTCCTCAATGCTGGTGTTGTTCCCCAGGTTATGGGTTATAAGGTAAACTAGTGTTGAAACAGGGAGGGAAAAGTTTTCATGACCTTCTGTATGAGCTCTTCATGGTGTGGCGGTGTATTCACACCCCCACGGTTAATTTCTGAAATCCTCACAGTCCTTCAGGCAACCTTAAAACACTCATTTGTGATAGTTGGTATATATACCTATCCTGAGAGGAGAATAAGTATCCTTGGTGCTAAATAGAGTCTGGAACTGTGTTGAAGAACTTGTATTATTTCATCTGTGCTTAGAGCTTCTGTCTCACTTCAGCACAACCTCTCTGTGTTTATACTGTCTGTGGGAAGTTTGACGTGGCAAGATTTTTTTTTTTTCTTGTGTGTGTGTGAGTAAGCTGTGGAGGAAGTAATTTCCTCTGAATGTTCTTGCATCTTAAGGTGCAGCTGCCTCTAAGTGAAAGTCTCTTCCTTTACATAGATATAAAGTATGTATATGTCTGTGCTGGTGTGTAGGTAATTTAATGCTAATTTAGTGTTTTTTGGAGCAACTAAAACTCTCATTGCCATGTCTTTTCTGATGGAGGTGGGGGAGGGAAGAAGTTGCAGCTGGCTTCAGCAAGCCTCTGATTAAACATTTTTCTTTCTTCTCCCTGTGTTTACCTTGTTAGCCCATAAATAGGAGAAAACTCTATAGGATTAACTCCTGGGAGCAGTTAACCACTGCAACTGAGAAGTCTTGTGCTGCAGTGGGGAGTGTGGAGAGGGCCAGGCCCTGTAACCAGCTCAGAGGGATTTCTTGTCTGATGTGGATGATCAGTAAAACTGTTGAGGTTTTTTCTTCAGAAATAATCTGTTTAATTTGGGAAGCCTAGAAATGGGCTTTCTGGTAGGGGTAACTTTTCTCTACTGACATGTGCCAGTGCAGCATAAATTCATCTGTGTGTTCTTGGAGCTGTAATTTCAAGGTGCCTTTGTGTGTGCTTCTGAAACCCAGTTCAAACCCAATTCATGTTTAATTTTCATCCAATTTCCATGTTTAAAGATGACTCCATGGCTCGAGTTTAAGAATGTCAAGTACAGGTGGCTGGGAAAGCTGTTTCAAAGGAACACTCAACACCTGAAATGCTAATTTATGTTGTGTTTTTCTTTGGGATGACTGGCTTTTGTGCTTGGGACACTACAGGAGTAGTAAATGCTTGTTCAGGTTGTATCCTCAGCATTTCTCATAACAGTTTAATGTGGGCCTCAAGAAAGTGGAATTCTGTTATTGTTAAATTAAGTCTGCTATCATAATGGAAGCTCTCATGGAAAAGAGGAATCTTGTTGTCATGGCTGCAGAGTGTACAACTTTAATAACTTTTCAGATCCTTGGAGGCAAGGGCACTGTATCTGAAAACTAATCTGGTGAAATACAATCATATGGTTTGTCAATGCAGGATTCTTCAGATTTTTTGCTTCTAAAAATGAAGGCAATTACCAGGACACTCTTTCCTGAAAGTTTTCTAAAATGTTACCCTGTCCTGTTAAACAAAATCTGACTCCATGAAAGAAATTACATATCTTGTGAATACTCTCACCATTAAAAAACTCTCTGAATTGCTGTCTATCAGACTTTAGGGGTTGCTTGTTTCATTTATTTAACAACAACAGGATCAAGATGTGAAACTTGTGGAGAAGATGCCTGCTAACAGCAAGGGCAGCATGCAGTGCTGTTGAGGCCATACTGCCTCAGCTGTCCCTCATGGAATGCCTTGTGCTCAGTTTTGGCACACTGGGGAGTTCCTCAGTAAAAAGGCTGCTCAGGCCTGGGCCACTAATGCAGAAGACAACCAGAATTAGGAACTCTCTGTATCCTGTACTTTATTCTCTGTTTCACCAGCATCAAAAGCAAGGAGTCTTCCATCACTTGCTTGGAGTGGGTTGATGCAGAAGGTTTGTAAAAGGTTTGGTGGAAAACTGGTGTTGTATTCCACACCTCCTAAAGGTGTGCTAAAATAAGGTGTGCTAGCACAGGAGAAGCATTTGCTAGGGGGAGTTTTTTGCTCTGGTCACTCTGCCTTTCCTGATTTCTCAGTGAGTTTGGCTTCTTTGGCATGGCTGGTATTTGAGGAGCAGGAGTCACAGTGTATTTTCCATGTGCAAATGTTGAAGTCAAGGCTCTTCCAGTAAAAAGAATAGTTTGGGAATTTCCTTCGAGAGTTTTTTCCATCTGCACATCCATTGCTTACAGTTCTCTCTGTGAGCTTGAGATAGGTGAATCCCATTTAAATGCAGCATGTGGTAGTGCTGTGGAAACTAAATTATCAAGTAAAAACAATATTTGCCCCTGACTTCAGGTCATTTTTTGCCTTCAAATGTGTCTTGTATCTTTTTTGGGGGGACAATGCAATTCACAGCCATTTAAAATACAGAGAGTGATGAATATGAGTGAATGTCATTTTCCTTTTTGCAGGTTGCTGTAGAGGACACAATACTTGGAATGAGAAAATTGCCATCATGAGTCAACAAGGTTATGTTGCAGCTCCTCCATATTCCCAATCCCAGCCAGGAATAGGAGGTTTTGGACCACCCAGTTCTTCAATTCATTATGGACATTATGGGGACCCTAACTCTTCATATTCAGCACCTCCACCAGGTATTATTTTGGCTTTAATTTTTTTTTCAGACTCTACCTTGGTATCCTGGTGTTTTGCATCTCTTTCTATCATGTGTAAATTTTACACTGATACTGCAAGTGGAAACAGAAAAAAAAGTTTTACCCAGTTTCTCTAAAAAGACAGCAGGACTTGCGTTCCTCTAATCAATTGCTGAATATAGTGAGAATTCTGATAGAGATGCTTCTGGTAATTGACTTACTAGAATACTTGGGGTATTAAATTACTCTAACATTAAAAAAATCATCTGGTATGAAAACCAGTACTTACCCCAAGTACTCTAAGGGAAAGCAGTTCAAGAAATACAGTTTCTTGAAAGGTTGCTCATTCAACACTGCTGTTTACATAAATCACAGTTTCTCCACAGTCACTATACTAGGTCTGAATTAGGAACAGTTTTCAGCCCAGAGAGAGATTCTACATATGGAAGCTCTTTTTGTTTTTACTCTAACAAGTTGTCTTAAGTTTCTATTCTTACCTTGGCCTCTGAAATCAAAGGGACCTCTTGTTTCTGCCTTGAAGTATAACTGGATGACAAGGAATTAGCACTGCCCCAAACTGGCAATTGCTGTGTCTGTTTGTTCATTGTTTTTTTTTTTCTTACTGTTCCTCTTGGGTTCTTTGCTGGAAAGTTATGAACTGCTGTTTGTTTGCTTTTTACTCTCTCTAAGTTTTTTGTATCTGCTTTAATAACTGAGCAGAAATCTGTGCTTTCCAACAGAATCACTGAGATTGGAAGGGAACTCTGGTCCAACCCCTTTACTTAAGCAGGGTGACCCAAACCTGTTATTCTTAATGCCAGAGCAGAGCTGCACACTTGCATTTCTTGCCCATCTTGTTCTTTTTTACAGGGTTTTACATAAAAGTGCTTAATCTTTTGCAGGTGTGTCCAAATCAACTGTGCCTTTTGGATCTCCAGCTCCTGTTGGGCCTCCCCCACCTGGTGCACAGCAATTCAGCCAGACCAGTTTCCAGAATGGCTCTGGTACACCAGGACAGCAGCCACACAGGTGACTGGGAAGGATCAACACTTGAGCTGTTTGACCTCTGTTACCTCTCTGTGAAGGAGGCAGGAATGGGCAGGGGAGAAAACAGGGACAGGTGAAAGCTGTAGAAAGAAATCTTTGCAAAAAGATTGTATGAGGGGGTAGCCAAGCTTTATTACACAATATTTGTGTTGCAGGTAAATATAAGTCAATATTTGTGTCAATATGCAGCTCTTTTATTTAATTCTGTCAAATATTAGTTATTTTCCACATTTCCCAGGAGTGGCAAAATTAGTTTGTGTACCCATAGCTCCTTCAGTTTTAGTGAACTTTACACCATTTAACAACATTCTTCTTGTAGTTGGTTGAAATCCTAATCTCCTTCTGTGGTTCTTAGTTTTTGTGTAGTTATTTCATTTTCTCTGTGGGAAGGAGGACCCAAAAAGACTGGTGATCAGTTGTTCAAGATGATGTACTCATGCATAGGGAGAAGTGGTGGTTGTCCTGAAGATGACAAAACAGGGTAAATAGAGTCAGGTTGACATGGATCTAGCAAAATACTGATTCTCTACTGTAGCTTCCCATCATTGCCCTGACAGCTGCACGTCTCCTGTTCTTCACCTGGTCTTGGTTTTTTTTTCAGAATTGCTCAGAGCTGCTGTTCTAGGCCAGGAAGTATCTAGATAAATTTTCGAGTACAGCAAGCTCTACTTCTCTTTAAATAGCTGGGCTCATCCTCTGTTTTACATGGAAAATCCATGTTGATGGTCTCTGGGACATAGCCTGGGATCTTATTTTACCAGAGTGAAATAGTCTGGTAGAAAATGCCTTTGTAAGCCATGTGTGTGTTACTGCTTTCTTTTCTTTGGTTATTTTTCCTGCATTCATGTTTTCCATATCTGATAGTCATGAAGTTTTTCTCTACCCACATCATCTTTTTTCCTCTACTACAGAGAAATCCTCAAACATTCCTCACTTCCTTTTCTTCTCTTCACAGATTTTTCTCCTAATCTTCTTCATCCATCCCTGGTAGGGAGTCTTTCTTTATAAGCTTGGAAAGGCAATGAAGTGCTGTGATATGTTCAGAAGCTTGTGTTTCTTAATCTTCAGGCTTATAGTTATTACTGCTCTCACTTTGCCATGCAATACCACTCTGCTTCATTTCTAACAAGTGCAGACAAACATGGACTGCCTGGTTTTATTAAACAAGTGTGCAATCTCTGTGTCCTTTGTGTATTTCAATACAAGTGTACAGTGTCTGAGCAGAATGTGGGCATACTCCATTAGGGTTTTGTCCTAATTAATTGTTTCAGCACCATCTTGAGGAGGTATGAGATCTTTTGAGAGTTGTGATTGTTTGATGTAATTTTTTTGCAAAACTGCACTGATTTTTTCCTTTAGGTTTCAAGGCCCTTCACCTCCAAGTAACACAGGACCTTCCTATCCTCCCTACAATCATCAGTCCCCAGCAGCCTTCCCAAGTACTGCACCTGCTTCCCCTCCAGCACAACTTGCTGACCAGCTCAGCAGCATGCAGATAAATAGCTACGGTAATTGGTTTATCTAATTGACTTCTTCTCAGTTACAGCATTAACACTATGATCATTAAAACTCACTGAACTTCTGTATAAACAGAAAATGAGACCTTTGACCACCATCATTGGCTTAAGTTCTTAGCATTTTATCTCATCCAGTTCCTTAAATGAGTAGTATTGGGTTAAGTCTCAATTGATGTTTGACAAACCTTCCATTAAATTCTGATAGCCCAAAAGTTGTTTCTCAAAATACTCAGTGAATGTGTCAGTAGCAGCCAAGGCATGAACAATAATATGCAGACAGGATTTAATTTTTCTCAACTTTTTATGGGTTCTCTAGTTACAAAAATATTTTCTTTTCTTGTCTAAACATTTTTGAGTTTTAATCTAAATTTATCTACATTTATTTTGATGTTATACCATCTCAAACCTAGGCCATAAAGATGTGATCATGTGATGCTTCCATGTAAATGACTTCCAGCAATGAATGCTGATATGTATTTAAATTATGCAAAATATATTATATAAACAATTTTAAAACAATTGTATAAAATACAGTGTTCTCATGTTATGTACTGGGAGGCTTGAATTTTACATGTAAAGATTTTTTTTCAGTTAACATATGTGACAGAAGATGTATTTCAGTGTTTGTATATGAACACATTGTTCTTTTGCTTCAAACTTAATATTGGTTATTCTTCTAGGTCTCTTTAAAGTTGTGTTGTCTTTGGGGGAAAATCTGATTTTAAAATGTAGGTTTTGTAAAGTAATAAGTGTTTACAGATTGTAAGTCTCAAAAAATTTCTCTTTTCAGAGTCCTCTTAATTCAAATTGAAATCTGAATCTTATAAACAACAAACAGTTCCTTGCCAGTGTCTACAAAATAATTCCCACATGTTTCATCTTTTAGTATCAAGTGGGTTTATTTTCCATCAAACCTGTAATGGTGAAATACCAGTAGCAGATTAACAAAAACATGCCACATAAGAGGAATGGATTATTGAGCAAAAAGAATGTTGTTTCACATTCTGAAATGAAGTAGTATTTTGAAAGTTGAGTGACCTATGTGTGTTGTAGTGAAGAACTGTCCAACTCTGGCTTCTCTCACTCTTTCCCCATGTACCCCAGCTGCAGGGTTTTATTGCAAGTAGACCCAAAAGAAATAAAATGACTGAATCAGCCAAGGCCTAAAGCACGATTTGTCCTGTGGTCAGACACACAGAGTCCCAGGCAGCGCTGTCAGCATGGGATCCAGTGTTGCCTGTATGCCATAGAAATGTGCTGAGCAGAACCAGAGCACCTTTGCCACAGGTTTGGGAGGTTTTCATTCCTGACTCACCTGATGTCACCTCTCTCTCAGGTCCTGGCGCTGCTCCAGGCTCTGCCGTGTCTCCCGGGCACCCGGCGGCTTTCCAGGGCCCACGGCTGCTGCCCCCAGGCCAGCAGCAGATGGGTTTGCCTCCTGCAGCACAGCTGCCTCCTCCACCAGCAAACAGTGCCAATGGCCTTTGTGCCCAGCCAGTATTGCCTCCTGTGGCCAGGCAGGGTGCAGTCCCTGGGCCTGTCCCTCCAAATCCCAACCTGCAGCACCTTCCGGGACAGCCTCCAGGGCCTGGACATCATCCTCAGCAAGGTAGGGAAGGATGTTTGTTATGTGGTTGAAAACAAAGTGTGCAGGAGCAATCACTGGTGGAACTGTGTCCATTCATGACTGAATCTTCAGCTGACTGGGGAAAATGAAATATGAGCTCCCTTTCTGTAGAAGGGAAGGATGTGCATTGTCAGTCAGTACACTTGAGACAGGCTCTGCTTTTGCTCACAAGTTTACCACTCTGTTGAGACTGTACCAGAAAAAGGAGATTAATTAGGATCAGAATCAGAATTAGTGGTTAGTAATTGGTGAAGGCACACCACACTACAGGAAGGTGTTTTTCTTACACTTTGTTAAGGTATAGGCTGCTTTCTGTCTTGTAGTAGTGTCATAAGTAGCTTTCAAAAATGCTTTGCTATAGCAATAATGGATTGTAACTGAATACAAAAAGCCAACTAATGATATCAGTTTGCATTGACTGATGTTAGTGGAGAGATTGTCTGAGGTAATGGCCTGGTGTGAGTAGCTGTGCTAATCTCTACTAACTGTCCTACTTGACATAAACCTGAAAACTTTGGAGCCCAAGTTGTCACATCTGGTGTTGGTCTTACTTTTTAAAAACACAAAGCCAAACTGAGCCACAGAAATCCAGTTCTTTTAGTTGCTGAGAACAGAGGGGAAAGAGGAGTTGCACTTAGCTGAGTAAGAATTAATTGCATGGCAGAAGTTGATGCTAACCATTGATAATGGAACTTGAATACTTCAAATGAATTATCATTTGTAACTCTGCAGCAAACTATGGTCCTCAGATGGCAGCATCTCAGCTGTCCTATCCTGGTGCTTTTCCTGGTGGTCCAGCACAGCTCTCAGGCCCACCACAGAAGAAGCTTGATCCTGACTCCATTCCAAGCCCAGTAAGTAATGTGGCTCTAATTTTTTATAAATGTAACTTGCTGCTGCATTTAAAATAAAGCAATGATAAATGCTCACATTGTGTTTGTTTTAGCTGGTCAGGTTTTGTGTAACATACTTCGGCACTTACATGTGACTTACATGGCTTGGTTCTCAACATACCTTCTAATTCTTGCAGTTTCTAATTAATGCAGTTTTGTACACTGTGCTGTCAGTTTTGGATCAATTAGTGTATGAAATTAGTTGGAGTACTGAAGAGGCTTTATAACTTTATCTAACATGGGATACTAGTACATGAGTATGTCCCAAATAGTTTGTAGGAAATACTTCACTAGGAATTCCCAACAAGATTCTTAATGAGACAGTGACCAGTACTGAAGAACTGCTTGTGTTCACTGCAGCTTATCACCTTTCCTTTTCATCTGAAAAGTTTGAAGGCTTGAACTTAGTACCAGATACCAGAAGTAGGATTTGTACACCATACAGGTACATGAACTCTGGAAGTGCAGTCCTGGCAAGGCTGAGAAGTCATGTGCTCAGAAGCCACTTTGCCTTTTGATTTCAAGAGTTTCTCAGGCAACTGGAATTATTTGCCTGAGCCATCATTTCAGTTGCTGCAGCCTCGTGAAGATTTCAGTAGCCTGGAATATACCTGGTGCTTAAGCTGCATGCAGGCTGGAGAGGCTCAGCTGTTGAACACTGAGCACTGGTGGGACAGTGTCTCTTCTCAGGATGGTGCTAGAGAAAAGGAGGTTATGGTTGCATCCATCTTTCTGAAACAGTCTAATTGGTGAAAGGGCTGCTCAGGCACAGGCAGCATTTACTTCTTTATTGGAAACAGCTGATGGAAATAGAAAGCAATAGTGTGCTAAACTCATGGAGAAAATGTTCTGGTGCCCACACTTGGGGTGGTTCTAGCAATCACCTGGACGGGTCAGAGAGTCCTCAGAGAGTCAGAGTTCTTGAAGCAGCTTCAACCTAGAACTTGCTACTTTAAAAAAATGTTTTCACCACTGCACAGCAGGCTAGTCTGGGTGAAGGAATTTTACACTTCTCACTGAGGCAAATTTGCTGTACAGGAGAAACATTTTTGCAAAAGCCTCACACTGTTTAGTATGAAACTATCTTGCTTCTTTAAATTTGGGTATTCTTTTGTCCTTCTAGAAAATATTTTTTTTTTTTTTTAACCCAGTGATGAATTTGATGCAAACCTCCAGTAATTTTGGAAAAGTACTTGTTGATAATCCCTTAGGGGTTAATGTAACAACTGCAATTGCCTCGTTAAAGGCAATTTTTAACTGAAAAACACTGTGTTAAAAAAACCCTGAATCAAGTGTCTGTATAAATAACAAATGCCCTTAAGTCAATCATTCCTACTGTTTCAGTGCAATGCTTTTTACAGTAGAGGGATAAAATGATCTTGTGTAATTAAAAAAAAAAGGGCAGGGAGGGAAGGAGGTCTGGCATGAAAACATGGGCTGATGTCTTGTTTCAATTATGCACACAGTATAAACAGCCTTGACTGCAACAGCCATGTTAAAATAGGTTAAAAGGTTTGTTTAAGCCTTACAGAGAGGATCTGAAGGAATGTTTGAAAGAAACATGATCTGGGTCAACGTCTGTAAAGGACAAAAAGCTAATTCAGAACGAGGAATAAGTATGACCATGTGTATTTCTGTTGTTATATTTACATTATGTAATTATAGTAGTGTTGCCAGATAAATTTACTTCTTATCTGTAGCCATTGTTGATTTATATTTCTCTTACATATGTTAGAGGCTGATATGTACCCTGACAACTTCTATGAAAACTTGCATCTGGACTTTGTCAACAATTATTTCCAAGAACAATGATATATTTAGGTCAGTTAGCTGCAGAATAGCATGGCACATTGATCCTTTGCAGAGCTAAGTCTCAGAGTGGTTTGCTTTCTTCAGCCAGTGGACCTTTTTAGAGCAAAACCTTTTTCCTTCTAATGCAAGAGTTAGCTATAAGTATACAAGCCAGGGAGGCAGGGAAAAGTAATCAAGCAGAAGATCTAACAAGCTCTCTGAGGAATGTCTTGTATATTTAAATTGCAGCACAGAAAACTTTATTGATAAAAAAAAATTATAGGCCCCAGACTATTTTCAGTGTGTTAGGAAATACCTCTTGGACATTGATCAGTAGACTCCATGCAACTAATTTAATTTTTCTTCTCTGTTTGCTTTCCAACAGAAGTTCCCTAGCTATTATTAGAAGTTCATGTGCACTGTAAAGACACAATTCCATGAGGTACCAGCAGCAGTGGCAAAGCCAGTTTGAGAAATTCCCCGTCTCATTCCTCTTGCCTCCCACAGCTGTTTGGCTGCACTCTAAACCAGGTTGCTGAGGAGAGAGGAGGAGTGATGGTATCAGTGATTGGATTTCTGGTGTGGAACAAAATACAGTTTTACATAACTTTGATTGTATCCTGAAAAGTGTCAGCATTAAACCTGAGTGAGGGATGTGCAGAAGTAACAGGGAGCAGCCTATGGGAAAGGAATTTGGGCAGCCAAGTCAGCTGCATAAATATTTCCTGACATTATATTGTAAATTGTTATAAATGAGGCTTCAACCAGAGTCTTTCTTTGTGTAGATCTTAGCCTGTTCAGGAGTGTAGCTGGATGACTTACCTTCCTCATGCTGTTCTTGCTTTTCACTCATCAGATCCAAGTGATTGAGAATGACAAGGCTGCCAGGGGAGGGCAGGTCTATGCCACAAACACGAGAGGACAGGTTCCTCCCCTCGTCACCACCAACTGCGTGATCCAGGACCAAGGTAACTGTCTTCGTTACTGCTTTGGCAGTCTTCTAGGGGAAATCTAATATAATTAAATTTAAAAAAGGTTAAATTCTCAAATTTCTCATCTGAAAATGATGGTATTTGCTCTAAATTGTACATGAAATTGCAAACTTCATTTGAACAGGAAAAAAGGGGGGAGGAGGGAAGTGGGAGCTGAGTTCTTACACCTTGACTTAACACCTCCTCTACCCTTCCTGGCCTTTCAAAGAATATGAGTAATTGAGACAACTTTGCTTTTTAACTTAAAATTTTTGAAGGTATTACATTTCAAGTTAAAAATCCTTTCTGAAAATTTGAAAGGTGGACATTAGAAAAAGCAGTAAGACTAGACTAGCACTGTTACCTTTTAGGATGTTAATTTCTATTCAAGTGATAGAGGCAGTGTGCAAGCTGTCTAGTTGATGTACACCGGCCAAAGGAAAAATTTATCTGCCTTTGTTTCTGCCTGGAGCCTGGGGTTGCAATCTTCCACATGCTGCTCTTGACAGCAGGCTCAATATTTTAATATAGGTTAAACTGGTGGTCTTACTCAGCCCAGCAGTAATTTATCAATGCTGAGATAAATTGAATAAAATGTACAAATGCACTGAGATTTTTTGGCATTATCTGAGAATGGGATAAATCTATTCTGATGATCCAAGAAATTCCTTTCAACAAACTGAGCAGAGCTGCAGTTTGTTGGTTACAAAGGGAGCATCAGGAAGCTGATTCCTGAACTCGTTTCTATGCTCTTGCCTGCATCTCACAGCAGTTTCTCCTTGAGGGGCCTGTGCTGAGTGTCCTCTTGGAACTGTGGTGGTGACTTTGCACCCTGTATTTTGCAGTGTAGGTGAGCATGGTGATGTTAAGACAGACACAGTGTTTTCTGAATCAGAGGTAGCACATGAGAGAAGTCTTAACAGTAGAGATCAGTCTGCTTCATCCCTTTGTGTACACTGTTGACACGTCCACTGGGATAGCATCCACGTTTTCTTCTAAGATCGTAGATATGGGATGTTTCCAAGTAATCTCTACTGAGATTGTTCTTGCAAGTAATTGTTGGCTTATTCTTGTCATGTTTAAATCTCTGCTTTAAACTCAGGAAGAAAAGATTGAACCACAGGGAGGGGCAATGGGCTGGGATATAAGGAGCAAAGATGGGTAAAGCCTGCATGGGAGGAAAAGAAGGAATGTGTTGAATGTAGCACGTGCACTTGTTGCTCTGTGCTCTGGTTGTCCTGCTGGGTGCTGGGCTGGGCAGGTTCCTCCTGGCAGCCTCTCAGCTCTCTGTGGTGCTTGCAGGCCACGCCAGCCCCCGGTACCTGCGCTGCAGCACCTACTGCTTCCCGCTGACGGCAGACATGGCCCGGCAGGCCCGCATCCCCCTGGCGGCCGTCATCCAGCCCTTCGCTGCTGTGCCCCCGAACGAGGTACGGGGCACTGCACTCCGCGGGCCTCTGGGGTGGCAGGGAGGGTGTTCTAGCCACACTGGGAATTGGTACCACCAGTTCCTAAAGAGGTGGCAGGAGACTGAGGTGTGCTGGGGTCATGGTCTGACTTCAAAGGACAAAAGTTTTCATTTGGAAAAGGTACAGTAGTGATGACTCCCCTGGATTCCTGGTGTTTCCCCAACTGCCTCTTGTTCATGCCAGCTTTGTTAGTTGCTTACTCTGCTGGAAACTCTGTAGTTTTAGGCAAAGGTATTAAAAGAGGATGACCACAAACTGCATGAAGTTAATTTTAAGATGTGGAGAGTTGGATTTGATGAAACACATTTTTCTGTTGAGATCTTTAGAAAATAATTTCACAATAGACCAAGAAGATAATTGGGGTTTCTGCTTGGATGAGCTGAGTCATAGAAAGAAGACAAATGTAACCAGCCATTTTTAGCACTCATTTGAAGGCGCTAACCTTTTCTCACATAACCATCTCTAATGACCCTCTGTATTCAAAACATATCCCTAGTTCTTCTGCAGATCTGTTCTGCAGTATTCTCTGGTCTTCAAACAATTACCCAGGTTTCCTGGCACCCCAGAGGATTCTATCAGTGGCAGGGATAAATCCATTTTTCTACTGCAGCATTTAGCTACCTCGTCTGTGGGATTATCTTGCTTGGTCTTCATCTGCTGTGTTCTCCATTGCTTCTAAATTCTTCAGGTTCTAAATTGTGCAAGGTCTGCAGAATGCATTTCCTTTTCGTGTCTTACATTGATTTACTCCAGAGTGCTGTGTCATGAGGGAAAAAGCAGGGATTACATCAAAGTTGTAGTATGTGATTGTGTCTTCAAAAACTCCTCATAAACTGCCTGCACAGGAAAGCCTAATTAAAATTGCTAAGACATTCAGTGCTTGGTTTTGCAGTCTGATTTTTCTTTAACTTTGTTTTATTGCTTATAAATTCTTGGTAGGTTTTTTTTTTTAATATATGTTGGAAAAAAGCAGATGTTGCTCTTTATCAGGATGGATAACTTCCAGTCCAGCAGACCTCTGCAGTTTGAGTTGAGAGTATTATTTCAGCAGGGTAGATTGCAGTTATCTTCTCTGTGGTCCACAGGGAAATAGGATGTATTACTGATGGCTCTGCAGATACAAAGTCTCAACATTTGTCTGCTAGACAGCAACTTCGGGTTTTATTCCAGTTCTTGAGGGAAATGTGCACACTTGGCCTGTTGCCCCCCCCCCCCCCTTGCATTTTCTCCTAGATGAAGCTCCTGCTGCTGCTTCTCCACCCCTTCACTTTATCAGGCGACCTTTGCTCTCTTCCACCCTTGATCCCAGATTCTGTGCCCAAGTGGCATTTACAAAATCCATTTTCACCTTGGTTCTTCATTTGTGCATCGTGCACTCAGAGTCTGCCTCTAGTCCTTTACATTTCCCACACATGGCTTCCCTATCTCCTGCATTGTGTTTGGACAGGGTGATCAATGAGTTGCTACAATCTAAATCTCTTCTGCATACATCAATTTGCAGTATGCCCAAACATCTGTCCTTGGACAGGTTCAGGGGGGTTTTCCTGGGGTTGCCGAGAAGATGTGCTCGGTGAGCCACCCGTTGTGAAGTGTGAGTGCCCTCGAGCTGCTGCAAAGGTCAGTGGGGCTCATTCATCTGGAAGGAGCAGTGTGTTTTTCCCTAGCCTCTCCTTTGGAGGAGCCTGAAAAATGGCTCTCAAAATTGGCAAAAGCCCAGTGTGGAAAATTCTAGTCAGAACAATTCTAGCTTGGTAAAGTTGTAAGAACTAAGGAGATAGTGTTGGAGTGGGAAGAGCTGGGCAGTCTTAGCTGAGGCAGTTTTTCCATGGCTTTGCATGTGCCCTTTGTCTTCACTGCTGCTGCCAAAATAAGTTCTTACTCTTAAGATATCCTAATAAAAATGGTCTTCCATATGGGATTTATAACTACTTTAATTTTGAAAAGCCACTTAATTTGAAAGAACTGGGCTTTTTATAGAGGTAAAATACATTCAGGGGCTTGTGTTTCTGAACTTCCTAGTACGGTGTGTTCTGCCTGAAACTGGTGACTGCAAGGCACAGGAAGTTCTTTGTTTCAGAATATCCACCCTAGTTTAGAGATACTGTTAAAAGGTACTATCTACAGGTGATGCTCATCACGTGCTATTGGGTTACAAGGTGAAATTATGTCTTAATTTCTTTATTTCTTGATATGCAATTTGTTTTACACAATAACTGCAGCAAAATTTAGTTAAGAAAAAAGAAATAGCTAAGTCTTCTGACAGTAGCAGAATTAGGAAAGTGTATGAAAGGGAGAGCCCAGTTGAACAAATCTTAACTCTCTTTCTTAATTGAACACTATCACTGTTTGGGTGGATAACTTGTAAATGTAATGGATTTTTTTTAGAAAATAAACTGTCAATTGCCTTCATGGAGACAGTAACTCAGCTGGAAATTGAGTTCTGGGGATTTGCTTCCTTTCACTAAGGATACAAGAGGAGATGGAGATAAAAGATCCTGGGAACTTTCAACTAAAAGGTTTCAATCTGGGGACTTGACAGTATTCTCACACTTTCAGTTGGAAGCTTTTCCAAAGGGGAGAAGGTAATTTGGGATTTCAACAAGTCTGAAAGGCAGATTTAAGTTCATTATTCACTGTGGGTTCTTTTTGGCCAAGTGGAATGTCTACACAGAGAGACTGGTGTCCTGCCTCCAAAAGTGAAGTGGAAAAAAGTGAATATTAACATGCAAAGTGAACTTATTTTAGCTAAGATCTGATAAAAAACTGTCAGGAGCAAAAAATTGCCAAAAAATTGAACAGGGATGTCTTTTTAAGAGGTGTACACCAATTATCTCCATTTCTAGTAAGGAATGGGATACAAGTTATCTCTGTAGGAGAAAATAAGAGCAGAAAGTGAAATCATAATGTTGGTAGATAAGGATGGTAAATGGAAGGATGTCATGCATGTCTTTGAATAAATGTAATGTGTTTCAAGTGATCCCCCAAACAAACAGGGTTTGCCCCTGCAGTGAGAAAGAAAAAAATGAAAAATGTAACCTGGTAAAGCTGCACAATGCAAGTGTTGTGGAGAAGCCATCATTAAAATTGAGACAGTAAAAGGTCACACTGAGGAAAAGGTCACAAATTAAGCTTTACTTGAGAAGTGTGAAATCACACATGAGAATGAATTTAAGGCATTAGTGGGGACCACTGGGTAAAGATGGTTGTAGGGTTGCGTTTGATACCCCAAGAACAGGTGAGGTAGCAGCACTTGGCATGCAGGCACTGAGCCTCAGAAGGGCAGGTGAAAGGGATTTATTCAGAAAACCCTCAAGCTGAAAGTTAGTGGGGGAAAATGCATGGAGGGCACAGAGTCTTTTAGACGTTGCTACAAAAAACCTGCAGCCAATCTAGAAAATCATGAACCAGTGAACATTGCCTGTGCACTATTTATCACTGGAAACAAAGGCTATTAAAACTTTCATGCCTTCCCTCCTCTGCCAGTGTCTTAAAAGCACCACAAATTTCACAGTCTTATCTTTCCAAGTCCATATTTATTATTTCTCAAATGTAACAGTTCATTTTCACTCTCCTGATTTGGATGATCTATGGAAAGTATTTATTTGTTATAGATTGAGAGTACAGTATCATTGTTTGACAGAACTTATTTTTAGTCCACCAGTGCTTTAGCAACAGTCTGTAAAAATAAACTAACTCTCACAGTTATCATCCTAGACCAAGCCCTGCATGAATTTGTTTTGGAGATGGATGAATGTTTCCACAGCCTGAATAAACCATGTGATCTTGATTTAGCATTAATACTACTTGATAGCAAAAGTTAGTTAAAAGAGTATTTCATGTTGTAAAATCCAAAATAAACAATTCAAAATACTTATCTCTAGCTTTAGTTATTTGCCTTCTTTGCTCCTTAATAGTTTTGTGTCATTGTGCTTTGCCATATTCTTTGTTATTTATTTAAATTTATTAGCTTTTAGAAATATTTATTGGTGGCAATCTAATATATCACTTCCATTTTCTCCTCAGTTAATTAATTAGTTAAGAGAATGGAATTGCTTCTCAGAAATGCTGGTTCATGAGCTAAAAGCCATTTTACCTTTTCATAATAGTGAAATTTGATGAGGCTCGGTGCAGCTGAGCTGTTTGGAAAGCCATGATTTTTACAGAGATGATAGTATGGGTTCCAGGATGGAGCTGTAAGGTCGGCAGCAGCTAAAATTGAGTAAGGTGGATAACTAAAAATGTGATTGACTCTGTGGGACCCAGGTTCTGTTGTCCCTGGTTTCAAGCTAGTGAGCAGGGCAGGCAGGCTGTGGCTGCAGTTTGAGGCACAGCTTTGCACAGACACTCACATTCATTAGCAACTCTGTGCTTGTGCAGAACTTGGATTTGAAGAGAGTGAGGAATGCTTAGTCTGCAAGGTGAAATGATTGCACCTAAACATCCTGCTGAGGGCTCCTTTCTGTAAGGAATGTGTTGATAAGCTGGCTCTGAGGAGCAGAGGTGCTTGCTGATAACACCTCTGCACTGTAAAAAGCCATCATTTGGGGTTTACCCTTTGATTTGTGTCTTTTATTTGGTTACTGATTCGCAGGAGGCTGTTACTGCTTAGAGCATGGGAGCTTGGCTCATTTAAGAGCTTTTAAGGAGGGATTCTGGTGACAGGTTCTTCCTTCAGAAGGGTTACATTATATCAACCAGGTCATGCCTATCTGCATGATGGCTGGCTTGACACAAATGAGGACATCTGTCATGACACCCCTCCATGAGAGCAGAGTTAGCCAGTAAAATTGTCCATAGTGCTGGTAAGATGATAGTTCTAAGGAAATTGAAGAAAAGAGCTGCTGTTGACACTTCTGTCGTGTTGTCAGAATGGATTATTTTGCATGTTCTGGTGTCTGGATTGTCCAAGATCCAACAGGGGGTGATTTTGTCATTGTGTTTGGGTTGTTGTGTTTGCTCTAAAACATGGTGGGAGTAGAAGCCCTGCATATATGATGTATGTAATACATGTTGCTGCATGCCATGCTGGTGTGAGCCTAAACACACATTTTCCAGGTATTAAAGTAAAACCATTTCCAATGAATCCTTGGTGGTGGTCTCGTTTGGGAGAGGACTGAGACTTTGGGCTCATAGTTTTCAGTCTGCTTGGGGCAGGGCCAACTTTGTTTCTCTGTCAAAGCTGTTTTATTTTCATTTTTTCAGCTAACTAGTGGCAGGTCAATGTCTGGGGGTTTTGCTAAGCTCCTCTGAGGCGCCTGACTCTGCCATTCATGGTGTGGAGAGCCCAGAAGTCTCAAGCACCTGCAGGTGCTTCACCCAGAAAGTGTTACACCCCTCTGGAAATGAGTGCCTGTAAGCTTGGTTTCACAATGCCTAATTTAGAGGTGCATAAATCCTGTATTAGATGAAGCTTTCTTTATGGAGTATGCCCTGTGCTAGTGTGCACTTGGTAGTGAATCATTTGGAACTGGATTGCTTCCCAAGACTTCATCATCAAGGAGAAAGTTTTCTGTTAGCTTGTAACTGCACTCTGTAACTAGAATGAGCATTCAGAGGCAGGTTTAGCAATGGCTTTTGCAGCAGAGCTTCTTCTAATTGAATCAAATTTTCTAATTTACTTTCTTCTGTCTTTAGGTTTTTAATGTACATTAAAAAATAGTCCTAAAATGTACCATTTAAAATACTTCTGTGGTATGTTGGTCCCTGCACCACTGGTGTTATGGTAAGGATGTAATTCTGATAGAGCTCAGAGCAGTGACCTGAAAATGTGACATTTATATAAATTTTATTTGTGTTCCAATCGGAGTTCCTGACTGATTTTATACAAATCTGAAATTTAAACCGAGAAGAAGCCTTTATAAGGATGATGTAATGCAGTTTCTGGTAAGTCAGAGACTGTGACTGTCCTTTAGAATTGTAATGGCAGAAGAAAAGTGTGACTCTACAGCAGTACATATAAAAGGGAAATAAAAGTAATAGTTATATCTATTTAATTAACTGGCCAATAATACTGATCATTTGTTTTGCCAACAAAAATGATGCTCAAGTTAAAAATCATTTGGGCCATTGATCTGTTCCTTGAACTTGAGAAATTCAGAGCACACTGGTATTGAGTAAGTTCCAGAGGAAAGGTTTGTATTTTGCTTTTTAAACTGGAGTTGTTCTTGCATATTTTATTTATCTATGCATATTATGCAATGTTGTATTTTGGATGCACTGTGTAAAGGGTGTTATTACATGGAAGTTGTGTGCTTGCTAAATAGAGGCACAGGCCATGTCCTCAGTAGGGCAGCTCTGTGTCCTTCACAGGATTGCTTTCCTCATGTCATGGTTTAACCCCAGGCAGTTCACTCCCCCACCAGTGGGATCAGGGGGAGAATGGGAAGGGTAAAAGTTGGAAAACTGAAATCTTGAGACAAAGATAGAGAAAGCAAAAGCCACACATGCCAGCAAATCAAATCAAGGATATGATCACACTTCCCATGGGCAGCCAGGTGTTCAGCCATCCTCAGGAGAGCAGGGCCCCATCACAGTAATGGTGCCTTGGGAAGACAAACACCAGCATTCCAAGTGTCTCTTTTCCTCCTTGTTCCCCCCATTGCTCCTTGTTCCCCCCTTTTATTTACTGACCATGAGGTCTGGAATATCCCTGTGGTCAGCAGGATCAGCTCTCCTGGCTGTCTCCCCTCTCAGTCTCCTCCCAGTGTGGCACTGTGGAAAGCAGGAAGGGCCTTGGCTCTGGGTGAGCCCTGCTGAGCAGGAGCAGAACCATCTCTGTGTTATCTCCCATGTTCAGCACATATCCATTCCAGGCACTGTGAGGAAAACAAACTGGAACTGAAACTGAACTGTAACTGCAAAGTAACTGTACCCCAGCCCAAAGCAGCACACTGCCAGAACTCGGTTCCACCCAGTTGTGACACTCAGCTGTGCTAATAAAAGAGGGGAAGGTTGCAAGTCCCATACAAATATTATTAATGTTTGAAGGTTCTGGAGTCTGCTTGAAGCATCCCAGCTACTCTAGTAGCAAAAATATTCATGAGAGAGAGACTCAGAGTGGGAACATTGTGACCTGATGTGGTATTTGTGAAGTAACAGTTAGTTTTACTATTGACCTTCAAAACCACCATCCTAGAAAGGACTTGACTTTTTTATAAAGGCCATTAAACTCATCCCAAATGTCCTTGCTACAGAGCTGAAATTGTTCAGTGCTGCTTTTTGTTCACATAGCAAAAATTCTCCTTGTACTTTCTAAGTTCTCCTGTAGCAATTGGCTAGCTCTGGTTGGCTTGGGAATGCAGCATGATGCTTTAACTATGCCCAGTTCTTACTGATCACTGTGGAAATAAATTAATTAGCCCTAGGGGTATTTTCACTAATAAATATTGTCCAGGAAAGGCTGCACATAAGCAGAACTGTTCTTTCCATCTCTAATTAAAATAATTCTAAACATTTCTATGCTTTTTTCCCTAATTAAAGTTTCTTTAATATATTTGGCAAAGATAGGAACCATACAGTTCCTGTTGTGAAAGTTCTCAGAAATGCAAACGTGAATAGTCAGTTTAAAAAGTCAAAGTAATGTCTTCTAATAAAAGAGAAACAGCCTTGGTTTTGAGAAGGAGGGAAACCTTCCACTCATTAGATTCTCATGCATGATCTCAGCTCAGCAATTGCTCTTCTCTCATATGCTGATAAAATACTTTATGTCTATGGATACACATCTGTCTGTCCATCTGTGTGTGCATAAAAAGGAAAAATTCCCAACACCTGATTGGTCCCTCAAGTTGCTGATAGCCCAGCTGGCCAAAATGGATCTGAAATCCAACGTGGAGTTTTGGTTTTGTTGTTGCTGTGAAGATATGAACAACATTGATAATGTTCTTTCACAGAATTTTCTCTAGGAGAGTGCTGCTTCAGAGGTCACTATAGCACACTTAGATTCATGTATAAACTGAAATAGTTGTTTTGTAAACCTAGAGCTGCACGTTCACTGAGTGCTGTTTGCAGTATTGCTTTATTGCCTGTCCTAAGGATGTAGAAATAGTCACAGCTTTGTATGCATTAAATGGTCTTGGACTTTTAAAACAGAATTGGTGTGCCAAGTAAGCAATTATCTTTGTATTTTACAGGCTGTGCCTGTGTTTTAAACTGTGGTGTTGACCTGATAATTTATTTAGCTAGCTTAAAAAAAATTATGAGAGGACAAACTCACCTTGATAAATCATACAGCACCATACAGTAAGAGACTGGTTCTGTCCAGAAATCGGTATTTCATGCCCAAATTCAGTCTGACATTTTGAAGATTCTCTAGAACTCAGTAGCAGTGATTTGCAGAAAAACAGAAATCATACCTGAATGAGGTGTCTTTAAGAGTTCTGTTTGGTTATCATGTCACTGAAAATCCTACTTCAATTTTAATGTGAAAATCTTATGACCAGTAAAGCTAATCCCTTGTAATTACTACTTAGCATTTCTGTAGAGAAGCCCCTTGAGCCTTGCTGCCTTACTTGTCAGTGGTTTTACAGCTGGTGTGACAATCCTTCCTTAGAGTCTCGGAGCAGGAGTGCAGTGCTGCACCACCTGTGGTACTGATAAGGGGGGAAGTGGAGCTGTGGATTGGCACAGCCCTGAGCCTCAGCCCTGGCATGTGATAGAACCTGTGCTTATCACCCTCAGGGGTGCTAACAGCAGTAGCAGTGATGTCCTGGGGGACTTTGGTCTGGCCCTTGTTCTTGCCCTGGGTTTGTGCCTCTGCAGCACTCCCTCCTGCTGGCTTGAGGTGCCCTGGGCTGAGGCAGGTCTGGCTGAGCTGATGGGTTCCAAGTGCTAACGTTTTGGAAGTGTGTTGTGCGGCACCGTCTCTTGGTTAGCAATTCCACACTCCTGCTTCTGTCAGCAGTTAATCCTGGCTGCTGGCCGTGCCTCCAGGTACAGCCTGTGCCTGCATCCTGAGAGCACTCAGCACTGCAAAGCTGAGAGGGGCTGCAGAGCACTGCCCTGTTAGTGCTTGGGCTCCCAGCCTGGGATCATGACTGCGGAACTTCGGGTGCCTCTCAGGCATGGATAATGAACTTTTGTCCTTTTTCTTTTCTCTCCTTCTGTCCCCTGTATGATACATGTATCATTATTACGTGTATTTTCCCCCATCCCCAAACTTGCACAAATCCCTCTCATGCTGAATAGAGTGTAGTCTGTATTTACACTCTTCACACTGCCAGCTCTGTTCAGTTAATTGCCATATTCCCCTTAAAAAGGGAATGCTGAGTAAGGATTTCAGGGCTAGGCTGAGGTATGATACACAGACAGTGATAAATGGTTTTCTGGGTTTCTTCCTACATACTGGATCATATCCCATGTGCAGGGTCCACTTGAAATTCAGCTCCCATGCCATGGTGTGTTTTGCAGTGCTGTGTATGCAGAGGAATGTGCAGCTTGGGCCTAGAGGGACTTTGAGCAAGAAGGTTTGAACATGCTTTTGGCATTTTTACGTGGTCTGAGAAAACCAGGCTAGAGCCGGGAGAGCCTGCATCACATGGGGGATGCCTTAGCCTTGCTGCAGTCTTGCAAGCAAACAAGGAAATCAATGGAAAAGAAGTGTGGTACAATAAATAGTTGAACCTTGCAGATGAGATAGTCCAAACTGGCCTGAATCATCAGCTGAGGAGGCTGAGCATGTTCAACATCTGAAAACCAAGAGTAGGCAGAATAACTCATGCCTTCAGAGGGAATGGCTGCTGATAAAACACAGTGGGAACATCACAAAGGGAAATGCTTTCTTGACGTTTTAATGTGAATCAGTAAAGCGACTCAAAACCAAGGGATTATTTGTAGACTGGTTAATCTTTCTCAAAAGCAATCTATGATGATAGAAAAAAAGAAAACAAACCCCTTCAACAGTGCTAGGAAACAGAGACACTTTGGTTCATGACCTAGTTTTTTTTCCAAAAACATCAGTGTTACATTTCAGAATTCTCTTTGGTTATCCAGTGGAGGTTTTTGTCATCTTTTTACTGTGCTAATTAAACCCAACATTTTCCTGGGGCAGCAGTGCCATGCTTGGACAAAGCCTTCTCCTTTGTTCATTAGAAAGTTATGTTGTCTGGCATATATTGACATTTTCCTAGGAATATTTTAGTGACCAGATTTTCATCAATGTAACTGTCAGTAACAACTCTAGAATCATTGCTTACACTGTAAGGGTCTCATAGAGACACTGATCTGTTTATTTTGTTGTCTGAGAAATGGGTCATTTTCTTCAGTATCTGTATGTGCCTCTCTTGTTCTCCAGAGGATCTCTCCCTTAGGACTTTTTCTCTTTCCAGTGCTTTCCCAGAGGTGTGCCATGATGATCTGGAGCTTTAGCACAGTCCTTATTCCTACACTTAAAATTTGCAGCTGTGGTCTACGTCCTGCAGTAAGAATATGGTGATAGTTTGTAGGCATCACCCTCAGGAGCATGTCAGGACTTCATTTTTATAGCAAGCAATAGAAATTCAGCTTTCTCAGACTTTAAAGTGCAGGTTCAAGTCCCTTTGGAAATTTTTATGGATGTGTTTTATCTTGGAGCTGTGCCACCAATGTCTGTTGCTTTGTGATATTTTTCTGACTCCTGAGAGATGGTCTTCCTGAAATATTTCCAAAATAAAACTCCTCTTATTGCAGCTACATTTGGGGTAAAGTTATGGTTTATCAGATCAGCACTCAGGGCTTGCACTTCAGTGGGGCCTCAAGGTTCCAGAGAAATATAAGTTTGTGCAGGTCCCTTGCAGCATTTTCCATCTTCTGCCCAATCCTCCTTTGCTTTAACATAAAATTACAGTGTTGTGCCTCTCAGCAAAACTGGGAGATTTGTTCTGAGACAAGAGAGAGAAAATGCTGATACTTTGTTGGTGGAAAGGCAAAAGAAACAGGAGTATTGCATTTACTGAAAAAAAAACCCAACAAAAAAACCCCAAAACAATTCAAAACCCCACCAAAACCAAAAGAGAACCAGCCCCCCCACAAATATAAAAAACTCTTATTAAATTTTACCCCATCCCCTGCTGCTATGAGAGTTTGCCATTGATTTTGATGGGAGCATAAAGAGATCTCTCTGCTTTTTCCTCTGGTGTACAGTGACATCTACAGAGAGTGGAGCACACCAAACAAGACTTTCCCATTCTGTATCACTTTTTTTTTCACTCTTTTTCTTTTATGTATCCTTAATTTAAACTCAGGACTTTTTACATGCACAGTATTACTTATCTCTGTACGTTCCCACAGAAATGTACTTTATTTTAAAAGTTGTTTTACTATGACAGAAATGACTTTGATGTTTGGAAGTGCAATAGCAGTTTGCACACAGAAATAGAAATCCTTTCTCGATTGGGTGGTGGGATGCTGGGCTCTGCAGTGCAGTGCACTGAAAGGCAGCTTTTTGGAGATGAAGTTTCTTTCACAACTTCATTGTTCTCATCAAGAAGTGAATTTTGAGTGCTTTTGGTCTGAGTTATCATGCAGATAGCTTTTCCATTACATATTTTAATTATTGAAGTAATGTTCTGAAGTGTTAAAGAAAACACTTCAGATTTAAAGATGTAAATTTCATTTAATTTCTAAAAATTCTGATTAATAAATTAGTTTAGGAGGCAAATAGGGCTGCTTTAAAAAAAATGGTTTTTAGACAAACTCCTTAATTCTGTCATGTACGTTTTTAGTTGTCATTTCTTGTTTTATTTTTTTTTCTCTTAATTTTTTGTCTTCAAGAAGGTAATTTATTACATGTGTGTAAGAATGTAGATACTTGAGCTTTGAACTTCATGGCATTTATTTTTTTAATTGTTCTTGTTTATGCCTTTTATGTAAAAGTCTTAATTTTGATATATCAAAATGTGAACATTTTTGGGGAGTAATTTTTTCTTGGATATTAAATATTAAATATATCAAACCAAGGTTGAAAGTTACTGCATCAGTATGTATAAATACATCAGGAGTTGGTTTAGTCTTGTTTTTTTTCCCATACCAGGTCAGATGTTATGATAATATTAACTGCAAACCAGATCCAGGTCTCATTAAATTAATACAGCAGAATGATAATCAGAAAATTGCCAAGTAATGAACAAAACCCAGAACTTTTAAACCTTATTAAGCCATTGTGGCTGATGAGCAAGTTTCATGGCCAAGGCTTTTCAATGTCTGAAAAATGACCCTGATGTTTGCCAGCTGGCATTATTGGTTAATTTGGGTTAAACTCAATTTACAAAGAGGAAAGAACACAAAGTAAAATAATATCTCAGTGGAGCAGGAGGGAGCACTTAAAACCCATGTAGTAAAAATCTACTTGTATGTAGAAAATCCTTGGCAAAATGCATCCTTATGCAGCAGTAAAAAATAAATTGTATAATAGATGAAATACACCCATTCCTTAAGAAGAGACAGAATAATTATTTTAAAGAAAAAAAAGAAGGTGATAGTGTGATGTGTTAGCATTGAAAGGCATTGTCAGCATTTTTCTTCTTGTAGGGATCTGCTGTGTCCAAACTCTGGACATTTCTTATTCCTGCCTTTTGAGATTTTTAGCTGGGGATGACAGGAGTAAGGAAAAAAAGATTAAAAAGTAGCATTTCACCAAAAATTGAGCAAACTTCCATTTCTGCAATGGTTTCAAGTATGACTTTTCTAACTCTAAGAATAATCACAGGAGTTTTTCAGTTGCTGCAGTTTTTATGGAAGGAAGCATCTGGAAAATGTCTTCCCTTAGCCGTGGGTTTTGGCAGGGGCTGTAAGCGAGCGTGGTCAGTGGAATTAAACTGAAAAGTTCTTGAGGTGCTGTACTTGTTTGCTGTATGTACTTTCCTTCAAGAAATATTAGTGTTTCTCCTAAATCTCCCCCTCTAGCTGGTGACCCTGACATCATTTCAACTGGAGTGTAGCATATAACAAGGCAGCATGGGAAGCAGCATTTAGGACAAAATATTAAGGGCTTTCTCAGCAAATACCCTTTTGCACCTGACGAGCAGCAGTAGATTTCTTCAGGAAAAGTTCCATCTAACAGAAGCCAAAAGACGTGACTCCAACAGATTTTTCTTAGTGAGCTGTAAAAATTACCCTTTGCTGGAGAAAATCAACCTGGAGCCCTAAACTTCCAATGCTTGCAAAACCTTGTGGGGTTTTAGTCTGAATCCTTGTTCTTTTTCAGGTAAACATCAGAAATTTTTGTGAATTTAGCCCTGTCACAGACATGTTTTATGAAAAATCCTTTCCTTAGGATTTTTTCTCCTGAGGAGCTGAGAGGCCTCAGGAACGAAATGTAAGCAATGGTTATCTGCTGCTGTGGAATGCAACAGGTGCATCTGGGATTGGTCTCATGTGGTTGTTTCTAATTAATGGCCAATCACAGTCAGCTGGCTCAGACTGTCTCAGTCACAAGCCTTTGTCATCATTCTTTTTCTATTCTTAGCTAGCCTTCTGATGAAATCCTTCCTTCTGTTCTTTTCGTATAGTTTTAATATAATATATATCATAAAATAATAAATCAAGCCTTCTGAAACCTGGAGTCAAGACTCTTGTCTCTTCTCTCATCCTCAGACCCCTGTGAACACCACCACATAGCCCCTGAGGGGATCTCTGGGGCTCAACAGCTTTTGTGTGAGTGCTGAACAATGCATGATCTCTCAATCAGGTGGTCTCTAAGGAGTTAAATCTGAATTAACTCTTTGTAGCCCTCGGTGTCATGTTGACATTGCTCTCTCTTCATCTCTTCCTCCACAGACCCCTCTTTATGTTGTAAACCACGGGGAGACCGGCCCCATCCGGTGCAACCGCTGCAAAGCTTACATGTGTCCCTTCATGCAGTTCATTGAAGGGGGCAGGAGGTACCAGTGTGGCTTTTGTACCTGTATAAATGATGGTAAGTCATGTTTCTCTCATCTGGGATTCATATCAATTCCATAAGACTAAAAAGAAACTGCATCTCTAAAATTATTTTCTTGACTTGCTGATTTAACAAAAAATAGTTCAGGGAGATGCAGTAACTAGGCTTATTTCAAAATAGTAGAGGGTAAGAATAGTAGAGGGAAATATTTGTTCAGTACAGTTAAAAAAAAAATATATGAAAAATAATGCTGACTCATGAAGTCCAGCCTGGTATGATCAAAACTTTATTTTAAAAATTTTGTGACAGCACAGGATACAGAACTGCTTGTGTTGTTAATTGAAAGCAATTTTTGTGCTGAAAGAAAACATTAATTCCTTTAAGAAATGCAAATTTACAGCAAGAAGCAAATATTTAGACCCGTGTTAGCTTCTTCCTGTGTATAGCTGTGGGTGCAATGGTTAAATAATCTATTCATCTTGCTGTGACAAGTGTTGGTTTTCACAGAAGATACCATGCCATATTTGTTCAAGTGTGCTGCATGTGACTCATAGCTGTTCTTGTGCTCCTGGCCAAATCCCAAATCTTGGCCAGAATGAGCCTTTCTAGACATTTGTATCAAGCTGCATTTCCTCAGCTGGATCACAGGGCTGTGGTGCTTTCCCTAATACAGTCATCTTTTCAACTCTGAAACGTGAACCTTGTCAGACTCCCTCCAACTGCTTTGCTGCCTGGAGCTCTAATGTTTGTGCAGGCATAGCAGATAATAAATTTCATCGTTTGCTAACAATTTAAACTCTCATAAAGGGAAATTTAGGTGCACTGGGAGCACTTCAAGAAAGACATTTAAGTTGCAGTATCATTTTAAATCATGCTGGTATTACTACAGTGTCTTAGTCAGAAAGCACTTACCAAATACAAAATCATTGGTGAGGACTAAAAATGGCTAAGAAAGTAGCCCAATGGCTAAGAACCCAGGCTGATGTTCCTCTCACTCACACACACATGCACTTCTACAGGCAAAAATGTGAAAAATAAGCATTCTGAATATCTATTCATTGAGGAACCATAAGACTGGCTCTGTGTAAATTGTTGGTGCAAACCCACTTGATTTCTTCCTGCTTTGGAGTATATCACATCTGCTGGGAGGATTTGTTGCGTTGTTCCTCTCTTTGCCCAGTTTGAAATGTTTGTTCCTGTTCTTGTGTTGGCTTGTAGTCCCCCCATTCTTCTTTCAACACCTGGACCACGTGGGCCGAAGGATAGACCACTATGAGAGGCCTGAGCTGTCCCTGGGATCCTATGAGTACGTGGCTACTTTGGATTATTGCAGAGTGAGTACTGCCAGTGTGCAAACCAGTGTACAGGGCTATGGCAAAACAGTCAAGCTCCTCAGAGTAAATGCACTCATGAGCTGCATATCAGTCTCCAGGAACAGTCTAGGAAATAGGGATAGGTGTGGAGAATACAATGGTTTGTTCTTTTGTGCTGCAGAACATGATACAAGCAAGAAAGAATAACAAGCAGTGCAACAAAATCATGGATGACCAGTCTTTAAACAAGATATGTGCACATGTTCACCAGCATGTTGCACTGTTCAGGGGATAGCTTTGAAATTCTGGTGCATTGTTGCACTTTGGATGTATGTCTTCTACTGATTTTGAAGATCAACACGTCCCTCAATTGCCTTCCTAATACCCAAAACCTTAGCAAGGGAATTTGACCTTGGAATCTGTTCCTGGCAAGAGTCCTCTTAGTATTCTGACCAATAAGTTACAGTGGAATTGGTTCTCTCTTTTAATATCAACTCACTGAACAACTCAATCCAAAGCCCACTCATGTTACTCTAAATATTTGTAGTTGGTTTTATTACAGAACTCTATTTGATACTTCTGGAAGCATAAATTACTTAATCTTTTTAAACTTCAGTTCATTTTACAAAACTGCAAGTCTGACATCATCTGACCACAGCACGGACACATTTTTCTGTTCTTGCTGGAATCAGGCAGAATTTTTTCCTGTGAGTGGAGCTGAGGCCATCATAAGGTTAGAAAAGGCAACTGGGTCATACAAAATCTTGGAGTAGTTACCAGTATCTTCTTCAGACCATCACATTATTGCTGGAATGAAGAAAATGAAAAGGTTTGGGTCTGCTTGCTCACTTGAGTACTGCTCCAAAATCCAGTGAGATCTCTGAGCTAACCTATAAGATTTGATTGAAACCTGGGTTAAACCCCAAAGCAGGAGAGAATTTTGGTGAAATGCTGCAGAAATACAGTGTGGGACACTCAGTGTACGTCCAGTGAAGCTCCATCAAATTCTGAAGCCTCAACTTCTGCCACCTATCTTAAACCAGGGAGTTTCCTCTACAGGTTGCCCAGTGTGGTCTGCCTGCTTGCTACAAAGATGCATCCTCAGACTTACTGCAATGTTACAAAAAAGAAATCTCTTACAAAATAGCACTCTGGAAATGCTAAGTCATTAAATGTAGCGTTATTTTGTAATGGAGTTTTCACTTGGCTCCAAGTTGCGGTGGTTCCCTTCTTTTATAAATCCAGTACAAGACCAGAACTGAGAAGTCATTTCCTTTTGTGCTTATCAAATGACAAGGATGAAGAGCTACAAAGAATGTTAACAAATCCCAGCTGGTTTGCATTACTGCATTCCTGCTAAGCGGATGTGGTGAGAGTACAAGTCCATGTTTCTGCCATATATTTGTCAGAACTTAGAGATCCTTTCTAAATGCTGATCTGATACAAGAGTTTAGAAGCAGGTTTTGGTGCAGTCTCTGAATCCAAGTACAGTAAACAGAACAGTTTTGAAAAATCCTGCCTGGTTTTGGTTCACTGGAATTAATCTTGATTTGCATGAGTCAAATGAGTGAGATCAAGGATATAATGTTCAGTTCAGTTTAAAGTTTGCCAGGGACTAAGGATAAGTCATAATTCAAGGGTTAGATTAATTTTTCTTAACTGGAATTTTTTAGGGTTTAGTTTAACAAGTATAATTTGTTTAAGGGGTCAGAACTCTTTATGAAGGAAGCGAAACTGTAATGAAAAAGCTGTCCTGAATTTGATACCAAATAATGACAACTACTCATCTAATGGGAATTAAAGAAACCCATTTCAGGGAATCTGATGTTCACTCTTCCTCTGTTCATTTTGTATTAACTTCCAAGGTACATCTCTTGGCATTACTTTTTTTTTTAGCAAACCTTCCTCTACTTTTTCTTACTAACAGAGACTTGTGTCAGTAGTGTAGGCACAATTTGTGTGCCACTTAGACTGTGGATAAGAGGAACTCCCCAAGGAAAGCAGGGGTACAGAAAAAAGCCAAAATACAAAATTTTTTAAACACTTGAGTTCCAGCAGAAAAGTTGGTGCTTCATCTTATCTGATGAGCTGTTACCCTTTAGATATTTTATTCCATTAGGATGCTGTTTTCCAGTTGTAGTGCTCTTTGCCAGGGCTGGACTTTACCCAATATGTGTCAGCTCTCTGCAGTAATTACTATTTATGATTCACAACCTTTTTCAAACAACTGAACACTATATTTGCATTGCCTTATGGTACCACCTCTAAATGTTTTCCTCATAACAGGACACTGTCTAATTTTCCCTGTGAATGGTCTTTTTTTTTCTGTGTAGGACAAGAAGCCTCCTAAGCCACCAGCTTTTATCTTCATGATTGATGTATCATACAGAAACATAAAGAGTGGCCTAGTGAAACTCATATGTGATGAACTGAAGACTCTGCTAGACAAACTTCCAAGGTAAAGAGGCGTTAGTGTGCTTGGCTTAACTCACTATGCTGCACTTCTCATGCAGCTTTGCAGGGTGAAAGGCAAAACCAAGCTGTGGAAAATGTCAGAATTCCCAGAACAGGAGTTTTTTTGAGTGATAGTGACCAAATGTTAGTTTTTAATGCTGCTGGCAATTGTTACGCTTGGATATCTGGCCTTACTGTATGAACAGAAAGAATCTGCCATGCCTTCTGCACGTGGAGCTTGTATTCTTTTCCTTGCCTGCAGTGAACTCTAGTGGTGTTACCACTTCAGTGGCAGCAGTTGTGTTTGCTGGGGCCCTGCTTTTCTCACTGAATTCAACAGGGAAACACCCAAAGCCATAGTGCTTGTGGCTTGTGTCTTAGCTCTTACTGTTAATTAGCAAAACTTTTAAAGCTTCTTGCTGCACTGTGAGACTTTTTTGTCCTGGTTTGTATCTGTAGGCAGCAACAATTTTGTGAAATAGAGCACATGTGCTTTGTGAGCATGAAACACACAGCAGTGTTACTGCTCATCAGCATTATTGATAGTGTATGATTTTAGTTTATTTTGGTGTAAATTTGAATGTATTAATGTAGTTTTCAATAGAGTTTAAATAGCACAGACACATAGGGAAATGAGAGCAGCGAAAGACTGAAAAATGAAGCAGACAAGATGTTTCTTGTCTACATATAAAAGCATATTAAAAAAAATCCATAAAGAAAATGCTTTCTAAATAACAGTGCTTGCAGAGAGAGAACAGACTTAAGAAATTAAGAGATCAGTTGAAGAAGGGTGGGAGATGACTTCCTTGGGACAATGTGGGATATGTTAAAAATCTTTTTTCTTATGGCCTTCTGGGATCCCTGTGCCGTAAAGAAATTCCAGTCCAGGGTGGGGGTTTATTTTATCAGATGCCCATGTAAGGCCATCTCTCAAGTAGTTTTTCACTGAAGATTACACTGGAGACACAAGTGTTTGATATTATCCTGGGCATATCTCAGAGTTTTCCATCAGGAGTGGTCATGACTCTGAAGAGAATAAGAGGCATGAGTGGGGTAACAAAAACATTTGGCAGTTTGTAAATTTGAATGGGGCAAGCAGAAGAGGAATGAAAGCAAGTGTATCCATATCACAAGAGAGACATACTCATCCTTCTCACCAGCACTCTGAGAGATTTGTTGTGAAATAATTTGGGCCAAAGTTTTCCTGTCTATTGAAAAAAGCAATTAAAAAAAGAAAGCCAGGCCCTTCATTTTCTTCAGATTTTTCTGTTGGATTAAGCAATATTAATTTAAAAGAAGACAAACATAAGGCATTCCACCAAAATGTATGGTGAAAATTTTACTATGTTGCTTAGACACAGAGGTCACTGTGTGTTCATTTTCTGTTGCTGGGCAAAGACACCAACAGAAATATTCTGCTGTTCCCACACGAGGGAAAAGCCCTCTGCAGGGAATTCACCTTGAGCTTGTATCTTTGAGAGGAAGGACTTGGGGTACCAAAGAAATCTGTGCAGAAAAAGAATTGCTGAAATTTTGGAGCAGATGTTTTCAGACCTGTGTTCCAAACCAGAACGCCCTCCCTGACTGTATCTTGAGAAATACTGAGAAATGTGTTTGTAGAAATGTGCTTATGAGTTCAGAAAACCAGAGTAATGAGTTGTGCAATTATGATTTTTAGGTATATAATTAAAAATATAAAACAAAAAGTATTTTTATGCATTTCTGTGCATGTGGGTCAGGTTTCTCCTTATGAGTCTTCTAAAATAACTAGAGTGTGAGCTGCAGAGACAATTGGCTGCTTAAAGCTAACCCTTAAAACAATGATGGAACTTGATGGTAGTGGGGCAGTGCAGACTGATACTGGTAAGATCAATATCTGGAATAAAGGTCCCAAACACCTGCTCTGTAACACCTTTGGGACAGGGATGATGTGGATGCTTCTCTTTGAAGTAGCAAAGTGCTGTATGTACAGAAATTGAACAGCACTCTGTCCTCATCAAGCTCAATAACTAATTGTGCTGCTCTTTCTTTGCCATGTTATGATGTCAACCTGTTTTATTCTTTATCTTTGGGATTTTTGACTGTTTGAATGGGATGCACCATTGATAGGGTTGATGTAACTTTATTACCTTTTTTTAAAGAGTAAACAATATAGGAGTTGATTTTATTGAGGTGTTGGAATTTGACCTAAGGCCAAGATTGAGGCCATTACATCTGCTTGGTTGTTGTTTGCTTTGTTGTTCCCAGTACAGATAACGATCTGAGAGCAGGGTTGGATGTCAAAGGGATGCTTTTATTGCAAGGTCAGGATTTCAGAATTAACCAGTTGGGTTTTCTTTTTCTTACAGAGAAGAGCAAGAAGAATCCTCAGCAATTCGAGTTGGTTTTGTCACTTATAACAAGGTCCTCCACTTCTTCAATGTAAAAAGCAGCTTAGCTCAGCCTCAGATGATGGTGGTCACAGATGTGGCAGAAGTTTTTGTTCCTTTGCTGGATGGCTTCCTGGTTGACTTTGAGGAATCCCGATCAGTTGTTACCAAGTAAAGTGCAATTATACTTCATGAGAGTAAGATGCCAATGCTTATGATGTGCATTAGTTGGGTTTGGGGGCATACAGGTGACTATTGAAATACTTCAGAAGCTTGCAGATGCTTCAAGCCCTGTGTTTGCTCCTCTGAGGCAAAGAAAAAGCAATAGCCATGGCGTTCCAGTGCCAAGCTGGAATGTAGGCCAGGTGTAAGGCACCTTTCAGCTGTGCTGCCCCAGAGCTGGGAGGGGCGTGAGGCTCTGAGCCATGTGGTGTTTTCCCTCTTGCAATGCACGTGATGTGCACCTGGATATGATGTTGGAACTCTGGAGTCCTCACAGCACAGCAGAACTACTTTAATGGTTAGCTGTTTATTTATTGCATGTTCCTTTAGGTTTCAAGCTTTCAAACAGTGCATCTCATGGATATAAAAAATGCATATTTTCTTTTATTCTGGCTTAGATCCTAAGAAACTGAACAAGGAAAATTTGTATTATTTTTTGCACTATAAATTTTCATGATCAACATCTTCCTGTGTGAAGACAAGGTGTGTTTGGGGATTACCTTACACTGAGCAGCTGAGACACTGATCCTTTCTCTTTCATAGCTTGTTGGACCAGATCCCAGAGTTGTTTGCAGACACTAACGAGAGTGAGACCATCTTCGCTCCAGTTATCCAGGCTGGCATGGAGGCACTAAAGGTTAGAACATTCCTCTCTGTCAGAGAAGCAGCCTGAAATCAGGTTTGCTAAAAGCCAGTCCCATCACAACTGGAAATTAGGGGGGAAAAGGTTGTTGAGTCTTTCCAGCACTAATGTTCCGTTCTTCTAACAGTACCTTCCAACCACTGCAGTCAGAATAAGAACTGACAAGCATAACATCTGTTCCCAGATGTTCTTATTGAGGGAAACCAGTCCCCAGAGTCTGTTCTGTGTAGGAGAGATGTTTAGGAGAAGATGAGGAGCAGGAGTCAGGTTCTTGTTCAGCGTTTAAGAAAAATAAAGACATGTTCAGTTACCACAGCAGAACAAATCCATACTCCTGTGTCTGCACAGGTACCCAGTCCTTGCACGTGTGAAGGGCAGGAAAGTAATAATAATAATACCAATAATAATAATAATAGACTTCTACAAAACAAATCTAAATTGCCTTTGATGATGGCTATAAAAGAAAGCAGCTCTTAATTAAACATTTTATTTAGCTCAGGATTTTTAAGTTATAATTTCTAAGGATTTTCTCTCTGAATTATTAATCTGCAAATACCTTTGCTCAAGAAAACAGTTCTTGTCTAAAAAGAATAAATAGCTTCTGTTAAAAATACGTGTTTTAGAAATTTTGTCAAACTGGTATCACTAATTCATCTGCATATCAGGACAAACAGTCTTTCAGCCTTCAGCAGAAGTCTTCTTCAAAGAAATTGAAGAAATTGTCATTGGTGATGAAAAGTAAAGGTTCTTGAAATATCAGGGGTGAAATTTCAGCCATTTGAAAAGTCAGGTGCTACCTTCAGTTGTGTTTCTGCCATAGCAGAGAGACTTCTGGTTTTGCCAGAATGCCACAGCTGATTTTGAAAGGTGGAATATTTTGTGAATATGGTGATTTATGATTTGTGCCTGCATCTTGGCAGTGTAGATTTCAATGTGGAACTTGGTACAGGGATGGAATTGTCACCCATTTATAAAAATGTATATGGAACACCAGTGTGCCTGAACTGAATTTTTCTGTTCAGTTGCATTTCCTTTTAATTTGATCCAATCTGACTGTTTGTATTGTGGTGCCCATTGCATAATGCTTGTGTCCAATTGGAAAGTCTCTAAGAGAGGAGCTCCTCCTTTTGCCTCTGGAGAAAGTGCTGCTGGAATGGCTCAGGCAGCAAACCTGTGTGCTGGAGTGCTACTTCCTGAGAGAAAAGGCCCCCTTTCCCTGGGGACTTATCCCATCAGGCTGTGAGCCTGGAGATGGATCCCTGAGCTGAGAGGAGCTTGCAGGAAGCACCCACTGTTCCCTGAGCCCCCAGGGTGTGAATGTGGGCCCCTTAACCCTGCAGGAATAAACGTGCCAATGTGGTGTCTTTGGAACAGGCTGCAGAATGTGCTGGGAAATTGTTCATCTTCCACTCTTCTCTGCCAACTGCCGAAGCGCCAGGGAAGCTGAAAAACAGAGATGACAAAAAACTGCTCAATACAGATAAGGAAAAGGTATTTTCTGCTCTGAGCAAAGAGGGGACTGCTATTACACTGCATTTCTCTAACAGGGCATTGGTCCTTTTTAATCTTTCACACAAAAATGCTTGTTTATATGATACCTCTGTAGTGATGGGTTCTCCAGGAACATACTGAGGTGTTCCCTGTATCCATGGGCAGGGGAAGCATGTTTTGGATGACAGCCATGTCTCACTTCAAACTTCCACTTCATCCTTTTGTCTTCATCTGGCCCTTTGAGTTGTGATTAATATCTAACATGATGGCACTTGTATTTTTATTCCTGTGCAGATCCTCTTCCAGCCACAGGGAAATTATGAGGCCTTAGCCAAGGATTGTGTGGCCAATGGCTGCTGTGTGAATTTATTCCTCTTCCCAAATCAGTACATGGATGTAGCCTCCATGGGCCTTGTCACAATGTACACCGGTGGAACACTGTACAAGTACAACAATTTCCAGGTCAGTGGCATGGGTTTCCTGCCTCTCACATGGTAACTGCTGGGGGTTTGCTGTTGTTTTTCATCTCATTTCAGTGTGTCCTTGGACATTTAACTTAAAAGCAGAGTGAGTCTGGAAAACCTGGTTATCAATTACAGGGTTTAAAATCCAAATTTAACAATGGCAGGTCAAGCTCAACTTTGGATCTTGAAGCAGCAATAAACTGGTTGGCATCCTAAAATTTTGCTGAAAGATTAAGTGCAGGAATGTCCAGTTAATGTTCAGGCCTGGTGATGAGTGATGGACACTTGCATATACTGATTCTGTTAACAATCACATTTGAAATACTTTTTAAAGGACTCGAGAGCTGTGAGCAGATTTGCTGTGGGGAGATGGGGATCATGGCAGGGGTGTTGGGTCACTGCTGTGCTGCTGCCCTTGGGTGTTGAACCTCTGAACCTTGTGCTTTGTGTTTGCAGCTTGAAACTGACAGCCCCCAGTTCTTAAGTGACCTCAGGAAGGACCTCCAGAAAAAGATGGGATTTGATGCAACAATGAGGGTTCGGACAAGTACAGGTAATAGGAGCCATGGGAATGAACTTGAAATAATGTAGTGCCATGCAAATTGCTGGTAAGATCAGGCTGGTTTAATTTCATTTTGTACCTCTTGAAAATTAATAGACTGACAAAATCCATGGCTGTGTATGTATATATTGGTACTTGTATACATATATATGTACACACACACACACACTTCCTGTATGTGCCTCCTTAATAACTGATTTACAAATCTGAAGGCTTCTGCTCACTCTACACACAGCATTGACTGCAAGGAAGTTGTATAAAAAGGTGTTGCTGCTGGATGCTGCCCTGTGCCTTCACTGTCGTACTCAAATGACATTCCTGTGTCTATCCAGCTTCTTTCATTCATTCTTAGCTCAAATGCAAGTATTAGAGAAAGGGACAGACCCAGAAGCCAAACCAGCCGGGCAGAAGCTCTGGGTGTCCAAGTGACAGCTTTTTCTCTTTCTCCAACTCTCAAAAATGCCATCAGCAAGGACAGTTGTTGGGGCTCCTGAGGCTGTAAAGCCTTGAGGGAAATGGCTCCTGCTTCAGTAAGTGATGTCAATTTAATTTGCCATTTTTAAATTAAATGCTCTGTTTTAATCTGGCTGCAGGCTTCAGGGCTACAGACTTCTTTGGGGCCATTTACATGAACAACACCACGGATGTGGAGATGGCAGCGGTTGACTGTGACAAAGCAGTGACAGTGGAGTTCAAACATGATGACAAACTGAATGAAGACACTGGGGCCTTAATTCAGGTAAAAAACCCTAATTCATGTATAACTTAAAATGGTAAGCAAGACTTTCTGCAGCCAGAGTAGAAAAGTGATGGTGGAACAAGGCACAACTTGCACAGACTCTTGTGCCATAACACCACTAGTAAAAAGTGTGTTCCCCTACATTTGTGCTGCATGTTCTATTCCGGGGTACCCAAATCCTTTCTAAACACTTACTGAGCCCTCATCAGCTGTTCATTTTTTCCATTTCTCTGTAATTAGGTTTATGTGGAGACAGAGACTCATTGCTACTTATATGGCAATTGTTATTGCTGTGGCATTCCTTGTGACCTCTCTATTCAAGAGCAGCTCTATTGCTAAACCTCATTTCCCCCTCTAGGGACTGTAGGATTTTGAATAATTTTAATATGAATAACTTACTCTGTAATGTCTGATAGATGTCCCTAAGAACCACCAGTGCTGCCAGGCTGCCCTGGCTGCAGAAGTTGTCATCTGCCTTGTGTGCCCAGAGAAGGTGGCCCGTGGTGACACTTTGTGCCTCTGTTGCAGTGTGCTGTCCTGTACACTTCGATGAGCGGGCAGAGGCGAATCCGCATCCACAACCTTGGTTTGAATTGCAGCTCCCAGTTAGCTGATGTCTACAGGACTTGTGAGACTGATGCCCTTATGAACTTCTTTGCTAAGTCAGGTACAGCAGCAGAGCAGGTTTTCCCTTTTTTACTTTGACATGGATGAGGGGAAGGAAAGGGGGCTGAAGTGATTACCTAGTGGGAAATAATTTTTTATAATTTGCTGCTCCATGCCTGAGCAATTCCTGAAGTATTATGAAATTGAAAAGACAAACAATTACCGATTTTAGACAAACTGCCATGACAGTAGTACTTGTGTATAGGTAATATACAGAACAGGGCAGGGTACAGTAAGTGGCAATGGACATCCTATCGCAGTGTTGGGGGTTTGGTGGGGTTTTTGGATGTCTGTAGAAGAGACTGAAAAGCAGCCTCAGCCCTCAGGTCTGTAAAATCAGAAACTAGCACCAGACAAAGATACTTTGAGAGAGTGTATTTTTTACCACGCACTTTTGTTCTGTGCTTGTAGCTTTTAAAGCCATTCTGAGCCAGCCCCTGAAGACTGTCAGGGACATCCTGATGAATCAGACTGCTCACATGCTGGCCTGCTACAAGAAGAACTGTGCCAGCCCAGCAGCTGTCAGCCAGGTAAAACCTGCATTGAGTCTTACCCACCAAGGCTTTGCCACAAGTGCACAACCACCCCACAACATCAGCAGAGCCAGAAAGCAAAATTGCAGGACAGACTTGTCCTTTTCTTTCAAACAGAATTAATGACAGGTGGGATTCCGTGGTGGCACTTAGAGCACACAGAAGCTGTTGTTCTGGAACAAAAGGCAATGCCACTGATGAAACTGACGCCTGTACTCACAAAGGAGCTCAGCCAGCCTTTTTCTTCCTGCTGGAATTACGCACTGACTCACAAAGCTTTCATTTTTAATTCTTATGTTGTTATGGATGGTTGTAGTATTCTAATTTTTTACTAAGCAGAGTGACTTACTTGTTTCCATTTAATTTATTCAGTCACATTTTAGTGATTCAATTCAAAGAAAGACTCAAGCTTTTTTATCCCAGAGGTGCTGCCAGTAACCACAAGCCTGGGCAGTGAACTGTTCATTGTTGATGAGGACCAAATATGTCAAAAACCAGAGCCATTTATTGTGGACCACTATTTCTCTTCTTAGTTCTCCAGAGAATGCCCCAAAAACTAACAGTGTTCCAGGGACATGACAGCAGCCAAGACAGCAACTACAGCTTATAGAGCAAATAATTTCTGTTGGATTCTTTTTCAATGTGTTGTTTTCTCAGCTGATCCTGCCAGACACAATGAAGGTGCTGCCCGTGTACATGAACTGCCTGCTGAAGAGCTGTGTGCTGGCCGGCAGGCCTGAAATCCCCACGGATGAGAGGGCTTTCCACCGCCAGCTGGTCATGGCCATGGGGGTGGCTGACACACAGCTCTACTTCTACCCCCTGCTGCTGCCAATTGTGAGTCACTGGTCATTTTTTCACTTTAATTTCTAACCCCTCTGACCTGGAAGGGAGCCACTGTGATGTACCAAGCCTTTCAGTAGTTACTTTTCAGGTCATTTGCACAGCTCTTGTGTCTCCTGCCCCACAGCACAGCCTGGATCTGAAGAGTGACGCGGTGCCAGGTGCCCTGCGCTGCTCCGAGGAGCGCCTCTCCGAGGGAGGGGCCTTCCTGCTGGCCAACGGGCTGAGCATGTTCCTGTGGCTGGGAGCCAGCGTGTCCCCAGAGCTCATCCAGGGCCTTTTCAACGTGCCATCCTTCGCACACATCAGCACCGAGGCCGTGAGTAGATGCACGCTAGGAATTGAGCATTTAGCAAGACCAGGTCAGAGAAACAAATGAGGTCTTTTCTCATCCATCAGCCTTAAAAGCAAGAACAGGTGACCAGCAGAAGGTGTTTAGACACCACAATTGCTTTTTAGTTACATAAAACTTGACACTTTGACCAACACTAAGAGGACAGAAGCTTTCACAACTTCTTTAATATTCTTACAGTCCTTTCAACTGTGTATTACTAAAATTAGAACAAAACACTTTGCAATGGTTAAGTTTTCCTGGTGATGCATTTTCACGTAGTAATTATTTTAAACTGAAAAATGAGTCCTCAAGATGACACCTTCTAGTGAAAGACATGGGTTTTCCTGGTTTAGTGTGAAATCCACAGTTAGCATGTAACTATCAGCAGCTAGTCTTGGTTAAAGATGTGGACTATAAAAACTTGCTTTCCTTCTGACAGACATCCCTGCCTAACCTGAACAATCCATTTTCTAAGAAACTGAAGCATATCCTGGAGCAAATCCAGAGCCAAAAGCCCTACACTATGAAGGTAACTGCTTTTTGCCTCAACTCCTTCTTCATACTTGTTCAAAGGAACGTTCCTGTGGCTGTAAAAGGTTTTTTAGGTATCAGGAGTCTTCCTGCTCGTAGATGAGTTCCAGCATGATTTGTAGGCACAGGCATCTCAAATGTGCTTTATTCCAAATCAAGACTGATTTTCAAAGATACTCAGGTTTAAAGGATAACCATTTAATTCTGCACTCTTCAATTCCCTTAGTCTCTCCAGCTTCTGCAATGTGGAGATTTACTAGTTTTGGGGGTTTTCCCCAACTCAAGAGCATCCACTGTGTCTCTTACTATGTCACAGTTTTCCTTACATAGGAAAACTGTGCTGCCATGTAGTCTGACTACATCCTAAAATTATCTGGCTGTATCTTTTATCCCTGCAGCTGATGATAGTGAAGCAGCGGGAGCAGCCAGAGATGCTTTTCCGCCAGTTCCTGGTAGAAGACAAGAATATTTATGGAGGAGCCTCGTATGTGGATTTCCTCGTGTGCATTCACAAAGAGATCAGCCAGCTGCTCAGTTAAGGCAACTCCAGTAAAATGTTCAGTTCCTTTTTGCCTTTGCAGGAGGGACAGTTTTTGGTGCCTGAAGGCTGGCCCACAGCTCCACCAGACCCAGGCCTTCTGCTGTGCTTTACTGACCCTTTTCTGTGCTCTTTTTGTACAGTTTCATTTGATCTCACCTCTCCCTGAGTATTCTGCTTATTTCTTAAGCTGTAGAATAGGAAGTTCTGCACTCAGGTATTAATCTTCTGGGAGTAGTGACTCTCTAGATGAATTGCCAGATTTCAGACTACCAGTGCTTAAGAGCATATATGGTATACCTTTCTTAAAAGACAATTTAGAAAACTCTCAGTTATTCCTTTTGCTAGTCATAAGTTGTACCAGAGCTGGGAAAGATGATCAGAATCTGTACAGAGGATAAAAAAAGACAAAAGACTTCTTTTTCTAAGTGAGGACATGGAGTTTAATCAGATTTGAAATAAACATGTAGTTCAGTTTGAAGGATTTCAAAGTCCTTCCTGTGAAGCAAATCTCTGTAAAGTAAATCCCTTTTTCCTTGGAAGGGACAAGTGTTACAAGGAAGTAGAGCTCTAGGGACCCTTCCACAGCCAGGGTTATCCAGGAGACAGAAATGCCTCAGTTTTGTAACTGGACTTGAGTAAGTGTAATCACAACAGGGATCACAGGAAGAACAGTTATCAAACAATCCTTTTGCCACCTTTGGCAGATGATGTCACACTATTATGGTACAATTCTGTCCACTTGGGGGCAGCAATTAGCTTAGCGTACTACTTAATTACATTTTCAAAATTGCACAGATTAGGCTTTATTTAGTACATTTGCTAACTGGAATATTCCCAACACAACTCAGAAAAACCTGTCCCTCAAAATTTCTGTGGCAGATCAGCTGTGAGACAGTTGACACATTAACAAAAGGTTATTTGTGGTGCTATAAAACCTCTTATTTAATACCAATTCTATTACAGTGACCTCTTCTCCCATGACTGATTTAATCAATGGTCACTGCTTTGAAAAACTAGCCTTTGCTCATACCAGTATTGAAGGTAGTATTTGGAAAGCCAGAGCCTTTGGAATGGCTGTTTACCTCAGATACTTCATCAGTCTCTCTGTCTCTTTAGGACCAATGCCTCTGAACATGAGGTTTGAACTTTGCCAAGCTTGGAAAGCTATTAATAAATAAATTAGTGTTTCAAAGAAAGCCAAAAAACACTCAAAAGTAAGGCTAAGCCTCAGTAAAGAAAAAAGTGCCTTTAAACATGTTGGTGTTGCTACTTATATTAATTATTTAATATCCACAATAAGCAGTAAAAATGCATAGTTTTTTGGTTCAACAGCTTACTTATACAGCCATTCAAGAGCTCTTGAAATAAGTGGCTGTATTACTAAAGGGTCCTCAGCCTGAATTCAGCTGCCAAGACAAGCACTTTTTAGCTGTAGACATTACCCTGTAAAAAGTATTCGTTGCCATTTCATTTGTAAAATGACACCAGCAACATTTGTGTAAAGAAATAAGTAATTATTAAATATATAATCTGTGTGTGTGTTTATTCTTTCATGCATCCCAAGTTCTCCATGGTTTTATGGCCATGGCATCCAGCAGTGAGTTCACTGTAGGTCACCTGCTCCTACTGTGACTCTCAAGACAGGCAGCTTACATGGCCTCAGGCATTTTCAGTGTGTTGTGCTGCTGTCACCACCCATGGCTATGGTGAGAAGACACAATCCAAGTGAAGGAAAGTGTCTCAAAGAGGGGCTGTTCAGAGCCAAGCTCAGGTAAGCCAAAGCTGTTGCTGCTGGCGGAGCTACTGCAGCAGAGCTCTGGCCTGCCTGGGCCGTGTTACCTGCAGTAAGGCGTCACGTGGTGCAGAAAACAGCACATGGTGACAGCAGTCATGGCAGTGACAAGCATCACACACACGTACTACAAGGGCAGTTCTTGGCTTCACCATAAACTGCAGGCCTGGAGTGTTTAACTCAGTTTTACACAAATTAGGCCTTTTTTTTTTTCCTTTTTCGTTGCTGCAGTAATTATACTCAGAATTACTTTGTATTTCACAGAACTTGCCCATTGCTTTCTTTTCAGCCCATGAAAATGACCCTGTTATGAAAAGGATTAGTGCATCTCTCTTCCACATTAAGTTAATATTGAGCCCATTACACAGTTGCCATTTCTGTTAAAGCAATAAAGTTGCCACCAATTTCAGTAATTTTGCAAGGAGAAAAGACCTTTTCTACTGTATACAGAAAGAGTGGGTTCATTTATCTGTCGTTTTCAGATTACTCAGTGTATCTTTATAAAGCCACGGGATTCAGATTTTTTCAGTGCAATGGGCTTGAAATGTTAATGTATCCTTTTTTAGAGTGCTCTCAGGATATTAAAATCTATAGCAGGGCATAGAAAACTAGCTGAATATTCTAAAATTAATTCCATTATTTACTGCCAGTTAACTTCCATGATCATCTCAAAACTGCCCATTCAGTTTTGGAGCCTGAATTCCACTCCTCTGAACAGAGCATTCAGCACCTGTGAACACACACTAAGAACTGGTGCTGGGGAAGAACAACCCCCTGAGAGCATTGACTGCCAACCTGCACAGCACACCAGCATTCCAGCCAGCTTCTTATACCCAGCACTGTCAGAGAGTGCACAGAATTCTCCAGCTGATGGCTGATTTACACACAATGATCTATATGTGACCAGGGTCTTAAATTCCCTCTGAAGCCAAATGCTGACACATCCTGAGTACCTTGTCAGTGCAGGTGTTGAATCCTTCACTGAATTCACAGGGTATAAAATAATCCAAGGATTTTAAGCCTGCTCCAGAATGGAAAGACGTGACAAGGTCTAGACAGGCAGCACAAATCAGACTGGAGGCATTATGCATTTAATAAAAGCAGAAAGGAAGAAACTCATCAGGCTTTTTATCTTCCAGGGGAGCATGCTCAAATTAAGCCTTCGTTTACTTGTGGCAAATGAAATACTCATCAGCTAGTGATTCTGAACTTTATCCTCCCCTTCCTCTGCAAGTGTTACAAGGGAGAAATTCCTGACAACTGCTATTGGGATTAAAAGCTTTTCATCTCTAATCACCATTTCTGTATGGTCCAAATCCCAGAGACTGAGAAAATAAAATGATGTTTTTACAGTCTAATGGGCATGTGGTCAGTCGCTCATTAACAACATGGATATCTCAAGTTGCTGGCAAAGTTTGCCTATCCAGACAGCTCTAATCTAACTTAAAGTCATTTCAGTGGCAAAAAAAGAGCTGGTTCTGCTGTTTCAGGGCTTGGGGGACTCTGAGGCCTGATGGGTGTCACTAAGGGCAGTAGGTGTAGAGGTGGCTGTGACATGCTCAGAATCTCGTGTTTTTCACCTAAAACTTGGTATTCTTGATGGAGGAATTTTCCAAGGAACCACCATATTTCAGTGCTGGTTGCTGAAAGCTTGGATTCTGAGGCGGTGGGAGCTGCTGTGGCTGGAAAGAGCCAAACCCTGGGCCCGGCTCGGAGCTGCCTCAGCCTCGAGGGCAAAAGCCCCTCCCGTGAAAACGGGACCGAGGTGTGGGAGCTGCCGTCCCTGGCCGCTCTGCTCCCGGGCTGCCTCCCTGGAAACCTCATTGCTGTGGATGTGGGGGATCCCAGGATCCTGTGGAAGCCCTGGCTGCCCTTCAAACCGCCCCGAGCCCGTCCGGCCCTGCCTCGGGATCGCCGCCATCACCGCAGCCCCGTCAGCTGCGCTCAGTGTTACAGCCCCGCTCCAGAGCGGAAATTTCCTCGTCAAGTGTGGAGAAAAAATATACACAATTGAGTTTATAGCTCGAAAAGTGGTAAAACAGCCCTTGAAGAAGTCATTAAATGTGAATGGACTCAATGATTTCTGCCTGAATCATCAGCAAGCTTTAAAGACACGCAGTGTGTGCGTGAGGGGAAGGCAGGAGCCCCAGCCGAGGACTGTTCCTGAAATCCCACGGAGTTTGTAGATTTTGTGATTTTATTTATATCTGTCACTGAAACGTGACTGGAAAACTGCTACAAATGCTTTGGATAGATCCAAGGGGTGAAGGTGCAAAGGACAATGATATCCCACGCCAGCGTTCCTCATCCACCGCCTCTGCCTTCTGCTGGAGCCGGGACTGTGGCACCGTGACCGGGTGTGTGCTGCTTTTTTTAAAGGTGCTTTGTTTTTGTAGTGTTAATTATAGATGGGTAACAGCTGAGAAAGGAAACAATTGTAAATATGCTCAAACTTCAAAAGTTTATTGGAATTTTTCTGGTCTGTAATAGTTCTGATGGTTTTGTGTGATCTATATGATAATTATTTTGCCGTAGGAGAAAAGCTTTTATGAAAGTGTTTCAGTATTATGTCTCCATTTGGTGTGAGAGGGTTTAAGGGAGGCTGAGGGCGATGGTAACTTGCTGCCTTCAGGTGCTCTCAGCAACTTTTCCTTTAAGCACAAGGTTTTTTTCTAATTCATGGAATGTGAACTTCAGATAGCTAGAAAATGTCTCAGGCTTTAATTGCTAAATTGTCTCCCATCCCTAAATCTCCACCAAACAGCCAGTGTAAACTACAATTTAAACAAGGCTGACTAAGAAACAACGTTCCCCTTTCAAAAATATCAAGAGATCTTTTTTCTTCCCCCTAGAATTGATGTTAATGTTTAAACCAAGTGTTTCCAGATAACATTTATACTTTGAGAAGGGAAGATTTTAATTAAGCTTTATTGTGTAAATGCTTGCTCTGCCCTTATTATGTCACTGTTTTGCACACAGTGGTCCCTGCTGAGAGCCAGTGGTCGGGAGCCACCATCTCTCCTGGCAAGGCTGAGAGTCACAGGCTGGAAAAACATGGAATCATTATGGAAATGATTGGCATTTAGGGGCTGTTCTGAGAACGTGATTAGAAGGTAGAAGATAGGAGAGGTCATTTTTCCCTAAAGAACTTAGACTTGCAGAATGAAATCTTGCCCTTTGGGATTTAAGGTTGTATACAGTGGGTGTATATGGTGTGTTAGCACTAGTGCCAGCTAATAGTTGGCAAAAAGAGGTGAGCACAGGTAAGTAGTTGTATTTAAAATTAACTGGAAACCTGCCAGAGAATCCAACCACGAGGGAGGGCTTCGGCAAGGAGGAAAGCACCTGATTCGTGACTCTGCACATCTCTTAGGTAAGAAATTCAATGTTTTTGTGTCCTCAGGAGCACCTTTGTGGGCTTTTTAATACAGTTGAAAGGAAAATAACTAGCAAAAATATTTGTTTTTATTTTCTTTTGCGGCTGCATTTCTTGACTTTGTGTTACATATCTTTGTAAAAGAGATAATTAGAGGTATCCAGCTAAGTGATGCTTTTCTGTTTGTCTGTGAAATTGTGAAAAATGTGGAGTAGCAGAGCTGGGATTCCTGAGTTACAGAATGCCAGTTTCACTTGTTGGTACAGAGAACTTTGTGGCATTTCCTTAGAATGAGGGCAGAGGAGAAGCTGGGCCGGAGCTGTGGGCGTTGGCACAGAGCCCCCAGTGGGGCTGGGGCTGTGCAGGCACCCCCCGATGGATGCTCACAGAGCCCCCAGTGGGTCCGGGGCTCCCCACGGGTGCACCCACACCCCATGGATGCTCACAGAGCCCCCAGTGGGTCCGGGGCTCCCCACGGGTGCACCCACACCCCATGGATGCTCCCTGTGCCTCTCTGGGATGTGCGGCTGGGAGGGCGCGGTCCCGCCGCTGCCAGGTGCCCATTTCGGGTTCCGTGCCTGTGTTAAAGGTTCCCTGCGGCTCCACACCTCATCCCGACCGTTCCCAGCCCTTCCCTGCGATCCCCGCCTCCCAGAGCCGGCAGTGCAGCCGCGTTTGGAGCCTCTCCGCGGGCCGGCTGTGCCGAGCTGGGCTGTGCTGGAAAAGCCCGGGATGAGCAGGGTTGGAGCTGCTGGAATGGTTCAGGCAGAGCTGGGCTGGGAGCGGTTCCTGAGCCGTGACTGGGCAGCTCTCAGCCAAAGAATCCTTTCTGTCTTTGCTGGGGCACAGCCTGGGGCACTGTCCCCTCCTGACTGGGACAGGAGCTGTGCAGGGCGAGGTGGCATTGAACGTGGGAAGGAAATGAAGGGCTCCTGCCACATGCGAGACCTGCACACAGGCTGAGAGATAAACATAAACCAAAACCTAATTAAGTGGGTGCAGGCACTTGGAAGCATATCAGCATTTTCATGTTTACTTAGACTCATGCCTAATCAGTTGAGTTGCTGTAAATTTCTCTTGAGGGAGTAAATTACTGAAAGAAATCCCTTCTCAAATATTGTATTTAGTGAGGTGAAATGGCAGATTAAAAAAAAGTACATTCTCATGTAAAGGATCATCCTGGTTTTTCCAACAGGAAACTTGTTTTGTAACAGGAAAAAAACTGGACCAGAACTCCAAGAAAAAGAGGCTACTTTTGACATTTAAAATCAGTATTTAAGTGAGGATGTGGCAGGGCATGGCATGCCTCTGGAGGTAGCATAGTGCATCTGCTGCTCTCCTCCGGCAGAGAAGCCTTGGAGTTAGACCTTGGTGTGTGCTCAGTAAATGTCCTTTTCCAGGGCTCCCAGAACAACTCAGACTTGGGCAGAGAATTGCCTGAAGTACTGGGCAGGCTTTAAATGTGTCCTTGCTGGGGGAAGTTCAGTTTGCTGGGACAGGTTGAAATTATCACCGGATCAGACTCCATGAGATGTGCTGGAACTGTCATTGCTTATCACTGAAAAATCAACAATTGTATTTAGCAAACAATGTCCCTGTCCAAAGGCTCTGCTGCCACCATTTCAGCACCTGTGGGAATTCCAAAACCCTGCTTGTGGCAGCAAGGCATGATCTGTGTAATTAGTGAGAATGCTGTTGTGTGCATGAGCAGGTAGGGTTTGTGAAGAGACAAAACTTTTATTAGAGTAAAATACATAGCTGGGAAAAGCACAATCCTGTTTGGATCACTAATACATTTCCAGTCTGAAACAGAAATAACAAGCTTTAATCTGAAGATGGTACTTAAATATTTTAATTCCATAACAGGTGAGAAGAAAGGAACTCACATTTTTCCTTTCAAGTAAAACTATTGTAAAATATTGGTGTGTTTATTTTTGTTTGTGCTAGTTTAAAAAAACCCCAAACATTTTTAATATATCTCTTGTTTAATATTCTTTTAAATTCTATCAAAAAGGAGCTTATAGCTGTCTTTGGTCAGCAAATTTTAATTCATTATAAGGGAATTCAACAATATCCTTCAGTAATTCAGTTAATGGCTGAAATCCATTAGCCTTATGTGCCTGGATTCCTCTGTGTCCTCTCAGAGTTCTTCCCCTGCAGCTGAGCACTGTACACAAAGTTGTCCCTAATTAAACCCCATCATTGTGGGTAGCTGCTGCTCTGGGAGAGGAAAACTTTCCCTGTGGAAAAGCAAGCAGCCCAGTTCTGCACAGAGAACACAGTTCCTCCAAACTTGTCCTGTGCAATGTCAGAGCACAAGCTTTAATGAATGTGGTGGAACCGTGGTGCAGGTGTTCATTCTAAAGAAATGAACATGGAAACAATTTATTTTTGATGATTCAGTTTATTAGCACACAGTTCCCTGTGCAGCCAAGCCTAAAATAAAGCAGTTTTGGGGCTTTTATCCATCGCTTAGTGAGGGCTCTTTGAGTTGCCATTCAGCTCAGCAATGTTCCCAAAATGCCTCAGTTCCAATTTCACTTTGTATTCCCATTCACAGGGCTTCCCCTCCCTCCCCCTGCCCTGTACTCTCTGGAGATCCTAAACAACCTACACAAATTCCATTTTATTGCCCAGGTAATGGTGTTATTTGAGGATTCAGATTGTTTAGGTGCATCCCAAGTAGGATGTCTGGCAAGTGCTGGAACTCTGGAATTGTAGGGAGATGAAAGGCAGGGCCCTTTCTGCTTCTGCTCCAGACTGAAGCTGAAATTCTGATGGCTTCTGACTTTCCTGACACTTCTCTGGGATTAGATTGGTACGAGCAGCCCAAATTAAAACACAATTCAGTTTGTGGGGTTTTTGTTCATATGTTTGGGTTTCTTTGTTGGTTTGGTTTGCTTGGGAGTTTTTTGTGTTTCAAACCAAGTCATGAGTAATGTCTGTGTTACCAACACTTAACTCCCACTTGTTTGCTTTTAAGAGTTTTTGTTTTAAGATTTCTGGGCAGAAAAACTCACTGGGAATCCCGAGTTCCTGCTGATGGTCAGGATTTTGTAATGCAAATTTGTGATGTGTTTGTGGATACCACATGTAAGGAACTGGGAATGGTAATGCTGTTTTAATTCATTATTGAGCTCCTTTTGCAGTGACATTCCTGCAGTTATTTGTGAATGATTTGAAATACTTTCATTTCTGAGCTGTGTTTTCTCACTGTCTAAGCAAAATAAATGCCATCCCACCAAAACCTGCTTGGGTCCAGAAATCAAATCAAGACAGATGATTTGATTCCTGGGAAAGTACAAAACTTGGGCTGGCTTTACTGCACTCAGTAACATTCCCCCTGCTGCCTGAAGGGAATGACTTGAAAATTCCACATGAAATTATACCAGTGTTAGAGTATTTTAGAAAATATATTTATTGTGAAAGCAAATAAGTATGTAAATAAGTTGAAGTTACTTTAATATAGGTAACTTATTTTTCAAGTACTTAAATATTGGAAGGGACTGGCAGGAATGACAAGGAAATGTGTTTTTTCAATTCAGAAAAGTGCAGTAAACCAAATTCAAAGAGTATCTTATCTTAAAAAACACGGCAGTTACTGTTCTCAGGTAGTTAATTTTGATTAATCCAAGATAAATTGCCTCGATCACAGCCTCAGGACTGAGCCACGATCAGTGCATGTGCCTTCTCCTGAATGCGCTGCAGTCGCTGCTGTGCCCCAGAGCAGGGATTTGTGTGCCAGCCTCACCAGGCTGCAGTGCTGGAGATCTCTCAGTGGGCAGGAATGGGCTGCCTTGGCTGCACCTGCTCCTGCCGGCGGGATCCGATCTCCATGGGGGACTCTGCGGTCACCGCGTGCGGCAGTCCCGCTCCTTAGGCCGGAGCCGGCGCCCCTGTCTGGGTTCGGAAGGGCCGGGCCCGCTCTGGGCTCTCCCCTCGCAGATGCCAACGCGGCCCCGCCCTGCCCGCCCTGGGCTGTCCCTGCATCGCACCGGGGTCAGGCCGGGCGCTCCTCAGGAGGGGTCCCGGCCGGGGGGTCCCCATGGGCCCCTCGTTAGGAGGGCTCCGGGAGAGAGTGGAGACCTTGAGCTGAGCGTGGGATGCGCGCTCGTGTCCTGCTGTCCCGGCTGGAGGTTAAGGACACCAAAGGCCACAGGCAGAGTCTCTGCGCACTGAGCTTCCTGTTCCAGTCATCCCAAACTAACTCAAGGAACGATTTAAAGGAAAATAAACTGAATTATAAAATAAATTTAAAATACTCCCGATCCCAGCTTGTGGCATGTGTGTTCGCTTGTACAAAGCCATGTGGCAAAGGTAAGTTTTAGGTGGTTTTGGCAGCTGGGGGATTCCCTGTGGAGCTGAGAAGGCAGCAAAGGATGGCGGAGCATTGTCTCCACCAAGGGTGAGCTTTGCACAGGAATGGTGCCTGCCAGGGGGGTCAGGGAATCCCATTTTCCTTTAGGAAGGAAAACACCAATCCCTGTGGCTCTGTCCTCTCCCCATCCCACGTCCCCCCAGCATCACCCCACAGCGGCATCCTGGATCCCTTCCCTTCCCTTCCCTTCCCTTCCCTTCCCTTCCCTTCCCTTCCCTTCCCTTCCCTTCCCTTCCCTTCCCTTCCCTTCCCTTCCCTTCCCTTCCCTTCCCTTCCCTTCCCTTCCCTTCCCTCTGCTCCTGCCCAGCGGTTTGGCTGCAGGCTGGGAGAGGGGAGGCCACTGAAAACCTCTGGAGTTGAGGCCCCATCGCTTGCCCCTGATCCCAGGGCCGGCCCAGCCCCGGGATCACCTCCCTTAGCTCGGGGTGCCGCGGCCAAGAGCGGCAGCAGGGCCAGGGCTGCCCTCATGCTGGCGCCGGCTCCTCCTCCTGCCGGCAGGGAAGCGGCACCGGGAGTCCCATGCCGGGGTTTTATGGAGGCAGGGGCAGCAGCTGGGAGAAGGATTAAGCCAGAGGGCAAGCAGCATCCTCGGCCTGGCCCTGGGCCTGCTGCCCGGGCCTCAGAGCTCCGGACTGAATCATGAACTTGGACAAACGGGGATGGGCGGCCCTGAGACCTCGGGCTCTGTGAGGGATGCGGGAGAACCACGGGCCATAAGGGGAGGAAAAGCGCTCCGTGCACCCCGTGAGTGAGTGAGTGAGTGAGTGAGTGAGTGAGTGAGTGAGTGAGTGGAAAGCCCTGTGTGCTTAGGATACTGGCTGGTCCTGAGGAAGGAGACACGCTTGTTTTGGGATGCCAGCACCCCAAACCCGCCGGTGCTGCTGGGCAATGCCAAATGTCCTTGGAAGCTCAGCTCCAGGCTGCACCTCGGATTTCACTCCTGCCGCTGCTGGGTTGGGGTCTCTGCTTTGCAGCCCCTTGCCAGACTTTTGCTGGGAGTGTTGTAGAGCTCTGTGGGGTCTCCCTACAGTGCAGCTTTCCCTTTGTCCCTAGAAAAAGGAGAATTCAGCATCTTATCCTCTGGGTCCTAAGAGACTCTAGAGGAAGAGGAGAAGATCCAGCGGATCCTCACGAGTCCTGCCGGGGCAATTGACGAGAGGGAAGCAAAGAGGGAAGGATGGAGATCCAGATGCTGCAGGGAGACCCCTGGCCCCAAATCCACCCTGCACTCCCCCTGAGGCCAGGTGTTCCCTCCCAGCCCTCACCCCCGGGATGGAGACAGAGCTGGTTTTTATGGAAGATCCCCGGCTTTTCTGCCAGGGATCTGCACTGACAGTGAGCTGCAGCTCGGGACTAAATCCTGCCGATGCAGGAGATGACCACGTCCTGTTCGTGATGGTTTATGTGTGAAAGCTGAAAATAAATAATTACGGACTCATGGAACGGCCTCCTCTCCTGGATTAACTCTTCCTTATCAAACTTTCATGTCACGGCCCGGGGAGCTGGGGGACAGAGCCCACAGGCCGGGCTGCTCCCCGAGCACACGGTGCCGGTCGGAGCCCCCGCGCCGGGCCCGCTCCTGGCCGCGGTTCCGAGTCTGCACCGGGGAACGGCCGCCGCCGTCCCGGCCCGGTTCCCCGCCGCTCCTCCGGGGCGGGAGCGGCGGTGTCAGACCCGGCGCCAAGGCCCGCCCGGAGCGGCTCCCCCCGCCCCATACCGATCCCGGTCCCGATGCCGACGGGGGAGAGGCGGCACCGCCCGGGACCCCCGGCAGACCCAGGCGGCGCTCGGCCCCCGCACCCCGGGCCACGGTCACGGCCCCGCCGCAGCGCCCCGGGCTCCGAGCGGTCCCCGGGGGGAGCAGCCGTCGGGCGGGGCTCGCACGGCACCGAGCGAGGACAGGGGGGCGGGGCCGGCACAGGTGCGAGGGGCGGGGCCACGGAGCGCGGGCAGGGGGCGCTGCGGCGGGGCCACCGCCGCCGTGCCCGGGCCGGGGGGCAGAGCGCCGCTGGGGTGTGCCGGGCCGTGCCGCCTCTCCCCCGCCGGGCGGATCGAAGCGGCCGGGCCGGGGATCGGTTTGGGGCCCGGGATGGCCGCGGGCACGGGGCGCTGCCGGCTGCGGGATCGCGGCCGTTCCCCGGTGCGGGCGCGGAGCTGGCACAGGTGTGAGGGGCGGGGCCGTGAGAGATGGCCGCGCCCCCATCCCGGGGAGGGGGGCGGTCGGCAGAGTAGGCGGGGCCTGACAGATCAGGGGGCGGGGCCTGACAGATCCGGGGGCGCGGGGCGGGGCCGGGCGGTAAAAGGGCGTGGCATGACCGAAAAGAGGGCGGGGCCGGGCGGTAAAAGAGGCGGTACCAGGGGCGGGGCCCGAGCTCAGGTGTGCAGGGCGGACCCAGCTCAGGTGTGCGGGGCCCCAGAGCGGCTGCGCGGGGCGGGGCCGAGGTGATTTAGACCCCGGAAATCGCCTCAACCGCCATTTGCTCACTCAGAGCACGGTGCGGACGGAGCTCCCTGTGCGGGCTCCGCAGGTAAGGCGCGGAGGTTTTGGCCTCCCCTTCTGTCCCTCTCTCTACCCCTCCTTCCTTCTCCGCGTATTCCCCTTTCTTTCTGCACCTTCCCTCTCGCCCTGAAACGCTCCTTTCCTCTCCTCCCAAACCTTATCCCCCGACACTCCTTCCTGTCCTGTCCCTTCTCCGCTTCTCCCTTCTATTCCTCCTCTCTCCACCGTCCCTCTTCTCCCCCCCCGGCCTTTCCCTTCCTCTCCCGCCTCCCTCCTCACTCCGACCCCTCTCCATTCCCGTCCTCACCATCCCCATCTCTCCTGTCTCCCCGTCCTCCCCTCTCCTCCTTCCCTCGCACCGCGGGGCTCGGGGTGCCGGGCAATAATAAAGCCCCGAGGGCCGGAGCCCGGCGCCCCCGCCCTCGCTGGAGTCCCCACACGGGGCCGGAGCCGCTCTGCGGGTCCCCCCATTGCAGGTCAACACAGCGCCCCACAGCGCCGGGGCTCCGGCTGTCCCTACATCACACTGGGGGGGTCCTGGGGTGGGGGGCCCCGGTTACAGGGGCTCCCTCGTTAGGAGGGGGTCCCGGGGGGGAGGGGGGCTAGGAGGGGCCCCCTCCGGAGGGGGGGGTCCCTGGGGGGGGGGCGGTCGGGGAGGGCCCCCTCCTCCAGGTCCTACCCCCTCCTCCCGGACCCCCTCCTCCGGACGGGGTCCAGCCGCGGCCCCCTCCCGGGGACCCCCTCCTCCGGACCGGGGCCCCGGGGGAGGGAGGGGGGGAAGCAGAGGGGGGCACGTCACTCTGCGCCGTGAAACACACGTACATGTGTAAAACAAAAAAACCCACACGAACGGCCCTCCCCTTCCGACCCCCCCCCCCCCCCCCCCCCCCCCCGCCCATAAATGCCGGCGGATCCGCGCCTGTCCCGCTTTCTGCGGAGGATGCTCGGCTCGGGATGCGGCGGGAGCGGCGGTCGGAGCGCTGTGCGCAGATCCGGATCGGGGGCGGCTGCTGCTGCTGCGCGGGGTCCGAGGCGCTCTGGTAGGATCGGGATCTGGGCCCGGGGATTCGGGTCCCGGTCCCGCCGGTGTTTCCTGTGGGAGCCGGGCCGAGCCGCTTTTTCCTCGGCGCCAGGGTACTGGGGTAGGTACCCGGGGTGCTGGGGCCGGAGGATCGAGGGGGGATTGGGGCTGGGATCGGGACCGGCATCACCGCGGGCGGGAAGAGCCGCTCCGGGACAGGCGCTGTCGCTCTGGCTGCGGCCGGCGCGGGGCTGGGTCCCGCCGGGGCTCCAGGCACGATCCGGCTGCGGCGGCAGGGAGCCGGTGCTGTGCCGCTGCCGTGCCCGCCAGGAGAACGACGCTTCCCAGGAGCAGCCACTGGATCGCGGCTGGAAGCGGGAAGGACACGGAGACCGCCCGTACCGGCCCCGAGATCCCATCAGCATCGCCGCTCGCTCAGCGCCGCTGCCCATCCCGGCCCGGTAACCCCGGGGGGACACCGAGCCCCCCTCCCCCAGCCCGGTACCCCCACGAGCCGCAGCGCCCGCAGCCCCTTCTCCGTGCCCGCACCCCGGGGCTGCCGCGCCCCGGCCGGGAGCAGCCGCTCTGGGATGGCCGCTGGGGCCGAGGCGTTGCTGCTCCCGCTCCCGTTGTGCCTGGGGTGGGACTGGAGCCCAGGGAAACACGAGGGAAAACTCAGTGAAAACTCTTTACTCTTTATTTCCAGAGCTGTGAGGATCATCGAGTCAAATGCTGAGTGACCAGCCCAGCTGTGCATTGATCACAGAATTTTGGCCTTGTCAGCACCCTGCTCCAAACACCTGGGCCAATCCCAGGGTTGTTCCAAAGTCCTGCGTGGGATGGGAATGACTGCTGCCAGTAAGAGAGCTCCTCTACAAATGCAGCTCCTTCCCTTCTGCTAATGCTGCTTTACACACCAGCCCCTGCAATGGCTCTAGGGCAGAACTGGTGGCTGGCACTCACCTGTCAGCACCAAACTCTTCCCCATGACCCTGATTGTTCTGCCCTTTCCAGGATTTACCCAGCAGCTGTAAATGTGCTCACACCATGTCCCTTTGTTTCCCCAGGAAGAAGTGAACCAGACAGCTCCTGAGGGTTCCTCTGGAGAGTGGCAGGGGGCGTTTCCTGCAGGTGAGCGTTGCCAGCTCAAAGTGACGGTGGCTGCTGGGGCCGGGGCTGTTTCTGGGCCCAGAGGCCTCGGTGTCTCCTGCTCGCTGCCAGCCAGTGCTCCTGGGTGTTCCCTCAGGGTGTCCCAGCTGGCTGGGAGCGCAGGCTAGGAGGAGCCAGAAGCTCCTGAAGGCAGCAGCCCCTCGTGTCCGTGGGATCTGCAGGAGGAGCTGTGCCTGCACCGTGGCTCCTGGGCCAGGGGCTGCTCTGAGCAGGCACGTGGAAATGCTCCAGCCCACACAGAGCACCAGGAGCCCAGAAGGAACCCAAGGAGCAGCTGGCATTACCTGGGAATGGAGGCACGGCCCGTTTGCACAGGGGCTCACGCAGCAATTCCCGGTTCAGAGCTCCCACACAGCTGCCAGGTATGTCCCAGCCACCCCAAATCCCTTCCCTCCTGCCCAGCCTGAGGCCATCATCCATCAGCAGCACTGAAGCCAAGGCAATCTTCCCCCACCGATACTGAATCCCAGACAGGAGCCCTCAGAGATACCTGAAAATCAGTGGGATGGAGTTTGGAGTTTTTCAGGATCCAGCTGCAAGTGCACAAGTGATGGAAATCTTTCACAGGTAGGTCCCACTGGAGATCTGCTGAAGACAGGGATGTGCATCCCTTTCCTGAGGGAAAAGAATCTGTAGAGGCCACTGCTGAGGCTCTGAGAGGAGCTGAGCTTCTGCAGGGAGAGATGTTCCCCCCTGGGCACAGGGGCTGCCCCAGCACAGGCTGGGAGCACATCTGGCCACTGCCTTCTCCTGCTTTAAACACCAACTGGATGTTCTCCATCCTGGAGCTCAGGGGGTGGAACCAGCTCAGTTCCAGGCAGCTCTGTCCAGTGCCCCCAGGGACATCACTGGGGGGAGGGTTATAAATGCCAGTTCTGTGCCACATAACCCTGTCCTTGTCCCTGTGCTGCTGCTGAGCTTCCTTGGAAGCTCTGCTGGCTCCTGGCACAGCTGCTGTCCAAGGCAGCAGCTCTGCATGGGAATGGAGCAGGGAATTTGGGGCTCTGGGTGTAATTCAGCACAGCTGACAGGGAACCCCAAATCTGGGCACCACACAGAGAACAATCCTTGTCCTGCCCTGTCAGGACTTTCTTCAGTCAGTGAAGTCTTGAGCAGCACCACAAACTAATACAGAGGCACTTCAGATCCAATAGCTTTTGACCCTCCTCTTCCCTTTAGCCTAAGTGTATGTTAAAAGCAGCTCATTCACTGAACTACCAGTATTGGGCATGTAATTAAAAGGGGGAAATGGAAATGATTGTTTTCTACTCATTGAAAAACAAGAAAATACTTTTCCCTGGCACAAAAGCAGGGGTCCTAAGGTAAAATGTCTTCACTTTTCAAATAACATAATTAGAGCAAAAATCACCAAAAGTGTCCCTACTAGGGCATTTACCTTCTCTCAGGTGCGTTCCATATAGCCCATGGCAGACTTCACCAATGACCATCAACTTCATAACTCCCCTCAACTTTCACATCAACTTTAAAACTCCCCTTCCCAAATCCAGTCACTCTACAGATATGCACATATGGCAGAGGAAGAAACAAGCTGTAAACAACAGGCAGTTTCCATTGGCACTACAGCAATCTCCTGCTAAACATGACCAAAGCCAGAGGGTTCCCCAGCCCATCAAAATCTTCAAAATCAAAAGAACAGTTCCTGTCTACAACAGCACAGAGGAAACCACTTAGCAATGCCAAAACCTCAAAGACAACAAACACACAAAATATTAAGAAAGATATTTAAACATCAGCTTTGATAAACATGTTTAATAATCCACTACTTTACAGGACAGTCATTTAAAAGCTGGGCTTCAGGAGAAATATTCAGACTTAAATGCCAGTTTTCCAAAACCCTCACCTAAGACACTGAGACATCAAAAGCTGGGTTTGTTCAGCCTACCAAGAACTGCACAAGAAGCTCAGAGTTGTGGTTTTGCTAAAAACAGACACTGTACCTAGGGAAGGGGGTCACTTTCTTTCCACACTGCACTGGATTGGCAACAGCCATTCTCCAATGTGGGCAACACCCGCAGGGAAAGGCAGCACTCCGTTCCCTCAGCGTTGCCTGTTTCAGGAATCACACACACACACCACCTCCCGGGGCAACCCTCCCTCCAGCGAGGTCTCTGGGACGGCTCTGCAGTGACACTGCTCTTCCCTCCCAAGGAACAAGGTGTTACAGACACACACTGGGGGAGGATCCCCACTCAAGCAGCAGCCCAGACCTGTGCACAACTTCTGGGCTGCACATAAATGCACAACTCAGTGCTTTCCAGGAAGGACAACATACACCTGCACAGAATTACCACTGTCCCCACTACTGACACGATAGGTGAGTGCATATACACCACAAATTAAAAATTAACTTTTTCCTATTCCCAGGAATAATTTGGGAAGTTTAAACCAAATAAGAAAAAATAGATTCCTATTTATTTCATTTACTCCTTGGTTTCAGAGAAGTTAAAATAGGTGTCAATACAGACACAGCACTTTTTCTTCCATAGGACAGCAAGTCTGCTGTGGCCATGCAATTAAGAACTGCATTTCATGCCCACTCCACCATATTAATGCAAGTCAATCCAAACCCAAGCCTCCAACGATGGAGGAGGAATCCATGTTTTGGAGAAAATGAAGCTGAAATAGAAGTCTCCAGCTTGCAAGGTTCCTAAGTGGAAAGCAAGGGGGTAATTTCCATCCTACCCGTGGTGTAAAGGGCTGAGACTGCAAGGCCGACTATCTGGAACGGTGTGCACCAAAAACAATTGTAAAAGTCATCCAGCTTGAGTCCCCAGAGGAAGGAGGAAGTTTTTCACTGTAGGAAAAACAAGACTACAGGAAAGATTCCCAGTCAAGGCATAGGCAGGGGAAGCAGCCTTCACCTCCTCAGCGGGTGGGGAAGCCCCCTCGATGGGTCCCTCCACGGCCCCCTCTGAAGCCTCCCCGCTCACCGCGGAAGTTGGTTCTGTTCCTCTCCCTGCCCCTTTCTCCCCGTCCTGCCGAAGTCCCTCCTCTTCCTCCTCCCCTGGGAGCACCGCCACCCCGGTCGGACTTGGATTTGGGCGGCGGGGACTTGGGCCGCAGCCTCTCGATCTCCTCGGTGCAGCCGGTCAGGTGCGAATTGGGAGCCGTGAAATATGAGGAATACGTTTCTGCGTTGAAGTTGCTGTTTGTGAGGGTGGGTCCCACCGTCAGCCAACCTCGGGAACAAAACCACAGTGAGCAGAAGCAACAACAAACTTCACTGAACAGAATGAAAAGTCACCTCTAGAGTTGCTGCAAAGTTAAGATTTATCTGGGTATTTCTAAGGCCTTGCTTTTCTTTTATTTTTTAAAATTTTTTATTACTCATGGCTGTGGCAACATTCACACTGTGCTTTCACAAACCCCTACCCCTTCTTCTTACTTGTCCTTACACCACAACAGTGCTTTTAAAAAAGACTCTGAAGTTCTACCAGAGTAACCTGACTGTGAGACACTGACATATAGAATCCCCTGGCAGCAGCACTGAAGGAATACCTGAACAATGTGTCCTGATCCATGTATTTCTTGCATTTTGCATCATGCCAGATGCAGCACCCACTGTGAGATACTGCCACTTCAGACACAGGCAAGAGCACTAAGCTCATAGGGGTTGAAAAGCAGTTGGAAAAAGAAGTCACTTTTCTGAGAAGCATAAACACATGGGAGAAAAGGAATCTCAACTGGATTTTGTTATGCTCACTGATGCATTAAACGCAGGGATAGGCAAAAATATTGGTAAACAAGAATCTCTCTTCTGGAAAAATTACAGAAATGAGAGTTCTCATAAACTTTCTAAACAACAGTTCTGTGACTGACAAATCTTCACAAACAGCAAAAAACTATGTCCTTCAGATCTGCTGTCTGATCTACGACATACATATGGAAACCTCTTTAGGACCCTGCAATGAATTTTGCTGTTCGGTCAAAAACAACACAGCAGTTACCTGGTCGAATTGTGCTGTCTCTCCCGAAGAGATGAAGCCGCCGCCGCCCGAGGCAGAAGTGCTCAATGATGTGAAAAATCTCCACAGGTTTCTCTATGTTGCCGATTTCAGGCTCCTCAGTGATGATGAGGTCAATGTCAACGTTGGCGTGGATGAAGTCTCCGTCGGTGCTGCGGCGCACGGTGCCCTTGATGCCCATGAGGCAGTGCTCCTGCAGACACACAGAGCTGTCACCTGTCACACCCACTGCTGTGCCAGGTGAGCACAAGGGACAGCAAGGACACTTCTGAGCACATTCCACTCTTACAGGAGAGAAAAGTCTGAAACAAGAACTAGAGCAGAAAAGCCAGAGCCACAAAAGGAGCCAGCTGAGAACAAAGCAGAGCAGTACTTTAAGCAGAAGCTTGATAAACTCCACTAAGAGGTGGTAAAACTCAAATCAAGGCTGAAGTCAGCTACATGGACTTTTTCAATTAGAGAACTCTAGGCTGGAAAGGCTGAGAAGTCTCCACAAGGCAAAAGAGAAAAGCATGATGACAAGAGCAAGGAATGGTTATTAATTCTGATTAATACCTGTCTTAGCATTCTGATCCTAACTTTATTTATATAATAACTTGAAAAGTTTTCAGTCATGAAACAGGCAGTGGAAATAATAAGTACTTTTTCATACTGTACCTCTGTCAGTAAAGGGACCCTCAGAATTCCCCTCAGGTTCCTTTCTAGAAGATATTACTGCATAAAACCCCACAACCACCATCACACTCTCAGGCAGCTCATCAGCATTAGAAATGTTCTTGAGCTGTAACATGCATCATTTTCCTTCCTTCTACAACACTGAAGACATCTGAGTGAGTGAAATGTGGCACCCATGAATGAGGGTTGTTCCAGGATGAAAAGGGGCTCCTACATAGTCATTTCAGAGCTCTGTTTCTGGGAATATCAATCTTGGATGAGAGATGTTCCCAGGATCAAATGCTCTGACTCACTAAGTGCCACCAGATGGCTCAGGAAACAGCTGCAGACAAGAGAACGTAACCATTCCTGAATTTTGGAAAGGGTTTGCAGAGTGAGTGGGTAAACATGAAAGGCACAATATCAGACCTGTCACATCTGTGCAGATGGTGTTGCACTTACGCAACACGGCTTTGGACCTAGAATTTACCTAAGGGAAAGGCAGAATACTGCTAAGCAAATCACCCACCAAGCCAAGCCTCCTCAGTCTAGTCTTTAGGAGAACTATCCCCAACCGTTTACTTCCATACCACAGGGTATGTCACTCACAACTACTGGGATTCTCTGACAGGTGGCACAGCACTGAGCATCCCTGGAGAGAGGCCTCAGCCAAACACAACAGAACACATTTCTGCTCTAAGCACTGGCAAACACAGCTTGAAACAGTGTTTAGTCAGAGCAAACTCACTCCATTTTCAGTGTTTATCACAAACAGTGACCTCAGCTCAACTCTCGCTCCATAAACAGGAATTCTCCCATACCAGAAACTATTTTTCTGTGCTAAACAAAGACATAAGTCCCCTCAAATCCTCCTGTGTTAAACCCTGCCCTCATGAGCAAACTGCACACATTTGCAGTACTATATGCAATAAACACACAATATTTATACTTTTAAATATTTATAACTAATACAACACACCTTCAAACAAACTTCAGATTAATGTAAATGCAAGTCAAAGAAAGATTCCAGATATCCTAAAGGGAAGTTTATACTCCTAACAATGGCCAATTTTAGACAGACTTGAGGATGTTTAATGCTAATGAATGATTAATGAATAAGGGAAGGAGCCCTTGAAATGGAAGGGAAGGACAACTTGAAATGAATAAATTGCCAATCAGCTCTCTATACTCAGTAAAACTTCCAGTTACACTCACATATACCCAAATTAACTATTTATGAGTCTCATTAACATTTCTCCAAGTTTCTGATCAACAGATATTTGAGTCACAAACCAGAACACTTTTTTTTCTCTGTACCTCCTTCAATACACATCCTCTACAAAACATCTTAAAACAAAAGTTTGGTTTAAACCAAGCTGACCCATTCTGTCACTTGTGCTATACAGTCATCTCCGGGAAGGCAGGAGATGCTCTGGTTCCTCCAGGCTTCTCTCTGGTCCAAACTCGGGCGCACACTTTGTGTGCATTTAGAACCAGTAGCCAATCTTCTATAGCTGTTTTTTATTAATAGATTCAGTTAAAATCTACAGATTTAAAAGACTTTTGACATTGACTTTAGTCAGATTCTATTGCTAAGTTTAGTTCCATAAAATGTACTTTGCAGAACAGAACTTGCAAGTCCTCCTGCTGGCTTTCTCACAAGCCTGTCACCAACACTGGCTGTGTCATCAGCACAGAGACAGAATGGAAACAGAGGAGGAATGGAGCCAATCCTTTCCTTTACCTTGGTTCTTTGGAAGACAGCCTTGGGGTCTAGAGTCTTGGTCTTGCCAGGGTTGTTCTTATTTGTTTTAATCCAGCAAATGTCCTCACATCTTCTGTAACCCCATTTGCGCAGACACTAAATGTTAGAAATAAATAAACCAGTTCACACTACATAAAAACATCAAGTGACCTGAACTGAACACTCATTTAGGCCCTTGACTTCTCTTATTCAAGGACAGCTACTACAAACCTGTCTAGGACCAAGCCCAGTCTATGTGGCCAACTTCAGACTGAAAACAGCCAAAGCAAAGAGATCAGTAATCACAGCTACCCTTAAACAGTTGTCTGTGAATTGTTTTCATGCAAAGCACTGCTTGAACTAAATAAAGAAGGTTTCAGCACTGCAGGAGCCAATTGGGAATTCTTAGTGCAGCATCCCCAACACGAGCAACGTTTCCCATGTAGAAAGACGACAACGGTATCCCAATTTATGAAACAGTAGGACCTTTCTCCTAGCATGCATTTCATGCCATTTCATGCCATTTCCGGCAGAAAACTACTGAGAGTTCCATTAAAAAATTGTAACTTGGCAACCTACTCCTCTGTTACCACACATACATCCAAACCACAACGCCAAGGAATTATGCTTCCTCACACAGTCAGTGACTCAGCTGGACATTTACAGCATCTAAACAGTTAATGCCATTTAAAATCACATATCCTCTAACACAGTAACAAAACATCCCTCAGTAGTTAGGGCTGAGAATTCTATACAGGGAAAAGTCAAAGATAAAAATAAACTCTTAAGCCTGTCCCTGATAAATTGAATTAAAACAACATCTTACCACTCGGCCGAGATCCAGACCCTCGCCCGAGCCGCACCACAGAAACACAAATGACCTTGGGGCTGCAATTTCTTCAATTTCCAATTTCATGATCTAATAAGTGCAATAAAAACATTTCTCAATTAAATACAAATCACCAGTTCCATCAGGAAGAATACTAAGTCTTGAGGCATTGTCACAGAAACCATCAGGAAGCACAGCTGGGGGCTGCCCAAGGGAAGCAGGGAACTAATTCCTTGTTTTGCTTTACTTGTGTGCTTAAACTGTCTGTCTCAAGGTTTGAGTTTTCCAGCTTTTACCCTTCCAATTCTCTCCCTGATCCCACTGGTGGGGGAGTGAGCGAGTGGCTGCCTGGGGCTAGGCTGAAACCATCACAAACAGAAATTCTACCTGTATCAGAAATTCTAGACTTAAAAGGCCAACGCAATCCACATGGTCTCCTCCTCAAATCTCTGCTTTGTTTTATCATTCCACTGACAGCAAAAATATTTAATACAGAAGCAACAGTACTCTGTTTCTTTTCCTCTCTGTAAGTACTCACATGAAGGTTGTGAAGACATTCTAAAAATCTCAGCTTAATTCCTATCACTAAATAGGAAAGACATTCTCTCCATTTTCACTTTCAGGAAAAGCAGCCAGAATTTATGAGAACAGTGGTTCAACAATGGCAAATGAGTAACATTCAAGATGAAATAACTTGGAATGCAAAGCATCTGTTAGTCATCACAAATTGAAAGGATTCATCTCTAACTTGCTAACACATCAAATCAAGCTTCATTCAATGCCATTCCGAGGAAAAATAATGCAGTAGGAGCCATTCTAGGAGGATGTAAGTTCACACTGGGAAGATGAGTCCCGCCTCCCACACTCTAATTTTTTTGTTAGGATGGAATGTTTTTTCGCTGGGCAGCACTTGCAGGCACCATTTTTGAATAAATACAAGAGAAAGACTTCCACAAATGAGGTTTATCTATTTTGTTTCCAGGGATTATTACTGGTTTGACCATCAAAATTTCCTACCCAATCAATACCTGGAGAATCGAGGAATGTCAGTAAAGCAAACTAACCTGCACTTTTTACTAGAAGAGCAGCATATTAAAAAACATGCCTTAATAATCTCAAGAATTTCAAGAAACAAGGGAATCTTTTCAATTCAGGACAGTCAGTATTTCAACAGCCAAAAATCAAAGAGAAAGCTCAGTGGAGGTAAGGGCAGACAGAAAACCCACTATTACTAGGTTCAAGTTTTCAGCCAGGCTCAGAGAGAACAAAAAGTTGTATTTGCTAAATTAAACCCTGAAACTATTTGCTTAAAAAAATGTATGAAATGCTCTTCACAGCAAAACAGGTACTTACATCATCCCAGGTCCAGCATTTTTCATTGGCAGTAATGCCAGTCTCTCGGTAATATTCTTCCAATGGTGGCTCCAGGAGAATCACATCAAATTTGGACTTCAGTTCCCTAATATCAAAGGCTTCCAAGTCTGCTTGCAAATACCTGTTTAAACAGATTATGCCAGACTGCATCAGACAAGGTTCAACACTGAACTACACTCCACACACTTCTGTGCAGCCAGTTAAGAGCAGGGTCTCCTGGGTGGGTTGTACATCTCAAATGCTAGATACATTACACATCCTCACTTGAATCAAGGCTAGATGCTATTGCATTGTGGTTTTTAACTAGTCTTAATAAACAGTTTTTAGGCTTCTAACTTAGCAAGCAGGAAAAAGATGTCCACACAGACTGTACAAAAATACCTAGTGCAGACTCATTGCACTCTCTGTACATCCATAGGAGGAAACATTTCAGAAGCAAACACTCACTGCCTGGCTAACTGGGAAAGTGTCATATTTTTAGAATTATTCCAAAGACTCTAAATACTAGAAACATTGTTACTTTTTATATAGTTATACAAGTATTCCATGTATTTCCCTATTCCTGTACCAAGTGGAATTCCCCCCCCCATTGATTCCATTAAATACATGCTCACGCACACTCTTATGACTCTCCTTCACACCTGCACACCACTCACTGCTCCACCACTACCAAAAAATGACACTGCTCTCCCCTAAATTCCTTTAACTTTAGTAAAGCTAATAATAGACCACCACCTTTCCCCTTCCCAAAAAAAGATTCCATGTGTACTAGGTGTTGTCAGAAGGCAGCATTTGATTACTGGTTTTCCTACTTTTGTACTTTATGACCAAAACACATGCCTAGCTTAAAAGAGCAGGTTGAGTTTGCAGTTTGCCCTCAGTTGTTCAGACAACTATTTAATAGGGTTTTATGTGACTATCATTAAATAAGGGGGATTTTGCGGTACAGATCAAGACTACTGCATGTGACAAGCATAAGGTTAAGTTCAGAGAGGTCTGAATCCCTGCAGCAACAGGCTGCACACTGAGGCTGTGTCTGGCATTCAGCAAAAACAAGGACTTTTAGTTAGCCTAAACATTTTTGTCTTCAATTCCAAAATAACAGGTGATTGATGGACACTGAGATAATAGCTGAACACTATACAGAAACCAGCTGCTAAAAGAAAAGCTAAGGTTATATTAAGAGGCAAATTTTTTAAAGCTCTTGTTATCATAAACCACATGATAACGTGAGATTCACCACCACATGATATTCTTAGTTCTCAAATTAAAGCCTTCAGCCAAATCAGTTGACAATTTGGCCTTAAAAAAATCAAAGCTTTAGAGACTATAAATAATCACACACTGGAAAGAAAATCTGGTTTATACACGGTATTAAACATCTAGATCAAACTAACAACACCAGAGTGAACTTATTCTTCTATGCTTCAATTGATTCATTTGTATACACAAACAGAAAGAAAAAATGTAAATTCTAAGCAGGTGCTGAAGATAGAGATTTGCAAAGCAGACAGCTAACTTCAAACAGGTCTGGAGAAGAAAGGCATTTTCCACAAGAACACTTACATGGGAGGAGTGTTAGATTTACATATCAGCTCATCCTTCAATCTGATGAGCTCTCTAAGTTTTGGATATTCTTCAAACCTATCTGCTAAGCCTAAGAAGAAGAAAACATGAAGTTAACAACTACTTAACAGAGTAAATCTCTATCAATTAAGCATTGTCCAGTATTCTAAATAGGTCCAAATGTTAATACTTAGCCTAAGTTTAATTTTTGTTAGAACAAAGCAAACCCTTTAAAGCAGTTTTTGTTCAGTACTTGACAAAAGCCTCCTGCCCTCACCCAGCCAAGCAGGGCTGTTACTGATGCAGTGTCTATGCTCTGATCTTCTCTAGAACACTACAGTTGATCAGGAATTCACAACAACTGTTACCAGAAGGAAACAACCTTTCATTTAAACTGAAAGTGCCAGGATGATGAAAGAAACTATTTTGGTTTTCCCCCATCTCTAAAATTTCTATTAAGATCTAATTAATATTAATTCACAGCATAGTCTCTGTAATCTTTGTGTAATCTTTGGACTGTTTCCAAAGTGGCACCTGGGGTGTGGCAGGTTCCCTGAGGCAACCCTCACACTGAGATTTGGTGCTGTGTTGGCAGTCATGAAGATCTGAACACATGCTCCGACGTTTAGCTTTATGATGTCAATTTTCCAACCTTTCATGTGCACAGAATGCAAAGGAGAGAGCCCTCATTAGATCTTTTGCAGAAAACGTTGTAAAAAGGAAAATGTTCTTTGAAGTATATTTCATTCTCGCTTAGAGACAACGGGTTTGCTACTGCCAGCAGCAGGTTCAGCATAGACCAACAGGGCACCATTCCTGCTTCCCAAGCAGTATCACTTCAGCTTAAGTAGGAGTGATTTAAAAGGCTTCGGCTTCATGTTCATTTAAAAGTACAACTTGGAATGGTACTAATAAATTGGGGAGGGAAAACTTCACCCAAACCCACGAACCCTTCATCTCTCTCCTTATTTAAATTCAAACTTCTTAAGTCCCAATCCTAGGAATGCAACAATAAAAGTGAAGTTCTCAGTACCTAACCTTTATTATCTCTTTCCACTTGTGCATGAAACACCCAAAAGTTCTTTTCATCCTTTTTTTTGCATATGTAGCAGCTTAAAGCTACTGCCGTGTTCTCCCAATTTCCACTACTGTGCTGCTCCCAGCCATTGTGAGTCCAATACCCCTGGGCAACAGCAGCTAAGCAATAGACGCAAAACAATTTTCAATCAAAAACCCTCAAACTAACCAAACGTAGAGCCACAGGTCTCTCCCTCTTTTCCAACAGCAACATCAAAAAGATACAGCTGGGTGTTCTCTTAAAACCATTTGTTTCTCTTTGGGCCACGTGCACTAACACACAGCACCTCAGCAGAGTTGGGATCATGGTGTGGGAAACGTGTGCTCACCAATGTACAGCTTGACACTGCTCAGCCCTGGTAAAGGTTCTGGCCCTGCTGCTGCGGTGTTCATCTCCACACCAACACTGCCTGTTTGTCCTGTCCCTTCCCTGTTCATCTCCACACCAATTCCGCCTGTTTGTCCTGTCCCTTCCCTGTTCATCTCCTCACCAACACTGGCTGTTTGTCCTGTTCCTTCCCCATCCATTACACAGCAGTCATGGCATACAACAGGGGCTGCTGTTCCTCCATTTCCGAGAAGAGTGCAGGACTGCCTCAAGTACGTAACTGTGAAGGCCAAGGGCTTTTGGCATAAAGATCCAATTGAATTAAAACAGCCCAGATGTGTTTCACAGAACCATTCACAAAACAGAGAAGAATAAACGAAAAGCCTCTGGAGGCAAATCAAACCTCTTTGGGCTGCCATTTAAAAACACAACCCCCTTGCCTTGGCAATCTTACACTAGGAAAAATATAAAGAACTGTTGCATAAAACTGCAGAGGGAGATGTCCTGCTCCTTTTAAAAGCCAAATGCCAGGCACCTATTCTGGGAAACAGGACCAAACCGTGCCTTAGTTTTAGCAAGTTTAAGTTCAGGCCCAGTGCAGCATTATTTGAGTAGTAAGTTATGTCTGGATAAATGTCAACCTGAAAAGCAACATCCTCTATACCAGGGCATGCTAACGAGCTGTCAGCAGTTACCTAACTTAGCTGAGAAACATTATCCATATTGCTTCCTGACTTAAATGTCATTATTTCCCATACTTTACATGCTTAAGAGGCAATACAGCCCAGTACACAGCTGAACTGTAAACTTCCAGAGCTTTCAAGATCTCCTCATTAAACCTGTCTACTTTCTGGAATCAAAATAGCTTAGGTTGGAAAAAAAGTCTTCCTGGTGCAATACTTTCAAATAAAACTAAGGGTAAGAACAGCCTTGGCAGTAATGACCTCCTAAGTAACTGCAAATAAAACCATTCATGTAGATGCCTATACTGGTAGTATGCACACTGAGACAAAAAACTAGGAAGAGTTTGTGTACCTACACTTCTCAGAAACTGTAAGGAATTACAAAAGGGGAGGAAAAAGAAGTGCTATTGAATCAAATGAGTCATCCTCAAACAGCTCCTGGCTGCAACATACCAACGTCTCTGATGAAGTTCTGGGGTCTGTGTCCTGTATCCACAAAGTGCTGGCAGTAATCGTTGTGTGGATTTAAGCTCTGAGTGCCCTGGAGAACAGGAAGAAGTTCAGTGAGAACAACAGGAGACAAGTGGACATACACAGACACATTGTACATGTTAGTCTGATAAATGAGAAAGGAGCAGATTATCTTTTCAACATGCCCTTATATTTCCCCTGGTCAAGACCATTCTTTTAGCTCCAACCCAGGCCCACCATTCCTGCAGCCCAGTGTGATGTGCCTCAGAATAATGCAAACACCAGTTACAGTCAGAACTGTCACAGGCAACTTCTGTACCTGTGAGCTCCAAGCCACTACTTCAGCCTTTAAAGCTGTATTTCAGATCCCATCAGTTGCAAAAACAGTTTAAGACAACTAGGCCAGCTTTGACTACACTTCCAATTGCAAAAGCACCTCACCTTAAGAAAGGTACTGGAATCTTTGTAAATCTCTTCTTCGTAAGGCAGGTTTTCTTCATCTTGCTGCAGCTCTACTTCATCCTTGGAAATAAAGCAGGTATTACAAGCGTGCACACAAGATCAAGCTGTTTCTGTCCTTTGCTTAAGAAGCAGATCATAAGGAGAAATAGACTGTACAAACAGCAGATCCAGCTCCACTGTTCAAGCAGGGGAAAAAAATACCTATTCCCCAAAAGGTCTGCACCTCTCTCACCAACAACGAGTGTTATTGGGAAAGGCCTCTGAAAGAAGAAAAAAGTAAAAACTCCTTCACTTGCAGCCCCTGACAGTGCTTTACATTTTTGTCCCACAAAACTTTTATTCTTTGGACTGAAAGTATAGATTTTGTCAATATTATTCTGCAGCAGAACTTTTGAGCATTTATATCTGGACAGTCATCTCTTATTTCCCAGTCTTAGCAAAGTCCACACTTTGAAGAAACAGCTCATGGTACAGGTCAGTATTGCATCTGGATTGCCCTTAAATATAACTTTCTCTTCTATAGCCCCAGAATTTACATTAAAACACCTAGAGAGCCACTAACTGTTCATTCAACCGTTTCTGGGACTCAAGAGATCTGTTAACACTGACATACTCTGAACATTCAACACAGAACTCAGAGAGAACAGAAACTCAAGAGAGACTCACTTCACATCACTGCCCTCCCACTGACCCTGGACCAACCCAGTATACAGATTTATAGAACACAGAAGTACAACTGAAGAACGACTAAATTGATATAATTTGCCATATTATCACAGCTGTATTTACTCTATGCTACTACATAAGCTGTCTCAATGCAGAATAAAAAATTAAGTGCTGTTCCTCCCAATTTTGATCCCTCTAAATGTTGAAATCTTCAAGTAAACTTCTATTATTTCCAAGGTGGAGCTTTGGACTGACTTCTGAAATGCCTGATGGGATAAACAGGTCACAGCTTCCCCTTCCCCATTCACGTGGTGAACTTAGAGATACACCGTCTTTTTGCTTGTCTAACCAGATAAAAAAAAATATTACAATCAGAAACAGCAACAGTGTTTGCAAGAAAAGAAGTGCACAGAAAAGCAGCAGCAAGTGTTATTCAGGTCAAAAAAAAAGCTGAAAGCTTGCATTTTACTAAAAACTGCTTATGCCATCATAAGTTACACCTGTTTCCCTCTTTCATCTTTCTCTAAATCTTGTCCTTTTGATGATAAGTACCAGTTAGATACCCGAGTGATCCCAGTTCTCTTTTATGCCTTTGTAAGCAGTTTAAAAAGTCTTGTGGCCATAAACAAAAGCCCACACCACCAACTTTCAGAGGGAAAGGAAACAGTCACAGCAGAGACAGAATGACACCAGCAGTAACACAAGATACTAGGTTCTTGTACATTAATTATCTGTGTTTTCCAAAGCATCTGCTATAGAAGCTGCTGAGTTAGGGAAACAGGAACACCCCACAATATTCAAACATAGCTTGCTTCAAATGAGTGGAGATACATGGAATCCATGATTCAACCAAGAAAGCTTTCTTCAGCCTCCACAACAATGGCATGGAAGCATCCCAAGCCTGCAGGCCTCTGCTTGCACCAACAAAGTAGAACGGGGCAGTCTCAAATTAGGTTGGCTGACAGCAAAATAGAACCACAAGCGCTTTTGTACTCCACACAGCAGACACTCAGACAGGCTCAAACAATGGAACCAAATCACCTGGGGAAGGCAGCAGGTGGAGCAGCACTCACAGCTCCCACAGGGGCCTCACAGTGGCAGCAGACTCTAATCCCATTGCTTCTCACTTCCAAATAAACATAAGGGAGCTCAGCTAACCCTGGGACAACTGTTACAATTCCACAAGAAAGGAGTATTTTAGGACCTCTCCAAAACCACAACTGAACTTCCTGACTTAAAAATATCCATGATTCCTTTTTCCAATAGTGCATCTCTTCCCTATCACCCACCTCCCAAGGCTGGCAAGGCAGAGCCAGGCTCCAAGACCAGAGCCAAGCTGCCAGACTGGAGTCAGTGATGCCCTTTGTTCTCACATCAGCCCGAGCCTAATGAAGAATCACCACTATAAATTCACACTTAGGCTACAAAAAAGCCAAAAACAGACACACAGAAATTAAAAAACCCACCAAAATGAAAACACATTGCCTTTATTTTTTTTCTTTTAATCAGATCTTCCTACATGGCTGAGAAAAGTAAAATACTTCACCTTTTATCTTAGAAACTGCTCTCACACAGGTTTGAGGGTACATTCACTTCCACCAAATGTGAAGCCAGGGCACAAAAAGTTGAAATAACTTCATAAGACTTTCCCGATCCCATCACATAGAACCCAACACTGCAAGTCAAGGGTATAGACACAAGTCCCTTCACATCAGAAATACCTCTGATTTTCCAAACAAAACTGGCAAACTGGCAAAACTTGTCCACAACAGTTCTAGTTAAGGCTACTATTGCTTTTGTCTAAGTTGCATTAAACACAATACAATAGGGCTTGACACCTTAAGGATGCAGATTTTTGTATGACTTCATATTAGAAGACTAAATTTAAGCAGGCTCAGAGAGCTCAGGAAAATGCAGATGGAATTTTACTGTTCTTATCTCCTTGCCAATAGAGAATTAGCAATGCCTGCAGGAAACAGCTGATGACTCCACAATACATGTTCTGCTCTGGGGTTTCAAGTTTCTTAAGTCTGTTCATCTGCTTAACTGAATTTTGTCTGAGCTACTGTTATTAAAATATTCTTCCATTTCAACAACATAGAAAAAGTCTGGCCACTTGCAAGTGGTTACAGCTCACCTCAGGGTAAGTCTTCTCCACAATGATTAAGAAAATCTTAATGATAAGATTCATGTACTTTGCCAATCCAAGTAACTTACCCACATATACTTTATAGGTAGTAAAAATTTAGTTCTTTACCATGTACTTGATGAAGAAGTAAAATTAATTTATATTAACCGATCACTAATGCAAGAATTAAAACACTGGTTCACAAACAGCAGTCTACCTCATGGTGACAATTTCTTTACTAAACAGGATATACAGACTAACATCATGTTAAAAATAGTGTCTGTCCCTTCACAGAGAGATTTTCAAAGTAAACAATCAAAAACCATCCTATCATACAATAACTTTTTAGTTTAGTAAGATAAAAGGTAGACATTATTACAGGAAGATTTACAAAACTGTACACAAGTGTAACATGACGAAGGCTTTGTATTAAAAAAATTACTATTTCATCCAAGAGACTAGCAGACACTGAACTATTTCATATACACTGACAGTGATTGGATTTAACCACAGAAAAAAGGCTATTAGGACATGGAAAAAAGGGAGGAGGACACACACTGCAACCAGATCCCAAACCAAATCATAAAGACAGCTGTATCATAATCATGCCTTTGTACCTCTTATCTTGGCCAAAACATCACATGAGGAGAAAGCTGTCACATAGCTTTGGGATGAGCATTTGAAAAGTGAAGGGCATGAGAGTTTGACACTTCAATGACCATGGAGGCATTTTGGTTTGTTTTTTTTAACCTAACTCTTGCTGGACATCTTGGACCCTTAAAAGAACATCCCGAACCAAGCCTCTTACTTCCAATTCCCTCAGGATCCCCTATTTCTTCCACTCATCCAGAACTGCATTCCTTGGCACTGAACAGATGGGCCAGGAGACACTCTCAGCCTCCCTTGTCTCATCCCATGGCCTGTGCTTGCTGCTAACTGCACAACTTTTCTTTTGACACAATGAAATTCTGGTCAAGCTTCTTTCTGTGTTTCCCCAAGCACACACACATTTTACTGCTTCCTCCCACAGCCAGCCATGGCTCAGTGCTGTTCCCTGGGCACTGACTCCTAGGCCTGCCTCCTCCTAGGAGCAGCATTAATTAAGCCTCCACACACTGGGGTTTGGTGAGTGCACAGCTCATTGCACACCTGAGGTGAACAATGTAGCATCTATGTTCTGTCTCTTACACTTCTGCAGTGCAAGGCATCAAGGGAGATGCCACTGTAGAACATACATATTAAAGGATGCATACACATCACATTTATTTTAATGTACACAAAAATTTTCTAAGTATCTCGGGGACACAACACCAAAGAAAAGTAACTTTTTCCTCTTTTCTTACCTTATATTCTTCAATCTCTTCCTCATCAGCTTCTCCCTCATCTGGATATTTACGTTTTGCATTTGGTGCAGAAGTATCATAAGCAGCCCTATGAAGAGCCAAAATTCCTCATAAGAAAGTTTCTGTCTCCAAAGAAAAATGTTCAGGAATCTTTGATAATATCCCTTGTCTGCATGTTACAAATTTGAAACTATTTCAAAACATCATACATGAAAAGCTATTCCTCTCTCAGTATATTTCAGTTCAGCACAACTTATTAAGAATAGAACTCTTGAAAAGAATAATTTCCTTGCCTTTCTCATTTTTCTGCTCTCAAAAGTACAGCTTATTTTAACCAACGCAGTATATCTACAGAATTAAGCTCATTCCCTTCCAGTTCTCTGGATTTTTCTGTTCTAAAAGGTACACCTTGTTTTACCCCAAAGCAGTTTATTTACAAAATTACGCCTGTTCAGACAGATGTTGCAAAAGCAGGGGAAAAAAATCAAGGAGGAAGACACAACTTGAGAGGGAGGATGGGTATGGCATGGGTACTTAAAAATCCTTGCCAAAGTCAAAAGCCATGAAAAGGCCTGTATGCCAACAAGTGCAGGACCAAAGCTTGCCAAAATTCCCCTTCAATTTCATTTCACCATTGAAGGCCGAAACAGAAAAGAAGGACTTACAAACACTCTGGAATGGAGATATCATCAAAGGAATTTAAATTGAAGGGGGAAAAAAAATTGGGAAGAAAAAATGGACTGGGATTACATCTGGATTACATCTGATGCAGTGCAAAGGACCAAAACAGGCCAAAACTAACCAGACAGATGTTGTAAAAGCAGGGGAAAAAATCAAGGAGGAAGACACAGCTTGGAGGGGAAGATAAGCAGTAGATTTTATTTGATTTGATAAGTAGTAGATGATAAGTAGTACATGCTCTGTCCTAGACGTATCTGTAGATTCATGCGAACTTTCAAACTGAACTGCCCTGAACTGTGCTCAGCAGAATCATGAAGGCTCTGGGACCCAAGCAGACGGCCCATTCTAAACTCAGATCTGTTTTCTTACACAGTAGCTTTTTCACACCAGAAACATGTCAGCCTGCATTTCCAACCTGCTCTTAGAAGGGAATAACTAAACCCTACTCGCCTTAGTCGCGGCTCTGATGTGACTAATTACTGAGTTTCCTTCTACCGAGGGCAATCCCACGGCGCTTGCCGGGCCTGCTCTCCTATGCAGCCCCCCAGTTTTGCACAGCCACCGCCCTCCCATACAGACCTGCAGGTCTCTCTGGTTTCCGCGATCTCCCGCTGCTCATCCTTGCTGTTGAGCACGGCGCCGATGCTGTCGGCGTTCTCGGCCCCCAGCTGCACAGCGGCAAACACAAAGTCACTTCGCGGCTAGCCCGGTCCCCCGCCCCGCAGCGCCCCGGTGCCTCGGCTGCTCCCGGCCGTACCTGCTGCGCCAGGAGCTGGCGGCGGAGCTTCTGCCGCTCGCGGATCTCCTGCAGGCGGCTGTTCATGGCCCGCACCGGCCCCGCGCTGCCGCGCTCCCGCCGCCGCCGCCGTCACTTCCCGGCCGCGCGTCACTTCCGTGCCGAGCAATTCCCGCAGGGAAATCCCGGTGTCGGCGCACCGCCCGTTCCCGAGGGATGCCGGTGATGTTCTGGTGTAGATGTCAGCTTCACGTTCACTCGGGCGCTGCAGTGCACGGAACCACCCCTGAGGCGACACCCGGCTCAGCCCGTGTCACGGCTGTGACCACTTAAGCACCTGGTCGGTTTTTCTAAAGTACGTCCTTTGTATCCAATTCCAGTATCCAGCGTGGTTATTCGTAGGTTAACCTTCATGTTTTGCTTCATCTTCTGATCCTTTAGAAACTTCCGCTAAGAGGAAAGAGAATCTTTGAAGCTCTTTTAATCTGATTTTTGGTGTCTTTCCTGCTTCCTCCTGTCCCCCCGCTCCTCTGTACTATCTGTCTGGGAATGTATCTAATCCATATTTCATGCTGACTTTCTGAGAACTATTCAGAATGCAGTGAACAATAAAGATGGAAATAAAGGCCTGCAACAAATGTCAGTCCCTACTGTCTCACAAAAGGAAACTTAACGAAAGAATAAAGCAACATTACAATTATCCCACAGTTATAATTAATGCTGATGTTTGCTCTCCTGACACTGTAATTGCCAGACGCAGCGATGTGGGCAGCAAGAGCTGAGAAGTGACGATCAGGTCCCTGCTACACACAGCATGCTGTTCCTCTGCTGGTTTCTGAGTGCCAGATACTGACACACTTTAGTGATACAAGATGTTTTTCTCCTTTTTTTGAATGTGTGAATATTCTCCTTTTTTTAATATTGTGTACATGACAATGACATTATGCAGGTCACATGGTCACACTGAAAACTGAGAAAGATGCATGAAGAGAAGGAAATTAAAGAAGTCCAGACTAATGTTGTGGGAACTCAGCACATCCCTTTGGATGTCCAGAGTTGCCAAGAACCCCGTCGGGGGGCTTGGAGACCCTGGCATGCTGCCCAGAACACCTGGTGGCTTGATTTCAACCCTTGCAGCCAATTGCCAGTTTTGTATGAGGACGTGAAAGTCACAGAGGCTTGAATGGTGTAATAATAAAGTATTCACAGGATGAAAATGTAGATTTTAGGATTTTTGGTATGGGTTATGGGGACAAGATGGAGGAACCAGGGTGTGACTAGTCCTTCTTTCTTCTTGTTCTCCATTTTCTGCAGTGATGTTGGCATCCTTTGAGATTGGTTTAGAATAGAAGTGCACTGTCAAACATAGGTGATAGGTATTGGGAATTTAGAGTAAATATTTTATACGTAGTTTGTAGTATAAAAAGACGATACTGCCTCAGGGGCGGTCAGAGTGCTTGTGGCTGCCTTGCTGAACAGCCCTCAGCTGAACAGAAAGAAAATTTTATAGATAAGAATTAATAAACAACCTCAAGACCAAAAAGCGAAGAGTCCAGACTCATTCTTCTGTTGCGTGGGCTGAAGCAGAGACATCCTGCACATCTCGGGGCAGAGAACATCAACAGCCGACCCGAGAAATACAAAAAGAAACCATTGCAGCTATCACATTTCTCAGTGATACAATATCCTAGAATTAGGAGGGAGCTTTTGAAATTTCATCTATTTGATCCAAAACCCTACAATACCAAAAGTTTTTTTTTTTAAATTTCCTTAAGGAATACATAACTAGTTATACTGTCCTATCCATAGACATGTTATGGGGAAAGAAATGCTCAGTAGCTGTCTCGTGCTACTGTGCACTGCTTTGACATTGTTGGTTGTAATGAATACAGTAGAAGCCTCTGCACAGTAACAAAATCACTTCCTCCTGGATGTGATCTGATGAGGTTTGTGGGAGCCTGCACTCCACTTTTAGAACTGGTTGCTAAGATGAGCTGATCTTTACAAACATTAATGGCTATATAAGAAGCCATAAAAGAAGATGTTCTGCTGTATACATGCACTCTTTCAAAACAATAAAGTTGTATTTTTGCAGAATGCTCCATGCTTTTCTGCCTCTCTGTGTGTGCTGTGGTCAGTTAAGGTAAATATCAGACAGAATTCTCACTCCTCTAATGGTGACTAAGGAGTTTGTGGAACTGTCATCAACTCTGATCTATTATCCAGACTTCTTCCTTCATGTTTATGAAGCCAATTGTTTCCACATCCTATTTTTATTTAGCTGATTATTCCTGAGTACATTACCTTTCACTTCTCTTTTATGACACGCATTCAATCTTTTTAGTTCTTTCTATTGTTGCAATAATTTTCAATTCAAAGACTGTCCTCCAGCCTACTGTATCTACTTCCAGTGTCAAGTGGCTGTGCAATAAGCAGATATTCTCTGCCACTTTGCTTAACCATTTACAGTATTATAAAGTATTTATAATAACACAAATTCCCACCCATTTGGGAATTGTTACACTGACATATATTCAAGTCTAAACTAGTCCATTTAGCAAAAAACTGCTACTTATTTTGTGTCAGTAGAAATTATTGTAAAAGTTACATAGAGTTAGACACAAATGGCTTGATTTAGCACTGTTCTCTCATTTTAATTGTTCTTCACATCACATTGTGCCCTATTAGATGCTAAATAAATTAATAAACTAAAAGCACCAAATGGATCAAATAGATGAAATGAGAAAGTTTATTTCAACTCAAAAAGGATGATTAGAAAAACATAAAATATAAGAACCTTTTATAATAGAAAAACAGATCTTAGCATGGACTAACATCACACTCTTATTTAATGTCCCTTTCGCCCATGCTTTGAATGAAGTACCTAGATGTACCTCTTTAGCAATGTCTTTATAAATTGTTACCTCAATCTTGGAGCCTATTTTGAACAAGTGACAGTATCCCAACACCCAGTGACCGCAGCTGCGCTTGATTTTGTACCCCTGCCTTAGCCTGTGTCCCCTCCAGAAGGCAAATCCCACTTCATGAGTCTATTGCAAAAACACCACACCCAGGAGTCTGCACAAGCTCACTTAGCAGCTCCAATTTAGTTTCAAAAATCGATTGGAAGGAACTAAGTAGCAGCAGAGTGTCTATCAGGCGAGCACTGCCTGTCCTTAGTAAGCCCACAAGCATCCAGCCAAAACAGAGCCTCCATAAACACCCTGCGGCTGCCTGGGGATAATTTGCCCGGCATGTGCTGCCATTTCACACTTATCTAGATCAAGTTCCACTGCCACTTGATCCAGCCTCGGACATGTCCTTTGTGATGGACACAGAGCCTTGATGTTGGAGCTGCTGCCCCTGCACCAACTGGTCATACCTGGATGTGATCATTGACAGGAATTTTCAGAGATTTTGTAACTCCTTTGCTTTTGAATGGCATCATATTTCATTCTATTTTGGCAGCAACAATAAGTGACTTGCACACAAAAGTTAAAAAAATTATAAAATATTTCTAAGTCCCCTACAAGGAAGAAACTTATTTAATGGCCTGAACTAAACATTTTTCTGGCCTCCTCACAAGCAGCATCCAACATTGCTGAAAGAAAACCAGCAGGATTGGAGCAGAATTAGAGAAGCATTTTGAACAGAACTTTGTTTACCTGAAAAATGTGGATGGGTCAAGACAGGGTTTTAGGACCTTGCACTGGATTTGCTTAACTGCTAGGAATAGTAATAATTTCTGCTTTTAAAAATTCTTCTGATTAATAAATTTTGTTCTAGAAATGTCACAAACCATCAAAATTATAGTCTATATTCTTAATTCAAGCTTGTTTACAGCTATTCAGACTTGACATTAGGAAGCATTTCTTTAGGAGAGGGTGGTCAAACACTGAGCAGGCTCCCTGGAGAGGGGATCAATGCCCCAGGCAACCTGTCAGTGTTTTAGAGGTGTCCATAACAACAGGCTTTAACCTTTGGTCTGCCCTGAGGTACTCGGGCAGTTGGACCACATAACAGTCTGATCTACAAATTCAATTGTTAATTTGTATTGCAAAAGATAAGACTTTGCCTTTTTACATTTCTTCCCTCAAGTCCCACTTCATTTGGAGACCAGGCAATAGGCTTCTCACCACATTCAGAGAATGCTTTTCAACAGAAATGTCTGTGTGTATGCCTTAAAACACTGCAGGTGAATAGAGGGTGGAGTGCAGCTTTATGTTGCATTGCATCTAGCCTTGTGTTGACTTCTTTTCACTTAGACACTGCCCCCTTATTGAGGCAGGAGTAAATCTCTACTAATTATACAATTCAGTGTTATTATTTGTTCTACCACTGAGCTGAATTTGATCCACTCAAGGGCAGCACAGATCTAATGACATGATGTCTCTGTCTCCTGGCTTTACTGTTACAAACCAAAGCATTGAAGTGGGAATTGGTAATGCTGTGAATAACAGAGAGCCGTATTTCTATAGATCGCAGTGTTCACCAACTTCCAGACTTAACTCTACAAGCACCGAGATCAGAAAATATTATGTATCACTTCCCTGCTTTCCCTATGCTTTTCACACAATATATGAAAATTACACTGCCAATTTTATCTTCCAGCCATACCCTGTGTCCCATCATGCTTGCAAAACAAGCCCATTCATTTTCTGTTTACTTGGGGTACATGTACACATGCTCTGTCTCAGCTGCTTTGTTTGTGCTGACTGGCAGCAAAGGAGACTGAATGATCCTGTACAGAATGTGACAGGATATGGCAGCTTGGTATACTGAAAACCTCCTGTGTCTGATGTCTCTGTATTCCAGAAAGCTCATCTTTATGTATTACCTGACACACTCGGTACTTTAGTTTTCAGTATTATTTAGTGTCTCCTGACAACCTCCACAGCTAACTAAATGGGGTATTTTCCATCAGCATGTTATTTGTACAAAATATTTTAAATATTTTTAAATATAGCCCTGAATTTATTGTTTATCTTCTTGTTACTCCAGAATATGGCTTGTAGTGAAATCTTAGAGAAAGGAGTTTTTCACTTTTCCTGGATCCTAGGAAATTCAGAGAGAAATTCAGGAAGAAAAGCCCACATATACAGGAAAAAAAAAAAAAAAAAAAAAAGTGGGCACATGGACTACACACCATTGAAGTAATTTCCCCACGGAAATGGTGGATTTCCTAACATTGGACACTTGTAAGAGTGCTGAACCATCCCATCTAGGTTGTTCTTTTGCCAGGAAAGTTTGGGTCAGATGGTCCTTGAGGTCCTTTCCAACGTGGTGTCCTATGATCCTATGATTCAAATGATCCTATGATTCAAATTGCAAGTTCACCTCCTACAGCTCCCAGCACAAGTTACTTACTTGATTTGTAAGGGCTAAATGAAGGCTCTGCTGAAACTAATGGCACCATTCTGAGACAGGGTTCCAAAACAGAGTAATAATCACAATAAAGCAAGGAGAAGTTTGAAATTTTACAATTGATAAAGTTAGCAGTACTTCTACTTCAGACAACTGGACATTGGTCTGTTAGAATTTAATGACTTACCATTAGGAAGTATTGTGTCAAATAATAATGTTTAAAAGTTTAAAGTAAAATAAGTAAAGTGTAGTGTAATACAGCGCTTATTCAAAAAGAAAGAGAGTGCTAAGCAGATCAATATGAAAACAGAAGTCACTATGTTTTGTATAGCTGTACCTATAGAAAAAATAGTATTCTTCATAATCCAATGGGCTTCATTTTAATTTTTCCTTTTACTTGACATATCATTATGTCAGCCAAGATGGCCAAGTATGAAACCAGTAAGCTGGAATGTGTAATTCCACAGAACCATTAGATTATCAAGGAAACAGCAATGGGGAAATCACAAAAATAGGACAAGAGGGATCCGAGGAGATAAAAAAGTCAGAGGTGAAGATGAATAAGGGAGGGCTTACCCAACAATGATGATTATAAGAAAGCTCTTTGTTTTGCCAGTAGTTCCAGCAGTGGAACTTTCTTGCTTTGTGCCCTTGTCATCTGTCACCCTTCCCAGCTGCATTCCGTGGGAATGAAGGCAATCTAAGTGCCAGTGTCTGTCACAGGTCTGCACAATGCCAGCGCTCTTCTAACTACAGGAGACATAATTCAATAGGGCAAAGATAACTCCGATCCCACCTGGTACAGAAACTCCTCAAAACTGTACACAGGATCACCACCTTATTTATTTTAAAGTATATGTGTCTGCATTGTAAAATTTCAACTACATTGTTGAAAGGAGGCACAAATATCAAGTATATCTTTGTGCATCACTTTAAAGCAATCAATGTGAAATAATTGCTGCAGCTCTGCATATATTTGTGAAAGGAAGCTAGGAACTACCGGGATCTGTATTTTTTAAAATGGTACCAATATGGGCAACCAAACTAAGACATGTATTCATAATGCACAATATCTTCTCACTAACATGAGAAGATTCACTGGTTTCAATGAAATTATTAACCTATACAGCCAAGAGACCATGATTATGAACACTCATCAATATATTCCCCTCCTTGACAGTTACACTTCTCAAATCATTCAAGTAAAACAAAAGGCAATTTGAAATTAGTCCTCATGCTTTCAATACAAACCAATAAATCTCAGTCTCCCTGAGTCAAGTAAGTATAAACTATTTTTTTGGCCTTCCTTTTAGTAAGTATGAGAATATGTGTTCCTTTGAAAAAATAATAATAATATTCTTATCCAAAACTATTATGAGAGAAGAGAATGAAGAGAGAATGAAGCCTCCGTCTTTCTCAGAAAACAAATTTATATAAAACAGATAGGATTAAATCTGGCTAATGTTGACTAATGGTCATTGCATATATGTAGCTGAGCACTAATAAATTCCTGCATTCCTCTGAAATTCTGCAGAAAAAAATCTTTACAGACTCTGTGTGTTGCTGTTGGAGGTAGTGTAGCAAATAGCAGAAATGACTCATTGCACTACTGTTAATGGGAAGGTGGGACTTGGGTGAGGTGAAAGACAAAAACACAAAACAACCCTGCCTGCCTCACTCACTTTCTGTGGTTTGGGATTTTCACTGCACTTACACTTCACAACAATGAAATGCAGAATTCTGAAACAGGTATTATTAAGAAATGTTTTGAGAAATTTATCTCTGAGCAAAGAGAAGACAGATGCTACCATTCGAGACATAAATCATTGGAGGGAACTACCTGGATTGTTTGTGAGAGAGGAACTAATTTAAACAAGTCCATTTCCAAAGCATTGTTTACCTCAGGGAACCTTCTACACATGAATGTCAGAGGAAATTGTAGAAGGTCATATATCTCAGCTCTGTGAGCCAGTTGTCCTCAATGACAGGGGATGTTTTGTATAAATAAGGCTTAATCTCGCTCTGTGGCAGGCTTACCTAATGTTTGCAAGGCCACCTTCTATATGAAAAAGAGTCCAAAATGTATGCTTTATGAGGAATTTATCAAATTTCTTTTCACATTTTGTGTCCCTTAAAGGACTGACTCACTTACCAGATCCCACACAGACTGAGGGTAGTCAGGTTTGGAACTGAAGTTCCATTTCTTAGCAAAACTCCACTAAGCTTGTTTTTTAGCAAATGTGATTTTCTATACCATTTCTTTAAAACATCCTCCTTAGCATATTCTTGCCTCTTTAAGTATACTTATTTATAGGCTGGCTACACAGCCTCCCCTTTCACCCAGTTAATGGACTGCAACATATGGGATGCTGCCTTTACTTCCCATAGTGAGCTTTAGGAGCTAAAGCAGCACCTTTGTTGTATTTCTGCAGACAGGCTGGGGCTCTCCTGCTCTTACTCCCCACTCCAGTCTCATTCCCCACTCTACCACATGGCACCGCACACTTGGGATCTGCTGAACGCTCCTGCTGTGACAGGAGCATAAGGAGTGCTTGGAGGTTGCTCAGGGAAGCAATATCAAACCAGGCTCAAACTCCACAGAACAGGGAGTGCATGAACAGGCCCATATGCTGTGCCAGTTGCCCGTTCCTGGGTGTTGCTGAAACAGTAGAAACACCACGGACACATCCTGTCTGCAGTGCTCCAAAGTGTTCCACCTGCTTTACACATGCAACAGGAACTGGTCCTCATTTTTAAGCCTTTCTGTTTTAACTGCAATTACTTCATCGTGTCTGTGGAACCCAGTGTTGAGCACATATACACCTATGTATTGAAGTCCTCCAGGAAATCAAGTTTCTTATTGCCTTGTTCCAGGAAAACAAGGTTCCTTATTTCCTTATAATACAAACTTGGCCCCTTGTACAAGAAAGTACTTAACACTTTAAAAAAGCTTTTCCTGTGATCTCATTACTGTGCCCACTGTGTTATGTGTTAATGGAAACCTCATCAATTACCGGCTGTTCAGCTACATCCTGTGCAATGCAGGGTCACCCTATGGAGCTTATATGGAATTATGGACAAAAGGCCTATTCTCTTCCACATAAGCACAAACCCAAATTAATTTTGAGTCAGACTTGGCAGCATTTCAAATTTCTGCTGCCCATGTAGTTAAAAAGAATGACACGAATGAATAAAATTATTTTATAAGAGCGCTGACTTACATACTAAAAATGTTGACTCATTTGGGTGCCCGTTCCATGGCTCATTTTGCACATGGAAGTCTCCTTTGTGAGAAGCCTTGCTTCTTCTCCTAGTCCTGACTTCAGCCTGGTATTTGATCTCACCCAGTGCCCGCTAGGTCATGTGTACAAGTTTTTCCATTTATTCCAGCACTTGATCTATTTGCCCCAGCCTAGTTAATTATATGGAAAAAAAAAAAAACCACAGAATTATTAGCTGGACAGTAAGGAAATAATTTCATTGTTGTGCCTGGCTGTTTGACTACATTTTCTCTGCTTTGTACTTCTTTCCTGGGGGAATTTTTCAAATAGCTCATTGCCTGAAGTCAGCCCTTGGTCTGAGCTGTCCCATCTGTGCTGCTGCTTGATGCTAACATGGGCAGGAGGGAATGCAGGAGAGAATACTTTGGATAGGGCTATCAGTGGCAGTGAGACAGGACTGAGTCAGGCCTTTACTTGTCACCAGTATTTTAACTGAATTCCATCAACAGCTGGAAGTGCTCAGCTTTTATAAAATCTCTGCTGACAGCACACTGCATGAGTGACTCAAAAATAAAGGTAAGCAGCTTTACTGAACACAGGAAGAGGCTAATCAGTGAATTTTCCTATTGATTCAAATGGCAGCAGAATTAGACTGATTCTCCAGCAGAATTTTAAATGCCGGGTATTAAATGTTTTGAAATGCAGGACTACTATTTTTGCACAGTTAACACACACATCAGATATTTTCACCTATTCACATGAACCACTCATTGAAAATTAGTCCTCTAATAACCTGTATCCTCACACGACGCAAAATCAGAGCCAGCCACAGGGAAGAACTATCAAGTGCTTTTAGAAAGCTATTAGGATGAAAGAAGCTCTTGAGTAAGTTTCCTTTAAAGCCTTGCATATTATGAATAACCCACACTGCTCTGGATTATGTGAGTATTTCCATTATTTCCATTTCTTGGGTAACCTAAGGAATCTATGCACAGAAATATGAGGGGAGCAGGGGGTGTTGAAGTGGTCAGATCCATTCATAACTATGAATTATTTATTATTATTTGTTTTATCAACAGTTTGGTGTTGGGGCTATCTAAAATCAGCAGAGAAAAAAGCAGCCAACCCTGTGGAATTGTACAGAAACTAAAACCTATTCTGGCAGATGATTTCCAACTACTGTCTTGGAAGTTGCCAGTGCACAGCACAGATTCCCCAGCTTTGGTCACGAGTGTTGGTCTACAGGACTGCTGTCAAAACAAGCTAAATACCGAGACTGAGTATTGTGTAGTAGATAGGGTCAGGCACTCGGAAAATCTCACGATGTCACGGAAAGCAGCAGGATTCCTCTCCCCGTAACCCCCAGTGATAAGGGATCACCCAAGAATGTAGTCCCCCCTAACACTAGTAACCCTCTACTCCTTACTAACCAATTACAGTAAGGTAAGACCCCCTGACGTAGAGAAAAACCTTCCCGAGAATAAAACCTGACGAGACGGGACAATAAAAGTCTTGAACTGTCCACCATACTAGTGCTAGTGTGTGTTCTTGGCACGAGTGACTCTACAGAGTTTGAGTCGCCTTGCCTTGCATCAGAAAGCAACAGTATTGGAACCATTTTGCAAAATCAGGAATGGGCTTCACCTGGAGCCAGTTCACCCTCTGTAATGTCATCTTAATGCATTATTTTCCCTACCAATCCCAAAAGACCATAACAAGCCTTTGCTTTCCTATATAAATACAGGCTTTGTTAAACACAGATTACTGAGTTGAAATCCCCCAGTGCTGCAGCAGGAGTTTAACTTGCAGTTTCCACAGATTTGTGATTTTTCAGCATTTTTTGCCTTTTTTTCCTAAAAAGCTGGATGCTGTAATTTCAGAATCCAGGCTATATGTAACACCCAGATTGATTTTGAGGTTTCCAAAGTACTACTTGCTTATTTTCCTAACTAAGAAAACATATTTTTGATTTCCTTTTCATTTGCAATTCCTTATTCATTTGCATTTCCTTTTTCAAAAGCAGTTCAATTTGTGAATGAGTTTTCAATAGTTTTGTACAGTAGAGAGAACAATTTTTAAGGTGGCTAAATGCACTAAGAGTATTTAATATCTGGAATCTTTCTAAAGCTATATCAGAGTAATAATCCTCTGTTTCTTGTTTCTAAATATGTGAAGGTAAAGTCCACCTTTAAAGCTTAGTGCAGTTTTTTACCGTTCTTTTAAGTGTGAGAGTCCATTTTAAATCCAAAAGAATCAAGCTTCTCCAGACCACAGTCTATAAATATAACTCTTGCTTTGTCTTTGCTCTTTCCAATAACTTTTGAGTGATTGTGACTGCATGTGACAGAGGTAGAAGTCACAGAGATGAGCTTCCTCTGAGTGTGATAAAAGCAGTCAAGCAGATCAGAGTGATTCTCTGCGTGGCACCTGTAAGTGCCAGAGGCACAGGACAAACTGTGCATGTGCTCAGACTGTTCAGACACCAGAGAAACCATATGGGGGAGACACTCACAAATGCTCAAGCCAAGACAGACGCTGCAAGCAAAGTGCAAAGCATACAGCCTGCAAAAAACCGTCCATCAGCTCCAGGATTCCTTACAAGAGTGCCCCCTCCTCTTTACAGTAAGTTTACTATCAATCTCTTGAATGGACACCAGTCTGAGTCCCTAATTTGTAACAAAAGCTTTATTTTCTGTAGCATTAACAGACCTCATATCATAGGGAAAGCTCATTTATAGTTTCTAAAACAAATGAAGGCTCCTTCTCCTTCTAAGGCCACATCAAAAAGAAGAATCATTATAAAAATTAAAATCTTCAAGAGTCAGTCTGTACATGTGGATCCTTCCATTAAACATGAACCCTGTCTTGGGAGTGAATCATTATGACACTGTTTTTTTGTTCCTTGATGCTTTTTTGGAATTGTAGTTACTTCCAAACCTTTTTCCCTGAGGACCCTACCCTCTTTTCCCCCACCTCCTGCTGAGTACCATTTTGCAAGCTCAAGCATAAATAACTCTACCCAAACAGGTAAAGAAGGTTCACTGCACAGCCCACACACCTTGGGAAGGCGAATGCAATCAGAATACACGAGTTAAGTGCCAGGCTCAGAGCTTTGCCTGAAGCACTTTGCAAGACTCACCATAACCATAGTCATTTGTTTTCTTTCCCCTGTGCTGATCAGGAGAACCCTTTTTCTTCCAGGCTACAGAGGGGTTGGAAAAAGAGCTTAGGTCGGGGAAAATGAGACATTGTTACTTGATGCCAAAGAGTGTTTACTAGGCAATGAAGGAAACCTTAACAAGCTAGGCTGAGCATGCTTTTAACTGGTCCTTCACAAAGGATAAAAGTAAGCAACTTGTCATGACAGAAACAGAATTTGAGACAATTTAAAAATGGTCATAATGAGTTGCTTTCAGGCTAATATCTTGTATATAGTCAAATACTTTGAAAACAAATTAAATTCTTGCCAGTCCTGATGTTTTTTTAACTAATGCATTTCCATATCCCCAGAAGAAATCTCAGCAAGAAAGAACAATCTGTGCATTTCTGTCCACAAAGAAGTGCAACAGACACTGTGATAGCATAGCTTTCACGTTGCTGTAGAAACTCCAGCAGAGTATGCTTTAACTTTGTGAGTGATTAAAATACAAACTGTAACGCTGCCATAAAGAATTAACCACAGATAAGCAGAACTAAGATGAACACGGGCAATCCCAAACACTACGTTACCTGCTTTCCTTAGCATTGGAGCTCTTTTGTTCTTATAAACCAAAGTTTAAACTGATAAAGTTGCATTTTGCACCTTTTGAACAGTTTGGAGGTTGCTAAAGGAAGGGCACAGTTCACTGGATACATGTGGCATTCTGCATGGAAAGCAAAATCACTCTCTTTCTTTTAGACTTTTGTCTCAACAAAAGATAGTGGAAATACTCATGTGCTCACTCAAGAACCAAATTAACACTTTCCAGACAAAAAAATTAGAGACGAAAAAGGACCTTATGGAGAGGTGAATCAACAGACTCACATTACAAATTGCCAAATAAAGCGTACATGCTCCATGAGGTGGAATTGGACCTCAAGAATGAAGGGCATAGATTAAAACCAGCAGTAAAGTAAAACACAGTGACTAACCCAAACTAACAACCAAATGATGTGAGACAAAGAAGCCATCTGACTGACAGCCATCCCAATCGGACAAGGAAATCAGAGATGATCAGGTCATGCAGACCTCTGCAGCGCTCAGAAATAAGCAGATTACTATTCAGAGCACATGAGACTGGGATAATGCTAAACCCTCGAAGACATTTCACGGCATTTGTTTCCAGCCCCTTTGTTCCCCGCTAACACGTCTGGGGATCTCTCCATCCCCTGTGCCCCCAGACGGGCCTGGGGGCCTCTCGCCCCGAAGCTGCGCGCCCCAGGCCAGGCTCCGTCCCGGCTCCTTCTGTTCTTTGTGAGGCTATCGGAGGTCCGGGGAGAGACAGGCACGGGACAGGGCAGAGAAGGTGGCTGCTAGGGGAGCCTCAAAGCGAGGGGTGGGGTGAGCCTGCGGTGAGACCGCGGGCAGAGCAGAACTCGAAGGGACGCCGGCGAGGGTGAGGGATGGTACAGGCGTGGTAGCCCCGAGGCTGGCGGGGGAGCGGGACGGAGTCCCGGGGCCGGGCTCGGGCGACGCACTCCCTGTAAACCCCGCCGGGGCTGCCCGAGGGGCCGTGCCCGTGGCCGGGCCGGCGCTCCGCTCCGCTCCCCGGCGCGCTGGGCAGGCTGCGGCAGGTAGGGAGCCGGCTGCGCCTCCCCGCGCCCGGCTCGCCCTGCCCCCGCGGGCCGAGCAGCCGGGGGGGGGGGGGGGGGGGGGGGGGGGCGGCAGGGGTGTGCGGCGAGGGGGATTAGCGGGACGCTGCGGCCCCGCCTTCCCTCCTCGCATCCTGGGCGCGATGAGAGGGGGAGATGGACCCAAGCCGGCGGGACTGGCACCATGACATTCGCCGCCTTCGTGGTGGCGCTGGTGATAGGGGCGATCCCCGGAGCCCGCGGGCCGGGGCAGGTCTCCGGCAGCCTCCCGGCCGCCCGCGCCCCGCAGCCCCCCGCCGGCTGCCCCGCCGGGGGCTTCCCCGCGGCCCAGCGCCCCTGGGCACCGGCGGCGCCCCCTCTGCCGCGCCGGGGGGCGGCGGGCCGGGCGCCGCGGGGCCGCCGCAGCTCCTGCGCCCTACCCGGCGGCGGCGAGGGGCGACCCGGCTGCGCCGCCGGAGCCGGCCGGGGCGCGGCGGAGCGCGGCCGCGCTGACTGCGAGCGAGGTAAGCGGGGAGGGGGCGAGCCCCAGGCAGGGGTGGTGGCGGAGCGGGAGAGTGCGAGGGGCTGAGGGACGCGGGGGGAGACGGACACTGAGAGAGCCTTGGCCGGGCGGCGGCGTTCTCCCATCCCGGACCGGTTCCCTGCCGCTGGAGGAAACGGGGAACGTGGGGACGGACACCGTCTGCCAGTGACAGCCAAAGCTGTTCGCAGAGGAGAGTTAAACTCGTGCATCAGAGGATGCAGCGGAAAGACGAAGGTCCCGCCTGGGTTTGTTTCTCCGCTATTCTAATACTGGGTAGGTGAACAGCGTTTCAAAGCTGCGCCATAAGCGTTCAGTAGGCTCAGTTTGCCAGGGCTGGCTGGCATTCCTTTTTTGTTACTGGGTTCACTTACTGGGAAAACACTTTGCCTACAGAAGTGAAGTGGCAGAAAGAGAAATAGAAGGATGCCTGGCTCCAAAGATGAGATGTTTACACAGTATGACTTTCTTTGCCCCCTCCCCCCAATCTTAGCATAATGGAGTTCACAAGTTAGTGCTGGTGCTCAACAACATCGTGATCTGAGACAAGAGACTTGTGCTCTCCTCACACACTCCCAGATGAACTCCCACTGACTTCAGTGGAAGTTTTCAATGTGTAAGGACTGAACAGCAATTTCTGCATCCAGCACTTAATCAGCTTTACATTTCATCAGTGTTGGCATTAAATAAATTGATGTACAGTTGGTTTTGAGTGACTTCACATTTTCTCCCACATTACTCTGGTATTATCTTCTACCTAAATAAGAATTGTGTCCTATCTATAGCTATACTAAACATGACCAAGCATAATTGTTGAAATGAAAATTAAAATTCCCTGCTTCATTGTCCTTCCTTTTACATCTTTTGTAATAGCACAAAGTCAGCAAGGAGGTTGATCGTTAATATTACTTTTTTGTTAATTGAGAAAGCTGACTTTGTGTTGTGAGGGTTTTTTAACATTAATTTACTTTCAGATGACTGAAAAGGATTCTTATCCTTCTCTTCCAACACTACCCATAGAAGGGGTGTGAAAAAAGGTAGTTTGAACAATTATATGTATTGGTACAAAAATACCCCATGAAGAGGATATGGAGACACCAAGGTCCCTATTGATCATTTGCACATCAAAAAATGCAGCTTCCTAAGTTGTGTTCCAAGTCAAATCTACTTCTTCAAGAAGACAGAATGATGTTATGCAGTACAGATGTTTCTCTGGGAAGAATACCAGGCAGCTGTTGGCATGGAGAAAACAGATACCTTTTTTTCACAGATGAAAAAAAACCCAGAAGGCTTCATGCCCTTTAACTGATCTCGCTTTCAGAAAGGGTACCACAGTTGCTTCTCTAATTTAGCCCAGCATATTAATAGTTTTCTTAGAATTCTTCAGTCTGGTTCCCAAAATACTTTATGAGGACTTAATATAATATAATAGTGAAGAACACAGTAGTTGATTGCTAAGAACCCAATCTTGCACTTAGTAAGTTTCAGAATCCCCTCCAAGTTCAGCATGAAGGGGATTTAAGCAAAAAAAAACCCACTAAAATACTACCTGATTTGGGTTTAGCTGTGTTTCTCCAGTCTTTTCAGAATGGTGCTTTGTTCCCCCAGAAAAAGGAAATCCAGGTTGGCCCCTGCTAAGAGGGAAGACACAGCTACTGAACAATAGCCAATACTTTGTAATGGACAGATCATCTGTTCCTGTTGGACATGCCACTGGTGGTAAACTCCAGTGGCATCACCAGGGCCAATGTCTGCCCAAAAGCCTCTGTGGGGCAAGATGAAAGAATTAGAGTGTTTGTTAGATGGCTAAAGGTGGAACATGGACACAAATCAAGCCATTTGTCCAGAAATAAAAGACTACTGTAACATTCCCCCTGAAGTATGTTCCTTTCTTATAAGAGGCAAAAAGATGCCAGTGAGGCAATGTCATGATGTGGTTACAGCAAGAGAGAGAGAGACAGACTGCTCAGAGAGAAACTCACTAGACCTCTTGCTTTAGTACCTGGGCTAAGGAAGCCCATACTCAGTGTTAGGCACCTGCCATAACTAAATACAATACCATATTCAAAGGCTTACCTGTAAATCTCTGGGTTTGTCTAGCTTAAATATTATAACTTATCTGCAAAGTTAATTGGCTAAACTTTGTCCTTATGCATATGTTAAATTGTTTTATATTTAAACAGTGACAATGAAATATTTTTAAAGCACCTTTGCAATTATACTGTACAGTACTAGACTAAAATCAGTTTTACTGTTTAAACTAATAGGTTTTGGTCTTTCATTTCCTTCCTTCTAAAAATATCTGGGTAACATTACTTATTCATGCCTTGAAAGCAAGTAAACGAAATACAAATACATATAACTTATCATGATTAACCAAGGATACCAGAGAGGACAATAAATGAATATGAGCATACTCTCTACACAGAGCCCGTATACGTCCACCACAATTTACTATTTTAGTTGCTACTAATAACAACTTACCTGTGGTGTACTCAGGTTCCAAGAACGAGGCCTAGCTCAGTACCTGGGAGCAGGTGCTGCCACACAGTGTTCGTGTGGCAGATGGTTACAGTTTTGTGCATATGTTGTTCATGCTATGTTGTTCCACATCTAATTTAAAGCACTTTGAATCAAGTAGGTTAATTATTTGCTTTTCTATTACGAAGAGGGACCAATACAAAACAGGCTAAGTGCCTTTGTCAGAGGTCAGTGGCAGAACTGGAAATAAAGTACACATCTCCAGGAAGGCCTCACTTTAGACCCTTTCCATTAAAATTGCTTTTACCAAAAGGTGATTCCACTAATGTCGATCACATAAAGGTTCACTAAACTTTTGTGAGAGAAGACTCAAGCCTCAGACTCATAATCTAAACACTAGATTATTCTCCCTACCTGTTATACTATAGTCCAAGCAGTTGATGGAATGACCTTTGGGACTTTGGTTTTTTCCAATAGCTTATGATTAGAAGTGGAACATGAATGCCCATATTTTCGTTCTAAGACGCAGCTCCTCTGGAACCATTCTTACCTGAGCTGCACAGAGTGAGACCCCTCATTTTCTCCAGCTCTGCCCACATAAGACAACTGCAGTCCTTCAGAGCCTGTTACATTGCTCAGTTCCAGTTTAGATTCTCAGAGCTTTAAACCACTGATTGCTGACATGATGGATCTCAGTGCTGCAGAGGAACCAACGCAGCACATTACACACTCAGTGTATACAATATTTATGAAAGTTCTAATATAAGAATCCTTGAGTATGCAATACTGCTACTGATCCTCAAGACAGTTCTTAAAAAGTAGTTCTGCTGGAGGCACCCTTTGTCAAGGTTAAAATGCCTGGAGAAAATAACTGTAATTTTAGTCTAGGAGCAGTGCTCAGGAAAGTGATAGACAATAGCATTCATTGATCACAGTGAGCACCATGCATAATTTTGCTGAAGGTAACAGGATTAATTTATTTGAGTTTAGTCAGGCCTGATCCTGGAAGGGAAGTTTCCATTGATTTGAACCAATGTTAGGTTTTACCTGTGCTACATGCAGTTTTTTACAAGTACCTCATACAAACCAGTGAATTAGTTTTATTCTGAAACTGGGATAGACCCTTTTATATGTATTATGGATCCTCCCCATGTACTTTAAATACTGCAAGTAACAGTGTGATCCCATGGGATACAGAGCATGTATCAGTGGGAAACCCTCACACTTGATGTCAATTTGGACTGACCTAATTGAGTCCAAGACAACTGAGATGAATTGTCAGTGCAGGGCCTTTCTGAAGCACTGTTCCACATTGGAACACCTTGAATATTAGTGCAGAAATAAAAATATTTGTTGTTTTTACAGATTTCCAAAATTGAAATTACTACTTTTGCTTTGGTTTAAATCTGCCATTTCAGAGCATGCTGCACCAGGGTGAAAGGCACAGGCAATTTTTACTTCTGATTCCTATTTTCGCAGCCTACATTTACAGCCAAATTGCAAACCTTTGGACAATGTATACCAAGAAACTATGGCACACCTTTAGCCAACATCATAAACACTACTGCTGCAGCACTAACACATACAGCAGAAGTGGAAGTGATTCCCATCCTATTTGCAATTCAGCCACACAGTAACAATGCTCATTCCCAGTGAAACATAAAAAATAAATCAGAGTTTGAAGTTACCCAGCAACTCTGCACATGAGAATGTATAGGAAAAGAGGCCAAGCGCAACAGTGCAGTTCCTTTGAAGCTCTTCTGTTTTTCTGAGTTAATTAAAAGTTGGCTGGGTGGTTTTCCTCTCCCTGTTTTCCTGAGTGTCTCATCTTCAGCCTATATGGCAGGTGTTCTGCAGCAAGTCTCAGCAGCACCCACTGGATACCCTTACTTCCTTTCAATTGCAAGTATAACTTAATCTCCTTTCAAGTGATAGCAGATAGGAAAGACTCTGACTTGGGCAGATACCAGGACAACTAAAATTACTAGACTGTATGTAAACAACAGGAATTGACCGTCAGTAACCTCAGCTAAAACAAAATTGCAGTAAATCCATACATACTTTCTGAGTATTTATACTCATTTTTATAAATGAAGGCATTTCTGTCAAGACAGCAGATTGTATTTTTTGATAAAGGGCTGAATGAAGTCTGTCCTAAGAGCACAGTATATGTCTAGAGCTGTCTCATAGGCCTGCTTTATGTCCTGTGCCCCTGTTTCTAACTACTGTGGGGTCACGTCACCTCTCCTCATCCTCCCTCTTCCTAACCAGAGCTGAGGAGGGCAGAGCCATGGGCAGGATCCTGGTGCTGCTGTTCCCTGTTGTTCAGCTTTGTGTTGAGGCAGGGTAGGTTTGATAAGCACTTTAAGCAGAGGTCTGACACTATATTGAACTGGTGGAGAGCAGAAAGAGTAGATACTATTGCATTAGTTCTACTCCCAACGGTTTAGAGTTTTGTTCAGCAAGTAAAAGAGCTGAAAAATTATGCTCAAAAATCTGAGATGCTACTGTACCTCTGACTCCAGAAACCTAGAGCCTCCAGTGCATACACTTAAGGCAGACATGCTTTGTAAGAGGGAATGCAGACACTCCTCTGCAGAGTTGTTGTGCTCCAGGGGCAGCACAAAGGAAGCCCCTGAGACACGTGTTTGGATGCTTGAGGTGTTACATTGGAACAGCAGTAGACTTAACCAGTGAAAATAAGAATTAACCTGTATCCTTTCAATCATGCTAAATATTAGCTTTCTTGCTTCCTATGAAGTGAAAAAGTGTTTCCTGGCAATTTTACACTGCAAACACTATCTTGCAGTTAAAATATTAGCACATAAAGAGATAGCTGGTAGTACAGCATAAACACACACCATGGCAGATCATGCTGTTATCCTGCAATTCCCTAGGATCAACTGACACAGGAAACACAGAGCTGTGTTTCATCATGAAGAAAGAGTTTTACATACTGGAAAGAAAAACAAAGCTACTGTAATGAAAGTCTTGATGTTGAGGTTCTGTTTTATGAGGTATCACTACTGTAACTAATGTCTCTCTTGATCTGGTAATATAACTACCAGGTGTCTGAACACCACAACATTTTGAGTAAACAACAGAGAAATAATTTTCTCATTAGTACCTTTGATATGCTTGCTATATAATTATGACTTGGTCATATGACAGAGGTTGATACATACTTCAAAGTACATGTACATTATATTTGGTTGCCTCTATTAAATGGCAGGTTTAATATTACCTACATGTAAAAATAGGCTTTCTTTTTATTTCTTTCTATATTAGTTTATCAGGTGAAAAATCAAGAATATTTAAAATTGGTTACAAAATTACCTTTAGCAATCCTCTTGTGTGTTTTGCTGTGTTTACGTGTTTACTAAGTTCTTCCATCACTGTCATTGGGAAATCTGTAAATACAGAAAGAGGAGTGAGCCAAATTCTGCCATGGAGACTTTAGAAGAAAATTTTATTCTTCAAGTACTCCCTCATTCAAATATTTGAATAGAAACATTGTGTAATGTGTACTCAGGAAGCACTGTATTGATTTCAGTAGGTGTCATGCAACACTGTAAGCAATCATGCACTAAAATATACTTATTTTTGGAGATGACATCTTCAAACTCGCTTTCTGGTATGTCAGGAATCACTTTGCTATGAGTGCAGTTGATGTTTCAAGTGAAAATAATAGTCTATAAAAAAGTCTGGTGAAGAGCAGAAATAAACAGAATTCCAAACTCTGTCTGTCTGTGACATACAGAAAAAACACAAAGATAAAAAAACTAAAGACAGATAAATGATGTGCAAATGTCTACAGTATAGTTATATTTGACTCAAATACTCCTCTTTCAAAATGATAGCTCACTCTGTAACATGAGTCAGATAAATGTTGTTTGTAGTTTACTGCACAGTAAGTTACTGCTGAGAAAGTAAATAGGAGGCAAAAAGGAACACGCCAAGCCAAACATGAGGTTAATTAATTCCTTGAGTTATTTGGCAATTGTTTGGCTTTGTGGTTTTATAAAATACACTGAACTAAACCCAGGACAGAGGCTGAGAAGAAAAAGTGGATCTACCTATTATTATTATTTACACAAAGATGAACACAGACACAATGAAATGAGAGGCACAAACACTGACTGTCTCCATCCCATTGCTAAACACCTGCAGACTGGATGATGGTGTAGCTTCTAAGTAGATCACAGAACAGAAGCAGATGGATTAACTGGAATTTCAGACAATATGAATTGTCTGAATATAGCTGGGCTGTTTTTGATAATTTAACAGAAATGTTTCTTGTTGAATTACTGCTCTGTCATGATTTTTTCTGTTTCTCTGTAGCTATCCCTATAACCAGGTGTTTCCACCTTTGCCAGGGCCACTTGGCTACCTTCAACAGTAGATATATCAGACATCTCAAGTAAAACTACTGTAATACAAAAATGCAAAATCTGCTAATTTTCTTGGATTTCTGTGCTCTGTAGCTCTCAAGAAACACTTTTTTCCCTCCCACTGCTTTCAGACAATTCCTTATGGCTTTTAGCTTGCTTTGTCTGAGAGTTTGGTAAAGACCTCTCATGAATTAATAGAACTACATGCAGTGTTTTTCTGTCTGAGAAAAGTATGAACAAATGCATTCTTTGGCTAAAATGAACTGCTGTCATCTATGACATGCAGAATGTAACTTGGGGCAGAGCAAAAGCTATGCAGTCCATGTGGTTATTTTCTGATTCTCTTAAGGTCAGTGGAATTTTGTGAAAGATAAAAGTACAGCATATTTTATACAAATAGATATATACGTACGCACGCACTGTGTGTGTATATATATATACACACACACATATATATGTTTTGCTCAATTTGGGTAGAGGAAATCACATTTCAGTAATTATATGTCTATAAGTACTTTGTTAGATCTTTAAGTTATACCATCAGAAGGATCAGAAAGACGATGCAGTTTCAGTATGGGGAGAATAAGGCTTTCCTCATGTACAAAAAGGGTTCTCTTAATTTGTGTATCACTACATGAGAATGTTAGGTGTGCCAGAATGTTTCTTGGAAACAGCTCAGTATCCATGAAACAAGAACTCAGGGAAAATGAAGTTCAGAGTCTTGTGTGGGATGCATTAACCAAGCAATAGAGTATCTTGGAGGTGTAATTGTTTTATTTTTAATTTTTGGTAACTAGGGTCAGTGAGACTCCGGGGAGGCAAGAATGAGTTTGAAGGTACAGTGGAGGTTTATTTGAATGGAATCTGGGGAACAATCTGTGGGAGCCATTGGGACAATAATGACGCTACAGTTGTATGTCGACAGCTTGCACTTGGGTAAGTTTCAGTTCAAGTAAAAATCAGTCAACTCATTTTCATGATGTTTCAGTATAAAGGACAATCTGCTTTTTAAATCCTGGGGGCTTTTTGTGTTTGATGATTGCTTTTTTCCGTTTGAATGTATTTGAATGCTGAAGTTGTTCTTCCCAGAATACTTTGCTGGCTTCAGCCGCATAACACGTCAAAGAGGAAATCAATATTTCCTCAGAAAGCTGAAGATAGGATCTGGACAGGAGCAGATTGTGGCAAATGCTTTGCTTTCAAAGTGAAATGTGTGAACAGGGCAGCAAGCTTCAACAAACTGCTCTATTGGACATCTGGGAGATGTCCACATGGACAGAATTACGTGGTCTGATCCTGATCTCACACATCTAAGTGTAAATTAACAGCTCCAGTTAGGTTATTGAATCTATAACAATGTAAATGGAGCCAGGATTAGACTCTACATGGGCTCCTAATCACAGGAAAATTCCTAATTCTCAGGGGCAATGGGTTATCCTAGTAATCACCCATTGTAGTATGCCAAATGACACCTGGAACTCATTCTACGTTTTTGGCAAATGGCAACACTTTAGAGCTACAGCCATACTGGACAGGCTGAAAATCCCTGCACTGTCCTTGCTGACCATTACTTCCCACTGCTGCCAGAATGCAGTTAATCAACAGCACCCTTTAGCATAATGTGTCTGCCTTTATTGACTTTCTAACATTTCTTTCACTCACATACCAAAGCACTGGTTTTGCTTGCTACAAGCAGTAAGGGGCTTTTAAAGCAGACTTGCACTGTGACATTCCTAATGATTAATCCACTTTTTAAGACTGCTAGCCAGAACTAAATCTAAGCTGGTTTATAATGTTCAATACTAATCTGGACATACCATGCCAACTTATAAAAATATAAGGATTAGATGAGATAAAAGTTCAGCCATCTGGAGGCTGTGATTTTGCTTATGACTTCAGCTGTCTACGTGCAGTGGCTCCTTCCCTCATTTTCATGTGAGTCCTATCTGCTCTCTATACCCTGAACATTTCAGCTGAACGAGGCTGCTGTTAGCAAAAGTAGTTCAGCAATACGGGTGAGTGGTTTTGTCTTTTCAACAGAAATTGCTAAAAGCTGAACCCAGGCCAAAAAAGCCCCAAGCAAACAGTAGCTAAAACTTGGAGCTGTCTTGAATGTTTCACAGAAATTTGGATCTCTGTACCACCAGGTGAACTCTCGAGGCATTACTGATGCCTTTCAGGCACTCCATCTATCTGTTCCTTTGATACCACCATATTTGGGCTTTGTTTTAACTTCATTTTGCTTTGCAAGGAAGAGAAGATGGCTCTATAAGTGTTGCTGTAGATTCAGCATGAGAAGGAAAGAGAGCTGTTTATAAAATGTTCTGGGTGGATGGGAATGGCTGAATTGAGAAAAATGGATGGGGGCCTGATCTGATGGACTGTGAGGTGGTGGGACTGCCCCATCATCACAGCCACAATACAAGGCATTTATGGGCAGAGCATGGTATGTCTGCATGGAGTAAAGGACAGAATAAGGGACAAAGACCTGGTGGCATTACCCCTCCTGGAACTGTAACTATAGTGGGCTGGTACTATAGATTCACCTATGGACTGTGGAGTCTGTGTAGTTTTTGTAGTTAAGAACTGGGAGAGCAGGAATGTAGCTGGCTCTGCAACAACACAGTCATTGTACTAAAATATCCCACAACAAAATGGTGAGAACTGGGTCACATCTGTTATTTTTCTTTGTGCAGAAGACAATGGTGAACTGTATGAAAATGTGATGAATTTACACTACTGAAGAAACCCCTTTCTTTTCTACTCCAAGATTTATATATGAGAAAATGTTCCCACTTCCGCCCTCCCACTCTGATATCCTATCCTGATTATTTTTACAGGGAAAAAGGTACAGCAAAACACATACCCTTTTCTGGATTAGGCCTTATTCCTGTTTTCTGGAGTGAAGTGCGTTGTCGTGGTGATGAAGAAAATATACTGTTATGTGAAAAAGACACCTGGCAAGATGGGACATGTCCTCAAAAAATGGCAGCTGCTGTCACATGTAGCTCCTCCCTGGGTAAAAAAAATACATATGTTTTCCTCAAGTCCTTGTTTTGTTTAAGTAGAAGTTGTAATAATTACAATAATTAAATGATTTAAAAAGTGTTAAGATTTCTTGGAACAGATTATACAGATTGAATAACTGCATTATTAACTGCTCCAAATACCTCAAGCAGCACCTAGCTTAACAACTTTTTACCCTTCCTAATCAACAACAAATTGTTTCTTTCAGATGTAGGTTGTGAGAAAGAGTAAGAATCTCTGCCTGAAAATGAAGAGAGTTTCTCCACTTTTTTTAATGTCAAACTTATATTATTAGGAAAACAAGTATCATTAATGTTTTTAAGGTATTTGATATTATTTTAATCAAGATGCTAACTAAATGGGCAGACATACTATCAGATGTAAGATAGTGGTGCTTCAAATGGGGCTAGGCTGACAGTGCTGGGGAGTTGGCAAGGCCAATCTCTTCAGCTGAAACCAAAACATGTGGCTTCTGCCTTTCTTCTCCTACTTAGTTTTTCAGTGGCTTTTAAAAGAAAATTTTGGTCTTAGAAAATTCTTGAGTAGAGGGAAGGGAGAATCTTTTCAAGATAAGAGACAAATTAAAGAATGAAAACAAGAGAGTTTTACCTAAAGAAACTGAAAATTATAAATGCTTTCACATTTTTCAGGTTCTATTGCAAATAGCCTTTAAAATATTTATAAACCTCCCCCCCTCCATCAGTGACACACTAATACGAAATTGGAGAAATGACCTCAGTACTGTTGTTTTGGGTTTTTTTTTTTTAATAACCAAGAATTAAATAGTAGCATTAATTGGCTGGAAAGTTACACAAATATTACTCAAATTTAAATAATTTGGATGTTAGATATGGTGGAACTTTAAAATAACCTGGTTCACATCACAGCAATTATGGGGTTTTATATGGCTTTAAACTATTTCCATTATTATAGATTTATTTAGCAGTGATGCTTTCAAGACAGTTTCTTCGTACACCAGAAGAGAGCTACTGATTTTAAAAGACTGGAAGCAAGCAGGGAACAAAAGTTGCACAATTGAACTGAAACTCCACAGTCAAAGAGATTTCACAGCTCTGACCACATTTTCTAATGGAATGAGAAAACCCAAGGATTAATTTCTCTGTCCATCACATAATTTTTACCTCTTACTTCAGATTTTACCCAATTTTGCTCTTACTTGTAGAAAAGTAGCTCTCCTGACTGATTCAGTATTTGGCCTTACAGCACTAAGTGTATGTGAATGCTGTGACACTTGGGTAATTCAAGATCAATGCTTACTTGTATGTGTAAGCTTTTTCAGCTAGTGAGAGTGGAGCATAAAGGAACTCACTTTACTCTCAGGTCTTCCATCTAGTAGAAAAAAGAAAATGTGGTTCTTGAGTGATGTCAGAGGAACCATTAAGCCATATTTCCTCCCTCTACTATCAGAATGATATTTTAGGACATGAGTGACCTGTTCTATACCCTGTGTTTGCTGCCAGGCCCTGTCTTCACTCCGATCCGGCTGGCTGGTGGGAGCAATGCCCACGAAGGAAGAGTGGAAGTTTACCATGGTGGCCAGTGGGGCACAGTCTGTGATGACCAGTGGGATGATGCAGATGCTGAAGTTGTCTGTCGGCAGCTTGGCCTTGGGTTTGTTTTTCTACACGTTTGTTATTCCAGCAGCAAAGCAGAAGAGTTATCAGACCCTCAGCTGAAGCTAGGAGAAGCACAATTGTAAAAAAAATGCTCCTTTAAAATCATACCTATACTTTGGAGCAGTAACTGAGTTTATTTATAGAAGATTCAGGTGCTGTGTAATTTCAATTCCCTAGAACCAGTTTTCAGTATCATATGAGAGGGCCAATTTTGTCTGTTTGGCCAGACAGATAAAGAATGTCTCAGAATAAATGTTAACTCTCTACTGAAAACTCACTACAATTCCTGTGAAGTTTCTATCCAAACCTGTAGGTGAAGAAAAGAAATTTTTGACTGTTTGAATGCTTACAATTCATTTTACTGCAGAGTCTGACAGCCTCCTGGCTTTGGCACAAGAACTCTGCTTTGTCAGGAAGGATATGTTTTTTGGCATGCTGGTGAGAATCTCTCTAGATTTGTTTAAACCATGCATCTCTGAAGATTTTCAGTTTGCATATACTGAGCTAGAGATCTGTTTGAGGTTTTGACAGTTAAGCTTGTCAATGATTCTGTCTGAACTAAGCATGGTCCGAAATACGGCTACAGCAGCAGAAGAGGATTTTCTTGATTCACTTTCTTAACAGCCAGAGGGGATTTTGATACCCCATGGAAGGTAAGTATTGGTATTTGCATAAAAATGCTGCAGAGGTGGGAGACTAAGAGGAAGACTGCTGGACCAGAGAGGAAGGAGATGAGGACAATTGGGATGGAAGGCCAGTAGGGTTGAAGAGGGAAAGAACTGGGAGCAAGAAGCAGAGAAGATGCTGGGTTGTATCCCATGCAGGAGAAGGGGATTATGTCTGAGACAGACTGGAGGAGAACTAGACAGGTAAATGCAGAGGAGACTGGAACAGAAATTGCCTGTTCAAGCCTGCTGGGACTACAGTGAAGTGAAAGAAGTGGTATTGAAGGTCAAAGTTCTGTGGCATTAATGGGTGATTCCCAGAGTGTACTTCTTTTGTAACTGAGGCCTTGGGCTGCCCATGCCACCCAAATTAGCTCAGAAGGATGAGAACTTTGGACTAGGTAAAACATTGTAGATTCCCTGCTGAGCCAGCATAGGAACCGATATGCTTCTCTGACATCAGGTTTTTTTTCCCCAGCTTATTTTATGTTGTATTAGTATATTCCTGCACATTTTCAATTGGGAATACCCATTGGAAAGTCTTATCTTCTTGCAGGCTTTTCTTGCTTTTGAATTGGGCTGCTATTAATAGGTGTAGGGAGTTACTAAGCCCTGCTTTGCATTTCTGTATACTAATGACAAGTGTAATGCTCTTAGCCTGCCTCCTTCCTGGTGACACTAAAACTTTTTATTACTTATATTTAATCGTCACAAACTGCAGTTTTGTGATGCTTCTAATTTGATTTTTCTGAGCAAATTAATTGTATTAAGATGGTGCTAAACCTGCTTAGTCTTTTTGAAATATGTCTAGAGAGTTACAGAATTTCTCAAGTAAGCAAGATGTCACAACAAACATGCTAATTAATATGAAGTGAAATCAACTTACCAACAGTGGCAGTAGACCACTTCTGAAGTACTAAAAATAATCCAAATTTGCATACTGTTAATCCATCTGGAAACATGCCAGAAACTGTAAAAGTAAAGCTTCTTAGTAAATAGCTTCCCACATCCCTTCAACTTTTCTGTAGCGCTCCTGTAAAACTCCAGAATTTCAATCTGCCATTAATAGGTGAAGAATAATGGCAACGTCTTTTATTATTTGGTTTCCCAAATAATTTTTTGCTTGACACAAATTCCCCTGGTTATAATGATGGGATGTGTTGTCTCTGCCTAACTCCAGAGACTCTTAAGGGAATATGGTATAAATTGTAAAAGCATTCAGAGCACTCCATCATTATCTCTTTGATTTCAGCCAGCGGCTTAATGAATAAGGATTTTTTCCTTAATATTTTCTATACATTTCTGCCAACATTTTTTTCAGATACACTGAAAAACAAGGTGCTTTTTTAGTTAATTTAAGCTAATGCTTTAGATAGGTAAATCATTACAGTCCAAACTTTAGACATTTCAATCTAGAATGAATATAGGAACAGGGAAAATATTGAGTGGAAAGAAATCAAACTATGGCAGACACTTATATATAAAAGACATGATATTTGAAATAGAATTGGGAAAATCCTGATAGATGATAAAGGGTTAAACACTGCATAATTTCTGTAATTCTAAAACAATGTTTTCAATCAACATAGTTTTTTGTGCTCAAAACCTGTTCTGCTGACAGAGAATATACCCCCATACAAGGCTAGTCATTGATCTGCTTCCTGTTCTTACTTCTCTTGCTGATGGGTGATATGACATTTGCCAAGTCACTTAAGATCTCTTTGCTGTGGTTTTCACAGGACTAAATAGGGAACAATCACATTTATCTGGGTATTTGATTAATGTGCTTTGAGGACAACAGGTGAAAGTTGCTGAACTTCAGAAAGAATAGATATTAGATTTTTTTTACTATATATAGATATTAAATGAGTATTACAATTAGAATCCTCATACCCAAGCTGTTCATCTGTAATCTCTCCTAGGAAAGTTAAAAGTCAAAGGCACAGGAAAGGAAAATCTTCAGCTTGCCTCCTTCTGACTGGGTGCTCCTTGCATTTCTACAGGGGTGTTGCCAAGGCGTGGAGCCAGGCTTACTATGGAGAAGGCTCTGGCCCCGTGCTGCTGGATGAAGTACAGTGCACGGGAAATGAACTCTCGATAGAACAGTGCCCAAAAAGCTCCTGGCGAGAACACAACTGTGGCCACAAAGAAGATGCTGGCGTTTCCTGCACACCTCTCACAGGTACTCCAGTCATCAACCATCACAGGAAAAAATGGGACAAAGGCAGAGTTCACAGCTCTGGAAAAAACTTGTAAAGTTTGCAGAGGCACAAATCCAAACTGGATGCAGTACAGGCAATGTTACTGATTTTGCTTTAGAACAACCATGAGGTGTAAGAAACAGTGATCCTTGTTTTTGCTTTCCCCTGTTCTGGGCACAGATGGTGCATTGCGGCTCGCAGGCGGGAAGGGCAGTCACGAGGGCCGCCTGGAGGTCTATCACACAGGCCAGTGGGGCACGGTCTGTGACGACGGCTGGACAGAGCTCAACACGCAGGTGGTTTGCTGGCAGCTGGGATTTAAGTAAGATTACTTGATATTGGATATCTGACTGTCATTTGAGCATGATGACAAACACTTACATGAACCCTACATGGACCCTATTTTAAGAGTCTGCTTTTTAATATTAGCTGAGTGCTTCAAAGAAACAACCAAGTTAAAATCCATTAAAGCCTGCTTTCCTCAGTTTCACAGAGGTATGCAGGCCTTAGGTTAGGTAGAAAAACCTTCAACAAGCATGACTTAGCAGCCTTTATTCACTGAGTTCCTTCCAATTCTCTTTTTGGCTGAGATCAATGCATGTGCTATAGAGAAGATCTGAGTTTGATTTCTATTTTCCCTATAAAAGTTTGCTTCTTCTAAATCTTTGCTTGTTGTACAGTCATTAATGACAGACATTTTCAAGGTGTAAGTACTTCTGCACTACCTCAGAAATTCCCACAGCCTGGCCCTAGAACAGTTATGTATTGAAAAGCATTTTAGAAAAATCCAATTTGTTTCATGCATTCTCTACTTTTCCTACTCATCTCTGGCTACAAAGATACACTCTCAGTAGGTGGCTCTTATCTTGCCTTCAAACTGTGACAGCTGACATTCAGAAAAGGATTTTGTCTCAGAGTGTGACATTTAAATGTACACAGAATACTAAGAACATACTTAAAGCTTCAGAGTCATTGAGCCAGCCATATGCTTGGTTGAAGAGCAGCCTTAATCAAAGGCATTACATTCTTAAGTTTGAACTAATGTAACAGTAATTCCTTAAAAAAAAAAACATTACTGAAGAGGCAGCATATGGTGCTCTCATTGAATTTAATGCTAATTGAACCTGTGTACTGAGAATACTTAAGAAATCTATTTCCTCAGGGATATCACTTTCTTTCCTCATGCTTAAGCATCATGGTCCATCATGATCAGTGTCCTCTGATCACTGGGGACCAAAACATACCTCTGTGTTGTGCAGGTATGGAAAAAATGCAGGTATGGAAAAAGAGAACTACTCAGAAGGAAGCTCCGGGCCCATCTGGCTGGATGATGTGATCTGCTCTGGGAAGGAGACAAACCTCCTGCAGTGCTCCCGGCGGGAGTGGGGGAAGCACGACTGCAACCATCAGGAGGACGTCAGACTCATCTGCCACCCAGAAAACGACAGCCACAAGGGCTTACTTGGTAAGGAAGCTCTTTGCTAAAGTCACAGTATGAGTATTGCTGTGGATACAGATCCAACCAAAGTACAGGATGCTTAAGGATTCTCAAAATCCTAGTATTTGTCAGATAGGTGCAAGGAAAGAACAGGAAGGGAAAAAACCTAACTTTTCTCCTGAAGATCACAGGAAGCAATCAAGTTTTGTTTAGAATGTAAGCATCCAGAACATTAAAGCTCAACCCAGATTTGCAAGCTAACGCAGTCCAGTGATGCAGTTGTCTCAGTCTCCACTAGATTCTGAACCCATTCAGCACCTCATGATATATACACCTGATTTTACTTGGCACTTCTCAACCTCCAAGTAATGCCTGGTGTCAAATGCTCTAGACATACCTGAGCACTGAGGAATAAAATCAATAGTACATCCTCCTATGGCTTTGCATTCAAACAATCCAAAACAAGGGATATGAAGAAGATGGGAAGTTCAGAGACAGCAAGAAGGTAGGGTGAGAAGCATGAAATTATTTCTGTGTTACTACTGCCTATCATTTATATTGTGTCTGGGTGAATAGCTCTAGTCGCTGACCAGGACAGAATGATACCACACACCCAGATAAAAGAGTTACTTTCAATGTCAAAGGCCTACAAACTTGTATGAAAATAAAGAGAAGAAAAAGACTGATAAGAAATGATGGAAAAATACCAATTACACAGTGATAAAAATATAAACACAATAAAATAGAAACAAGTAAATTTCAAAGATTCCTAAATCCACATGCAGATAATTAAACAATAATGCTGGCTGTGAGATATTTGCAGTAGAAACTACAGGGGAACAATGGGTTGCACAGCAATTCTTGCAAAAGTCTCATTTTTACAATTTGCTACAGGAAGTGTGTAGCTTGTCAGTATGTAGCCTTTTAGAAAACTTCTGCCAATGCCATTTAGCTTACCCAAGATTATTTCTGTTGAATTTGAAATTGGTATTATATGCCTGTTTCCTTGAAATCACAGACTGAAGGATTATCCCACAAACTACAACATAGTTTTACTGCACAATGTTGCTACTTCAGCACTTCCACATGTACTTTCTGAGTCTCTCCCTCTTTACAGGCTTATTCTATGTAGCCCTCTCAGCATCCAATAAATGTCTTGTGTTGCAGTACATATATCAAATCCTATTTATTAGAAAGAATTTTCTCAAACCAAAACTAACATGAATTCAGTCCATGACTGCTGTCGTTACAGATGCAAACCATCTGTGTCACTTTGCTCAAATTCCCATAAAATATCTCTACTGAAGGAGTCTGGTTCAGTTAAATATATCCATATGGTAACATTCTCACATCCCCACTACCAGAATGCTATATTAATTTTGTGCTCATAAATAAATATATATATATATGTTTTCTAAACCACAAGAAGATAACAATAAAACGTTACTTAAACAATAAATAAATAACAATAAAACATTAGTACTATTCTGTGCCTCTATTTGGTTTATAGAAGTATAATTCTCACCTAAGTTGTATTCTTCCTGAACATATCAGTTCAATAAGAAAATAGGAGTTTATCTGACATTTCCTAGGAAATTTCTGATCGGAAAGTGGACAAAGTGTTGTTACCATTTACTTCCCAGCATTTGAAAAAGAATTTTTTCCCGTAAGGATAAATTCAGTTGGAAAAAAAGAGAAATTAGTAGATGATAGGACTTAAGGAAACACAGATATTACGGAGCACTGAAAAGGAGATAGGATATACTACAGTAATGACATTTGTTCAGTAAGATCACAACAGCATAAGTAAACAGAATGTTGGTGAGGTTAATCCATGTAACTGTCCATACAGTATGAACTCCAACACAATATACTTTAAATTACATTGCAAGCAAACATACTTGGATGTTTCTTACTTGAATACTTCTGCATCCATTTAATGACTTAGGCCGGATTTAGCTAGCGCTGACCAGATTTGTGTTTGGTATACAGAAGTTATGCATACCCTGAATTAAACAGCAAATGCAGCTATCTCAAAATAATGCTTTAAGAGTGCAATTAAGCAATTCCTCATCCTCACATATTTAGAAAAGACTGGGAACAGGTTAAAAGAATGAGGAAGAGTCTTTTCCATTATTCTAAAAAGCAACTCTCATGAGCATATTAAAGATTACCAAGTATGCTATACAAAAAGATTGAGAAGGTGATCCTCCCTTGAACATGACAAAGAGGCCACTGAGGAATTCATAACTGTTTAAGGGTATTTGCATTGCTTGCAGGCTACAGAGGCATTTTAGAGTAAGTAAGAATTAAGTATGTACTTTGCCTAATGAGTGAAAACTTAACTAGAGGCCAAGCACTGCAGAAACCATGATCAACTAAGTCTGACTAATCCACATAACTGAAATTTCATATTATGAAAGTATCTGATTAAACAATCAATTCAAATTGCTAGAAAAATAATGTAGAATAACATGCTGCAGAAAAATGTGCACAGTGATGAGGAATAGTTCAAGTTCAACACAATGCTGTACTATTTTGCTGAGACAGTGGCTAGGAGGAGCAGCAGCAACCAGTTTGAGAATGGATTTATGGAATGAGATACAGTTACATTCACCCATAAAGTGTCTCTAAGGAAAATCTGTCCAGCTTGTATGGGTATTGTATCAAAGGTATCTCAGGTGTTTTCTACCATTTGTGTAGAACTGTGGTCAATTTTTGAACTATGTCACATATTGACTTGGAATTAAGGAATCAGCTGAAGAGTAAAGTACGGCAGTATTTAGTATTTGTCTTCTAATTTGTACAAACTGCTTCATTTTGCCAGCCAGGGTGAATATGACTACTTTAATCACTGATATTAGGCTTGTTGAATGTAAATATCAGTTGTACTAAATATAATGAAAATAACTAAAAGTACCAGTTCTTGCCTCTGTTGCTGTGAGCTGACAGCAGTAATTTATTCCAGGTCCTCCCATCAGGCTGATGGATGGTGAGAATAAGAAGGAAGGACGTGTGGAGATTTTTATCAATGGCCAGTGGGGCACAATTTGTGATGATGGATGGTCTGATAAGGATGCAGCTGTAGTCTGCCGACAGCTTGGCTACAAGTAAGAAAACTCATTAGGCTGCTTGTCAAGTTATGTTTTCTGTATCTAAAAATCTTAAGTTTCTGCAACCAAATACCACAACAGGTCTAATAAGATAATGTATGTCTTTTAAAACTTGTCAGTTTGGCATTCTTTTAGAAAAATGCATTCCTACTATTTGTATGAAAAGTAGTAAGGCCATGTCTTCAAAAAGAATGTTCATTAAGTAGCATAACTGGGAATGGGAATGTTAGTATTCAGAAGTGTGTCAGTCTGACTGACAACAAAAATGCGCATTAGTGACAGTTATTAAATACTTTTCATTATAAGTTAAACATTCCAAATTATAGAATCTATTAATTAAATACAAAATTTTAGTTGTCATATTAGTTTCAAAAACCGGTCAGTGTCCACTGTCACAAGGCATGGATATGATGACTGCTAATTCAGATGCAGGCACACCAGCTACTGAATTCCTGATTTAATGGAGTTTTTCCTTCCTTTACTGATCTGGCTGGATTTGATGTAGCTTGAAGATCTGATGAAACTGTTACACAAGGGATTATAGCTCCAGTCTGCACAACAGTAATTTCAATAAGCTTCATTTAATACAGCAATAGACCTGACAGAAGAAACCCACCCTCTAATTAAAAGCACTGCAATGTATGTGTGACTTTTGAAAGAAATCACTTAATCAGGCTTACACCAGTCATCAGCATTTTTTTTCTGGACACCCAAGAGCAGCAAAAAGATAACTATAGGGGAGATATATAAATAGCAGTACTAATAAGACTTGAAAAATACCCAGAATAGTGGTGAAATACAACAGGAAATTAGTGAAATGTCATCTCCAAAGTATCTATAAAGAAATTTGAGCTGAAGAAATACAAATCGTATTGTTTGTTGTATCTAACCATGTGAAGTTTGTCCAACCAAATATCACATTATGCCTGAACACAAAATATATACCTTGTAAAAACTGCCTAGTATTCATTTAGTAAAAGCCTGTTTAAAAGCAGTACTACACTGTGGCTTCAAAATGGCAAAACTTGACAAGTCAATATATCACTCTTAAAAGGTACCTAACTTGTTAATTCTAGGATAGGTGTCCATCTATCCTAATCCACTTAATTTTCTCATTAACAATATCATGAAAAATAATAATAGTACTGCATCTGAAAAACTCAGCATTGTTATTCTGCATGGCCCTTGGTTTATGAGAACTGAGAGGAAAAGATCGGAAGCCACTTCTCTCCAGGGACAGATCTGAACTGGCAAAAAGGTTGTTTCTCTGAGGGTCATCAGTGCTGGCTTGGAAAGCAGCAATTAAGGGACACGTGTTTGTTAGGGGTGCACTAAAGCCAGTTGTAAGGGCACATTCCTGCATCTAACAAAAACATAGATGTAGCATTTGTACCTTCAGAGATTTCCCAATTATATGACATAATTTCCTCTCTTAAGCTGCACTCCTTGCTCAAGAACACCACGATTTTTTACAATTGTTTCCTGAGACGTTTTTCAGTGGGGGTTGGTTTGGGTTTTCTATGGTGCTGTTGGTTGGTTGGGTTTGAAAAGCTTTCATTTCCATTATCAGCAAGCTGAGAGATTATTGATGCACAGTAAGAGATAGATTGTTTTCATAGAAAGGTAGGAAGAAGGAGGTAGTGCCCTTTTACTAAGTAACTGATAAGATCTGGAGAGAGAATTCTGCACTAGACTGCAATAAATACTTCTCTGGGGAAGGATAAGAATACTGTGGTTGGTGATTGATAACAAAGTAGTTTTCAATATCCTGAGGAACTTTAAAACAATGCCCTAAAGCAGAAACTTTGTTATTTGACAGAGAAACCAAAACCAGGTAAGAATTTACAATGAGTGCCTGTACTGTGTCACTGTGTTGTAACAGCAAACATGAACACATGAGCTGCCCACAGGTATCAGAGAGCTGGACTTATTTTTTTTGTGGTTATCTGTAATCAGAGTATCCCTCACAAAAGAAAAACATTTGGAGCAAGAGTCACACTATTTGGGACTGACAAATCAAATCATAGTAAACTCCTTAGGCAGAGATTGTCCTATACTGGTTCCAAAGGCAGTTAAGGCTTTGGATTATCTGGCAAATACCTCCTAACCATGGAAATTGAAAATGTGTAAGGACAGTTGACCTTGTGGTATCGTCTCTCACGTAGTGTTTCATGAGCTTCTCTTTCCTGGCTTTTTACAATTTCTGCATTCTAACCAATGTTCCATACTTGGAAATCCTGCCCAGCTACCCTTCAGCACATAGTAAAAAAATCCACGGGCAAAGCTATCCACGTGCAAAAGTTTCCAAAGGGAGGAAGCTCCTGTGTTACGTTCATGTTTCAGTTACATGGATGTGGCAATAGAGAGCTGGTTCACTTTGAGCCAGTCACATTTCTACTGTGAGGAAGCTTTGAAAATGGTTTGACAAATCAGGATTCCTCCCCAGAAGACCAAACCCAGCTCAAGAAGGGATGCAAACTCTCCATGCCATTCTCACCTACCTTCCCCAACACTGCAGGTATTAAAGAGGTACAAAAAGAGCTGTAAAGGGAGAGAAATACTTTCTTGCCTAGTACAGTTTCATAGTCAAATTCTCTTTCTCTGCTCCACCATTTCATCACATCTGCAGTTACAGTTCTGTATGCACAGAAGCAATACTTCACAATATACAATTATAAAATATCCTTTAAAATGGAAACCTGTATTTTAATTATCTGGAATTCCACGTATCCTTATCCCAGTAAAATGTCAGTGAATTGCTCTTAACCAGCAGGTAAACTTGTAGTTCAGGCATGCTTAGAGGTGTCTGTGGCTTCCTGCCCCACTTATCTATATAGCCAATTGGGTGGTCTCTCACTCATATTTCCTTCTGCCTCTTAAACCATATACAACAAAATATCTATTTATAAATTAAGAAGATTACTTTAAGTAATTAACAGTAATACTCTATCACAGGAGTTGCCAAGTGAGATGCTTAAATGCTGCAAAAGCACCAAGTACTGGGTTCCTCCCAAGAACAGGGGGGTGCAGACACTGAACTGGTGTCCAGTCACATGACATTTTTAGACCTCAAATATGGGGTGCCCTGTAAAAAACATGATACTAAAATATTTTAATAACTACTAACAACTGATAGGTCTGTACATCATTGCTCCTACTGCACCGCAAGTATACTGTATTTAACTGGCCCATCTCTCTGAGGGAATCAGACCTGAACAAATTATTTTTAGCTTTCACAGATGCTGAGTTTATACGAGGATTAAAGAGATTATGAAAAAGCAGCTTTCACATATTTTGTTTTATGGCAAAATGTAATGCTGATACAATGTAAAATACTTTGCACACTGCCTTCTAACCAGATACACAAAAGCAGTTTTTAAAAATTAATGAAATGTAGCAATTTTGTCACAGTTTTCTTTTTTCTACATACCAGAATAAGAGAGGTGGTGGAAGGTGCTTGTTAGCAAGTGAAACAGTGACAGGGTTTGGAATGAAACCTCAGTGTCTTTGACTATTCACTTGGAAATTTGAGTAAAATGTAGAATAATGCCTCAAAATGTTTAACAATTAAAAAAAAAATGATCTGTTTGCAGAGGTCCAGCTAGAGCAAGGACAATGGCCTATTTCGGTGAGGGCAAAGGCCCCATCCATGTGGATAACGTCAAGTGTACAGGAAATGAGAGATCCTTGGCAGACTGCATTAAACAGGACATTGGGATGCACAACTGCCGGCACAGCGAGGATGCAGGGGTCATCTGTGACCACCTGAGCAAGAAAGTCCCTGGGAACAGCAATAAAGGTGAGGCCCTGGCACCAGGGGCAGACCAACAGGTCCAGGTGAGCAAGTTCCTGGTAGGAAGAGACAGACTTAGCAATCCCACCTCACAGAGGGAACAGCTTTATCAAAAACAATTCTAGAACAAAAGGGGTGGG